>NW_024040596.1:4379154-5639154 GCF_014851395.1 Micropterus salmoides | reverse complement strand
GGCTAGAAAACTATACTGAAGCTGCTAGATCAGCTTAAATTTGTAATGAGTGCGTTTGTGAATTTGTGCCCGTGTATTAATGTGTTATTGTGTGTCTTACAGTCTAGTTTCTGCCGCAGTGGGTTGGTTCCGTACAGCAGGACGTGGGCTTCAGAGTGGACCGTCTGTAACTCCTCCAGTGAGGCCTTCCTGCCACGGATACACTGGTCAGCGAGTAGGATAGAGTAGAAGAAACAGATAGAAATAGAGAAGAAGAGAGAGAGAGATAAATTATGTATTTGGTTAAAACTCTGCACTTTACATTTAAATGGCCATAGTCACCAAAAGATAAAGTTAAGTGCTGCATAAAGGTGTTCACTTCTTTGAAGTTCAGGAGACCACTCATGAAGAAGTAGTGCATAAAGGGAGGCCCAATGGTGGCTGCATGTGTAAATAAGAATTTAGGAGGTGAAACTTTCAACCGATGACTTCAAAACATGCAGATGTTATTGGTAAATGTAATGTCACGTAAAGCCAAGCCTCAAGAGAAAATGGTTACACACTGCCCCCTTCTGGTCTTAATAACAACCTGCATGTCAGTGTTAAACAGTGGCACCATTTACAATCTATTTAAAAAGTATTTTGTTTTACAGATTTTAACAGAGCGAAAGAAACAACAGTAGATAGAACCTTGCTCTTTGTGCAGTGTAAAGAGGCCAAAATATATGTGATGTGCATTTGTAAAAAAAAAAAGAAAAGAAAACAAGTTAGTTTTGGCCTTTCTTGCAATTTACATTAAAAAGACTGAAAAGATAATAATTTGTCTTTGAATATCAGTTACTTGTCAGTTTGTTTAATTCTCTCCACTGTTACAAGACTATGCATGTGCCACACTTCCAGCATATTCCATGATTTTACGGGAAGATAGAGGAATGCAGCATACACACTGTAACGTGGATGAAGGAGGAGGACAGAATTGCACCAAATCAAAATGGCTAACATTTAATAACTGATTCACCGTTGCTCCAGGAGGGAACAATTCAAGTCTATTTATCGATTTTATTGTATCTATTCAACTCTGTGTCTTGTAATGTTACATCCACTGGGCCATGCCGCTGTGGTCAAGTGTCACTGTGGCTTTACCTCACAGTGCGCCCTGAGACCTGTTTCCTGTAGGCGGGACCAGATGCTCTGGATCCGGCCGGCATGCTCCGGATGAATGGTGGTGTTACCACACATACACTGGTGCTTCTGCATCAAAGAGTCATACACCAGCCCTGGGAAATACAAACACCATCGCACACAAACACACAGAGTTTCAGGGTAATTGTATATCTTTGGCAGCAAGGACAGGAACAGTTGTTTACAACAAGCATCCTATAATTACACTGGATGTCTTATGGTGTGATTATCTATTGCACCTGCTTCATCATAAACAAAAGGCCATGTGGAGAGGGGCTAGAGAGGTGAGGTGATTCTGTGAAGTAAATTATACATGTAATGGTTTATATTGTCAGGAGGGCCAGAATACAGCCTTGTGCATATACCACTGTAATGTATGTTGACTCATCATGCTTTGTGCCTTCAGGAAAAGAAAAAACTGCTGTTTGCTACTCTACTTTATCTACTTTATGATAGATCTATGTGAGAGCAGTACATGTGCCAATAAAAAACAACATTTTCATATTTAGCTGCAATGTATATGTGCAAGACCTTTGTTGGTCTTATTTTAAAACAGACCTGTGGTAAATCGAGGTTTGGCAGGCGGCTCCTGTACTACCATGGGGAAGGAGGCGGAGGCTGGAGATGACTGAGCCCTGGAGAGCGGGCGGTGTCCAGCAAAACTGACTGATAATCCAGCTGCTTCCATGGAGGCTTGGTAGTTCCTCAACTGGTGGATCCGCTGCTGCTCTAACAGCAGGGCCTGCTGCTCACACACACAGACAAACACAGAGTGACCTGTAGTGAATGAAAGCTGGACTGCGGTATCGTTCTCTCGCCAGAAGATGGCACTACACACTTGTTAATGCAAAGTTTCACAGTGACAGATCAGGCTTCTTTCTGTGCTGTACAGTAATCACAACACAACTACATAAATATGGTAGTATTACTGGGAAATCTGTCTAATATTTAAATGACAGGTTGTTCTATACTTAAAGCTGTCTTGTGACAAGGATAATGGACACTATTAATCTTAAACCACTTTATTTTTAACTGGACTTCACAAAATTATTTTTGACTTCATGTGATTGATTGAAAGGGTAGCAACACAGAACACACAGACAAATAATGATCCATGAAATTTGCTTTAAAAAGCAGCAAGCAAAGTGAGATTCTTCTTCTTTTTTTTTTTTACCGCACTCACATACACATACTCATGAATCTCTCTCGTGTAAGCACATGGAGACTTCACCATCTGTATGCACCTGAGTTTAATATTTGTGTGATCTTTCCATTGAGGAATCACACCAAGCAATCTTGCTGTACAATTCTGATGGGCGTGTCCGCTTACACTATGGGCACCATGGCGACAGTGAGAGGAGTGCCTGATTGAATTTGGCTGCGCGGACAGCAGGGATGGGCTAGACAGATGAGGACATGGTGTCCTGACTGTATATGGGCGTGCATGTGTGTATGGGCACAGACAGAGCGTGAGCAATAAAGCGATAGAAAAAGCTGCATGTGTCCACGGCCAAGTAATGCAAAATTGGAGACTCTGTGTGCAGTACAGAGTTTTTGTGTGGGTGTTTTGTGGGTTTTGTGTACAGTATGCATTGTGAAAGCATGAGAATGTGACTGTCCATGTGGAGCTGTGCTGGGGAGTAGTGTGGAGGAGGTACACATGCCCTAAGCCATTCATAAAAAAAACAAAACAAAACACTTCTCTGCATTAGTAGAACATGTGTATGGTGTGTAAGTATGTTTTGTGTGACTTGTTGAAAATATTTCAGTTGAGTAGCTTTAAATGTGTGTGTGTCAGGAGGGAATAAATGTAGAGTGTAATGTTTCAGTCAGTGCTAGCTCAATCTGTCACTGCTATCGGATAGTTTCGCGAAAAATACCCCACAACATTTAGGTAACCAGTGAAAAAGATTCCTCTAAAGTGTCTAGTTATAGTCACTTTGAACCTGAATGCATACACAAAGAGATAATGTTACTGAGATAGGATTTATTTCCAACTTGGGATGCATGCATGAATGAGTTTTACAAGCATATCAGTTTCATCTTCTTTCTTTTTATTTGTACTCTGGAGTTTCTGAAAAGCAGATTTCACAACCTGACATTCTCCAATTTCTATCACTCACTCTTTATCTCCTCTGCTCACCCTATCTTCTATCTGTGTATAATGTTTCCTCTTCCTGCTTTTCTCCCCTCTCTTTCATTTTTTCTTCATTTACTCCCACCTGCACCCGTCCTTCACCCCCCACCCCCCATCCTTACCTGTCGGAACAGGAAGTCCTGCTCCACCTGTCTCTCCCTCTCGTCCTGCTCTTGGGGGTCCGCGGGCTCCTGCTTGATGACCAGCCCTCGCAGAGGCCCCGTCTCCTGCACAGACGTAGAGGAGGAAGAGGAGGATGAGGATGCGAGACCCTGGTGCTCCCTGAGTTCCTCTTCTGTCTCCTCTGGGTGACTCTGGTGCTGCCTGGCCGGCCCCGAGGCGCTGGAGCTCGCAGCCGAGACCTGATCACTGGGCTTGGACATGATCTAAGGGACGTAAAAAGAAGATCAGGTGAGAGATGAACAGGCTTTAAATAAACAAAATCATGGAACAATCAAATGTTATGTGTCTTGTTATTGGTATGTGGCAATAGCAAGCTAAAACAAAGAACCAGTGGCGGTAAATAGCACAACTGGACACAGAGAACCATGTATAATATGAAATATGTTTGGCACTGTCAAAGACATAGGTTTGGTTTCAAAATTTCCTGTCCCGTATATATTTTAATAAATCGAGCGTAACAAAGCATGATCAAACTGGTTATGGTGCTTTCCACAATAATGGGAGTTTAACAAAAAATAGAATACTTTATGCTAATGTTGTATTTGCACTTTGCTCAACTATGTCACTTCTAGCACCTTTTTAGAACATTAACGGTGAATAAAAATACAGGGTAAATGAGGTTTTAAACTGAAAAACATGTCTGCAGTGCAGGTATTCCTTTCAGGTCGCATAAAGCCCCAAAAACCTTTACCAATAAGGAAATAACTGCTCTGCTCTTTCAGAGGAGATTTTAGTTAAAAAAAAACAAAAAAAAAAAACACTTGAAATATTAAAAGTGAGGGGGACAAAAATGATGATTTTGAAAAGTCAGAGGAAAGATGACCCCCCCCCCCAGCCTATATTTGAAGTTGAAAAACTGCCTCTTATGACCAATTAAAATAAACTACAACGTATGATGCCATACAACCTGCACCACAAAGTGACCGAAGATGTTTTTCATTCTAAAAATAGCTGACTGGGTAGTTCAAGTAAAAAAAAAAAATAAAAAAAACACAATGTAAAAGAAGAAGTTTAACCAAAAAAGGCTAAAATTAGCCAGGCACTTGCACTTTTTGTACACATGCAGATAAACTGGACACTCTTTATTTAAACTATTTATTTAAAAACTCCTCAAAAGCATCAAAATTCAATACAATTCAATTCACTGAGTTTCAAAACAATACTGTCAAAGCACCAATCTAATCTAATATAATCTCCATGACGGAATTTGCATACAGGTAGTTAACTTTACCATGCCTGGGCCTGAGCAAGAGGAGAAAACTGAGCAAAGGACATGAGGGAGAAAGAGGAGAAGAACCGTAGAGGGGGCGATTGTGGGATTCTTGTTGTGGCAGCTGTCCCTGTCCCTGTCGTCAAAGACCTCAACCTTGATGCGTAGGTCATGATTGGAGTGGACCACTGTTTGTGCATGGGACACACACACACACAGAAACACACAGAGAGACACACACAAAGACACACACAAAGACACACACACACTTGGCTGGCATATTGCCCGGGGAACAGTCCATTGACGTCAGAGGGCAGGCTCTTGCCTCATCCCAGTCCCTCTTCTCCAAACAAACTCAAAACACTCATCCACTCCCGCTGCACTGATTCTCTCTCTTCCTTTCTCTCTTGTTTTGCTCTCTTTCTCTTCTTCCAACCCTCCTTTTTAAAAGAGGAAATAGTTGCTGGCATATGAACCATGAGGGGGTCAGGCACTGCATAAGCCTGTTGAATCATGTGGAAGACGGAGAGAGGGGGAGGTGGAGAAGGGAAGGTGGTTGTACACACAAACACTTGACACTAGTTGACTCTCGTCTTTCTCTCTCACACACTTCCACAACAATATTAATTAAGTGAGCACATCCCACTATTGCTGTTGCTGTCTCAGGTAATTAGGTAGGCAGCAGACTCAGGTTGGAACAGTTTCAAGATTCTTTCGTTTCTTTCTTTGCGGCCAACGTGTCCGACTGTTAAAGCCAAATGTTAAGTTAGCAGGAAGGGCACCTTTTCAGTGCTGACTTGACTGAAAAAAGGAAAACAAGGAAAGCAGCAGATGATTCATGCCTTACACAGTGGTGGATGTCCAGTGGGGAAAAGGGTAGATAAATAAAACATACCATACCATACTGGGACATTTGTAACAATAGCTGGTAATACTGAACTCATACATACGGATCGAATGTAATGGCAGCCATGACGGTTTGCAGAGACATGCTGCTGTCTGGAGTATTGTGCGTCCTCATGTTAAATAGAAAGTGTATTGTGTTTCTGAATCTACATTTGCAGCAATCAACAGGATTTATGGGGGGGTATGTCTACCTTTTCCATTGTGCTATGTTATTCCAGAGACAGAAAAGAGCCAAAACAAAGGTAATGACTCCTTGACGTGTCATTTATTTATATTAAATTTTGTAAGAATGGAAGTACTGGGTATACAACTCCAATGACTGCGGAACTGTACAATTATATTAGAAAGACATACAATGCATTTAAAAACGAGCTGGATGGTTGCTACAGTGGGAGAAGAGCGAGAGGTGTTTGAGATGGTTGCATTTAGGAATCTGTAAATGCCTCTGTCAGAACCAGTTTTCCAGCTGTCACAAATAAAAACATTAAATTGAGTTGGCGGGATAAGGTGCCAATACTTTGGCTGTGTGCATCATCTGTGTCACTGTTACACCACTCACTCGCTCAAGGTTATTCTTGCTTAGTCACCCGTTCATGCTTTTGATAAAATAATACAAAGGTTTAGATGAATGTTACCAAACCACAGAATGTAACAGATTACACAGCCAAACTTATCTCAGAGAGTATCACATGTCAAGGTGGTTTCTGGCTGCATGTTGTTGGTGTGAGCTGAAAGTTGCTGCATCAGCTCTTGCTTCACATCAAGTGAGTTACTCACGTTTTCCAGGTGATATATGGAGCATGGGCTTCACACTTGAAATAACAGTTTACATCACAATGAAATGGTGCAGATCATTTAAGATAACTGACCTTTTCAAGCTATATAAAAAAAGTCTCCTGGCTGCACTGAACAACCATTTCAACTTGTCACAGAAGTTAAGTGAACACTTACAACTTGTGAAAAGCTGACCGAGCGCTTTTAATTTAAACGGTGGACAGTGTGAAAAATGGTGATAATTCCAATCTGTGTGGGAACATAAATGCTTCAAGTGTCCCTAAATGCAGTGAAATTGTAGGAAAAGAATGAGGCAACAGATACAGTAGGGACTACTGGACAGGTTGCCAGTCTGTGACAGGGCAGACATACTCGCTGTATAGACAAACATACAGTATTCACACCTACAGGCAATCTGGGAGAAGAGCAGAGCAGCCAGAGGAAACCATGCAAACACAGGGGAAACACACAAACCCTACACAAAGAGGTCTCAGCTGGCTGGCTAGCTGGCAGGTTCAAACCCGCTTCCTGTGAGGGAAATGGGCTACCCACTGCGCCACCGTGCCAGCCAGCCCATATTCCAAAATAAATTACAGTAATAATAAGCATATAATTGGAACAACTTAGAAAAGGTTTATATAGTGGAGCCGAACGTGATGCAACATCTGGAATGCAGAGGCTTGCAGATTATTAGTATTCATTATTACTGCACTGTGAACATGTGTTTATACCTGTTCCATGTTTATATACTCATAAAGATAATGAGGTAATCATTTCTAGTGTTGCTCTGTTGTAAAGTTACATGTTAGGTGCAGAATCTCAGTGATAGGACAGAAACGAGGAACGTAACCTGCTTGA
The DNA here is from genome assembly GCF_014851395.1 of Micropterus salmoides. Classification (NCBI taxonomy): domain Eukaryota; kingdom Metazoa; phylum Chordata; class Actinopteri; order Centrarchiformes; family Centrarchidae; genus Micropterus; species Micropterus salmoides. Next base: position 5,631,925 of record NW_024040596.1, on the reverse strand, counting down.
ATGGCAGATTTGAGAGATTACAGTGGTAGTAATTCTGCTGATAACAGGGGTTTACGCATGTGGTTTGCATTTATTGATATTATAAATGCCAAGGCCAAAGTATTTCCTCTTACTGACTGAACAAATATTTTGCCCGTTGTAGAAACTGTCTGCTCAATACTCTCTGTGAAGAAAGTGTTTTTATGAAAATTCAACATAGCACACAAATGTGGATGCACTAAAAAGCAGGCAGGAAGCAAACATTATTTGTTTGGAGATCTCAGTGCCAGTTACTGTAGATTTGTGCGGTGCACCAATGTATTAACTGGTTATTATCCAACTAGAACGCCTGCCGCACACGTTTTAATTAATATGGATCTACACTGAGTGGTGTGTGGAGTGTGATTTGCTATACTGAATCAGGGACAGAATCCTGTTTCACTCACGCACAATGAATATAAAGCATGGAGCCAAAACATGCTTTCACAAATCTCAATGATTAAGTGTTCAGTCCTTGAGAAGAAACCAACCACACCTACAACCTAAAGCAACGAAAAATGTAATGGTCCAATCATTATATGGTATTTTATGGTTTGAAAATAGTCATTATGGTTCAAATACAGTTTCTGTTTTTTAATATGCAATGCAAACTCATAGCTACAATTGTCATTTTAAGTTGCCTGGAAAAGAGCATTAACACAAATTAATGTTACATTAAAATAAGCTGGTTTTACACCTAATCTTGACTTAATTAGCTGAAGTCACAACAGCCTGGAGTCTACAAGAAGAGGGAGTCACCAACAGCCCAACAACACAAGCTAATGGAGCTTAATCCTACAGGAATTTCAGCACACACACACACACAACCATCTCCCTCTCTACAATGACCTTATAATGCTGCAAATCCCCTCATCACCTTGAGCGCGCGCACACACACACACACACACACACACACACACACACAATGATGCAGTGAGTCACATTTCCTGTGTGACCATATATGGAAGCAGCTTGTTCTAGACCACAGTTGCCAGGGTGACCGGGGGAGTAGTGATACACGAACACAGACAAGAAAGACTTGTTAGAAGACTTGCTGATTGCAGGCTGATTCATCCTGCTCTTGGAGCAAAGACAGGATTTACAGACATGCAGCCAAATCAATGTCATGTAGAAAAATACTCCTACACACACACACACACACACACACACACACACACAGCTCTACCACAGCTGTGAAATGTTGCCTTCTTGACACATGCACGCATAGACACATGCATTTATAGTATAAACACACACACACACACACACACACATTAAGCTACCTTGTTGATGATGTGCTGCTGCTGTTGGAACTGTTGTTTGTGTTTTTCCAGGAATTGCTGGTGCTGCTGCTGGACCACCAGCTGCTGCAGGGCCTGGGCTTGTCCACATTGTTGCTGGGGCAGAGGGGCTGACTGGGTTCTTCCCAAGGGACGATGGCCTCGCGCAAGTTTGGAGACAGAGGGTGATGGTAGTGGGAGGCCACCCAGACCAACTGTGGAAATCACAAAGTCAGTTTTAGGTGTACTACAGAGTTATTTTACCAGCTTCACTTTGGCTATATTTTGTCACTCAGGTAATACTGTGTTTGCAACAGAGGATTTTACTGGACAGGTTGGGTGGATTTATCTGTTTTCATTTCAGAGTAATTTAAAAATACTACTGGCTGATGTATCATGATTGTGCCCAGTAGACTCTGCTGTGTGTAGCTGTGTTTGGATGTCCTGAAATCACTGCAATTACACTACTGAGTAAAATGTTAGGATAGGATTGCAAAAATGATTCTGAGCTACTGGCTGCTGAGAAGTAATGAAAATAAACGTAATGCGTTGAATACTGACCAATTGGATTGTGGCTCTGCTCCAGCAGTACCATATGTTGGAGAAGGGGGTTGTGACCAGCCGTGCCCCCTCCAGCCCCCTCCCTGTCCAGAGCTGAAGCTGCCAAGTAGGAGGGCAGGTGGGCAGTGGGCAAGAACGGAGGGGTCAAAGGAATGCCCTGCTGTAACGCAGGCAATACCAGACGACTCTCACTATCTTGGTGTCCTGATACCACCTACAGAGAGAGAGAGAGAGACAGCGAGACAAGGACGGAGAAGGAAAGAGACAGGCATACACAGAAGGAGATGATGGACAGATGGACAGAGACAAAGAAGGGCCAAATGAGACAGAATGTGAGTGAGATGAAGAAAGAGAGTCAGAGTGAGAGAGAGAGAGACATGTAAGGCATCTTCATATCAAAAATCATTGATATGAGCGTTCCTTCTTTTTTAATTTTCTATGTATAAGTGAGAATCCAGTTTGTAATTTGCATACTCCGTGTGCTTAGACTGGCTTAAAAGATACCAACTGTGTGATTGTTATTTTGAATCTCTAGTAAACTAATCAGGCAGTGAATGTTGTCAGAGTACTTTCATGTATTCCACTACCATTAGATATGCAAGGGTACATTTTGAGTGCAAGTAAATATTCTTTGGTCTAATGAGTAATGCTGTAGTGTATCATTATGATGTTGTGCACTGGCTGAACTCACAGTGCTAGCAGGGCATGTGGCTGGTAGTCCCAGGGTGATGTTGGGCAGTGAAGGAGAGGTGTAGAGAGAGAGCTGGCTGACTGACCCTTCCCTTGCAGCCAACCTTTGAAGCAAGGAGGCCTGAACACAAACAAACATTACAGTGAATACTTACAACAGAGTTTAGAGACAAAGAAGTGACTGTGTTACACACAGTACATTACTTTGCCTCTATTATCATCACACACACAAACACGGACGCTGATGAAGGCCACAAGCCGGAACCTGTTGACCTCTTCAGACATTTTTTTCCTTCTCCATGCATGTTGGAAGTGGAAGGTGAAGCAGTGCCAGAAATCCTTACTCAGCTTCTTCACACACAAACACAGAGCTTGAGCTCTACATTAAAACAGACCTGCCGATCTATTTCTGGAGTCCTCTGATCACCTGTCTGTCTCATACACACGGACACCAAAAAGACACACATGTGCACGTGCAGTCACACACATGCAGACACTGGCAGCCATGTTGGTTACCTCTCCTGGGCTGCTGGAGATGGTGACCCCGTTCTCACTGGGGATGTTACTGGAACTGTTGTTGGGGGAGCTGGGACCTGAGCCTGGTGCACTGTTGCATACAGACTCTGAAACATAGAAATTACATTTATCTAACATGCTGCCCTGGGCCAATCAAAAAAAAAAAAATAGTTATTCCTTGTCCTAATTTTGCCATAAGCCCACTGGGGCTGGTTAGATTTTTTATATTCAAAACCCATTCACTGATGTTCCAAATATGGGGTAGAATATTTATCTAAACTTGTCTCTCAAAGGTCTAGGAAAATCTGATTCTGCACATTTTTATCACGATACCAAATTAAAACAAAAGTCGGGTAACAAGAGTGCTCACCTGCCACGTCTAGGGAACGCTTCTTGGCCGTATTGATGGGACCATCTTTCCTTCGAAGCAGAGGGCTGCTGCGGCGCTCAGTCACTTTCTGTTTTAGCCGGGAACGAAGCTTCAAGTTGGGCTCAGAGGCTAAAAAGACAGAGAGAAACACGGACAATATGGAGGATTTACTCAAAAAACTGAGAATTTTCAGTTTAAACCAAACTTAAAAGCAACGGAGACTTTCATTTACATTTGAAGAAACACTAATGAAAATTCAAAAAATTGTTGTCAATGTGTTTTTGTCATGAAATGTGGCTTATCCCATCCCATTAAACAAATGTGTAGCAGATAACTAAGTAGACAAAGATAAACAATGGCAGGACAAGGCAAGTATTTCACTTCCAAATGGGACACCCATTCTAAAGTTATTAATGTGTTACGCCCCAAAAACGCCGATTAAATCAGAAAATTACAGCTCCTATATAAGCTGTTGCTCTGGCGCTTCAGGGTAGATTGCTGGGCCACATAAGTAGGAGCTTGTTAGGGGGTATGTAGTGGGGTTAATGAGCTAGTCCCTATAGACCACACTGTATGTGTTGGCCGACAGATTCGAGAGCTGATGTTGGCCATCATCATGCGACAGTGGGAAGCGCTGGAACAAGAGGGAACGCAGCCAACTGCCATCTTTCTTGACCCCATGCTTAATGATGCTGCCTCCACACTCTGCTAATGAACACTGTTTGTTTACAGACACTTTCAATTACAAAAAACTGCCAGGGCCTTCATGTGTGTTGCATGTGTATGGGTATCTGCGTGAACGGTTCTATATTTCTTGGGATTCTGCCATCAAATGGATGCTGTGTGCTACATTGGCTAGTGCTACATTGGGGCAGGAGAAGAGGCAAGCGTTCACTATATACTGGTAATCTTGTCAGGTCAGGATAGGGCTGGACCTTTTCTGGCAAAACTTGCTTTGGTGCGTCTCTGCCAGACTGCCCCAGACACGGGCAGCTTTATTCTCTCCTCTACTGGCTTCCTTCCGTTCAATTAGTTGAAGCTGGATGGTTGACCATTGGTTGACCCTATGCTCGCCCCATGACCTTGTATCAAACAGACCGTGCTACGTTCATTAGCCTCAGAGAAGGAGCTTTCTGTTACAGCCAAGTGAAAGCAATTGAAATTTCTTTGTGTACTGTAGCAATTTATTGTTAATAAAAAATCCTTTGGCCCTTACTTCCGGTAGCCTTGAATGCTACTTAAAGGTAAGCTACACAAAGTTTTAATGTACTCATTTTACCTGCGGGGATGAGATGACCTACAGTGAATCTATAATGTCTTAAGTACATTTTCAAATGCACTTTCAATTTTAAGGGGAACATGCGGCTGAACTTATGAAACTCAATTATTTAAAATAGAACTTCTTCTAAGTGGAGGGCAATCTTCCGAAGTCTTTGTTAAGAGGGATGGGTCAGGATAAAATGCTATGCATTAGCTGGACAGGACGAGACATTAGGAGAAGGAAAGATCATGAGAATGGGAGCATAGTGAATTGAAGGTCAATTTTGTCTATACCACAGGGAACTGTGGTAGTTTGACATTTTGGTATTACGACAATCATTCCCATAACTATTCTAATACGACATAAAAAACTATTATTATTTTCTGATATGTTACATGAATATTAACGTTTGCACTTGCACCCAAGCATTCAACATCATTGATCTGATTCTGCAGATGCTTTGAACATCGCCATATAATAACCCTATAGTTTTGTTAATGATGAGAAGAGTTAATGAACCATGGTGCTCAGAATTAGATTAGATCCTAACTATGCTTATTATAGTAAGACTAGCTCTAATAAGACCCATGGTGTTGAAATTGCCACCATCAAAAGTGGACACAATTATCACTTGCTATGTACATAAACAAACATTTGACATATCCGTTGTTATGCTTTCAACATATAAACCAGGTGTCACAGGAAACATTGCTACCCATGACAGTGGGCTCCAAAGGTGACAGAAACTGTGAACAATCTGGTAGGAAGTCAGGAGAGGAGAGAGAAGGCACACAAAGATGGTGGAATGAAGGAGGTGGGTGGTCAAGGTTGTATTAGCGCATCCTGAGTCATTAAGAAATGGACTGATAAAAGGAGGAGTGGAGAGAGAGTGAGAAATGCTAGACAGAAGAATAAATGGAAGGTTAGAGGGAGGTTAGGAAGACAGTAAAGGAGAAAGAGAAGGAGGGTGAAGGAGGGTGAAGAAGGGGTGTGTGTTTGCTGGGCATGGGTCACCACAACAGGGGTGTTCGCCTCAGGACACAGTGACTTTGAAGGGTGTTAATGCCGACTGGGCAAAAGCACACCAGTGTGCACACGTGCGAACACACTCGCTGCAGAGGGCCCAGACTGGTTTTATTGCTGATGCTCGCATTTTGCTTTAGCCCTTTCTCCCTCCTAACCTCCATCAATCTCCTCCCCTCTCTCCCTTCCTCTAAATGCCCACTTCTCTCTTTCTCCTGGCATTACTTCCTCTGCCCTTCATTGCTGAACCTTTCTCCCTAGTTTTTTCCCCTACGCAAATGTGCACACCATGAACCAACTATTGGCAAATGTGGAAATGGTGCCAGTATATATATAAGTTTTTCAGATTTCCTGGCACATTCACTGTAACTTCCCAACTTCCCGAAATAACTACAACATGATGCAGATTTGTTAAACATATGAATTCATGCTTTGTCAGGTCTGCCAGCAAGACAGCAGGACAACATCTTCTAAAATGTTTGTTTTCTGAAGGGAGTTTGGATCGATCAGGGCTATGCTATGGTAACTTGGTCACAGTAAAGTACAATGATAGCTGGAACAAAGTTACAGGCACATTTTTTCTGAACTCACCAGGTATTTCAACCTCCTCGCTTTCTGTTCTCCAAGTAATGTCCAGTTTTGTCCGGTTTTTATATAAATATGAAGTCGTAGTCCGACAGAGCTAACGACGCTAACAACACCACTGGAACCGGAATCTAGCTGCCGAGAAGCTCCAGTGAAGATAAATCAACGTTGAAATCCCAAAAACTAAAGTAAAAAGCTAATTTAATAAAAGCAGTTAACTCCGAGCTCCTCCCGCGAGTAAACGGCGTAGTTGTCAGAGCAGAATCCGACTGACTACGGTTGTTTATTTGTCCAATGGTTGCAGCGCTTCTCCCTGCTCCTCTCCCCCAAGTTTAGCAGCTCTCAGCCGGCCAGCAGATTTTCAATCCCCCGCTCTGCCCGGCCCTCGCCACACAACACTCTGAAGCCTTGGTGACGTTCGGACAATCTCAACACTGATAGGCTATCGCGACTCAGCGTCATGCGACTTCTTAGCTTGAGTTTAAATATTCAACTTGCCTTTGCGTTGCCTTCGCGCTGCCCGACAGGAAATCGCGGCTCTACAAGTCTTTGCATTGACTTTTTATGTAAACTCACTCCCCCCTCGAGCGCTCGCTGCGCTTTTGGTCTGAAAGCACCATTAGAGAAAACTAGGGTTTGCAAAAGGCATCAAATATTTTACAAATCTATTTAAAGATGGAGCCCTTCAGACTTTTGAAGAGCTCTCCACCCAGTGCATGCTACCAGGCAATCACTTTTTAAAAAATACCCCCAGATTAGGCACTTTATCATCTCAGAACAATATGACCACCTACAATCAATAAGGGAACTGCCTCTAGATAAACTTGTGTGTGACAAGTAAAGATAAAGATAAACCAATAAAGATAATGATAAAAAAAAAAAATGTATAAAACCTGTAAAGCCTCTTTCTCTACCTATCTGATGACATATCAATACCAGATTAAACGTCTCTATAAGTGGTGCTTAATATTTCAATAGGGAGTGAAGGAGCAAACTGGTACTCTGAAACAAAACATATTGATCAGAGGCTCATCTGTTTTGTCAGATGGGATTCCCGGGCAGCAACAGTCATAGAGGTAGACTGAGGGAAGCCGTGCTGCTCTTCTAAGGAAGGGAAGAAAGAGATTTATTGAAATCAATAGAGTAGTTTGCTGAAGCTCATCAATGGAGCTTCCCAGAATTGTCACATGTTGATGATGCATTAGATGGATAAGCTAGAAGGACATACTGTAGGTAGACAGATAGATAGACAGATCTCATTTACATATTTTCTAGAAACATCAAAGCAAATAAACCAAGTGATGTTACAACTAATGAGGCCTTCTTATGGAGCTGACATTGAGATTGTTAAAGTCAGTGGCGTCCATCGTTGGCTGCTGTGACACCCAACAGTGTGAGTTCAAAGCAAATGAATGGGTTTGAGAATAGATGGACAAAACACCCGGCTTTTACCATTAAGTTTGGTTTAGTTAAATATCTGGAGGTGGTTACAGTCCACCTACAAGTCCAACAATTGCTGGGGATTCAAGTGTTTGACGACGACAACAACAAGGAAGTAATCTCCAATGACATCAGAGCAGATAGGTCTAATCTTGGTTGGTGGATTTAAAAGCAGGATGGAACAGAGACTACCGTCGTAAAAGGCATTATGTTGTAATGTTCCTAAGTGAGACACGTACCCACTATGTCACTCACTGACCTCTATGCTGAATAGGACAATGTAAAGCTAAGTACTGGATTAAAGTAAGAACATGGAAGTGTTGGATATGGTTCTGGCTTTAAATATTCAATGCAGTGTGGTATGGGAATGTGAGTGTGTGAAAGAGTGGGGGAGAAAGGGGGTCAGGTCATGACAAGTCTGTGTCTGTCGGGCCTAATAGACTTCCTGCCGCAGCATTCAAAGTGGCCCTCTGTGTTCTCAGAGCCATTATCACAAAGCCTCTCAGACTTGGACAATGATCCCCTGTTGTAATATACTGTATGCCCAGCCTCGCTTCTTCATGTATGTTTATAACTTACACGCATACATTGCAAAAATGGGTCACCACAGGCAAAAACGTCATGTGTGACAGCTCCAGTCGTCACAGCGGCGCACAACTGTGGTGACCACTGTCACTCACTTCCTCTTGAACACAGTTCATGTCTCTGTCTGCCTGTCTAATCTGATCTGTCTGCTCACTGTTGACACAACAGTTCCTCCAACAGCCGTGCCAAATGTGCGCACATGTCAGTATTCTCTGTCTGTCTCTCCTCATGACTGGCACAAAGACAAACAACACTACTTTCAAATCTCAAACTCCTTTTCTCCTGAAAATATGTCCTTTTCTTTACATATGCACAATGATACGTTTGTACTATAGTGCCCATTGTACTTTGTCTCAGTATGCACTGTGAAAGTTTTTCTGAATAAGTTGAAACTTGCTGTCTCAGGTTCTGTGCCAGGATAAATCATCCCTGCTTCCAGCTCACAGCAGGTGGGCAGGGGTGCAGAGAACACAGAGCTTGGCCTCCAGCTGTGAAAGCAGGCAGCGATACTGCCAAAGCAGCTGCTGACACTAAGTGAACAATCACAGCTTGGCCATACTTGACATGGATGGAAGGACGAACAAATAACAGTCTGATGTATCCAAAAGGCAGGAACTGTGGTTTTTACGTGCTTCCTAGGATACTTCTAGGACAGGAGTGGTCAAGGGCTTTTTTTTGTCTATGAAGGAGTGTGCCTGATGTGTTAGTCAATATCTGTATGTGTGATTTAAGGTTCTTTCACACATACATTGATTGGTCCGAACTTTCAGTCTTTCAAACTTCCATTTCATCCAAACAAGAATTACAGCCAAACCTGGTGGTCTCTCTCCAGACCAAACCGGACCATGGTTCAGTTTGTTTCCAAACTGTTTTTTTTTTTTTTTCTGGATGGTTCGGTCTTGATGACAGGAAGTTCACAGTCTGAAATAGTAGAATAGCCAATTGGCTTTTAAAGAAACACATTTCTGAATCAAAAATTCTATACCTGATGATGAAGCAAAAGGCTGAAGAGAAATAAGAAAGTAATTTCAGGCTCAAATCCTTGAATATTTCTACTTTCCGTCAATGTAAGACCATCAAACCAGGAAAAATTAGGACTATTTAGGACTTTTTTCGTAGCTGGGACCAGCGGAAAACACAACCCCCAGTAAAACTGTTTTTTGTACAGACTAGAAACAAGATGTTCTGTTGGATTTTGGTGGCTTTTGGTACCTTTAACAGAGCTAACTAGTTTATCCTGTTTCAAGTCTTCAAGCCAAGCTAGGCTGCTGACTCCAACTATACATTTACTGCACAGACATGAAAGTGGTGGAATCAAACTATCATCCATCTAACTCTCAGCAAGTAAACAAACTAGCATATTTGTCAAATTATTAACTATTGCTTTAACACAACTTCTAGTGTGGTTGCGCTCTCATTTACATTAGAACGATTCAGAAGACCCTCATGAAATAATCTGTGATAATAATATTTTAGGGGCTCTTTTTAATCCTCCAGTGGCTGACTCCTGGTGAACGTAACTGACTGAAACCTAATAGGCCATTTCAATTGCTAATGCGAGGAAAAGGGAGATTGGGGCTCCCCTCTAGACACGCAATGGGTGGCTGGTTTTAAGAGGTGGAGGAATATGAATGTCAGAAAGTAACAATACCTCAGTCAAACCTTGGCACCATTCTGTACCTGTTTTACGGAGAGGGAAGTCATCTTTTGAGTCGTATGTGCCCAGCATTGGGTGGTTGTACGCTGACAATGCTGTTTGGGGTGGAGAGCTCTGGTCCAGAGAGCTGTGCTGGGTTTTTCTACGAAAAAACAGATTAAAAGAATACATCAGTATAACACGCAATATATCAGGTTAGGTCCTGCTCACGTATGCTTGCCAAGCTTACTATATTCCTACTGTACCTGACTTTCCACACAAACACACACACGGTGTAGTGACAAAGACAGTTTCCATCTCCCTCCCCAAGGTCAACATTTTTAAATAGATGCAGCAGAGTGTGGACAACAATGTGGGTGGAATGGAGAAAGAGACAAAGAATAGAGAGAAGGGACTGAGACTGAAAGCTGAACGCATCCTCGGCTTGTCTTTTTCACCTTAAGACAGCAAAGAGGCTGATGCGTGCTTTCCATCTGAAAGGTGGGTAAAAAAATTCACAGAGACAGGGGTGAAAAATGCGAGAGGTGCAGGATGAGAGGAGGCTGAAAAGTGAATAAATCTATGAAAGAATAGAGGAGAAAGCAAACAGGTAGGAGACTAAAGAGATAAGAGATATTCTGATGTGGTGACAGTGATAGAGAACCATTTTCCTCACTGATGGCAGACTCTTTACACTGTTCTATCATCTCCTGTCTTGGCAGACATGTGTGACTGCTTAAAGCCTCTTCAAATATTTAAAGCACAGGAGAGGAGCCATTGTCTTTTCTCTATGCCCACTTCAAACACACCTCAAAGAGAGCCAGCTGTCAATCACTGACTACACGTATCGACAGAAAAAAGCTTCGTTCCTTCAAGATTTTCTCCGTAGTTTCACTCAAGAGGCAACTGGCGAGCTCTCTCAGAGATGTTGATGTTGGTAGCAGGGAGACCCACGCAGCAGGGGTCCACAGCACCGTAAAGTTTGCCATGATTGCAAAGCCACGATGATGATGAGGGACTTTAATGTCGCTCCTCACTGTGGATTTTATGTTTGATATTTCCCCAGTGTGGCAATTACTTAAAAAAAGGCAACATAGAAATGAAAGAAAACAGCAGAGGCTTATAATTGATCGCTTGGAAATATGAGAATTCATCTGTGTCGAACGTTTTTCTTTAAACCAGAAAATGCAAAAAAATAAAATCATAAAATAACATTTAAAGATCACTAGAAGACAGAATTTTGTCATTTCCATTTCTTTAAAATGTTGCCGCGGTGTAGAAGCTTGCATTTTGTTTTTTGACTTTACCAAATACCAAATGTGATAAGGATGCTTGCTATAGAAAGGATGCACATTTCTAATTTCAGGCAGAGGAATGTGTGCCTGTCTATTTCTCACACCCCTGAACAAAACTTGAATTTTGATTTAATATCGCATAAATTCCTCATTAGTGTACAACCATTCACATCACAAGCTGTAAGTGGTTTAGTAGTAGTGGACTGTGACACTCACCCATACCAAAAGCGCGGGTCGCTGGGCAGACAGTGATTTAGGTTTCGCTGAGCCAGGGCTTTCTTCTTGTTCAGGACAAACTCCTGCAGTCGCATCTTAACCTCCGTACTGGCAATTGCACCTGACAGAGAAAGAGAGACAGTATTGTTTGTTTGTTTGGCAGTGCCTCTATTGTACTGCACTTCCTGTCTGATCTGACACCAACATGAAGATTATAACACCATCCATCCATACTTTCGACAGATAACAGGTTTCGAGCTACTTAAAGAGTGTACAATCTTGCATCAGAGGTTCACTGAAATTCCACGGAGACAACAGAAGTGCTATGTAACTCGCCTCGAAGGCGAACATCATGTCTCTCCTCAATTACCACCTTCCGTTCGTAGCTACAAAGAAATTGTCCAGGGAGGGAGATGCGGAAAAGTGAGGAACTGAGTGAGGAGTGCAATGAAAAAGGCCAAAAAAAGGTGTTTTGAGAATATAGGAGAAACAGTGGAGGTGTGTTTTTCTATGAATGTGACAGTGGGAGTGATAACAGGTAATGTGTCATGCTAGATAGAGAAAGTGGTAAATATAGTAGGTGAAAGTGACAACAGCTAATATACGCTCTCTAAATCATTGTGCAGCTGGAAGAGCTGACATCCCAATATGTCGGTTTTGCCACTGAAGTAAATTGGCTTTTATGGGACTGCCTTCAGTGCAATTTATTGCAGTACTTAACAAAGCTTCCTCTGTTTACAACCCAACACTCTTTCCATAGACGTCAAACTAAGGCTCACTTTGCCTGGCAGAGAATGGTTAAGGAAAGGGACTTTACTGGCAGAAATCATGGCCCAAATGTGGGTCCACCATTAACTATATTCAGAAGATTTTGTGCCGACATGTTTGATAAAAAAAATCACCCCACAGCCTGCACCTAACAAAACCCTGCATCAGAGCATTTTACAGCCATACCAACAATAATCATTCTAAAACACAGTTTTAATTATCTGGTAAACTTTAGACATGAATTCTCTAGGAAATATCTCTGTCATCATTTTTGATTTGATTTTAACAATAGGAACTTAATAACTACTAAAACTATTAATACTAATGTACAAGCACTGAGTTAACAATAGTTTGGTTTTATTTCCTTTAACATTCAAATGTATCCAGCCATTTTAAAAAATATAATCAGGCCATTTACAAAATGTACACTGTGAGTAGTTGCACATGACGGACAACATGGTAATGCAAAGTAGCTGTGACTCAAGTCTTTAATGCCACCTTCTACTTATGCAGTATAAAACCCTTACAGGGACAAGTAAAGCAATAGGCTTGACACAGCTCAAAGAACAGTCACAAACATCTCCTCCTGCCAGAAAAATATGCAATTGTGTCTAAACTCATTTGACTACTAAAATCTAGAGAGCTTTGTTTGTCAGTCCAGAGAGCACTTTGCAGCAGGATCTGCATGACTCCTGACAGTAAAGGTCCCATCAGTGCTCTCAAATCCTAACAACAATCCTAACATTACAGAATAACTGTGGTTTCATAGGTTTTGCCAGCAGTTCTATCGGTCATGTTAACTTTTATACCCTAATATCATTGCTGGCATTTGGGAATGTGGCAACATTGTTAAAAAGTAGTAGAAAAAAAAACAAGCAGTCAGACGATCAGGCAGATTTTAAACAAATCCCCAGCATAGAACTTATTTGAAAGATAAAACAAAAGGTGAACCTTGAAATTATTACCCTAACTTTTCCATTGTAAACACCAATCACAGATTTCAGATCGACTTCCTAAACCATCTATGACTTGAGGAGGGAGCGATTATTACAAACATTTCGGGTGCGCTTTTGATTTCACCTCTAAATAAAGTGGTTTAGATGATCTGGCTCAACTGTTGGCTTGTTTCCTGCCTGCCTGATTGTCTGACAGCATGTGTTTCTGAATTTGCTGTAGAAATGTCACCGTGTTCCCAGATCTCAGCAAGTAGTTTGGTGCGTATATTTTCAGATACAATGATGGCCAAAGCAACAAAAATAAGACTTGAGTTGCAACAAAATTGTGCTTTAGAAGGAAATAATAATACATGGATGAAGTCAGGGTGCAGTGAATTGCCAGGTAAAATTTTATTGCCACATTGTGTGCCACTCAAGTGCTTCTCTCGCTTAGTCTTGGCCATCTTATTCTGATATTCCCTGCGGTAAAGGTGCGAGGTCAGGCTGTTCTGACTGCTGGACAAGGACAGGTGCTGTGACAGAAGGTCTACAGGGCCATGTCTTTCTTACACCTGCTGTGACAACATGACAGTGCGCCTGCACAGTTACAGCAGATGTTGGCAACGTTCAGGAGAGGGAGAGTGACTATATGCTACGTCAAACATGACAGCATTATTTAGAGCTTGTTCATGACAGGAGTACAAACCCATTAACACTCATAACTGAACGCAGGCATCTCACTTTTATATTTTACTCAGTAAAAATTCCTCTACTGTACTAATGCACTTTGGCAACTCTGGTTTTTTGAAAGCGGTTGCTACTTACTCTCCTGTCCCCTGTCCTTGTTTTTGAGCTGCTGGAGTTTGTATTCCCGCTGCTGCTTCTCAAGCTCCTGCTCATGACGCTGCTGCTCCATCTTCCTCTGGTGCTCCAAAAGCTCCTGTTGGTGCTTGAGCGCCAGTAAATCCTGTTGGTGCTGGTGGAGAGAGAGGCAAGACTATTGAAGAAAGAAAAAGTACAGGGAGACGGTGGGTAAAGGACACTACATAGGGTGGGCAAAAAATAATGATGTTGTTTTGACAAGGTGCAGCCAAGGCCTACTGTAAAGAATCAATGATTTATACATTAGCTATTCTAAAATCCAATAATGAGTGCCAGATTGGAGAGCACTGCATTGGAGAGAGTAATTTTCATGCCAGACTGATCGTCCTCATTGGCTGATTTTGTGGTTGTGGCAACACCAGTGAGGCTTTTTTGCAAAGTGAGTGCATACAAAATTCACACACACACACACACACACACACACACACACACACACACACACACACTTTATTGGGGCCAAGGTTCCCATGGAGATGACCAGATCAAATTACACCACCATACTCCCATCACTTAAGTGTACACATGCTTCCTCCTGTCCTTCACGAGGTGCATTTCTGCTGAGTACTGTCCTACAGTAGCTGTTTCCAAGGAAGGGCTCCCTACTCATCCCTCATCCCCACACACGAGAGGAGAGGGGAGGAGAGGAGACGACTCACCTTGATATGTTCCTGCAGCTGGACTTCATGTTGTCGGGACAGCTGTTCATGCTGCCTCTGGAACTCAGCGATCAGTTGCTGTCTCTGAAACTGCTGCTTGTGTTTGAGAACGACCAGCTCCTGCTGCAGCTGCTGCTCCTGGTGGTCTGAAGGAGATTTTTAAGACATTATCGTTCAGAGCGTCTGGGGCGAAGGGTGCGTTTGTATCAAAAGCCATGAGGCAACATTTAACCACAAGACATGACAAGCAGAGATCATCCCCACTTACTGATGACTGGCCCACGGCCTGGCTCAGAGGACGCGGGACAAGCTGTGGAGGTGGGCGGTCTAGGGTGTGGTTGGGGAACCAGGCCGAAGGAAGGCTGCTGGTGGTGGTGGTGGTGGTCCACTACACGCAGGTCCATGGGAAGGATGGCTGTGGTGGTGGTGGGCGCCTGCATGGGCAGTGCTGCAGTGCTCACGTCCACTGGAGGAGGAGGCCAGAAAGGCGGTGGGGAAGGAGAGCGAGGATGAAAGAGTGGGGGAAAGACACACATAAAGATGGAGTTTGTTTAGAAATCAAGTATTTACAATGCAGATTTCTAGACTCAAATCACTGTGTGAAGTTGCATATCCCAGGCTAAAACTTGCTGCAAAACTGCAAAAAACATACTCTAACAGGTCAACACACACACAAACGTAGTCCAATCTTTTTATATAAAACACACAAACAAATTTAAATACATACAAAAAGGAAGACTTGCAGAATATGTCTGCTTTCCACTGTTAATACTCTATATGTAAAGATCACCATCTTAGCCCCAAAATATGCCTCTGTGTACAACATGTACGACTCTGTGCGTGTGTCTGTGCCGTGAAGATTTTGACCCCAGCAGCAGATTTGTCTCAGAGGGTTTTGGAATTCAGCTTGGCAGGAAATAAATTTAATTCTTACTAGTGTTGAGTTGGAGATCCTCAACACGGCTAAAAGCCCAGTCTCCCAGGGGAGTTATTAAAGAAAAAGACTTAATTCATGTAATTTTCTTCTCAGAATATCTGTTTATAGTACAAGTCCAAAATGTTTAATACCCTTTGACAGCAGCCAAAATACCCTGTTCTCTCTGATCCACGTCCAAGACACATGCGCATGTGTTACATCAGCAGTCTTGACTGTTGCACTGAGCGTTACACTTCATATTGGTTGTGGTTGCTTGTAGTTGTTGGCAAACTAGGGACTTAAGCCTGTTTTAGAGTTGTACACATTGGGTAAGAGCATTAGCAAACCACTAAAAAACACAAAATGTGTCTGTGGTTAAGACAGGTGGAGATCGTCAGAGTGTGTGCTGTGGTGGGAGCAAAGTGTATAGGACGCCTCCATAATTGTTTACTGTTAACTGTTTACATACATCCCTACAAACATCATTCCCAGAGAAGCCCTTTGCACACACAGATTTTCTGTATACAAATGACAAAACAGACAAACACACACACGCACACATACTTATACGAGTAGAATGATGAAACATGGCAGCAGAGAGCAAAAACAATCCCCCTGCAACATGAGTTTTGCAGCAGGGATTTGCTGACACGCATATAGACTTGCTGTGTGTGTTTGTGTAGGTGTGTTTCCACTTTGACTGTGTACATGTGAGTAGTAACACTACATGTATTGCTTATTGCAAGTGCAATGCTGACAGTGTGCTTTATGTGTGTGTGTGTGTGTATCTTCTACAAAAAAAGCTAAAGTTGTGTCTGATGTTAAAGGAGGATGGAGGGGTGGATTCCCAGGGCCATCACACATCTGAGAGGATGTACACAATACGCCCAAAATTCACACACTCTCAGCATCTGTCACAATCAAACACACAGGGTTAGACATTTCATTCTAACACAAAAAGGTCACTGGTATGAGTCATGTCAGGCAAGACACTGAAGCCTCCCTTGCACACTTAAAAAAGTCAAAGTGCCTGATGACTGTTCGTGTTGCATTCCTTATGTTACATTCAATCTGCATCATTTTTTCTGCTTTATCTGAATAATCCGGGGAAGTAGTACAGCACTGTAGAGCTGTTGAAACATGGATACTAAGAACAAACACAGGATAAGCAATATCCCTGCATCAACATTGTTGACATGCAAAAACCAGAGTATTAGTGCAATCAGATTATTTCTCCAAAACAAGCAAACAACACTGCAGCTTACACACAAACAGTAGTATAACCCAGCAACACAACACTAGGGAAACAAGATAAAATGCTAACAAAATCTAAAAAAACACTTTAAAGCCTTCATATGTAACTAGAATATGTCTATGGCATGATTTAAATACTTAAGCCCCCCCGTTTGGCGTGACAAACTCAAGCAACCAGATCAATTTGAGATTTGTGCTTGATATCTGAACTCAAAATCAAATCCTCCTGTGTATCATTCAGTCTTTTCTGATCAATATCTGCTCCGTAGAGAACCAGCTTGCACCATGCCAAGCCCTCTGCCAGTTATCAATACCCTAAAACCAGTGGAGAACATCTCTGACCTATCACGGATGTCCTGGCATCCCCAGTGACCAATGAGGTGGTGATGGAGTCGCAGTTACTTGCTGAGATAGCCAATGACATCTTTGGTACTGGGCAGGTTTTCAGTGCGGGAGGAAACTTAACACCACCCAACGGGACAGAAGGGGGAAAAGAAAGGGTGTGGCCAGGCCAGACATGCTGGTGCTTCACTGGTGTGTGTGTGTAATTATATCACTATACTTGTAAGGACTTATTTGAAAGCTGGACATTAGAATTTTTGCTTGGACACTTAAGTTGAAAAGATGAAAGAGCAAGGCTTAAGCCAAGGGTGAGAGTTGGATTTATAGAGTCAACAGCAATCCAGCTCACGTGTCGTGATGATAATCTAAACATACACTGACTGTTTGTGATGCGGATAAAAGCCAGCTGCTTTTATCAACATTTATTTTGCAGTTTTATAAATTTTTAAGGTCAGGCATGTGCTGACGAGGGGCCATGTGCGTGTTAAAATGATTCCTGGATCTCTGACATTTGTCACGTCCAGATCATTAAGCATACAGAAAGGGAGCCACACTAGAAAACGCCACTGTTTTTCATTCTCGCTCTCAACAGCCTGAGCCCATCATGCGTGTCATCCAAACAGTCTTTCCCCTTCCACCTCACATATGCTATGCACACACATGCCGGTCAACTGTTTACACACATATTTAATAAGCAGTAAACATCAGGGACGGACAAACAAAACTTTTTGTTGGGTCAGTGCACTTCAATGTGCCACTCCATACATTGAGACCAATTCAGAGGGACCTCGGCGCCAGTTTCTCAGTAAACATGCTATAGGCTTCAAAAAGGCTGTTTGTTTTCACAGACAAATTGGGCTCCCAGCACCAAAATGACAAAAAAAACCAAAAAACACTTCCACGCAACAACAAATCAACAAACACTAACAAATCGCATGCAAGGCCCGAGTAAAGTCTGCTTCCTTGAACAGTGGCTTGTAATTGAGAAAGATTTAAACAGTAAGCTACATAATAAAAACATATCAAACACAAACAATTACAAAGAGGGTAAAAGATAATGAAGTGTCATGATTCAAACATGATGACAAACAGGTCAGATTGAGTGTCTCTGTCAGCTAAAGACACCTAAACTACTGTGTGCCTTTGTGTCTGTGACAAGAGGTGGTCTGAGCACATGAAATTGCAGTCTTAACCTCATGCCAAAACAGTTACCAAAATTGTCACCTGATCTGAATAAACCAACTAAGCTGTAGCACTACACGCACCAAGATGGGGTCAGTTTTAACTGGAGCCATGAATTAAACAGGCACAAGAAGTACAAAAACATAAGCTTACGCTTGACAAAAAATGGAACTGCACCTGCGCTACAAAATTTTATTTTCTGGCATACATTTGTATTGTTTTTCCATTTGCAGTATAATGTAAGCTATGTATAATAGGGCTGCAACTAATGGTTATTTTCTTTCTGTTGATTATTTTCTCAATTAATCTATAAGTTGTTTCGTCTATAAAATGTCAAAAATAATACAAAAATGGTACAAAATGTCGATCAGTGTTTCCCAAAGCCCAAGGTGATTTAAAATGTTTTGTTTTGTCCAAAAACATTCAGTTTACTGTCACAGAGAAGTAATGAAACCAGAGCACACAAGAAGCTGGAATCAGATAATTTTTCTTGAGTCAAAACAATTTATCAATCATCAAAAATAGTTGGTACTTAATTTAATAGTTGACAATCAATTATTCGATTAATCATTGCAGCTCTAGTGCATAAAGGGGACAGCAACCGTGCCCAAACCCTGTTTCTCCATGGGGACCAATTAAGTAAATTAAAATCTCCAATTTCTATCTATATGTTTTATTCTGTTAACATTGCTGATCGCTTACAGACCAGTGAGCAATGGCCGGCTGCAAGGCTGAATGAAGTAAGGCAGAAAAAAAACCTAATTACCGCCACTTATCCTCAAGCTGAGGGGCTACAAGTGCAGGTGGCACAGAGGGAGAGAGATGAGAGGAAGAGGGAGGTGGTGTAAACACTGCTCAGACCAGATACTCAGAGGTGAACCACACTGCATAGCAAATTAACACTGTACTAAGTGAGAGCTACCGCCATCTGCAGACTGCACTACACACAGAGGTATTTAGGAACTTGAACCTTTTGATAACCTTGATGTATTTATGTGTTAACAGTATGGCTTGTTTTTAAATTCAAAGTCAAAAAGAGCCTTTGGATCAAATGTTTTAGAGTGTAGATTTCTTTCAGACTATGCAAAAGTGGTGTATGACATGAGACATGGAGATACATGATTCTTCAAAATTAACATTTATCAAAACCCACTGTTGTTACTTGATTAGGTATATTCTTTCTAAACTTTACAGGGCTGCAACTGAGATCCCAGATCCCAATTGGTTAGCCAGTTCTGCTCTGGATAATTTAAAGGATGTTTTAAAGTGCTGTCACAAGGTTTGATAGCACACAGGAAACACATCTGTGTCACATCTGACTGACAGTTCTCTGTCAAGCTGACAAAGGCTCTGCAGGATCACAGTACTGTTACAGTTGTACCATGCAATCGCCAGAAGCGAGTTTACAGTAAACAAAGCTTTGTGAACGGCAGCAGACTAACAGGGCAACATACAGCACCCAGTAGGGTGCAGGCACCTGTGAAGTAATTAGCCCAGCTTACGAGGATGGCTCGCTGGGAATGTGGCATGGGGTAATGGTGCTCAGCCAACGAGAGGAGAGGTGGATGCACATGCTGACTCACCCGACGGCACCGGACACGATAGGCAAACATTCCTGCTGCAGGCATGGCCGAGCAGGTCACAATACAGGCTGACATTTTACAGTGAGTGGCACAGAGAGACTACAAAGACTACAGAGACTACAGAGAGTAAACTGCACAAAATCATATCCTTGCCTCATTGTCACGTGAAAAATTTAAATCCCATTGTTCTGTGACTGACAACTAGGTCTATAAATGTATACAGTAGGTTCTAAATGTGCAGCAGTTAAAGGACCATTAAAGCTATGAAGGACCATTAAAGCTATGAGGGGCGGAAGTAAGATAAACTCTGTTGATTTCCAGACGGGAAATTGTGTTTACTTTGAGAAATCCCATGGAGTTGTGAGGTTTTTTCCTGCTACAGGCAAGATTATGTGAAATCTGGCTGAACTGAATAAAAACACTGACACAAACACGGCTGGTGAAATGTCAGCCTATGCCTAGTCTTCTCTGTCCCTCATCTATTCCTCCATCACTCTCTTTCTCTGACCCCCCCCCCACCTCGCTCCACCAGTGATCAGGCTAAGATCGTGGATCACACAGAGGAAGTTATTTATAGAGCAGGATTCCCAAGGGAGCTCCTCGCCCCACCGGGCAGCTATGCACTCAGACAAAACCCCATGCATGTTTACTCATAGTTTATGCGACACACTCATTTAAAATTCTAAAATAGTCAGCAAATGTCAACACAGAGTGTGTGATAAAAGGCTATGAACACAAAAATACATACAAAGTGACACCAGCGAAACGTTGCAGATTAAGAATGAATAATAATTGCTGACATAGTGTTACCCAGCCGTGAGCCCCAGACACGCACGCACGCACGCACGCACGCACGCACGCACGCACGCACGCACGCACAGGTGTTAGCATAGGAGGGAGGCAAACGCCATGGCGACTGGTGGGATTGTGGCCAGCGGTTAATTGGACAGGGGAGGAGGGGTAGGGCTAGAGATGGAGGAAAGTCCAATGACAGTGGGCAACCAGTTCAACACATGCATGTGCAGCCAATGCTTTACTGTCAAGTCTGGGATGGGTGTGTACACATGTTGATATACTGTATGTCACTGCAGGTCCCTGGAGCATGGTAGTTTGTTGTACTGTACGTCACTGCCTCTTTGTTTTCCTCCTTCTCTCATGACAGCTAGTCAGTGTTCACAGACTGACTCCACTGGGTAAAGCAATCAAACAGCAACTTATCACGTTTTTTTTTTTTTAGGGACGTTGTGTTCTCAGATGGGTATGCAGAGATAAACAACACCATAACTGGTCTTTTGCATCTAGCCTATCCACCAGCTCTGTGATTTTAAACCTTAACCGTGCTGAAGCGATACAGACATAAAGTGCAGAAGCCACACGTAAACTGAGACAGAGAGACGTGCAGCAACACAGTCACACCAACCAAAATAGAAACAAAACTCTTATCATTACATGATGCAAGAACAGAAAATGTAATCAAGCACGGAAATCTAATCCAGAAAAGAAAAGTTTTTACTCTTACGTGTGCCGAGCAATCAACACTGAAAATGTGTTCTGCAAAACTGATTCTTGCAATGAAATCCCCCATTGTGTTTAAAAACACAAACTTTCATACATATCGCCGTTCACACACGCACACACACGCACACACAATAGGCTGTGGGGAGGAACAGACGCAGCCGCTGCCATCTGCTCCATTCAGTTGTCGGCTGCACCGACTGGTGCTGAGCAAGAGTCTCCATACATCAGTACCATTCAATAAACAGTGCCACTACCCAAAGTTGCACACCCACAAGGCGGATGTCCACACGAACACGCACGCTCTCCTCAAGTGAACACACACAAAAATATATCCGTATGGCTCAATGAGTTCATATAAACACATGCGTGCGTTGGGTATCACACACACACCAAACTGAACATACTACAACAATGTACAATTAAATAAACCAATCCTTTGCTGACCAAAACAAACCACACAATAAATTACAAACCAGCTCAAACTGAATTTCAAACAGCACATCCACACACGCTCTCCAAACAAACAGTGATCTGTGCATAACACCAAGAGCTCTTACCCATCAGCTGTGCTGTGCTGTCCGGTAGTCGTGTGTTTGCGTGTGTGTGTTTAGTGTACAGTATCTGAGAGAGAGAAAGTGTGTTTGTAGCTGAAAAGTGGGACTCCTAACAGAGCTGTAAAGTCCAGTGTAGCGCAAAAATACAGCAGTCCCACCTGGTTTTCGTTGTGAGAACGGATCTCTCTCCCTCCCTGTCTTTCACGCTCTCTGTCTCTAACTCCACGGCTTCTCTCTGTTGCTCTCACTGACGTGCTTTGCTCTGCCCTCGGGCTGCCACTCTCTCTCCCTCCCTCTGCTCCTCTGGTCCCCTCCCACTCGCTCTTTCTCAGTCTAAGTCTCTCTCTCTCTCTCTCTCTCTCTCTGTGTGACATCAGAGGGCAGTCTCAGGCATGTTGAGCATTTTATGGGAGTCTCTCCCATTGCCTGCAGAGAGGCAGAGGGCGTCAGATTGTGACCACATTCTCATTTCACTAAACAAATGCTGCGCTTTTTATGAACCACCTCTGAATTAGTTTTTTTACTTTTTTTTAACTGAACAGAGCTCAATGTTGCTGCTGTTGCTCACATTTCTTAATGTGTATTACAAACACACATTTCTGGATTCTCTTAAAACCCTCCTACAAGGTTCAAGTTTCATTTATTCAAGTTTGACAAGTCAAGGTGCAGCAGCATAAAAATCAGCTTTAAAGAATGAATCCCGAAATGGGTGAAGCACAACAGCGACCAACACCATAAACTAAAGCATGAAATTAAGGGCATAAAGCTTAAAATAAATAAGATAATTTATAAAACAATTTAAAAGGGAAGTTCATGTTTTGGTTCTAATCGTGGGCACTATGTATTCCCTGTGCCAACAAAGCGAGTAAGTGGGTGTTGAGGCTGCAGGCAGGAAACCGTACAGCAGCCCAACAGAACAGAAGTTGGCTTGATGATAATGGTTGCAGCTTGGCCTTGCAACTGGAACACTTTACAACCACTGAAGACACACACACACGTCAGAAATATCCATCTCTGTCCACGGCACACACAGCGGATGCTGTTTACAGCTGGGGCTTGGTATTCAATCTCAATACTTCAAGCAATTTTTGCTTGGAAGCTTTGTCGGTTCTTCTTTACATTTTTAAACTAAATATTTCATGATCTAAGTCATAACTTTGTAAATTATAAATTGTGCCTCTGAATTGTGAGGAGTATTACAAAAGGAGGTTGTGACGGGAGAAAGGAAGACTAAAATGACCATAAAGCAAGTATCTAGGGAGCTGCATGCAAGCAACATTTAAAATTATAAAAGCAAAACGTAATTCTTAGAAAGAAACTGAGAACAACAAACAGAGAGAGAGAGATGCTGACTCAGAGTAGAGACAGATTTATATATGGAGTCCTAAAATATGTTTTAAGGTTTGGACTGAATGATAATGAGGAGCAATTAAGGCAGCTGAAGTACCGCCGATTAAGTGGCATCAGTGTCCGCTAACGACAAGTCCTCCTCTGAGGGCGACTCCTGTCTTATTTCTTTCCGTCATATCAAGGGGCAGTTTGATTCTCAGCCAATAGTAGCAAATGGAAACAGGCAGGATGGGACTGACTGCAGTATGAATAGTTGTTTACTTGTTGAATGTGAAATTGTATAAAAATTACCACATTTGGGTTAGTCCTCATTTACAAAAGTGGCTACTTTACAATCCTTATAACAGATGTGACAGGATACCAGCGGTGAATTGAAGCTGATGGTGCTGGCAGCAAAGACTTAAATGGCGCTCTGCAGCACAACGTGGGGCAGTTGCAAAAGTTTAATTTATCACACACAGAAGCGATAACCAGTAGTGATTGTTTGGATTTCAATGGAAAACAGAAGTATGGAATATAAAAATGACACACCCAGAAGCTAAAGGCAGAATGTACGTGTGAACAAGGCATCTAAAGCACAGTAAAAGGACAGCATAGTGGTGTGTCCTCTCATCAGCAACAGACACCACAACAACAACTGCACATGGACAGAACAATGCACATTTACTTTCATGTGACACTGATCAATACACTAAAATTATGCACAACGCAATCACCCCAAAGCAAGTAATCAACAATCAAGTATCTCCCGTTGAAATACCATATATTTAGACACTACACACCCGCACAGGTGTTTTGACTTATTCTGACTAACAAGACCTCTATTCAGGTTGAAGATGATGAATGATGCAATGTCAATAAACTGTATGACTAATAAGAAGGATTAAAGTGTAATTTGACCCACCCTATTAGGTAAAACAAAAGCTCAGTGAAAACAGTTCTATGGGTGTGTATACATGTGTTGAGTCTGTAAGGTGGGAAAAGAGACTTATTTATAATTATTTATTTACCGGACACTTCATTTGGTACACCTGTTCAATTGCATGTTAACCAAAAGAGCTAATCAGCCAATCACATGGCAGCAACTCACTGCATTTAGACATGTAGACGTGGTCAAGACAACTTCCCGAAGTTCAAACCGAGCATCAGAATGGGGAAGAAAGGGGATTTAAGTGACTTTGAACGTAGCATAGTTGTTGGTGCTGTCAGAGGAGGATGGGCAGACTGGTTCAAGATGACATAAAGGCAACAGTAACTCTAATAACCACTCGTTACAACCTAGGTAACACCATCTCCACCAGACTGCAGAGCAGCTTTTCCCACCAAGCGATCAGACTCTTAAACTCTAATTCATCCTCAGCACTGCTCCATTGATTATAGTTTATTTCTGTTTACCATTTTTATAATTGCTTCTGTATTAATGTATATTGTCTACTATGTGCCTTTGGTGTGAGAGACCCAGGTTCAATCCCCCACTGCGACCCATCCACCATTGTGTCCCTGAGCAAGACACTTAACCCCTAGTTGCTCCAGAGGCGTGCAACCTCAATTGTAAGTCGCTTTAGATAAAAGCGTCAGCTAAATGAATAAATGTAAATGTAAATGTACTATGTAGCAGAAGGGAGTTACAAAACTCAATTTAATTATATGGCCTGTTATATTGTGACAATAAATGTACACACCCACCTACCTACCTATCTTCTGATGGCTACTTCCAGCAGGATAAAGCACCATCTCACAAAGCTTAAATCATCTTAAACTGGTTTCTTGAACATGACAATGAGTTCACTGTACTCCAACGGTCTCCATAGTCATCAGATCTCAATCCACTAGAGCACCTGGGATGTGGTGGAACGGGAGATTCACTTCGTGAATGTGCAGCCAACAAATCTGCAGCAACTGCAATCATGTCAATATGGACCAAAGTCTCTGAGGAATGTTTTCAACACCTTGTTGAAAGTTCTCAAGGCAGTTCAATACTAGCAAGGTGTACCTAATAAAGTGGCCGGTGAGTGTAGATTCAGTCCAAGTCAGACAACATGAGGCACAGTGTTATTCACTTTCTATGGAAGCCACTCCTTCCTCTGTGATGCTTTCACTTACCTTACTTTTATCTAGCCTATGAACATGTTTAAAAACACTGATCAACCAATAACATAGCAATGTACCCAGATTTCTCTTAGTTCCTTACCGCAATAAAAGGTAAATGAACCCATTTACCTTTTTGTTTACGTGTTGTTAAAGAAATCTGTTTACTTCAGAAACTCAACAATAATCACATATCTAAGTGCATGTAATTCTCTGATTTTTGTTTCACACAAATCTCATCTAATTTGTGTGTGTTTGTGTGTGAATGTGTGTGTGCAGGGTGTTCTGCATCTGTATGTGTTTGCAGGAGCTATTTTTGAAGTTCAGCATAGAATCCAGGAAGCCAAGTTTTGTTTGATCAGACAACACACCCACACACCTGGCTGTGATAAAGGTCTGCGTTATCAGCTTGTTGTATGGTGTTGACGTCAAAGGCTTTGCTAAGCTTCATGCAGCCATGACAGTGATAACAGCAAATGCTACTGAGGCCAATCGACAATGGCATACACACGCACACCAACACCTTTTTAGAAGAAGGAGAATCCCCATTGGGAAGGGCAGTGACCG
Source organism: Micropterus salmoides (assembly GCF_014851395.1). NCBI lineage: Eukaryota > Metazoa > Chordata > Actinopteri > Centrarchiformes > Centrarchidae > Micropterus > Micropterus salmoides. The sequence continues at coordinate 5,605,854 of NW_024040596.1, read as the reverse complement.
GACTGTGAAACTGAGCAGAAGATCACCACTTGAACTTTGTGGTAAAAATCAATGTATGGACATTAGGTTAGATGGTGAGTACCATGGTCAAAGATCAGTGGCGGCAAGCCAGCAGGTTGGCAAACAAAACTGAACAGTGGACAGCTTTTTTTTGGACAGCAAGTTTTTTTGGCCATGATACAGCATACAAAAAACAAGGGGGGAAAAAACCGCAAATACTAGTTGAAGACAGTGCATTAGCAAGCAAGGCAGGCTCTTTAGATGAACTGCGCAAATTATTCCAAGTTAATGTATAGTGGGTGGCGCAATGCATGAATGTGATCCGGTGGACTGTATACTTGATTTCACAACAAATGAAACAGTGACAGTGATGTTTTTTCATGTTGTGTTGTGGTTTGTTCATTAGCTGCTGATGTTAATTTTTGTCCTGTTGAGACTAGCATCCAGATCTTTATGCACATGACCCGCTGCCAAAATGTTCATGTGTTGATACTGAAAAGTGAAAATGTGTTGACAGCATCTGAACTTGTTGTATGTTGCTTTGTCAGATGGCCCTCAAGCCAGAACAGCCAATAAGGGGCTGGTCTGCTTTCCTAGAGCGAACGAGTCATAGGAGGTCTAACTTCTCTTTCTACATCTACATCTCAGGCAGTTCTTGAGTTTGTGGTCCTAGACAAATCCAAAACCAAATTATACACACATTGACATAAATGTGAGGAATACATTTTGTCACCTGTCCATGTTCACGACATGATGACCAGCACAAAAAGTCAGAGCATGATTTTTATTTATATACTAAATAACGTGTATACAGAACCATGTGTTGGGATTAATCAGTAGGGCATGTGTGCACATTATCTGAAAACAACAAGTATGACTGAAAGAAACCTCGAAAAAAAGATAAGGCATTGACTGTCTATGTGGTAGAGGGCTTGCGCAGTTATTTGCAACAGCCCGTGAGACAACCAGACAAGGCGATAAGTGAGCATATCCAGAGATAAATAGCTCGTGTAGCTATCTGCATCAGAGTCAGCGTGCATGTGTGTGTTAAATAATGCATGTGGCATAATGATTGCAAGGCATGCTGAAATACACAGCGTGGCAGCCAGGCAGACAGGACTGATGAATAAGTAATGGATGGCGTCCGCCTCATAATATACACACATGTGCACACACACACAAAGACACAGACACAAACACACAAGCATGCAAACCATAACCACAAGCTGGTTTATGCTCAGGAGAGGGGAAAAAAGATAGCAACTCTTATTTTTGTACCTTCTTACGCTCTTGTCTTCCCTCCCCCCTCCACAGTGACAGGGGGTGGTGGGAGGAGGGTTGCTTTTTTTCAAACATCTCCCCTGAGATCCCCAGACCCGACTCCAAATATGTGAGATACTGTGTCGTTTATTATTGATTTGGGTTATTTATAATACACACTCACTCTCTCTGCAACCCCCATTTACATCGCTCTCTCTCCCCCTGCCTCATGTCCCATTGATTAGTATCTCTGGGATGCTCAAAATACAGACACTAAATCTGAAATTTCTATTCAAAACAATCATTACGCTCTCTAAAATAAACCTCAAATAAAAACAGAGATTTAGGCCACGCGGTACATTTCTAATGACAATCAGACTCAGTTGATGCAGAATATGAGAACCCACCCTTTCAGTACCTTCTTATGTCTTATTTTAACACTGATTCAAAACACTGCGGAAGTGTAAAGAAATTATTATTTTGTGCCAAAAGCTTGTACTCTCTGGAGAAATCTTGTACTCTCCTTCGCATATTCTGCCACTTCTCTTACTCAGCCAATACATGGCAACAGACTTGAGGTTATCAAAAAAATATTTTAAAAGGCTTAACAGATCAGCACAAGTACAGAGTCCTGAGCCATCAGTTAGTGTTTTTGGCAGTCATTGGCCTGTTTTGCATTGGTACTAACAAATGCTCTCAATTTATTAAAATATGTTAATAATTTAGAAAAAATATAAGTACAAGAGGAGCAAACTTATTAAATAGTTAAACAGGCATAATTCTATTTCTCTATTGTCACTTAAAAGAGGAACAAAATTTAAATATGGTAAATCTTAGATTATTAGCCCGGGCTTTAAATTGCTTCAATCACTGGAGTCACCCTGCCTTTGTTTGGGACAGGTGGCTACATAGACAAGCCTTTAATACAGTTTTGCAAATCTCTTGCTCATCAAAGATGGCAAATAGGCTAGGCAGATAATTGATGGGCTTTAAGAGTTTTTATACATCCAAAGAACTTCTACAAAAAATAAGACCAGGCGTCTAAATTGAGACCTGCGTTTATTTGTCAAAACGTGTGGCTACACCAGGCCAGTAAAAGGGACAGGCATTTAATAGGGTATAGGCTTTGAACTGAAGTTTTACGGTAAATTATATATGCTATTGCTTTTGTATAAGATGGCCCAATTAAGATTTACAAACATGAAAACCTTTATATATATACCTAAAAACAGAAAAACACATGATGTCATTTGCTCAAAGTTGTTGCAGGCACATTCAAAATGAGGAACTGTTTGGGTTATAAACCTGTGAGTCTCCCTCCCTCTCTCCCTCGACTGGATGACAATGAATGACAATAAACTCCACTGTAGTGAAGCAGCTACAGTATAGTTTAACATCCTTAAAGCCAAGCTGCTGTCCTGCTGGGCTGAGTTGTCAGATATGATGATATATACAGTGAAACTATTTGCCAACTAGTAGAGATTTTGCAATGCTACATCTACAGAAGGAGCAATAACTTGAACATATCTAATAGTTATAGGCTTTGGCTGGTAAAACAAAAGAGACCGTTTGTCACAGGATGCTGTTGTCTACCAATTTTAAGCACTTTGCCTAAAGAATTATTGTTTCTACTGTGTTTTATTTGAATGGGAGGACTGAAGAGGTAAAATTATCCAATTAGCCGACATTACAAGCGAAAAAAGTAAGAGATTACTAAAAGTACAGATCAGAAGAAAGTCAGAAAAAAATGATCAGGATTTTCTTTAGCAGCAATACAGTTTTTTTTTTTTTCTTTTTGCTTTTCTATCCCATTTTGTCCCCTTGAATTGTACTCTAGTTCGTTAAGCCCCTTGGCATGATTCGTTTGAGCGGAAAAGAAAAGCTACAGTTTAAGCAGCTGGCCAGAGAATTAATTAACATCTGAACTGGACTAGTAACAAAGTACGTTGCCTTCTTGATATTTAGGCAAATAGGAAGCTCTTTAGGACCTTCTTCCTGTGTTTACGGTCTCATTCTCGACCCCAGACACATCTGACCAATGAGCTGTGTGAATGTTCCTTCCATGGCTTTCAATGATGCAACGTTATGCAGCTTAAGTATACCCGCTTAGGAATTATTTGGTTCTGCTGTACAAACACACACACATACAAAAGAAGGATCAAGTTTACTTCAGGCTCTACAAAAATACCCACATAAATCAACTCCTAAATGAGGAAGATCTCAAAACATCACGGCTTCAAAACAGCTTCCTAAAAGCCAGACAAGGCAAGACAAAGAGATGTTCTGAGCTCTTGGCTGCAGTGGGGAGCTCCGTTCATTCATATTTTACGCCCTCTCCTTCCATCTCAATGGTAATGCCTTCCCAGTCTGCACCGAGTTCGCAGCAGACAGAGCCATTAGCTGTCTGCGATGCCAAACTGAACTCAACTTACTACACTGCTCCCTGTGCACTTTAAATCACACGGGTCACAGGAATGCCCCTGTGCATTAAAACTAGACTCAAACTCTTAATGTACAGTGCAGATTATAGCAACCTGCCTAAAATTGGCCTAATCAATATTTATTAGGGATGTAAACAGAAATAGGAGGTAGCGAAGACAGTAAAAAAAGTTACAGCTATAAATGGACAGACACATCAAAAAGAAAAATGAGTTTCAGGCATAAGCCATAAATGAAAAAGATCAAGGAATGTAAGGTGTAAATCTGCTTGTTTATTGTGTTTAACAGTAACTGAAGACGAGAGTCTATTCTTGAATTTATTTTATATAAGTCTCTTCTCTATGACTTCTTGAAAGTTCATCCCACTTAGAAAACTGGTAAGAAAGATTGCAGACAGCAAGCCATGTTCTATTTCTTCTCTTAAACAAGTTTGTGGTAAAATATAGTCTATCACTGACAGCCATGCTGTAGCCATTAGGCTTTAATGAACTCCTCTTCCCGGACAAGGGAAGGCCAGCCTCTGGTCATGGTGGTGTTGCTGGCTAGAAGCTAGAAAACCCCTTGCGAGTGCAAAGCAAAGGTCTGAACCCTGGAGTGGTCATCTATAATAGATAGCTTCCAGAGGACTCCTCTGGATTCATAAGGTCCTGCTAAAAGCCTTTACAAAACACACCTCTGCATTAACAAGTGAGTTTAAGAGGAAGTGAAAGGGTAAAGCATAGCCGTAGTCAAAATGTACATAATATCCATCTGTCCATCTGCACATACTATAAACAGACACACTGCAAATTCACAAATTGTACAACTTAGGGATACCTAGCTTTAAATATCTAACTGAACATTACAGAAACCACAGCATCTGATATGTGGCACCCCACTCAAGGTCTAATGACAATGATAATATGACTTATTACTGAGCATAGCAGCAGAAAAACAATTCAGACAACTACGATGCTGCTATTATCACCTGTTGGTGTGCCACAGCAGATCCTGATATGTCAGCTAGTGAGCTCTTCCTTAAACTGCACAAGGGGAAGGTAACGGAAACCACAGACACACATCAAAAAGTCAAAATCAAGCAAAAACCTACGGGGCTGAAAAATTAAGCCAACACACATATTCAATGAATGGCCACTTGAAGCTGGTTTCAAAAGCAGGTCAATCCCCTTAAACCTCCATGTTAAAATGGCAAACTTTACAGCAGAAATAAACATGTTTAAAGCCTGGTACAAAAATGGTTTTGTCTCTACAGCTAATTTCACATTTCATGACAACTTGTTGGTTACAGCATTTGTTTTCATTTCGGTTTCACAGAATAGTAGTACTTCATCATCCGATATAAAATGGACATTTTAACTTTTCTGACTGAAATGCTGAATAAAGATCCGCGCCTATCAGTTGAATCTCTTGCTGAGGGGAAGTTCATCCACGCAGAGCCTGCCAGTAGAATTCAACTTGGTGAGTTAGGAATTTGCAAAGCGTCTGGACAGTAGTGATCTGAGACCAGGAGGGTCCAAAAATGGAGGAACCTATCGGATTAGCGATGTTGCACCATCCAATTTTATATAACTGGCGAATGATAAACTGCGCCACAGAAGAGATGCAGCATTGTTGGCACATAGTTGTGAGACAGGAGTGCATAGTCCTGCATGGGAATAATAATGATCACTAAAGCTTTGATAGTTGGATACACAAAGACAAAGTCAGACTGATGATAAAAAGATCTGTCTGTGCTGTTTGACAGCAAACGATAATAATCAATTTTAAATAAGTCTGAAAACATACATTGACAAACGCAACTTCACTTTCCAGATTTAACCTAACCAGCCAGCCTTAATGGCAAAACACACCAGGCCAAATGCAAAATTCATGACATGGTAACATGGTAAAATCTTTTTTCAACAACATCCTCTTTCACACACACACACAGCCCAACCTGCTGTAGCTGTCAGGATAATGGCCCTGATGCAGACAAAGTAGGTTAAGGCATCGCCTGTTCTGCTGCAAGACAAAAACAAGTCTGGCTCTGAGCTCCCTGCCATACTTTCTTAGACCTGGATGTGAAGTGTGTGCATGTGAATGAGTGTGTCTCTCTTTAAAGGGGGTTGACATGAAGGCCACAACCTCAGGCAATGTCTGTAGATAAAATTAGGCACTGGTACACTGTCTTGTATTCCCTTTATAACTCCAATCTTTCTCTCAGGATCAAATCTGATTTCACCTCTGCTCTTAGCTCATAGCTTTAGATTTGCTTTGTGCTGTGAACCGGAGGATATTCAGCTGCCATTTATGACCCAAATGGAGGTCCATTATTCTGAAACTGTTAGGTGCAAGAGAAATGAAAAGACTCACTCATGGAGATGAGATGAAGCAACGTATAGGAGGTTATATTTCAGTTCATCAGAAGTTCAAGATAACCATTTGGAAACATCCCATGGGCAAAGACTTTGACATGGTTTCAGTGTGTGTATATGTGTGTGTGTGTGTGTCTGATGGTGTCTGAGCAGAAAAGAAGCAGCTGCCCACCTCCTCCTGCCTACACCAAACTGGCACCAGGCAAGGGAATCCATGCCAGGTCAGGGAGTGTGTAGGGGTGGTAGGGGGCTGTGGGGGCCCATCTGGGGAACTGGCACCAGGGCCTAAGGGCCGTGTGGGCTCCCTGGTGAGCAAATGTATACAAAACAGGTTGTCTTGCATTAGCAAAAGTGGCAAGTCAAGCAGGTGCTGACTGCGTCTGTCACTGTTGGGGTGTAGAACTAAAATTCACCACAAGGTTACGATCTTTTGAATCTTGAACACAATCTGATTTGATTCTGTCATGATAATTAATGCTTCATGCTTTATACTTACCCTTCGTGTATGTTGGCATAGGAGAACATGTCACAGCTTTATTAGCTGAATAAGTGATGTGAATAAGTTAGATTATTTGTTGACAAGTCTTAAAATAACTTAATGTTTCTTCCCCATTAGATATTTTGAGCATCAACTGCAGTAAAAGCAGAAAATAGTGGGGTTGAGAGAGACTGTGAAGAGAAAACAGAGAAGACAAGCAGATGACAAGCACATGAAAATGAGGTTGTCCAAATGGTCGGCCTGCCAAACTCCTGAAATCTTTAGGTAGAGCATGTTCCTTCACAGAGCAAACACAAGCACATTTACAAAATCAGACTTAAGTTCAAGCATTCAGTCACACACGACTGCAAAAGCCCAATGTTCCAGATAGTAGGGAGGGAGGCAGCAGGGGTCTGGCAGGCAGACAAGTGTCTTCGCGCGGTCATGGTGACCTACAGACGGGGTGTCCTCTGGAACACACCCCACTCTCCATCTCTGGCTTGTCAACACTAATCATGTGCCCTTTCACTTTGCTTTTCCACTCTCTTCTCTTCATGTATTACATGTTATCTACAAACGCACATTGGATTCACCAAAGAAAAATAAGATTTAAAGCAAGGGGGAGATAGAATTGATTAAAGTATAATTTCAGTGTTTTTTAAAACTTGGTCCCTATTTTCACAGATTTTGGCGTTTGGTGAAACTGCGACGGTCCACGGTCTCGTGTCACGGTTCCGAGAGTCATAACCGCTACACACCCGCTCCCCGGACTGTTGAGCTCTCATTAATAGGCCTTTTAGACAGATCGCGACTACTGCACTGCTGTGACATGAAACCCATTATTTTCAATGGCTTGCGTCACGCCGCGATGGTTTGTTGCTGTGTCGAGCAAAGCACAAGCGCAGCAGACTGCTTGGAGATCTCGCGGACACGCCATGGTCAAAGTTCAGTGTTACAGTGTAACTGGTGTACATACTAATTGGATTGACGGTAGGTAATCTAGGTCATTTTCCACCTTATTTTAATGTTTATTTACTACTTGAATCTGCTCCTCTTCTGTTCTCATAATTTCTACTGTGCCCAAGGATTAAATAAATAAAAACAACCCACAGAAATGAAACAGCTGTAATTGGATTTCATATTCAACTAGTGGTAAAATAGTATAGTATTATATGAAATTATACTGAATATAGTAATTAATATATTAAGATTAAACTAACAGTATACAAGTAACTGAACATTATACTCTTTATTTAACGTTATAATATTATACAAATACACTCATTTACACTAGGTCCTCCTCCAGGTTGTGATAGAGCCTCTGCTGTGGACAGATGTAGATTTAGATCCAGGATGCCAGTGTGCCAATATTTGAACCTTTTAGCCGTCTCCTCCTGAGAGCAACATGCACCCCTTGTTCTGTTTTACATCTGTTTTACTAAAGCTACTGTTATAAATATTGTTTAACTTTTTCAAGTTGAGAAAAACACATTTCAAAATGTCAGTATTATGTGCCTTTCCTTGATAATCAAGCAAGTAGACTCATAGTACCATTTATTCCATTCTAATCGAATCGCAAATCGCAATATTGTCCACAATAATCGCAACATGACTTTTTTTCCAAATCGTGCAGCCCTAGATGTTGGTGATTATGTATTTATGTGGGAAATATCTTCTTGCCAAATATTTGGCCTCTTAATAACAATGGAGCAGTGTTGCCATCGTGTCACATCCTACTGAGTATTGTTATTCACCATGTGGATGGTCCAACTGAGCACATTTGGGATTCATTGCATGACTGTGCAGCTACTACATCTATGATTCGTGAAGCTAGTATGTCATCATAGAGCAGAATCTGTGAGGAATGTTTCCAGCACCTCGTTGAATCCATGCAACAAACATTTCAAGCTGTTCTGGGGGCCAAAGGGGAATCCTACCCTAGAAAGGTGTACCTAATAAAGTGGCCACTGAGTGTATTGTCCAGCTTAAGATGCAGACTGAACATGTGAAATATCAGAGGCCAAGACGGCACAGAAATAGAAATCGCACAGTGAGAAATGAGAGAGGAGACTGGAGTTGAGTGCAACAGCACGAGGGAGGCGTGGTGGTGTGTGAGTGAGAGAGAGAGAGAAGAGAACTGGAGATACAGAGAGTGAGAATGAATTTGGCGTAGTCCAAAAATAAGTTTCCCTCCACTTTCCGTGATTTCCTTTCCAGAGTTTTGAAATGGTAATGAGCCTGCTGATATTTGCATAATGTGCCTTTCCTCATCCCTCTTCTTCTACTCATCCTGGCCCTCTTCTCCCGAAATTGCTCTTCTCCTCCCATGTCTCTCTCTTTCAATATCTTTTACCGTCTCCACCTCACCCCCCACCCACCTCCATTCATTGCATTTATTTTACCTACTCTTCTCTCTCTCTCTCTCTCTCTCCACCTCTCTCCGGTTCTTAAGTGCTCATAGATAATTGACAACTCTAAATAAAGACAAGCTGTTCAGTCAGAAAACAGAAGCCAGCCAACAGGTCTGCCGCTTCCTGTGTGAACAGCTCTCCATCCTTTTCTCTCAACTTGCTCGCAGCCTCACATTGTGCTAAGTCTTGATATCAGTGCTGTGCAGAGAGAAAATGGACATGTGCACAAAGCATTAAGACTAAAAAAAAAAAAAACTATAAAAGACAACTGTCACGTTTCTTGACAATAACCAACGGTACATACCAGGCCCTGATGAAAGGAACCATAACAAAGCCCTTCTGTGAGCTAAAAAACCTCTTACATTATCACTTCTGGGCCTTCTCTCACTCTTCTCCTCTATTTTCCCATTCTCTTCTCCCAATTTGCCCCCCCCCCCTCCCCGCTGCTCATCACTTCTCTCACCTTCCCCTTACTCCTCCTCACTCCCTGCAGTGTCTGTACTCTGACAGTTATGTGTGAGTGGAGCGTGGGCTGCTGCTAATTTGTGCAGAGTGGGAGAAAGCTGTTTTGGCTTGGGGAGAAAAGAGCTTAGTTTAGGCTATACGGCGGGATGGATGGACAGACATGCCAAGCAAACACACAGACACACACAGCCCTCATGTATTAAGTCGTTTATTCTCTCTCCCTCTCCTAATATCACATGTGCATTCACGTATACAAACAGATGCCCAAACCCACATTCACATGTAAGTGTGGAAGTGACTCTGAAAGGTGCTGACTTCTGTTCCCCTTACAGTACCTCCTCCTGTGCACAACTTAGTCATCCTGATTAATATGCACGCAAATCTGTCCTCACCGTCTTCATTCACCTCTCTTCTCCTAATTTAAATTTTTTTTCCAGTGAGTCATTCACTCTGATTGACGCACATTCAAGTTTGATCCCAAACTTCTCTGTGAAACAAAGACATTGGTGTCTTTCAGGTGACCAACGCAGGCTGCAGCTGTTCTGTGTTGAAATGGACTCAGCATAGGACAAACACACACACGGGAAGTGTTACTGTTGCACTTGGCACCCAGTTAATCAATTTTAACACATCACATGAATGTGTTAATAGACCATTGTACTGTAATTATTGCAATAAAATGCGGTTGTCCTTTTTTTGGCATGCATTTAAACATTTAGTTATTATTAGGGCTGTACCAAGCTCTGAATTTTTCTAATCAAATTTGATTCAGCAGTTCACTCCAATGATTTTGACTATGAAAGGACACAGTGACCAGTGTGTACCTGACCTACAAATGTCCAGTCTTAATGGCTTGGCTTTGGCAATACATTGTGGAAATTTTCACAATGTGAAAAAGTGCAAATGGTATTTGAAAAGATATATTTAAATATTTAAAGCCTGCCATTTGTCCATAGCATTGGAATTATTAGATAAAAATTTTAATGCATTTTAATGTTATTGACATTTAAACAACAATAGCTACTGCTAAGAGTGAGCTAAACCTATAAGTGTTATAACTGTTATTTACTAAAGAAGAGAAACAATAAAATACACATAGAAAATATACAGTATCTCTACATGTCACCCACCTAATACCTATTCAAAAGGCCCAGGTACACACCAGTAAGAAAGGTCCCAGACTTTCAAGAACTAGTCCTGCTTATTATGGGGTATTTGTCTAAATTGTAATTAATGTGATTAGTAAATCTGTTTCTGCAATGCCAGTTTGTTTACAAGTGAGGAATACTGAGTTTAATGGAAGGCTAAGTGCTTACAGGATTGTTTTTGTTGCTTGCTAAATTGCTTTTTAGTTAGTTTATGTAAATGTGCCTGTGTGTGTGTGTGTGTGTGGACATGCTAGTGCATTCAACCCGCATTGGTATCATTCATATGAGACAGCTGTCACAGGTTAATCTCTGGTTGTCACTGTAAGCAGAGAATTCAGGCTGCAGCACAGTTCTAACACTTAATTTCCAAACCATGGAACTGCAGTCCATCAAACAAAAGTTAAGTTTCCGTTTTACTTCTCTCAGTACAAGCTATACCTATACCTCTCTCTACCTCTACATGTTTCTTTCTCTCTCTCTGTGGACTCATTCAACACTCTCAAGGTCTGGATAGGGGCTCTGAAGAAGGGCCAGATGACTTGTGTTGACCCATTCAGACAGCGGACCTCAAAATATTAACCACAAATAGGTTGCACAGACACATAAAATAGCATTAAAAATGAGATACTGTATATGTCTGACTCTGTGTGTTTATGCAGTCACTTGTGTCACTGCTGCAAGCAACGAAACGTGCTATTACCGGGCTAAGGCTCCTGGTCTTGGCAACCAAATCTGTGACATCACTGCTGCATTAGCACTTCTTTTTGCCACATGGGACAAACATGCCGCTTGTGGGTTGATGACATGCTGATGTGGCGTGATCATCCCACGTTCCTGTCAACAAGAGCGAAGTTCCAACAAAATGTCTCGTTTCACGTGCACATCGAAGTTCACGTACACGCATACGTCCGCTGGCATGTGCAGCGCTAATTCTAAAAGGAGTCGGGCGCTGAATAATACTCTAAAAACAACGTGCAAGGTCAGTTGGTGGAAATGATTACATACTCAGGAGTAAATTATAAGTTTCCCCATAAACAGACACTGACAGAGTGTATTCTTGAGCCATACATTAGCCAGCTAAGGCAACCAAGGTATCACCAAATCCCCCATTGATCACTGATATTCTGTAATAACCTGTGGTGCATTACACATCAGGAACCTGAAGACATGACTGCATCGATCTCTCAGCTCTGAGAGTGTTTCTGAAGGCTCTGAGTACGGAAGCACAGGGTACTGGTAGAAATACCAGATTAAAATATGGACATTTCATCTAATCTGAAAAAAAATCTTGTTACCTTTTTTATAAACTTTGACTCAAATGATATGCAGCTATCTACAATATCCATTCAGGCAACATCTTTTCTAGTGTTTTTGCATTGTGCTTTCAAGAGATCTCTTATGAATGCTACACTCTGGCAACCAATGTTGTGGATTTTAGGGGTATGACGCTGATAAAATATGCCACTGTTTACTGTGTATGTTCAGCAACGGTCTAAGATTATTTCACCTACAAACTACTTTTGTTATCTAATTAACTATCCAGTCAAAGTTTATTTTAACTTTATTTACATCACCAAGCATACTAAGATTCACTCTGTCTGCTCGTCCCCTGCTTTGTAATCGTGTTGCTCGACATGCAGGTCCATTCAGTTTTTCATTTTAGCCATTGATTTAACTTATACAGGTGACAGAAACCATTCCATTCCGTCCAAACGCAGTTCACACACAGAGATACACCGACATAGATTTCCTACCGAAATAGTTGAGTGCAGCAGGTTGAAGAAGCTCTAGAGTAGGGCTGTGCAATATGACCATATCTATCGTTTGACGATAGAGAAACGTTGTTTACAATTACGATGGAATATAACATCTATCGAATGTCCAATGTAAAACTAATATCAAATTTGAAACTACCTTTACTGCGGTTCGTTCTTCCACAGGTGCCGGTTTTGCAGGGAAGAAATTTGCATTAACACACAACACAATCCAGCAGTGCCAGCCGTGATATGTGTGCCAGTCAGGTAACGTTAAATGATTTGCCCACGGTTATACAACTTACTTTATAGTTCGCCAAGACATGCTGTAGTTGAGACATTAGCTGTAGCAGCAGGAGAGTTGTGAGTGTCACTGTCTGGAGCTGCTGTACTGCTCTGAGCCCGTCACGTCCTCTCATGTTAGCTTTGCAGCAGCACGTGGAATCAGTTTGGTAACCCACAACATTACCTGCTGTGTCGTTGTTTATGAGGGGGGAAAGTGTATCAACTGATAAAAGTGGAGTTTATAAAAACGCATGTGAATTGAAAAATAAAGGGGTTAAAATGGATGTGAAATGAAAAATAGAGTGATAAATATTTAAGTGATTTGATTAATTTTAAGTTGATTACTTACTTTTTGTTACTTCAACCCTGATGAATGCTAATTTTGGGTTGTGAATGATGAAATAAAAATGGTTATGTTTTCATTCTATCACTACTGTTTTAATCAAATCGACTTAAAATTAATCAAATTACCTGAATATTTATCACTATTTTTCATTTCAAATCCATTTTCATCACCTCCTTTTTTATCAATTAATATTTGTTATTTCCCCCCCTCATAGTTCACTCAATCATGGTATTTGTCATGGTGTTAGATTTCTCCAGAATAGCTTACCACACCTTTATTATGCAGAGAAATATCCAGAGTAACAGTGGAAATGCCATATTTAATTGAATTTACAAAAAATGTTCTACAGTATCCCACAAAAGTGAGTACACCCCTCACATTTTTGTAAATATTTGATTATATCTTTTCATGTGACAACACTGAAGAAATGACACTTTGCTACAGTGTAAAGTAGTGAGTGTACAGCTTGTATAACTGCGTAAATTTGCTGTCACCTCAAAATAACACATCACACAGCCATTAATAACTAAACCACTGGCAACAAAAATGAGAACACCCCTAAGCGAAAATGTCCAAATTGGGCCCAAAGTGTCAATATTTTGTGTGGCCACTATTATTTTCCAGCACTGCCTGAACCCCTCTTGGGCATGGAGTTCACCACAGTCCTCTTCCACTCCTCCATGACAACATCACCAACATCTGACTACAGCTCTCAGGAAAGAGAGGTACAGACTACTGGAGAGTCATATGGAGAAACCAAGAAGATGAGGAGAAGTAAGAAATTTCTTATCAAATGTCTCATGATATTGCATATTGTTGCTTTTGTTTTATGTAAAGTGCTTTGAGATGCCTCCCTGTTGAAATGTGCTATACAAAAGGAAGTGCTTTGCCTAAGAAATGAGACAAAACAAGCAATACACAGTGTACAGTAATATGATATCTTCTCACCAACGGCTGAGACAGCGAGTGAGAGTATTAGGACTGCAGCTAACAATGATTTTAGTATTCAAAGCTTCTATCGATTATTTCAACGATTCATCAATGTGTCATGTAAGAAGTACTTTTGCACGGTGGCGGAGGCGCCCCCCCTCCCCCCGATAATGGGATCAGCTGTGCACGTTTATAGGTGATAGATATTTATTGGTCTTTTCGGGAAAATTCATAGTGTGTCATACAGCAAACATCAGACCAACAACATCAACAGACCAACAACCAGACAGCTGCTTTACAATCATAAACATCACCCAAGTGTACAAGTTATACTAAAGGCTCGTGCAGACTACAAAACTTTTAGCGTCGGCCGATGTCTTGTGACGGGAGTCTTGAAGTCGTTGTGGCGTTTACACTACGTGACTGATCGGTGACAGGGGGTCACACACTACACGAGCTGACACCCGACGCAGGTCTCCAAACCACGTTTTGTCAAGAAAACACACGTGAAATGTGAGACGGGAAATGAGCGATCCTGCACACGAAACAGCTGTTGTTTGTTATTATAAAGATAGCAATTATAAAGACAAAGAATATGGGTGAAAGAATAGATTAGCACATGCTGGATAGCAGGGATTGTCTGAGGCCCCATCCACACTACTCCGTTTTAGTTTACAAAAAACTAAAACGAATACGATCTCCGTCCACACTGGCGTTTTAGCTGCGTTTTGGAGTTTTGGGACAGTTACTGAATGTAACCACAGACAATTAAGAGGCTAAAAGGACTTTGATGTAACACAGGAGTGTGGCGGCGGAAAACAGACTGGGAGTCGTCGCAAAGTAAATACGGCACCATGCACAGGACAAGTGTAGGCAAATAAGTGTTATTTGCACGGTACATAACATTTTTATAAAAATACCAAATCAAGAACTCTGTCAGTAGCATCGTGTTTATACTTTGCATGACTTATAAGACCCAATCAGAGAGCCGAGCGTGAGCGGCTGCATCATCGTTTCTACAGTCCTCTGTTTTTGTCCGTCTTCACGAAAACGCCCTCCGGAGTTCTGAAACGCAAAACGTGGTCGGCAGCGTTTCCAAACTTCTCCGTTTTCGCCGCTGTAGTCTGGACGGGAGGTGCAAACGTAGCAAAAGGTCTCCGTTTAAATTCGAAAATGTAGTAGTGTGGATTGGGCCTGAGCTACAGAGAGAGCTGGAGGAGAGTTAAAAGGTGCAGCTCCCCGACATCCAGTTAACTCCTGACTGTGAGGTTACAACTCACAGCCCAAAAAGGAGAACAACAAACACACGTGTGCACATTTTCAGCTGAGGACTGCGGCTTACTTTGGCTTCAACTCAACAATCAATCATGATTTTAGTTAAATGCTAAAGTTGCTGTTGCTGTTACCTTGTCTGTGGTCCGCTGGCAGAACACCGGCTGCTTTCTGATCAGGAGCCATCGTGCTGTTGCCGAGGTGACATAAGTTTAGTTTTACTGTGGACGGACGGTACAGAGTTGTTGTTTTCTTTAGCCTAAAATAATCCCATATTTTGAACACTTTCTTCTTTGTCCCTTGCCGTTTTTTCTCTCTTCCTCCACTTTGCAAACAGCGCCATCATAATCAGGTTGTGTTCACAGTGTAAGCGTGATGTGCGACAGAAATAAATGTCTGTGCAAAACAGTGTGCTATATAGTTATATGGATTAAATGAAGCGTCTATACATTTTAGTAATCGATTTAATCGATGAATCGTTTCAGCCCTAGAGAGTATGGGTCTATGGGTCTATGTATACTATGAGTCACAAATGCATACTACAATTTAAAACACAAAAACAATCTAGAAATAACTTAAAAATTCACAAACTCTTCATAAAGTCACAAATCTACAAACTTTTCTTGATCCACAAATATAAAACACAATCTACAAATAGATTCAAATACCATGAACAAACTCTCTATGATCCACAAATAGAAATCAATGACGTGTACTTAAAAAACAGAATTTGAATAAGCGCAAAACGATTTGCCCACGCATGAGGGTCATATTCTATTTGTAGATGAGTCATAAATATATACTACAATTTGTAAACACAAAACAAGATCTACAAATGGACGGTCATATTCTATTTGTAGATTGTTTCACATTTGTTTTCAGAATTTTGACACTACTGTTTCACTGTTTTACAAATTACAATTTTTACAAATGCACTCTTGCATTTGTCAACAAACACAGTGTTGTATTTAACTTGTATTTCTGTTAAACCACTGTTTCAAGACGTGTACAAATTCTGTGCAATGCTCAGCATTCAAGTGTTTGCAGATATCAGTGTATTTGTGGATTGTTTCTTATTTGTCTTCAAATCAATTTGACACAGGTTTACCATGGTGTGTGTGAGTATGATTCACAAATGTAGCGAGCCAATCAAGGGTATTGCTACTATGCGATGTCACATCCCCTCCTTCAGAAAAAGAGCTGAAACATGTCAGAACATGTGCATCTAATCCTATGTGGACTAACTTACGTGCTGAATAATTATCCCCCTTTCATAGTTTGGTTGGTGAAGTGTGCCTTTGTAAAACAGTTTAACATTCAAGTCCACACAGGATAAGATTTAGAGATGTTATTTTGAAGGACAGATTACATAGAAGCAATTCCTCTGACTCACTCACTACATTTGTAGATCATAGTCACACTCTCCTTAGTAAACTAGTGTCAAAATGATTTGCAGACCAATAGGAAGTGATCTACAAATACACTAGAAAGAAATTGTAATCTGTAAAACAGCAAGTTTTGGTTTTCAAGTACAGGTCATTGTTTTCTATTTGTGGATCATGGTGAGTTTGTGGATTTTGCAACTATTTGTAGGTGCCTACGCAGAGCCCAAATAATACTAAAGGACAGTACCCACCCAGCCACAGCCTGTTCACCCTGCTGCCTTCTGGGAAGGGATATAGAAGTTTCTGCTGCCGCACCACCAGACTGCAGAGCAGCTTTTTCCCCAAGCTATCAGACTCTCTAATTCATCCTCAGCACTGCTCCACTGATGATAGTTTATTTCTGTTTACCATTTTTCATAATTGATTCTGTATTAATGAATATTGTCTGCTATGTAGCAGAAGGGAGTTACAAAAATTTCAATCTATAACTTGTTATATTGTGACAATAAACCTACCTACCTAATATATATTTGTGACTCATAGCCTGTGCATTTACAATGATAGTAACGTTGATGTACCCCCGTAGGAGAGAGAGAAGGAGAATGCGAAACTTGTAGCGGAGAAAGTGCTCACACATTATGAGCCAGTTTCCCCCCCATGTGATTCTATAGCTTAAACAAACATAGGCCCTTATCTCATAATTGTGCATCAGATCTTGCAAATGATACTAAAAGCAGTAACAGAAACAGACCGCTGCTTCAATTCCTGAAGGATCTATAAATGCTCTAATAGGAAACACTCTTCTCACAAATTGCTGACAAAATCAAAGTCTCAGTTATTACAAATCTGCACAAGTCTGTAGATAACATTTGATAAATTCAATAATCAGATTTTGTTTTACTTTGCTGCAAATAGACTCAAGGCAAATTGAACACAATTCATTTTATTGACTAGCATTATCTGAAGCTCTGAGGCAAACACAATCCGCCCCCCTTAGTATCAGATGTTAACATGCGGAAAAAAGTGATATTCTGTATTCATGACTGGATCTGACTTTTGTGGTCAATGACAGGCTGAAGTCTACTCCGACGTACAGCATCAGTAGATACTTTGTTGAACTACAGTGTGTGTACTGCTGCTCCTGCAGCCATCAGGGACGTTTTGCTCTCAGACTGGTCTTTAGCAAGGAAATCACATGATCAGTTGGGTCAACATCAAGTGACAATGCACTGTTTAGCCATTAGACAACTAGCCATGTCATTGTCTTGATTTATCGTATGCATGAGTCCTATAAGTTCACCAATAGGTTAATCAGAAACCATTACTCAAGTTGATTTTCCAAGTCTCACTGAGTATGTATCTTGCTCACGATTCTTTAAAAAACAAACCTAAGGGATCAGTGTCAAGACTACTGTCTATATTGTGTTTATAATATTAACCACCCAAATATCAGTATTCAGTATCTGTAGGGCTACAAAACCTCAAAAAAAATAATATTAATTATAGCAAACAAAACCCAGGTTTGTTCTATGTTTAAACAAATATGCTGTCAAATGCAAGCAGTAACAGCCAAGAAGTGGGGGCAAGTTTTATATTATATTATTTGTATCTTATTGAGCATTTCACACAATATGGCACATAAAAAGGTTGAATTATCAAGACAAACAGAAAAAAATAAATCTCTTCTGTGTTGCTAACACTAGGCAGATATAAGCTAATGTCTAATCAACACAAACAATGCAGATGTATTAGTAAGCACACTTGTAGTGTAAATCCTGCCTGTGCTCAAAATGATATTTAAATGTGCTGTACTTTGTTGAAGCATCTGTTCCATGTGTAGCTGTATGGGAGAAGAAAAAAATAAATTCTGAAAAGTGCTTATGGTATTTATCTGATGTAACTGAATCATCAAGAATCGGATTGGACAGAATCTAATTGATTCCGGACTCAATTTTGGATCAAATCTCAGTGCCGATATCCAGCCCTTTCCACCAAATGGATGTGAACACCCTTAAACGTGCTTAAAGCTGAAAGTCATTGTCATTGTTTTTGTGTTTCAAATCCATTGTGAATGGAGTACAGTCAATACAATGAATATCCCAATACTGTCTGACTGCATTGTGCACACAGATCAGACTATAATCAGCCCGCTGGTCTGAATTGTAAGTAGCACACTTACGTACATTTCAGAGCTTTTCCAAGGATACTATCATGTACAAAATGGCTTTTGAGTGTCACTGCCAGGCATCAAACTGTCTTTTGCTTTGGTTTCATAAACCACCATTCTTATGCCCTAGTCTTAAATTCAAGCTCTTTGGTTGAAAGAATCTCTATCTGTACTCACTACTCAAACTTATTGCTATATGTCTGCTTCCATCTGCAAATAGCTACAGTAGGCTTATATGATGTCGTCACTCAGTTTAAGATTGGCAGCTGGTATGCATGGTGGGATCAGTTATCCTGCAATTATCACCACTTTCAGGAAGCACTCTTTCTCACAGTCACAAATTTCAAACGTTGCCTATACTCAGTGGGTGTCGACGCAGACACAGCAAGCTGTATTCAGAGTTCAGTTAAGAATTTGTGCTAGACACCCAAATATGGTCTAGGTCTAAAACCAATAAAAAAAACTTTTTCACAGACAGCAACACTTTTCAAACATGACTCCAAACATCTCTCATGCAAACATCATCTCCTTCATCATCATCCCTGAACCAGCGACAGAAACAGACGTGGGGAAAAAACACTTAGTGTGGAGGAAAGGAAAATGTGAGGGGAGACCATGTGCTGTGTCACACATGAGCGAGCAGCAGCACATGACATACCCACAACTACTATGGATCTTGTTTTTCTGGGTTGCTAAGCGCTATTTTCAGCCTAAGCAGACTGCTCCATGATTAATACATGATGGAGGGAGGGGCTAAATTAAATATTCATATCTTACGCACAAACACACACCATGCATATTCTTGAATTTCATAGTGTAGGCAAACCCTGTATTCCTTTGTTTCTTTAGCAAAAGTAGATGCTAGCACACAAAACTATGCCTGCAAACCAGAAAGGAACCAACAAAAAACAAATCCTTATCTGTGGATAGTGAGGGGAGACCTAAATGAGACTATCTCTGGAGGAGAGAACAGAAGAAAAAGGAAACAGGTTTTGTGATGACAGTATTACATGAAGGCTCAATTTGTGTGTGTGTGTGTGTCAGTAGGGTGGCAGTGGCAGATGGCAGAAAGACGACACCAGAGCATGAAAGGCGAGAGACAGGCCAAGCAGTCACACACTCAAACACACACACGCGCACACACACACACAAAGAGAGAGTTGAAAGTGTAAGTGAGTGGTTTTGCATCCTCCCTCTGTTGCACTTAGTAATGGCCACCTCTCTTTTTCATTTTGCTCTTTGGCCTCCTTAAAGCCCTTTGCAAAGACTTGCGTCATGATAAATACATAGAATAATAGACAAAGAAAGAGAGCGTGACAGATAAACTGAGCAGTAGATTTAGATGCCTCTGTGTGTGTGTGCGTGTAGAAGTAGGGTAGAGACAGACTGTACACAAAAACAGAGGGAGGAATGTACATAAATGTGTATGTTTATCTCTATGTGCACAGGAAACGTATCTCATGGAAACCAGGCAGGTTTATAGGTTGTCCACCCTTGACTGAGCAGACTATGACCTCTGACGCCTGGTGAGGAAGACAGGTCAAGTGCTCTCTGCCTTAACACACAGCGATGAGAGAAAATCTCCATGGAAACCACAAAAAAAACAAATATGCAGAGAGAAAGAGAGAGAGACTCTTGCACTGGCAACGAACAGTGCTCTTCTAAATCTAGCTTTGCTATCATACCACTAAACCTAAATAGCATGTATGTCTTATAATCTGACAAATGTTTGTGATATACTTGCTTTAAAACAGCAGGTATGCATAGACTATAGGCCATAATGCAAGCTTAGTGCTGACATGACACGGCGGCGCTTCAGGAAGTTACTATTGTTAATGAGATCACTGCTAAAAAGGCAGCAAAAAGCTCTATCAGCTTCTCTTCATTAATTTCAGCAATTGTCGTAATTTTTTAGAAGTGTGCTGATAGCCTTACTTCACATCCTGATATGTGGTCCCCACCATTCACGCTTAAGGAGTTTCAAGTACAGCCTTAATTGTTGGTAATTCTAATTAATGTTTTCGGTCATTAATCAAGCAAGAATTCTCACGCGAAACGGTTTCAGGGTTTCAAATGTGCAGATCTGTTTTCTTCATTCATTATTGTAAATGGAATCTCTATGGATTTGGTCAAAAAAACCAAACAAAAAAAACAGCTAGCAATCAGAAGAAGTCACCTTGGTGTCTGAGAAAGTGAGAAGGGTACTTAATGAACAAATAGATGGACAAGAAATCGACTCTTAACCTGAAAATCTGTAGATCAATCTGGTCTCTTCAGTTTTCCAGTTAATTTATTGTTGTTAATTACTTTTACAGGAATTGGTCATAAACAAAGTAAAGTACAAATAAGAAAAAAAAACAAGTATTGCACAAATAAAAAGTTTGACTTCACGCTAGAGGAAAAGTTAGGGGATCGCTAAAGTTATCAGGATTCATCAACTGGAAACCATGAAAGTCTGTACAAGGCAACCTAGTTATTGAGATATTTGACGCTGGAGGAAAGTAGTAGACTAAGTGACAGTTCCATCCCTACAGCGATGCCACAAGCATGGCTAAAAATCTATATTGGTTCCTGTCGTTTAATCAATCACAGCTAGTCAACCACTTTGTGTATGACAGTGTGTAATCCTCTACCTAACCACTGATCTCATTTGCCCTGCCTCACTCCTGATTTACTATCTTCAAGCCATAAGGTAAGGTAAGGTAACTTTATTATCCCCGAGGGGTAATTTGCATTACAGCCAGCAGTAACAAATATATTTATCAGACCACAACAATAAACACAACCACAGTACAATATAATTTAAAATTGAATTTACTATGGATAATAGACCGGGAGCCTGTATGCACTGCCTACTCTGGAGTAGACACTGGGTGTGTATAGCCACACATTTACCTGGAAAGCTTCCTGTCCGTTCTAAACAAGGTACTTATCCACCCTGTCCATTTGATTGAATGGCTGGTTGCTCTACAGTACAGATATCATCAGCTGTTACAGTGGTAACAAGAGATAAAGTTCAAGAGAGATGAGAGAGAGAGAGAGAGAGAGAGAGAGAGAGAGAGAGAGAGAGAGAGAGAGAGAGAGAGAGGGGTTCACTACCTCTTACGGCTCATTCTATGCTCTGAGCTTTGGCTCTGCTTGTACTGTTATAGATTAGATGGAAAGAAGGGCACTTGAAAAGACATTGAGTTTTTGCCAAGAGCTATTTTTGGATGCCTTATTGAGTTAACAAGGGTAGTATCCACCAATATACCACGCTTGTTGTGCACCATAATGTGTATAGCAATATGTTTTTATGTAAGTATGTCATGTCCTGCAGGGTATTACTGCTGTGTTGGGATGTGTATAGTGAGGTTACAATGGAGGACACTGTTACGCTTGGAGTCATATGGATCCTTCAGTGTGTTGACCTATGTGACCTGTGCCATTTGCATGGCCCTCAGCAAAAGTTTAGCATATCCCCCCGAACTGACATGCAGGAATATACACATGGCCGGTAAAAATACATGTACACCAAGAAAATGTACATGGCTCCAAGGCCAGGCAGGAAAGTGATTTGCTCTTTTTACATGTGTCATATCGCATTTTTAAAAAGCCTAGATGTGTCGACAGACTTCCTTTGAGATAGACATACGTGATCACCACATGGAAAAGGAAGAGACGGAGTGCCAAGTTACCGACGTCTGGCAAGAGGACAAGTTGGCTCAGAAGCTGGCAGGAAGCAGGAGTGCCTGCTTCAGTGGATACACACCCGGTGTGCAATGGTGAGGAGAACCCTTCCATGATGTAAGAAAAGAAACCCAGAGCACACATGAATATAAAAAAAAACGCACATGTATGCAAACGCACATGGTGCAGTTGCATGTACATGCATACACCTATCCTCCTGCTACTGTAGACTGTGAAAATGCCAAGTCACCTTGTTCTGGGGCACATTAACCTGACTTCCAAAAACCACAACAGTGTGCCAGCCCCGCCAACCTGTCTAGTCCACTACATCTCAGTCTGGTGTATTCTGAGCCTGCATATCAGCCTAAGAGCTCTGCCGCTCTCCGCTCTGCCAACTATGCCATCCTGTCTGCTGAGGCTCCACCAAAACTGCCCTTCTGCTACAACCAAACTCCGAGCCAGTCTGAGAGTGTGCCAGCCACACCAACCTGTCACCGTCACTCTAAACCACAAAATCACCCGCTGGGAAACCAACATATGAGGAAAATTATTCCTAAATGAGACATCCATCCTCTTATTGAGAGCACAATTAACTATTTGATACAGGTTGATCAATACTTTCTCTCTACATAGCAGATTCCTCATGGAGATTTAAGTCTTTTGAAAGCATTTGTTTACATGATGATGGTGATTCATAAGTAAGAATAAAAAAATGCAATGACAAATGAGATTGACAAGAAGTCACCCTAACCGGAATCTAGTAGAGGAATTAATTCTGTGTGTCCTTGAAACTCCCAACGTCAGGCTGTAAAATATGCCCTATTAGCAAGTCAAGCTGCCACATCTTTAGAGCCAGCGGAAGAACGTAAAGGTTAACCTTGGAAGAACACAATTTCCCTTGCAGACTAAATTTCTAGCTCATATCTTGAGTGTATGTACTGTATCAAATCATTCTCACAGTTTGGTGCACATTTATACACACTTATGTGGACATGCAGCTTGCCCACAGACATCCTGGGAAATTAAGTTCCTCAACGGTGAATCTTATGCAGTTGTACTCATATTACACTTTTGTACCAAAGCACTGAAGATGAAACCGAAAAGCGTTGTGGATTTATTCTAAAGGCTGTGGGACAAACTAGATTTGAGGTTACCAGAAATACTGTCACCATTGCATAGTTTGTCCGCCAGAGACACTGACTAGTTGATTTTTCAACTTTAAAATTTATAAAGGGCTGTAGTGTGTGTACATTCATAAACACATCATCATAGACAATCCTGCATAAATGTTTAACACATTCATTTCACATTTCAATAAGTTAACTGTGAAGTTAATAATGAAACAGAGATTAGCTACATGACATCTAACCAATCTACTCACATTAGACTCACAGGAGTCCAGAATTGTGATAAACCAAAATTAACACAGCAGAAGTAAGTCAATGAGAGAAAGAAAAAAATCCTTGACTGATGTACATACAGGCAAAAACAATCTATTGTTATCAATTTAGATGTAACAATTTATAGTAGTATAGATTTCAATTCATCCCTCTCAACGTGCCTCACACACACAATCACCGTTTCCGAAGACAGGCCATGTGGTCTGGCAGCAGGCAGGCAAAACAAGGTAAGTTTATAGAGAGACAGGAGATCCCGTGACGGCTAAGGCGAGTTGCTGTGTGCGCGAGTGTCATTTCACTGCTGAAAGTGCCTGAAAGTGTACTAAAAGGAACAGAGACATCTGCAGAGGAGGGTAGGGGTCACTGGGTAGAAAGAAGGGTCTTTGTTTGTAGGAGCATGACACATGTGGACATCACATGGTAGATTCCATTACGCAATAGGTCACAAATATCGTAACATACACGTATGCAAGACTACAGTATCCACATTAACATCACTCAGGCAAAGTACAGTCTCCGTGTGTGCTGCAGGCTCTGCCTCCACGGTAAAGAGGATCCTGCTTCTTTGGAATCAGAGCACATCTGCAAAGCATCTGTCTCTAATGGATTTTACACTGACTACGCCAGCCACTTGCATCATGGCTATTGCACTGAATTTCAGCACAAGTGACCTTTACCTGAGACTAACAAAAGTTGACAACAAACATGTGCAAATCCAAACATTCGTTGCTAGAGCATTTAAACCTTCACATTCATTTTTACGGAGGGGTTTCAAAGTGTGACGAAACACATCTGGTCAAGCTGCGTAAAGTACCTTTGATAATAAATCAGCAAACTCTCTAAACTTTAATATCCCAAGTATGTGTGTTTGTTTTGACCATGAGGCTGGACCGAAACAGTGATTTTTCAGACTATTTTTTATGACATGTCCACCTTGAGAGTGACAGAAGAGATAGAGCCTGTGAGCCACCAAACACCATGAGACAATCTGAACTTGTTATTCACATCGTACAAAAATCCTCTAGAGTACTCTAGAGCCTTGATACCTCCAACTACACTGTATGCAGACACCATCAGTTTGTAATGCAGGCCACCATGATGACGACACAAGGTTCATGCAAAAATAACTCTCTCAGACTGAGTCACAGTCTCCCCTCACTTCTTCTCTTTTCCAATCTGATTCTGTTGCCCTGTTAATTCACCCCATATCACTCTCGCACTCGCCAGGTATTACCTTGGAGAAAAAAAGTGAGCATGTTAAAGAGAGAGCGAGACAAATATGGACTGGACATAGCAAGCTAGTTACATCAGCAGACTGTAAACCACTAGAGTTAATTACACCTTTTGTGTCTTACAGTCTATTTTCACAAGAACTGTGTTTACTGTGAGTGTTGAGGCCTGGAATATGGGTGTGAATCTCAACATGTCCAGTCACGCTGAATCATGTGTGTGCAGCCACCAGCTTTGAGGATCACAGTGTGTGTGCATGTTTTGATGCCTGTGATTAGTTTGTGTCTTTGTAGTGTGTGTGTGTGTGTGTGTGTGTGTGTGTGTGTGTGTGTGTGTGTGTGTGAGAGAGAGAGCGGAAAAGTTAAGAAGCTACAGCATGGCCATGCTTGTTTGAAGTTAAGTTGTAATAGGGCTTTACTCTAGAAGCATAACTTTATTTTCCAACATGTTATTTAAAGCTGCGCTAAATTATTTTTGCACACCAGAGGGCAGGAGACTAACAAAACAAGCCAATATACACTCCTTAGCTCTGGTCTGGTCTTCACTAACATCTGAGAAACCTATTTGAGTATTTTGGTCATCTATGCATTAAAAAGAAACATTAAATAATCTGTGCAGAGCAGAGCTCGGCCAATACTATTACTAAAAATAAATATAATTAAATAAATAATCAAATCTAATTTTACAATGGGAGGCGCGGTGGAGCAGTGGTTAGCACTGTCGCCTCCCCGTGTCCGTGTGGGTTCTCTCCGGGTGCTCCGGCTTCCTCCCACCGTCCAAAGAGGCTAGGTTAATTGGTGTTTCTAAACTGCCCCTAGGTGTCAGTGTAAGTGGTTGTCTGTCTATGTGTGGCCCTGCGATGGACTGGCGACCTGTCCAGGGTGTATCCTGCCTTTCGCTCGATGTCAGCTGGGATTGGCTACAGCCAAGACGATGGATCGATGGATTCAATTTTCCAATCACTTCAAATCAATTAATCCCCAGACATATCATCACAAAGCCCTAACTGAGCTGATACCAGAGAAGAGTCCCCTCAGCCAGCTGGCGATAACCTCAAAATTGAAATGCCGCGCGATTGGTCAAGCCTACCGTGGAGGATGGCAAGCACCAATGTTCATACGGTTCATACGGTGCACTTCAGGGCGTGTTAAATTTATAAATGAGTACTTCAAAAAGTTCCACAACCGTAACAAGCTCTGTAACGGTTCACGGATGGATCGCCATTGGCTGTACGTTCAAACTCTGAAGCTGTAAGTGTTGCCGTGTTTTGTGTTGTTTTACTGTTTATTTTAAATGTTAGCTAACTTGGTGTTAGCATATTGCGCCGCTAATGTGGCTAGCATGCTCTGCGATGTTGGACTAACGTTGTGATCCTGAGGGACAGTCCAGAGAAACTGTGGACAGTAAAGACACGGTCAAACTACAAAAAGGAGTTTGCTTGACAATGTTGTTGACTAGCACGCAGCAGCTAGCTTGCTCCGGCCATAAAGCTGCTGTTAGCGGCTCGCTGTGCAGTGAGGTCACAGACACTTTGGCTCCGCTATGGCACCAAATTACTTCATTGATGAAAAATGCAATAATGCTGCTGAGCCCCAACATTTTGCCGTGACAGCCCTATATCTGACCCTTATAATAGAATTCACAATCGCAAATTACCTGAGTGTCCTAAATTAGAAAACTGTTCACAACACACATACTGAGTGAACACAGCTTGGCCAAAGAAAAGTGACACCACAGACAGAGCTGGATACCAGAGGAGAGATTCTGAGGACAGGTAGACACAGAGCTGCACTAGCCTCATGTCCTAAATATAAAACAGCAAAATATATCTCCTCATGCCACAAAATGAGGACAACCAGTGGAAACTCAGACTAGACTACTAAATAAATTAAATCATTCTACTGTAATATGACATTTTTTTTTTTTTTTGTCAAAAAGCAAGACATATATTCAATGTAAGATATATTTGATTTTTAGTTTTTATAATTTATTTTTTCTCTCACTGATACATAACGTCCCAGAGGTTCTCAGTTGGGTCTGGGGGGAACATGAGGGTAAGTGAGTGGCATCAATGCCTTCATCATCCAGGAACTGCCTACACACTTTGGCTACATGAGGCCAAGCATTGTCCTGCACCAGGAGAAACCCAGGGCCAACCGCACCAGCATAAGGTCTGACAATGGCTCTGAGAATCTCATCCCAGTACCTAACAGCAGTCAGGGTATAGGATAAAGACAGTAGTAAAACTCAAAACTAGAGATCAGTCAGTCAGGAAAGGTTTGGAAGAGAGCTGCTGTCTGAAGCCACCACCTATTCCCTTTTTGGGGATTGCCTCTCCACCTGTTGTTACTTTCATTTGCACCAAAACAAGTGACAATGATTCACAGTCGCTTATGCTTCCTAACTGGACAGATTGGTTAATTAAGTTAAGACAGATTGATTAAAGACATTAAGTTTCACTGACATGATGCTGTATACCGTGATGATTAAGTATTCAGTGTATTTTGTTGTATAGGACTGCAACAAATGATTTTCGTTATGGATTCATCTGCAGATTATCTTCTCCATTAACTAATTATTTGGTTTATAAAAATCCTGAAAATAGTTTGTGAAGCTGGAACCATGAAATTTTTTGCATGAATAAATGATAATCTAATAATAACGGTAATTTTCTGTCATACGACTAATTGATTCATCGACTTATAATTTCAGTTGTACAGTATTTCGCTCTGAAATGTAGTGAAAATAAAAAGGGTCACCTAAGGTACAAGTACCTCAAATTTGTACTTGAGTAAATGTACTTTGTTAAATTCCATCACTGAGGAAATGTTCCAAGCAAACAGCAGCCAAGCATCTGTCTTTTTCTCAACATCACTGATGAGTCTAACTGGTGCTAGAACAGAGTGGCTGTATGAAGAAACGAAGGGGGCTGCTAGCATCACTGTAGTTCCTCCTCCCCCTCCTCCATTTTGTTTCCAACATCTGTCTTCCCATCCGCCAGAATGTGTCCGATCAGTAGCTGTCCCCCACTAATAAAATGCATCCAGAGGGAGGAAGAAAAGCTTCAAAAGCATTCCTCCAGTTGATATGGGAGCCTCCACAAATCCCCAGTTTCCCTCCTGTCTCCATTTTCAGCACAAATACTTCGTCTGTGTGTGTGTGTGTGTGTGTGTGTGTGTGTGTAACCCAATCACACCTCCCAATCACACTCCTTTTTCTTAAGTTAACTCAC
Organism: Micropterus salmoides; assembly: GCF_014851395.1. NCBI lineage: Eukaryota > Metazoa > Chordata > Actinopteri > Centrarchiformes > Centrarchidae > Micropterus > Micropterus salmoides. The sequence continues at coordinate 5,577,629 of NW_024040596.1, read as the reverse complement.
TCTACACTCATCTCAGTCAATCCCTTTTCATCTTCCACTAAAGCACCATATCTCTGAAGATTTATTTTAGATACCCTTTTCCACGTTTAGCTTTGCTTGGCTGTCCAACTCTGTCTACTACACATTACATTACTCTAATTTGTAGTAACATGAAGATATTCTAGGAAATCAAATGAAATGCTACAGTGAACATTTAACGGTTATCATAATATTGGGACTTGACAGACACCCTAACAAACGTTTCCAAATTATGTTAATTGAAAACCATTATTTTCCTTTCAGGATGCTTTTGCTGTTGCAAATTCAGACTAAAGAAACGTGGTTTCTCTGGAGATGGGGTTCAACTATTTTCAAAAGATTTTGGATTTTGGAAAACTCCATATCGGTCAGCTCTAGATTGGAAGCCAATCACATCATTTAGAAATTATTATTGAAAGCAGAATTCCTTTATATGTCTAAAAACAAGATCTTTAACCATGAATACTTAATAAATGTGTACAATTAAAAATGCATTGTTTGCATTTCTCTATCAAAATACTTCACATTGTATGGCAAGCCGTTTTAACATTTATTCCTTAAAACTTTCTAGTCACTATTTATAAGCTACTAGTACTTATTAGTTAGTAGTAACTATTAAAATAGTTACTAGTAACTATTTCCATTTTACTAGTGTCTACTATTTAGATACTAGAACCTATTCATTAGTTACAAGTAACTATTCTATTCTTACTAGTAACAATTAAAAAGTTACTATCAACAAGCCATTTTACTAATCATTAATGAATGACCAACCAAAGAAAATTTACTAGTAAGAATTCAAATCTTACTAGTATATTTTGGAATGGTTACAAGTAACTCATGAATAGGTAGTATCATCTAAGTAATAGATACTATTACCTAGTATCTATTACTAAGTAATAGATTACTAAGTAATAGATACTAGTCAAATGGAAATAGTTACTAGTAACTATTCGAATAGTTATTAGTAACTAATGAAAAGGTCATATCTGGACTGCAGAGCCCCACTGATTTCAACGGCAAAAATCTGCAATTAGTAACTAATGGAATAGTTATTAGTAACTAATAAATAAGAATTAGTAGCTTTTAAATAACAACTAGTAAGTTTTAAGGAATAAATGTTAAAACGGCTTGCCATACAAATTGTGTAAACAGTGTACCTTCAGTGGCCTCATAATTGATTTTTGAAAAAAACCTGCCTCTCTAATCTAATGTATTGTTAGGGACATAAACTGTATTTATGTCCAAGTACAGGAGATGCTCCTAAAGTGCCATGTCATCAAAAATATAAAAGCATTACAGATACGGGGCCTTGCAACAGCTATTGACATTACTTGTTAATTATATGTGTTAAACCAATATTGTTCAATGGAAAGGTGGCCTTTAAAACAAAGGCCATGTGTACCAGTCAGGAACTGCTCATATATTCCTGGAAGGAGAAATGACAGGTGCAGCACCAAGACCAGTTAGTCAGCAGAAATAATTAAACATTAGCCTTACTGCATAAAAGAAATAAATCCTGCAAAAGTGGGCTTAGGTGTCAGTTGGCAATCTACTGCAAAGCAGTTTTGTAAGATGGAGTCGAAAAGGAAGGTAGTACAAACCCCACCTTTTAAAAGATGAATATGAACCAGATTTTTTTTTTTTTTACACAATAAGCTAGTGCATTCCCAGTAATTAGGAAGGAATTTCTTACATGTGGCTCTCTCTGACGTCAATCCTGTACCTTCCCAGAGTTTGCTTTCTCTTCCCCGGCGCTGTGAATGTTTAGCGTTAGGCTGCTTTTGGCAAAGCTCCATGACTTGGGTGCTAGGCCAGGTTTAGGGTGGAGGGTGGGGTGTCTTTGCTTGTTTAAAAAGCAAAGAAGGATAAGCATGGTAACCTCAGTTCAAGTATTGGGCTCTCCTGTGATTCTGCACTGTGTTTGTGTGTATGTTGGCAACTGCCACATCAGTGGAGCCGAGAGATTTAAAAGGTTTGAGATATTTAGAGCGAAGTGCTTAAAACTTAGGGTACTTCTGTGACATCTTAACTGACACTTCTGGACTGGACTGCCGTGTAAGCAGTCATCAAACAAAAGGATGGCCATTTGTAGTGACTACTTGGCAGGTCTGTGACAGAGTCTAGAGGCTTGGGGTGAAATCCTTATTCTTAGTTTCAGGTTTTTTCACCTGTGGTGTTGCTGTCTCCAAAAACAATTATATGTGAGGTAAAAATACAGTTTCTATCAAAGTTAAATTAAGGAAACCAAAAGAAAATCATCTCTTTGTCAAATTCCTGGAGCACGTTTCTTTGTAAATCCACAATATCTGTTGAGTCCATTCACAACAAATATCTAGGTTCAAGTTTAGCTCCTTACAACAGTAACTGGGTCAATGAGTGTTGTGTGGTACAGCAGTCATCTGACACAGGTCAGTGCTCACTGCTTTTGATGAAAGTTCATGGAAGGCAACAGTCCTCCTGAAACACATTCAGAAAATCATTTCACCACCTGTCCTGTAGAAGCATGCATTTATCTCCTAACTTGTGTTTCATGACATCTCCTTTCATCTTCTCATTTCTTTTAAAAGAGGTTATATTATGCTCATTTTCAGGTTCACAATCTTATTTAGGGTAAGAACAGGTTTACATGGTTTCATTTTCAAAAAACACCATATTGCACATTGCTGCCTCTCCTCTTTTCACCCTGTGTTGAACGCTTAATTTTAGCTATGGAGTGATACATCCTGCCTCTAAAAGATCTTTGTTAGGAGTTGCACATGCGCAGTTCCTAGTTAAGGACTACTAACCAATCAGAAGCAGAGTAGGGCGGGTCGTGAGAACCGCTGCATATCCCCTTATCAGCTTATCAACATGGACTGGAGCAACAGTTTTAGAGTGGTGGGCTTTTAATTTATAACAAACGTATCTTTCATCCATAAAGTTTTAACTGAGCTCTGTCTCTACATCACAGTAACAACTTTATATCCATTGCCTGGAGGGTAGCTAGTGTTTGGAAGGGAGAGGAGAGGTAGCAGGCGGACGTCTTGTCAATGTAGTGCACAGTGCTGCAGCTCAGTGTTTTTCCACCAGTGTTTCTGAGGGCGTGTCTGACGAGCATTATGACACGCATTTTGATGTGACGTCACAGGGATCAAAGGGAGACGGTTGGAAGTTGGTCCTGTTGGAAGATGAACCTTCGCCCCAGTCCAAGGCCCCATTCACACTACTGCAGTCTTTTGCTACGTTAGCACCTCCCGTCCAGACTCAAATGGCGAAAACGAAGACCTAAAACAGAGAGGTTTGAAAACGCTGCCGACCCCGTTTTTCATTTTAAAACTCCAGGAAGTGTTTTAGTGTGGACGGGGAAAAATGGAGGACTTTAGAAATGACGCCGCAGACGCTCACGTTTGGCTCTCCGATTGGGAGTCATGCAAAGCAGAAACACGATGCTAATGAGTTTTTGATTTGGTATTTTTATTAAAATATTTTCTACCCAGTGTACGTGAACGGCCACTAGATGTTTTCAGTCGTTTTAATGCAGACGGAGATCAACTCTGATACGCAGCTAAAACGCTGGTGTGGACGGAGAAGCTCGTATTCGTTTTTAAACAAGTAGTGTGGATGGGGCCTGAGGTCCAGAGCGCTCTGGAGCAGGTTTTCATCAAGGTTTTCTCTGTGCATTGTGGCATTCATCTTTTATTCAATCCTGACTAGTCTCCCAGTTCCTGCGGCTGAAAAACATCCACACAGCATAATGCTGCCACCACCATGCTTCACAGTAGGGATGGTATTGGCCAGGTGATGAGCTGTGCGTGGGTTCCTCCAGGCATTACGCTTGCCATTCAGGCCAAACAGTTCAATCAAATTTTGTTTCTCATGGTCCTTCAGGTGCCTTTTGGCAAACTCCAGGCGGGCTGACGTGCCTTTTACTGAGGAGTGGCTTCCCTCTGGCGACTCTACCATACAGGCCTGATTGGTGCAGTGCTGCAGAGATGGTTGTTCTTCTGGAAGGTTCTCCTCTCTCCACAGAGACACGCTGGAGCTCTATCAGAGTGACAATCAGGTTCTTGGTCACCTCCCTGACTAAAGCCCTTCTCCCCTGATTGCTCAGTTTGGCCTAAAAATAACTCTTCTAAAACTCATCCTCAATGAAAGTATTCATATGCTAAACTAATATTTCTGCCACGTGAAACAATGTGTAATGACCTGCTGTCATCGAGTACAGGTTAACACTGGGCCATACCTTTAGTTTATGCAGCAGAAACGGTTACTGTGATCTGTTTGGCTTAAACTGAGACAATGCAATCATTTGGAGACAGAGTGGCGTGTGTGCGTGCGTGCGCGTGTGTGTGTGCATGCGTGCGTGCATGCTGTTTAGGCTTGTGTTCACCAGCACGTCACATAAACAAGACCACGGGATTATCTGTAATAATACTGACTCACTCAGGTTTTAGCAGGAGTTTACTGTGGGATTACAGAGCAATCTGATGCTGAGTGGATTGCGCGCTGTGTCATTAGGCTCTGTGATTTATACTGTATGTTTCTTTTACCAAGTGTCCTGTTTCCACAAGCATCCAATGTTACACTACACTTATACTGCTCGCCTGGAGACACAAATAGCTTTTTGTACCTGAAACAAGGCAAGGGATAATTTGTACATCTTCCACTTGAACAGAGTACTGTCATCATGCAGCATCTGGAAAGAGTCACACAGACCACAACTGGTTCAAATATCTGTAATCATAGTCAGACATGATTGCAGGTTCTAATGATATACAAAAGACTTAAACAAATCCATTCACATTGTAACAAATATTTAATATTTTTTGACATTACCAAAAACTGATAGAAATCCCCCAGACAGTCGTTTTCTAATAAACCAAAATGTTCTTGAATCCTTCCTCTCTACCAAATTTCCATGGGAACATGCCAACTGTGGGGATACTTGCTTTGGGCTTAGTTTATTTGTTTTTCCCCCTCTCTACGTGCCCGCTGCAGGTTTGCTTGAGCTCCATCGCTGAGCCTTGTGTGTGGATTCATAGTTCCCATGCCATCTGATGTCAACAAGCTCCTCCAGTAACACTAATCCACTCCTAAAAGTCCCCCAGATCAGTCAGCAGTGGCAGCAATCTGAACGACAGCCAAGTATCACACAAAATGTTTAAAATTCAAGAGATCACCTCATTAAAAAAAAGATTTACGTAGCACTCATCTAACAGACTTTACAGTCCATCACTTTTGTTAATTTAAACAAAACTTAATGAAAATTTGTCAAAGTGAATAAAAAAAAACAACATGTGTAACGCATGGACTAGCAAACTACAGTAATACTGTCTTTAAACGCACGCAGATGAGTCTAAGCAGTGAATGTCAAGACCATTTTGGTCAATACCTGGATTCAGGCAACAGGATAAACATTTGAGCACTTTTTGCAAAACTGTGATATTTGAGGAATTCATTGAAAGTTTTTACAGTTTTTTCCCTAGATATTGCTTAAATATTAAAACTCTTTCAGGCTCATTTAAAGTTTTTTTTATGTATCATAATTTGTGTCTCCATGCCACCTTTGTATATAATTAAAATTACTCAGTAAACGGTTCCACAGGGACTCAGTATCTGCTGAAATGTAAAGTTGCTAATGAGTGCTAAAATTGTGATTTTGCCAGAAAATGAATGACTTTACATTAGTGGTGACACTAATAAATAAATTAAATTTATATATATATATATATATATATATATATATATATATATATATATATATATAAAAAATACAATTCTGAAGGTGTTATTTATTTGAAATTTTCAAATAAGCTTAAATAATTTGTGGCGAAGGGATTGAGTTGTATTTAAGGGACTTCACACTCCATCCCTAACTGTCCAGTTTGACAGATGTTTTCTCTGTTCAGACAACTTAACTAAACAAACCTTCAAGGTCAACCTCTTCACTAGTAAGCAGTCCATTAGCCGGCTCCTCTTTGCTTAAACTGCTGGGATATGTGCAAAGGCAGCGGTGGGGAGGGCTGGGCTGAGATGACACAACTATCAACACGGGCCTCTGACAAGGCAGAGCACTGCCATTACTTTCATGTGAGAGGACGGGTTAATTATATGATTTGGTTTCTAATATGGAGCCTGTCAGAGGAAATGCAGAGCTTATAACCGGTAATTAGACATAAATCGTTTGAGTGAAGCAAATGTAGGGATGAGGGGGAGGGGAAGGGGTTGGGTAGGATCAGGCTTTGTCTGTGGTAAGGGGTACGGTATATCATCCCTTAGAAACAAACTGTAAGCTTTCGAGGTCTTAATGAGATATTCATTTTAGGGTTCTGCAGTAAGACCTAAAATGTATATCATGGTGTATTTTGATAATTGACTGGTAACAAATATACACTATATCATGGTATTCTGGGCTGTGTGACAATTAAATATTATCATTTACTGACTTTTAAATAGAATCACATGATGTTATTGTTTGATTAGTGTAATGCAAAGCAGTGGAACATAGTTCATTGAGTTTATGTGACTATGTTATGTGTTATGTATTTTGGGTAGTGTTGTAGTCAAGACCGCCCAAACCGAGACCAAGTCAAGACCAAGACCAGAGTTTATCGAGACCGAGAGAAGACTTTTAGGGGCTGAGACCAAGACCGAGGGAGGGCGAGATTGAGTCAAGACCAAGACCAGTTTCCCACATTACATGACACACTACAAAATTTGCGGGCGGCGTGGTGATGCAGTGGTTAGCACTGTCGCCTCACATCAAGAAGGCCAAACCTTCAAACTTTCTGTTAGGAGTTTGCATGTTCTCTCTGGGCGCTCTGGCTTCCTCCCACCGTCCAAAGACATGCAGGTTAGGTTAATTGGTGTCTTTAAAATTGTCCTTAGGTGTGGATGTGAGTCTGACTGGTTGTTTGTCTGGCGCCTTTTACCTGATGTCAGCTGGGATTGGCTCCCGCGACCCTGTACGCAGGATAAGCGGTTGACGATGAATGGACAATAAAATTTGGAACAAGATCATAGGCACTTCTCAAATTGAACTGAAAGAGCCACATTCCCATTAAAACACACACTAAGAGCTGAAATCAACATAAGCATCTTTATTCAACACTCCTTTTCCATGTCATCATCGCAGGTATGCAGAAGTGGATTTAGTGATGAAATATTGAACGAAACTTGTTAAAGACGTTCTGTTGTTGGCCTCTCTCTCTGCTGCTTCCCACTTCTCCCGTGTTGTTGGTCCCGGCGCTTCCGCTACGTAGCTAAAATGGCGGTTGTTGAGGGTGAGAAGTGTCCACCGTTCCACACTCAACTTTTTAGCCGTTATGAGTGCACCATCCGGGTCCTCACGGTGCACTGCAGTTTGCCATACTGCAAACTAATGACCGGTCTCGAGTACTACACCACTAATTCAGGGTTTATTTTAGGGCTGTACCCGAATATTCGATCGTTGGGTACACAGCTGATATTTAATTTTGAGATTCGAATGTTGAGGGGTTTTTTTTCGCACGGCTGACCTCTGCTCACAGCAGTGAACGTAACGCTCCAGTTTGCATCAAAGGGAAATTAAACCCTCAGCTGTGTGAGAGCATTTTAAACTGAATGATGACAACGGCAGTGTGACAGTTATAGGGTTCATTCATTTTACAATTGCTTAATTTCATTAAGATCTAAAAAAGCCTACATTTTACAATTAATCAGTAGTCTTGGCTATCAGTAGTCTTCCAGCCTGCTCTGCACAACAGCCACCAACCCGGGTCGGTACGCACCTAATCTCTGTGTCTCAATGTCCCGTCCCTTCAACCCACAGTAAATATTCCTTTTTTATCTAAATCCTCATTCTTTAGTCCTGCACCAGGGTCTACTGGCCTAGACATAACACAGTTAAAAACAAAGTGTTGGTAATAATAACTTGCTGTTTTAGTTAGCCAACAATGTGAGAATTAAAAAAATTGTAGCGCTCTCTCACACACACACACACACACACACACATTAATGAGCTGCCGTTATCTCTCTCTCCCATCGGATTCTCCCTCACTCAAGTCATTGCCAGAACCTCTGTCACACTTGAACCAGAGGTTACGTTAGACTCACTTCTCGTAAAAAATTCCATCATAATCTATTCTTATCCATCATTTTTATTTTTTAATGATAATGAGACATGCAGCCTATTTAATAGGCTCAATCACAATAACATTTAACATGTAGAACTTAGACATTATGCATTTATAAGGGCATGGTAAGAAAACAGAAACAGAGACACTACTCATGTCACCACACGAATGAATGATTTTTACCTCCTTGCTGCCACTTACTTCCCAAGCAACATTAGCTGCTGCTGGCTGAACACATTAACAGTATAACTTGAATTCACCTTCAACCACACCAATCCCCCTTTTTTCACCTTGTTTATCAACCACAATTATTGGGCTATCAAAAGAAACTTCGGACATTCAGCTGCCGTGACATAGCAAGGCCACATAGCCTATCAGTGTGAAGGCTAAAGCTAGCTAGACAACGAGGTAATGCATTTAAGATCAAAGACAAGAATACTAGACCACAGCTAATTAATTGCCACACTTGCCACCAACTGGACAGGGGTTCTGCTACAGGCGGTCTACTTGTGATCATTGACAGCGTTGCATGTGAATTACTTAATGTTACGGTGATGGCCCTTAGCCTTAATCTGTTAAAATGATGGACAGCCTTCAGATTTTTCCATCATTGTTAAAAAAAAAATCAGTCACTGACAGAAAAGATTCAGTTACTGCAACCCCCGACATGAAGCAAAGTCTGTCGCCATCTCTACACCCACTTTTTCTTCACATGCAAGCATGCAATTGTTTCAGCATTAAAGCATCATGTGTCTTTGCCATGCCAGCGGCATGGCTCTAGGCATGGCAATGTCAACCGCTCAGTCGACTACTTTGGTCTACACTGAAATCTTTTATTAACTTTTGGGTGGATTGCCATAAAATTTGGAACAGATACGCATGAATCCAAGAGGATGAATCCCAATGACTTTGGTGATTATCTAACTTTCCCCGCTAGTGAACCTGGCATGTGATTTTGACAACTACTGGATAGACTGCCAAGAAAGTCACACATTTATATTCCTCTCAGGAGGATTTGTGATAACTTTGGTGATCCCCTAATTTTTGTATTTATAGCTATTGTGTTGATTGGCTGATCGCAGCCCCTCTAGCGTGTGATTCCACCAGATACGACACAGTGCGTTTCAAAAGGGTTTCTCCACTAGGGATGGTTATCGTTAAGATTTTAACAGTATCACTACTCTTACCGACGCTATGACGACCGGCTACATTGAGGGGTACTATCTCTGGGTACTAACTGCAAAGGAAAACGAGTCGAGTAGAGTTGAGGCGAGTTGAGCTGGTACTGGTAATGGAAAAACGGCATAAGAGACGGGGAACGCTTGATTTATACTCCTGCATAGGGTCTACGTGTGTAGCTACGGCATAGGCTACGCACGTAGCCATGCATACTTGTGCGTCCGTGTGTCCATCAATCTGCAATTACACCCACAAACGCTAGTCGGCAGTAACGCTACAGCGTTCACTGTATTGACTTTTTCCGGCCGAGCAGGCTAACTTCCGGTTTAGCCCTCCGCAAACGTGAATGGGGGGTAAAATTGTAAACGTGCGGCTGGTGTAGCCTTTTCAAATGTTATCAACCGAATGGATCACATTATGAAAATGAGTTATTTCGCTCGGGTTGCGATGGTCAAATATATCAATCCACCGTGTTACAGCCGCCGTTTTGGCCGCTAGTAAAAGTTACTTCAGAACTAAAGAAGAACTTCCTGTCGGCTCGGAGTCATTGCGCGGCTTCCCAGCCGACCAATCACAGAGCTTACGGTCAGCGTCGACTCGACGTGTAGTTCCGTTTTTGAGGAGTTGCACGTCAGGCTACGCTGTAGGTGACGGCATAGGGTAGGGGGCTACGCAGAAGCTACGCCGTCGATTTGACGCAGAAGTATAAATTGCACTTTATACTGCACCTTTTTCTGATATTTATAGGAGAGTTAACACTACATTTATTTAAGCACTGAATCAATGTACTAAATACTAAATGGAGTTACTAATTTTGGCACAGATTGTGAAGACAACTAAAGTTTGCCTAAGATAGAAGTTCCTGTAACACATTACTGGGTTACAACTAAAATATTGCTGGGATCTAAATAAAGTGAACATTTCATATCTCTTTAATACCAAAAAGGTATTAAAGGTATTAAGGTAAAGGTTGTTTTATTCTTCAAGAAATAGCAATCTAGGTGGTCATGTGCAGTGTTTCATAAAGTATTCACGTACTGGCTTAATGAAACATTGGTGAGAACACTACTGAAAGCCTCACTGAGCAGGCGAGCTCGCTGCAGATTTTAAGTGGCTGTGATGACAGTAAGATGACATACAGGCAATGAAATGTCAGGATGTGAGTCATACTAATGAAGCAGCGACTGAATAAAGGTAGAATAAACCCCTCTGGAACACTTTCACACCAACTAATGTATTAGCAGTATGACTAAACACGCTACAATTACGGCCTTTGACTGCTAGATTTTTAAAGCGCCATTTCATGAAGTGTCGGTCATGACAGCTTCTCTATTCACATAAAAGGGAGAAATGAAAGGGCCTGTGACTGAGCTTGCTCTGGACAACTATACAAGGAGTATATCCTCATACACTAACAGACCCACACTCACTCACAAACACACTCACACACAGTCATTCACGCTCTGTGATTGGCTCAGTCCCCACGCCAATTTTCTCTCTCTAATTACAATTAAAATAGTCACGCTTGTTTTCATGCAACATAAGCACACTAGAACACAGCTGAGAATGGCTCGCTTGTTTATTGTTGTCGTGTTGATAAAAGGGCCTTCAATAACTTCAATGTTCAGCCTGACCTTTTGCCTGTGGAGATAGAGACTTGTCTCTTTCTCTGGGCAGAATATTAGCAGATTGGTTCCAAATGTCATCTATGAGCTAAAAGGTTTTGGGTCAAACACCAGTGTATAAAATGCTTTCTACTGCTCGTGAACAAGGTTACCCACTGTGTGCTTGTGCCAGCTTGTCAAAGTATAGATACCGCATGTCATGTCAAACCCATCATTAAAATTTTGTTTTGACAAACCACCAAGCCTAAAACATAGCAACCTTAATGACATGTTTAGACTACTCTTAACCCGTCAAATTCATACTCCAAGAAAATAGGGGACAGCATTTCACACATTAGGTATCAACTGCTGCTGACTTTTAGTTAAATCACTTAACCGTGCAGTTAACTTAGCAGTTCTATTAGCTGACTGAGTCCAGAAGGGTCACCAGAACTGGGCGAGCGGTCAGCAGAACCAGTGAACACAGCCGGACTGGGAGCGAACGCAGCCTCTGAGACTGACGGAGGCCGGTTTGACGACAATTCAAGGTATCCCGACCAAGACTCCGACTCTGTGGATGTTGAAGACACGGTTGGTTCAGGCGGGGACAGGAGAGGCATCAAGCAGAAGAAGGGATATGTCCTTTCTTGTGTAAATTTGCGTCATTTCACATTTCACTTGCGTTTTCTTGACAAAACGTGGTTTGGAGACCAGCCGTCAGGTGACACAGCCTCTGTCAGCTCGTGAAGTGTGTGACTCCCTGTCACCGATCAGTCACGTAGTGTAAACGCCACAACGACTTCAAGACTCGTGTCACAAGACGGCAAGTTGTGTAGTGTGAACTGCACATCGATCTGCCGACGCTGCAAGTCTGTAGTCACGAGCCTTTAACAATTTGTACCTTTTACATAAGATATTTAGTAAACCAAACCAAAGAACTGAACAACCAGATAGCTTGATAGTTTGAAGATTTTCCAATTACTCCTGCTGGGAATATCAATGTTACTAAATCACACTGCATAATTGTCCATTAGTTTATGATATTTCACTCCGAAGCAAAAATGTAAACCTGCTAATGGCAGTAGATGAAAAGTCAGGGGATAACCAAAGTCATAACTACACATGATCTGGGAACCATAAATGTCTGTACAAAATGTGTACTTAACTAAAAAGTCAATTTTGAGCTGCTGGTAGGGGAAAAGAGGAAAAGTCAAGGGATCACCAAAGTCAGAAGACTCATTTTCTGAAAACCATGAATGTCTGCACAAAATTACCCATTCCTCCCACATTTGATTTGGTTTTGGTTATTTTTGTCTAATGTAGTTTTAGACAAGCTGAAAACAACACATGCTGTACAATGGCGAGCTACAGTCACTGTTAAAGTTTTTTTTTTAGTTTTTTTTTAAGTTTTACAGTTTCCACGTGGACCATGCTGACAGCTTCAGTAGGACGATAGTGATTCCATCCACAAGTGAGGAAATCAAGAGGTGCTGAATTATCTGATGACAGCACTCAAGAAATCAACAGTCAATTAATTTACTGTGAAACTGTACAGCTTGTGATCAGCTTTTTCTTATTGCCTGTGATAACAAAATAATTATGTGATGCTAAATTGACCTCCTTGGGGAAATTCTGTTTACTTGTCTCCACCCTGCTGACAGTAATTCCACAGAATGAAAGTGCACTATTATAAACAGCAACAACACTGTATATTAACAGCACATTAAGTGACATTACATAGGCCACTGAGGTCTGGATGATTACATCATTCAGGCACTGTAATCCAGCATCTGCTTTGAGATCACTGTCAACCTTATTATAGGGTCTTTACTTTATTAGGTAATGTAAAAGGCTGCCGTGATCCTCTGTGGATGTAATACCCAGGTCATAACATCACTGAGAAGATCTAGCATCACACTGACTGTCCACTGGGAGAATTAAAGCAACAGTCCAGTTTGTACATAAATAAAAAAAAACACAAATTTCAAACTGGGAGTAAGAGGAAGTGGTCAAAAACTTCCTGGACTATTTTAATTTGAGGAAAATAGTACTTGAAAAGCCTCTAATGCAAGTATAATAATGTAATTAAATTGCTTCTATGAGCAAACCATCATCATAAACTCACTAGTACATTTTCCTGTGGTGGTTACTTGTGTTTTGGCATGAGGCTACTGTGTGTCTGGTGTGGACAATAGGGGATAGGGGTCCCATTATATCCGTGTTGTAACAAAATGTTGTCTGTTCTCAAATTGAATGTGTGAATAAATCTGTGAGAGTGGAAGATACTTAAGGGGGTGGACAAAGTGAATCTATTAATAGCGTCTATAAATAGATCAAAAACAGAACAATCTTTTCCTTATTTCTGTCCAGTCACTAATAAAACAAAACATATGCTGCATTACCTTTTACCTGTAAATCATGAGATTCCTTCATCAGAGCTATCCAACGAAGGTTAAAATGAAGGGCAACTGGACTTGGTTGAAGCTACTGGAAGACGTTTCGTCCCTTATCCAAAGGACTTCTTCAGTTCTGACTGACTGGCAGGGAAACTCAGCTATTTAACCTCAGTGGGGTCGTTGGCCCGGGTCATCGATACCGCTGGTTCGTTAGTGCCAGTCAGTCAGAACTGAAGAAGTCCTTTGGATAAGGGACGAAACGTCTTCCAGTAGCTTCAACCAAGTCCAGTTGCCCTTCATTTTAACCTTCGTTGGATAACTATGACCTGGATGACTGAGAATCTTCATAGACTTCATCAGAGCTGATTTATGAGTAAACTGTGCAAGGTTGGCATTAAAAAAAGAAGAAGAACATGGGTCTGGCCTCACACCCAGTATCAATGACCAATTACATTTAGCTGATGCATGATTACTACATACATGCATCAGCTAAATGTAATTGGTAAGAAGTATTTGCCATGCAGTTTTATTATGATCAAACTTTCCTAACGTTGGAAATGAAATAGAGAATGACAGAAAATATGGTGATGAAGGGGCTAAGATTTCTAGTCAAACAAAGCTAAGATGCCACGGTTACATGATATGCATCCTGATTGAAAATCAAACACATTTGTGTTTTTTCAATAATACCAATACTGTTTGCTAACTTTAAAGCACATTATAGATTGTAGACCCTAAGATGTTTACAAGATATCTACACTGTCTGGTGAATTTTAACATTCAACAGCACAACAGTGTTTCAAACTCAATAACATGTTTTGGGGTGAAATTGCTTAAACTAAGTAAAAAATAATCACTGCATGATAATGTGACAAACCCCTTAATCTTTCTGATCATATAGTAGGGATTTCTATACACTTCATCTTTGGATAGAGGAGCTTTTCTTGAAATGTGAATATAGCAACTATAAAAGACAGAGTTGTTGCGCGAGTTGTTCTTATTCATTGCTCCCTGTTTGGGATCTTTCAGTGTCATAAATCTGGCTCAATTTATAAAGGCTGAAGCAGGCTGCATATGTATGTCGATATCATTTACATTATGGCTTATCGCTTTACATGTTTTATAGAATTATGTATGTCTGTGGGAAGTATGAGTATATGTTGTTTGTTATTTATTTATTTAGATTTTTCAAATGTAACAGTAGTTTGTGGGTAAGCTGTAGGTGTATGTAGATGTATGATATATGTAGTATGTACTGTATGTCGAGATTAATTTCTGGGCATGTATATTTGTTTGCAATTACTATAGTGACTTACAGTGACTTTATACTGCATGTGTGTTTTTATTGGCAAGTCCTTATATTGTTATATTACTTTTATTCACTGATGCTTTGCGACTGTGAGGGGCCATAAAATTATCCTCCTCCCTCGTGTGACTAGGTAACCTCCATTAAAAGGCCCTAACAACCTCCAGCATCCAAATGTCACTTTCTGCACCCAGTGTGCTTGCAAAAACTATACAGCCTAATTGTTCAGTCCATACACCCCTCTGAGAGTGCATCTTTGTTAGGTCAAATAAACATTCCCTTGGAAGCACTTCAGTTTGCGTGTATTACATGATGTGTCAGCATCTTCTGTTGGATTTCTATGCGAGTGAAATGATTGCTGTGTGCTTGTCATGGCACGGATGGTCATTAGAGTGTTAGTTCTCACTGACCCGGATAAACAATGACACAATGACAAAATCAGAGTCTGGGTGACAAATAGAAGATAGTTTATCATGAGATAACATCACTGAGATTTCAGTGAGCTGCATAAAGAGAACAGCCAGAAAAATGGGGAAAGGGTTTTTTCATACACATTCACTAAATTCTAAATTTCATTTTACCAAACATCGCTTTAAATATTTAAAAAGTGTAGATGCTTTTTTTTCAGCAATGCCCATTTTCACACCATCATTATGACCTCTGCACTGCTTGCTAACAGTAACCTTCAAAGTAACAAGCTGACAGAGAAAAAAAAAACAACAAAACCCATCAAGATATAAACCTTTTTTTTGTTTTTTTTTACTATCAGCTTAACAAAACCATAGGTTATAGTGAGCAATATTTTTTGCTCAACTAGTGTGTTCACACCAGCTAATTTATCTAGCCAACAGCAAATCTACAACATACCCTTGCTGTTTCATTCATCTAATAGGCTACTGCTCCTGAAAGCTGAGGTAATGAGCTTGCTATGTTATGCTAATGGATGAAACAGAAGTCTGGTGAATTACAAATGTGGGAGGATGACAAACCTCGGTTTCATGCAGATTGACTGATGACAAGTGCTGCTGAACTCAGTGATCTTGCAAAGATTTCTACAGCAGAGTCCCTGGGTGGACCACTGTAAATTCTTCACGTACGCTGCAGGGAATTGTCGTACAGTAACATTTTGTTAAGGCATACAGCTATACTGAATAATAATGTGTTAGTTATACAATAAGGTGATGAAAGCTAAGTATATGACTATATACATGCATATAGTATACATATAAATGTATACATATAGTATAGATATCAGTGCATACTATATAGCTTCACAGCTCAAAATCCTGGAGGTGTTGATTCAGAGAAAAGGTTGACAAGGATATGTTTAAAGGGTTATTCACCAGCTGTCTGTCATTTGCTGTCAGCTATTACCTTGCGGCTACCTGTCTGAAGATAAGGTTACAGAAAAACCTTCTAATTTGTTTCACTAAGAAAACCTTAGTTTCAGGATAAAATTTGAAAACACTGTATCCACAAGTTCTATTCGGTACTTTGGTCAACTTATGGAATTAAACTTGATCTTAAAATGCCAAATAGTGGCCAACAAAAAAAATTTGAAAACTGGGTGGCTTGATTTCATTTCAATTTCAAAGAACCACTGTGGCAACAGAGAACACAGTGTTTTTATCTACCACTTTGAAACTGAAAAGTTCAAAGGGCTTTTTAGTTCAGTTATTCAGGGATAAATATACCTGAAACATAAAGCTGACATTTGTCAGTAGTGATTTGTCACTTCCCATTAAAATAGCAAGCATGTTTAGCCAAACCATTGTGATCATGCCCCAGTACTGTGCCTCTGTATCCTGTATGTTATGCTGATGCTTTTTTTTTTTAATGGTATAAGGCAAAAAGTCTATGATTAGTGTTATGTATTTAAGGGATGTTTACAAAGCAGGCATGCTTTTTCAAAAATGCCTTCAAATTGCACACATTCACACATGCAAGCTGCCAAGTACAACAGCAGGAGTCTACCGTTGGCAGCTGAGCAGCTCCAGTAGAGCAGTAGGAGTTCAAAAGCCATGCTGAGTAGAAGGCTCTGAGTGAGCAACATAATACGTTCACTTTAACAACCCTGATTTCCCAAGCTGACTCTTGAGTTAAAAACCCAGCAAACTCCTGGTTTAAAATCCTTGTCCTCTATCTCAGGCAACCTAGTCATACCCCATTTGGGGCACATTAAGACTAGTGTCTTGCTACAGACTGAATTTCAACAGTTATTTGAAGACCTGGTGGTGTAGTGTCCAAGTTCAGTTGAGTTTTGTCTCATGTTAGCAAGGGCCCCCCTTGTTATGTTTGCAGCACTGCTTGGGGGAAAGCAACAAACAAATCAGTGTGTCAGGGTCAGGAGGAGAGTGTGTCCATGATGTTTTGAGTGGATCCATTCTAAAGTAGAGTCATTAGCATGGTAGAGCCAATCTATAGCACCTTACTGCTGCCTGTTGGGTACACAGACACCGGCTTCTGACAGAAAGATTCTGAAAAGAGAAGGTCTCAGTGAGATTACCTTAAACAAGACATTTTTACTTAATGTTGCAAATGACCACCCTGATGTCAGCAAAACTCTGTGAAAGTGTTTGAGGATTAGGATGCCACGTTGAGCTTAAATTATTTGATGTTGGTTTAAAGTGCAAATTGATTTAGGGGCATCACAAATTGCACATAAGAACTGTCAACACAATGTGCGACAAGAAATGAAAGCAAGTCATGGGCTGTCACATCAAGACTGAACGCTGTGGCTGAGTAATGGTAATAAAACAGGGATCGAGTTAGAAAACTGCACGGAGAAAACAGATGAACCTGTGCAGTAATACAAGGGCACTGCAATCTATACAGTTTTTGCACAAAGGCCAGGAGACTATTTAATGGCCCTTTTGTAGAGGATTGAATTGAAGTGAATGGATGTCCAAATTAGGGTTGTGCGATGTTTACACTGAAACATCGGGATGGACGATAGCATTGGGGGCGCGCGTGCGTGCAGACAGCGGTTGTCTTATGTGCATGTGTTCACTCGCACAGACTTTACTCGGTTAAAAACTTGGTAGCCTATGACGTTACAAGTCGGAGAGGAAATTTTACAAGGCCGGACCAGGTAAAGCAGCATTAAACACACAGGGAGCAGATATTGGTTTCGGTTGTTTGCCCAGCGGCTCACCTGCTGATGTGATTACGGATCACAGGTGGAAAAATGCGGACAAAAGACGAAGGGCCTTTCTGATTTCCCAAATTTCTGTCTCCTCGAGCATGTGACCCGGAAATCAATTTCAGCACGCCATCTTGAAGGACATCTCAATTCCTAAAATGCACATTGAAGATCGAGGATCAAGGAGGCTTGCTGGAGGAGCTATAAGTGAAGATACATCGGTGTATCCTTTGTGGAAGTCTTTTCAGCTGCTGTGATGTTTACAAGAGGCGTGACATGCAGCTGGACCAAACCCATACTGTTCCTGTTGTATTCATACGTTGTATTAGTTAAGCCTATTAAAAATAATCAAATGCGCAATCAAACTTTCTGCCCTTCACCGCTCGTGTAGCGCCTCAAAGCTCTATTCTAACTGCATTCCTTAATCCCATTTCACTTTGATATCACTGATGTTATTGTTGAATGTGATGTGTGGATGGGCAGCAGGATTTTAAAAACGAACATTAAATAGCGGCTAGATGAAGCGTCTCCTCAGTGACACTGTGCGCATTTATGCACGAGCCACAAATTAATAATAATAAATCTCCCGACACGCCGACGACAGGATCGGTTAAGATCTGATGTTAATTCATGTTCTGTGTTCTTCTACACATCCAAAAGGTCTCACACACAGACCAGTTTCATACAGTAAAACTGTTTGGAGTAAAGCAGCCGTCCTCCTGATCAACCCTGAGCTCCATCAGAGTCTAAACGTGGATTATAGAAGCTGAAAGTGTAATTCTGTTTCCTCTCTCTGTCAAGTTTATTACTGCAGGTTTTTTCTGTTTTGTCTCATGATATTTGCAGTGACATTACTGCACAGATGGAAACGTTTAAATGACTGACAGCAGCCTCTCTAATCACCGAAGTAAATTGTTAAAGATAACACTCATAGTAGCTACTACACACAAGAAAGAAATCACCCGGAAAGCTTCAGGGACCGGTGGAGGTGGGGGTAAAATGTCCATGCACATGCTGGTCTGATAAAGTAATTAGTTGGTGGGGGCGGGTGGATGATTTAGCCTATAGGCCTATATGAGTATTCCGTTAATGTCCGCGCATCACACCAATTTCATGTTTCATGTTTTAATAACAACAGAGTCCTGTGGTGACAGTTTTAATTGGGGCTAAATGAGATAAATGTGACGGTTTCATTTTGTAAAAGGACTGATGATGAAACTCTCGCCTCATCAGGCTGAGGGTTGAAATAATCTCCTGTTTACAGGCAAAAGGCGCATCGCAAAAAAAGTAGTAGCCTACTGTGTAGCCTAGTGAATGATTAGGCTGCTGTAATCTGACTGTTTTCAACAGATGCTATAATGTTTATTGGAATCTCGAGATGTTTCTACTTGTTATATTTTGATAAACATGTTTCTGGATTGTGGAGATCTGATCTGTAGCCTTTAGTGCCGACAGCCGGTCTGCTGCTCTGACAGAGATCACAGCTCTAACAGTGGACAGATGATGCAGCTGTGCAACAGGTCATATTTAATGGACGTCGCTTTAAAATGACGGCTCAGAGGAAAGGACGTCTCATTTCGTTAAATGCCCGTTTCCTCGACTCCTTTCTGCTCACGTCTCCTCCTCGACTCCTCGAGCTCGCATCTCGGGAGGTAGGGAATAAAGTAAAAATCTTTGTCCTAATACCCAATCAAAGTCATTTAATTTAGGCTATCTGACAACACTGAGTCAATCTGGTGCTTTTATTATTTTTTTTTACAACATGCTTGTTTATTTTTTATTAAATAACAGGCACATAGCACACTTAGCACAGGGTAAAACATATTTTCTTGTGTAAACATTAATTTAACAAGGGAGACACTCATTCTCTGTTCCACTGGACATGCTTCATGCTGCCTTTGATTGAGTCATTTACAAGTGATGCATTCCACAGATATATAGCTAGAATCTCATTTTCAGTCTCATCCCCAGTCGTATGTAACTGCCCTCTCCACAGACGTTACTTCTAAACAACAGAATTACATAAGTATCAGTTCTCTCTCTTGCTTGCTCGCTGCTGTTAACTATCTTTCTCTATTTATTTCTTCTACCACACTCAGTCTTTTCGCTGTGTAGTCAGTTAAATTTCATTTAAACTTCAGTGACATTAATTACCATACTCAACAGATGGGATATTCATGAAATCCCATCAGTACCCAACCTGCATAAATACCCAGCTCGGAGAGTCAGAGTTGGAAAGAGAGTGTTCTTGTGTTTTGTTGGTTGGGCTGTGTATTGAGTTATCTCTTGGACTCTCTTGGGAGAGGGTCGGGTGAGTGATTGTAATTGATTATAAACCCATGTAACAGGGTTGGTCTGAAAGGTGCACAACCGTTCCTGAGAATATTAAACTTTGTCCGTGTTTAAACAACTTTCCTGAATCAGGCAGGACCTGAATCATTAAATAACCACATTAGCAATGTGAGTACAGATCGACAGCAGATGCCAATTGTAGTGAACACAACAGCTCCATGGAGCATTTAATGCATTTTCAGTACACCGCAGCATACAGCAGAGTTTGAAGGCCTCTGTTTCAGAGATTATCCTCGGATTAGTGCCTGGAAAAGTTCATTCTGCCCTGGGAGACCCACGGTGCACTGAGCCCTTCCTAACAGGGATTGTGTAACTGCTGGGAACTTTTGATTTTGTTTTGTTCATAGAAGCAGGAGGATTATACCCTCAGAGACCCACCTGACCCGCCTCCCTCTTCTCCGCTGTCCCCTGTTGAACCCATACAGCGGATTGCACCTCCCAGCCAGATGGGAAATACAGCAGTGCAGGGATTCTCCGTTTTAGTACACCGGGTGTGTTTGCTGCACAGAGGACTCGTCGACAATGAGAGCAAGCGTGTCCACCTGCATTTCAGTTGGACTCTAAGCTTAATAGCAGATGTGGATCCTTATGGGTTAATCTTCAAGGTCTTGCATGTTCTTAATCTCCATATCTATTAGAGCATGGACATCTGGGTTACTTTGAATGCTGTGTAGCACCGTCAGCAGCTGTATCTGTGTACGATGTCAGCTCAAACACAAACAATATACACTGAATGCTTGTTGGGATGGGATAACATTCAATATTGTGATGACAATATGACTTGCGATAAATAAATATCAAAGGGTGCATATTAGCTACCTGGTTGTCTATTCAGAACGGGAAAAGAATTTAATATATTAAAGAGGTGGTATTATGCTTTTGGCTTTTTCCCTCTCCTTTATTTAGTTATATACCTTTTTTGTGGAGGTAATAGGTTTGCAAAGTGAAAAAGCCCAAAGGGAGTTCCCATCTCCCACAGATAACTCTGCTCTGAACTGCCTGAAAACAGCTCGTTTGTAGTCCAGCCGCATCGTATAACGCTCGCCAATCGGCTAGTCCAACACGCCCTTAAAAAAACACTGAGCTGCAGCACACATCTCTCCCCGCTCTTCCAAACACTACCTACCCTCCAGGCAGTCAATGGACATAAAGTTGTTCCAATGATGTAGAGACAGAGCTCAGTTAAAACTTTATGGATGAAAGATACTTTTGTTACAGATTACTAACTCACCACTCTGAAACTCTTGCTCCAGTACATGTAGCCTACAGCTGAAACAAAGCGGTTTACCGGCTTCTGACAACTCGCCTTTCTCTGCTTCTGATTGGCTACTAGTCCTTAACTAGGAACTGCACATGTGCAACTCCCAACAAAGATCATTTAGAGACAAGATGTATCACTCCACAGATAAAACAAAGCCTTCAACACAGGGTGAAAAGAGGAGCTACAGCAATGTGCAGTATGATGAAAAATATGGTGTTTTCTGAAAATGAAACCATGTAAATCTGTTGTGTTACAACCCCTAAATAGGATTTTGAACCACCTCTTTAAACACAACTAAATGTTGCTTTTAGAGCAGCAGCATTAACGTTTCCCACAGCAAAGTCACTATATAAACTCTCACTGGAAACAAATCTAAAATGTCAGGTTAATAAATCATATTCCTGACATCAAAATACTGAGTAACGCTTAGAAAGAATGAAGAACTCACACACCAGTCAGCATCAGTCCTTCTTCCTGTCGTCGTTCTCTTCCCTCTGCTGCTGTTATTCACTGCCTGCAACGTTACCGCTGGTAGAGAGAGGAGCGGCCGGTTTGTCTCAGCCATCAGATTAATTGACAAATATTTACCAAATTTTAAAGTACGTGGCAAACTAAGCTACACAGATTACAGACAGACAGATTTCCTTTTAGCATGTTTGTAACAATTATCTACTGGCCAAGCTAGTGTGCTGTGCTTGTGTGAAACACAGAAGGAGACTGAGGACAGAGCAGATTAAAATATCACTTTCTACATGTTTATGCTTGTTGAAGGTGTATTAAAGTATTTGCTTTTTACTCGCTTTTATATTGCACGTCCTTACACTTGTTACAATCGTACTTTTCCCACTTCTATAAAACCCACTAAGTTGCATGCAAAGCAGCAGTACAGCTTTGAGACAACCTACTTTGCTGACCTGCCTGTTGAAAGCCAGCCAGAGTGCATAATAGTGTTGTAGTCAAGCCCGCCCAAACCGAGACCAAGTCAAGACCAGAGTTTATCGAGCCCGAGACAAGACCAAGACTTTTAGGGGCTGAGAGCAGTCGAGACCAAGACCGAGGGAGGGCGAGACCAAGTCAAGATGGCGATGGCGCAATCCCCCACTGTGATCCATCCACCGTTGTGTCCCTGAGCAAGACACTTAACCCCTAGTTGCTCCAGAGGCATGCGACCTCTGACATATATAGCAATTGTAAGTCGCTTTGGATAAAAGCGTCAGCTAAATGAATAAATGTAAATGTAATGCAAGACCAAGACCAGTTCCCTGCATTGCATCGCACGCAATAAAATGTGGAATGTGATCATAGGCCCCGCGACCCTGTACACAGGATAAGCGGTTGACGATGGATGGATGGATGGATGTGATCATAGGTACTTCACAAATTGATCTGAAAGATCCAAAGTCCCATTAAAACACCCACATACAAACACTAAGAGCTCAAATCAACATAAGAATCGCAGGGAGGGGTGACAGTCGTTAACGGTAACAACACGTTTAATTAGGGTTATTGGTTGCATTTGATGCAATACGTTTTACTTCCACTCAAAGTTAGGATGTTAACAAATGAGACAATGCAAAAGCAATTTATTGATATTCCCAAAGTTATGGTCTTGAAATAAAATCCTCAATGTCCGAGACCAAGACCATCAAAAAGACCGGTCTCGAGTACTACAACACTAGTACATAACAAAAAAACTTACTTCAAGAAATTTCAAATTCCAATGCCATATTTCCTAATTTGGCTACCAAATCAACCATAAAACAATTGAATAATTAATAGTGAAAGAACAAAAAGAAGATTGGTGGATCTTTGCATTTTTTGAAAGAACAGAGCACAGCAATTTGAGCACAAAAAATAAAAAAAACATAATTCAATTCTGAGCTTTCTTCCGGCAGAAGCAAAGCTTTGAATGCTTAATAAATTCTTCCGAAAGCTAAATTGCACACTTGTTTCATCTGGCAATGAGATTACTTGAATGGAATATTCTGGAAAACTGTGGAGAGGAAGACAATAATGAGGCAGTAATCTTATTTCTCCACAGCAGCTTCCATTGTTCTCTTAAAAAGGCTTCTGTTTAGTCTGGTTCAACTCTCATTCCAATCCATCTTTCCATTGAGGACACTTTTTGCAGAGCAAAGGATAAATGAGAACAATAACATTTCTGCAGCACTCAAATGCTACAAACGCAGATAGGAGGGAGTGCTATTGTGTCCCTCTGGCTCTTTGGACAATCAGTAGATAGTAGTGGTGGCTGAGTGCGGCTGCAAGTGTACAGAAGCACAGTTCAAGTGAGCATCACTCTCCCTAAAAACTTCCTAAAGAACTTCCTCGGAATAAGCTCAATTTAAATTTCTCGCGTTGGTTGACTTCATCTTTGCACAACTTTCTAAACATTCAGACTAAAACATATCAATTAACACCACAAGCCTTTTCCCTTGTGACGATGGCCCCTCTAAATGAGGAATCATCAGTGTGGGCCAGCAGGGGTTAAGCTCTCTTTTTGAAGATTATGCTTCACTTTCCAGCGGCCTGGCCCAGACACTAGCCACTCTCTTCTAATCCACCGCTGCAGGCTTTTGATAGCTCCCACTGCGAGTCCTTATTACAGTCACTGATTAAAACGGGAGGGACAGAGAGAAAAAAAGACAGATAGGAAATTAGAGTGACAGAAGAGAAGGAAGGGCAAGTGAGAGAATTAAAAAGTACTCCTACTTCAGAGGCAGGAGACTAAACTATATAGCAGCTAACTTTGATTAACTCTAAATCTTATGCTTCAGCTTAAATTTGGTTACTCAATACACATTTGCACTTTACCTGAGCTTGGTTCCAAATAATATGCCTAACATTTGCTTTAAACGGGGAAAAGACCATTAAATAAATAAATAATATATAGCAGAAAAACATGAAAGTCACATCCCTGCATTTTTAGGGATGTAGCATTATCATCCAAGGCACTAATAGCTAAATGCTAGAATGAACTGACTAGGAGAAACAAACCCATGGATGTCAAAGAAGGATCTTTAATCCTGCGCAATGACGTCGGAGGGCTCCATCAATCACAGTGGAGTAAAAAAATAACAACAGTCTTATCTGGCATTTGCTGTTTACACTCCACCATCTTTGGTAAACCACTTATTCTGCTGTTAGCCCTCTCGATCATCTCTCCCCTCCTCTCTGATACTGAATAATCTCTGGGATAAAATCTACACATGGCCGCGCTCGTCCCAAAAACTTGACATGAATAATTCACAACCATCTGCCATGGATCAGCATTCTGAATAAGACTCAGAAAAGTGAGGAGGTGCCATTCTGGTGTTTATTTTAAAAACCAACTCCTTGCTGCGGCCCCCACCCTGTACCTCAACCCTGCACTGCTGCAACTACTGACAGAGAGACAAGTGCAACTCCCCACATACCGACCCGCTAATCTAAAAGCCTGCGAGTAGAGTTAATGTGTTACCTTTCGTCCACGACTTTACTGGGCTCTCTCTCTTTTAGTTCTGTTGCATGAATGAGAGTGTGAAGGGTGTGAATTAATCTTAGGAGGGAGAGCTGGATGAAAACACACATGCAAATGTAAGTAAACAAAATGCATTCACACAGCAATAGCAGAATTGTCCAAAAAGAAGTGAAAAAGGACATTTAGCTAAGTCTAACTAAGGCCCCATCCACACTACTTAGAGTTGTTCTCCGTCTACATTAAAACGACTGAAAACGCACATCTAGTGGCCGTTCACGTACACTGGGTATGTGCGTGGCGGTGTAAACATGAAGCAGATGATCTATTCCATATTTACGGAGGATTTGGCGAAAGAATAGAGTAATGCAGACGAAGACCCACACCAGATTGTTTTGCATGGACCAATAACGAGTTGGGGCCGTTACTGAATGTAACACAGGAGCGTGGTAAACGGCAACATGCACAGCACAAGTGTAGGTGTTATTTGCACGGTACAGAATATTTTAATAAAAATACTAATTAGAAGACCCAATCAGACAGCCAAGCGTGAGCGTCATCGTTTATAAAGTCCTCCGTTTTTGCCCATCTTCACTAAAACGTCCTCCGGAGTGTCAAAACGAAAAACGGGGTCGGCAGCATTTTCAAACTTCTCCATTTTAGGTCTTTGTTTTCGCCGTTTTAGTCTGGACGGGAGGTGCAAACGTAGCAAAAAGCTCTAAAACGGTTTTAAAACGAAAACGCAGCAGTGTGGATGGGGCCTAAACCCACTAGCGGAAAGTGAACATTCTGGGTCTCACTCTGCAAACACACACTAGCAGGCAAGACAACATCGCAGATTCTCTACAGGCTACCCGCTTAAAGTGCAACTATCAGCCAGCAACAACTATATGGATTCGACAGGATGAGGTTGTGCCAGGAAGTAAAATACCAACTACGACTAGTGAGCAATCCCAACATCTACTAAACCCAGCATGGGCTTTCTTTTTGGTCCGACTGTACAAGCCTCACAGGGGTTTAATAAGCTATACAAGGCCTCCAGCAGCAGACGGCCCCTCACTCTGTTTGTGTTCCAGGCAGGGGAGTCGCTCTGCATGACGATTTATTGACGCAAGATCCCCCTCAGCCAGGACCTGCCACCGATTACTGCCGGTGGAGAGTGGAGGGGAGGGAGGGGAGGGTCTTGCTGGGATGAGAGAGTTTGTCTGTGTGTGTGTTCTAGCTCTGGCTCCAAGGCCATAAACCCAGTTCCAAAATGCCAAGTAGCATGTCTACATGCCAGCCTTTGCCACCCAAGTTTAAAATCAGACAAAAGGGCCTTCAGTGCTCTAAAATGGTGGTTTGAGAATGGGAAATGATGATCTGTCATATATGGAAAATGGCTTAGCAGTACTGCACAGACAGGAGGGCGACAAGGGGAGAATGAACTGCTAACAGGAGGTTAAGTTGAGGAGTGAAAGCTTCATTCTTAATTTCAGAGCTCCTTCAAGGTGAAGAAAAGTCTGGCAGATGAAATATTTTGGCTTAATATGAAATGTCTACAGAAATGTCTACAGCTTCACCTATTTTTAGTGCCATTTGGGAACAGTTGTGTATGGAAAATTTGGCTGCATTATGAATCATAGGAAATCATTTTTCCAAATGTGGTATTATGTTTATCCATCAACTGACATGTTGTGAGCGAGTAAGAAAGGCCGTGGATTTAGTTTGGGATCATTTCAATTGCTCCAAAGGGGGATTCTTGGCCATGGAAGGACAAGCAAGTCAGATGATGCCTGTGAAATAACCAGCATACCTCAAAAACTGACAACAGTAAAATCGTACTCCTACATCTTTAAGTTATTTTAGAAACTTTCAAAGAGTTGAAAGAAAAAAAACTTGTGGAAACGGAATAGGCAGAGCATGGAAATGGAAAATAAAAAAAGGAAATAATGCCCAACTCCAATGTTCCACTTATATAACACAATGAAATAGAAAAAGAGGAAGAAAAACAATCAGATACCTTTGGCTTGTGCCAGTATGTGCCACTATCTGGATGTCCTGCAACAACTGACGCAAACCATTTTGGCTGGAACAACACTATGTCTCTACTCGCAGCTCAAGAGGAAAGAGGATGATGCCAGCAACCCACGATGAGCTACTCAGGACCAAGGCACCACAACAATTAATCAATGGCTGTGAAATCATAGCGCTGAATACGACAAAGACAGCCAAAGCATGATGGGTAATGGGGGACACAATTGGCCTTTTGTCCATTTTGGTTTGCAGTTGAGAAAGAGGAAAAGCCAGATCTGTACCATGGATATGATTTAGGAAAAGAGGGTTTTTGAGTAGACCACATGGGTAGCCCCAACTGGTTGAGGTCAAGCACACAAGGGAAACCTACTGTGAAATATAATTCATGACCCGTAAACACGCAGGATGAGAATCATGCATGTGGAGAGTTGCTCAATAGACATTTTCTAGACATTCCTGAATTTTCTATGGACCAAACGCTTCCAAATAAATCATTCAAAAGAGAATGGCTGAATCTGGATCCACTGTTTGTATCATTCACTGTCCTTCTGCACCCATGGGTCTGAGAGATTAAAAATAAAATTAAATAAAACACAAATGCCATATGTGCACATAACTGAGGAAACGTGAATTTGTGGACCACAGCCTTCCCATGCATTCATCAACGCTGCAAACATCAAACAACAGCTTTTACTCCCACATGGCCAAGAGACGCAGGAAAAAAACAACACATTTAACTGAAAGAATCACAAAGATACCAAGATATGTTACCAATAACCTCTAGATGAACCAGTAACTACATCCGTAACTGTAAGCAGAGATACTATGCATCTCCCCCAGGAAGCCAATACGATGCAAGAGTGTCATTAAGCGGGTTATTGCTGCCTTCATAAAAGCTAAGACAAAATGTGGATTGTTTAATGGAGAACTATTGTACAGAAGGTTGACGTATACAAACAAAGCAGCAAAATAAAGACGCGCAGACATCAGGTAATATGCAACATCTATTTGTTAAAAGTTGGATGTATATTCTGTATTATAGCGCTGTTCAATTATGGCTTTGCAACAAAAACAATAGAAAATGGTTACGTGAATCTTTCCACAAACAGCACATTCCTTTGCTCAACATCAGACTTTGCAAAACCTAAGTGCTTCCATATCCGTCAGAACACATTACTACTTATTCAGTGTTTGTTGTTGGTGTTGTTTGCTATCATGTCCGTTACCTGACTCAAGACTGTGTGGCAACCAAGTCCATGTATCCATGTCACAAGGTACATTAGTATTACAGAGAGCTACGTAACTAGGGCTGAACAATTTTGGAAAATAATCTAATAGCAGTTTTTTGTTTTTTTTTTACAAATATTGTGATTGCAATTTAATAAGCAATTAATTTTTAAGCTCTTTACCTCCTGTAGTGTAGTATGACCAACACAATATTAGATAGATTAAACATACACTGTTGAGTATGAGAAAGATAATTTGAGAGTCAAGTCATGGCATTAAGTAATGATATAATATCATTAGGTTGGCCCACCTACAGACCACAAGAAAAACGTTCACCACAGTTATACAGTGAGCGCTCAATACAAAACCCACAGTTCAACCACCAATTAATGAGTCCTTATCTCAGTTCAAATCTCCTAGGAGTCCATCTTTCTATATCCCAGTAAGCAAACAGAAAAATGCTCAGTTTGAGGTTCAATTCAAAAGTTGGCCATGGAAAATAAAACCAAGTGACGCCTCACGTCTTTAACAGACAAGCTTAGTAATTCTCTCAGGAGCAAAAATGCCGTTTCACAGATATTTCCTGAGCTGACTGGTGACTGTGTGTGTGACGCAGGCGCCGATCGCCACAATACGCTTTCCTTACTACACGTGTCTTTCTGTTGTGCATTTTTCCTGTCGCCAAACCACCAATTTACCCTGTGGGTGGCGGGTGCTATTATACACCAACAAGTCAAGGTACAGCGTAACGTGCGAAGTTGATGCTTCCTCTGCAGACTGGTTTAGTTTAGCATGTCATGTGATCAGTGCGTAATCGCAGCCTTTGCGATTAGAAAATCTCATTTTATCATATCGCAATAATATTGCAAATGCAATTAATCGCACGTGACTGAATTGCAAATCAAATGAACAATGAAAAGTGTGCTTGATTCAAAAGAGATAATATTGAATGTGCACCATACAAGTTAAAATATCAATTCAGCATCTTAAAATAAAAATGACATTAACATTAAAAAATACAGCTTTACTCCCATTTCACTTCAGAACGTCAGTGAATAAATTTCATAGCATACAATTTAATTTTTCTGCATTAATTTGTTTTCCTGATAGCATTGTTTTCTTGGTGAACATAAGTGCAAATCAATTAAACAAACCAAAAAAATGTCCCCTCTTTTTCAACAACAAGTGAAGAAGCCAATAAGTTAAAAAGCG
Organism: Micropterus salmoides; assembly: GCF_014851395.1. Lineage (NCBI taxonomy): Eukaryota > Metazoa > Chordata > Actinopteri > Centrarchiformes > Centrarchidae > Micropterus > Micropterus salmoides. The sequence goes on along the minus strand of NW_024040596.1, from coordinate 5,548,363 downwards.
ACAGACATATTCTCTTCTTCCATTTCTCCGTTAAACACTGCAACGTTAGACACATCAAAGCTGCATGGGGGGAATTTACTTTGGTCGGACTGCGCACCTGCTGGGTACTGTAGACTCTGAACTAAATGCTATCCAGATTGCTCATGTAAATGTGTGATAAAGTAATAACATATCTAATTCCTCTCCATATTAAAAAAGTTTCAGGTCCAAAGAATGCTATGGAATTACAGTAATTACTGTTACTGCACTGGATGCTGAAAGTTAAATATATAGCAAATATAATAAATATCATAAAATAATTTAGTTTAGGCTATGCCTTGGTGCCTAGACCTACCAACAAATGCCTTTTGTTAGAAGAAAACAAAACAGCCCACATTTCCTGAGACCAGTAGACCACTACAGACCTGTAGACCACTACAGACCTGTAGACCACTACAGACCTGTAGACCACTACAGACCTGTAGACCACTACTGACCTCAGAATCAGCTGCCAAGGGTCTCACTGCTTCTCTCTCTCTCTCCTAAAATATCTTACATATCAATCTTGCTTTCTTTCCATATCCATCTGGTCAATGAATTGAAGGATATACACTGGTAAAATAGCATCAACAGGGACACTATGACATCTAGTTTGAACAGTGAAAAGTGGCGTTCACTCTAGCAAAAATGTCTCAGCTTGCGCTAAGTGAGATGTCTGAAATTGTAATGCCTACAACCCAAGTCAATTCCGTCTGTTTCTGCCTTCAGACTCAACAATAAACATCATAGTGTTCAAAGGTCAGTGCTGTAGAACAAGCTCTTCCTCAGACGTCACGGAAAACGTGGCGTCCCAAGTAGGGTTTCACTTACCATTTTCTACTACTGTGGGATTGTGTGGTCAGTTCTCAAAAAAGTGACTCTAAAAAACACTGCATGCATAAATAAGCCAGACAAAGTACTTTGTTGTTAAGTAAGTCTGTTTTAGTTAGTTTACCTGCGCTTTTCATTTAGGTCTGGGCAATAAAACAATAATGATAATTATTCTGATATAATTTTCCTAATGAACAATATAACAAATGTTCAATAAATGCTTGATTTAATTCATATGAATCAGGATCAAACTTTATTTTTTGAGAAAGATATTTATTTTCTTCAGGGAAAGGGACTGAAAAAAAGATTTTACTTATTTTTTCTCATGCATATTTGTTGGAAAAAATTCAGATTTGTAAAGTGATCCCCTATTTGGTGTTTGTCATCTTCTGGCCTTAAAGAATAGTTTAAAACCATCAACTTCCGCGCAGGAGCAAAAATCAGCCTTTAAACTTGAAAGAAATAATGACTTGACATTTATCGTGATAATTATTGATTTAAATTTAGCCCTATTTTCATTTATAAAACAGGTAGCACAACTATGAAAAAATATAATCTAATCTTAAACAGTACATGTTTTTTAAATCTTACCTGACCGACTGTGAGAGCTCATTGTTATGGTTGCTGTTGCCGGGCAGACTTGACAGGGGAGGAGAGGTGAGCTCTGAGGGTGTCAGTGCACCTCCGTGGTGACTGTAGTGACCACCATGTGCTTCTCAGCCACGCTGGTGCTGCCAGGTGGAGGTGCCAGGCGAAGGAGGGACAGAGGGTAGCTGTTTCTTAAGGTTTCATCACACCGAGTCACAGCTGGAGACCTCAGTGGTGTGTTGTGGCAGGATTCCTTCCACCAAACAGTCAGGCTGTGAGGGGTAGACACAGAAAACACACAAGTTAACCTCCAAATTTAAAACAAACACACAAACAGGGCATATTCCAAATCAGGGGTCATCGTGGGCTGGTGTCCTCTAGACTTATTATTCCTCCCTGCAGTTATTGTGCCAAAGCTCATCTGTGTTTACCTGAGGCCATGTGGGGAACTTCAACAGGCTAGGGAAGAAGAAAAACCTGAAACCTGCCATCAAAGAAACCGATGACCCCGGTGTTTCATGATCATTTTGTCTCTATCTGTGACCCTAACTGCACATGCATAACCCTGCGCACGCTACCTAAAACAGGCTTCCCAATGATATTCAGTGAGTTGTGGGACATATTTCACCTGCTGTGTGTGTGTTTTATGTGCATGGTCAGCTGTGAGCTGGATTATGGCTGCCAAGGTGAGGCTGCCAGCCACAGAGGACACAAGTCACAGCCAACAACAGCAATTGAGAAAATAAATTGCAGTGAAACTTCTTGTTGTTACAAAGCAGAAATGACATTAAAACAACTCTCCTTTAAAACTCTGGGACATACATTATTAGTACTGAAAATATGTTGAAACACGTTACAAATATGAACCTTAATCAAAAACATTTGGTTTATTGTGGGTAAGAGAAACAATGTGGTGATGTAAAACAGCTCTGGCTTCCTCCAAGTAAGAGTTTAGAGTTGTCTCACATGTCTGTTTTTCATCAAATGAATATGGTTTCATTTGAACCATCTGGATTGTCTAAAATCACAGCATGTTTATGTAACTTAAAAGCACCAGCTAGCACTGCAAGTCACTGTCCGTGCTGTTAGCTAGCTATATGGCTAAAAGCAGTCAAATCCTGGCACATCAATACACACAAATAATACTTGACTTTGAACATTTTCCAGCTTCTAGTGACATTACTAAATCCTTACTTCATCAGCTTGCATGGTCAGCTGTGGAAGTCAGTAAAAAAGGCTCTTCCCTGTAGCAGAGCCTCAAATGAAATGCAAACAGAGGCTTCCTGCAGGCTTAGACTTACATCAGAGTCAATAGCAGAGGAGAAAGAGGAAGAAAACTTTTCATAGTGTGTGTGTGTGTGTGTGATGCAATCAAAACTGCAAGGAATATGTAAACACACACAGACATAGGGAGCCCTCCAGCAATTCAACACTAACAGGCAGAAGCCTAAACTCACCTCTGTCACGTCTAACAGGTGTCAACACAGCTGAAAACAAACAACTGGTAATTAGAGCTGCAATCAGTCACTAGAAATACCACAGAGGCCACAATAAAGTGTGTATGTGCTCCCTTCCTCTCTCTCAAAACAAAACAAAACACAGTCTCTTTGCTGTCACCGTTACTTTAAAGCTGTTGGACTGAATTACAGTCAAATGATGAGTTCAGTGGAAAGAAGGTGCAGACATGGCACAGTGAAATAAAATCTCATGGAAACACAGTACTGCCAGGATTCTCCAGGGTCGTACTTCACTTATCGGGAATTAGCGTAGAAGGAAAACAGTCCCTTAGGCCCAGGTCATTCACTAGCGTGGAATGTGAAGAAATCAAGACACTGTAGGAATACGAAGACACTCCAAGTTTTTAAATACACACACAAAAAAAAAAAAAAAAAGAGCTCCAGTGCTTGCCCTCGCCGTTTCAATGCAAAGACAATGAGGTGCAAATATAGACTGGCAGAGTTTGGGAAATGAAACATCCGTGTGCTGCTGTGACACTGCACTGTTCCTCAGCATTTCTCACTTTCTTCAGAATTTGTGCGCAGCACCTCACGGCGTCCTCCAGGCCACGGGCAGAATCACCAGAGGGGAGGTTTAGATGTTTGTGTGAATGTCTGACATGGGTGTTTATTTAATAGTCGCATGTGTGCAGACAATACTTTGATGGCCAGGAGGGATACTTTATGTCGATGGATTTGCTGAGGCATGAGGTGTCAAATAAAAAAGAAAAGGCGTCAGTGTGTTGGCTGGAAGGCAGCAGGGCCATTCTCAGATTCAAACGCCTATTTTTTTCAAAGGAGACGCCTGTCACATAAGAATTCAGACGGTGCTTACACAGCTTGCCATACTATGTCAGCAATGATCTTAGGCATTTGGTCCTCACACTTTTTCGCCACACACACACAGACAAACAGCTAGTGCAGCTCAAGGGGAAGACAAATCTGGTCCTTTTCTGACGCCATGAAGCTGCAGTTTGTGGCACTGGTCTGTCAGCTGAGCAGGTCTTAATGTTCCTTCCATGTGAGTTCACTTTTTCTGCAATTTTAACTGTTCTTCAGGGACCCTATTAAAAATGAATCTTTGTACAACACTGCAGGTATTTTTTACTGCACTGTAGAACCATAAAATACACCACCTGCACCTCTTCATGCTTCTCATTTCCGCCCAGTGACACTTAAGATTGGATGAGATTTATTGTTCTCGTGCAGCACAGTTAGAACTTGGAAACGTTTCATAGCGCTTGACAGGAAAACAGCTCTCAGGACCCCTTAATGGACTTCATTTCCCAAGCACTCTGAGCGCTGCCGGGAGTAATCACGATGGCATAAAAATAACATGTGGTCGGGTAGCGAGCAGTAAACAACAATTAAGAAACCCCTTGCATAGCTCATGAAATAAATCATTGAAAATGCACTTGTGCCATGAAGACAGCTTCAGACTCTCAGCCCTAATTGACTATGAATTATTAAGCTGGCGAGTGGGATTAGTAGCACCGCCAGTATGCTATTGATTGACATGTTCCAGATTTTTCTTTGTTGGTTGAAAAATAGTCTTTCTGTTGGCAGGCCAGGGTTAGAATATGGCTATATGTCTAGACGCTGGTTCCATTGAGGGCATGAGTGTGTCACACTGAACCAGTCCTCCTTCAAATGGAGAGAGGCTTAAAGTCAGGGTGACACAGGTGACATGAGTGTAAGTGTGAAAGTAGGAGAAGACAAAGCGACACCCTAGCCGGCATAAAAGGATGCGGTAACACCAGACACTCTGCTGCTCGGTCATGTTTGCAAGAGAACAAGGCCAGCTATGACCGCAGGACATCACATCAATCAGCTGTTGGCTGAACAGAGACAAGACGAGGAGCACAGGCATCAAATCGCACAGGAGGATAATTTTTCTTGATTCGGAGCCCTGACAGCCTGGGCACAGTTAGAGCATGGCCTGTAACACACCATCCTCCACCTGTAGGCCTGACTCTAGTCTCTGGAGGAAGATCTCTGCCATCATCACTCCCCAGTCTCTCTTAAATTATTGATAAGCTGCCTGAATGAACAGAACAGAGTGGAAAGCGAATGCTCGACTCTAAGTATTTAACATGGTGATGATGAGAGGGCTGGCACCAAAATCGTGTGACTATGCTTGAGACCTGTCACTTAAGTCGGGCACAAACGGCAATGAAGTCATTCAATACATCATTTTAAAATACATTCGCAATACAGGGCTCTGCTGAATGCTTGTTCAGCATTTTAAAGCTTTGCAACAATTCATCACTGAACATGGAGGGAAGGTGGTTGTTTCTGAATAAAAGACTATTATAACCAGGCTGAATGTAAAATCCACCTCATCTGAAGAAGTTACTGGCAGCAGACAGGCTGAAATGTATTACCTACATACAGGGTCTTGATTTAGCAACTGCAGCACTCATATTATGTACTACCTTCCCCGTGTGAACTGTAGCTGTTGCTGCCATGGCTAACCTCAGCTTGACAACTTCCCCTCACACTGATGACATTCACCAGCTTCTATTAAACGGCATATGTCTGCATTTTATCTCTCAGAGAGAGATTAACAATGCTGTTCTATGAAAGTGAAGCAGCTAGAAATGACACAGTGCTGTCTCAAACCCAAACTGCCTAAACTCTAAAGTTTTACTTGGGGAAAAAATTTGTCATGTTTCCCGTGTGTGCGTGTGCGTGCAATGAAGCACTTGGACCGTCCCTATCATGGTGAAAATGTTTTTACATGGCATGACATTAGACATTTGTGTGTTTGACATATCACGTTTGCCCTTCTTCACTGCTTCTGTAGTATTTAAGCAATCTTCTTGTAGTTTCAACTACTGCCTCACAGTAATAAAAAGGAACCATGGTATTACACACTCAAGTCTTTATGTTAACGGACAATCAAACACCCATGTGTTGTTACCCTGGCAACAAAAGGTCAAGTCAAATGAAAAGCAGGAAGTAGCATCTTTCCATGCATAGTGCCAAGCCCTGCGAATGACAAGAGCCCACTCAACTTCCCTCCCTTTATTACGCACATTCTTTCATGTCACTCTCACTCACCCATGTATTGTTCTATCTTTATATTTGCATCGCTCATCTATGTTATTTATCATCCAGCTCATCCTTTAGTAAACAGCACTCATTTTTGGATGTAACAGAGTTTTCTATGACCACAGTGTAGGTCAATGTGTGCAGCTGCTTTCACATGATCAGACCAACGACTAAACTAATTTATTACGGAAGGAGCTCTGACGCCAAACCCGAAGGAACACTATGATTTTACACTAAACTGCTCAAGAGAAACACAGAGGTCAAAAATTTCAAACTTTGACCGAGACCACTTGGTTCCTCCCATCTAGACTCAACGACTAACCGGAAGATGAAAATAGGCTTGATTTTTGCTGTGTATAAGCTTCTTTAGAATGAGATGTTTGTAGGCAACCTTTGCTTTGTGGCTTTGGATCCAGTTTTGTGGACAGGCAGTGGTGGGAATTGAAAAGCAACAAAATTCATTAAACAGAAGGGGGAATCAAAATGTGATGCATTATGGCCCGATGACCAGATGGATTAGTGACAACAGCAACTCTAGTGTCAACTCCTGCTGGCAATTTATTTCTGAGAGATGTATAAATGGCTATTTCATCTATCAATTTAATTTTAAAGCTAGGGCTGAACAATAAATCGAAATATTAACTGAAAATTGTGCAATATCCAAATCACAGACACTGCAATTTTTCTCATAAAAAAGAACAAATGTGTCACAACATACCATCATAAATACAAATCATACTCTCCAGATGTAAGGGAACATGCTTGTTTGGTAAAGATCCCGGCCTAAATCACATCGTCATCATTTTCAGATTCTTTTCAGTAAAAATAATCGCAGTATGATTTTTTTCACATTGTTCGGCTGTATTTCAAGCTTCTCTGTAACCACTGAGAGATTGAAAGAGATAGAAGACTGACCTGCCGATAGCGATTTTGGCCAATTTTTTTTTCCAACTATAACTGACAGCATACACAAACATTTTTTTACGTAAAGTGTCTTTTCTTTCTGTCTCTCTTTCGATCCTCATTAGCATAAGCATAAGCTATTCTTCCAATGGTCCATTTAATTGAATGTTCATAACAAAACATCTATTGCATAACCTTTACATTTTCTCCAAAACTGCACTGCAAAACCTTCTCACTCTGAAACACATCTCAAAATAAAAAGTGCTCCAGGTTAGGCTACTGGACAGAGATAAATCCAACTGAAAATTAACTGCAGTTTAACAGGGCTGTTTCCCACAGAATGACTGTCGTGGGGATGCGGCTATATTTGTACATTTTATTTGAAAATATGTCTGTCTGCTCTGTGCTCTGTTGATTTTCTTTGTCAGCCATTTTCTAAAGTTGCCCAAAGAATACAACTGTTAAAAATTGTCAGTTACATCTGATTGGGTGAGATAACACAGTAAGAAGGGGGTAGGGTAGCAGGACAGTTTGCACAGTCCTGCTGGTTTGAGTGTGCCTGTGCAACACAGGGTCCTGTCACCAACCTTGTACCCAACACTACAGAGCCATTAATAGACTCAATTAGTAACCATTAGCATGACATCTACAACATGTCCACAAACAAGGATGCCTTTCCCAACTGCCAACCCCAACAATTGCTAACTGAGTTCGGGGAGTTAGGGTGGGTTCAAAGTCAGGACAAGGTCCCGGCAAAGCATAAAGGAGCTAAAATGGGTTTATTAATGGAGTCGTGAGGCACAACTGGGTAGAAGGGCCTGAATCTGGGAGAATGTTTTGCACCCATGAACTCATCGGGTGACCACAAGGATCAACACAAGGATTCATCAAGCCTCAAATCACATCAGTTGAGCCTGAGAGCTTCTGTATAGCTGCCCATTAAAAACTCTGTGTCCATTTTACTGCTTTGAATGTTCCTCTTGTCTATTTCTACTGCTTCTTGGCCCCCTGGCCAATATCCAACTTCCTTTCTATAAGTTTCACAACAGTAAGCCTAAAGAGAAAAGGCGAAGTAACTGTGTAATGATTGATTTCGCTGACCTTGATGTTTCATCTTTACTTGATCCAAAAATAACATTCAAACTGGCAATGGTCCATGTCAACATATTGCACTGGTTTCAAGAGCTGGCAGTGAAAAGATTTTTTGCTAAAAAACTGTGATGCAACGACGGATTCCCCCAGGTTGTATTCAAACCGTATAGAGGTATCTCAAACACTGTGTGTAATGAAGAGGTAGGTAAACAAATGAACAGGGACTAAGAACAAAGATACAATGAGATGCTGAATCATTGTGGGTTCACTGGATGACCCTGCAAAGCAGCTTACAAATTCCTGCTGGGAGAATGTGTCTTTGCGTTACAGGATCCTGTCCCCTTATTTGTCCCAGAGCAGAACAATGACATTAATAGCGTGACAACATACTCAAAATATCCACAAACAAGAAAGCTTTCTCAGTGTCAGCTTGTGCTAAGTGATGGGAGGATGTCAGAAAGTCAGGCCTTGGCCCTGACAAAGCACAATGGAACTGAGCTAAATGAGCTTATTAATGAGATTACAAGAGGCAACTTGGGGGCAAGTACAGAAAATAAATGAAGTTCTGCAAAATGTTGGTACGGTAGTGATGAGCAAGTTGGCCAATGAGCCTAAAAGTCGAATAGATTCAATTCAGAAACCATCCGTTTGATTACAAAATTGAAGAAAAAAAACAAACAAGGAAAGATGGTGGATGGAGGTAAAAAGTAAATCAAGACAGAATGAAGTGGTAAAAGGTGATGATAACAGCACTGATTTACAATTTCTCACAAAAGTTAGTACAACCTTCATATTTGTGTAAATATTTGATTATCTTTTCATGTGACAACACCTGAGAAATGACACTTTGTAATAGAGTGAGTGTACAGCTTGTAAATTTGCTGTTCCCTCAAAATAACACATCACACAGCCATTAATGTCTAAACCGCTGGAAACAAGAGTGAGTCCACCCCTAAGTGGAAATGGTCTAAATTGGGCCCAAAGTGTCAATATTTTGTGTGTCCACCATTATTTTCCAGCACTACCTTAACCCTCTTAACCCGCATGGAGTTCAGCAGAGCTTCACAGGTTGCCACTGGAGTCCTCTTCCACTCCTCCATCACAGAGCTGGTGGATGTTAGAGACCTTGCGCTCCTCCACCTTGAGGAGCCCCACAGATGGTCAGTAGGGTTTAGGTCTGGAGACATGCTCGGCCAGTCCATCACCTTTACCCTCAGCTTCTTTAGCAAGGCAGTGGTCGTCTTGGAGGTGTGTTTGGGGTCGTTATCACGTTGGAATACTGCCCTGAAGCCCAGTCTCCGAAGGGAGGGGATCATGCTCTGTTTCAGTATGTCAAAGTACATGTTGGCATTCATGGTTCCCTCAATGAACTGCAGCTCCCCAGTGCCGGCAGAACTCATGATGGTAGGCAAGACACACTTGTCTTTGTATTCCTCACCTGGTTGCCGCCACACACGCTTGATACCATCTGAACTAAATAAGTTCATCTTGGTCTCATCAGACCACAGGACATGGTTCCTGTAATCAGTGTCCTTAGTCTGCTTGTCTTCCGCAAACTGTTTGCGGGCTTTCTTGTGCATCATCTTTAGAAGAGGCTTCCTTCTGGGAAGACAGCCTTGCAGACCAATTTGATGCTGTGTGCGGCGTACGGTCTGAGCCCTGGCAGGATGACCTGACCCCCCAAATTTAACACACCTGCTCCCCATTCACAACTGAGACCTTGTAACGCTAACGAGTCACATGACACCAGGGAGGGAAAATGGCTAATTGGGCCCAATTTGGACATTTTCACTAAGGGGTGTCCTCACTTTTGTTTCCAGCGGTTTAGACATTAATGGCTATGTAATGTGTTATTTTGAGGGGACAGCAAATTTACACTGTTATACAAGCTGTACACTCACTACTTTACATTGTAGCAAAGTTTCATTTCTTCACACGTAAAGATATAGGCTAGTCAAATATTAACAAAAACGTAAGGGGTGTACTCACCTTTGAGAGGTACTGTAACTTTGCCACATAAGCAACACGTTAAAGCAACATTATGTAAGATTTTTGTGAGATTTGGCGGTACCTACCATTTCAAAGTGTAATTCACCGCCGCCATAAATACAGACAGCTGTACATGCATTTGTTATCATCAAAAACTAGCAAGTCGACAACTTTGCTATCACAGCAAACATCAAGAAAGTGTGACAACACAAGACAGAGCAATATTACTTACTAGTCAGACTGTGTACACAGAAAGAATGCCTGCTTGGCGTCTGTCTTGATATCCATAGTGAGAATACAAAGCTAGCTTCGCTGAAGTCCTGTGGTGCTGTAAAGCATTACCCTGTTCTCATGACATTCACTGTGATTACAAATCAGTGTACTATCAAAATTATGTTGATGCTGGTATTTTTAGATCAAATGCTACATAATCAGTGATTTTTACATATCTCATGAAATAACAAATCAGCTTCAAAATATCACTACATTTTTCTTACGGAGTTAATACTACAACATAGTGTGATATTTGATTCTGTTGAAATCTCACAGCCATAATAGTATGGTCCTAAAATCTAACAAACAGATCAAACAGAAATGGTCTTGGACAAAGAGAAAGCATGTGGCAGGTGAGGTCATGAAGTTAGAAAACACAGACTTGGCTTTTCACAAATTCAACTGAAAATACTATTTCCTGGGCCCCCAAAATCTTTGTATAAAAAGCTATGCAGGCTATGTGAAACTGGAATTAGACATTGCAGGCAGCCATCTACTGTCGTCTACCACAATTGTGCATCAAAATCACAGGATACGATTAGTAGACACTTAAGTTAAAATGTGAAGAAGTCTTCAATTTACTTCAGGTGTTTGAGTCACAAAGAGGTTTAGAAGAAGAAACTCTGAAATGCATTAACACAAAAACCCCTCTATGTACCTTTGATCCCCAAATCCATTTTGTTATTTAACAGTGTATTTTTTGCACAACCAACGTGTGTGTAGTTTGTGTTAGTAAGAATGTTCCAGCTGTATAAAATATGTCATTGAAATGCAAGGTGTTACTTTCAGGTCTTTGAAAATCAAAGTGGAAGAGATTCTTTCAAGAGTCCGTGTTGCACATATTAAATATATAACAATCACACAGAGACAAATCAGATAAAGACCACAATACGATGCAGCCGCAAGACCCATTGAAGATTCCATAAATATCATGTTTACTGCTTGGGAACGTTTCTTGGGGCTGCTTCGCATTAAGACCTATTGAACAATTGGAAGAGAAAGGGCCATCTTAGTCCTAATGGATTTCTTCATGTGAACGGTTATAAGAGCCTGGTGAGACCAGCGAGTCTCCAAATAAATGCTTCCACCTAATATTTGATACAAAAAATCTGACATGTGCTACTGATGTTTGAGATAAACCTGTTTTTCTAATACCAAACCCCAATGTAACTGCAACGGAGCTATCCTAACATGATGGCATGCCGTCTATGTCATCACCAGACAACTAAATGTGACCAGAGAGACAAATACATTTCTCCATGTATGGACTCTGAATCCCTCCCTTCTCATTCACTGTAACTCTGTATAACATCAGCGACTAGAATTGATCTTCGGCAAGAAAAGGACTGCCAATTGAGAAAAGAGAAGCTCAGCCGAAAATAAAATAAATGTCAGACAAAATGTTGGCAAAGAAGATCCTGCTTTGTTTCTGCTCCAATGAGGGCACTGCTCTCAGCAGACTCATCCTTAAAGAGGAGCACTCTGAGACAGTTTTTCAGAGGATTGCAGTGACCTTGGTCCTGTGGGGCCTGGGGTTTACGAGCCTGCACCAGCGGTCCTCCAGAGCTTGTAATGCTGAGGGAATAGTTTCCGCTGGTAAAGGCTTCAAGCAGTCTTAGCAGAGTGAAGACACATCCCTGCCGCTACGACAGTGTAGTTAGCTTCCAAGTTCACAGTTTCCAATTTGGCAGTTAAGGGAAACTTGAATGAAAATACTGAGCCACCATCTTTTGCACCACTTACTGTTGTGAAAGGGTGTTAGACATAGTTAAAGCTGTTAAAAACCTACTTTCAGATTGTGAAACCTTAATTTATGAAAACAAAACCAAATGATCGCCTTCAACAGACCAGGTCTAGATCAAAACCCACATTATCTAAACATCTCAAGCGTAGATACAGTGACTAGGCCTATGTTAACACAGAGAATCTAACAGTTTGAGACTGGGAACACTTTATTCTGTGCGTGAAAACACACAAAAACATCCAAAGTGGTTTATATGAGTAAACAGCAGCAAAATCATGTTTTTTATTTACATAAAACAATAAAGATTTCACAAATCTGAAATATTATCTTTTAAACTGTTACTGGAGTCTGCTTGTTAATCAAGTCCAGATTTGACATGTGTCATTGTAAAGTTTTTTGTGCTAGACCTGGTCTATTTTTGTCTGGGGGGGGTGGACAAGATGCAGTGAAATCGCATTTGTTTGCTTTCATAAACTAAAAAAAAAAAGTGCCGATTCTAAAGCTATGAGCCAGAACAGAACTTGAGCGTCGTCCTACCGCTGCTCTCTTCTTGTGTTTACACTTCATGAAGACACAAGTTTACACCCAAAGCTGCGGCAGCGGCGGTTCAACCTCAGCACAAGCCTCCATCATGTAAATACTGCTTTCTGCTCTCCCTCTCTCTCTCACACACACACACACACACCAAAAGGTTTACACGTGAACGCAAGTACTGGCTGTGTTGCTTCAAGAAATGTGTGGAGAGGATAGTTTTCCAGCAAACCAAGTTAGAAGACAACGTGTTACCTCACTATAGTTGTGACGTGCTGTGCGGGTAAACAAACAACTGTAACTGGGCGACAAAAGTTCCCACTACATCTGGGAACTCTTTCCACTAACCTCACGCTTTCAAGGAGAAGCGTGTGCTAAAGTATGGCGTATAATAATAAAAGCAAAACGTTTGAAAAGAGTATTAACTTTCCCGACATGACAAGTTTGAAACAATACAGCCAACAGTGAGATTTAAATCGAGCGGCTGCGGCGGCGGAGTAACAATGTTGCACAACACGTAGGCTATTCGACAGTTTTTAAATACAGAACAAAATGTCTACATAGCGCAACACTTAACGCTGTCCTTCTGCTGACTATTAAATATGATACAAACTCGCAGGAAAAGTCAAGTCTAGCACACAGATACGGCAACTCAGTTTGAGTCCGAGGAGGAAAAGCGTAGGGAAACCTGCAACAACATAAACCTATTTTTGAGTCACGGCTGTCTCTACACATCCAAGCCAAAGAGAGGACTGTGTGGGCTAAGTGTGTTTAACAAAGGCAGAATAGAAACACTACCTGAATTGGGCACCCCTGGGTGCAAGTGGCTGGTTGTCTCCCTGTCTTCAGACGTAGACTATCCACACAGCAGGGTTTTAGGACCCCTCGGCACTGTAAAAATCATTCAGCCCACAGCTCCGCCATACTGAATTAATCACGTGTTGGACAACCTCCTGTATTTCCGCAGGGGACGGGGTCCGCAGTTGTTGCTTGTTTTAAGGAGACAACAGCCCACACTACATCACTACTACTACTGCTACTGTATTTGTTAAATTCATACTCACACATATTCATTTGGTATGCTGTGCTGCTGTTGCTCATTACAACTTTAAATTGAATTTATCCTACCTATTTTGTCTCTCACTTTTTCTCTGTAATTAAAATGTCCTGAATCCCATGGGGACACAATGTGCAGTGTCTATGATACTATACAGTAGGCTTTTTACATTTTATTCATCTTCTGTTTTAAGAGAATAATACAATCCCAAGATATTTTGTGTAATGAGTTTAAGATTGTACCATACTACAAAACATTGTAAAAGGATATTTCCCCAAAAATTAAAACATTGTTTTTTTAAAGCCACTGAAGCCTTGGTTTCAATTCTTTGGTATTGTTTCCTTAACAATGAATATCAATGACTAAATAATCGACAATTAAATTTAAAGTTCAGAAAAAAACCCCACATCCTTAGCTATTATTTATTCAATCTTTACCAGTCAAAAGTTTTATTCTAATCAGGACTGTGGTATGAACAGGTTTGACTGTGATATATCTCCGGCAACAAAAAGCAGTGATCATGTCATATCAATCAGACCATAATTACAAGCAGCCAAGTCAGGAAGAGGAATGTCTGACTGCTACAATGTCTCGACTTGGTGGAAAGAACTACAGAAGTGTTGGCACACCGCTGGCAACATGGCTGCAAAGCCTCCGCTGCTGACAGTTACAACAAAATACAATCTAAAATTCGCAAGCAAGGACCACCTCACAACAAAGGGATTTTAAAGTTTTAATGAAATGAGGAAGGACTGGATGTTAAGGATGGATGTGAGGAAGGGGATGAACGTGTGAGAGGCAGCTGTCGGTTTAGGCGGGTCTGGGATGGATATATTGATGGGAGTGTAGTCACCCAAGCCAAATAGTGACCCCAGTACCTGGAAAAGGAGACATGGGAGAGTTGTGCACAGGATTGAAAGAAAAGGGAAGAAAGGAGGGGAGAGAGAGTGAATGGATGTGGGAGGGAGGGAAATGGACGGTGGCTCAAGAAAATTGAGACATACAAGACAGGATGGGTTGTGCAGGTACAGGTGATAAAAGGTGTGGTTGAGTTGTGGCCCTGCTTCTAAACAAAAGTTAAAAAGTTAACTTTGTTTAACACTGAAATAATCAGTTCAGCTAAGTATAGGAAGCTATGCACTGTTTTTTTTCCGATAATGAATAAATAATGAACCACTACAAATACATACAATACTACAACACAACACTATAAGCTAATTTAAGCATTTAAATAATAATGTCACTACAAGGCAATGGGCCTAGACAGTAACCATTGTTGTATAATATGTAAAGAAATAAGAATAATATAGGTTTTCTTGTTCTTCATATTCAGCCTACATTGCATGAATGCAACATGAGCAACCAATTCCCTGAATGCCCTAATAATTGAATATTGTTAAATTGTGATTGTTGCCTGTAGAGGTACATTAACCTTTTCCAACTGAGCTCCTCCTACTTCAAACCAGTGGGACGAGCACTGACAAATGCGAAAATACAGAAATCTCTCATGTGGAATAATACAAACTATCCTTTTTCATCACAGATCACAATCACATCCCAAGTTCAATACACTCCTTGTGAGTGAACATTGTTATTTGCTTCTTTATGTGTCTGCCTCACCTTCTTCTTTTACCTTTGGTGATTTCCAGACTTTTCACACTGCTGAGAACATGTGTCAACTTGTTACATTCTGAAGTTGGTTTAATACTTTGGAGGAGAGACATATATCAACAGTAGATTTTCCAGTTGAGAAAAGTGAGACATGTTTGCAATTGGTAGTTTTGCTAGTTTTGTTGGTTTATATATATATATATATATATATATATATATATATATATATATATAAAAAACTGATATCATCAGAAATTAAGCTGAAACATATTATAATTGAACTCATACTATAGTGGTGATGGCACATTTGTTGACCAAAATGCCTGTGGAAGTGCAGGATTTCTCACCAATAGCTTCTCATAAACAGCTTAAACTTTCTTTAAGTGTTTAACGGTAGATTCTTTGTTTCCAAGCAACAGTTTTATAGCTGGGAAACCAGAAGTGTACTCCTTGCACACACTGAAGTCTTACCTGCTGCTAGTGCTTTTGATTACCCTTATTTTTGCATCATCTACTCATTTTCTTCTCTAGGCAGGTGAGGGAAACACCTCCGACAGCACAAAATAGTTATTAGTGTCAGGTTGTCAAGACACTGAAAAATCACAAAAACATTGTTTTAGCACAAACACAAAACTCGTCAAATTCTTCCATACTTAGAAGAGAAACTTTAGTGTGAACTTACTTCCAACAAACAGTTATGTTACACAATAGCTGGCTCCGGATCATTATGTGATGCTGAACGAAAGTAAAGACAAAGTGACACTGGACTTCCCTCTTTTTGTGTTGAATATCCATCATGCGACTTTGTAACCGTTTAAGTGGCCGCAAACAAGCTCAGGGTTGCACAGAAAAGCTCTGTAAACTCTAAAGTTTACAGTTGCACACAATATATCAAAACAACACTAAAATATTTCATCTACTATCAATAAATTATAATTCATTCACCATATACTGAATGCATTTAAAAATACATATATTATATTTTGTTTGTTTGTTAATTTTGAGAAAGTAGGTATCATTTTAAAGCAGTGGAACATTGCACAAAATTATTTTAAACAGAGAGTAAGTATGCCCGAAGAAAGCCTTTAATTATCAAGTCACATCTTCCCCAACTTTTAATAAACAGTTGTCAGCATTGTGGTAGTAACACAAATCTTGCAGCTCAAAGAAGTAGCAAAGACACCAATGACAGGCGGTGAAAACACCAACGACACAATATCAGTGAAAACAGAAACCATGCTCTATGGGAAAACAGTTTTAATTAGGTGGATGAAATAGACAACTGAGTTATGAATCTCTTTTCTTCATCCCTTTGCAACACCATCTCATCTACTTATTATCAAAAACACACTGTCTGGAGCTGATTATGGGGAGTGGACGGGAGATAATAAATATGGACTTTTCCTTTTCAGTTTGTCAAAATGTATGGCCTCGAGAAAACTCATGGAGAGTGGAAACAAAAGAGAGAAGATTAGAAGAAGACACTTGGAGTGACAGACAAATGTGATTAATTGCAGTTGTGGTAACTATGCTCCTAAATCACTGACATCCAGTATTGTACAATATGTGCTCATACTCATACATGTGATCCAAAGCACTGATGTAAGTGCTGCACAACAGTGGACTATTTTAATGCCAGACTTTAAACCTTTACACTTGATGCTGCCACAAATGAAGCAACAGTAAGACCAGAATTATGTAAACACTGGCACCCTAGCTTTTAAGAGTGGGGGCTCATCTAAAAAGAAGTGGAACAACTAAACCCAGTGGAGCTGTACTCTGAAGAAAACACTGACAGCATAATAAGTATCCACTCAAACGGGCCTGTCCACATTAGCAAGTAAAGAAAGCTGATTTGAGCATAGATGGGACAACTCTACCCGGCCACACTCTCCTCTAAAAGGATTCCACTGACAACATAATAAGTATTCCCTGAAACTCAGCCATGGCAGTGCAAAATGGGATGCATCCAGAGTTTATCTGCTGTAATGGAAGCAGATATGGCTCACACATGATGCCATACCATGCAATGTGATGTACCACCAGCACTTGAGGCAACTACAGAAGATTTTATTTGGACCATTACTTTAGCAACAATACACCTTTTGTATAAGTTTTTGTTGTACAATAACAGCCTAATGTGTGGCGACAGTGCAAATTTTTACCCCTTAACGCAGACTGTCACAAATTCGCATCACACCTCTTCCTTTCAGACTGCAGCTGAAATAGCATATATATTCCCCCAATGCCTGTTTGTGCATATTCGATAGATACCTGGGAGCATCATACCTGAATTTATATCTTTTCTATGTTTTTTATAGACAAATTAACAATTTCCACTTAATTTAACATCAGCTTGAAAGAAAATGAAAAAAAAGCTTTGTAAATAAATTCAGGCGTAAATGGGTTAAAATTGCGACATCTACACAGAAGGGATAGTGTATGGTGATGGTGTGAGAGACCCGGGCAAGACACTTGACCCCTAGTTGCTCCAGAGGAGTGTGACCTCTGACATGTATAGCAATTGTAAGTTGCTTTGGATAAAAGTGTCAGCTAAAATGTAATGTATACTTCTTTAAACTTTCTTGCATGGACTGTCACTGTGTGTGAAAACAAGGCAATATCCAAGTTAGCATCGTCCAGTGTTCTTCCTGCCATCTTAGAGCAAATCATTGCTTTTACTTACAGACAGTGAACTGTTATTAAATACATACACTTCATTCTACCCATGTGATTGCTCCATAACAACTTGGTCTGTATGAACTCTTAACTATATCACATGGCTTCCTCCTTGCCTGTAAAAGCATCCCACATCCATCAGTCAGTTTCAGCACTACAATAATTGCTGACAATCATGCCCCCCACAAAATATTTACAATAAACATCTCAAATACTCTACAGCCATGCTCACGGCTCTGTGAGATGTTTGTTAGGTACAATTTGGAACCGCTGAGAATGTCAATACTTTTGCAGGTATAAAACAAACTACTTTAGCATTTTAAGTTAAGCTTTTAAGTTTTACATTTCAGGTTTTTCAATCTAATTTTCCATATTCAAATTTCTATCTCAGGGCAACCATTTTCCAATTAAATAGCTACTTTCCTTTTTTTCAGTTTCTTTTTTTACTTTTAAACATTTCATTACATCCTTAGTAATGCAATTTGCAATGCGGTCCCCTTGAAAGTTTATTTTTATCCCATTTTGAAGTTCCCTCCTGGTGATGTAAAATTTAATTTACATTACCAGTATGCTTGGGAGACATAAACAGCAAGCTAGGGGTTGTTGGCATGAGCAGTCACCATAGATGACCAAAGAAAGTGTCACCTACAGAATTGCAAGGTCCTTTGACAGTAAAAATTCTCAGCTCAGCTGTTGTCCTAGTGCCAAGCAAATCATCAAGCCAAAGTCCAGGAAAGAAAGGCTGAATGAATGTGGTGGAAGAGAGTCCTGCTTTCAGAGACGCTGTAGACGAACTAACTACCCGCACTGCAGGTACACTCCTGCTCTGGAAGACTGAGGACCTGAGGGAAGTTTTCATTTTGTTATGTCTGAATTGGAACAAGTTATTGACCGAGATTAGTCACCGAATTCAAATCCATATCTATTTCAGCTCCCTGGTCTGCTAATATTCTTGTATGTAACTGCTATAAAAACCCCTCCCCTCTACGTTGCACCTCCCAGTAACAACGTCCAGTCAGACACTCTGCACGCAGGACCTGCCACCAATGAGTGAATCTGTCTTTGAATATGACAGCATTTCACTCATAATTCGTTTCTGTTCCCCTCTGACCTGTGTGTGTGCAGTGTTTGGATCCAGCCTGACATCTTCATGCCTGGCATAACAGTGATCAGCAGGAGCAGCTTGGAGCCCAGTCTTCTTCACTTCCTCTATTAAAATTGCACATTTCTCTCCAGGGCAAGCCTCGGTCTAAAGGCCTGTCTACACTGAGGACAGCTGTGGATTGTCTTCTGATCCTCTTCATCCCAGAAACTTTTAATATAGCTCATGCACTAGCTTTGACCTCAGGGAAATAGCCACCGGATTCTTCTGTAGATCCAGACAGATTGAGCATGAGCATGTTTCCCAGTCCAGCTAAACCCTGTTCTGTGCCATTTTCACCTCCGTGGCAATAACTCTCTGAGTTTCACTTTCTCTGAACAGTAGAACCAGCCTGCACAAATCAAACCCAAAACTTTCTTTGTCCTTTGGTTCACTTATTGATCTCTACGTAATTGCTCCTGTCAGCTGTAGCTGGTTACACCCAACAAATGGACAGAGTGGAGCTTGCTGTGTCTGAGATCAGAAAGAAGAGGTAGGGGATATCAGGCTTTGACTTGATCCAGAAAGAGGAGCAACCTGAAAAAGATTCTGTGTGTGTTTGAACCTTGTTTGAAAGACCAGTGTGTATGATTTAGTGGGATCTAATGGCAGAATATGGCAGAAATGGAATATAACATTTATAAGTATGTTTTCATTAGTGTAGAATCCATCCATCCATCGTCAACCGCTTATCCTTCCTTCAGGGTCGCGGGGGGCTGGAGCCAATCCCAGCTTACATCGGGCGAAAGGCGGGGTACACCCTGGACAGGTCGCCAGTCCATCGCAGGGCCACACATAGACAACCAGTGTGCATAATGACATGAAAAAAAATATTGTTATTGTTACTGTTAAATGTGACAGTACAGCAGAGAGAGACAAGAAAGGCAGGGGAGAGAGAGGGGAATGACACGCAGCAGAGGGGCCCAGGCCGGACTCATGCACAGGCCGCCGTGACAAGGATCCAGCCCTGAAACGTGGTGTGCTCTCCACTAAGTGAGCTACTGGGCCACCCATTTTCGTTACCTTACAATGAGCCCTTTTATATCTCTTCCACGCAGTCTGCCATGTTGCACTGCCATGTTTCACAGTAGCCCAGAACACTGACTGAGAGGTTTTTGGCAAGTTTTGCAGCCACCGTAGGTTCTCCTACATACTTAGAAGGGGAGGGTGAGGTGAGGGGTATTCAGTTGGTTGCAAGATGCGGAATCGATGCCACTAAATCCTAAACACTGGTCATTTAAAGTATAAAATGGAGAATATGACTAATAAAATTGGAACACAGTAAATTGGAAATACATTTTAAGTATAAATCAGTCCAAAAACTAAGTCTGTTTTAGCATGCTGATGTGACCACTTTGCTTAAGGTACAGTCTCACAGAGTGGGTTATCTTGGATGTAGAGAGACTGAAAGGAAACCGTCCCTCAACACCAAGTCTTTACCAAGCCTCAGAATAGCAACATAGACATAGACAACGCTCTTATATTTTTATAAGAGTTTGAATGACAAGTAAATGTGGCAAGAGAAACTTATTCTCACCTGTGTTGGCACTTGTCTTGTCAGCCTT
This sequence comes from Micropterus salmoides, assembly GCF_014851395.1. Lineage (NCBI taxonomy): Eukaryota > Metazoa > Chordata > Actinopteri > Centrarchiformes > Centrarchidae > Micropterus > Micropterus salmoides. The sequence goes on along the minus strand of NW_024040596.1, from coordinate 5,527,791 downwards.
GTCAGGATTGGTGACACCCATTTGAGCTTCAGAAAAACAAGTGACAGAAAGTAGAGGCTTTTATAGGAAAGCTTCGCTCATTGGAATGCAATTGGAAACCTAAATACTATGACAAGCACGTTTTTGTTTTCATTTGCAATACTTCCAAAGTAATTTTTTGTCTCAGATATCACTTTAGAGTTGGATGGGTTTGCTCCAAGATTTTCACAACAAGATGTCATATGACTTGTTTTGAGAGGAATTAAGGAGGCCTATGAAAAACTGGACATGAATTTACCATCAAATAATAATTTGGTCATTTATCAATTTGTTACAAAAGGGATCCCAAACACTTTTATATAACCATACTCTATTTGCTGAGAAACACAAAGTAGAAACTGCAATCCACACAGAGATTGAGCTGAAAGCTTCGGCAGACGGACCAGAATATCATAATTTGCATTAAAAGCATATGGCTTTGTTCTAGTTTTTATCAGAAAAAACAATATGCATTTCGTCTTCATTGCACCAAAATACTAATAAGCCACAATTAATTCCAACAGCTGCTTATGCACCCAAACGCTGTCAACAACCCTCCAAAAATGCCAATACAGGCCTTTCAAAACACCTGCTTCATCAAATCTGGCTGCATTTCTTCCAGACACAACTAATAATTACATTTGAGCTCCCGAGTCATCCAAGATCTGCAGGAAACACACACTGTATACCTTTATTGTAATATTGCTTTGACAGCAGTGGATGGATTTCCTGGACGTTATGACGGGAAGATCAATTCTTCCAAACCCACGATAGCTGAGCGTTCTCCAGAGAGCACAGCATTATCTTTTTAAGAGATAAGCTAACGTTGGCACATTCGCACGCCGCACATTAATGCAATTCGAAGTGGGACAGAGGAGCAGAGGATAGATGCCAGGGGATGCAAATATGGCACACATGATAAACAGGGGAAAGAGCTGGTACTGCGATGTACTACTGTGAGAGAACAGGGTTTCACTTGTAACCCTTTTCGAATAATCTAATAATGTTCCTCTTTTCCATTATCTTATTTAATTTCAAGATTTCAGCCACCCACAGAAGAAGGGAAAAGGCTAACAGGGCGTGTGTTTGTGCATCCAGCTAACTTAATTAAGGCCCAGGGTTTTAGTCATTTCTGTCATGAATGCTCAGCTCAGTGATCTGACCCACTGGTCCAGCACAGAGACAACTTTCTTTCAGACTCAAGTGAGTTTTATACATGATTGTGAACAGCAAGATTAGTGACTCTGGATTAGGGTGTTTGTATGCAAGATCTGCATGCATACTGATTGCTATACTGTAGATCAATTAATACTGTAGGAATGGGAAACAGACCTGCTGGCTGGAATTTGTTCTTCTGCCATCAGCTGTCAGATCAAAACATGCTAAGCATATTAAAGTAGATAGTTAACACTGTTCGAGGACTTCATCCATCAAGGACCATAACACTGTAGTCGGTGTGGATGATTTTGTATTTACTTTAGAAGTAATTAATTTTATAAAATCTCTTGTATTTCCATATGGTGACACAAGATATTGTTACAGTGCAGTTAGTGCCTGAATGTCCAGAATGTTATTTAACTATCATGGCTGAGGCATACAGTTACACTGAGAAGAACAGAAATTATAACAGAAAACATTAATGTAATGCATGACATGGTCAGTCAGGGGTGTTTGTGATCAAACAAAATAAAAGAAACCGTGTGGTGCAAGGGGGAGAGCCAGAGATGAAGTGAGAGCATGGAAAAATAGGGATGGCTGATCCTAAATGCCTCCTGGATGGACTGGCCAGGTGCAACCCATTGCACTAATGTAAACTCCGCTGCCAGGACCTGAAGGGAGACACAACACACATGCAGTAGTCAAGGGCAAGACGCAACCCTGCTGGCCATCATACAACATGAAGACTAAGAAGTAGTTAAACCTGTAACCAATATCTGATGTGAACAGCTACATGCACATATTTGTATTTGTTTTTATTTGTTTTATTGCCTTTGCACTTGTCAAAGCACTTTGTAACTTGTTTATGAAAAGTGCTCTATAAATAAAGATTGTTTTTGTTGTTATTTTTATTATATACATGGAGGTAACACAGGCCTCAATTGTTTCTGGTCAGGTTGGAACCTGGGACACTAACTCACAGTACTGCAACTTCAAGTAGATAGTCGGGTTTATGGGACCTGATCTGAGAACACAAAAGAATAAAAGGATGATGAAAAGTTAAATATACAATGCAATGCAATGCAATACAATAGAAATATCACCTGACTAACACCTGGCATGCAGCTAATCAACGGAAGCAATCCTTTAACCCGTGTACGAATGACTGGAGCTGTGGAATGTAATTCAAAACTCTGTAAAGCGCACATAAGTGGTTTTGGATGTAACATGGTTTTCCTCTGTCACAGGTTTAAAGAAGGGATCGCCAACAGAAGATAGCAACAGCTTGCTATATATCCTTTCTCCACAGTTTAAGGTGCAGTAAGTGGATAAGAGGGATTAATGATATCCAAGCCACAACACACCAGCCAATCCTGTTAAGCCAAGCCAGGCACGGTGGCAGTAGTTCAGATGTGTATGGTTTCAGTGATCCCTCGTGGGTCTCCTGACACTGAGGAGCCCTCAGATGACTGTATTTATCCCTGCCTGCACATGTACCATCTCCCCATTGTATATTCCCTCATGTGTTTCTCTCTCTTTCTTCCTCTCTGTCTCAGATTTTCAATGCAGTTCTGTTGGCATGACCATGGACACGTCAACATCGCATGTCCTTATACTTTGTTCTGCAGTTCATGACATGACTAAATAGTCATACCTCCTTGATCTCGTTTTCTGTTTCTTTTTACCATTTGCATCACAATGCATTATTAAATAATTGAGATGGATAAGTAATATTTGTCCTGAAAATATACATTTAACTGTCATCTCTCAGTTTAGGTTTTAGTCATATGTAAAAGATTCCCAAACCTGCCTATCCTACAATCCCATGTCATATGCTAGCCCTCTCCACGACCAGTAATGCCCTGTGATAATGAGACATCACTGACTGGACATCCTTACTGCTTTGCCAGCTATAAAGATGCTTAGAATAATAGAAAAGGCGTTGACCAGTTTGATTCTCAATTTTCACTCAGTTCTTTATTTCGTGTTTTTCATTAGATTAGGCTTAAGAGTTCAACATAAGAAGATGAAATGTGTTATTTCAGTGGATTAGGTGCTTGCTTGTTTCTGGAATCAAACAAACCCTTGTTTTGTTACAGCAAATGTTGGTCCTCCAGGTTCTGAATACTTATGCAGAACCTGAAACAAACAAATACAGTACATTTTGGATGTCTAGGTTCCAGATTCCATGCTTGTTAACAAACCGGCAACAACAATGGTGCTCAGGAACACCCGTAAGGAGCTAAGCGTTGTGGAGAATGATTCCAGCAGAGTCAAAGTCCTGTGACAGTGTGATAAACAGAATACAGCTCTGATCCACCAACAACACCAACACATTAGTGCACAGAAAGAGAGCACGAGGCATGACAGCGAGGTGGGAAGGGAGCTTTGATTCTTACTTTTACCACAGTGCAATCTCCATGCCAGTGGTGAGCAGCATTACTATGGTAACAGCGGATTATCATCTATTACATAACTGGGGCTGTGCACTTAAACCCGCTGGATAAATACTCACATTGTGTTTGTTTTGTTGTTGCCTTGTACAGCATAGACAGTTCAGATTACGCTACATTAATAACACCCTTATTGTGGCTTGACTCAGTTTCGCGATTCCAAGTTTCCATTAATAAACATATAGGCAAATCCTTAAGAATAAAATAAAACACAATACAGTAAAAACCAAGCAATAACCCTGCAGCTCACCAATTCAAACCCTATCCCTTGAGAGATACAAATGATAGCAAAAAGGAAAACATTTGCATTAATGTGGTGGTACACAAACGTTACATGGATCCTCAAATATTCCATTTACAGTCTACACTCATTGTGCTGTTCGCTCATTATGGCTTTTAAGCACGCTTCATAAAAGTCATGATAATCTCCTACATACACGCACAAAAACCCTGCAACTCTTCACTCACTGCCTGATTGTCTTATTGGGTGACCTTTGAAAATAAGAGCCACTCATGTAATTTAACCCATGGCCTGCATGATTCACCTCCACAGCTAATCACATAAGAGGTTCAATAAACATGGGCACACACTTACACACACATACACTTGCACCATTGTACTTTGCATCATGTTACATAATTATATAACTGCAGGCGTGTTATACTCCCCTACACAGACGGGAGGAATAACATCACAGTAACACAAGCTCAATGCAAGTGTCACTTTTCTGTTGACAGAACACAGAAGCAAGTTGGAGAAAGGAACGCTCTAATCAGATATTTTATTATATTTATTATAATCAGAAGATTTTATAAATGGTGGATGGAATTTATGGATAATGTAGCGACATCAATGAAGGCGTGAAAAAAAGTTACATCTGCACCAATTCGAATGTGGTGAATCACTATGCGTGCACCTGCCACTCATGTGAATCAGTCTAAATTGGGGATCTGATGAGTGAAAGCAATGCATAATTCCATTGTCCTCTCGCCTCAGTACACAGAAGGAGCCAAACAGTGAACACCTACAGGGAATTTAGCCATGCACTCCAGTCAACAATGAAATCCACCAGGACAACTGTGTCTCTCACTCCTAATTATTATGTTACCTGGGGAAACTTTGATTGTAGAGCCCCTTGAAACATTTTGATTGTGTTCTTTAAATTAAGAAAAGAAATTAAGCAGAGAACTGGTATTCACCGTGCGGGTTGAACCCCATGCTACAAGTAGTTTCATTTAAGCAATCTGTTTGTCAAAGATGTCCAACTGGCTCCCAGTATGTTTTAGAATTGACTTTAAAATTCTATTGATCACTTTTAAAGCTGTTCGTGGTCTCTCGCCTTGTTATATTTCTGACTTTTAGTCCCATACGCACCAGCACGTACCTTGAGATCCTCGGGCAGGGTCTGTTGTCTGTTCCAGAGTCTCGACTGAAAACTAAAGGGGACAGAGCGTTTGCTGTCAGGGCCCCGAGGCTCTGGAACAGCCTGCCCGAGGAAATCAGGTCGGCTGAGTCAGTGAACTCTTTTAAGTCCCTTCTTAAAACATACTTTTATAGGAGAGCCTTTCCCGATCTTATTTGATTTTATTTTATCCCTTTTATTTTATTGTATTTTACTAATTTTATATTTATCTGTATTTTAGTCTTTTCAATGTTTTCATGCTTTTATCTTGTTTTTTTGTATTATTGTCTCTTGGGTATTATTGTCTTTACACTTACACTTAAAGCACTTTGTAACTTGTTTTTGAAAAGTGCTCTACAAATAAGGATTATTATTATTATTATTATTATTATCTAGTTAGTTGTGTTATTATTACCATAACTAGAGAGTTATGTAAGAATGTCATTCTTACTTTCCCAAACTTTTATGAAGCTGTACTCCTGCACAGCAGTGCACGGCTTAATAATGGTATCACCGTGCTAACGTGCTGATGTTTGGAAGGTAATGTTTACCGTGGTCAACATATTTGTTTAAGGATCACCAACGTTGTTACAATTAGTCCCGAGGGGAACATGAATGTCTGTCCCACATTTATGGTTGTGCAACAGATGTTGAAATATTTTACCTCAATCTCATGGTGGGGTTACAACAAAAGGCAGCAGATCACTCAAGTCAGTAGAATTTAATCCTCTTGTGAATATCTGCAGAAAATGTCATGGTAATCCATCAACATGTTGTTGAGGTATTTCAATCTGGACCAAAGTGATGGACCGACCAAACAACCAAACAACAGACAGACAGACCAACCAACACTGCCGTCCCCACAGCACGTGCTGCTAATCTCGCTGAAATAAACTCCTTTGGGTTCTACTGCTACATCATGCGCACGCTGTTTTTTGTAAATATCTTTTAAACACAGTTTGACGGTCATATCAGATTTTGCCAGTAATCCTTAACAAAGTGGATAAACTGTTCCCTTTATATACAGAGAGAGTTTGTCTTCTTTAAATGTCTAGAAATGGCAGTGTTGTAGTAGAGGTTCCCTCTGAGAAGGCAGTTTGTGGTCTGGTCATTATTAGCCTCGTTTTGCCACTCTGGGACAACCACTGCAGCTGATCCCACTGCCTTATCTCTCACCAAATATGTACCATTCATTTGCTTTGCTAAATACAATGGCGGTGACTGTTTCATTGTCTCATTCATGTACAGCAGTGAATGGCATAGTCAATCTGTGACTCATTTGGATTCAATTGGCAGCCCTAAAATACTCTGCGGAATCTGGTTTCACTTGGCACTCTTTCAATGTTTACATTTCTGTTTAAATTTCATAGTGAAAGATTAAGAGAAGCATGCAGAGTGAGAGAGAGAAGGTATGTGACAAAGGTCGCCATCCTTACTGTTGTGTTTTAATACCACGTGACAGTTGCCAATGCCGAAGAACCAGAAACAATTGCTGATCAGAGGAAGTTGATATTGTTTCGTTTGACACTCCACAATAGTTTTAGTAGTCACCTTTTTACATAAATAATTATTTGGCGTGTGAGTCAACAGAAACTTTGTCCTGCAAGTAATAATTTGCCGAACGGTTGATTCTAAGTGAGCGTTGTGTTTCAGGCAATGTCACACTTGCATCTGCTTCATGATGCTTCAGTCATGCGTTATCATCAGCGGCTAATTCAGCAGCTGCTTGGCCACTGGCTGACACACAATCATATTCAGAGAGGTGTTCAAAGCTGCCTTATAACCTGACGGTTTTACTCTGCTCACACCACCGTATCAACATGTTTGCTAGCTGCAACTCACTCCGCCATCCCAACCTCCTCCTTATGTGTTAAGCTTTTGTTAACTTTACTAAAATCTACAGTTCATGTAAGTGTATTAATGGGGATTAGAGGAAAAGAACAAATAGTGACACTCCCACCTGATGTCTGTGCCAGATCGTCTCGTGTCCAAGCCATTTCATAGTGTTTGTTTACCGTGAGTTTGACCATATCCTTGTCTTTGATACTGATTCTTATAGTGTTGAACTTTGTTCAATAAACCAGTTTGTTGGAACCACCTGAAGTCGAGCCTCAGAGAGTCTGTGTGAAGCCGTGATACTAACAGTGTAACCATTTGCTATAAATGAAAATGTATTTATTGTTCATTTATCAAATGTTATTGAGCAAACCAATATTTCAAAAAGCCCAAGATTCACAAGATCAAGATTCACCCTTGGTTTAGATTCACCAATTCAACTATCATCTCTTTGATAACAGACTGGTAATGCACAGTTTGCTGATGTAGCACAACCTCTGGATATTTCATGGCAGATGTATCAAACTCTTCCCTAATTTTTTCTGGAAACAGATATTTACAAATAATTATTATAGTTTTTTATAATGACAATCTCAAATTAGTACAGTGCAAAATCATCAGCAATTACAATATATATCTTAAGACAATACAATAAACACACTGGATTTGCTACAGAATAGGCCTTTACAGCGAAGTTCGTCACTGTTTGTTTGTTTGTTTTTCCGAGTGAGGAGTCAGTGGCACAGGTTCCACTCAGCAGGGTGAGTGAACCCAGCAGAAGAACGGCGGACTGCATCCTGTCATGTTGGGGCTGTTGCTAATTGTTTCCCGGAGACCAGTGGCACACCAGACAGCCTAGACTTAATTAGGACTTTCAAACAATCCAACCTGCCAGACGAGGTTGTTCTGTGGGCGCAGAGGCACACAATGACTTTGCAATGATCTTGTCAGACACCTACAGTCATACACTTGTGTAAATGTCACCTACAGTTACATAATGGCCCGTCAGTTGATTACATGAAGGTTGTCTTCCGTTGTGGTGACAAATGTGCTGTTGAAACTGAGCGTTTGTTATCTCCCAACTGGGATTTTTAATGAGTAGTGTTTTTTAAGCTTAATGAGAAGTAATAAATGTTTTCAAAAGACATATTATCTCAAGTATATTTTTAATTTGTTGAAATCGGGTTAATTACAATGTGTTGTTTGTAACTAGTCTCGTATGTTTCCCTTTCAATCTCCATCTCCTATTATTTCAGCCTCCCCCTGTATGCTCATATCCCATAAGGCAAAAGAAGAGAAGACTGTGGTAACAAAAACAGACTGTGGTTACTCACATTTCTCTTTTCACCTCTGAAAACTAAGTGTTATAATTGGCAGAGACTCTAAACTGGCTTTGGCACTCAGTAAACATTGGTGAGCAGCCTGTAAACCACACAGACACACCAAGCTGTATGCCAGCTGTTGTGTGCCATCCTGCCGCATGCCCTTTGAAGTGCTACAGCCAACCGGGCTGCATGAAGAATGAGCCAAGACGGGCTGAGGATGCCAAATGGCATACTACCGCCATGTCAGCGCCCTAACAACAAAAACTGTAATCGATCTTTGAAACAGCAACAGTGTTATGGGTAATATTGCTTTACATGTCTGACCAGAATTTTCCCCTCAAGGACTGTGAGAATTATTAGAAAGGGCACACATGCATCTGGTGAGTGTACGAGACTGGCATGTTCAGAGGAAATAGCAGTAGGCACAGCGGTCTCCACAACACAACAGGACCCCTCTTTTCAATTTCCTGCTCCAGTTTCCATTCCTGCTTTATTTCGTGCGGGGACCTATGAAGGTGGAATTGCAAAGGAAGAATGCAACATTTAGCCGATATGGCACCACAGAGCACAAAACAAGGAAATTGATTCTGTCAAAGGCAATATTTGTGATAATGATTTCAATAACAACATAGGGTGATTTCAAACAGGGTTAGCAGGCTTCCCTCAGGAGATTTTACTTCTAACACAGCAGTAATCTCTAACTGGCTATTAAACAAGTGCTGTACCCTTAAAATGTGATACCAGCCTGTTACCTCTTCTATCTCCTTATCCAAACCAGAGCGTGTCAGGCCTGAGTTAAGTGGTCTTGACGTGCATACTCTTTAAACACTTCACATCTCGGTGGCAGATGTCTTTACATCCGAAGTCGATGGTGTTCTGTTTTCTTAGACTCTATCTTATGAATTGTGGCCGTACTGTCAGTGAGGCCTTCTTCAAAACTATACTATATAGTCCGCTGGCTCTTTTCCCACAGTATATTCTTTACAGCAATTTTGCATATCTATACTGCAGCCTAATTGATTTGGAATTTTTGAGGCTAATACTAATATCTTTATTTGATACTTATATATAATAAGATATAAAGTGTTTTTTTTTTTACTAAACTTGTCACTGATTTGTAGCGGACAAACTATGTAATGCTACACTGTTTCTAAAACTACTTTAAACATACAACACAGCATTTTTGTACTGACATTTCTTGTTGTTTATGTGCAGACGGGTTCAAGTCCACTGTGACACATCCACCAATGTGTCTCTGAGCAAGACACTTAACCTATGTCATATGTATAGCAATTGTAAGTCGCTTTGGATAAAAGCATCAGCTAAATGACTAATTAATTAATTAATATGGTGATTCAAATACACAGTATTTGCGCTAAACCTTGCTAAAAGCAGTCATTACATTGGCCAGGCAAAATTAAAGCTTTAAAAAAGACACCGCCCAACACAAGGAAGCAACTGACTTTCTTTTACAAGGGCAGTGTGTTCATGTAAGTGCCTGCTTGTGTGTATGGTGTGTGTGTGTGTGTGTGAGAGAGAGAGAGAGAGAGAGAGAGAGAGAGCATAAGCTTCACTAATTAGAACTCATAAAACTAACACACAGCAACATGTTCACCAACCTGGATTCCACATCTAAGGTTGCCACGGGAAGCAGACACAACAACACCCAACCACCATTTATTGCTCTTATTCTTTACAGATGCATGAGTATGTTTACACAGTCACCCAATGACAGGCTTTGTTTATGTTTTGATTCGCAGGGACTGAAGGTAGAAATGATTTGCAGGGTGTTAGGTAACTTTTTTTCAGTAGTTTTCACCCTGTATTTTCCTGTATTTTACTAAACTTGTGCTTTAAAAGAATGACACCCGGTATAACCTCAAGATCTGTGTTGCAGAAGGTGCTGGCTCCAACAGCCTTGGCTCAGCTGGAAACATTCTTAAAGTATCACATTGCTATTATTGGAATGAAAATATCCCCCCTCCATTTTGGGAGGCTCCAATTCCAGCGTCCCATCCCACACGATTCTTTAACAATAATGTTTTCCTGGTCTAGAATTTCAACAAGGAAGATCTCGGCCTCTTTCCTGGAAAGAGAGAAAGAGTGGAAAACACTCCCTCTTTTCTCAAGAAAATGGTTTTTGCTTTTGCAAAGTGTAATTTAAGCACTCACTGTGTGTCAGACTGGACAAGAATATCAGAAAAAAAGCTCAAAATCTAAGTGTAAAATGTAAGTACGCAACCAGAATGTATCGCAAAAACAAAGAGCAAAGTTTTCACTTTTTTCTTTGCTTCGGAAAACTCTTGATGAGAGTAACTGTTCCGTCGTGTGCTCATAAAAGCAGAAAGCCTACTGGGGAGCAAAGATGGCATGCAGCAGTTTGCAATCACCATCACTCTGCCTCCATGACACAAAGGGGACACTTCCACCCAGCAAGCATTTGATTAAAGCAACAGCACAACATCAAGTCTCATGTTTGTGCCAATGCCACATACGGTATGGAGAGGTTGTGCAGAGCAGCAGGTGTGCGGTACAGTGCTTGTTTGTTTGTCTGCGTAGAAGGTTGTCATGGACACAGATGAGGAGCAAGTGTCTTGAGGGGCCAAAGGCATCTATGACATCTATTGTGATTCAAGATAAAATTGGAATGTTATGTAAATTAGTCATTTTCCGTAAGAGGTTATGACTTTATCTGATGTGAATCTGACTACATCCCCAACCACTGACTCAGGTGGTGGGGCAAGCTATAACAATATGTTCTCTCTCATCTGTGTTAGACTGATGTTTCAAGTCCTTTGTTATATTTATTTGAGCAGATTGAAAAGGTATTTTCCACTTAATGGTTGACTCTGAACTTCAGTAATGAAAGCGCTTCATAATTCTACTGTATAAATATAATATAGCAAGACAGATGTTCCTTGTTGAAAAAGTATTTTGCAATTTCAAGGTTGTGTCTTCCTTTTTAGGTGCATATGAGTTGGATGGCTGTGTGGAAACGCTATTGTCAGACTGTTGTTGTTAGTGTATTGTCACGTGTGTATGCACACACACACACACACACACACACACACACACACACACACACACACGCAAATTGTAATGCTGCTGCTGCTGAAACTGGATTTCAGTGATTGAATTACCAAGTTGAAGTTTTTTAATGTTTCATAAGTTACACTTCCTCAGTCTTTACAATGTTTGTGTATACCAATGTGAGTGTGTATAGCTCACAGATTGGCAAGTGCTCGTACATGTGCAAGTCATCAAACTTTTATGCAACTTAATGAGCTTGACCTAAAAACATTTCATGACACCATGAGTGAATATGTTTTCTTTCAGTCTGACTCATACCCCATCCTGACACACTTGGGGGTTTCACATATTGAACAGAACCCTTGGTGATCAGACTGTGAGGAGCAAGCAGGAAAGAGCACGTGGAACAGACACCCAACGTGAGTTAATGCGTACATCCTGTTGAGAAGACCTAAGTATCGAGGCAGGAGTGCAGTGAAGATGAGTATTTGCCCTGCGAGTCCCTTGTCAGGGAAGACCTGGTTGTGTGGACCAAGTTATTGAGTGGGAGAAACATGTGTGTGCATGTCGGACTGGCTGCTCCAGGCTGTGAGGGTTTTTTGGTAGCAGCCAAAGCTAGAGGTGTGGGTGTGTCCTGATAGTGAACGGTTCAAATCCCCAGACAACACAAGCTAGTACTGTGAAAAGCTGAGGTAAAATAAAATACCCTTCCCTCTCTTTAAGAACTACTATTGAGGGGCCCTCAAGCAAGGCACTCACAATTCAAATTACCTCAATGTAGCTGCTGACTGCCCAGCAGTTTAAGACTGATTATATACCCACAAGCTATCAAATGGATAAATAAAGTGATTTATTAGTCCCATTGGGAAATTCTGTAAGCATTGCATCAGCACGAAACAGGTTATAATGTCAGACCTCTATAAACCCTCTAATTAAATGTATTCCTCATCAGGACGGTAGTCGTTGGTCAGACAAGAGCTGTGTACATATGAAAAATAGTGAATGGACACTCTGCTGAAAGGCATGATCTTTAAATTGGTATCTTGATTTACCTTCTTCAATTCATACTTTAATTTTTTCTTGGTTAGATATTAAATAATATATATTAAATATATTTAATATATATATATATATATATATAAAATATAAGTATTTGACAAAGGAGAAAGTGTTGCATGTTGTAGCAACAGCAGCGGCACAGCCAGTGGCCACAATGATTTACTGGCGCCATCCAGGGGTCATTAGCTGACAGTGACACAAGAGTCTGAAAACATTACAAGAATAGTCTTTATTTCACAAAACAAACACTGGAAACACTAAAGTAACAGTGATCACAACATAACCTCGACAAACCGGGTGACACACCCCTGAATCAAATATGTACAGGTTTTTTTTCCACAGAAATGGTTCAAATGAAACATAGACTGGAGTAACTGCATGACTGCAAATGCTGATTTGAATTTTTGTCTTTGAGCCAAAGTTGTGTTAAGTTCCTATATCAGATAATGTTACAATGATAAAACCATATTCAGGAGGCGAAATGTCATTACCTATTAATTTAAGTTCACAGCCTTTAAAATGTCTTTTTATTTTCAACAACCCTGTTTCATCTGGTTTTTGTATTCTTAAAATATTGCTATTATCTTGAAGGGTCTCAATAAGAAGCTCAATATCTTATATTGGTAAAAATCTTTCATTCTGGACTTATCAGCAAATTGTCGTTGTCAAGGTAGTTGTAATAAAGCTCTAATCAAAATAGAGGAACAACACAGTTGTTTTGTATTGTTTTAAGATTCTGAAAATCCATGTCAAGTTTCAGTTTCTCCAATACATAAATAGGCAGCCATTCATGTATTAGTTACCCAGGTGTGCATGACCTGGACCAGAGAAGCCGCCAAAAATGTCATGTGTGTTAGTCAGATTTCACTTCTTTCCAAAATTCCACTGTTGCTCCATTTAACTTCCTTCTTGTTTTCAGGAGCTGAACAACAAAGATGATACCAAGTACACTTACCAGTGGAAATACAAAGACTACTACTACTTCTACTTCAGTGTGGTCACAGTGGGTGTAGCAGTTAAAAGACATGCACAAGACACACAAAAGAAATGCTTTCATAATGTATGTTCTGCATGCTATTACAAGTTTATTTCCACTCTTCAGAATGTAAATCTAGAGCAAGTTTTCTCTCCTAAAACCTACAATGATTACATTGTTTTTGAATATGTGGACTTAGCATTATGTTTCCCTAGGGCCGGGTCTGGGTTAGTTTTTAGGGATGCAAGTGGGTTTGGAGCGGTTCACAAAGAAAAGCAGCCAAGTAGCCACTTAAGAGTTGTCCATTAAAGATTAGGAATGTCCAGAACATGGGCTGAAATATCAACAGTAATGGCTACATTTAGCATGTACATACCTTAAAAACTTGACTTAATTAGACTGTTGACTCTGTTATTCAGGGCTTCTGCTCAATGTAGTCTTCATAGTTGTGCGTTCTGTGGATGCCAGTCAAGTTCACTGCTCCACCCAAGTTATCTAGGTGTCATATTTAAAATGTCAGTCTACCTGTTCCCTTCATAATCCTGCTGATTTCCCAAATCAACCCTGAAGTGTAATGTTTGAAGCCAAATTAATCTCGAGTCCCGTTGATCCCATTTCACATATTCATTCTTGATTTATTCTCCTCAATGGGTGTCATTGAGAGTCTCTCCTTTGCACTCAGTAGGCATACCATTCCCAGTTATGTGCATGGGAACTTTGGTAACATTCAAATACTCTGCTTACTGGTAAATGTAGTTTAGAAGCCTTCTAAGTCCCCAGGATGTAGAATAGATCTAGTCAGAAGCTGTAGAAGACCATAAAGGGTCCACATGTGCCTGGAAGTCGCCCCCACCACCTGAGGACCAGAGGTGCAGCCACCATCACTGTTGTTGAAGGGCAAGCTTCAGCCAGGTAAGCCTGCCAGCAACTCTCGGACTCTGGACCTCAATTCCAAATCCTGCTCCAATGGCCAGCCAGACACACCTTGCCTCAAATGCTCTGTGTTTGTGAATAAACCTCTTAAATGTTTGGTAGTTTTGAGCAGGTTTGAAATTCTTTGAGTTATTTATGAAAACAGCAGAAAAGAATATTGATGTATGAGGATTTAACAGCAGTATTTGACCCTACATAAAAATACTAATGCAATCAATAAAATTTTGTTGCTAATCTCTGACATATCCAAGACACTAATAACCACCAAAGTCCCATCCCCCTACTATTTATTTTATGGAAAATAATTCAATGTTTGTGTTTTTTTTAATAAATAATGAAAGAATTCAAATAAATAAACTGGCATTTAAAGGGTTAAAATCCTGACAGTTATTAAATGTTTGGTATTTTTGAGCAGTGGAGAAGTAGTTTAAGGGAATATCAATGTATAGTGATTTTATAGCAATTTTAATGTGCATGTACATTTTTGCCACAAAGGGTGCAACATTTGAGGAGTGACTCTTAAACGTAACCAGTCCTGTCGCCGTCTGCTTTAGTATTCCAGATCCCAGTGGTGGAGAGTGACAACAGGTTGTATGCCAGAGTCAATGAGGGCATTGATCAGCTTATCATTGTAGTGACCCGCTTTCTCTGATCGGCAAATGCGGGACCAGGAGATGGAAAACTGGAAGGTGTTGACATGAAGACCTCGCAGGAGGTAGGCATCATAATCCACCTTGTGGTATCTGAATGGAAGAAATAGTATCAGGCATATGTACAAATAATAATTTTCACAGAGGTGGGTCAGGATATATTGTGATTAAATCCTTCTTGGCTATAGTGTCAGCTGGACTGAATATGTCCACCATGTCAAATCCAAGAACGCTTTGGTCTCCATTGCTCAGTGCTGTAAAAGTATGAGAATTTATTATATAATGCATGTATCCTACATTGTTCTATTACAATCTATGATGACATTTTTCATTACATGAAATAATTAAGTAAAGGTTTTAAATTAATAAATGACTGAATATGACTACTTCACATTACTTCACAAATGTGAATGTGTGTTTGAATTTGAAGCATGAATTTGAAGCATGCTTATAGTTCCTAGTGAGCTAGCAAAAGCAATTTATGTTTCTATTTTTGTGTCTCTTGATTGATCGTTATAGAGAACCTTTTACCTAAGATTCTGGTATCTGAACTGATAAGGACAAATTATGTTGATTTTCACCTCATTAAAGAGAATGGGTTTGTCTCCACAGTTTCCCTACATGGAAATATATTTATGTTTAATACAAGTGCATACAACAGAATTCCCAGAGTAAGACAGTTAAGACTGATTTTATCTATCCAGCAGCAGAGTGTTAACTTTATACATTTCTACATACCAAAACACTTGATTGTGACAGTGTGATCTCACAAGTAGCTGAGTATCACAGATAATTGGGACTTTACTCACTTAATTACCGCAACTGATACTCCTTCATCTGCAACACATAACGTGTTATTTTAGTAATTAATCTGCAGCTTTCCTCCACTATTAGACAGAAAGATCATATTCTTACCTATCCTTCCCCCCGCATTACTCTATTCCCTTATCATGAACTTTGGCACATGCCGTGAACAGATATGGAAACCATTATCTCATCAAGCACCGCCATAATTACTGTACATCTAATAAAGCTGGACAACTACAACAGAAGATAAGAAAGATTGCCTCCAAAATGTGATTACAAGACAGAGTAAATAATCTGCTCCCAATACAGTCATGGTGGGAAATAATACAGGCTGACAGGATGTAATTGGTGTCAGTGTTAAAAATAACAAGAATCCCTGTTCTTAATGTATCATCCATCAAACCCGAGTAAGTATCGATCTAACTTCTAATAAAAACTATCCCAAACATTTTGCTACTGTCTGTCTTTTGCATTTAACCTCTGTAATCCTGCAGGACCCTTCATGTTTCTTGCATTTGAATATTTGTAAAGTTACAAGCAAGACTGTTATGTACATCATACAGTGTGGGAATTGTTTGTTTTTATTTCAAGCTACTTAATGGAAAAATTAAAGGGAACAATAAGAGGTTGACCAGACAGTTCTCTTTGTTTCTGGTTAATATTTTTACCATTTGCAGCTACAAGCTGCAACTGTCCAATTATGTTATCCAAGCTCAGCACATAATGCAATAAAATATTGATCTCCTACCTCTCCTTGGAAACAGTTGGTTGTGGTATCAGAAGACACTGGTGTGTGCAAGACTTTGAGATGCTCAGCATCCCCAGCTCATCCAAGCTGCTCACTCCCAACTCATAAATACTGTTGCTTCAGGCTCACTCAGGTCTCTGCCAGCTCTCCAAACTCTCCAAACAAAACTCAGCATACTGCTGAAACATCTTAACCAGCTCCTTGCTCTCCCACCCTACATTTCTTGATCTCAGAACTTCTGGCACTGTGGATCCATGAAGGACGACCAGAGGCTGAAGGCCCTCCTCCAGCAGCTGTTTCAGCAGGGTCTGGTAACAGGTAACCACAGCCTGCTGAGGCTGGCTGGGAAGGCCTGTAGGCAGGAGCTGAGCCCATGACAGCGGCACTTTGAAGTGAGTCACCCCTCTGCTCTGGAGATACCACTGGATGGCTAACTTTTTAAAATAGCACTGTTTACAAGCTTGAACTTTCAGTCAGACCAGAGTTTTATAATTTACATTGCTGTATGCAGGGGTCCTATCATAAACTTGTAATCAGCATGGAATAACACAAATGCACAGCAGGTCATATATTCATGCCAACCCCTCTGGAAATGTGCAGCACATCTGCACAGACTATACATGGATCCCTGTATGATCGACTGAAAGGGGAACATCATCATACATCCTACAAGGAGCTGGAAGACATTGTTGGTAAGAATCGCCCATTAATGTAACCAGGTACAGACTCGGCCTTAATCACATTTAAGTGTGCAACAAATCTAAATGAACTAAACAAAACTCAGCTGTCATGAAAAGGTTTGTGTATGTAAGGGGAGGTTTTTGTGTGTTCATTATCTAACGTCTTTTACAGACAACACAAAGAATGCTTCTTGTTTGCAGCACTCTACATGGATGCAATCACCTCTACTTCTTTGGGCATTCAAGATACAGCGTGAGTAAGTGTTATATAGCCAGTAATAAATCTCATTACCTTAACAAATGCTGTGTCAGTGGAACAAAAACCAACAACCATAAATTTTAACTACAAAACAACACTTCCAAAATTGTTTGTTCTTATAGTCCTCATAGGCCTAGTATAAAGAGGAATTAGCATGTCAACCTGATATTATTCTTTTATGTGTTGTTACTTGTCTTTATATTTCCACTTTTTAAAAATGTACTTATTTATTCTTTTATTTATTCCATTTTCTTATATTTCCACACTCATTCTGCATACATAAACTACATACAAGAGTGGGTCAGTTGATAGCTTATAGTGGATACTGTGATAGCTGCCACTTACTTGAGTTGGTCTGAAATTAACAAGAGAAACATAGCTGGTGAGAGAAACACACCACTGCAATTACATTACATTTACTCATTTGAAGAACAACATACAAGCATCAGTGTCACTCTGTTTTTCCCTCACTAGGTTTGTTGAAGTGTAGAATCAATTCAGAGGGGCACCGGTAGGTTCCTAATGAAAAAAAAACTGCATTTCGCGACTACATATTTTATGGTCTTCAAACATGAGTACAAGAGAGGGACCTGACATGTGTGAGTCCAGAGTCTTTCTGACCGTATCACACAGCTGCAATAAAACACTGTAATTTGCACCGCTTGGATGTGATATTGATCTTAATTGTTTAACAGTGTAATAATGAGACAACAGTATTTCTTTAAAGAGCTTGGCTTTGAGTGGATAATAGCAGTCCATCCTTTGCAAGCCACAATGAAGTATCTATTTTGGGTTGTGTGTCTGTATGTTTTTTGTCCGTATGGGTGCCGGAGCAGTGAGCTAAATGGGCAGGAGGACTTCATGCTTGTTGCAGGCCCTCTAACAAAGCAGCTGGTGAGAAGCACAAGCAGTGCAGTGAATGATGCCTTTGACTGCAGCCATGCCATACCTCCAGGCTCTAACCAGTACTTTAAGTACCTCCAGAGCAGAGGGGTGACTCACTTCAAAGTGCCGCTGTCATGGGCTCAACTCCTGCCTACAGGCCTCCCCAGCCAGCCTCAGCAGACTGTGGTTACCTGTTACCAGACCCTGCTGAAACAGCTGCTGGAGGTGGGCCTTCAGCCTCTGGTCGTCCTTCATGGATCCACAGTGCCAGAAGTTCTGAGATCAAGGTTTGGAGGCTGGGAGAGCAAGGAGCTGGTAGAGCTGTTTCAGCAGTATGCTGAGTTTGCCTTCCAGGAGTTTGGAGCCCTGGCAGACTCATGGGTTACAATGAGTGACTTGGATGAAGTTTGGCATGATGGGCAGCCTGCAGGTGCTCCAGTCCTCTGCAAAATGTACTCCAACTCAGTGAGAACATTTACCAGCTCTACCATCAACAGTTTCCAGACAAAGGTAAGTAAGACAGAAAAGGAGGAGATTTTTAAAGATTTGATTTATTGACATAGTTCCCCTTTTCAGGATTGGTCATTTGTTACTGTGTTTTAATAGCTAGATTGAACAAGAATTATTTGTTGTCACCCTTAATCATTTAAAATATAAATTAAATATTTAAGCATTAATATGTTAAGTCATGTATTGTCTTTTTAGTATGTATTGAGAAATAACTTGTAAAATGATTACTTGACTGATAATCTGAAACCCTTCAACTCATGAGATGGCAAAGATGAAGTGTAGATTATCATGTGTTTCTCAATAATCAATACAGGTGAGATCAATAAAAGAACTATGCACACATCACTGTAGAGCTGTGGCCAATAGGCCCTTGTCCCAGCCAACGTTGTGACTTCTCAGACAGCATGCACCAAAAAAAACATAGGACACTTAAACTCACTCACTCACTCACTCACTCACGCATAGTCAACCGCTTTCCCTGTGTACAGGATCATGGGGGGGCTGGAGCCAATAGGACCCTTAAATTGATGCAGTTAAATGGAATTCAGCGATCATTTTATTATTCACACCTACGCTTTGTCAAAATATCCACAGTAAAAAAAGGTCTATTTATGCTCAGCTGAAAACAAACTGAAGTCTGCCACACATTCCTCAGTTGGTGGAAATGTTTACGTATTATATGTATTTTATGTGCCTTTACATTCACAGGGAGACGTCTGTCAATTGGGTTGAGAGCTAGTGATGTTGAAGTTCTTCCCCAGATCAAAGGTTTAACTACAGTAAGCTGCATCTTCTATTCTTTTATTCATACGTATCTTCTAAACAACTTCATCTTGCTTTATATAAAAAGTTTTGGTGCTATTGCAATTAAGCTCCAAATGAAAACCATTTGAAAATAGTAAAAAAGCAACATAAAAATAAATTTCAATATTATATTTATGGAAAGTTTTACCATCACTTTTGTGGACATTATGTCAATTTTCAATTCTGTATTAATGTAAGTAAAATGTGTTAAGCAATACACTTATACATACATATAGCATATAATTTTTTGGCTTATACTCAGGCTATATTTTTGACTATCTACTATACATATTTGGATTTAGGAGTTTCACTGAAGGCACTCAAATTGCAGAGAGACCTATGAACATTTTTCACACACATTTATGGGGTCTGAATGCAAACTTTTAGGAACAACCATTAATTTTTAAGACTGTCTGTGGTAGACAAGGCAATGTGCTTTGGACCAGTGCTTTGTTAAAAATCAAACATTTTTTGGTTTAAAACACGCGAATGGTTAATTTAAAAAAAAATTAATCAGAGTTCCTTTAATTTGTTCTTGCAGAAGAGAAACAGCCTGTTGAAATGATAATCCATGCTTACCCTCTGTTTCACTAACACACGCCTCCTCCTCTGACTGGCAGAGGCCACCACAGCTCTTTTACTCCTTCAAGTGCCTGTGCTTGCTCTACGCAGGGTACTACAGCTGACTTGAGTGTGATGGCATACTGTGCTCTATCTCCTATTTTACAGATGGATTTCTTGTCAGTGCACATTGAATATAACTGTGCCTCTGCATCAGACTTTGAAAAGATTCTGAGCAGCTTGCAGGTACAGTAAATATTAAAATATATTTCTTTTCACTTTGCATTTCGTATTCTGTATTACTATCACACTGCAGCCACATGCATTTTATGTTATGCTGTAGATGTCCAGTGGCAATTTGCCAATCCTGATATACAAGGTGACTGTTGATAGTTGCTCCTACAGTCAATTCCAGCTACTTGGCCATTTTCTACAAGGTAAATGTCATTACAGCTGACTTATTGTCACTTTTTGCAGCATGGTGGTTAGTAGTTTCTGTATTTTTTTGCCTTGTTATCTCATTTTCCGTGTTTAACATCATATTTAACAACCTCATCAAGGCTAGCCTGTTGTAAATTGCAATATCATTTAATTTTATTGGGAGTTTTATCTTATGGCAGTGATTAGTTAAAATTCTTCTTGCTGTGGTCCAGTGAAGTTTTACAAGGAAAATCACAGGGATGGTGGAGCACAGCCATGGGACTTACTTTTGTATTTACAAGTTAATCCATAAAACACAACTTAATGTGTTTAGCAGGCAATACTGTTTAATGTAAACAGTCAAATCCACTTGACTGTGGAAAGAAATTTTTAACGTTAATTTGTGAAGAATGTAGGATTTAAAGCTGATGTTGTTATTGTTGTATCTGAAATATCACACAACTATTGCTTAGACTGACATGAAATTTTGTACAAACATTTAATGGTATCCAGAGGATGTATCCTACTGAAATTGGTGATCCCCTTACTTTCCCTCTAGCGCCACCATGAGGTTGCCATTTGAGTGATTTGTGTTTTTTGAGTGAAATATCTTGGACTATTGGATAGATTGGCATTCGCATGCCATTTTGATCAAAATGTAATTTTGTCTCATAACCTACTTTATATTTTATGATCAAATGCCTGCCAAACTAATGATATTCCCATTAGCCTTAGCAGTATGTTGTGTTTAGTGCTAATTAGCAAATGTTAGCGTGTTAACATGCGATACTAAGATGTTGAACCTTCTTAGCATCAACATGTTAGCATTGTCATTGTCAGCATGTTAGCAAGTTGATGTTAACATTTAGCTATATAACAAAAAGGAATATTTTTACCTGTATATTTCATCAATGTTGATCAGATAACTGTTACTTTCTCTTGCATGCATCACAGTCTTGAACAACAATGACCTGGCTATTGTGGGATGTGACATGATGGATATTTTGCATAAGATGGACATGCAGGACATCCTAACCAGGTAACAATTTATGTTGAAATGAAATGAACAGTTCAGTACAGCTTAATATGTTTAATATGTACGTTTGCTTCATGTATGTTTACATTGTTTTATGTCCTTTTCTTTCCCAACAGTAGTGGTTTTTCAGACTACAATGGAATTACAGCATTTAGAAATAGTTATCAGAATGTGTGGAATAAGTTTGGGGCCCAGACGACAACAGAACGAGATCTTTTCCTCAACGAATCATTCCCCCCAGGCTTCCAATGGGCCACCTCCAGTGAATCCTTTAAGGTTGAAGGTGGTTGGTTAGAAGATGGGAAGGGAGAAACCATTTGGGACCGTTTTGGTCATGAAAACAAGGTTTTTGACAATCACACAGCTGATCTGGCTTGTGACAGTTACCACAAGGTTGATTATGATGTCTACCTCCTGCGAGGTCTTCATGTCAACACCTACCAGTTTTCCATCTCCTGGTCCCGTATTTTTCCCTCAGGCCACCGGGCCAGTCAATCAGAGAAAGGGTCCCTCTACTATGATAAGCTGATCAATGCTCTTATTGACTCTGGCATACAACCTGTTGTCACTCTCTACCACTGGGATCTGCCTCAGGCCCTCCAGGACTATGGTGGATGGACCAACGCTTCCATTGTTGAAGCCTTCAAGGACTATGCAGACTTCTGCTTCTCCAGGTTTGGAGACAGGGTCAAGACCTGGAACACATTTAGTAGCCCCTGGGTGGTAAGCCATGCTGGGTATGGCACTGGTGAGCATGCCCCTGGATTAAAAGACTACGTGGTTGCCTCCTATAAGGTGATGGCAATATTATGAATATTATGTAAATACATGCTGATACACAGCCATTCGTATATATTTACCACACCCTTTTCTTTTATTGGTGCAGGCCACTCACAATATGCTGAAGTCCCATGCTGAAGCCTGGCATGTCTACAATGACAAGTACAGGTTGACACAAGGAGGGAAAGTGGGCATTGCATTGAACTCTGACTGGGCTGAGCCCATGGACCCCTCCAGACCTGAAGACATAGTTGCTGCAGATCGCTATCTGCAGTTCATGCTGGGCTGGTTTGCACATCCCATATTTGTAGATGGGGATTATCCTGCAACACTCAAGACTCAGATAGAACAGAAAAGAAATAAGTGTCCCCATTCTGAGTCTGCAAGACTTCCAGTTTTCACAGCTGAAGAGAGTAGAGGATCCGTGGTACAGCTGACTTTTTGGGATTAAACCACTATACTTCCCGGTTGGTTAATAACAGTGATGGTGGCTGCACCCCTGGTCCTCAGGGGGTGGGCGACTACCAGGCACATGTGGACCCATCATGGTCCTCTACAGCATCTGACTGGATCTATTCTACACCCTGG
This sequence comes from Micropterus salmoides, assembly GCF_014851395.1. Lineage (NCBI taxonomy): Eukaryota > Metazoa > Chordata > Actinopteri > Centrarchiformes > Centrarchidae > Micropterus > Micropterus salmoides. The sequence goes on along the minus strand of NW_024040596.1, from coordinate 5,504,872 downwards.
GGACTTAGAAGACTTCTAAACTACATTTCCACAGAGTACTTGAATGTTACCAAAGTGCCTATCCACATAACTGGGAACGGTATGCCTACTCAGTACAGAGGAGAGACTCTCAATGACATCAGTAGAATAGAGTACATGAAGAGTTACATCAATGAGGCCCTGAAAGGTTAGTAAGAATTTCTCTTATAGGAAACCACCTTTTGCACAGTGTTGAAGTAATTTCAACTTTAATGGTTTCTGTGTCCATTTTGTAGCAATGTTCTTAGATGGGGTTGATGTGCAGCGATTCACAGTGCAGTCTCTCATGGATGGATTTGAGGGAAAACAAGGCTACAGCCAAAGATTTGGTCTTCACCATGTCAACTTTGAAGATGCAGACAGGCCAAGAAGCCCAAAGCAATCTGCATACTTCTACTCTCAGGTTATCAAGCTAAATGGCTTTGGTTCACACAAAAGAGATGTGTTTAAAGTGGCAGAGATGCAATTTACCCCCCGTCCAACTGCTTTATCACCCTCAGAGGTTCCATCTAAATCAAAGGTTGTCTGGGAGAAATTCTCACACCAGTCAAAATTCCAGAGAAAGGTGTACCACTATGGCACTTTCCCACAAGGTTTCAGCTGGGGGGTATCGTCTTCAGCTTACCAGATTGAAGGTGGCTGGAATGCTGATGGAAGGGGCCCAGTGTCTGGGATACATTCACCCATAAACCTGGCAGTATTCCTGGTAATGTCAATGGAGATGTGGCCTGCGACAGCTACACCAGACTTGAAGAAGACCTCTACATGCTGCGAGCTCTAAGGGTTAAATCATACAGATTCTCTTTGTCCTGGTCAAGGATCTTTCCTGATGGTCAGAGTACCTCTTTGAACCAGAAAGGTGTTGACTACTACAATAGACTCATTGATGGCCTTTTAGCATATAACATCACTCCTATGGTGACACTCTACCACTGGGACCTCCCTCAAGCTTTGCAAAACCTTGGTGGCTGGGACAATGTAGATATGATTAACATTTTTAATTACTTTTGCGACTTTTGCTTTGCCACCTTCGGTGACAGAGTGAAATTTTGGATGACCTTTAACCAGCCTCACACAATTGCATGGTCAGGGTATGGACTTGGACAGATCCCACCGAATGTTAGAAATCCAGGAGTTGCACCATACAGAGTTGCACACAACCTTATAAAAGCACATGCCAAGGCTTACCACACATATGGTGATAAGTATCGCAAATTGCAAGGTGGTCGAGTGTCCATTGCGCTCAATGCTGATTGGATTGAACCTAAAGATGTTAATGTTCCCCGTGAAGTGGTGGCCGCTGACCGTGCCATGCAGTTCCAACTGGGTTGGTTTGCACACCCCATTTTCAAGAATGGAGACTATCCTGATGCAATGAAGTGGCAAGTTGGAAACAAAAGTGAACTCCAAGGCCTTTCAGAGACAAGACTACTGTCCTTCACTGAAGAAGAAAAGAGTTTCATCAAGGGAACTGCTGACATGTTCTGTGTAAATCATTACACTACAAAGATTGCACGCCATGCTACATTGAGACTTACTCCCCAATCTTATGATTATGACCGTGACTTGTCAGAAGCAGAGGAAGATGATTCATCAACTACTGCCATCAGTAACCAGAGAGCCGTAGCATGGGGTTTGAGAAGGCTCCTCAACTGGATCAAGGAGGAGTACGGAGATCCCGATATTTACATCACTGAGAATGGAGTTGCTACAGAATCAAAGACAACTTGGGATGACTCTGCCAGAGTATTTTATTACAAGACCTATTGATGAGGTTCTTAAAGGTGCACTGACATACATACATTTTTAAAATACATATTAATGATTGCCAGAACTTTTTAATCTTGATTGTTTATTTGTGCATGTATGTTTTAATAACAGCTTTTGATATTGATGGTGTGAAGGTGAAAGGATACATAGCAACATCTCTAATGGATTCTTTTGAGTGGCTTAATGGGTACAAAGTTGGATACGGTTTACACCATGTAGACTTCACTAACCCCAACCGGCCGAGGACACCAAAGTACTCAGCTCATTTCTACTACCAAGTCATAAAGGACAATGGTTTTCCTACACCAGATGATGAGAAGCTACTTCATGGACATTTCCGCAAAGATTTCATCTGGAGTACTGCAACAGCATCATACCAGGTAAGTGGTTAGATGAAGCCCCTTCATTAATGCCAGGTATGGGAATTGTGTATATATTCCTTACTCAGTTCTTCATCTATTTGACATTTACTGTCTCCAGATTGAAGGGGGATGGAGAGCAGATGGAAAAGGTCTCAGCATCTGGGACAAGTTTGCTCACACTCCTCTCCGAGTGTTTAATGACGACAATGGGGACATAGCCTGCGACAGTTACCATAAAGTAGAAGAGGATGTTGCTATATTGAAGCAACTTAAGGTGACCCATTATCGTTTCTCCATATCCTGGCCGAGGGTGCTTCCTGATGGCACCACCAAGCACATCAATGAGGCTGGACTCAACTACTACCACAGGCTGGTGGATGCACTGCTAGCTGCAAACATCCAACCCCATGTAAGTGTAATTCTTGGCAGCATCTCAAACAAATATTTGCAATGGAAAGTTGGTAAATTCGGTAAATGCTAGCTGTTTTTCCTTTGCTGTCAGATAACTCTCTACCACTGGGACCTTCCACAAGCTCTGCAGGATATTGGGGGCTGGGAGAATGATACTATTATCGTCAAATTCAGGGATTATGCTGACCTTATCTTTAGCCGTCTTGGCCACAAAGTGAAATTCTGGATCACCATTAATGAGCCGTACAATGTAGCCAATATAGGCCATGGCTATGGAGCAGCTGCCCCAGGTATTCTTTCACCCAATGTTCTTCATCTAACACTTTACATCACACCAATGTATGCTCACTTGTTTGGTCAAAAGAAGAAAACAATACTGCTCTGCCACTGCACACCATGTTATGCTACCAAGTGATAAGATAATTGAGGAAATCAAGCATAGCGTTAGGTCAGGCAGGCGACAAAGTCAAGCTCTGCTCATTCCAGCATATCAGCGATAGCAGCCATTTTCAGCAGCATGTGTGTGCTCGTGGAAGGGCAGAGAGGTGTGCTCTGGGCAGGGAGATCCCAGAACAGAGCCATACCGCCAAATATAACTCCACAATATCAGTCTTTGATGAACGTTGTCCTGACTGAACTAAAATTGTGGCTATGGTAAAGATTAGAATCTGTCTCAAAACAGAGTGTTTTGAAACATTATGTTTTCTGTAAACTAATCCTCAATCTTGACCTTTCTAACCACAAGGCCCCAAAGCATACAGCTAAACAGACTATCAAATGTGTGTTACTCCTTGTGTGTGTCCAGGGATCAGTTTCCGACCGGGGACTCTGCCCTACATTGTGGGTCACAACCTGCTTAAAGCTCATGCTGAGGCCTGGCATCTCTACAATGACAAGTATCGAGCCGCACAGAAAGGAATTATCTCAATAACCATCAACTCGGACTGGTCAGAACCCAGAAATCCCTATAAGCAGGAGGACATTGATGCTGCAAGACGTGTGCTGCAGGTACTTTAAAAACAAACAAAGACAAAAGGAAATACTTTCATGGGTATTATTGCAGATTCCTCTTTTGTTTACACATTCCTTTCACATTTTACAATAGACATGTAGGGCAATAGTTTTGCATCTCTTTGTGCAGTTCTACATTGGCTGGTTTGCCCATCCTGTATTTAATGGAGACTACAGCAACATGATGAAGACCATCATTCGAGAGCGAAGCTTAGCTGCTGGTTTGTCAAAATCTAGGTATTATATAAACATTTAAGCCTGAAAGAGAAATTATGGGAACTTGTTTTACATTTATCAGGTATATTTAATTAGTTCAATACAATTCCTCCAGGCTTCCTGAATTCACATCTGAGGAGATTAAGAGGATTAAGGGTACCTACGATTATTTTGGGTTCAACCATTATACCACTGTCCTGGCATTCCCTGTGGAGTATGGAAACCTTCAGCACTATGATGCCGATAGGTAAACAAGTACCAACGTACCTAACCAAGTGGGAGAAGCAAGTCATGTAATCAATTCTAATTCTTTTCTCTGCTTTATTTTACCGACTTTTTGTGAAACCATTTCACTGATTTGATGTTCTCAGGGGTGCGGGAACTATTGCTGATCGTACCTGGCTGGATTCAGGTTCATCCTGGCTGAAGGTCTCACCGTTTGGATTCAGGAGAATATTAAACTTCATTAAGGAGGAGTATGGAAATCCACCTATTATCATCACAGAAAATGGCATCTCAGAGCGGGGTCCTATTGACCTAAATGATACTTTTAGAAGCTACTACTATGAAAAATACATCAACCAGCTGCTGAAAGGTATCAAACCACAACTTCCATTTGGTCTTTCTATGACAATTTTTCAAAGTCCTAACAGTTGTAGAATATCTCATGTAAAGTAGCTCTATTCAATGGATGCAGTACCATGGTTCACATAATTTCACAGAATAACGTTCAAACCAAGATACTGAATTTCTAGTTCATAAAACAATAATTTAGTGTGTATTTGTATTCCTAAGGGTGTTCATTTTCTTGTCCCAGCTTACCTGCTAGATAATGTGGACATCCGTGGTTACACAGCTTGGACACTGATGGATAACCTTGAGTGGGCCACTGGCTTTTCAGAGAGATTTGGCTTTTTCTACGTTAATCGCTCAGACCCTAAACTGCCTCGAGTGGCCAAGACTTCTGTTGCCCTCTACTCCACAATCATCAACTGCAACGGATTCCCCGACCCCACCTTGGGACCCCATGAGTGCATGAACCCCATGCCTGAAGGTAAGTTGCTCAATTAACACAATTACACCCCACAGCGTATATCACGGCCTGAAGTGAGCTATTGCTTTTATAAAACGGCTACCAAGTGTGGCAAAAATAAAGTAGGCTAACAGACGCAATACAATTTGACTTTATTTCATCAACAGACATTTCTTTGTGAATACAGAAAGTAGACCCACCAGGCTACATAGCGCATGATGACAACATACAAGGCTAGAATTATTAGTATTTATTTACTTTATTTTACTTTAAGTATTTATTTATCTCTATTTGCACGATGCCCTTTGTTGTGCAGCCAAACTGTCCAGCGTCAGTAGATTGACTTTGGCAACTTGAACCTATATGATAATATGCTTGCTACTGTGTGCGGGCGGCCAGCAGTGCCTAAAATAATAACACTTCAATATTATACCTACCAGAAAGGGCGGGATTGTGTCTCCTTGAGCAATAGTCTTTTAAACTTTGTTGCAATATCGCAGACATCTGGGGCAAGTAGTTGACTGCTGTGTGTGTGTGTCTGAGAGGCAAATTTTGAATGACGAAATAAGCAATGATTTATGTCTGCCTCTCTCTCTCTCGCTCATTAAATCCGATCTGTAGCCGATCAGATCAGGATCAGATCGCAATTTAATACCAGGTGTAAATGGGGCGTGAGACGCCCACGAAGCTCAGATTGTAACTCGAACCCTGTTTGTCACGGAGTGATAAGGATCTGTGCGAAGGAATTCAACGTCATTGGCTCATTATATCACTACTATGAACCAATTAGATTGCTTCATTTGAGCTACCCGTTTTATAAATACCCGAACTGACTGATGAACTTTAATTAATTTGATTATGTAATGTACAATAACCCCACCTTTGTCAAGGTCCAAACTAACAGTGAGACACTTTAGAGTTAGATGATAAGATAACACTCTCACAATTTGTGCTAGATCCAGTAGACCAGAAGTGTGAGGGGGCGCCTTTTTCTAACATTTTTTGAGGGGAGGCCCACAGTACACATTTCCAGAACAGAAATCTCCGTAACAGCCATGAATTTGTTTCTTTTTAATCAATTTTTGACTTGTTTTTAGGAATAAAATGTTATATAAATCAGGCTATGAATGACATAGGAACAAACTCCTCTGTAAAAACCTTCAGAATAAAGAAACAAATAAAACTGCAAGGTTTGGTGTGTGTAAGTGCTACTGTGGGACAAAGGTTTTGAGAAAACAGCCGTTAAAGATAAGTATTGTAAAATTTCATATTTTGCAAGAAACTGCAGATCAATAGGGTAAAAACAATTAACTAATAAATATCATGAAACTTTCCCACTTGATTACTTACATTAAGACAATTTTTATACAAATGAGGCATTGTCTAATGCTAACTTTTGGTGAATTTAGGATAAATCTACAGACTAGATTTGTGGACTAGTGGATTTTGTTAGTATCAGTGGCAAACACACAGTGGTAAAGGACTCATGAGACACGACTCCAGATGGTTCACAAATAACAGATTTATTGAACAGAGTCCAAAAATCTCATGCAACAGAATCCAAAATCACAAGGCAGAAGTCGAGGTCAGAAGGGAAGGCTAAGGTAGAAACACACGCTAGAAGGCAAACACTAGAGAGTCGCTAGGACACTGACACAAGAGATCAAGACAAACTGGCATCTGACAAAAATGGGAAATGGGTATTTAGGACAGGGGAGACAATGAGGCACAGGTGTAGCACATTAGGGCAGGGACACGGAATTACACAATACACGGAGGCAGGCAAAGACCTGAAACTGGATGAGTCACTCAAACAAAACAGGAAGTGGTTGCGGACTGAACACATGACCTAACTGCAGGAGCAGGGCATGACATTTTGTACCCACGTTTAAGACGTGAAATATAGTTTAGATTTACAATTACTGTCAGCAATCGGTTCAAAATGAATATGATATCCTCTGTGTCTTTTCCACAGGAACAAGTGCACCAATCACACCCCTTCCCCTTGTCAACACTGTGAGCTTCCTGGGAATGAAGCTCTCTGCCAGTGATGCTGAGACTGGACTTAACACCACATTCGCTCTACTGATTGTTGCAATATTTGGAGCTATCTGTTCATCCTGTTGCTTCTTTAAAGCAAACAACAAAAAAAAAAAACATTCCAAAAACTGCATGTTGAATCTATAAACATGGAGAGGAAGCTCTAATAGCAAGTATATGCAGAGCTGTAATAGACGTCCAACACGTCTGAGCTGCATAGTCATATAAATACAATTGTATAAAGCGTCCTGCATGTTAATAAAGTTAGAGATAAAATATATGTATCTGTATAATACAATGGAAACTGCAGTGAATCCCAAGATGTCGTTAAAAGTAAAACACAAATTAAATTACTTATGTCTTTCACTTCATTTAACCCAGTGAAATATTTAATGACTTGCTTAATGCATCAATATGACAAATGATAGCATCTTCTCACCATCATTGTGTTACTGTTCAGACTCAATGACAGATGCTCTCAGATAATTCTTACACACTTCTTTTTCTACAATGAGAAGTGCTGTTACTTTATCTTACATTGTGAAACAAAGTCTTGCACAATGCATGAAATTCTGACTTGCATAAGCCTGTTTTGTTTGTCATTAATGCCATATAAGGTCTATTACTTACCATCAGTGGTCTCAGTGACAAATTTATGTATCTTAGAAAAAGTCAACTTTCTGTTAAACATTTGGAGGCTGCAGCTCTGTCATTACTTTTGCTGTGTCCTGTAATGGTGAGCATGTCGAGAGAGACCACAGCATGGTCTGCAGCCATCTGAAATACAGATGTGCTGCTGGCCTAGCGGCAGCCTGGTATACTCCCCAGGGTCATCACACCATCCTATGAAGGAAACATATTGCCCTATTAATGTAATGTATTATATACATATAAAGATGACATCTACTTCAAAGTCTAAAACAAGAAAGCTAAACTAGAATTTTCCAAGGAAACTGAACTAAAAGAACAAGTGACACTTGTCTGAATGAAAAGGACAGATCATAATTTATCCAGTTTAACTATAGTTTAGCTGAACCTAAGCTGGTAGGTTGAACTTTACAGATAGGTTTTAAACCCTGTAGTGCCAGATTAACTCCGTTTCAAAATGCAGTCAGAGTCAAGTGACAAAACCAGTGAGAGCCTCTTGAAGGGCAGTAGTTGTTAATAATGTGCTCTCCATCCAAATGAAGATATTCACCCTGAGATTAAAGTAGATTTTATCCCCCCCAAATACAGTAAGGTTATTTGCGTATGCAAGTTCATAAAAATAAGGTATTAGGAATTGGCTGACTTTTCCCCACTAGATTGTTTTGTTTGCTTTTACTTTAATTGAACAGACTTCAAGTATTTAACTACAATTGAAAGTGGACAATTTGACCATTCAAAGCAAGTAACACAACAATACAAAACAATTTGTTGAAAAAATTTATTATAAAAACTAACCACAAAGTACTATCAATACAAAAAAGTATAAAAAGTACAAAAAGCATTGCTCAAAAATAACTCGATGACAATATTTGAGTAGGCATTAATGGCACTGTGGATACGATTCAGAATACAAAAGATGGCATCTTAGCAGAGTGCATTCAAGGCGTTGAATTCACATTGAAATGATTAAATTGTTTACAACCCTCATTGATACGCTGGAACAGTAATAAAAAAGTATCCAAAAATCAGCAGACATGGAGCATGAACGTGACAGAGTATAATCTCCTATTTAACCAACAGATGCAAATACATTTGGGTCTGTACAGAGAAAGGGATGCTTTAATGGTCATAGCTGATGTGTAAATAAAAGCTGTAGGTTAGTATTTAATAAAATGTATTTATTTTCTCGAAATCAAATTTTAACAAACCATTTGCACCAGTCCATGTATTTAATTGGGCTTCAGGGAGCTAAGACAGCAGTGAATGTCATTTCTTTTAAAATGAAAAAATAAGCCACGAAAAATTAAGCCACAGTGACAAGAGCCTCTTCGCAATACCAAAATACTTAAAACTAATAGAAAAATAACAAAAAAAAAAAAAACCAGTATCAAATACACATTTAAACAATTAAAGACAACATCAAGAGTTACATGTTTTTCAAGCATTACCCAGGTTTGTTTATTCCTTTGGACAAAGGCACCCCAAGTGTGTTCCAGTTACCATCAAGGCACCAGACTTGGGAATGTTGACTGGTGCAGCGCCAACATTGTCAAAACCATTTAACTAAATGAAATGACACACAAAGAAACCTTTGTATGAACATTAACACATCAAACACTTTAGCATGACAATAACTCCAGTACCTTTTCTTTTATGAGTGGTGCCTTGTCCGTTAACCTTTTGTTCGCATCAACAAACACTCGCTCACTGATTCACTTCCACACCAAGTTTCTTACAGTTTAAACATGTTTTTTTTTTGCTCTACAACTGGCTTGGCCTTACTTAATTACAAAATACCATAAAACAGAGTTCCAGTTTAGTCTAAGGCAAATTTGAGATGCACTCACTGAACTCCAGAGGACAACCTCTGAATAATAACTCCAAGTCTCGTAATAAGAAAAACAAAACAAAAAAAAAAAATAACACACAATAGCTGCCCTGAGGGAGAAATACACTTTAACCTTAACCGTTCTTGCTGTGCGACGGTAGTTTGTAAGCACTTTGGATCTTCAGACAGGCTGGTGTCTCAAGTATTGCTGGGTTGAGATGACCATTCTCCTCCTCGTTTGGCCGTAACACTGGAAAGCTTGGGCTGACTTCATCCACCTCAAGCATATTCATGTCACAAACACAAACACACACACACACACACACACACGCGCTTGATTCCCTTATGTCCGCTCACTGATCCTAATGTGAATTTGAATCTACTGTGTCAGCTGGGCTGCTGAGAACCTATGCACGGAGACCTGTGAAGAGAGGAAATGCGTCAATGTCAGAGAAAAGCATTTCGTAAAGATCACAGCTACAAATTAGAAGATAGAATCAAAAGTACAAAGTTGTGGATGGGAAGCCTCACCTTTCTCACACGTGCTGCTCTGCTTCTCCTGGGCAAAGTTTAATCTGTTCTGCTCAACTGCGGTGCCGTTGGACTCTGGGCTGCTGCTGCGTGACGGGCTGCCCTCCTCGTTCTGGTAAGCCAGATCCAGATGCTGTTGGGCCAGTTTAAGGTGTCGACGCAGCCTCTCCAGCTCCCTTGATGAAGCCTCGTCCCCGAAAGACTCGCGACCCGAGTCTCCCAGGTTGTCCCTGAAGCCCATCTTCCCCGATGGGTCCTTCTTCAGAGCTGTGTGGTAACCCGGAGGGGCGGAGGGCTGGCGGGATACGGAGGATCTGTGGCTGGCCAGAGCTGCATGACGGGGGGTCGGAGGTCGAGGCCGTGGTGTGCAAAAGCAGTCCCGAATACCGCTGATGCCAAGGTGAAGGATCTCCAATATGGTGAAGAGCAGACACAAGGAGCTGACTGCATACATGATGAGCAGGAAGATTGTTTTCTCTGTAGGGCGAGAGACGAAGCAATCCACTGTATGCGGACAAGGAGAGCGTGTGCATACATACGACGGTACCACTTCCAGCCCATAAAGGACATACTGCCCGAACAGGAACGAGGCCTCAAAGATGGCACGCGACAGCAGCTGAAACACGTAAACCTTCATCAGGCCATCGCGCTTTATGCGACGCCGTCCATCATGCTTTTTACTGGGCTTCTCCACAACTTCCTTTTCCTTTTCTGGCTCAATCTCCTCCAGGATCATGGGGTCCTCCTCCCCATTATCCTCCGCTTCCTCGTAGTCCCGGTTAGCCCCACGGCTCACTATCGGCATCCTCTTCCTGCCCCGTGGCCGGTAGTCATCGTCGTCCATGCGGGCAATCTTATGCATAGCAAAGCCAAGGTACATGATGGTGGGGGTGGTGATCATAATCACCTGAAACACCCAGAAGCGAATGTGTGATAGCGGCGCAAATGCGTCATAGCACACATTCTCACAACCAGGTTGCTGTGTGTTACACACAAATTTACTCTGTTCATCATAGTAGATTGACTCGCCCCAACAGCTGTCAGCACGATGCGAAAGACAATGAGAAGAGTGAGCCAGATTTTGCCCACGAAGGTGGAGTGGTTGGAAATCTCGTCCAACAGACGTGTAAGGAAGCTCCAGCTCATTTTGCCTCTGGAACAGGATGGATCCTCTCAAACCTACGGAGAAAAATAAGTGACAATTTAAGTGTTGTATTAATTGCATCTGCCATTAGGCATAAAAGAAATGTTATATTTAGTGGTCACTGAAAAAAAAAATATATAAGAGCAATTCCCAAATCATCAAGACAGAATTTATGGAACACATTTTTCATTTTACGGGACGGAGAATTAACAGATTAGAGTCATTTGGTCATAAATCAAGGCAACTACTTAAACCGGAATTACTCTAAAACAACCAGTAATCAGAATAAAAACGTGAGTGATAATGACACACTGCATCACAGAACTGTTCATCTCAACTCTCAGTGTCTTTGCAACTTATAGCCACAAGGTGAAGCTATTGTGTCAGTGTTAGAAATTGAGAAATCCCAAACCAAGCCTCACTGCCATGACTACGGGCATGCACAGATCCCAGAGAAGGTCTCACGAGATGCTATCGCCAAATTATGCAACCATACCCAGACTGTTAACCTGACTGACGAGCTCTGCCTTTCAGAGTCAAAGCATACAAGTCAACAACAAATTCGTAACTAAATGTCTGAAAGTACGGGCAAACATCCAAAATTTATAAAGACATAACATTTGCAAACTGAAGCATTTCCTCAAGGCTGTCCCTTCATTGACCACCAAATGTTAAATGCTGCAGTAGTCGATAATTCTAGTCTCACTGTAACACTTTACACATACCGTAAACCCATGCCACAATCACTTGGTGGTAGTCCCGGTTTAATAACTGGACTATGATTGCCAAAACAGAGTCAAGAGCCGATAGTTAAACACACTAAAGAGGCAGTGAAGAGGTCCTGTGGTTTCACACCATCTGTGACCAATCTCATAACAACTTCTGAGTAATTATCCAACACTATAAACTACCAGGCTTTTACCAAGATTTAGGCTTCAGACCTATTTCAATGAAATCAATTAAAGGTTGAACATATTTTCTATCGGTATGTAACTTATTTTCTTAATATTGGCCTGGACACTACTTCAGGTAAGGATGGGGAACTAATCTTTAACTTGCAGGTTTAATAAAAAGGTAAATTAAATAGCTCAATCAAAGGGTACTGTCTAACAATCTCATACCAACTAGCACTAAAAGGCCTTTACAGATGATACAAGACTGCAAAGCGCTCCAGAACAGATCCTTAAGAATGGGTTTTGGTGTCCCAGGTGTGAATGGGAGTACTGTGTGATGTTACGGTTAGAGGACACTCTCCTTAGATAAATAAAGAGTTAGAATAAAGTTGTGAAGCAGCACTTGGCACTCAGATGAATAATCAGCTTTAGAGAGAGAGAGAGAGACTTGAATAAGAACACACATTCATCATTGACCCAGTGGCTGCTCTATCAGACTCTCTGACTAGATTGTGATTATGAGTTCATATTCTGCTTGTAATCTGCATTTCCAAGCAGAGAGATTGTATGAGGTCAGTATGCGGTGAAAAAAATTCCTGCATGTTTCTCCACAAAAGTCCCCTTTCATGGTTGCCCATGTTTATTCACTGTTTTTATGGTGTTGCAATTTTTATAATCCTTCCTCGGCAGTAACACCTGAGAAAAGCCTCTCCTCATTGGAGGTATGTGGTTTTACACTGGAAATGCGTGCAGAGGAACAATGAGCATCACCTCAAACCGTTTTCCTGGGAAATCAAAGCTTTGTGTTATTGGAATCACATCAGATTGGTCATATGTGTCAGTTACCTAAAATGTAAGCTACGTTGCTCTTCTCTCAGGCTGCAAGAGACGCAAGGAACAAACATGTAAGGAATAGAACAGCATACTTTGCTGCTTGTAATCTAGGTTAACAGTTGGGAGTTGCCCCCAAGCTACTGTCAGAGCTAAGAGGCAGAGAAAAACCACCGCCTCACATGCAAGTGTCTGTGTGAGTGTCAAACTTGCTAAAAACCATCTAACCCCTGCACAGAACTAGATAATCAGACACTTTCAATCTAAAGTTAAAGCTCAAATCTGCAACTCTTTTTGTCATCTCCACAGTAAAGTGTTGTTAGATTTTAAGACTGGCACATGGTTGGACCTGAAGTGTATGTGTCGTTATTCTGCGATGCCTCATTGCTAATGGTAGCAAGCAACGTGCAATCTCGCCGACGATGCAAACTAAGTCTGTTCAACCTGAGCTGTCAGCTGTGTTTTTCTACTGTTTTTGTAGTTTTATATTCACACCAAGAAATAAAGAACATTACAGAACTGGTAGGCAGTACACTTTGCTAGCTAATCTGTCCTTAATGGCTCTTAAGGCCCATTTATACTCCTGCGTAGGGTCTACATGAGTACCTACGCACATAGACATGCATTTATACTTGTGCGTAGGTGTGTCCGTCATTCTGCAACACCTCCAAACGCTAGTCGGGAGTAGCGCTACAGCGTCCACTGTGTTGACTTTTGCCGGCCGAGCAGGCTAACTTCCGGTTTAGCATTCCGCTAACGTAAATGGGGGTAAAATTGTAAACGTGCAGCTGGTGTAGCCTTTTCAAATGTTACTGTCCGATCACATTCGGAACGAGTCATTTCGCTCGGGTTGCGACGGTCAAATATATTGAATCACTGTGTTACAGCCGCCGTTTTGGCCGCTAGTAAATGTTACTTCAAAAGCGCAGGGTACTTCCGATCGGCTCGGAGGCATCGCGAGGCTACCCAGCCGACCAATCACAGAGCTTACCGTCCGTGTCGACTCGACGTATAGTTACATTTTTGAGGAGGTGCACGTCAGGCGACGGCGTAGCCTCTGCGTAGCCCCGTAGCCTACGCCGTTGATTTGACTCAGAAGTATAAATTGCACTTTGAGGATCCATTTAACCACACCAGACAAAACATAAGGAAAATGTTGACGTTAGATGCTATTTAAACATCATGTCAAGTACAAGTAAAAAGGCACAGAGAACAACAATGTGCCAAAAAGTAACAGATTTAAGCTTGAATACAAATTCAGTGGCTACAGATGCACCTCAACCAAGTCACTTTCAGACATTAAAGACTACTAGCTACAGCCCAACCAACACTGGATTGTGGAGGCTGATGCCAATATTGATGTGTTAGTTTAAAAACTGACCATGATGTTTTAAGGGATATAAATTTTTCACACCAAAACAAGCATTGTTAATATATTTTAATACAAAATTTGGCTTAATTTTTTTAAACCAATATATGTTCTACCTTAAAACGTTACTGTACCATATTGTCACTTACTGACCTACATGTCTGCAATAAGTTGACATCGGTATGCCTCAGGGTAGGTCGATATGACTGTATATACTGTGCAACGATAGAAATGTCTACACAGGTGAAATTTAGCTATGTAGCAAATCAGGGCTGGATTCTTGACAGATCTCACAAGGTAAAAATTATTTAATCCTGTGGCTATTCTAGACTTTTCCAAACATTTTCCAAATGTTAGTGAGTTATTTTGGGGTTGTGACTCTCCCAAATAAAAATTATCCACTGTTTTACAGCTGCTTCTTTAACAAAACAAGGTTTGTCAAATTGCCCCTCAAAGCGCATCACACTTCCTGTGTTGGAGCCCAAACTTTTTTGGCTTCATGCACCGCTACCGACGTTGTATCAGATTCTCTTTAAACCTCCATGGACTTGGGAAGCTACGGGACTGATTACCGCGTTCTCATGTGGTGCGAGAGAGATGGTTGGTGGGGGGTAACGTACGTCCAAGTTGGTTTGCCAACCACTGCAGAAGAACACAGTAACGAGAAAACATGGAGGAGAGTGAAATTGTAAATACAGTAGAGCCAATTGCATTTAATTGGCATCGGCCGTTTATAAAAGCAGATATGACTATTAAAAAAGAAACCTAGTCAGATCCTTCACTCATGTCATGGTGTTGCATAGTTTGCCCACTAGACGGCGACCAGCTGCAGCTCCCCTGTTAACTACACTGCCTCACCACAAAAACCACAGAAGAAAACAATCAGCTGACCGGAGTTTACACGCAGCATTTAGAAATGAAATTGAGAGCGGTGAGTCTGTCTTTTGTCAAGTTAATGACATGACTTTAATAATTATAATAAAATACAGACCCAGTCACTTCTCTCCTGAAAACATTCATGACTTGCTAACCCTCCCGTTTTTATGCCATCTCACCGCAGTTTAATGTTACAGTAGTTGGGTGTTGAAAGCTGCTGACAGACGTAACTGCACATTTCAAACTGTGTGGCAGTTCTAGCGAACAGTCCACATTTGTCCCTAGTTCATCACTTCTAAATATTCTAGCTACAGCAGCTCATGCTGCCCGTTGCTAAATTAGCCACAAAGCTAATGCCGCGTTAATCAGTGGAGGAGCGCCAACGTTAACGAGCCGTTAAACTATAGTTTGACGTATTCTAAATATATCTGCGAGCCGCCTGTCTGCAGCTAGTCGGCGTGTCTTAAACCAGAGCGGAAATGTAAATAAACATGAGCTGAACAAGAATCTAACACGGCTTCCTGTAGCTCCTCTTTATGTGACGTTAGTTAAATTAAATCTCAAAGTTGCAGGTCCTCGTTGGAGACATTCCTGTAGTATTAGATGTATTCAACAGCAGCTCACTGTATCCTAGACGGCATGATTTATACTGATGGTGGTTAAATAGCTTTGGTTAGAATTAAAGAGTGCCGGTAAAGGGATGGACTAGATGTGAACGTGCTCCACTGAAATTATGGCAGATTATATGTAAAGTGAAATACACATGCTTATTCTCTCTCACTCTCTCGTTTACAGACGGCTGAAAAAGTTGCACCTTCCAGTAGCAAATATTTACATGTTCACTTTGAGACTGTAATCGATGTTATTAACATAATCCATTTAGGAAAAGGTTTTATAGCCCACTTCAACACCAGCTTTCAATATCAGCTTGTTCTAAGTGTAGTTTATACAGTAAAGGGGTCTACTATCCAAATCATTCTTGAAATCAAAATATCGGCTCTTTTTCACTTTAATATCGGCCCCCAAAAACCCATATCGGTCAGGCTCTAAAATACAGAGCAGGAGTTGTTTTTGTTTGCAAGTTCCAATTAAAAAAAAAAACACAACTCAAATTTGAGGATTTATCATATTATAAGATTACATAATGTGATAAAAAGACTTTGGCCATATCGCCCACCCCTTAAGTGACTCCTAATTCTGAGAGCTTCTTTAATGTTTACATCTTGAGTATTCCCAAATAAAAAACAAAAAGCCTCTGCAATACATACCACCTCCATGTCCTATCTACTCAAGCAGCCTATCTGTAGCACTTCAAAGAAAACAGCCTGCTTTTCATAAAAAGGAGCACAGTAAAGGAGCAGAGTTTCCACAGTGACTGAGCCTGCCAGAACAGAGAGGCTTTTGTGACTCTCACATCTGGGAGGCTAGTTATGGTTTGTCCCCCCTTTATCCCAGAGCCCTAAAGCTTAGAGGCCCTGGGCATGGGAAGGAAAGGGCCAACAATAACCAGAATATGAGTCAAACTGAGAGTGACTAGAGGGGGGAAAAATTTAACTGAACCGCCCTTTGTATCACCATGAACCATAATAATACTAATAATACCATAAAAACTGGATTGAAAACTGAGGTTGGTGAGGAGATAAAATATGAAGACTAATCTGAAGTAACACAAGGCGTAGACCATGTTCTTATTTAAACACTACAGCGTGAAACATTAAAACTAATCCCATTTGCACTGAGCATAAGACAAAAAAAAGAGAAAAAGAAATGAAATATCCTCCTCGTGCCTAACGGGACACGACGTCACCGCGGAGCTACACACGCTTCCACGAGCTCAAGTCAATGGTGTGACCGTATGGTTGCGCCACATTGTTTGGGCAAAGTAAGCTATGAATACAGCTATTTTCCAGGATAAGAGGTTTTGTAAACGGGGTGGGGGGGAAGAGAGAGACACAAGGCACGACTCCTGCGCGTTCTTCCCATCACCAAATTCAGTCGAGACACCGCAGTCAGGATGGCAGATAAAATTACCAGAACATTCTGCATACCAGCAGAAATATAACGGAATGTGGCGCAAACGACACCACTTTGGCGTCAATATACCGTAAATTAAAATAAAAAACACCCATGCGACCACTTTACGTGCTTTAATTAGCGCTGCCTGCTGCCAGCATGTGCGCGTAAACTTAAGTTAGCCTTAAAAACACTAACGTTACATTTCCCCGACTGCGGTATTGAGAACACGTTCCTAAAACGCCGGAATTACATTAGCAGCTTTCACAAGACTTCACTATTCCTCCGGCGAAACCGTTAAAGCTAAAACTTGAGCCAAACGCACTATTGTTAGCCACAGCCACACGTCTACGTGGTGATGCTGCCGCGGCTGCGTTACCGCGACTTGTTTGCGTGGTGGGCTATTTTACCTTCAGATGTGATTTTTGGGTCCTCCGCTTCCGCACCAACGGCTCCTGGAAGTTGTCTCGTATTTCTACAGCTTTTTCTTCGTTTTCTTTTAATAAAAAGAAAGCCCTCCCGCTCTAATATCAAGCCATTCAGTTGTTTCTCGCTTCGAGGAGCCAGCGTCCTTCGCCAGTTGTGTGTTACACTGCGGGGTGAGGACAAAGAATATTCCCAAATCCCCCCCTTTTTCTCCTCCCAGTTTTAGCCGGGCACCCCACCCCCTGTCTGCGCACTGTGCGCAGAGTGGAGGAAAACGATCATCTGCCAGCATTCCTGATGCAATCTTTGCCTCTCTTTCGGTTTAAACTTTACCCTGGACTCAGCTACTGATAATTAAAACAAAAAAAACAACCTCTGGAGTCACTGCATGTGACACCAGAAGGATTCAGAGAGAAGAATAAATATCACTTCGTTAGTACTTGATATTCACAACTGCAAATGCACAATGCAAAGCACTTAAATTGTTACCAACAGAACAAACAACTCATTTAATGGTGCTTCATGTTACAACCTGCAGATCCCTCATCTCTGCCCGCATTCCTTAAAGCAGGTGACCATAACATAACAGAAGTCACACTGTTTGTGTGGCCTGTCAGGCCCCATCCACACTAAGGCATTTAAATTTTCAAAGGGAGACCTTTTTTTCCGTTTTCCGTTTTAAAACTTTGGCTAGTGTTTTAGTGTGGATGGGCAAAAAAGAGGACTATAGAAACGATGATGCAGACGCTCACACTTGGCTCTCTGATTGGGTCTTTTAAGTCATGCAATGTATAGACACAATGCTACTGACAGAGTTTTTGATTTGGTATTTTTATTAAAACATTTTGTACCGTGCAAATAACACTTACAGACTTGTACTGTAAGTGTTACTTGCGAGGACTCCCAGTCTGTTTTCCGCCACCACAGCTGCTTTTAACTCCCGTGTTACATTCAGTAACAGTCCCACCTTGTTATTGGTCCATGCAAAATAAAATCTGGTGCGGTTCTACGTCTACATTACTTTATTCTTTCGCCAAATCTTCTGTAACTACGGAATAGACCATCTGCTTCAGGTTTAAACCGGCATGCATGCCCAGTATACGTGAACGGCCACTAGTTTTAATGTAGACAGAACAACTCTGATACCCAGCTAAAATGCCAGTATGGACGGAGATCATATTCATTTTAAAACTCCATTTTTAAACAAAAATGGAGTAGTGTGCATGGGGCCAGAAGCAGCAGTGCCAACCTCTGTTTCTGTTGGCAATGTGCGGAAAGCATGCAGCGCTTACTGATAGTGAGTGCGCCCTCACACAGCTGATGCAGATGTTCGGAAGTTGTTGCCATCATGAGGCCCCTTCCTCCATGTCACACTTTCTTTGGCAAGGGCCGCACGTGCGTTTCCTCATCCATCCCCCACCCCTCTAGCATCTCCTTGAAGCAACACCCTGCACTTTACAATGTTCAATACTAGAAGACAAAGGAAAGTTAACTCTGTTTTAAGCCAGGATTTATGACCCACATTAGGACTTGAAGGAGTCTGGAGAAGTACTGAATCATGATCACGAATCACTAAATGAACCATGTGGACTTGCTATTCTAAAAAAAAAAAAAGATAAAAAGTGCCATCTACCATCTGCAGTATGGTATTAGCCTAACACTCAATCAAAGAGTGAGATTTCCTTTAAGCAGCTGAATTTCCAGTAGGCTTACACCGCACTTTCCCTGGAGAAGTAAGTTAAATGATATATGTGCGGTTACCCAGATTAAATGTTGCAGGCGTCCAGTCAGCATCAGTCTCCTGGGGTTGTCACTCAAATTGAATAACCACATTGTTATGCTCTCCTGAAATGCCAGTCTTCATTTCTCACCCACCTCTCCAAACAAAAACACAGACGAAGCAGATCTTCTCTGCCTTCACATGTTCCTTGTTGTGAATATACTGCAAAGATCAGACTGTTTAATGTCTTTTTGATGGCTGGCCGCGGAGGGTGACAGCACATTACAGGCACCAGTTATTGTTTAATATCTGCTGCAAACAGGAGGTCAGCAGAGGAATGCAATGCCCTTCCCCCTTCTCGGGGAGCAGGGAAGCTCTATTGTGAACCACAAGCATGCTTTTATTCATAGGGTGTAATGTGGGGTGCCCTGGTAAACCACAGTCCATATGACAGAGAAAAATAATCTGGAGATGGAACAGCCCAGCCTCGTGGTTCTTTTACATCATGAGCTGAGGTTAGCTCTCCTGTTGCTTACAAAGAATACAAAAGTGTGTACAGGCATGTATTAATATTCTACAGTTATACTTGCTAGTACTCTGGTTGGGACTTTGAGCATGCATGTTAAGAATTGAGCTATAAGGATGCACATCAATAGTTTACCCCAAATGCACTTGTTTCTGATCACACACAGGGGTAAAACACCACATTGTTCCAAATGCTGATGCACTGTAAAAACCTACTGAACCCATGGCTGTTTTTCAGTTCCTTTATTTTGAGGCTCATGGTGTAGTCACCATACTATATCGTGTCATTTTTCAGGATGGGAAAGGCCACTCAGAAGGGCTACTTTTCCAATGGAAGTGATGCTATACATTTATGAGCAGTATGCAGTATATTGACTCAGGTACTTCAACCATTTACCCACACTTTAAGAAAACACATTTGTTCCATCCACGCTAAGCTAACACCCTCAAAAGTAGTAGAATTTAAAAACAGCTTTTCAGTGTCAGTGGAAAAAACCGTGTAAATGCTGATTTATGACCCAAAGCTGCTTGCTCAATTGGTTATTACCCAATAGAGGAGAATTAAACTCTTCTCTTGTGGTGTTTCAGTGTTGGCGTTTATGATTCATCCACATTGGTGTGGATATGGTCTGACACTAATTGTCTGTTACTGTTTTTAGTCTGTGCTTCTCTCCATTGGTCTCTGTTTTACCACAAAAAGAAACATCTGGAGTGGCTTTTCTTTATGAGTGCTTACCACTCGGCAAGTTTTCCTTTGTGGTGACAGCTCCACAGATATGATGTTGCGACATATCTCAAGAGGTGGATGGGCTTTGCTTAAGAGTTGCCCTCTTGTTTTCTTTCAAGCGTGACCCTCTATGAATCATCCAATTGCGATGTTTGCTTTCCTGCCACAGACAGACACACACACACACACACGCACGCACCTACACATTTTTGATAAAAGAGTCAGCTTACAACTGGTTTTGTGCCTTATGAATGCTTGTGCAAGTTCTGCTAGGGAAGCCATAAAGAGGCTTCTGATTAACCACCATAGGAAATCATTTATACAATAGTCACTGGCGACAGACAACAAAATGTTTGATTCTGTTTGAATTGTGCCCCTGAATTACACATGTGATGTTTATTAATTTAAAATATACATATGCATGTCAAGAAAGTTGCAGTTCGTTGTAAAACTGTTTTAAGTATCAACGCATCAAGACGGAATTAGAAAGACCACAAATACGAAAGTCTGCGTATCTGAAGTCTTTTTCACTCAATGACTGAAGCTAACATAACTTTTGTGGATGATGTGATGAAGGACCAAGAGTTGTTGGATTGAACGCATCACATGGATAATCCAATTAGAAAAAGTACAACGGACAGCCAATTATAGTCTGAGTTCCTACTTGTGAACTTGGGGCAAATCCATCTCGGAAATCCGTCCACCCCGACTTTATTAAGAAGCAGTTGTCTGACATCACATGGCAGCACCCATGGAAGCGTAGTAGATCAACTAAAAGGCAACATAAAGCATATTTGCTTGTATTTAATTAACATAATAAATACTATCATATTGTAAAACCTGTTCTGTGTGTAAATTGATGTCAACATGTATGTCGCCAGTGTTATTAGGTTGATGGTTACGGTAAACAATCTCTGAAAGTCATCTTCTCAGCACTAAAGTTATTCAGCAAAGCATTAAAAATGCAAAAAAAAATGTGAAAACGTTAGGAAATATTCAACATTTACTGACTTTTGCAGGTTACCAATGGAGGTATCTAGACGTAAAGACGTAAAGCCAGTTTATGTCACTCATTTTCATTAAAACTGCTATCTATTTAATTAACAGCAAGGGGACTGTTAAGGGTTCAGCTGTGTACACTTGATAAAGAAACATCAGTTGGTTACAGTCGGCCATGGTTTTCATTCACGTTTGGCTTCATGCACCTTGAACGCTTTGAGATCGGAAGTCAGAAACTTTAAGTGGGAAATTCGAACCTCCAATTGTGACTGGAACGCAGCCTTAACTAGTTTTATGACAAACTGCAACTTTCTTGACGGACAAAATAATCTTTTACACTGACAGACTTCATATGTGTTATTCAGGGCACAATTCAAACGGGATAAAAAATGTGTTGTCTCTCGCCGTACATATTTTTTCCAAAGAATGTCCCATGGGGCGGAAGTGGAAGGGATGGACTTAGACTCTCTGGTGTTCCTCATTCAGCTGTGGTCACCAGTTTTGTTAGCAGCTGAAATGCTTGAGAGGACCATCAAGATGGAAAAAATATGGCTTACTCTACAGACCTCAGCCACTGACAGTTGTGGTTTTGTTTCCTCAACTACCATTTGTGAACACTGTGAAGGGATTCCTGTTCTCTATATTAATGCCATCTTTGCAGATTAGATGATCCACATAGGCACACAAATGCCACAGTCACATTAGGGTCTGCGAGTAAGCAGAAATGCTTGCTGCATACTCTCTCTGGTTTGAATCAAACTTGCATTCTTGAGGCAGTCTCCCTGCCAACACCCAGGAAAATGCACAAGGGCATGATTCATTTTATTAAATAGCATTAGCACAAGGTTAACTTGGCAGGCGTCCAAGATGACTTTAGAAAAATGTCCAGCAGTGTCTCCGCTATGAGCCAGAAAGGAATTCCTTTCTCCCGCAGCCTGGCTGTCAGTTACACAACCTTTTTAAATTATTTATTTGTCCACTCCTCGTGGCAACTTTTTGTTTTCATTTTTTTATTCTTTCAACTCCTTTCTTCCACCATCCATACTTGACCCTTTATCAAAAAGACAAAGTTCATGTTCAGATAGTAAATCTACCTGCACCTGTAAGGTTTCTGGCAATCATTCGAAAGACACAAAGTAATTAAGTTCAACAGTGAATCTAGCCCACGTTGTTACATTTTAATTCACAGTACAACAGGGAAGCTGAGTTTCCTGCCAGCAAGACTAATGCTTTCCATCTGTGTGTTGTTTAGGAGTCTTTGTATCCTAAATAGTGCCTAATAAGGTTCGGCATCAGATCAGAATGGCTCAGTTTGACTTAACCCCTCATTAAAACAGATCGGACCTTATGCCATTGATCTAAACAAGATTTGGACTACATGATACATGGCCGTGCCTGAAGCCTAAATCACAACAGAATAAAACAGTGTGGACATTAAAATGTGCTTACAAGCCCAAAATGTTCAACATTCTGTATTCTCAGGTGCAGTATATCACGCCTAGAGCCCCAAATGGATCAAAACAATAGCCAGAGGTGTTCGTGCCATGCATTCCAAGAAAATCCAGTGTAATCATTAAATAAAGCAAGGCTGATGTGTTTTTTAAGTTTTAAATCTCTGGATATTGGAAGAGAGGCTTTGCAGTGGGAGGTTTAATTCTTTTCAGTGAGTGGATGAAAGCTTTTCTGCAGTCACTGAATATTTCTGTCTGGTTTACTTTTCTTACTCCTTGCTGGTTTACTGCTTGCTCTTCCTTCCTTTCCTGCCTGTCACCCTATTTCTGGGACAGAGGGGAACAGGGTGACTAAGCAAGGGGTAAAAGGGGGGGGGCTTAATTTGCAAGGTCACCTTTTTTGCATGGGGGAGGGGGGCTGATGTTCTCAAAAGTGAGGATCCTGGTTTGTGTTTTTTTTTGCGTATACAGTCACCCAGAGTCCTTCCAGTGCCATCTTTGTTTCAGAGAGTGGACAAAAATGTACTATTTTGTATTTTCTATGTGTGCAGATGCAATTACGAAATCCCTTGTGTCTGTCATGCAGCCAACACCAGCACCCCCCAGCAGCATGGAGGGGGTACAGTTGCAACAGACTGCACGTGGGACACACAAAAGAAACCCCTGTGCTTACAGGGAGGAGGGGTACAGAGTTACCATGGAAACAGACAGCCCTACCCCCCTAGCAGATGGTGTAGTGAGGGTGTCGGGGGCTGAGTGTAGTATATGGCGGGACCCGGAGATGATTATCTGTCTCAGGTTTCCGTTCTGTGTGTCTTCTTAACAAAAGCAGGTGGCTTTGTTTTGTGTAAACTTGTTTGTTAATGCAAAGAGACAAGCTTTGTTCTGTGGATTACAGGAAAACACAAGTTATCACTCACATCGATTTAAAGGCTTTTATGGATTTCCACCTATTTGTTTAATTGCACTTTAATGAGCTGTTGTAGCTTTGATCAAATCTTTGTTTGAATTTAACACACTGAAATTGCTGGCTCTAAAATAGCACCAAATGTTAGGTTCACAGTCGATAGCCTGGTTTCCAATTTTTATTATTTTTCAGACCTCTTAATACAAAATTTCCTCTTTATGTCTCCCCAAACAGTTTTCTGTAGCTGTATTTGATGGTTAGTAACACAAAGACAAAGATTTTATACAAAACGCCCCAGTAACTTTGGAAGATATCCACTTCATTTGGCTAATAATGGCTATTAATGTAAATATTGTACATATGCATACCCCTTTATATTTTTCTTTATATTTTATATTTATACCCTAACTGTTGCGCCTGATCTGGCAAGGCGCTGCAGTGGCCGATTATCTTGGTAGATCACTTTGTGACATGAACGCTGTGAATTCTACAGTTTACCTTGCAATCGTCACAACCAAAATTTATTAAAAAATGTAAATCATGATTTTACATACTTGTAAAATCTGATACACCTTCCAATTCATGGAGCTGGACTTCTGTGGATCGAATTGTAGCGTAGCTGCCACAGCTACCTGGGTTTGCCACCACTCAGTTGGGTTTCCTGGCCTGTTCTCCAAGTTGGGTCTTTCCTTTTCCCAACAAAAAGGCAGCGCTTAAAAACGGAAAATCAGGTTGCCTCACTTGCTGAATGCACTCTTTAAATGCAATAGTGAGGGAGCTACTCTCCTCATGTTGGTCCAATATCTCACCCCAACCATCCTTTAAGTTCTCTCAGCTGCAACAGAATGAGTTTTGAGAGAGTTTTGTCAGAGTTCAGAGTAAGATTGTTACATTCGGTGTCTACATGACAAATTACAATTATACAAACTATAATTACAGTTTCACACAAGTTAAAAAAAAGCAACCTTTAATCCTTTGGAGCAAACATGCTTGAGGCTAAAGAGCAAAGTCTTTTAAAAAGAGAAAAAAGAAATGCTTCAAGGCACAGGAAGTGTGATTATAGAGGATGGCCTCTGTGCTCTGTTGCCCCCCTGCCCATGCTGCTGCTTACAACCCATCTCCGGGTAGCAGACGCTTCCTTACCTTTGCTAAGAACCCATAAAACTTCTCTGTGAAATGTTTTTTAATGGCACCCCCAAGAGAAACTATTATTACTAGTTTAGATAATTTCATACAAAATTATCTGAAGCAATTGAGCAAATCATGTTTTTAACACCAGCCAAACTGTATGGGGGAATAGACTCCCACACACTTGTATCTGTTCGTGCATGTGGATACTCCCTTTACAGACTCCACGTGTAACTCAACTCCCCAGCTGCCCGCATCTGGTTTGGAGGTTTTGTAACTCCGTACTCACCCAAGCTTGTATCCCTCTTCCCACTTACAATAATACCCAATCTTGTGTCTTGTGAGAAAAACAGCCTGGCTATGTTTTTATCTCTATACAGTTCTCTGTCTTCCAGAAATGTCATCTTATAAGAACTTGTTGTAGCACTGTGCAAATGCCAAACTTTAAAAGTAATAGTCCTTAATTCACATTAAGCCCCTATACCTTTTTGTCATAAACAGGCTATTCTGGTGATATCAGTATGTCTGTGCCAAGGAGTCATAAAAGCGTAAAAGACTTGGCAGCCATATTGCCAAGCCTTCAACTGAAGTTGCAAAGACGAATTATGAGCTCCAAGATCACCACTGATTCAGCATGCACAGCACCTCTCCTCTGGGTGACAGGAAAATGAGACAATCTATCAAAGCGGCAGTAAGAGACTGCGGAGGAAAAGAAGATTTGTGTGTTTGGAGTCATACAAACTGAAGGCTGAGCTTCAGTCCCACTTTCTGGAATAACTTTAATTTATAACCAAATTTAGTTCTTAAATTGTCTATGCCAGGGTCGGTTGTTTATCTTTTTATCCATCAGTCATCTCACACATTCCCGGCCATCAGCGGGTCAACAAACTTGTGCACTGAACCTCCACTTTACCTTGTTGTGTTTTATTTTTCCAAATTCATGTCAAAGTAAGTGACAGAATGAGAAGAGGTTTTACATGTCAAAACGTGAGTTTGAGAGAGGAGTTGTGTCCGTACGCTTGTGAGGGTAGCTCGGACATGGTTCTCGTCCTGCACATGTGTTTATTCCATCTGGCCCTGCCCTCTCATGTCTGAGTGGTGATGTCATGACAACGCTTCTTGTTACACCACAGTTTTCGCACTGGGTCAAAGTTAGACTTTTGGGAGACTTTGGAGTATGTTTATATTTGGGCTGGACGGGACAAATTACACTTACTCTCCTCATGGTCAAAATCACTGTCTGCCGGAAAAGCATGACTACAGTTGTGAGTCACGCTTGTGACGCTTGTTTTATAAGTGAGATGACTTCCCTACAAAAAGTTTATCATCCATGTGGTGACAGTGTTATGAGTTATTGGAGGATGTGAGTAGTTACTGAATTTACATGGGCAGATGAGAGTATGCAGCAGGCAAGGGATTGAGGAAGGAAGGAAGATTTTTCTGTTACGTTTAACACAAATACAGAATGGGTCTACCAGCTCTGTATTATAATCCCATTGTTCCTTCATACATGCATAAGAGAATGGAGTGCAAAGAAGCAAGCCTATGCAAATGTACTCATCTCAGGGAGAGTAACATACTGAGGATGAAGTCATAAATTATGGAAGTGAAATGTCTTTGTGAGTTAATAGTCATGAATGAAGAGGATCTGTTTGAAAGTTTAAGAAAAAGCTAATAAGTAGACCAGTAGGAGTTAGGAATATTTTGTCAAGCAGACACATGTGCAGATTAAATAAACAAAACAGAGTTTTTAGTAAGGCCTTTTGGGTCATTTTTATGGCCTTCCACGCAAGGACAATGTGACTATGGCTTCCAGATAAGGATGGTAGGAGTTTGCAGGGTGAGGGTTTGTTGACAGCATGTTTTGTATAGTCTGTTGTGAGCCCATTGTGTAAGGGTGACGTAAAAATGCTCCTAAAGAGAACGTCTGACTTTTAAACTCAACTTGCATACATTTTATTCCCCGGCTGGAGGAAACAGCCCATAAACACATGGATAGTGCTGTTAGGGCTGATGGGCTAATCAACCTTATATGACAAAACAACCACTGGAACTCAAGACAGCTAGTGGGCAGTGAGAACAATACATTTCACAACCGTTTTAGAGCATTAACAGGACTGCTGAGGGAGCTGTGTTTGATGCAAGTGACAGCATATTTAATTTACTAGGGACTACACAACAGCAAACAACTGGACTTGAGTGGAAAATGTCCAAAAAGTGTTGGTCAAAAATCATCAGACACCAACACTTTGGATAAACAGGTTCATACTGAAATAAACAGACCTAACAAAGTATCTACATTTGTCTATAGGTAGGATCATTTCAACGTGATTTGAGATTTTGCACATTTTACTGGCATACTTAAGCGTTTGAATGTTGTTAAACCAAAAGTTGTCAGGTCCATGCTGTTAGCCCAATACTTCTTACAGGAATAGAACACATATTTCTCTGCTGGTTGGCTATATCTCTTGTCTTTCCTCAACATTATAAAAAAACAGCTGTTCACTGATGATGGCTAAGGTAATATAATTAATTAATTAATTCAATATAAAGGTGTGTAAATGTTGTTGGCAACCATGAGTGTATGTTCTAATTCTGAAGAGCTTCACTTTAGGAGGAACTGGGATCACATCAGAGCAATTCCGAAATGTGTGACACACTAACGAAGGGAGGGTCTGGTGGTTTGGCTAAAAGTCCTAAACACAAAAGACGTCAAACACTTCAGTCTGAGCAACATGAATAAATAATGTCTCACCAGCTGAGTAACACAGTGGGCGCATACTATAATTCATCTGTTTATGTGTGGCAAATTTTCACTCACGGCTGATACAAAAAGGGGGAATGGTTGTTCATAAAAACATAATTTAAACTTGAACTACAGCTGTGTTCTTTTTTTCCCAGTCAAGTAACAAAACAGCTGTTGGGTTTTAAAGTGTAAGACTTATTCGTCTAATGAGACATGTAAGAACCCACAACGATATTATATTCATTGCAAATAGTCTTCTCCAAGTAGACTGACCACTCACTCCCTGTGGCGATGATTAGTTTTGACATCCAGTCAGACCAAGCCAACATTAACTCTGTATTCTTCTCTGTAAAATATAAATGGGCCATCTTGGAAATATAACTGGTTAGTTAGTTAAATAAGTCAAAGTCAGTGCTATGGAACCATTTGCCATTGCCTCACAGTCGCACCAACACCCCACTGCTCCCAATGCAATCATCCCTTCTTTCAAACAGTTTTCTCTTTATGTTGGTCTAAGAATAAGGAAACAGAAAGAGGCATAAACTAACAATATTTATTGAATTTTACATGAGAAGTGCCAATGTGGAAGACAAGGTCATGCTGTACTCACTGGTACATAGTGACAGTATTGTATACCGGTAAGTACAGGCCCACTTCAAGAACAGGTTAGACCTTATTGCCCTCAGGGGGAAATTTTTTCACAGCACTCACAGGGAAGACGCACATCACCACACGGCAGTGACAGACAGAAATACATGAAATGCAACAGAACAGCACTCAATAACAACAGGCAAAAACCAAAATCAGATATAATTCCAACAGTGACGAGACAATCACTGACAGAACAGGTGCATGTTGTTCATGCATATGTTATTTAACTTATTCAATTTAATATGTACACATGGGTATTCCATTTAAAAACAATTGTGGAAGCACACACAGCATTCAATTCAATTCAGTTTTATTGAAATACTCTATTTACAGAGACCCAACTATTCCCACCATGAGCACGCACAAAAGACTTATTGTCACAAGCTAATACCTCAAATAAGCCTATGGATATTGTCAGTATTTATAAATGAAACAACTTGCTGGAAGTCAGATCAGTTACTTTTTAGAGATGCATTTGTATTCGTTTCCTTGGCAAAACATGGTTTGGAGACCAGCAGTCGTTGTCAGCTCGTGTAGTGTGTGGCCCCCTGACACCGATCAGTCAATTGTGAACGCCACAACAACTTAAAGGCCCCATTCACAGTACTCCGTTTTTAATAAAAATTGAGCAAGCTGGAAATGTTACCAAATTAAAACGGGAGTTAAAAGACTGGGAGCCCCCTCATTGTCGGTTTTATGCTAGTAATGCTAGCATGTTTTAAAAATCTTTTAGTTAGCACTTTTAGTTAGCATAGTCAGCGACAATTCTTAAGGTAATCGATAGCAGGTGGAGGGCCTTTCTTTACTTTATGCCCAACAAACACCACATCCTCTAAATTAAACAACAATTACGGTTGCACAATGCAGCTCCCTTTGTGCTAAACATAGCATAGATACTCGTAACATAATATAGGCTACATTTGATCTGACAACAGTAGGATAAAAGTTTGATTAGGTACAAACACAACCTCCTGACAAATGTTTGACATGCATTAAACAGCTAGCCTTCCCTTGTGGACCCAAAGATTGCTGTGGACCCGAGAACAGACTAGCTAGAGAGAGTAGATTAAGTGTTTATTCTCTTTTCAAAATAATTGTAACTCAGTTATTTGCTCAACCCCCAGCCTGTTTTTATTTTCCATTTAACTCTTTTAACCGTGATTGTACACTGCACTGTAACTTTTACTGTCCTGTTTTACCCTTTTTGTTTTAAATCCTGTTTTTATTTTCTATTTCATCCTTTCCAAAATTATATTTTAATGTGTATTTTTTCAATTTCGCTATGTTTCTTTTATGTTTAATGTAAATCACTTTGAATTGCCTTGTTGTTGAAATGGGCTATACAAATAAACTTGCCCTGTCTTGCAATGGGTGCATCCTTCTTACCAATCTCAGGAAAAAAACAAAAAAACATCTTATTAAAATTCATGGCTCTCACCAGATGGCTACATGCTAATAGCAAATTATCCACTCTGAGCTAACAGGGAGATTTCCATCTTGGGATATTGATCATGTTTGACCCATTTTCTTTATCAATTTGTGCAGTTTGAGGCACAAAACAACACATCTCATGTTGAGCTCTCATTTGTGGTTTATTTTCTGCAATATCATGCCTGCACAAGTTTCTCACAATGAGGTAACCTTCTAGTTTTGGCACTTATCCAATACAGCACTTAACTGTACCTGGACTGTCCATGTGTGGACCTGTTGCCTTATTGTTAGACTGGATGGCTTCAGTAATGTAACATGTAAACATGTTACTAGGTTGATCTTTGATGATCTTTGCTGCCTTTGCAGATCACAATTTGGTGCTGAAAGGATTGTTAGTTGCATATATCCTGAGGCTGTTACAAGGCAAGCTGTTTTTTGTTTTTGCGAGGAGGAGGATCTTGTGTGCGTACATGCATGAGACACTTGAGTGTCTGTATGCATGAGTATGTGTGTGTCAGACAGGGAAAGGCAGGGTCATTGTCTCCTGTTTGGCAGAGTTACACTCAATAGTAAAGCAATTACAGTGGGACAAAGATGTTGGTGTTACATGCAACAACCCTAACAGCATTACCCTAACAATGAAGAGGTGACAATAAAGTGACGATACATGTCTCACCAACAGCCTCCTGTTAAACATTCAATGCAAAGTCATGAAGCACGTGAGGATTACGAACAAATGCTGTTGTTGAGTCTCCAAATACTGATGTAGAGGACAAAAGAAGGAAATTTAGTCCCTGAATACATACTATATTTGATGTGTTTAATCCCCTGTCAAATACTTTATGCTGTTGTCATTATATATGTAGTCATTGTGTAAAAAGTCAACACATGTCCTGCACATTTTTTATGCCTAGTGCATAGTGTAATGCTCATTCTTCTTCTTGTACAAGGTCAATATTTAGTTTTATAAATTAATCTTTGTCTTTGTCAGACGGGCCTTTGTTTTTCCGTGTCCTCTGGCACATGTGGACTGTTGTGTCCATGATGTAGTCCTGGAAACAGAAAAGCCAGCCACTTGGCTGACTTTGGTGCTCTGTCAATATCGCAATCGCTGTTGAACAGAATGTACTTGACCACAGGCATACATATTATGTTCAGCTCATTGAGAATACAAACGTGTGTGTTGTGACCTGTCAGATTGATGTGGTTTGTGCACTCAGTTCATTCGCTTCCACACATAGACCCACCTAGCGTGCTAATGTTTAGCTGTGTGCTTGATTTTGGTCCTTAGGGTGAATTACGCTTTCTCAGACTCAACCTTCTCATCCTGAATAGCTTGCAGGCCAAACCTTTCAAACACTGACACTCCGCCCTTCACAAAAAATCCAACCTGCTTGTTTATAATTAATTTGGTGAGGGGCACGTGGGAAATACAGCTGACACAGGTATGCCTTTAAGATAACTGCCAAAGTACGAGTAAAACCCATTTGACCTCAGTTCATAGAACCAGATATGTTTTAATGTTAATGTTTTATGTTTGTTTTAAAGGCAGTGGGCACAATCGCATCAATCCAAACCTTTCACAAGGTTCAAATCGAGTTTCTTGTACCACAGTACAAGACAAAAAAAGTCAACTGTGACTGAGTTTTTGGTTAGCCCTTTGGTCTGAGAAGAGACAAATCACAACAGCTCGAATACAATCTCCAGCTTTTTTAAGAGGAGATATGGACCCCTGAAAGTGGGACAGAGACATGATTTGAATTATTTATTGCAGTGTTAGAATTGATCGAATGCATCTTCCTGTACCAGGTGAGCTGTTGTGTGTTTTCTATCAACACATTGATGTTCTGTGTGGTATTCCCACTTTTACATACCAATTACAATTTTATTTTTTGTATTAAAGTTGCACTAATCAATATTTTTATATAAGTGATATAAGTGGTTATATAAATGAGTGGTATATATAATATATAATAAGTGGTCAAATTAATAACTGGAATGTTAAAGGGGGAGTTCATAGAGTAGTGCCCCTCAGCTCAAAACAAAAAAATTGTATTTATATATCGCCAAATCAGAACAACAGTTATCTCACAGCGCTTTTCATAAAAGAGCAGGTCTAGACCGTACTCTGTGATGATATTTACAGAAACCCAACAATTCCCACCAAGAACAAGCACTAGGCGACAGAGGCAAGGAAAAACTTCCTTTTAAGAGGCAGAAACCTCGAGCAGAACCATGGCTCAGGGTGGGCGGCCATCTGCCTCGACCAGTTGGGGGTAGAGAGAGAGAGAGAGAGAGAGAGAGAGAGAGAGAT
Organism: Micropterus salmoides; assembly: GCF_014851395.1. Classification (NCBI taxonomy): domain Eukaryota; kingdom Metazoa; phylum Chordata; class Actinopteri; order Centrarchiformes; family Centrarchidae; genus Micropterus; species Micropterus salmoides. Next base: position 5,472,853 of record NW_024040596.1, on the reverse strand, counting down.
GGAAGGAGAGAGAGAGGGAAGGGAGGCAGCCTACACAATATACAGACAGAGGTACAGACAGTAAAGGTGATGTTGCTATAGACCCTTTCAACGGTAACAACATAAACAAACAGTACTGCGCATGTGCAAACTTCCGCAAGCAATCCATAACAAGTAAATAACCTTAGCTGCCAGTCGAAGAAAAGAAACGTTACTTGGCCAAACTGAAATGTGATAAGGTCACACTACCAGACCCGTTGAGTAAAAATTTGAGACAAGAATGTTTTTCTACCGACCTGTCTGATTTTCCGCAGCGTTTCCCACAGAATGGCAGCGTAACTGTGGCGAGCTCGGCAGACGGATTTGTGCAGCGGTGTTCATGATATAAACCATTCAATACACAGACTGGTCTGCTGTCAATGTGTTTGCAGGAGAGAGAGGGAGCAAGTGAGAGGAGGTGCTGAGCGAATATGTGCTGCGTGAAGCTCTGCAATCAAATTTTTCCCATAAATTGTAAAAAAAAAAAAAAAAAAAAAGGAAACCAATATGTGGCGTTCAGTGCTGATAATGTGGTGGGCCGCCACAGATAAATGAATTTATGGGAAACACTGTACTGGATGTCACTCACCATATTAGCCAGTAAACACAAACCTAGTAATAAACAAACAGAACGGAAGTTGATTTCACCTTGGCAACGCGTCCGATGAAAGTGTCTATAGACTGATTGAAAAATGGTACAGATATTTATAGTAGTGTTAATGATAATAATCATAATGTTAATGATTATAACAATAATAACAATAGGACTAGTAACAATAATTGTAGCAGAGGGTGTCGAGCAGGAACACGGGGGCAGCAGGTGACCCGCAACCACAGATCCAGACTCCACAGCTCCAGAGCCAGAAACACCTGCAGGAAGTGATAGGAGGAGAGAGGAGAGGGACGAGAAAGCACAAGACTATGGGAAAGGGAAGATGTCAAGTTAGTAACATGCATTAATGGGATGAGGTTGCGTAGAGAGGGAGAGAAAGAAGAGGAGAGAGGAGCTCGCTGCATCATGGGAAATTCCCTGGCACTCTAGGTTCCACAGGAGAGGAGCTTGATAGCTGAACGCTCTGGCTCCTAGTCTACTTTTGGAAACTCTAGGAACCACAAGTAACCCTGCATTCCGGGAGCACAGTGCTCTGGTGGGGTAGTAAGGTACTATAAGCTATTTAAGATCAGATGGTGCCTGACCATTAAGAGCTTTGTAGGTAAGAAGAATGATTTTAAATTCTATTCTGGATTTTACTGGAAGCCAATGCAAAGAAGCTAAAACAGGAGAAATGTGATCTCTTTTCCTGGTTCCTGTCAGAACACGTGCTGCAGCATTCTGGATCAGCTGAAGAGTCTTAATTGACTTTTTCGAGCAGCCTGATAATAAGGAATTGCAGTAATCCAGCCTAGAAGTAACAAATGCATGGACTAGTTTTTCTGCATCATTTTTAGACAGGATGTTCCTGATTTTCCCAATATTATGTAGGTGAAAAAAGGCGGTCCTTGAAATTTGCTTCATGTGAGACTTAAACGACATGTCCTGATCAAAGATAACTCCAAGATTCCTCACAGTGGTGCTGGAGGCCAGGGCGATGCCATCAAGGGAAACTATATCTTTAGATAATGCGTCACGGAGGTGCCTGGGCTCCAGAACAATAACTTTAACATTAGAAAATAAAGGTCATCCAGGTTTTAACATCCTGAAGGCACATTTGAAGTTTAGCTAACTGATTAGTTTCATCTGGCTTGATCGATAGATATAACTGAGTATCATCTGCATAACAATGAAAGCTTATGGAATATTTCCTGATAATATTGCCTAAGGAAGCATATATAAAGTGAAGAGGATTAGTCCGAGCACAGATCCTTGTGGAACTCCATGAGTAACTTTGGCATGCATGGAGGATCATCATTAACATGTACAAACTGAAAACGATCTGATAAATAGGACTTAAACCAGCTTAGAGCGGTTCCTTTAATGCCAATGAAATGTTCCAGTCTCTGTAATAGGATCTGATGGTCAATGGTATCAAATGCAGCACTAAGATCTAATAAAACAAGTAAAGAGACAAGTACTTTGTCTGATGGTCATTAGTAATTTTCATCAGTTCTGTCTCTGTACAGTGATGAACTCTAAATCTTAGAGAGAGGATCTTAGAGAGAAATGGAAGGTTAGATATAGGTCTATAGTTGGCTAAAACATCTGGATCAAGGTTGGGCTTTTTCAGAAGAATTACAGCTACTTTAAAGTACTGCGGTACATAGCTTGTTAATAAAGATAGATTGATCATATCTAGCAGAGAAGTGCTGACTAAGGGTAAATGGTTCTACAGAGCCTTTTGCTTCTGCCCTCATCAACCTTGTTTCCAGCCACAGTGGCAAACATAGTGCAGCCAAAGAGCCATATTTGTGGTAGGGCAAAGTGAATGTTGGGCATTTTTAAGATAACCAGAAGACTTAGAAATAAAGGCTAATGTCATGTTGCAAAGACACAAGTGGCCAGAAAGTCAATAAATGCAGCTTTAAAGGTAGTACGACAGTTGCACTAGAGCACCAGCATCTCAGACATATGGATATGTAAAACATAAAATACATTTTATGTAGCTAACATTAGATGGTTTCAATTCAATGTTTGGGACACTGTTATCAAACAGCCAGACTCACATGCACTGACCCGCACTGGGGGACCGGCTGCCAAAACTAAGAATGGAAAAGCTCTTATTACAACACACACAAAGGGAGTATGACATTCTCTGCTCACTTACGCTACTATTTCTTTACATAGCAAATCATTGTTTGATGCTATGTTATTGTTCAAAATCTTGTATATATATACATTTTAAACAGGCCTACTTATTTTGAAATTCAATTCCTAATCAAATAAACTAATGATCTGATTAAATTTAATATACAAAACATTGTATGAAAACATGGTTTCTGAATAAATAAAGATAAAGATACTGCCTTTACAGCGCGGCTTTGTAATGGTGCAAATAGCTTTTTGTCCAATATTAGCTTTGCACTGTTGGGTTTGCACTTAGGATCACCTGAGCCTGTTACTTTATTAACAAAACCCACAAATGTACTTTTAGAAGCAATGCAGCCAAAGTCTCAAAGGGGAGTTTGCATGTTGCCAAAAAGGTCACTTTGTCAGAGAAACCTATATATGTAGCTTGCGCCTTTCTCAGCCACTTAAACACACAGACGTCCTTCTGTTTCAGGCAAAAAACACATCACCAGTGTGTGGGTTGGCATAACATTTCCATGGCTCTTTTCTGCTCTGTGAGAGAGCAGACGTGTTATTTTAAGCCTGACTTAAATGCTCCTAAATGGAACAGCGGTTGACCTTGATTAAGACTTGGTTTTGGAATATATATGCTGTGGTTGGAGTTGTTGGGAATCATGCTGAGTGTAATATAAACCCGGAAATCCAACCCAAAGCCTTTGGCTCTTTTACACGCCTTCCATTGAATGAAAAAGGGTTTGGATCCTAAAATAAGACCTACTGATGTCATTATACGTATAAAAACAGATACTCACAGTTTGTCCTTTTGTTCCCCCAAAATTGACAGGAGTGCAGTACAACTACAGAGCTCACAAGGGAAGTAAACTGATACCACACAGATGAGAAAATAATGCAAAATGCAATATGAGTCAAAAGAATTACAACTTTCCAAACACGTGGACATAGAAACAACCTTCTGTCCTATGTTGTCTCCAAACTCAAGTGAAGATATGACTGTATGCACGTTTAATAGGTTAAAAAGAAAAAGAAGGAAATGGTTTTTCTAGAACTCAGATTCTGTCTTACTGTGAGTGTGTCTTTTAGAGCCACAGTGAGTCAAATTCCTTGTATGTGTCAACATATTTGGTCAGCAAAGTTGATTCTTATTCCAGTGGTGGAAGAAGTTTTCAGATCCTTTCCACTGTGAAAAGACTCCACTACAAGTGCAGTCAAAACCTTACTGATGTAAAAGCACGTAAGAATTATAAGCAATATTTACTTGTTTATGCAGAAAAATGACTACTTATCGGCCCAGGGTTGCGGGGGGAGGCGTTAAGCCAGCCCCAGCTGACATTGGGCGAGAGGCAGGGTACACCCTGGACAAGTCACCAGTTCATCACAGGGCTGACACATAGACAAACAGCCATTCACACACACATTCACACTTAAGGGCAATATATCCCAAACTGTCACGAGACTGGGCAGGGTCTGAAATATGAAAATATGACTCATGTTCAACATCCATTTCAAATTAACCGTTACAAGTGAAATGACTTCCTTCCTTTAATTTTAAGATAGAGACACTTTTCCTTCGTAAGAATGTCCCGCTAACATTAATATAGGTATCTGTCCATGAAATGGGTTATGTAAAATTATTATATGAGAGAGAGGTTGTTGAGGTAAACAACACATACAACAGGCATACAACCATTGCACTGCACTCTAAGCAGGGTAGGCATCTAGTAAACAGTCTATCGCAGTTTCTTGCTGTTTCTGACTAACTATGATGAAGAGAAAGAGGATGTGACAGACTTTTTGCACAGCAGGGATATTGAAGAAAGTGCCGAGTCAGAGTTTGTATACTTCCAAGGATCCAAAGATCATTTTTATAAGTGTACTTGTCCTTCTGTTTGAAAATGTCAAGAATAGTTTATGAACCACAAAAACACAGGTTTAAAGAATACTCCCTAGCTGTACTTCAGTGTCAAATACCAATATGAGGAACTTTTGAGGAAGTTTATCAATGATTGCAATACTGAATTTCCTAAAAATACAGCTGATGGCCTGCATTAGAAAAGGCAGGTAGCACACAGTAAATGGGAGTCACTGACACAACAATGTAGATCTTTACTGACAAGCAGCAGTGCACACTGGCTACTGTTTTCTCATCCAGCTTAACACCTTAGTGAAATAGACTGGACCTCTCAGTGGCGTGTCCACAACCTAATCTCCAGCCATCAAACAGACAAAAAACAAAAGCAAACAGAGCAGGCCGGGTAGATGGGAGGATTGTCTGGGGGGTCCCATTTCAAACTGACGACTCAGAAGGCAAACAGGCTGGTTTTTACACTGAATCTTCTTTTGTAATGTAACTGTAGATTAAGGTGTTTAAATAGCAGGAAAGTCTGAAATAAGACCTTGAATGGGTGCTTGAAGAAAGGGGATTTTTGTGAGAGCTGCCACATCAGGCTAGCAACTCCTGTCACCAATATTTACGTACAGTAAAAAAAGACAAACATGCACATGTTCTGCTGAGTATATTTAGAATCCACAGCAGCTCCAGGCTCATAATGAGAACGTTTCATTTGAGCATCAAAACAGTATTACATCTTATTACGGTTGTCCTGCAGAAATTCATAAATTACGCATTGCAATATCACTTATATTCTTGATGTATTAACCCACCATTAATATCACTCACAAACTCCAACTCTTCCCTTATTTCTTGACTTGTAAACAAAATTAAATTTTCTTTGGTCTTCCTCTCAAATTCATACACAAGCTTCAACTGGTTCAGAACTCTGCTGCTCTTATCATCACCAGAACCCCTTCTATCCCTGATGGTCTTGCATGATAAATAAGTATCTGCCTGTACTTCTCAGCATTGAGGAGACCTTTAATTAAAGAAACGCAGTCCCAAACTTGCAAAGAACCTCCACCATGCTTTACTGATGCCTACAGATACTCATTCTTGTACCACTCTCTAGCCTTTGATGAACAAACTGCTTTCTGCACCCAGTTCCTGCGTTTCTGTGCATAGTTGAGTCGCTTGGCCTTGTTTCCATGTCGGAGGTATGGCATTATAGCTCCGAGTCTTCTGACCAGACTTTTCCAGACAGTAGATGGGTGTACCACAGTGTTTTCTGCAGCTCTGAGTCACTGCTGAAAGTAAGCATGATGTGTCTTTCATCTGCTGCAGTAAGTTCCTTTGGGCGACCACCACGTCTACAGTCCTCAACGTTACTCGTTTCTTTGTGCTTCTTCAATAGAGCTTGGACAGCACATGTAGAAATCAGTGTGTGCCTTGAAATTTCTGCCTGGGCTTATACCGAAGAACTATCTTGTGTCTTGCTGCTGTGCTCAGTCTTAACATGATGTATAACTTTTTAAAGTAAACCATCTTAAGTAACTTCACCTTGTTAGCTGAGTTTGGCTGCTCCTCTCCCAGTTTTAATCCTCAAACTACATATTGAATTGATGATCATTATCACCTGTTTGGTATAATTGTTTAATCATACAGTTTCGACGATATACAAAATTCCTGACTTTGTGCATGTGTACCTAGAAGAATTGATGCTGTTTTGAAGGCAAAGGGTGATATCACACGAAATACTGATTTGATTTAGATTTTTCTTCTGTTCACTCACTTTGTATTTTGTTAGTATAATCTATTAGCATGTCTGTTTTTGAAAGCATTCTTACTTTACAGCATTTTTTCCACATCTGTCCAAAACCTTTGCACAGGACTGTATATTCTGTGTCTGACCTGTGAGTTATAAAGCTATTTTGACAAGGAATTCCTGGAAACATTAACTAAGTACTAAGAGAGGACTTGTCTGCTACTGTGCCTTGCAGTCATGTGTCACTTTAATTTGCTTGATTATATGTGCTAAGTAACTGTATAAAACTTTTCAACAACTTTTCAAATACTGTATTGGTCGATTAGTGCATGTGGAATCTCTGAAGGACAATTTGGCATTTGACCTCTGTCCAGTCTTTCAGGCTACAACGTGCTGATTAGAGCAGCCTGTGTTCCAACAGATGGAAAAAGACCACAGTCTTTAAATGGACATGCCAGGGTTATATTAGGAAACATTTAATTTTAGTTAGCCCTGAGAGCAGGTAGGGGCACCCCGATTTACCAGTGAGGGAGCCCTGTGGTGGTGATGTCAGAACATCTGTGGTAGGAGGTGCCTCGTTGATAACCCTAATGACATTCCTGCTCTCTTATCCAGCTTTCCTTTGACATGGAGGTTTTTAAGTTAGTGCCAGCTCTATACACACAAGATCAAAACCTTGATAATTTTAAGTGGCAACAGGTTTTTCTTTCTTTAATGACACATCAACCCTAAAACACTTCAAAGCAGTATTTTCTCATTTCTACGGATAACTGCCCTAATATAAATCATGTTGAGACTTTCCAAAGCAGAATTTTAAGAATATATAAAGCTTAAATAGTAACAACTTGTTGTTGTCAGTGACTAAGTAATGTCAGGGATTACAATAAAGTTACAATCAGTATAATTAAATTGCTGTTACAAATGCAAGAAATACACCATCTTTGTTTGTGGACTGCCGTTTTGAAGCATCGAGTTTGGCCGAAAGGGCGCCACCGTGTTGAGTTTTTGCAACCAGTGGCGCAGGACGTGACCATATTTGGATGAGAGGGTGGAGCTAACAGCCATGTGCGGCGCCAGTTAGCTTGTGTAGCTTGGTGCATCTGTAATTTACGTTAACTGTTATTTTAACGTGGCTCACGACTTTGTCTGGTAGAACAACAGGCTTAAAACTAAATGTACTCACCAGAGAAAGTGAACAGCAAACTCCTAACACACTTTTTCAATGGTGCTGGTTAAATTTACACAGTGCCGAGGGTACGAGTCACTCTAGCCGTGGTAAATCACAGATAATCCCGCCCTGAAGCAGACTCTGCTTTATTATCTATTTTCCTCTAAATGGGACCATAATTTGCTAAATGAACATCATGTTGTATTGAAGAATACTCGAAACTAGCGACTGAGACCATAAACTCATTAGGAAAGTGTTTACTGAGGTAATAAATCAGCTCAGAAGTAGCCTCATGTTACCATTATTTCTAATGGAACCGGACTTCTTTTTGCAAGAGGAGAATGCAGGTTTAAGGGACTTCCGCATTGGATTCACGTCTCAGACCAGAAGCTTCCTGCTTGTCAATAACCAGTGATGGGCAAGTTATTTAGAAATTGTAATGTATTACTAGTTACTTATTACTCCTTAAAAAAATGCAAACAATAACCCTAATTAAAAATGTGTTCTTCCCGTTAACAACTGTCCCCTCTCCCCGCAATGGTAAGCATTTAAAAGGAGTGTTGAATAAAGATGCTTATGTTGATTTTAGCTCTTAGTGTTTGGTGTTTTAATGGGAATGTGTCCACATTTTATTTTGTGTCATGTAATGTGGGGAACTGGTCTTGCTCTTGACTCGGTCTCACCCTCCCTCGGTCTTGGTCGGGGATTGAACAACCCCCTCTACCTCCCGAGCCACAGCCGCCCAGTTCAGACGAGAAACTGAAATCACCTGGGGAGTTTTGCACACTGGTATCTATTGCAGTATTGGGTATTTAGTAAAGCGTTGGGATTAGGCTAATACTTTTAAATGAGTAACTGATTAAGTTACACATTAAAAAGAAGGAAGTTCTTCCAAGTAATATTATAATAATACACAAACCAAAGTTGGGTACACTGTGCTACATGCCTTCAGGATTTACCATGGGAGTTCCTGGAGTGTAAAAAGTGAGTGAAAAGTCCGCCTGTGACCACAAGGACAGTGCGGATATGGTCAGAGGAGGCCTATGAGACACTTCAGGGCTGTTTTGAGGTGACAGATGGCATGCACTCTTTGAGCCGCATGGAGGGGAAAGTGATGCTGTTCACACCTGCCATTTGAATGTGTCTTCACCTTTTGGTCTTCACGTGTCTCGAGTGACCGTCTCACTGCAAATAAACACATAGCCTACATCATTTCCATTTGCTAACACTAAATGCATTGTAGTTTTTCATGCAAATGTTCAAATGCATCACACTGCACCGTTTCTGGGGGGCCGGGCCTTGCTGATTACTGATTTTGGTGAAACTGGATCTTATTTTAATGGAAAATATATTTTAGCTTTACTTGTTGCTAAAGTAACCACTAACTGCTGCTAACTGCCATTAGCTGCTGTTGGCTAGTTTACTAAGATGCTAGTGGTTTTATTAGCTTTAAAAGATAAATAAGGCTTGTTAAAACGCCTCCTCCCAGCGGTCCACAGCTGCTAAGTGTAAACAGCAACACTCCCCCGTTACTCCAAGCTCCTAGTCTGTACTCAGCTAGCATTAATAGTACCACTAGCTCCATGGCTAACTGAGCTAAACAGCTACGGTTAGCAGCAGTTAGCAGTAACTTTAAAATAAATCAGAAAACTCTGTAAATCACCAAGAGTTAAGTCAGAACAGCCAGAGGACATCAGACAACACGCTTTGCGTCATCCACGATAAACCATTTCCCCTGTTGTTGTGCGTTCTTCTTGTTTCACACTTCAGCTTACACAGAGGACATCAGCTGACTAGGCACATTCACATACACACTGCTTAATTAATATGGCCGGAAGCCCCAGACTGCGTCTGAATGTGCATCTCACACTCCGTCAACTTCTGTGTGGACTGCGCTGACGCAGCAAAGATTGTCAACTGTCATTTAATAAATAGCCATGTGTCACAAATCCTAAATGCAAAGAGGGCTTTTAGAGATTGTATTAGGGAGATGTGAGGACAGTACAAAGGGCCCTGAAAGTGAAGATAAGTGGGGCTAAAGAAGTGTACAGGAGGAAGCTGAAGGGGAAACTCCAGCAGAAAAACATGAAAGAGGTCTGGAGTGGCATGAAGATTATCACTGGTTTCAGGTTTCAGGCCAAAAGAGGATTTGAGGGCAGTTGGGCAGACATGGCCAATAAACGTACTGATTACAGATTTTAAATAGATTTAACACCATGGCCCCTGCTCACCCCCCTTGACTAATTGTCTTCCTCCAACACCTAGTCTTCAGATCCCCCCTCACATTTTCGCACCCCATCCTCCTGTAAAGGTCCTTCCTGAACCTCTGGTTCCCAGGCTAACTGCCCTCTCTACCCCCACCCCTCCACCTGTAACCTCTACAGTGTGCTTCACAGATGACCATGTAAGAAGACACCACTCAAGCAAAGCTGCAGGCCCTGATCTTGTCAGCCCAGGGGTGCTCAAAGCCTGTGGCCCCCCTCAGCTCTGTGGAGAGCTTCACCGTCTTTAAAGAGTCCCAGTGACTCCAAGGACTACAGGCTGGTGGCATTGACATCTCACATCATGAAGATCCTAGATTTGTGCTGGAGCGGCCATAGTTAGGTCACTATTAGACCCTTCGCCTACCAGCCTCGACTGGGAGTTGAGGATGTCATCATCTACCTGCTAAACCCTATCTACGCTCACCTGGAGCACTCTGACGGTCATGTTTTTTGACTTCTCAAGTGCTTTTAACACAATTACACCAGCTCAAATGGGTGAGAAGCTTACAGCAATGCAGGTAGATGCCCCCCTCATGTCCTGGATAGTCAACTACCTTACTTGCAGACCACAGTATGTGCGTTTACAACACTGTCGAACAGAGTGGTCAGTAACAACAATTTAGTTTTTCTTGTTCTTATTCCAGGACATTTCAGAGAAGTTATGCAAGACTGCTGCTGCCCTCTACAGGGAAAATAATAAAATAAAACAAGCACTGAAATAAATGAAGGGGAAATGTGATTATGTAGAAATATAAAATATATCATCTTTATAAATTATGCAAGCACAAGGAAACAAAATAATAACAAAATAAAACAACTGAAGGATATTTTTGTTTGTCCATTGTGTGAGTTTGGGTCTCTTCCAAGAATTAAGACTGTAGACTTGAGGGAAAGTAAAGGAAACTAGATTAAAGAAAATTAATTAAAACTGTGAGTCACAAATGAAATAGTCTTTCTTTTAACTTTTCTTTTAATTATACTTCAAGAGAGCTCTGGAGGTGTCCGCATTCATGTTTTTCAATTACTGTGTGGTATTAGTAATGACGTCTGAAGATGACAAAAAGTCAGATGTCAAATGTTTATGGTTCTGCTTTTTGAAATCTGTCACAAGCATTAATGAACAGTATTCAGTCGTTGAAATACATCCTGATCTACAACGATCTGCGAAAAGGTGTTTAAGAAAGTTCACTGACAAAATGAGACACCTTGACATGAAATAACAGATATACCTTTATTTCTGGTATTTTATGCCAAGGTGTCCCATCCCTCGTCTTTGTCCTGACTGTCAACCAGACCATGCCGTGCTGAACCAGACTGTGTTGTTTATTGATTGCTGTTTATGTAGGCTACTGATCTCTGTGTATAAAATGACAATATTTTACCATACGAGCAGTACAGGTGGCTGTAGGGGTGAGAAGCCCTTTTGGTTAATATATTTTTTATCTGTTTATGTTAGGGAGGTAGGTGAGATGACTGTATTTCTTTTGTGGTTTATGTAAGTTAGGTTGATATCATAGATCAAGTCTTGTTTGTTGTTTTGGGACCTGCTCTTCCAAACTCCTATTTCTACCCTGATTGTTTGTACTGCATCCCTTGTGGCACTGGTCATCCTTGGGAGTGGGGAAAGAGGGGAGTCTTTTTGCTCAGGTTCCCCCTAAGCCTGGGCGTAACATCATCTATACAGTGTGTGTTGGACGTCATTGGCTATAATAGTCCTGAGTACACACAGGTACAATTACACTTTTGTCACCTGCAGCTAAAATGCTAACTGAGCCTCTGAAAGGTGGCTTATGCAATTCTGGCGAAATCCAGTACAATGACAAGTAGACTGCTAAAGAGTGAACAATGACACAATGAACAATGACAGAAGCTAAGTTGTGGCTTAGGTGGCGATGGCGCAATGGATAAGACTATGCCTTTGGTGTGAGAGACCCACTGTGACCCATCCATTGTGTCCCGGAGCCACTAAACCCCTAGTTGCTGTATATGTATAGCATGAATAAAAGTGTGCAATTGTTGCTGCAAAGCTAACATGCAAGAGAACTCAGAATCAATGACTGCATTCTGTGACGTATTATCAAACAGTAAACAGTAGAGTAACACACAAATTAGTTTTGTGTCATGCACATGCAGTAATATTTACAGTACTTCTTATGTGGGTATATAATGCAGGAGTTCATAAATGGGGAAGGCAAGGCAATATTATTTTTAAATCCCATTTCATTACAGGTAAACGATATTTGCTTTACATTGCAATGCATACAGACAAGTGAGAAGAATATCATAAATAAAATACATTCAAATGGAACAATAACAAAAGAAGAGAGGAAAATATATAAAGTAAAACCATCCAAAAGACAAACCACAGGCACTGACATTCATATACACACAGCAACTAAGTTAATAGACCAACTGAAAAATAACTGTGTTAAAAGCAGCAGTAAGGAAATATTTAAATGGAGACGTAGTCGAGATGTTTTAGAATAACTTTTAATTTTAAGATCACTGATTATTTTGATAAGGGCTGTTACAGTGTGACAGTTAGATGTGAAGCGATACTGAAACACGTCATATACTCTGTCTGTAGAAACACAACTGTCCCCTTTTTTATATACGATGTTTTCCAGTATTTTGCAAAGGTTTGAGATTGGGAACCAACAATTAAAAATGGGTAAGCTGTGTGATTCTCAACATGGATATTTTTTACTTAGTAAATTGTTTTATTTCATAGATGGGCATCTTACACAGAGTGTGGGAAAAGAGAACAATCTTAAACACAATCAAGTCCTATTAAATGATTTGCTGTTTCAGTTTCCACTTTTGCTCTACAGATGCAACTTAATATCTTTTCACATCCAACACAACACACAAACACAAAGGTTTAAAAACAACCTGTTTTCAAGTCTTTTTATGTAGATTGCTTAAGACAGATAATATCTGTGGTCTGCCTACTTCCCTTGAAGAGATACAGTTTGTTAATATTGCATTAGCATTACCACTGTGTGCACACAACGACTACCACGTCTCTGAGAAAAGACGACATTCCTTGCCAAACAGCTTTATTCTTGTTAACCTGTATACATCAAGAAAGGTGCAATGAAGCGACACCTTTTGATCATTAGTGTTTTGAAGTGTTTGGTTCTAACCACTCAAGGAGAAGGGGAAAAACAGGTAAATGATTTTGATGAAAAGGTGATTTTCTGTTATTTTCATGTTGCAGTTAGGGTAAAGAATTGGCATTCAAAATTTTCGTTCAAATTTGTGGTGAACGTCAGCACATGCACGTAAGGCTAAGAAATAGTTTAATGTAATTGTCTTTCAGTGTAATCGCATGGTTAAATGTAAATGTGTTTTTTAATATTTAAATTTAAAACTCAAAATATTGAAGCCCATTTCTGCCATTGTGATTAGAAAATAAGATCCTGTAAGTCATTATAATGAGAAACGTTCTCAAAATAATGACTTAGTGTCTCAAAATAATGAGAAACTTCTAAATAATGACTTAGTGTCTCAAAATAATGAAAACTTCAAAATAATGACTTAGTGTCTCAATATAATGACTTAAGATACTAAGACATACTAAGTAAATATTTGCGTAGCTAATTATTTTGAGATACTAAACCATTATTTTCAGATACTATTAGTCATTATTTTGAGATGCTAACTAATTATTTTGAGAAGCTAACTCATTTTTGTGAGACATTGACTCATTATTTTGAAATGCTGAGTCATTATTTTCAGAAAGTTTCTCATTATAATAACTTACTGGATCTTTTTTCATCACAGTGGCAGAAGTGGGCTTCCATAGCGCCCATATACAAAACCACAATGAAGTTGGTTTGGACGTTTTAAATGTTTTGGGGGCGGTGTTCAACTTTTTCAACTAAGCTTTGCTTGACATAAGATTTTAAAAGTTTAAAGCTGCATTAAGCAATTTCACACATTGCTCAGTCAGGAAATTATATGTTGAGGGCTTCACTACACTGAAATTATGTTTTTGTGGTGATGTCAGTAAGCTGCAGTCTATGATCTAAATTTCTTCTGTTAAATTAATAGTTGTAGTAGTATAGTTTTGGAATAAGCCTTATTTACTTTTCTTCCTGAGAGTTACTGGTACTTCTACTGCTACACATACAAACTGTAATGATTTTGTCTTTATTTAGCAGCTGACAACAGATGGATTTAACTTTGAAGAGTACAATGATACCATTGAGGATGAGGATCAGTCAACTCCTTGCAGTGTAAATGTGCCTGGATTCAATAGTATGGGCCTGATGATCACCTACATCATCGTGTTTGTTTTCAGCATGGTAGGCAACAGTGTAGTTGTCTATGTGGTTTGTTATATGAAGAAAGGCAGAGCCAGCACAGACGTCTACTTAATGCACCTGGCGATGGCAGACCTTCTCTTCTCTTTTACCCTCCCGTTCTGGGCCATCGATGTTCATTCTGGTTGGATCTTCGGCAACTTCCCGTGCAAACTTCTGTCCTGCTTTCAGGAGGCATCAGTTTACAGTGGTGTTTTCCTGCTGGCATGCATCAGTGTAGACCGTCACTTTGCCATAGTGAGAGCTACACGTGCCCTGTCCTCGCGTCACCTGTTGGTGAAAGTGACGTGCAGTATCGTGTGGCTGGTGGCTGGAATGCTGTCCTTACCTGTGGCAATTCAGAAGGAGAGCCTGCATATTGAAGACCTGGGTCAGTCCATTTGCTATGAAAACCTAACTGGTGAAAGCAGTCACCACTGGCGTGTTGGCATACGCGTTCTACGCCACACGATGGGCTTTTTCCTGCCACTGCTGATAATGGCTGTCTGCTACGGGTGGACTTTGGTGACGCTGTTTCACGCACGTAATCAACAAAAGCAAAAGGCCATGCGCGTCATCCTGGCAGTTGTGTTTGCATTTGTTCTGTGCTGGCTGCCTTATAACGTTACAGTACTGATTGACACACTCATACGAGGAGGATCAATTGAGGAGACATGTGACACTCGCTACAGAGTGGAATGGATGCTAAATGTGACCCAGCTGTTGGCCTTCATGCACTGTGCAGTGAATCCAGTGCTGTACGCCTTCATTGGGCAGAAGTTCCGTAACCAGCTGCTCTCAGCTCTTTACAAACATGGCCTCATCAGCAAGAGGCTCCAGGTGGCTTACAGGAAGAGCTCTTTCAGCAGCGTAGGGAGCATCAGATCTAGACACACGTCCACTACTATGTAATGATCTTCTGATAGATGATTATTTACATACAACATATTTGAAAAGACAATTTGCTTTCTTGCCAGTGGTTAGATGAGAAGATAGATACCACACTCATGTCTGTACGAGTCAATGCATAGCTGGAGCCAGCAGCTGGTTAGCTTAGCTTACCAGAAAGACTTGAAACAAGGCTATACAGTTAGCCTAGCTCTGTCCAAAGAAAACAAAATCCACCTTTGTACAAAATGACAATTAGCTTTTTTTTAAAACAGGGATCTTATACCAAAGTATTTCTTGACAGAGAGCAGTACTGTCCTTAAATTTTAGAGATGCTGCAGGTAGATGTTGCCTTGTATTGAACACAGAGACATGGGTGTGGAATTGATTTTCTCAAATAATTCAAGAAAGTGATTAAGCTTATTTCCAAAAATGCCAAACTATTCCTCATTTTGTAACCATGTTAGTAACCATTGGGCATTGGGTCATCCCCTAATGTTTAATTGCCATAACGAAATAATACCAAGGATGTACATGGTTCACATAGCTAGTGTCAAAGTTAAAATGAATACGTCGCTTCAGTGCTTCAGCTGGATGTCTGATATAGGATCCTGTCACAGCCCAGATGTGTACCCTCGGGAGGCAGTAAAAAAACAACTCTATGTATGACATTGTTTGAAGTGTAGGCTAATTATTGAGTCCGACAAGTTTGCACTCCAGAGCAAAAAAAAAACTGAATGCTCAACCTCAAAAATATCAATCAGTTTTTAGTGGAGGAAAATGTGGCACACCATTACAGTAGTTCATGAGAAAGCTGTACAGTCATTATGGTGTGCCATACTTTCCCTACTTTCTCTAGATTTTATTGTTGATTATGTGAGTTTTACAAAGCCTGTGTTTTTTTCACATGTTTTTGTGGAACACTGGAAATGACTAGAAAGCCATTAAAACATTGTGAACTGTTTTTGCTATTCTTACACCAGAGAGTAGTGAACAATCACAATCAGATATCTTAATCTTTCAAACAGGAAGAGGTGGTGAAATCCGCTTTGCCTGCTGGTACTGGGTACATTTTTAATCAATGCTGTAATCAGAAAATGCTTTGTTTTTCATTGTCCACCCACTTGTTCTTGCAGTTACATACATAAGAATTAAAACTTTTTCTGTTAATCTGAATGTCTACCACGATTATTTGAATGTCTGAGTATGTGCGGTTAGTACTTGTGGATATGATGAGTGTGTGTGTGTGTGTGTGTTTGTGTGTATGTGTGTGAGAGAATTTGTATACCAGTGTGGGTGGCTCTGTGGCTTACACATAGGAAGAAGGGGGCAATTGCGTTTCATGCAAAGTTGTGCAGCAGCTGTGGTTGCAAAACAAAATTACATGTAAAAGATGGGATGTTTTTCCATTTTCTGATCATATGAATTCTTACTGTATTCTTCTGTTCTTCTCAATATGCAAAACTCATTTGAAAAAGCCAAAATATACTCTTGAATGAAAAAAATAAAAATAGAACAATTTAAATAAATCCTTAAACCCTAAACAATGTGTGGTCTCCAATTTCCTGAGTCAAGTTGTGTGACACTTAATTGTTTAATTCATTAAATTAATTATACCACTTGTGTATTATATTAATCTAATTGGATTGAGGAGGAAGTCCCCTCTCATGGCAAAAAGTATTTAAGGTTACATATCTGACAGCTCTCTCCAAGCAATAGGTAAAGTGTTGTATGTTTTGACACTCCCTGAACACCCAAAATTGTCCATTGTCTATTAAATGTGGGCCTCTTTTTACACCATGTGGAAATAGGTTTCTAATCAAAAAACTAGACACTGAATTGCTGTCAAAAACAAACATGATTAAACACTTTCTTATGTTGTCCACATCCTTGTAATGTTTGTGGTCTGGTCTTCTGCTAATTACCACATGATTTCACCATAGAAGAGTTTTTCCTATATGCACTGTTGCAACCTGGCTAACTAGCCCTGACAATTAGAAAGGAAATGGTTATTAAAATAATGATCAAATTCATATAGAACATGTATAAATAAAGGAAAACACACATCTGTGTGACGTTTAGTCAGTGTGAGTTGTGACTGTGAGTGGATGTATGAATAAAGTGTTGGATAGCTGTTTTTATGAGACTGAGGACAGCTGATCTTAAATTCATTCTCAGAAACTGGCCAGTTGCATACACATCAGTATTTATTTTGTTACGTTTTTCCTGTTAGAAGGAAGTAGGCCTACTACCCAAGCACATATGTTGCTCTGTACAAAGATTAGTGAGAGGAGAGAGTGACCTTTGCTTGCCTTATAAAAAAAGAAGAAATAAATAGAGGAAGTAACGTTTTTAGAAAGTATTTACTTTGTGTCTAAAAATTATAATATTGTGAAAAGTACATTTTTCCCCATGTTGTTTAATTAAAAAAAAAGTGAAACTTTCATATATTCTAGATTCACTACACATAAAAGGAAAAATTCCAGTTGTTTGTCATGGAAATCAAAAACCCACATATCAATTTATTAGAATATTAGAATAAAGAATTAAAAGCCAACCTGAGAAGAGCCTTTAGTCTCTCAGTCTGGTTCAGTACACACAACCACAATCATGACGAGGCCTTCTGACATGACACTTGTGACATTTTATTTGGAAACCAAGGTCCCAGAGTCTGGAGGATGAGAATCCAAGTTGCTTGAAGTCCAGTGTAAAGTTTTCACAGTCAGTGATGATTTTTAGGTGTCATATCATCTACTGGTGTTGGTCCACTGTGTCTCATCAAGTCCAGAGTCAATGCAGCATCTACCAGGAGATTTTAGAGCAGTTCGTGTTTCCATCTGCTGACAAGCTTTATGGAGGTGCAGGTTTCCTTTTCCAGCACGACTTGGCACCTGCCCACAGGGCCAAAATGACAAATAACTGGTTTTCTGACCATGGTATTACTGTGTTTGGTTGGCCAGTCAACTAACCTGACCTGAACCCCCACAGAGAATCTATGGTGTATTATCATGAGGAAAATTAAAGACACCAGACCAATAATACAGTCTAGCTGAATGCCGCTATCAAAGCAACCTGGGCTTCCAGAACACCTCAGCGGTGCTACGGGGCTGATTGCCTCCATGCCACATTGCATTTATGCAGTAATTCATGCAAAAGGAGCCCCGACCAAGTACTGCGTGCATAAATGAACCTTTTTCAGAACTCTTCAACTTCTCAGAAGGTCGACATTTCTGTATCATACGTATCTACAATATTCTAATATTTTCAGATACAATTTTTGATTTCCATGAGTTGTAAGCCGTAATCATCAAGATTAAAACAACAAAATGAATAATTCACTTTATATGTAATGAATCTAAAATATATGAGTTTCACTTTTTGACTGAAATTATGGGGAAAATAATGCACTTTTTCTGATATTGTATTTTTTTTTAGATGCACCTGTATATGCTTTTTAATGTTAGCTCTGTCTGTCAAGATGTTAAATTCTACTATTTTTTTAGATTATCTATTACTAAAAATGTTAAAAATCCATTGCCACTTATCTCACTCTTTCTATGATCCCTCTGATCTTATGAACAAGTGAACGGACAAATCCTAAAAATGATCAGGGTAATGGTTTTAAATGGTTTCATCCCTGTGCAACTGTGTGTTACTGTTTGAAATTACTCAACGCTTCACCCAAGGACAATTCTGCATGTTCCTGAATGAGATCTAGCCATCCCATGTCATTAGACATAAGGCCCCTCTGCCAGGAGGTGGAGCTGTTTTCCAATCAAGTCACCGAATCATTAGATTTGGGCTGAGACCATAACTCAACCGACTTTAAAGTGAGCAGAGGTCTGATTAACCAAAGAACACCTGTGTGGGCAGTGGAGGAAGTGAAGTATGCAGAGACAAGTATGGTGCACATCCTTTGTGTTTAATAAAATTATCAGGCATATCGGAAACCTGGGGCAGGGTAGTTTTCCAGTGTAGAAATACTAATTGGTTTCTGGGACCCATACTCTGTACATAAAAATGTATAACACTAAAATTAAATATTACTACTATATACCCTTATATTTATATATAATTAAAACCTAAATCAGATTTTAAAGCTGCTGTTTCCCGAGTGGGCGGGGCCAAGCCTGTACGTAGGCGGATATGTTACCATAGTAACAGCATAGTCACAGCTCTGTTGACTCTCTGCAGCAGCTAACTTCGTGTGAATAAACTAAAGTGGTCTGCCGATCAGTTGTTTGCCACCGAGATAGAGCGCTCACTTCAGGACCACTAAGGTAATCGAGATCTTTAATGAAGGGTGATATTCCTGAGGTGATGTCTAAGGTTATCCTGTTATAGCAACGACGGTAACGTTAGCGGTGAGAGCTACAGAAAGCGACGACAGCATAGCTTTACTGGCGCAGTAGTACTTCCGTTCTTTTTCAAAATAAAAACCCAGTTTAGTGAAACCAGCTGCTTTTGACAGTAGCCAGCGTTTTAGTGTGTCGTGAAGCTGTAATATGAGTCTTGCTGACGAGCAAATATGCCTTAAAACACTGTTGAAACTTTGCTATAACAACATTTCCGCGGAGCCTACTGAGTCTGTGAAAGAAAACAAAAAATGTTGATGTGAAAATTATACATCCATAGGATTTCCACGACCCCCGCTGGCTCTACAAGATCCTCATGTAGTCTGTTGAATGTTTGTCACATACATATACACTCACCTAAAGGATTATGAGGAACACCTGTTCAATTTCTCATTAATGCAATTATCTAATCAACCAATCACATGGCAGTTGCTTCAATGCATTTAGGGGTGTGGTCCTGGTCAAGACAATCTCCTGAACTGCAAACTGAATGTCAGAATGGGAAAGAAAGGTGATTTAAGCAATTTTGAGCGTGGCATGGTTGTTGGTGCCAGACGGGCCGGTCTGAGTATTTCACAATCTGCTCAGTTACTGGGATTTTCACGCACAACCATTTCTAGGGTTTACAAAGAATGGTGTGAAAAGGGAAAAACATCCAGTATGTGTCAGTCCTGTGGGCGAAAATGCCTTGTTGATGCCAGAGGTCAGAGGAGAATGGGCCGACCGATTCAAGCTGATAGAAGAGCAACTTTGACTGAAATAACCACTCGTTACAACCGAGGTATGCGGCAAAGCATTTGTGAAGCCACAACAAGCACAACCTTGAGGCGGATGGGCTACAACAGCAGAAGACCCCACCGGGTACCACTCATCTCCACTACAAATAGGAAAAAGAGGCTACAATTTGCAAGAGCTCACCAAAATTGGACAGTTGAAGACTGGAAAAATGTTGCCTGGTCTGATGAGTCTCGATTTCTGTTGAGACATTCAGATGGTAGAGTCAGAATTTGGCGTAAACAGAATGAGAACATGGATCCATCATGCCTTGTTACCACTGTGCAGGCTGCTGGTGGTGGTGTAATGGTGTGGGGGATGTTTTCTTGGCACACTTTAGGCCCCTTAGTGCCACTTGGGCATCGTTTAAATGCCACAGCCTACCTGAGCATTGTTTCTGACCATGTCCATCCCTTTATGGCCACCATGTACCCATCCTCTGATGGCTACTTCCAGCAGGATAATGCACCATGTCACAAAGCTCAAATCATTTCAAATTGGTTTCTTGAACATGACAATGAGTTCACTGTACTAAAACGGCCCCCACAGTCGCCAGATCTCAACCCAATAGAGCATCTTTGGGATGTGGTGGAACGGGAGCTTCGTGCCCTGGATGTGCATCCCACAAATCTCCATCAACTGCAAGATGCTATCCATCAATATGGGCCAACATTTCTAAAGAATGCTTTCAGCACCTTGTTGAATCAATGCCACGTAGAATTAAGGCAGGTCTGAAGGCGAAAGGAGGTCAAACACAGTATTAGTATGGTGTTCCTAATAATAATCCTTTAGGTGAGTATATGGTTTGCTATACTTGTCTTGTCATTAAGAACGTATTTGCATGCTGTCATTTTGAAAGGGAAACCCTGACACCGGAAGTCGTAATGTAACAAACACCGACGACTTCCCACCTTATCTTTAGCCATGTTGTTATCACTGAGTAATATTTTAACATTACGCGCTGTAAATACTGTACCTAGGTAGCAGTGTCTATAGGTGGGTATACATATAAACCCGCGCAGAAAAGTATCATCAGGTTTCACTTCGTTCCAACTAACGTCAGCCCCGTTTGCTAGCTAACGTTAGCTAACCAGGTGTAGCCTTCAAGTTAACGTCAGTCACGCGTCTGCCTCGACATTTAGCGACGTTAGTCTAGTTTTAAAGTTTGTCTCCAGCAGGGTCTGCGGAAGGCAGGATGTCGAATGATGTTGCCGGTGTGTGGGAGGTGGCGCTGAGCGATGGAGTCCACAGGATTGAGTTTGAACATGGCACGACCACCGGAAAGAGGGTCATCTACGTTGATGGAAAGGTATTGATCATGGTCTTCAGTAACGTTAACGCAGAGGAGGGAGACTAACTTAAACGCATTTAATTATAAACCCTGACCCCTTTTTATGAACCCCGGCTTCATTCATTACAAGGCCAGCTCTACTGGCAGCTGTTGATTTGTGATTTCACATCCCAATGCAGGAGATACTGAGACGGGACTGGATGTTCAAACTTGTGGGGAAGGAGACATTCAGTGTGGGCAAATCAGGCACCAAAGCAACGATCAACATTGATGCAGTCAGTGGTTTTGCCTACGAGTACACATTGGAGATCAACGGGAAGAGCTTGAAGAAGTACATGGAGAACAGATCAAAGGTCACCAGTACCTGGGTTCTCAACTTGGACGGCATTGACTGCAGGGTGGTCCTGGGTGAGCCTCTCTGTGTTTGTATATTATTCACCTACTGTCCTGATCATGTAGTTATTATGTCACTGGGTATTATGCTGTTTGTTTTTTTCATATAGCCTAGCCAGATATTTATGATATGAATACTGAACAGTACAGTGAGTTGTTTTGGGTAAGAGCACCTACTTGTCGCTGTAAGTTAAGTGTTAGTCTTGTGGTTTATTTGATCGTTCATGTAATCAATCAGGATAGATACTGGATTGATTTCTGCCCCTTCACAACACTAAGATTACGTTGGAGCTGAGGCTAAGCTCTTTAACAGCTTTAGGCCCATCGCCATCTTCAGCCACCTCTGTCATCTGGACGAAGTTAATCCTTCTTATAATTACACTGCTTACAGTTGATCAGGCGGCATACCACCTGAAGCATGTGCAACACATAAGAACTACTGTACATTAGTATACATTGGTTATCTATAAATCTCAGCAGTAAAAGAATCAGAATAATTCACTGATATGTGTGTGTGTGTGAGCAAGTGATCCTGGTCACAGAGTTCAGCTGTTGTTGATGATAACCTATCTTGTCTTAACCAGCTGAAACTTGGTGTTGCCTTTTGTGGTTTTTTCTCACTCACTCACTGGCAGCTCTGACAAACTTCAGGGTGATTACATATCCTCAAGATGTCGTTGTAAGCAGTCAAAATAAAACCCTACAAATATTCAAATGAAACTCCCAGCCAGATAAAAGTCACTTTTGAATTTGAGAAGCTGAACAATGTAGAATAAAAATGCACTTTAAGCTATCAAAAGCTATAAAATGTGACAGGCGAGAACTGTGTTTATAAGGAATTTTTTTTCATATAAAAACATTTGCAACTGCCACACAGACTTTATAGAGGCAAATTATCACGTTACAAACTAGGGAATGACTATTGTGACGTTTACTATTTTGAGATCATTCATCTTCCTTCATCATGTGTTTTGTGTCACCACACCTCTAGTAAGTGTCTCCCCCAGAGGTGGCCCAACATTAGTTATCAGCGAAACACAAGTGAGGCCTTCCTAAATGGTGCCATCATGATAAAGCAGTATTGTTCTGTTTCTTATTTTACCAAACACAGGACCCTCCTTAAACAAAGAGCACATTTATAAACTAACATATTTAGCATATTTAGTTGATACCTAGAAACATAAAAAGCAAGCGTTACAAATGTTGTTCCTTTACAATGAAAAACAAGAACATATGATTGAGAGTTTTGGAGGGGTGTGATCATTTCCTGTTTTTGTGATTTGTTTCAGTGAAGTGATTCAGAGGATTCTAAAGATATGTTATCTTGATTTAGTTCAGTTGGAGGTTTCCAAATAAATGATTTTTTTTGCTTTAAAAACATCTTCATTAAAATTCTATTTACAGATTTAAACAAATAATAAATGTGTATTAATACTAATGTAATAGTTAGATTGATTTTGACCCCAGTTTCTCCACCACTGAGAAAGTTTTCCCATATTCTCTGAGGTTAGGAAATAATTATTATCTCAAAATCAAGGACTTAGTTGTTTCTTAGAACTTCAATAAAATAGATTCACATGTTCTTGCCATTATATTTACCATGATTTTTATTTTTAGGTGATCAGTTTGTCAAGCAAAGAATGCAAGTGATTCATGACACAGCAGGTGGGGCGCTGTAGGAGCTGCAGCTCCCCTGTTGACCAGATTGAAACACAGTGGAAATATAATTTTACTGTTTCAAATTTTCAGTTACCTTTCAAGTGCTGTGGATCCATTATCCTCTTGTAGTTCAAGTATGAAAAATTTAAAGCTGAAGAATAAACCAACATCCTGCCGATCCTGATCTAGCTGCTAAATATCACTGGCCATAGCAAATAACATAAAATAGTATATTTATTCACCATAATATGTTTCTGCATGGACAGAACCGGTACAGATCAGGCCATTGATCTCTTGCTTGTTCTGGAAAACCAGAAGGTGAGATCAGATCTGTACACATACTGCGACGCGTTTAGCAGTCACGTCAAATACTTTTATTGCCCCACAGCTGCATGTTTGTTTGACTCGGTGTCTGTTTTTTTTTCTTTCAGAGAAAGACACCATGGATATTTGGTGTAATGGACAAAATATTGAGACTGCGGTAAGTATAGCAGTAACTGACACTGATCTGTTATGCAATGAAGGGTACATCACTGGATTTAAGAAGTTATGTGCTGATTCTAATGCCAAGGGAAATCCAAATCAAATCAGAAACCACAGCACTATAAACAAAAACAAATGGGTAAAGAACGCCTCAAACACCCTGTGGTTCCACAGTTGTCTGCATATAAGCACCCACACTCTGACTTGCCCTCCTGCAGGGGGAGTTTGTGGATGATGGCACAGAAACACATTTCACCCTCGGAGACCACAACTGCTGTGTGAAGGCTGTGAGCAGCGGGAAGAGACGAGACGGCATCATTCACACGCTGCTCGTGGATGGCACAGAGATAGCTGAGTGCACAGAGTGACTGTGTGTGTTTACATTTATATGAAAGCGGAGATCTGGTCTGTGTGTGACACTCGGTATCTGTGAAGAGTAGAAGAATGTTATCTGAAGCTGTTAGAGTCGGTGACCAGCTGATAGAAATATGCGCTCCTGTGTTTGGAGGGCCACGCTCTGGAGGGTATGTTAGCCATATGCTGGTACTGTCAAGCTTGTGCTGTAGTTAATATAGTACGAGTTGAAGACAGGACCTGCAATCTGGGCAGTTTTAGAAGAGAGGGTGCAGCCGTACATTTCAGTCACAAAAAAGGATTTACTGTCTAAAAATGGTAACTTCACACTGAAACACTTTTTTTGGGGTTGTAAACTGGTACTTCATATTGATATAAATACTATCACTTTCAGTAATATCAACATTGGAAGCCACATGTGCCATATTTATTGAACTCTGTTTGCCCTACGGTCGTTAACACGAGCAGCTGATATTCTCTTAGAGATGTACTGTACATATTGTCATTTTGTAGAAAACGAGCAACCACTTTACACATGGCCTGGCCCAGTAAACCCCAGAATCCACCAGTTCTCCCTGCTCTTCATGCTCGCTTTCTTGTATATGTCAATGTTGTGTAGTAGGAGTATTAAATACCAGGGTACAAGATTGTTGAATGTAGCATCGTCCCAGTGTGCACCGCTCAGGACTGATCTATGTGTGGTCCTATGTCGAAGTGTGTGATTGGTTCAGCCAGTTGATGTTACGGTAATATGTAAATAGCCGCTGTGGATTGGTCAAAACATCCTAGGGGGCGCGTTCTGCAATTTAATGGCTGTAACATTTACATAGACAATCGCTCAGATGTGACATTATTCCCAGTAATAAATCACATACACAGCTGAAGTAAGTCTCTTGCTGATATCCAGACATTCGTCAGAGACTCTTTGTCGTCTGCAGAGATGTGTGGATTTCTGTTGTGCTGTCAAATTGTTAGTTTCTTTTTGTATGTAAAGGCCAGATGTTGTTGTGACACAGAATTTAAGCTAAACACTTCTATTAAGTCATGGTTCCAAATTAAAGATTGAACATTTCTCCAATGTCTCAAATGCTTGTTTACATTTTGCAAAGAGAGGCATTTATTAAAGTCCAGCCAGTTGTCAAGGTCTCCATAAAAACTAGGTAAACTTTTATCTGCTGACGGCTGTCAGATGAAGATGAACGCTCCAGTAAACCCTATTAAATGAACCTTGAGTAAATTTTTTCTCTTGTCAAACAATTTTGAAAGTTAGGGATGAACCTTCATGCTCAATATACTGTGATTTCTAACAATTATGTTGTTGTATTGTATCATTAACAATATGAGGGACGTCCTTTTATGTCTTCATGTGTCCTGTATAAAAGTTTTATACATGTATTTAATGTTGTTTACTTACATGTTTGTAAAACATAAACTGTATTTGATTTCTTTAAATCCATGTAGCTGAGCTTCATGAAAGGATCTTCAAATATACATTAAAAAAAACCTGCACAAGTGTTTAAAGTTATGGTCTGTGATTTGAAACGAAAGGCAGTTGCCTCGCTTAAGTGCTCCCGTCTCTGAAGTGGTGTTACAATTAGGTGTTCAAAGAAAGAAAAAACAATTCAATTACAACTTTTTTTAATTTTGATTATCAGCATGAGGCACACGGCATCACACAGGTGCTCCATCCGACTGTCGTCAATTTCCATTTTGTAATACATTTGATATTGACATCTTACAATCAGAGTAAAATCTTTTATTTAAGGTAACGCTGTAATACACAACCTGCTCACCAAAGCAGATGAAGGATTATATTAGTCTTCCTCTTAGTGAAACCAGCTTAATGTCAGCAATATGTTGCTGTAATGATGGTTGTGTATATGGTATCACTAAAATAACTCATACCGTTGTTAACAAGAGTATGATATTCTTACTAGGAGACAGTGCATTTTTAAATTTGAATCTTTGATATACAAATATTTGTGCCGTTATGTAAAATATAGGCCTACAGTATGTTGATCGCCCAAAAAGAAGCTAACTTATAATGATAAAAAAAAAAAATGCAATGTTCAGCTTCAAGAAAACAAATCTGACATCTTTGTTTCCGCTGCGCCTCAGCTTGTTTTACAAGAATCCAACTTATAATTAAGTTTTCTCCAGCACTGTAAGCGTTTCGCACCATACAATACCAGAGGAAACAGAGATGAGATCACCCTTTAGCCCATCTTACAGGTGATGATGTATTTGGGCAGAGCTTGATAAGTACTAAATACAACAGAGATATCAGGTCCTCCGTGCACACTGTTGTACATCACTTGTGGGTCTGTCTCCACAGCAGGTGGCAGAATGAGTCCTGGTTTACCAGGGGTGGAGTTTCCTGTCAGCACGTCGGCTTCCACAAAGTACAGATACTCCTCGCTTGGCTCCTTCCACACTTCCATGGCCTTTCTCACAGTGCCAGCAAAGTAGATGCCCTCTCCATATGCTGGGTCTGTGTACAGAGGGAGATTTACAAGACAAATAGCTATTCTTTCAGTGTCTTTGTTGTGATCACTTTTCTAACTTTGATGGTGAATATCTGTACAGCTGTAATTTTAAGACCCTAGAAACTGATCATTTACCATACGTAAAGAGTTTGTTTGCATTATTAAATGCTATTTGTAGAAGCGTTGTCATACCTTCAGGAGGTGCGTACTCTGCGTGGAATCCAATGTGGCAAACCATCTCACAGAACTGCGCAGGTATGCGTTGAAACATTTTTCGCGGAGAGGAGCAGTGTAGCTGGACCATTTTGAAATCGAACAGTAAATTCAGTGCATTGTTCTCCACTTTGTCCACCTGAAAAACAAAATATTTCACTGGTCAAACAGCGACAGTGTGTGAAACAAATCTAAACACTTCTTCATTTGAGAAAGCAAAATTTCAACTCCTGCTCATTTGGTAATTGTAGAATAATTTAAATATATGAAACCATATGAAGACATTGAAAAATCTAAATTTGATGTAAACCTTAGAATAAAGCTTTCCTACAACGTTGAGCATGTTGCATTCACACATACTGTACCTTCAATACCCGCAGCCCCGTTTTTGGGAAGTTAGATCTGTCTCTGAACTCTGAGGTTGAGGGGTCAACGGCCTTTCTTTCAAAGGACACATGATTAGTCAGCATTTGAAACATGGCAAGCTTTTCCTCTCTGACAAACTCCTTCTGGACGTTGCAGAGCATGGCTTCCACCTGGAACCCGGCAACTGCAACGTCTTCATTTGAACCCCTGTTTACAATTATGCTTGCACGACCTTTGCTCAGAACCTCCTCAATGAAAACGCCCTTTTTGCTTAGACGGGATAGCTGCAGGTGTTCCTGCTCGCCAAAGTGCTGGATGAAGTTGTTGCGGATAACGACAGTGCCAGAGGATTTGAAGAGGCCCTGGAGCCACCGTTCAGCCTCGTTTAGCGCCTCTGCAGAGCGGCCGCTCAGGCTGATCTGGGGAGTGGGAGCTCTGCTGCCTTGGTATTCATCTCTTTCCTCATGTGCTGCTGGAGAAGACATCACAAGCTCACCATCAGTGCAGCAATCTAGGATCAATTTCACTATTTTTTTTTATTAATTTATACAACAGCATTGATCAAACAATAATATTTACAATAGCTTTACTGGAGTCTATGGCAACCTCTGCAATTAACAGTGACTTACAGAAAACGTAAACAGAGTTGTTTCTTGAGGCACAACAGCAGCTGAAGCAGAATCAGCCCTGCCTGTGACAGCATTACTACATACCAACGGCACGACTATGACTTAGACTCAGACAGTCATCATCCCCATAAGTACTTGCATTAAAGCTTACCTTTGTATACATTAAATAATTACCAAGTAGTTACCAAGTGAAGGAGAGCTGGGATGAGATTCTGCCTGCTGGAGATATCTCATTTGTTCCTCAAAAGCCTGGAAAGAGAAGGTCATTAATATACAGGATATTTGTATTGTATGATACAATTAATGAAGCATACAAGACATTTCCTTGAGTTATTAAGTTAGAAAGTGTTGGCAACTGAACTCGTGTGACCGGGCAAACCCAGTCAACAATTCTCAGCAGGTGTAGGGAGTGTCTCACACCAACACGCAGACAGATATTACAATATCAAATCAACACACTAAAGATTGCAGATTTATTAACTGTAACTTGCCTTTACCTGATTAAGATCATAGCGACTTCAAACAGTATCATTCGTCATTCATATCCCTCATCCACACACAATCTTTTCGTGGTTCTCATCATTCCTATTTCTTTGTCCCTTTTGTGTTGTTTTGCATTTTGGTTTTTATTCATATCTCACTAAGTTTCTCTTATGATTACTGTAAAGGAACTTTTATTTTAGCCACCTGCTGTGGATACACATGACCAATATGGAAATAATATTCTACTATCATGTCAACTTGTTGGCAACACAACCTTAAATGTGTCCTCGTCAAAAGGAAATATGACAAAATTAACTTCTTTCTTCATAGTGGAGTTTTGGGCGAAGTCGACCACAGCAAGTGTCATGATCTGGGCAACTTCTTTCTTGTCGAACTTGAGTCCTCCAGTGCCGATGGCAGGAAAGGCAATTGACTTGTGTTGACTTGCGGTGAATGCCAACCATAAGCATTCCGATACTGATTTGTAAATAATCTGCAATGAGTGAGTCAGCGGACAGACAAAGCTTTCATTAAAATACAGCAAACAATTTAATGCATGGTAATCTTGACTTTCATAACGGTTTGCATTCTAGGCTTGTAGTTGTGCTAATCATCTGTGCAATCAGTTGTCTTTAATGCTAAAATTAATCTAAATATAATTTACATCACAGGGTGGCGATGGAGCAGTGGATACATAGTTGATGTGGGAGACATGGGTTTGATTCCCATTGAGATTCACTCACCAGCCACTTTATTAGGTACACCGCATCAATTGCTTGTTAATACAAAATGCTAATCAGCCAATCACATGGCAGCAACTCACTGCATTTAGGCATATATACGTGGTCAAGACAACTTGCTGAAGTTCAAACAGAGCATCAGAATGGGGAAGAAAGGGGATTTAAGTGACTTTGAACGTAGCATAGTTGATGGTGCCTGACAGGCTGGTCTGAGTATTTCAGAAACTGCTGATCTACTGTTTTCACGCACAACAATCTCTAGGGTTTACACAGAATGGTCTGAAAAAGAGAAAATATCCAGTGAGCAGCAGTTGTAAGGACGAAAATGCCTTCTTGATGTCTGAGGAGGATGGGCAGACTGGTTCAAGATGACAGAAAGGCAACAGTAACTCTAATAACCACTCGTTACAACCAAGGTATGCAGAACACCATCTCTGAACACACAACACGTCAAACCTTGAAGCAGATGGGCTACAGCAGCAGAAGAGCACACCGGGTGCCACTCCTGTCAGCTAAGAACAGGAAACTGAGGCTACAATTCACACAGGCTCACCAAAATTGGACGATAGAAGATGATGAGTCTTGATTTCAGCAGCGACATTCAGATGGTAGGCTCAGAATTTGGCGTAAACAACATGAAAGCATGGATCCATCCTGCCTTATATCAACAGTTCAGGCTGCTGGTGGTGGTTTAACGGTGTGGGGGATATTTTCTTGGCACACTTTGAGCCTCTTAGTACCAATTGAGCATCATTTAGACACAACAGCCTACCTGAGTATTGTTGCTGACCATGTCCATCCCTTTATGACCACAGTGTACCATCTTCTGATGGCTACTCCCAGCAAGATAATGCACCATGTCACAAAGCTCAAATCATCTTAAACTGTTTTTTTGAACATGACAATGAGTTCACTGTACTCCAATGGCCTCCACAGTCACCAGATCTCTTTCCACTAGAGCACCTTTGTGGTGGAACGGTAGATTTTCTTCATGGATCTGCAGCCGACAAATCTGCAGCAACTGCATGATGCTATCATGTCAATATGGACCAAAGTCTCTGAGGAATGTTTCCAACATCTTGTTCTGAAGGCAGTTCTGTTCTAGCAAGGTGTACCTAATAAAGTGGCCGGGGAGGGTATATAGCAATTGTAAGTTGCTTTGTAAATTTACAGTTTCAGACTATGAATAAATCATCCCTTTCCTTAAATGCCCCAGTTAAACTGTTAGGTAGAGTTATACTATACCTGCTGCGCTGTGTCGCTGCTTCTTCCAGTGCAGGAAGTGTGATACACCTGATTACATTGCAGCTTGTAGGGTTTTGTGACGATGACATTTCCACTCCAAGAAGCATTATTTATTTCTTTTTGAATTCCATAACCAGCTTTCTGCAATACAGCATTGGAGATTTGACCATTTTTCAGGTCTTTGTTATATATACTGTTTACGATGACATCTGTCTGAGAAGACACAAAAACAAGATGGTAAGACATCATAACAAGAATATAGCTTATTGATATTTATTCAGAAGCCCTGTTAGAGCTCATCACACAGAAAAACATGACACAAAGCACCTGTTAACATACTGTTAACTCGTCATACAAGCAGCCATTCACACAGAATGCATTAATTAAATAATTAATCAGTGAATTACCTGCTGTTCCTCAATTTTACCCTTCTTCAGAGTCAGATGGACATTTCTAATCTGGACACTAGCTGTTGAGGTTTTGGCATCACCTCTGCTTTTGCTTGCCGCTGCCTGGCTGTATTTCATGTGCAGGTGGGAGGATAATATCTGACGGCAGGCCCTCTCCATTTCCTTGACCGTAGGCTCATCATTGTTCACAAGCAGGATCTCTTTAGGAAGAGGCCCTACGTAGTAGTGCTGCAAAGTTTTCACTATGGTGTCTGCACATTGTGGCAGGGGGTAGTGGAACAGCCCAGAGCTTATAGCAGGAATGGCAACAGACTGCAGATGGTTTTCCTTAACTCTGTCAAGAATGCTCCTGATGGCCTTCTCCAACCGCGGTTCAGCCCAAGAAACTTGATGCTGAGAGGGATTTCTTGGTAGTTCTGGACCCACAGCATGAATTATCTTCTTGCATGGTAGAAACCTAGCATCCATGACAACTGCATCTCCTGTTTTCAGGGGCCCATACTTGTTGATGTAATCATCACTCTCCATTTGGATTTGTGGACCACCGGCGCCGGACAGAGCTTGAGCAAGTCCACCATAATGCTGAAGACGTTCATTAGCGGCATTCACAACAGCATCCACCGGGAAACTGGTGAGATCCCCCTTCCACACAGACACCTTAACCCCAGCAGGCAGTGTAACAGCATACCTTTGCTCTGGTACAACTTTTGGCCTCCTCTGCTGTGCAAAGCTGGGATCTCTTTCAAAATCCACACCGTCGATGGTAGCCACACACCCAAATTTGCTTTCAATGACATTACTCAGAGCATATCCACATTGCCTCACAATGTTGACTGAAGGCCCGCGAAGAGGAAAATCCAATTTATTGGCCATGGTTCCTAAACAAAGCTACGGAAAAAACCTTTATTATTAATAAAAATGAGGGCAATGATTTGATAATTTGTTCACAAACACAGTTTTGCATCATATCACTGATTTTCAATAGAATTATATCATTTCATACGCGAGCCAGTATGTATGTAACAAGTATGTATGGTATCTTATTTCATCTGAGGTTATAAATTGAGGCAGCTGTGTAAGCACCAGGAACCCAACGACACACATGTGTTTTATGGATGTAGAGTATATAATAATTTTAACATTTAATACGCAATGTCATGCTACTGGCAGAGTTATAAGGTCTGAAATGTCCTACTAGTATGCATTAGTAAATAACTTAACATAGGGCTGGACATATGGCCAAAAATGTTATCACGATAAAAAGTTTCATGTCTTTTGATATCAATAATTATCACGATAAGTATCAAATCGTTATTTCTTTCGAGTTTAAAGGCTGATTGATGCTCCTGAGTGAAAATCGAAGAAACCTGATTGTGGATGAAACTCTTCTTTATGGTCAACACTTGAGGCCAAACAGTGGATCACTCAGCAAATCAATTCAACAATTATGATAAAATTAAATATTCATGGGTAAAAGTAGGTAAAAGCTTTTTTTCAGTCCTTTTTCCTCAACAAAATAAACAGCTTAATTAACAAATTAAGTCCTAATTTGCTTATGATTCCAGTGAATAAATAAAAAAAATGTTATTGAACATTTGTTACATTGCTATTGGAAAGAAAATCTATGGCTATATTATTGTTATTTTATTGTCCAGCCCTAACTTGAGAAGCTTAAATGCCAGATAAGTGCTGTTTTCCTTTCACTCCAGTAGAGAGAGACAGAGACCATATCCATTACACAAGGTTATCAATCACCTGCTGAATGTGTTCCTACCAGACTGTATTAAAAAAGCTTCCTACCTATTCTACTACATAAAGACTATGAACTATTGTGTTTGGTATACTGCTTATATATATATATATATATATATATATATATATATATATATATATAATATATATATATATATATATATATATATATATATATATATATATATATATATATATATATATATATATATTTAAGTTATTAAGCTTAACTTTTATAAAATGTCTTTACAAAGAGGAGCCAATAAAACAGTTTGTCCCATTTTAACACTAAATGTCCCTGCAGTTATCACAGTTCACATTTCCTCAGCTGTGAGTTGCTCTTAACGTGAGTGCAAGTTTCTGCTTTGCGCACACACTGTTGTTGTGCTTTGAAAGTTTGCTTCCGTGCATTAGCGCACTGACATATTTACGTGCAACTACAAACTGTGATTATGATTTATAAATGTGTAAAATACACAGTTGGGATTAGACGTGTCCGTTTCAATGTTTACAAGTTGATTTTGACTTGTCAATTAAATCGCCATTTTTGTTAATGTCGTTGTTTCAGGAAGGGACGTGAGCGCGAGTCACCTGACGGGAGTTCACGAGACAACAACACTAAAAGTTTAATGCTAATTTGTAAATGACTTATTAGTTTAAGTCTAACATGTATTTTGACGCATATATGTTACATTTAAAGGACGAAAGGAAGTGCATTGTGTGGAGATACTCACCCACCGCCTGGAAAGTCCCGATGAAAAGCAGAAAGTGAAACAGTGAAGAAGGGCGCGCACCTCTTCTGTAAACGGCCTCTCGGGATGTTAGCCAAAGTTCACTGCTTTCACTTTCTTCCACACGATAACTGAATACCCGAGTCATTCCCTGACCTGCAGCCCATTCTGCGTCAACACTCCTTCATGGCTACACTCGACAAAGTCGCCGTTTCACTTCTTAGGAATCAAAAGTGAAAGTAAAGCAGAGCACCGGGCTTCGGGGCAGCAACGATGGCCGAAGCATATTCTTATGCTCTGCTCGTCGAGCTCGAAGAAAATAACATACCGAAATTAAAAAACAAATTAGTGAAGTACTTTCAAAGTAAGAAATCTAACGGTGGCGACTGTGAAGTTGACTATGAAAACGGCAGCAGGAAAGCTGTGCTGCGCTTCCGCAGAAAGGAGGGTAAGTTTGTCCCGAGAAACAAACTGTAACGTTACCCACTCGACTTTCTTTACGAAGAAGTGGTTTGGATTTATTTCTTTCTCTCACAGATCAGCAGAATGTTTTGGCGAAAGAGACGCATCAGGTCAGTTTGGATAAAGGCGTGTTGAAGATGACCGTTCGCTTACATACAGACGCGGCACCGCAGGTAGGAACAAAACAAAACGCCATTATTAAACGTTATTCAACAATAAGTCACTCACAGCAAAGAGTTTAAACAACTAGGGTGTGACCCAGTGTGAGACCCCACCTGAGCATGAGCCTGTAATTGTATTTTGTTGGGCATGCGTTACTGGGCCTATAGCTACTATCACTTACATCATTCTTATTCTAATAATAATATAAATGTTATGTAAAACAATCGCTTTCTGTCCTGATCGCAAATAAAATAGCACTTATATTCAAGGTGCCGCATTGTGTGATTTATGTTCTTCTCAGTTCCTGCTGATTACCTTAAAGGAATAAACCAGATGTACTAAACACTGATAGTGTGTCGGGTTGGATTCCTTTTTTAAACCAGCAGACATTTAGAGCATTGGTGTCTTGTGAAACTGCTTACATGAGATGCCAAAGTGATTTTTAAAATGTCTCATTCCATACAGGAGGCTCCAGCTGAGAAACTCAACAGGACCCGTGAGTACTCATAAAAACAAATATAAGAGATAAAAGTATGTGGTGTCCGAACGATAATGCTGCGTGATGTGTTGAGAAGAAATCCGCTTGACACTGTTCTTGATTATAAAAGTTTATTACATCAAAGAATTCAGCATCAATTACAAGCTCTGCAGCAGCTTGGAGAGTGACCCAGCCCGATGACCACTCTGTCTCTCTGTACATCGAACACAGCTTATATAGGACATGTTTAGGTCTCTGCTAAAAACCATATAAGGGCACAGTCCCTTCATACACACTAACCTCTACTCCCCCTACCACTGGGTCAGAGGTCAAATTTCATAGAAGGGTTCACTCTTTGCACACCCATCAATCATTACTTCCCCATAAGGGTTCACTGTGCCTCTCTCCAGCTCTGAGTCAGTGGTCAAGTTCTATAGGAGAGTTCACTCTTTGTACACCCATCAATCATTACTTCCCCATAAGGGTTCACTGTCCCCATAAGGGTTCACTGTCCCCAGCTACAGAGCATTATGTTAAACTGTCAAATGGTCAAATGCACATATGTTATACACCACATATTCCCCCCTACGAGACTTAATTGAGTCTCGAAAAACAAAAAGAGATAAATTTCTCCAACACATACTTCTTGCATATTATTTTTAGCAGCATATCAACTTTATGGAGTGTGAGAACGAAAAACCTGTCCGGCAGCCTTCATTCCAAATTCCCTCTAAGACAATCTAGACAGGAAAATTTTCTCACGGCCCCTCTGCCTTAGGCGGCCACGCATGGTACTCCAGTCCAATTAATAAACGACATCTTTATCAGTCAATACAGAAATACGGTTTAGCCAATACATGTGAAAACCTCAGGAAATTAAACAAATCAAAACAATGTCCGAATTCAGGCTGGTCAACCCATCGGACCCTCCAACGGACCTTTCCCTGCCTAGACCCTATATCCCTAAGCATCAAGAAAAAGAAAAAAACCTGAGGTCCCCAAATATTAACTCCCTAAGTGAAAGTACAAGTCTTTACACAGTTAACACAAAAAGAATATAATTGTTAATTAAGTATTATTCATTCACATATGTATTCATATCTATATCAAAGTAGACACAGGAAAGTATTCCACTGCAGCTCCTCAGCAGTGTCGATGCAATCCAGACGTTTCCACACCGTCCTTGTCCAGAGTCCATTCATACTGTCCTTGTTTGAGTATTTAAATCCCCATCTATACATCCCCATATACTCTGGAAGAAAAGAAAACACCAACCAGTATCTTGTTGCAAATAACACATGAAAATTAAAACCTCAATACATGAAAATACAAAGTAACATTAGAATGGATATCTTTCCATCATTAATTCATCTGGTTTCCCTTCATCATCTCCATCTGAATCAGCCATAGTTAACAAAGGCATCTGAGTGTTCTCCCCAGGCATTATCACTCCAACCCATCTCAATATCATAGCTTTCGCAAAAGTCAATAGCACCGTACAAAAAACAAAACATCAAACACAGCGCTACAAAGGCTGCTACCAAAATCTGAACCACCACTGCTCCCACTGGTCCTAACTGATTTTGTAGCCAAGTATTTGCTGACCATCCAGCTCCCTCAGATTGACCAAACGCATCCCTTATACTCTTTAATGCATCTATAACACTAGTGATATTATCAGAACTATCTGGGATCAAAGTATAACAACCGTCTCCCGTCAAGTTCATAGCCACACACAAACCTCCTTGTTTGGCTAAAATATAGTCGAGAGCCATGTCATGTTTCAACAATGTCAGTCTGTGACTTCTTTGAGTATTTGACAGAAGATTAAACCCTCGTATAGTTTCATTTGCAAATCCCTGCAAAGTATAAGTAATATTATCAATGTGATCTGCCAAAAATGTTACACCATACCATGGAAAAAGTCCAAGTCCCCACTTCTCACCTAGACTTATCCTCCAATGGTAGGCTTCAAGATTATGAAATTGTGCCATGCTCCTTTTCACCCTATTTCCGACCCCCGGATCAGAATGAGCTATAGCAGGTGTCTCCCCTTTATGGATTGTAAACACCTCATACGGAAGTTTTAGCGTTGCCATGTAACAAATCCTATCCATCCATAAGGTAAGAATATATATGCCTTATCACCACAAACCCACCAAATATCTTGAAAATTCCCTATCGTCACATTGCCAGGCAAAAGCTGATCTCTTACCCTCAAAGTCCTTCCCTTCTTACTAGATGGCACAGCAAAAGTTGCTTCGTATGTGTTTCCTCTAACCTTACGGTCATGCTTATCCAAAGACATCATATACTCATCACACTCTGATATTCCCATAAACATCCCTGGCCCATCATACGTCTTATTTGAGCAAAAACAGCTACTAGCCCTCACAGGTCTTACCTCCATTGCTTCAGGAATTGCCGTTAACTTATTTTCCTTCTGATCTAACAAATTCACATAGGGTAATTCATTTATCCAAGAACAATTAAGTCTAGGTCTAAACAACTGCGACGACCACGACATCACTATATCTGTTGACGATTGTTGCTGATACGACAGCCATGATAAAGCATAAGATTGGCACATAACGGATAGAGGTTGGGCCACTGTCTCTAAAATTGAATCCCACGTGCCTGGTGCGGGAACTTTCAACAGACATGGACCATCTAATTTCTTAACTGATCTTACAGAATGAGTTAACTGCTGGAACCACAAATTCCTACCTGCCCAGCCATCTGTAATTTTCAAAACAGAAGAATCAAACCCATATGCCTTCCATGTAGCTTCCCTCTTCTGTAACGAGCGATATTGATCAGTCATATCTTCTGGTATTTTATCAACAGTAAAGAACTCATTTGGTACATGTGGGATAATATTCTGAACGGTTTCAGATGACTCCTCATCATTTTCTTGCATTCTTTGCTCCCCAATCTTCATCTGTAACGCAGGTTTCCGAGTTACGTCTACCAACTCCTTTACTTCCCGAAAAATTGTAGTCGGTGTCTGTGTCATATTTACAATGGTTGTTATTGCCTCTGTAACATTCATTTCTTCCACAGTTTCTGCTAAAACAATCACATTAGTTGATGTATTAACTCTTTCAGTTATTTCCAAGGGCCCAATGACAACTGTTCTCTGTGTATTATTCACTCTTGGAGTGACTACTGTAGGATACTGCTCCTGAACTCCTTTGGTGACTGTTGTCACTTCACCAGGCTCTAAATCTTTCATCATAAGCGTCACCTTACGGGTCACATAACCTTGTATCCAATAATTTTGAAACGGAACAAATTTAAAATCTGGCTTTAAATACGTACAACTATATTCCCCTAAGTCTTCCCAGGTAGCATTACGCAAAACAAGTGAACAGTCACCGACAATTTTCCACCGCCTCATATCATTAAACAGAGAAAACTTTCTTTGACTAGGGGGTACACCCTCCAGTCCTGATAACAACACATCTTTACCGCGACTATTTAACCACTTGGGAGGTACATTACCACCCGTATTCCATTTCTCACATTTACAGGGAAGATATGCCGAACCTCCAAACTTAACCTTAACCACAGTAGACAATGAAGTTGGCGTTGATGAAATCATCTGAGGCGCTACTGTTGTCAAATGTGTTACATTTATACTTTTAGAAACTGTTGTTGACTTTCCTAGAGGTGCTTCAATTCTAGTTTTCGTATCGTTTTGGTCTGACTCTTTTCCGAACTGGTCTGGGGCTGTTTTGTCTAAGTGGAACACTGGCTTCTCCTGTAACAGAGGTGCAGCCCTTGGTGACCTCTGCGACTTCCCCTTCCACTGAAATGGGCCCTGCTGATTCTGGGACATATTGAAAACCAATGTCCCCAAATCTCCTTTCCTCTCCATCAATTGCAGAGTCATATCTGGCATCATCAAAAGTGTGCACATGATTACCAACATTGTCCACTGAATGGACAATATCCCCTTCTGGGTTTTGGTTCTGGATGTTGTCATGCATCTTCCTTCTGCCTGTTCTTCCCTATTGTCATCCAGCTCTCTTGAGCCTTCACCATCTTGGCTATCCACCCGCGGCACCTCTTCACTAGGCGCTTTAACACAATGTGATAAATGATACCACGTTGGAGACCCTCTAACCTGGACAGCTGTTCCAGTACTACGAACCACTTCAAATGGTCCCTCACGGCGTTCGTTATACCACTTCCTCCTAAAGACCTTCACGAACACCTTGTCCCCAGGTTGCACTGTGCTCCTTTTTTGCTCATCGAGCTTCTCCTGCACCTCTTCTTTCCTTTGCCTGTCAGAAACATATGTGGACAACTTTTTATGGAAATTGGCCATGTACGTGACATACGCTCTCATTTCATCTTCCAAAAGAGCCAAACTTGGACCCTTGCCACTTGTTCGTAAACAAGGCGTAGGCATCCGTCTTCCTGTGACCAATTCATGGGGCGTTATACGTAAATCACGCAGCTCACTTGAGCGACACACCATTAACGCCAAGGGAGCGCCGCTATCCAGTTTAGACCCGTATGTTGGCAAATCTTGACAATACGGTTTTTCAAAACCCCATTCATTTTTTCACACACCCCTTGACTTTGTGGGTGATAAACTGCTCCAAGACGTTGTTTGATTCCCAATTTTTGCAAAATCAATTTCACTGTTTTATCCACAAACTCTTTCCCATTATCTGATGATATTCGATCTGGAAGTCCCCACCTGCTTATGACCTCTCTACACAAAAACTTGGCAACCGACTGAGCGTCTTTCCGCTTGGTTGGACAGGCCTCCGGCCATCGTGAAAATCTATCCACAACCACTAGCATGTATCTTTTCCCTTCAACTGGTTTTATCATATCGACAAAGTCAACAACTAACTCACGCATAGGACCCCTTGGGGTGGGAATGTAACCAGGAGGAACAGACATACCCCTGCGGACATTATTTTTCAGACAGATTGTACACCTGCCTATGACATAATCAATCTGTTCAAGCAAATATGGTGCCCAAAAACCATACTCCTTTGTGATTTTTCTCCTAACCTCCCCCCTGGCAACATGAGCTAACCCATGTGCTTCCTGAATCATCAAACCTAACAGGTCCAGAGGTGCTACTATCAGTCCCTCATGATTTCTCCAAAGACCCGTAGAATCCTTAACAGCACCTCGGTCAGCCACAACTGTTTATCAATCATAGAGCAGCTTCCTGCATCAAAATCACTTCCTTAAGCGTAATTCTGTCTTCCAAGTCCACCCCATGAGTGACCAGAAAAACCTTGCCCAATTTGTCAGCTCCTGTGACAGCTTTTGCAGCTTCATCAGCAGCTTTGTTCCCTTGTGTCACTCTTGACGCATCTGTTTTATGAGCTGCACACTTAGCTATCGCTATCTCTTTAGGCCTCATCATAGCATGCAACAGTTTTATTATTTGTGCGTGATGTTGTATCGGAGAACCATCCGTTCTCTTAAACCCCCGACCTTTCCACACTGCTCCAAACAAATGACATACATTATGTGCATATGCCGAATCAGTATATATTGTCACTCGCTGCCCGTCAGCTAACAAACACGCTTCTGTTAGCCCCACAAGTTCTGCCAGCTGTGCAGACGCAGGCTGTGGTATTACTTCAGCTTTTTCAACAACAAATCCCGTTCCTTGAGCTTTTACTACTGCATAGCCAGCACACAATTTATCTCCCACACGATAACAAGACCCATCAGTCCAATACTCCAGGTCTGCCTCACGTAGTGGAAGGGCTTGCAAGTCTGATCTAAGCCTTGAGTATTTCTCTGCCTCTTGAACACAATCATGTGGCTCACCATCCTCTGACGTTGGCAAATTCTCGGCTGGATTTACCGTATCACACCTTACCAGGGTGACATCCTCCTGCTCTAAGAGCCTATGATAGTCTCTAAGCCTTGGCATAGTCAATGTGTATTTTCCATAGTTCAGCAGATTCCTGAGACTATGATGGGTAAGAATTGTCACTGGGTAACCCATCGTAACAGATGATGCTTTGTCATACATTAAATAAACTCCAACCATTGCTCTGTAGCACAGTGGTAGCCCTAATTCCACTTCTGAATATGCAGTCGAATAATAGGAAATAGGTTGAGGATTCGACCCTGTACCCGTCGGCTGACAAAGGACTGCACATGCATATTTACCTCCAGTGGAATTAGACACATACAACAAGAAATTCTTAGAGTAATCTGGTAGTGTGAGCGCTGGCGCCTCCTGTAACCTCTGTTTGATTGTTTCAAATGCCACAAGGCCTTCCTGTGTCCAGGACAGATTGCTGTGAAGTTGAGCGTTCCCAGTATCCTTAACCATAGCTCTCAAAGGTCCCGTCAAACTAGAATAATCCTCAACCCATGCTGAAGAATAACCAGCAATACCAAGAAACGTCAACATTCTCTGACAGTTCTGGGCTTTGGAGCCTTGCGAATAGCCTCCAATTGACAATCAGAAATGCTTCTGTGTCCATGCGTTATTGTCTGACCCAAATATACAACCTTCTCCTGGCAATATTGCAACTTCTTTTGTGAGGCCTTATGCCCCTTTTCTGCCAATATTTGTAGCAATTTAATTGAGTCTTTGTGACATGTTTCTTCATCTTGTGAACAGATCATAATATCGTCGACATATTGAATCACAGTACTCTGCAATATCTGATCTATCCCTACCAAATCATCTTTCAATACTTTGTTAAAAATATGAGGACTGTGTTTAAATCCTGTGGCAATCTCTCATACTCATAAAACTGTCCTTTATATGTGAATCCAAATAAACCCTGACTCTCTACACTAAGAGGAACACTAAAAAATGCACCACACAAATCTAACACCGTGAAATGTGTTGCATCAGGAGGGATTTGGGCTAACAAAGTATGTGGATCCGGAACTTCTGCTGGAAAATCAGTTACCACTTCATTTACTGCTCTCAAATCATGAACCATACGATAAGTCTCATCAGGTTTCTTCACAGGCAACAAAGGCGTGTTACTCTGAGGATTTGTTGTCTTCTTCAAAACACCTGCTTTCAAAAGTCCTTCAATTTGTGGTTCGATTCCTTGAATTGCTTCATCCTTCAATGGATACTGATACTTCCAAGGAGGTCTAGCTCCTGGTCGAAGTTCTACTTTCACTGGTTGGCTGACTTCACAAGTCCAATATCGGTACTGTGTTGAGACCACAAACATTCTGGAACTTCTCGCAACATCTCCTCTTTCATAGAATCCGAGTCCATCTTGGCACTACAAATAG
Source organism: Micropterus salmoides (assembly GCF_014851395.1). Lineage (NCBI taxonomy): Eukaryota > Metazoa > Chordata > Actinopteri > Centrarchiformes > Centrarchidae > Micropterus > Micropterus salmoides. The sequence goes on along the minus strand of NW_024040596.1, from coordinate 5,431,143 downwards.
ATTCATGTGTCATCCGTACAGCTTGTGGCTGTCCTGTCCTTTAGCTGAAATCATGATTTTGACGAATCGCTGATCTGTACTCCTCCAAATTGCCAAATTCTCTTTCATCGGTACAAAAACAGCTTCCTCTGCTTCTGTCATCATTTCCCCTATGTGTTTCTGCTCATAGTCTTCAGAAACCAACAAAGTCACATGTGGCACACTCTTCTCAATTTTGAATTCTTTCTCCAGATAATCGTCAGTGTTTACCTTCATAGCGCTCCTTGTGGTCCCAAAATTATGCAACTTGAGCTTAGTTGAATTCCCTTTGGTTGATGAGCCAACCATTCCTCTGGGTTTGATTGGGCAGCATTCTTGAAATACTTGAGCGTACAATGGAATGGATATTCTGGAAGTTTCGCATCTGGCATGTTCGCCACAATGAATTTCTCCCATATCTTAGCCGGCTCCAAGAAATCTGCACTGAGATTTCCAATCCAGAATACTGCAGAGGACTCCATCTCTGTTGTCATCAATAGTTGGTGGACCATTTCTTTTGGCACGTCTATCAGACAGCCATCTGGTGTACATTTTATTGTGCAGTTCAATCTACACAAAGCATCTCTTCCCAGTAGAGCAATAGGTGTATGTTCTGATACCAATATGGGTATTGTAGTTTTCTGATTTTTATAGCAGAGCTCAATTGGTTCCGTGAGAGGAATCAGCTGCTTCACTCCCTCAAACCCGATTGTCCGAATCAGTTGATTGGACATAGGAAGATGTGTAGCATCTTCAGGCCGAACACAGGTGAAAGCCGCTCCGCTATCCGCCATTACTTCCAATGGTCGGTTATTTACTTTCACCTCAATTGTTGGATCTCTTTCCGGCCCTGATGCTACCAGCTGACACCCCCCTTTCGGATTTTCTGGGCACCTCTAGAATCCTGGCTCTGGGCCCCTGTGAGGGTTCACCAGTCCTCCAAGCGACCTTGACTGGCCCCTGAATCCTCCTCTGAAATTTCCTCCTCTGAATTTCCTCCTCTGAAATTTCCTCCTGAGCTATTGCACTCACGGGCAAAGTGACCAACCTGTCCACAATTGTAACACACTTCTGGAGATTGCTGAAAGTATGGATTAAATCCTCCTCTTCTTGAGCTTCCTCGTCCTCTTCCTCTCCAATTCTGCATCTGTCCATAAACTGGCTGTGGATATGAAACAACTGGGACCACTAGTGGTGGTTGGGGCAAATGCAGTTGTTCCTGGCTTGACTGAAGCTGTGGTGGTGATTGTTGCTTTGGTAAACACTGCTCCCATAACCAAAGCCTGTTTCTTCTCCTTCTTCTTATTTTCCACCAGTTGTATTTGATTGAGTTTCCTGAGAGTCACTTGGTCCTGTTCTTTCTGATCATGTTCCTTTTTCCTATATAGATCCACTTGATGGGCTATATGATCTGTATAGACTCCTATTGCCATGCTTCCAAGTCCAACCACCTCTGCCAGTTTGCTCCTTACTGGTGGGGGCAACCCCATCTGTAGTTTAGCTCGCAAAATTGACCGCTCCATTTGACTCGCCTCTGGATCATTTCCTGTGATATTTCTCCACACCTGATGAGCTCTCGACACATAGGCTCTCGGATTCTCTTCTTTTCCCAATGAATCAATCAAGATATTGTCAGGATGCACATTTGTGGGAAACGTGTCTTTCAGTGCTCTCCACAGTCGATTCCTACTTGCAGCGAACAACTCCGGATCATTTACAGCAGTCCCCACATATCGATTAAGTCCCGCTCTCTGAAAAATCTCTTCCATACCTGGAATCCCCAGGAGATTAGCAAAAAGCCTCTTAATATCTCCTATGGCAGTTTGTGTTCCTACCGTAATTTCTTCCAACTTCGAGATCCAAGGATGTGCTCCATCTTGAAGAATAGGCAACTTCTCAAGTATATCTGACATATCGGTATTCTGCAAAGGCTTATACTCCAGATTCTGTCCTCGGATTATCACTGGCAGCATCTTCTTACTTGTGCTCCCTTTCCTTGGGCGTAATGCATACTTCTTCTCCAATTTTTGAGACCCTTTTTTCCTCAATTTCTCCCTCTGTATTGTCAGCTTCTCGAGATGTTCTTCCAATTCTCTTATTTCTTCTGGATAAGTCGACTTCTCCAAGCATGATATGCATCGATCCATGTCTTTTTCTATTTCTTCAGTAGTCATTGGAGGATAAAATCCTCTTGAACATGAAGCACCTTTAATCTCCCACTCTTCATCGCTGTCTCCATCTTCACTTTCATCGGAGATCTGATCTCCTGTATCCTTCTTCTTCCAACTTTCATCACCCCTTCTTTCCGCTCTGGCCAGCCTCCGTCTGATCACAGGATCATATCCACCCATGATCTCTTCTACATCACTCTGTTCATCATCATCTTCCATTCTCCTAAGCCTCGCTCTACCCTTAGTTTCCAAACGTGTCATTTTCTTCTTACTTTTGGAGCTTGGAGTCATCTTTATAGTTGTTTCTGCTTGTCCTCTCTCTATGACTTGTTCATCTTCATCTCTGATGCAATAACCACCCTCCTGAATATCACTGGAAGCTGAGGATAGACATCCTTAAACTCCGCTTCCTCCTCGTATGGTGGAGGTCTTTTGCTGAATCCGTATGTGAGAAGGGTTTGTTGACTTCTGCCATTAATTTTTCTGTTATCTTTGCCTCTTTTGCCATTTTCTCCACACCACTGTCCCTTTTCTCTTGCGTATCTTTCATCAGTTTTTGACCTTCATGTTCGAACAACTTAAGAACACCCAGCTCTCTTCGTCTCTTCTCTTTACGTCGTTCCCCTTTTTTCCCCTTGTTTTGATCCGACTTATATGTGGACACAAGTACTTGCATTATTTTAAGTACACCTGGGTTAAGAGTCCCTTCCACAGGCCATGGTTGTTCAATATTAGGCCAACGCTTATGCCATTTTTCAGATAACTTTACAATACCATCAACTAGAGGATTATTTTTTTTGCACTACATCAACCGGAGTAGTTACTTTCAACGTTTTAATGTCCTTTTTCCGCATAGTGACAACTTTTTATATTTCTTTATTGTAAATTATTTTCCTTATTACTTATTTGTTTATTTTTCTTTTAATTCTACTTAATTGTTGATAGGTGGCAATCTTACCACATCCGCTAATGGAAAATCAAGGGAATTTGTCAACTCCAGAGCAATCACAAAAATCTTGTTATCCAGCAATCACACGGCGCCAACTCCTACCTAATAAGCACCCTCTCACCTTAGTTTTATCCCAAAAGCTCAATACCACTCAATTCCCAACACAACTTGACTTCAAACGACCCCTGCACAAAAACTCCCATATGTAATATTCAAATACAGTAACTGATCAGTCCGTTGCCAAGTCTCCCCTTAGATAGTCATAACATGAAATATGGCAGGCATACACAAATAGACTCTCTGTGTTACAAATGTGTCTATAATATCCTGAAAGGAAACAAACTAAATGTGTAATAATTATAAATGAGTATAGACACATATGCACAGGTGTGTGTAAAGAGTTTGTGGATTGCACAATACTGGCCAGACTGGATCCGGGGCTGCTTTGCTGTGACGCGCTGGACGGCACCCCCTCTCTCTCCTTCTCTCTCTCTCTCTCCTTCTTGTCTCTCAGTCCACAGGAGAACAAAAACCCAAAAAAGGCAAACAACACTTTAGTCCTTTTATGTACTCACAAGGTTATTTCCCCCCAAAAATAAGAGTGTCACCTCTCTGAATAATCATAATCTATTTTCCCTAACTTTTTAACATATCTACGTTAACATGCAAGCTAAGGAATTTCGGTGTCATTTACACTGGGGATGCTGGGGACACTACTCTTCACTCCTATTTAAAGCTTACTCCATTAACAACCGTTCTTCAATACCAATGAAAATGCCTTTTAAAATGTATTTACACACATAAAAAACCCAAATGAAAAGTAAGTAAAATATAGAAAAACAAATGCGCACTTCCCAAAAAAGTAACTTAGGCTAAGAAAAACCCCCACTGCTGCTTCTGAAATGACCCAAACCATACAGCAGCATTGATCAATAACTTTAACAAATTTCAAAACACAGTTTTCCCCTTGATCAAATTCCTTCTCTATTTCTTTATTCATATATATGTATATTCTCTTCCTTCTTTATTTATTTATTCTATTATTCATATATATGTCTTCTTGAATCCTAGCCTTATTGTCCTCTGCATAGTCTCTCACACACACTAGGCTTCTCCTATTTCTCACACACACAACCGAGACACAGCAGGGCAGCTCTCCACACACACACACATAGCTATCCAGTCAACAAGAATGCATTTCTTCACACTGTTTATAAAGCATGCTTCCGCCGCACCTTTTTCCTTTATTATTTTCCTTCCTAAATTTATGCTACCTCGAGTTTGCAGATATTTAATGAGAGGCCACTTCGGACATAGTTCGTCAACACATGTATCGAGAGGTAACTTGCAATTAAATTTTTCTTCTACAAGCTCCCAGTTCCTTTGAACGGACCCGAAAATTCACCTAGTTCCTTTCCAGGATTTGCGGCCCATCTAAGATCGCCTTTCAAGGGCTTTTTGTCCAGATCTGCAGCGTCCTAATCCTTATTTTTCCTTTTTCCTTAACCTTATATTTTCTTCCTTATATTAATTTGTATTCAAGCCGAATGACCCTGGCCAGGGTTGCACTCTCTCTTTTTCCCTTACTCCAATTTACCTATTCCTTAAAGCCTAGTTTCACGCGACAGTAATTTCCATCCCACATGACTTACGGTTATAAGAATCTGAGGGCCCATATTCTCAATCTTTGCAAAGTTATGAAACCTCACTTCCCGTTACTCCTAGGCTGTTCCTTTTTCTTCCTTTTATATCTATCTATCTGTCTTCATTACATTCACACACACAACCTATTTGCGTTATCCACAATGCACACAAAATTTAGAACGGAGTCTTCTCACACATCCACCCGCAAGCATTCACACGGGATCGAACCGGTGTACCCTTCAACGCACACACAGACACACGAACTGACCAGCGCCCACAGTTTATGAGAAAACTCACCATATACGCCAGCGTCTGGAGCGCGAGTCAGCTCGATGGAGCCCTGTGTTGGGACGATGAATTCTGGCACAACACGGTCCCTTCGTGGTCGCCAATTTCTGTGGTGTCCGAACGATAATGCTGCGTGATGTGTTGAGAAGAAATCCGCTTGACACTGTTCTTGATTATAAAAGTTTATTACATCAAAGAATTCAGCATCAATTACAAGCTCTGCAGCAGCTTGGAGAGTGACCCAGCCCGATGACCACTCTGTCTCTCTGTACATCGAACACAGCTTATATAGGACATGTTTAGGTCTCTGCTAAAAACCATATAAGGGCACAGTCCCTTCATACACACTAACCTCTACTCCCCCTACCACTGGGTCAGAGGTCAAATTTCATAGAAGGGTTCACTCTTTGCACACCCATCAATCATTACTTCCCCATAAGGGTTCACTGTGCCTCTCTCCAGCTCTGAGTCAGTGGTCAAGTTCTATAGGAGAGTTCACTCTTTGTACACCCATCAATCATTACTTCCCCATAAGGGTTCACTGTCCCCATAAGGGTTCACTGTCCCCAGCTACAGAGCATTATGTTAAACTGTCAAATGGTCAAATGCACATATGTTATACACCACAAGTACTGGCTTGTTTTTGATATGTGATCACTTCTTGTTCTGCTTTTGTCTCTTTTGTGTGTGATGAAGGGGAATTTCTGGTAGCTAAAAATTCATCCTCATCAAACATCAGTTTTAACCATTATTCGCTTTTAAAAAAATAAAAAATATAATATCAATATGTAACTTTTTTGCCCCGTCTTTATAGTCTACTGTCAATACGATCATGATTTTGTGCATGCACGTGTAGCCTATGTGTGTAGCTAAAAGCTTATTTACAGTTATTAACCTCAATTGTCATAACAAGCACGATCCAAACACTTTTCGGCAATCATGTAAACATTGTGGCTCACTATTTAAATCAAGTTGAGGTGAAAACAGGAAGGCGTTTATCAACTCAGAAAGAAATGTCTTCTTTATTAGTAGTCTATAAGATCAAGAACTCTAGCAAGTGTTCGACATCATCTTTGCATGTTGCAGATCTTGTACAGAAAGCATAAACAACATGGAGTAGGGATGTCTTTAAACCAGGAATTGCTGCACTTGCTGAAATCTTGTCAATATAACCTATTAATAGTTTTGCTTTGCCACGTAAATCTGATGAGTTGCTGTCAATTGTAAGAAATGTGTGTATGTAGATATGTATATATGTATGTATGTGTGTGTGTGTGTGTGTTTCTGTTTAAGATTCTTGCTGTTTCATTCTGTTTATCGAATATTAGTATGTAGGACAAGTACAAGTATTTAACATCGTCTAACATACACTGAAACATGCACACAGTGTTGCACATTACATCTGCGGTAGGAGATGTAACCATCAGGTAATAATATAGTAACAGTCAAGGAAACAGACACCACAGGCCATCAGCTTAACAGAACACAGAGGGTGATGCAGCACCAAGCAGACAGCCTCCTAAAACCATGCAGTTGATCAGGAGTTTACCAAATGACAGCTTGTTGATGTATTGCTGTGAAGCAACATTTAAACCCACTTTTTTAAAATGTTGTTTCAGATCATTTTTTAAAAATACATTAAATGACTTCATTGATAGCTTTGAGAAACTTAACATTGTGCTATACTTTCATAATGGGCTTTGAACTGGTATGGTTGGACACTGGTTTAAGTCAGGTTACTACTAAACAACAGTATTTCCCCCAAATACGTTACATAAGCACAAATAAAGATAGTTTCAGTTTCTTTTCTTATACTCTTTCTCTCTTCTGCTCTAATTATGCTCTTCTGGCTATTAGGGTAGTTGGTTAAATGTCATTTAAACATTAACAACATGAAAATAAATAACTTCTAATCATAAAAAAGTCTAACTTCTATTAAGTCACAGTGGTAATCTATCTATCTATCTAAAATGGTCGTTAAGCCATTCCTCAGTCAGTGCTGACGGGGTGCACACAGACTCCTGGTGGTAAATAGGCTATAAAGACATGCAACACTGTAAAAAGTATTGTGCTTTAAGAAACGTTTGTAATTCTGCAGTCTTGTTTAGGACAGGCTACATATCCTTACAGATAATTCTACACAGGTAATAAGATTATATTTTGATGCTGGGACAGGTAAACTGTAAATTACTACTGTCAGTGTGGTTGAAACAGTCATCAGAGGGAAGCAGTAGGGTCTGTAAAATGAATCTTGCACTAACCTAAACATCATTTTGTTTCAAATGGAAATAAATTTGTAAATAAATAAATCTAAAGTGTAGGAAACACTTCATTTAGTGTTATATTATCTAACTTCATTAAGAAATGTGTGTTCAGTCCCTTAACCTTCATGTCTCATTTACAGCGGATGTCGCTGTGAACGAGAGGCAGTCGAGCACTGAACGCACACCTGTTGCCGAAGTTCCGACAGAGGCGATAGGCAGAGACGATGAGACAGCAGAGGAAGAGCTCTGCTCCACTTCGGCTGTTTTAGGAAAGATTCCGGAGACGTTAAACCTGGAGTATTTGGAGATGCTGGTGGAGAACATTTTAAAGGATCCTGATGCTCCAGCTACCTCCCAAAGCTTCCATTTGGAAGTCATTCCTGGCTCCTCCTCTGTTGTGGTGACTTTCCAGAGTGGAAAAGGTACTCATTTAGTATGTGTGTGTGTGGGGGGGGGTAATGAGTAATACATGACTTCAGTTGCTATTTCATTTGAGGTCAGGACAGAAAGTGAATGTTTTATACTGTGTGTGTTTATTAATATATCCAAAAACCCCAACTTATACCAAATTTTTACTCGTATAAACATAATATAAAAAGTTTAATGCTTATTACATTATTTATAATTAACACAACATTCTGCAGAAAATAATTAATTTCTTTTTGCAGAATTTAATTTGTATAAGAAAACATATTTACACATGCCACTCATTGATAGAAAGCAGGTAGTAGTACCTAACATGACTATTGAAGTGAGAACACTAAGCTGAATTCCACCAATAAATTAATTATTGTACGTGGTGGGAAGGTGACTTGATTCCTGTACTTTTCCAGACAACTCATGAGCAGCACAAATCTGTAAATTTAAGTAACCCACACATGGTCCTCACTCTGAATATTATGAATATATAATATTGGTAGCAAATAAAAAATGTATGCTGTTTGCCAGCAGAAAACACGTGCCAGATGCACACACAACAAAATTCAGGGGGCAAAAACAAAAGTGTTGCATTTATACTTTTTATTAAATCATCAATGAACATAAAGATACCTTTTAGTTTTTTTTTCTTTCTTGCAAACAAAGTCTTGCAAACAAAGTTGTGTTTAATTTCAGTGCTTTTCCCCCGAAATGCACTTTGTGAATCCTGGTGAACTAAAGAAGTTACAAGAAGAAACAAGTTAAATGCATTTCCTTCCTCTTTAAAACATTTGCAAAAAGAAGCGCGGTGCCATTTGAAATAATGGGAAAATGAGGTTCACTTAATTTATTACATTAGTTAACACTTTCCTAATGAGTTTATGGTCTCAATTGTTGGTTTTAAATCTTCTTCAATACAGCATGGTGTTCATTTTGTAAATCATGGTGCTATTCAATTAAGAATAGACGATAAAGTAGCATATGCTTTAGGGCAGGACCACCTTGTGATTGACAAGTTGCTACCATGGCGACCTGTCAATCAGACTAGAGTGACTAGTAACTGCAGTGTGTAAATTTTACCAGCGCTGTTGAACAAGATTATTAGGAGACTAGGTCCACTTCTTTTATAGAGTCAGTAGGTGCGTTCGAAATGACTGTGGCTGACTTTCACCGACTTGATATTCAAACATGAGCTGCAGGCGACTTCAGGGGCGGGGTAGAAAAACCATGCTGTCAAGTCGGAACACATTCTTACTGTGTGATTAGAACAATGACTGATCTTGCGGCATCAGACATATTCCACACGAGATCAGTCAAAAGGTGGTTCCAGCTTTGTGCAGCTGGAGAAAAGCAACTACTGGCGTCGGACTCAGCAACTGCAGCTGCCTTGCTCCCACGAGGTTTAAATGTCATGTGACATGGTGACGTTTTGCAGCGCCGACGAAAGTTGGACACAGTTTCTAACCAGCATGCCTTATTTTAAGTCCAGCATGTATCACGTTAAGTCAGCGCTGCGCAGCGCCGCATGAAGTCAAACGCACCTATTGTTATGTTCCTTGGCTCATTACTGCCCCTGGCTGTTGATCAATGGAACAGCATGAAAATCATGCTGAAAATACAAGCAAAACATGGACCCACTCAGAAAAACTTCTCCACAGCAGTGGTCACAAATGCCAAGGTTAGGCAACAAAGTGGGTTGTGTTACCTTTTTTCCCCTCCGAACTTTGTTTATTGATGTTCTTGAAAAATGACGCAAGGTTTAATCACACAATAAACAGACAACTGTAAACAGAACCCCAACACACCCATACCATGGTAAATACCTCCGGCTGTGTCACCTTAAACCAGTGTTACTTTATTGTCTGGGAAAAATAATGTAAGCTATGTCGATTTGCCTAAGAAACCACTGTAGTTATTTGTTGGTACTGTAAAAGGAAGTGTTGGTCAGTTCATACTTGATTGAAATTAATTGAATTAGCATAATCAGTCTCTCTGGCTTGTGGAGTACCACGGTACCAAACAGCACCTCAATGGATATGAGATAGTCCAAGTCTGAAAGAGAAGCCCCTGCACTGACACATAAATCACTCAATGTGTTTATGAATAATAGCATGTTTGAACATTTTCCATCAGTCACTTTTGCAGTTGCCCCAGCAATTCCTCCACGCCTCCTCTTATCAAAGGTCAAAATTTTTATTTTTTTTTCTAAGACTGCTGTTTATCGTTTGTGTTAATTTATGAAAGTGTCTGTGCCTAACTACCTTAATTTTTTCTCTCACAGAAAACACAGATTTCGTGACAAGATGTCCCCAAAACAGGCCGTTTACAAAGAAGGGACTAACAGTGCGGCCCCTTGAAGTCACAGAGCAAGTTTTGGTTGAAGATATTGGAGATTTTAGTGAAGAGCTCCTCCGCCTTTTTTTTGAAAATGCAGGTGGGGATGTGGAAAATGTCGATCTGAATGAATTGGAACAGTCTGGCATCATCACCTTTAAAGACCACAAAGGTAGAGCAGTACACAGTACATATAAAATACAACTGTAGTGTACATGTAGTATAATAAACATCAGAGATTACTTCATTCTAGACAATGTGACGGTGTAATATTTGTTTTTTAATTTCCCCCTGATAGCTGTTAAGAAGATCACGACAAAGAAGCAATTCATCAAAAAGAAAGAGATCAGAGTTTATCCTTTTTATAAATCTTTGGGAACAGCCCTGTATGGCAAAGACACGCCTTCACTCAAACTCCCTGCTGCAATCTCTGAACCCATTGATGATGCTGTCTGGAGATACCTAAATGACCACCAATCAGCAGCACAGATCATTCGTAATGACTTGGTAAAACACTTCTGTAACGTAAACCTCGACCAGTCTACTGTGTGCTTGAGCCCTGCGTCTTCACTACTCCAGCAAAAACATGCCAAAGCCCTCGTCAAAGAGTGGAAGGACACTGTGAAGGCAGCCTTTGCACAAGCTCTGTCCAAATTCAAATCCCTGAAGCTTCAGCCAGAGTCGGACTCATGGGAGGAGTCTGAGAAGAAGATCAGACAGGCGCTACTGAATGAGGTTGTGGTTGTAGTGCCTGATAAAGCTAGTGGTGTCTTGTCAGTGGCTGGCGTTGTGGCTGATATCAACAGACTAGAGAAAACTCTGTGTGAAGTCATAAACAAGATTGTCAAAAGGGTGCAGAGGGAGAAATCAATTGTAACCCAAGAAATTAAAGTGCCAGCGTCTATTTACCACCTCCTGTGTAAAGATGGTCTTCAGGACAAACTGCTAAGTGTGTACCCAGAACTTAAAATATCAATTCGGAAAGAGAGTTCAGATTTGATAGTGACTGGCTTAAGGGATGAGATCATGGCAGCAAACAAAGTTATATTTGATGCAATGCTTGCATTAAAACGTCAGAATTTAGAAATAGATAACTTTGTGCTTGACATGTTAAAGGATGAACATCAGGAGGAGCTTACAGAGGCTCTCCTCACATCCTATGAAATAAATGCAGCATTTGAGATCAGTGCACACAGGGTGCGGCTCCTTGCTGTTTCTGACAGAGATCTGAATGATGCTGAAGACCATCTGGGTAGGCTGCTAATATCCCGATACATTGATGTTGAAGACTGTAACGTCTTGAAGAAGCCAGAGTGGCAGGCCCTAATCATTCAGTTGGAGAAGACCAACAATAAGCCATGCATGAGAATTCAAATCCGCACCACTGGTCAACAGGTCGTGGTGTCTGGCCACGAGGATAGTGTCGTAAGAGTTAGCAGTGAACTTGAGGACTTCTTAACGCAGAATGCTCAAGTTGAAGAAACCATTGTGGTCAAGCCCAACACCATAGTTGAATACATTGAAAGACTTGACGCATCTGGCTTGGAGCAGGTGAAAGACAAAGTGGAGGTGTCTTACAGAACGGAGGCTATCTGTCTAAGTGGTTCTAGAGTTGATGTCACAGATTGCAAGACTCTGGTTGAAAACTTGGTGTCTTCTGTGTTCTTTGAAAGTTTAAAAGTCTCTAAGCCTGGCGTGAAGCAGCTCTTCCAGGCTAAAGAAGGAATTTATTTCCCTTTAATCTTGGCTGAAACCGGCTGCCTGGTGCAGCTGGTTGATGAGACTAGTGGTGGACAGGGCAACTTGGCCAACAGAGCACCAAAACCTGTATACCAGCTTCAGACATCTGATGGAGTGGAAATAGCTGTTTGCGAGGCAGATCTGTGCAGCTACCCGGTGCATGCAGTCGTCAATGCTGCTAATCCGGACTTGGACCTTAAAGAAGGTCTTTCAGGAGCACTTCTTTATGCTGCTGGCCCTCAGTTGCAGGATGCATGTGACAAACTAATTAATTTGAAAGGACAGCTCAGGCCTGGAGACTGTGTCATAACTGATGCGGGTGGGCAGCTTTGCTGCAAAAGTGTCATCCATGCAGTGGGACCCAAGTTTGATTCAGCTAACCCCCAGAAGGCTCAGGCGCAGTTGAAAAGAGCTGTTAAAGGAAGCTTAGAACTTGCTGAAAAGCACGGCTGCATCTCTGTGGCTCTGCCCGCCATCAGCAGGACACAAGGCTTTCCTCTGAATTTGTGTGCAGCCACTATCATCAAAGCAGTGAAAGAACACTGTGATGACAAGTATGGTGACAACACCCTGAAGAAGATCCATTTGGTGAACAACGATGACCGTGCTGTCCAGGCTATCGAGGCAGCTGTCAGACAAGAATTTGGAAACATTGGTGTCAGTCATTCTCAACAAACTCCCCCTAACAAAGCCACCAAGTCTCCACTTGGGAAACATGCTGCATCTGCTGGATCTGACCCAAACTGCTTGGGTCAAGTGCTTACCAAAGAAGGCGTGGGCATCACTCTTATGAAAGGAAATATTGAGAATGCCACGGTAATTGAATTTTTTTAAATTATCCCTTATAAGAGTAAAACATTCCTACATAGGGACTATAGACTACTAGAGTATGTAGCATTAACTATTGAGACTATCCTTTAACTCTAGATTAGAGTGTCTCCTTAATTGAATATGGTCTTATTGGGCTTCACTGATTCTTTTCTGACTGCACTGTTTCTCGACTGTATTGTCTAAAAAAGGATGTTGTAAAATGAAGAACAGGCGGCTGATAACATTCTGTTAACACATTCTTAGACGGAGGTGACCGTGAATACGGTGTTTGAAGATCTTACACTGAACAAAGGGGCAGTTTCAAATGCCATCTTGCGTGTGGCGGGACCTGAACTTCAGCAGCTGGTAAAAGCAAAAAATGCAAGTGGAAATGTCGGTGAGATCATCGTTACCAATGGCTGCAACCTGAAGAGCAAACAAGTCTTTCATGCAGTTGCACCTCACTACAAAGGACAAGGCACAGCTGAAAAGGTAAAGTGTTACACCATATATGTTGTAAATGTGTTAAATTCGCTGATCAGAATTTGATGAGAGGTCAAAACACATCATAAGGATCTACGCTATTTTCTTACCTTTCTCTTCATATGTAAAAAGTGATCCTGCCAGTTTGCATAATGCAAGGCATTTTTTAGCTATTGTCTGCTCTGTTTGAGTTCACATGTCATATCGTAGCTGTAGATGAATTTAACGGCAGCGTAAACTTCAGTATCTTGCACCAGTATATTAACAGCATTTATGCTTTGCCTTCCAGATCTTGAGTGACATTTTCAAGGGTTGCTTGGACAAGGCAGAGGACAGCGGTCTGACTTCCATATCCTTCCCTGCCATCGGAACAGGGAACCTGGGTTTTCCGAAAAACGTCGTCGCCTCATTGATGTTGGAAGAAATCTTAGCATTTAGCAGTAAGAAACAACCTAAGCACCTGAAGAAGGTTGTGATCATCATTTACTCAGGAGATGCACCGACTATCCAGGTAAGGAAACAAAAAGTGTTGCAGTACTTTAATTCCACAAGTGCTAATCTTCACTAAAACAGTGAAATGAACTTAAAATTATAAATTCTAAAAGTGAAAAAGTGATGACGCTGGATTAAATAGCATGCATAATATTTTAAAGAGAGGTCGTTTCACAGTGTAAATAATAGTAAATGGTATGTAAAATGATAGCCATAAAGGTAATGGTTTGATTTCAGAAAAACAAGATTAATTATGACAAATCAGCACGAGTAATAGCTCATTACCACTGAAGAGATGGTATTATGCTTTTGAGCTTTTTCCCTCTCCTTTATTGAGTTATATATCTTATCTTATCTTATCTTATCTATCTATATCTAGGTTTGCAAAGTGAAAAAGCCCAAAGTCCAGCCCAAAGGGAGTTAACCATCTCCCACAGAAAGCTCTGCTCTGAACTGCCTGAAAACAGCTCCTTTGTAGTCCAGCCGTTTCACTTTCATCCCTGTGATGTCACAAGAAAACACGCGTCATAATGCTCGCCAAGCAGCTAGTCCGACACCCTCCAGGCAGTCATTGGACATAAAGTTGTTACTGTGATGTACAGACAGAGCTCGATTAAAACTTTATGGATGAAAGATACATTTGCTACAAATTAATAACTTACCGAACTGAAACCGGTCCATGTTGCTAAGCTGGTAAAGGGATATACAGCTGAACTGAAGGGCCCGCCCATCTCTGCTTCTGACTGGCTAGTAGTCCTTAACTAGGAACTGCGCATGTGCAGCTCCCAAGAAATATCATGTAGAGGAAAGATGCATCACTCCATAGCTAAAATGAAGCCTTCAACACAGGGTGAAAAGAGGAGCTGCAGCAATGTGCAGTATGACAGAAAATATGGTGTTTTTTGAAAATGAAACCATGTAAACTTGTTCTAGTACAACCCCTTAATAAGATTATGAACCTGAAAATGAGCATAATATCTCTGTAACAAAGAGTCAGTCAGTTAAGTCTGTGTTTCTTCTGCTTTGCTGTGATATTTGATTGTTTGGGTATCTCTCTGATTCGGTCTCCAGGTTTTTTCCGATGAATTCAAGAAGATGTTCCCCAATGCCTCAGGTGGTCCTGTGCCTGCAAGTTCCTCACAAAGTCAAGGTAAGCAACGTTGTTGCAACATTACAATTTCATGCTGTATTTTAGTAAAGTGTAAGGATTAAAAATAGTTAGTTTGATAGATAATAGACAATCAACACTTTGCTCCGGTGAGTGTGTTGAAGAGAAGGCAGCTGATATTACTGAAGGTGCAGTAAACATCAAAATATGATGATCTGTTTCTATGATGACAAGCAGCCCAGTGTCCCTGTTACACTAGTGAACCTGCCCAAATCGCTGCTCTAAACAAACACATCATTATGGAGTGACATTTTAAATAGTCTTTATACACCCAACAAAAAATTTATAGATTTTTGTAATGATGCAGACAGACACGCAGGCAAATCTTTGCTTTTATAAAACTAAAATAATTAAACGACTTAAATGGTTTAGTAATGATCAAATTATACTGTTTTATCAACTTACTGATAATTTTTAACAAAACTGATGATATTGTTTTTTTGCACTTCTGTTAATTCTTTATTTGTATCTACTGCCTCAAGGTCCCTTCTCTAAAGTGGTCTCGACCTCAGGAATGCATGAGACCAAAATGGGAAATGTGGCTATCCAGGTGGTCACAGGAGACATAACCAAGGAGACCACTGATGTCATCGTCAACTCCTCTAATGAAGATTTCTCTCTTAAGTCAGGTAAATCACAGTGAGGACAGGAATGTTTCAATAATACAAAATAATTATAATTTCAGAAATTAAAGTAAGTAAATATTTACATGTTGTGGGTAGTACTTTTAAGGTATAATACGTTTAAATTATTATCCACTACACAGGCAATGTATATTTATGTCTATTTGATATTGCCTTTTGATATGATATGTAATTTTATGTTTCTCTCCTCTAGGAGTATCGAAGGCTATTCTGGAAGCAGCTGGTCAGACTGTTGAAGCAGAATGCCAAACCCTTGGTAAGGGCACATTTACACCAAACACAGTGTTAAAATTGTCCTGCTTGGTAATGACATGGATAAAGAGTTAATTATTAAGCCAACTTTATCAACATACTCAAGATTGTTCAGAGATGAAGTGTTACCTATGATTGTTATGGTTCAAAGGTGTTCAAATCCATTGTATCCACCTTCAGGGGCCCAGTCTAAACCAGACATGATAATGACCCAGCCAGGCAATCTCAAGTGTAAGAAGATCCTCCACCTAGTTGGACAGACAGACCCAATAAAAATCAACAAGGTTGTGAAACAAGCACTCAAAAGTGTGTGAAAAACTCATACACTTCTGTCTCATTTCCCGCCATTGGCACAGGTGAGATTTATCAGCATATCAGCGGTGTTTGATGAATGATGTGTAGTACATAAATACAACTCATCCCATTTATTGCAAATTTATGGATTAAATTGGGTTTGTTTTCCACAGTACACATTTCGCAGACATTCAAGTGAGCGTTTGTGCAGGAATCCTATTCATCTAGAGTTAACTATAACAATCGTGTGTTTTTACTGTCTACTTTTATTCCGATAATGCAAGAGTCTGTAACTTATGCTGTACCATTTTAGGTCAAGGAAATGTACAGGCAGTGCAGGTGGCAGATGCCATGTTGGACGCAGTGATTGATGTGTTGAGCCAAAATACTGCCAGTACCCTGAAGACAATCCGGATAGTTATTTTTCAGCCACCGATGCTAAAAGACTTCTACAACAGTATGCATCAAAGACAAGCCACAGACCCTAAAGATAAAGATAAAGGAGGCTTCTGGGGGAACATCGGCTCCAAAATTAAGTGTAAGTACAGTGAATAGAATAATATGGATGTTCATGTTAATTAATCCTTAAATGTTCAAATCTAACGTTGATCTTGGAATTTGTTCTTTCAGCAATATTTATTAGTGACAGTGGTGACAAGCCCCAGAAAGAAGGGGATTTTGTCATTGAGCCTCTGAAAGTGGACCCCGCTTGCTTCCACATCTGCGGTGAGTCACAGACTAGAGTAGACTCAGCCAAGCAGCGGATCAACGACCTGATATCCAACGAGTGCAGCAGCCACTGCATTACAGACGACGACATCCTTAGCTTGTCTGATGCAGATCACCAGCACATTGCTGACATCCAGAAGACCATGGGCGTGAGCATAAGGATTGAGAGCAAGAAGGACAGAGTCTCAGTGACCATCGAGGGGCTCAGCAAAGATGTGCTGAAAGCCAGCAAGGAGATCCATGAGATGGTGAGGATTGCTAGAGATGGCGAGGAGCTGAAGAAGAAAGTGGAGCTGGCGGGCACAGTGGCAGAATGGCAGTTCATGCTGCAGGGGCTCCCGTTTCAGAGTTTTGATTCAATGTCCAACTTCAATCTTGAGCAAGCATTGGAAAAGAAGCTACCAAATGTAAAAGTTACAATCAAGGGTCAAAACTACACAGTCACCATGCCAAGTGGACCTGCCACGGATAGCCAGGGACGTACCCTAGAGATAAAGCGCATTGACAATCTGAAAGGTAAGTGGGAACGTGTTATTTGTGGCAACTCTGCTTGTTTCTCCTGCCTAACATTCACAATAATGCACGAGAAAATAATAATAAATCTTCATTATGAAGCCAGAAAAAATTGCATTCAAACCAGATTTGAGTTAAAGGATTCTCAGGTTTTAGCTTAGGTTTTTATTGACACCTTTCTTAGCACTTATGTTGTTATCTGGTCATGGACACAGATTTAGTATGCCAAAGTTGCAAAAAAATAACATTGCCAATATATATATATGTTGATATATATAATATATGTTGATGACAGGAATTTTAAAATGTTTTATTGTTTATTATGCCACTAGATGAAGACATCCCTGAGGCGTGGGATACCATGCCAGCCAACATCTCTAGCAAGGCCTTCCCCATCGCGGCTGGGACAACAGAGTACACTGAAGTGCAGAATCTCTTCCGGGCCACGTGTCCACAGACCATTATTAAGGTAGACCACAATAAACACATGCTGTATGTAAAGAATAATGTTTTAGCTGTCACATCCCCATCATCATGTGTCCCATCATCAAGTGACATTAATAAACCAATCGACCAAACATTTTGAATAATCAAATCAAATGTTTTAAAGATCCATCATACAGGAAAGGTAGCTAATGTTGGCTATAGACTTAGAGCAGAATGCACAAAAATATACTTTTCCCGCCTCCTAGATTGAGCGGATCCAGAACCCTGTGTTGTGGAAGAGCCTGCAGATCAAGAAGCGTGAATTGGAGCAGAGAAACCGTCATCAGAAGAACGAGAAACGACTCTTCCATGGGACCTGCCACAACTCTGTGGCCGACATCAACGAATACGGCTTCAACAGGAGTTACGCAGGAAGGAACGGTGAGAAAATGATGTTCAGAACACTACAGTTGTTATTTACTGGTCTGTGAAGGTTCTCAGTCATCTGGGCCTTAGTGATCCAAGGAGTCAAAATCCAGTTGCCCTTGATTTTAGCCTTCCTGGGATTGTTACTCAGTTATTTCTGAACATTTGCTTTAAATTATAGCACGTATCTCTCAGATGAACTCAATAACTTTCTGCTACTATTCCATTTTCAGCTGCTTATTTTGGCAACGGCACATACTTTGCTGTCAATGCTAGTTACTCTGCCAATAACACCTACTCCAAGCCAAACCAAAATGGGGAGAAGTGCATGTACCTCTGTCGAGTGCTAACGGGGGATTACACCACTGGACAACAAAACATGATCGTACCGCCACAAAAGGACACCGGTCAGAAGTACGACAGTGTCGTGGACAACGTGGCCAAACCCAGCATATTCGTTATCTTCCATGACAGCCACGCTTACCCTGAATATTTGATCACATTCAAGTGACACAGCCAGATACTCAGATATCACAAAAAAAGCCTTACATTTGACCCTGCCTTACAACAATAGATAACGCTTTCATTATGTTTTTTTTTAAGACGGGGAGTTTTTTAAGACAACTTACAATGAGTGCAATAATATGAGCTGTAATTGTCTTGCTTACAAGTGACCTGTAATTATCACAGTCACAGGGTCAGTTATGGAAGTATATAGACCCATACAGTGCCTTGGAAAACATATCTGTAAACATACATTATAGAGTCATCATGCCAGAATTAATCAAAGCTTGAAAAAGGAAAGGAGAGGGTTGTTGAAACAAATTTTTGCCTACATGTTGTGCACTGTGTCATTGCACTGAACATTGTACTCAGAGTTGATAGAAAGTACCTGATCTGTTCCAGGAAGTCATAAAAAAAAAAGGCTTGTTTGTGTATGCATGGATTAACAACCAGTTTTGGTTTTGAAATGAACACTGAAAGTTCACTGCTGTTTCAGTAAACAGGTCTGCACAAAATAAATGTTCAAATCTCTACATATGTGTCCAGCTTTTGTCTATTAGAGCAGCATACATAGTAGTTTTTCGTAGTTTTCATGTGAATTTGCAGTCCAAATAAATGTCAATTGAATTGTTTCTCTCTAACAAATGTATATTCCTTATTCTAAATCACAGTAAAGGATCTGATCAATTTCACTCAGACACAAATGTTTGGTTTGTCGTCTTTTTAACACCTTTAAGTTAAAACATATACTCTTGTGCTCTTAAATTAAAACCCAGAAGGTATAAGTGAAATGAAAACTTACTTTAACACATCTCCACAAACAGTTGAGGGTTCCTTGAGACTCATTACATTGAAAACAAATATTAGAAATATCCTTGTACAGGAGTTGCGCAAGTCCATATCAAGTTAACTGAAACAGGCTCAACTTAGTGGATCTTTATTTTTATTTTAGCCTTCAGTACAAGCTTCCCTCCAATCTGCCTTCGGATCCAACTTGTAAACTTGCAAGTGTAGAACCAAATATCAGCCGGTTACTTATAAATTAAATTCAACCTCTACCATTGCAATTTTTTTCTGGGTCATGAAAATGTACTTTCTTGTTTAGGGGCCAATTATCCTGCATATGCATTTTCATTACCAACATTATAGACTTTTGTTACAGGGAGGTGAGGTAAATAAATCACAGACTTGTTGACACAGCTTTATTCAAATAGGATCTCTGGTGACCTCTCTGGCTCCACCTGCTGGTCTTACTACATCTGTGCATTTCCCACCTGACTAGTGTCTCCTGTTGCTAAGATATACCTGGGTTGAGATTTGATAACAAATGGCACACCACCACCGCTGCAGCTTTATCTCGATGATGATGTGATTATTCTGGAAGATTAGAGCAGTCACAAAATCCTGTGAAAAACTGCCGACGTCGACAGAAGTAAATAGATGCAGAATAAATACTAATTTATTCTTCTACATATATAGTGTTATTATATATATATATATATGTTTTGTTCTGATTCTTCTTTCTTTCTATTAGGCTATATATAATAAAGCTATTATATAAAACAATGCTATAACGCTGCAAAAAAATCTGGTTGCATGAACTTTTAGGGTGGAATTCCTCCTCCTCTTTTTTGGTTGAACGCTCTCCCCACCCATTGGCGCAGGTGTGCCTACCTGTTTTTTTTTTTTTTTAGAAGAGTCAAACACGGAAGTTTTATGACTGTCACGACTCATGTTTACAACGGGGTGTTCAGTAGATTGGCGTCCCCGTGTTGTTGTTGTTTTTTAGGACACCATGCGAACTTGAACTGAAGAGCAGTAAGCAAAAAAATAAATCTGTGATCGGAAACAACTCATCTGGACTCCAGGAGCCGGGGGTCCCAGCGGGGAGTCCTACCCGATGGCATCCGCCGGACAGATGCAGCCCAGCGGGCCGGGGGAGGGAGCGGGGCTCGGGGAAAGCCTGTCCATCCACGACAGCACAGAGAAGCTGAACTCCTCCGCTGTCAATCGCATCCTGATGGAGTTCTTGTCTTACTTTGGCAGAGCCGTGCTCGTCTTCTACCCCGTGTATCTGGCGGGATATCTGGGCTTCAGTATCAGCTGGGTGCTGCTGTGCATGGTGCTTGCAACTTGGTGGAAAAAAAATCGCCAGTGGAAAGACACCCGGATCGGAACCGCCATCGATTTTGTGGATAATGAAACACCTTTGATCAACAAGGAGCTGCGAAGTGCCTTGCAGATGGCATCATGGGTATGTATTGCGCTAATATGGGATATAGGACTACCAATACAGAACTACTGTTTGTCACTGAGCAGCTTTACTGGGGCAATATGCGTGAACTGTCTTGTTTAAGGGCACCGAGGCAGCAAAGGGATTCAACTCACATAACATTTCAGTTATTGAGGAAAGACCCAACCAAACAAGTCAAACCGGTTTTGCTGTGTATCAAACAAATAAGTAAAACACCCTGAAACAAGTCCTACTGCAGGACACGTCCTCTCTGTTGACTACAAGACACTTTATTTGCATGACAGGCCAGACTTGGGCTG
The DNA here is from genome assembly GCF_014851395.1 of Micropterus salmoides. Taxonomy (NCBI): domain Eukaryota; kingdom Metazoa; phylum Chordata; class Actinopteri; order Centrarchiformes; family Centrarchidae; genus Micropterus; species Micropterus salmoides. The sequence goes on along the minus strand of NW_024040596.1, from coordinate 5,410,024 downwards.
AACCTTCCCTACTCAGAAAAGGCTAAGGCAGCCAAATGTGCTGCTGTTTCTGCAGGAGGTTTCCTCTCTCCACATTTGGTTACGCCACACCCATTCAAACAGTGACTCATGGGAACTGAAGACAGGAGACAGTTGGGATTCTTTTTAATGTCAGAGGAATGTAACATCCACAGGGAATGTAAAGATTTTAACGGTTCGAGCAGTCAGTGTCTTGCAACTTGGTCTGTGTGTGTGTGTGAGACACAGAGATGATGATGACATACTTTATAGTACTGTGGTTTTAATACTTGGACAATTCCATTTGAACAAAAATGTATTATGAGTTCCACCCAATGTAAAACAGAACATGACTCCAACCCCCCTGTTACAGTCCACAGTTTTGATGCTGCAAAGAAATGTTGGTAAGCCCTAAAGAGCACTTTTTACTAAGGAATGCTGTCAAATTTCTGAAATGGGATAAATTTGCATAATTTCCCCCCCCAATTGACTGATTTTATGTTGACTAATTTCACTCACAACCCATTTAAAAAAATTTGCATGATGGATAATTAATAATGACTGACATAATTATGTCTTCCATCACCTTCACTGTCATCATGCATGCTGTTATGTTGTTTGGGTTTAACAAATGCTTACAGACCCACTTCTAACTACACTATCATTTTTAATTTTTTTCATAGGTCCAATTTCCAGATGTTGAGAAAGTTGAATGGCTTAACAAGGTATGGTATAAAAATAAAGTTGTCTTCTTACTGGTTCTCTGGTTTTATGAGATGATGCTAAGCATCGCTTTCGCAACCTGCTAAATGAAGCTGGCGTTTTTTGATTTTTGTCTCTGATTTAAAGGCCCAGTGGCTAACAGCACACTTTCCACCCCAGCCATTCCATCATGGTGGAGGTCACACATGGTCTGCATTTGAATGCTTTCGATGTTCATGAAAATACAAAGGCAGACCACGTGGCCTACAGCAGTTGTGGCAGCACTAATTCGAAACTGTATTGTTTCATTGTGAATTTGAAAAAAAGCTAGAACAACAACTTCATGCAAAGTGCCTTTATGTGTTCCCTCTATTTAAAAGTGCAAGTGAAATTCTACTTTCTATTTAATTAAGGCGTTCTCACATGCTCTGTTGTGCTCTGTATGGTCAGGTGTTGGAGCAGGCGTGGCCTTTCTTTGGGATGTTCATGGAGAAGCTCCTTAAAGAAAATATCCAGCCGGCCATCAGGCTCTCCAGCCCCGCGCTCAAAATGTTTGCTTTCACCAAGGTCCACTTTGGACGCGTAGTGAGTTTGCATTTGTGTCCTCAGTTTACATCCATATCAGAATCAGAAGGAGCTTTATTGCCAAGTAGTGTTTTACACATTTTTCACATACATTCACATATAATTTTCTGTGGTGATAAGTTGCTACACGTAGACAGTCAACATAAATAAAGGTAGAAATATATAAATATGGAATAGATTTGTCCCCTCGGTTACTCTCTTGGCTCTTTAAAAGCTTTTTCAATCCTCCTGAATATTGCTATGTTCAGTAACACAGTAACTGTGATTGAAGCGACGCTATCACACCAGTATGTGATAAACTGAGAAGTATAGTGTGTCATTAAATATGCTTTAGAAGGTTGCTTTAAAAAGCTTCTCTAATTCCAGCCTCTGAAGATCACTGGAATGAAAGCATACACGGATGAAGTGGATCAGCGACAGGTGGTTCTGGACTTGAATTTAAGGTTGGTTTGACACATTTCAAACGTCTTTTTGTTCAGTGTTAGACGTGTTTTGGTCCCTGTAAACCCTGAACAAGCGCTTGGTTGGTGTGTGTGTGTGTGGTTTTCCCTCACAGTTATTCACCCAGCATTCTTAACTTTACAGTTATGAGGGCGATGTGGACATCAACGCTGTGGTGAAGGAGCCAATCAGAGCCGGTATCAAGGAACTTAAAGTGGGAATCTAAATTTTCTGTATTCTCTGCAGTACTCTTGTCTTCACAGTAAGTGTCTGTTAGTCTAGTCTTGTAAAAACTGTCCTGAATCTTTCAGCTCAAGGGGATGCTGAGAGTCATTTTAGAGCCGCTTATTGGTGAAGCGCCACTTGTAGGAGGAGTCACCTACTTCTTCATTCGCCGGCCTGTAAGTGCCCACAGACATTATCGTTACCTTTATTGTTTCATCAATTAAGCTGTGTGATTTAAAAGTTTAAAACTTTCATCTTTTCCAGACCCTAAAAATCGACTGGACTGGCATGACCAACCTTTTGGACAGCCCTGGCTTCAGGTCAGTTTCCACTCTTACAATGCCAATCCTTTCTAAACAGAGTCATAATGGTCACCCCAACATTTTGCTGCTTCGTCGTCTAGTTGTAAAGCTCCCTCATCTCTTCTGTCCCTTTCCAGTTCGTTGTCTGACGAGACCATCATGGACACCATTGCCTCGCTCATGGTGTTGCCCAACCGCATGTGTGTGCCCCTCATAGACCAGGTCAAAGTGGACCAGATGAGGTTCCCACTACCTCGTGTATGTAAGACACACTTTCCATTAATGTTCATCTCATCATCTGCAGGCGTTCTTAAATACAGTAGTATTGCACGTTTTGGGAAAAAGTCCCCAACCAAACAAAAACGTTCAAATTTGGATGTTGTTTTGACTTTGGTTTGGTCTTTTACTTTAATGTGAGACAACGTTGTTGGTTTAAGTCTTGCATTCTTTGTCTGCTCCTCAGGGTGTGGTCAGGGTCCACTTGGTCGAGGCCAGAGACCTGGAGGCCAAGGACACTTACATGATGGGTTTAGTGAAAGGCAAATCAGACCCCTACGCAAAACTCAGAGTCGGAAACCGCCAATTCAAAAGCAAGACCATCAAAGAGAATCTGCACCCCGTGTGGAAGGAAGTGTATGAGGTAGAGAAACCATAACATACGGCAGCTGTCGTTCTCATGCTTTGGTTTGTTGACGTTTAATAACACCCACCATCTTCATCTGTGTGCAGTTTGTCGTCCACGAGGCCCCGGGGCAAGAGCTGGAGATGGAGTTATATGACGAGGACACGGATAAAGATGACTTCCTTGGAAAGTAAGACAGTATGTAGTAGCAGCACCAACATGTAGGGTTAATACTAATAATAAAACTGTGGGCAGCATGCTATATTTAAGTAATGTTGTTTTGTGTCCTCATGTGATTTCCTGACACTTTAGCTTAGCTCTAACACTTAATTGCTAAAAGAAATGTTAGTTTTCAATGGTAGAGCTGTAATGTTTTCACTCACCATCTCTTGTTTTTTTTAAATCACCTCAGGTATAACCTTGATTTGGGAGACGTGAAGAGGGATAAAGAAATTGATCAGGTGAGCTTTTATTTAATATTGTGTATACACTGAAGAAAGTGATTTGCTCCTAGTAAGTACAGGAAAAATATAGTAGCAGCTCTACAGGGCATTACAGTGTTCTGTCTCCTGCTGTTTTAAATCCTTTTTGAAATCTTGAGACTTTGCAGCAGCAGAGTTTTTTTCAGAATGGAGTTTTGAAGTTTAAATTCTAATGTTTTTCTAATCATTTTCACCAGTTTTCTATTTAATTAGAGTCACCATGTTGGTAAACGGATCTCCCTTTCTGTTGCAGTGGTTTCCCCTGGAAGGGGTTGAGAGTGGAGAAGTTCACCTCAAGCTGCAGTGGTTTTCCCTTAAGTCTGACCCCAGCCTGCTGACCGAGGTAGTCTCAATGTTGCTTACATTTCTCCCACCAGATCTTATTTTCATTAACATTTATATTCAGTATCATCAGGCTCTTATTCTGGCTGTCAATCTTCTGGTTTGCCTTTTAACTGTAGGCCCCTGTGTCAGTTGTGTAGAAAATGATGTATTGCTCTCTCCCAGGCTGCAGACGGCCTTGCTTGTGCTATGCTTGCAGTGTATCTGGACAATGCTACAAACCTACCGGTAAGTGGCTTCTAGTGGAGACTGTTGTTGTTGTTGTTGATAGCAGATGATGCAACACAGATAGACAAATGTGCTGAGGTGCGTGTTCTTGTGTTTGTCTCCAGAAAAACCTCAGTGAGATCACAGAGAATCAGAAACACGGGAAGCACACAAGGGAAGCCCGGGTAAGACGAGAGCTTAAATGTTCCCAGTATTGTTACATAAGGCTTTGCTCCTGTGATTATGAAAGCTGCTCTCCTTCCCCAGTATTTTCTATAAGAAGGAGCTGAGCTGGACTTTAAGGCCCTATTTTCATTGTGTCTATATTAGTTTGTTAGGTAATTTTTGCTCTTGAGAAAGAGGGTTAAAACTAGTCAACGCTTTACCAGAGAGAGAAAATATACAACCCCACAGCATTACATATACTGTACAAAATCAATATTAATGGGGGTTTTTTACCAGTCCATCTCTGGTCATAATTGCATTAGTCCTATAGTCCATATTTGCAATTTCTTTAATTAATTCCCAAAATAATAATACAGATTTACATTACATCTGTTTACATTTACATTTAATTTTCTCCACATTTGTTCATATACATACATATACTCAATAATTACTAATTTCTCTTACTAATAAATCTAGTCAGTTTTGGTGCGATTTTTTTTTACTGTTTTATTCTAAAGCACCAGCCTAATTGTTATTGTATATCCTTTTTAGTAATAAGCCAGTTTGCCAGTGATGGCTCACTCCAAAAGAAGATTGTTTGTTGGCTTTGCAGTGAAGAAAATATCTGATAGGAAATGTTTTTTTCTTTGAGGGTTAAATCGGGCAGTGATCTAGCTTCTCTTTCACTTAACTGGTGTACATTTAATAGTTCCTTTTGTATCTTGATGTGAGACAAAGGCCTCAGTCAGATCCGATTTTGTTGGTAGTGCTCCAGGTGTACTCGTTGCTGTGCGTAGCTGGTATTTCCCGTTTGTCTGGTGCATGCTTGTCATTTTTTTGTGGGTGTGTTATTGCCAGCTGGTGTTGATCAGGGTGAGTTTCCCATCGTAAAGAAACAGCAGAGGAGTGCTTGTTGAGAAAAAGAAACAATCATTATATATATGTACTCACTATTTTATACCCCTCTTTATAAAGCAGATATAGGTTGTTATTTTTTTTTAGGATTTTAAGATTTCTACATAGGACAAATCAACAAATGCCATTTAGGTCACAGGTCACTTCACAGCATTTGACAAACCCTGTCTGTCTGGTAATTAAAGCAATTATAATCAAACTGTAAGAAATGTTTAAGGACAGTTTTTGAGTCAGACCTACAGTTATAATGTCTCAACACAGGGTCTCCTAACTTCTATTGCCTCTGAATGACCTCTGCTAGTCATTGTGTGAAAGTGCAAGGGTTCATTACCGGAAGCTACAATGTGTGATAAATTTGATGTGGTTGTAACATTGACTTAATAAATGTCTTTTTATCATTCTCAGCCAACATGTTGTGTTTGGTGAAGGTTGTTGTTGAATCTTAAATGTGGCTTCATCAACCTCTATATTGTTTCTCTAACAGTCATTTTCTTGTCGATTTTAATCTGGCGATTATTTTCTCAATTAATCAGTTAGTTGTTTGGTCTATAAAATGTCAGAAGATTTAAAAAAATATATATATGTTTTTCCTAAGGCCCAAAATTATGTCCTCAATTTTCTTTTTTTGTCTACCCAAAGATATTCAGTTTCCTGTCATAGAGGAATAAAGAAATCAGAAGATTTTCACATTTAACGAGCTGGAATCAGAATTTTATTATTATTATTATTTTATTCAACATATCAAATTAATGAACATATCAAAAGAGTTGGTCATTAATTTAATATTTGGGAACTAACAGGGAATATGAAGTTGACTTAAAGCTGTGTTGAATTGTGGGTAACTGACATCATTTTGTTTAGGCTGCCTTCTCAATCTTGTTGTCTTTTTGAAAGTTTTGCATTTTGTTTTGTTTAATAATTGGTAAGTGCTGTCTTTACATTTGCGAGTATGACAGCGTTTTGCACTTTATAACTTTAAAACTCACACAAAGTGTATGAACTCTGTCCAAAAACAAGGTAATTGTCAATGTCCAGGTATGTGAGTGGAGGTATTGTGTCTGTGTCGGCAATCCAGCCTTGGCCTGCCAAGTCATATGGATCTACGTTGTTTATGGTTATAGTAGACAAACTTGTTGTTCTTTAGGTTTCCTGTGTCAGACAGTGTGTGAAAGCATTTTACAAAAAGTAATGCATTGCCTCGCTTTGTTTTCAGCTTACAAAGAGAGTTGCCTGTCCGAACTCCTATGTGGAATTTTCCATTGATAAAGTAGTTCAGAAAAGCAAGGTACGACTCTGACTTTATTTCATGAATACAGCATTTTCTCTTCAGTTCATTAAATTAAAAGAAGTTAATTAATGTTTATACTTGTTTTGGTTGAATTTTAGCACTGACTTGTAACTGTCAAAGTTAAAAGTTGCATTTAAAAATGACGTCTGTGGCGAGAAACTGTTGCAGTCACAAATCCCACAGCACAGTAGTTGTCCAGCTTTTTGCATTGAAACCATTCTGTTGCTGTTCATCACCTGTCACTGTCTTCTGTTACCACAGATTGTGTTTGCATCTAAAGACCCGGTGTGGGAGGAGGGCTTCACCTTCTTTGTGCATAATGTCAACACACAGCAGCTCGTGATTCAGGTTTGTCATTTAATGTCGTACACACCACCGAATCGAGTGTTTAACCATGTGACTCAGCTGTTCAAAACAAAGTGTAAAAAAAGTTAGCAATAATCTCTGTTGAAAATCTCAAACTAAAATTTAATATTTGTGTTCTCGTGGTCCAGGTTAAAGACCACGAGAAGAAGTCTCAGCTCGGTGTTTTCAACTTGCCCCTGTGTCGTCTCCTCAACACGTCCGACTTGACTCTGGACCAGTTCTTCCCGTTGGAGCGCTCCGGAGCAAACAGCCAGATCAAGATGAAAGCAACTCTCAGGGTGGGTGCACAACATTGGCAAGCATACACACACATTTACTACATAGAAACTCACATAATCCATAGACAGATTAAGCATATCACACATTCAGTTTATTATTATTGTTATTTTTAGTTATTTGTTTCACATACCGTTCAGTAATACAAAACACATTAAGGAAATTTATGTGTGCGGGTGTGGTAGAAACCTGTAATGGCTTCATGAAAACCACACCCAAAACACAAACAAATTGTAAAATACAAACATACGAAATTCACCAATACATAAAGTACAGTACACTTCAAAGATAATCATATTAGCTATTGGCTAAATCTCTTTTATCATAAGTAAATTTCCATTTTGCTGCAGTCTGTTTCCAGTTGTTTTTCAGCCAACACCGAAATCATGAGAACTTGCAAGTGAGCTCTGTTACGTTGAGATTTTTACATTGTGTCGTTGACATTAGCCATGTCCTCAATCCCCCAATAGATTCTTACTGTGGAAAAGCCTCCACCCAAGATTGTCCACAAATCTCCTCCCAAAGTCAAACCACAGACCAACCAAGGAGGTAACGCCCCAGCCTCCTCTGCGGCAGTTTCCTCCAACACCGTCCCTGCTAGCCAAGCCTCCTCTCCGACCCCGGTAGCTAATGTCCAGAATGGCTCTAATACGGTCCAGAATGGCTCTAATACGGTCCAGAATGGCTCTAATACGGTCCAGAATGGCTCTAATACAGAGTATTCAACTCACCGCCGCGGCTCCCTCCTGGCTTCTGAAACCTACCGGCCACCTTCTTCCGTATCCAACATGCGTCGGTATGACTCCCACAGCCTGCTGTCAGAGAACTCCATCGCTTCGTCACGTTTTGACCTTTCAGAAGGAGCCTCGTATCCAGAGTGAGTCCATAGTCCACGTCTTTTTCAGACCTTTAGTGTGCTGACCTCTGACCTTTCTACAGAAATCATGAACTAAACTGGCTTTTAGCAAGAGTTAAGTAATAAAAGTTTTTCTCACTATAGGGCTATCAGGAATCATCAGGGTTCGTTTGGGGAGATCTACCTGAGTGTACGCTATGCCACCCTGAGGAAAAAACTTGTCATCACAGTTGGCGCCTGCAGGTACTTCAGAAAAATCCAGCCTCACAAGTGTTTCAGAACAAATAAATTTGCATTTCAGCTTCTTTGTGATAACATTAAAAACTATTTTGTGTTGAGAATACTCATAATAGTCAGTATTGCCTTGGTTTGAATGCCTTGACTGAATCCAACATAACAAAGGAGGAAATTGCTTTAATTTTCTTTTCAAAATTAATTTTTAAAAAGAAAATCCTATGTATGATCTTTTTCATAGTACATTTGAGTAACGTTGTTCAAAAGAACTTTGAAAAAGAAAATGCACAGCCATGTATGATAATCCACTGTGTTTCCTACAGGAACTTATTCCGCTTCAGTGAGCTGGCACAGACTCTTACGTCCGCCTGTATTTGCTCCCTGACCACTCCTGGAGACACCGCAAGAAAACACACGTCAAAAGGAAGACAGTCAATCCCTCCTTCGATGACAAGTAAGCCTACTACATCAAAAAGCCAAATTAACAGTTTCATCAGTTGCTATTCTGTTTATCAAGTAGTTAAATAGAGTCAGAGGCACAAAGATTGAGACTGTGTCTTTCTTTCTATATCTTTCATCAAAGGTTTGAATTTGATGTGTCACTTGAAGAAGCAAAAACTAGGAAGTTGGATGTGTCTGTAAAAAATGGCAAGATGCTACACTCACGGGAGAGAAAGGACATTGGCATGGTAGGTAGTTCTACTTGTGATATACTTGTGTATTCATTGCTGAGAGGAGATTTTTAAGGCTATCTGCAGTTGAAACACTCTACGTCAGTGTTGGTGTCATTGGTGAGACAAATATACAACCACTCATTATGGGTCAGTGTTGTAACTGTTTTTAATTTATACATATATATTGCAAAACCAATGTCTTGACCGCTAATGTTTTTAATGTTCTGCTCCTGTCCACAGGTGATGCTAGATTTTTCACAGGTGGATCTAACCAAAGGCATCGCGGACTGGTACGGGACCAATTTTCTACTTTTCTACTATGATTTGATTGAAACAGTAGCTGCAAATAATTATTGCCGTTTTGTTCCGGATGGAACACAAAGTTGAGTTTGATGTATTTTATCAGAACTAAGCTGAATTATGCTGAATTGCAGTACCAAAACTTCCTACCCTCACTGTGTACATTTTCTTGCTCTCATTACTAGTCCAGGAGAGAAAAACCTGCCTAACCAGTTTCTTTCAAGAGTAGATCGCCCCCTGCTGGCCTCTAGAAAGAATGCAGGTTTAAGTCCACATTGGCTTCACTTTTCAGTTCCGCAGGTTGCATTAAGTGACAAAAATACTCTGGCTGTGTCTGCCGTACTGGTCTTGGTTATCTTTTCCAGTTTATCTTTGGAAATCCTGAAGAGGGTCAGGAAGAACTACTTGGCAAAATTAGCTTTCTGGGTCAATACAGCATGCACTGAGGAATGTATCGCTTCAATCGACTGCATTTAGGTCTTTGTAGCAGAGCCTCTTGCATATCTTTTTATCTTTGGAAAATAAGCACATTCCTAGGAAATGGAAATCAGCTTTTGTTCTCCCTTTTATTAAAAGGGGGCAACACAGCTATTTTAAATAAATACAGGACAATACAAAATGTAAGTTGGTTGCATATTCATGATCCTCATTGGCACTTGGGTTGTGGGTGTGTTTGTGGGTGTGTAGGACGCAGTTAGAAGTAGGTGCACTCACCTGTTTACCTGATTTGACTTGAGTGATTATGGGGGTAAGGTGAGCTCAGGAGTGAAATTTTCTTTTGACCATTTTAATCTACAATGGTGCATTTGTGTTGTCTGGTGCCGTTGCGTTTTCTTTGCATGGATGTATGAAAACAATAGTTAATTGGAATCGCTGTGAAATGGAAGCTTAACGGTGTGTCGGAAATGTATTGGAGTATCATTGTGTGCGCGTCAAGTTTTCTCCCGTGTTTAGCCTACAGTGGCTGTTTTTTCTTTAGTGCCACAGGGAAGGTGGTAAATAACATTTTGGTTGCACTTGACAAGAAGCAACATTCTGCATTACTCTTTATTGATCTGTCCAAAGCTTTTGACACCATTGATCATGATGTTTTAAAACTTAGACTTCTTAACTCGGGACTTGAAACTTAATGAATTAATCTCCTTAAATGCTTTTAAATCCAAAATGATGAAATTGTGAAGATGACTCGAAATGTCTCTTGTGCGCTCCTATCCTTCTGTGTTACCTGTCTGTAGGCTACCTATGTATTTTATTTTATATATGCAACCTGTCTTGGCCAGGTCACCCTTGCAAAAGAGATTGAATCAATTGGACTCTCCTTGTTAAATAAAGTTTACAATATTTAACCAGTATAACAATAATTATAAATTTCTCTTTCCTCTTAAGGTTTGAGCTCACGTTGCCTGGGCTGAATAACTCCAGCTACGGGGCAGAGAGGTAAAGCAGCAGCTCCTCAGCCACTGCGAGGAGAGTTTCATATTCCTTTGTCTTCCTTATCATCGTGAGATTGACAGAGTTGGGTTTTCCAAGAGCAGCACTAAACCCATCTCAGACACTGGAGATGTTTGTTACTGAAGGTGTAATAATGCAAATAAGAATTTTAAACATGCTTCCTTTCGTATTGCAGATAATGTTGGCACAAACATTTTATTGTGGCTTATTTTGGGTTGACAAGAAGCCCAGTGATCCTGAATAGTAATGATATTACTAAGCATGTCTTTTCCATTAAAAAAAGAGAATGTAACTCATCAGAAAATGATTTGAATTCTACTCAATCGAAAAACAAAGGTGATGTCTTTATTTTTATATTTTTGGAGAGAGGTTTAGTTTTTGAGTTGACCTAAGCCAAAGTAATCCCCTTGTATTTTCATGTAAATAGTTTTATTGATAGTTTGTATATAATATATCAAAGGAAATAAAGGTATAGACGTGTGTTTGTTACAGCAATCCAGGTGGGACATTGCATGGTGAGGAAGGGTTACATGCTTAAATATACACTGACAAACACATATTTACAACTGGAAGAAGCCAAATACAACTAGAGTTTTGTGTGAAATTACATCAAAGCAAGGCACAGTTCTATGTTGGGCGGCAAGATACAGTCCTTTGCTCAAGGACTCCTTGACCATAGTTACCGACAGAGTGTCCAAGTACATCTTTTGAACCTAGGTAACGCACCTTTACCATCTGGTCTTTAAGATATCTTCATTTTCAATATTTCAAATACTTTACACAAAACTTTAATGAATGCCTTACATATGTTTGCAGTGAAACTGTTTTTTATGACGGAGAGGGAACAAAAAAAAAAAAAAACTTTCAGAATTTATGTACAATTTAACTTGGAAAAGCATGTTAATTCATTAAGATATGGGAAAACACCATATAACATAAGTTATATCATCACAATACCTTTTGGAGAACTGCCATCCAAATGGTACTCATCTTTGCTATGCTTAGTAAAAATTTAGTTGACGGCTAATTGTAAAAGTAAGATGTGCCAAGAGTTTGGTGTTGACTGTTGAGCTGTTTATGAAGTTTCCAATTGAATAGACACTAAATGACTGTGAAATTTGTTTTCGGCTAATAGTTTGATGGTGAATAAACATCTTCAAGCAAATAAATGTTGGATTTTTATTTAAAAGGGTGTGAATGCCTCTCTGTGTGTAAGGTGTAAGCCGGGCGTGCCCATTATTAACATCCATGGGTGAACCCTGCCTCTCGCCCAATGTGTACAGGACTCTAGACTTTGCCAACTCGCCGCGATACGGACCGAGGATTATAGATAGATATATCACAGCGTAATATACTTGGTAAACCCCTCTGAAAGTTTGTTAATAACATACCCCTATATATGTCAGTAGTTATACCCCCCCGCACTACAGATAAATGGACTATTCCATCACTAGACTGTTGCTAGAGGTGCTGAAACTCCTGAAACTGAGACTCATGTTTCCTCCACAACATCAGACACTGAAGCAGAGTTATTACAGACGGCCATTTAAGACAAAACACACGAGGGGAAGTTGATAAAACATTAACAGCAGTCTCCTTTTGAGGTGCACAAGTTTAATCGCAGTTCAAAGTTAATGTTAAAATGCTATAACGTTACCGTTTGATGGAATATCGTCAGCAATTAAATAGCCTCAGTGTTTTGCTTCCGTTGTGCAGCTGTTGATTAACAAAGCGTTATTTTTATACCGTGGATTTATGCACTTTATCAAAATAACCTGCTGGCGCTAACGAGGTCACGCGTGTTCACCGTTGGTTCCTTAGCAACGGCCCTAGCAACGACACAAGGGCTTCGTTAAGAAAAGCTAGCGTTAGCTTATGATGACTGTGTACCAGCATGACTTCAGCCAGGAAGAAAACAAATATTACTAATAGTCCAGCCTTCCTATCACCAAATCCTCCACAGGTAAGTTTAGAAAACACTAAGAGCAATGTCGTTAGCAACGTTGGAAGACGTGTGTCAGTGTTTAGACGCTACAACTTTTAGCTGACTGTGTGTTAACTGTTAACTTGCCACTTACACTAAGCTAACTTTTTCAGTTAGCTAACCTTACTCAAATGTGCGTGATTGACAATAAAATAACTTTAAAAACAAATAAAAATGAATGTCTTGCCCACTTTATTTTAACATCGTCATTGCCAATTTGCATGTTTTTTTTTAATTATCCAAACACCTCTCAACTTATTTGTGAAAACAACATAAAACTAGTGGTTAACTCTGTTGTCCAGGTCCACAGAAAACAGCCCTGGATGGCATCAAAACCTTTATTTTCGCTGTATCCCACACTGAAGCAGAATCCTCAAGGTACTGAAGAAGCTGTGAAAAGTGGGTTCAATGTTCAAAGTTTTGAGTTGGTAATAATCTTTCTCTCAGCTAAAACATATTGTTATTACACCAGCTCAAACATCAGAGTTTTAAAGACACATTATTTGATACGCTGCATTCTGTAAGTTTTATGTTAAGTCTGTTTGAACCATCTGTATGAAGTTTGCCTTGTGTGTGCCACAGGAGATGGGTTGTTTGAAGGGGCAGACAGTAGACCAAATAAAGGTTATGGGAGAGGCCAGTACCTGCTCCAGAGCAGAAAGGCAATACAGATCCCTGAGACCTCCAAACATTGCAGCAGTATCCACACAAAACTCAGTAAAAAGCACAAGAATCTACGTGAAACTCTGGTTAAATTCATATGGTGAGTTGTACATTTCAATTTATCCATCTCTACATCTGTGTTTCCTGTTTATGATTTGGCAGCACACGAAGGACATAACTAAACAACTGCTTAACTACGTATATTTGTCAAAACATTTCATTTGTTATAAATCCAGGCAAAAGCTTTTTGGCAAGGCAAGTTTGTATTGTAATCAATAAATATGACCAAACCACAGCTACATTCCACTGCTCGGGATAGGAAATACTTTGTTTATCAGTAAAGTAGAATTTGTTGCGACTCCCATTTTGTCATTTTTTTCTGCTCTTTTTAGCCAGCAGGAGGAGGAGGAGGATGGCAACTCTTCACCATGTGGCTCTCCCAAAATTACAGCAAAGAATAACCGTGAAATGGTGAAATACAATACACACTTGATTCCGTATATCATATCACAATCCCTCTTTTTTTTGTGAACATGCAGATAATGGAGACATTGTGTCCTTAATTCCTTTACATAATCTTTTCAAGACACTTGATATGGTAGCCTATTAATCACTGGTTTGTTTCCCTGGTCTCAGTGGTTGCTAAGCATCTTTCTTTCTCGGTGCAGAGTTTTTTCTTTTCATAAAAAAAATATATCTTTGATATATTTGAAATCCTTGCCTACACTAAGGCCAAGCAATAAAACAAATACAACAAATAAAATATAGCTTTAGGTCAGGTACACAGCATAGAAAATGAAGTCAGCATTGGCCAGTGGAAGAGGTATATTTCACACTGACTCATAAGCACAACAAAAACTGAAGCTTACTCTCAAGGAGGTCCTAGATATAGATGTTTTTCCATCATCCAGTAACCGGCGCTGTCAAGTAAAATTCATGTCAGGCATTGTTTGTTTGAAATGTCCTTACTGCTTCTGAAAATTGTTTATAATATTGTGTCCTGTCAGAGATACAACTACTACATTGAGAAAGGGATAGACCTGGAGAATGTGGCTCCTCTTGAGGACTCTTGGCTGGAGAACATTCAGGAAATGATCCCACGTCACCTGAGGAGCCTGAGCACACCATTGGAGCTGCTGGTTGATGAAATTAAGGAGGACTACTTTCTCAGCGTCAAGACAGCAATATGTATTTAATTACACTTAGTAATTAGTCGCGAGCTTTTAATAGATTTAAGCATACAACCTACATGTGTGTATTTGGCCTTTAAACACACAATAATTAGGATGGAAAAGGGGTATTTATATATAATTGATACATTTTAAAATACTTCTTGAAATTAAATTAAAGTTAATAAATAAAAATAATTTTTTTCATTCTCTATTTTATTTAACAGTTTTACCCCCAAATCTCTGGTGACTGGATAATTTGTAATGCATGTAACAATTTGGTAATAAAATATTGTTTGTTTTAATATCTTGTGATTGCAGTGAAATATACATTCAGCGATTCAAGGGAAAATGATGAGGACAAAGTGAAAGATCTGCCCCCTCACAGACTTGAGTAAGTCAACAGGACGTGACGGAGAATGTTGCATGTTTATCTTGTGAGAAGTGTACAGTGCCTCTACTCATTCACACTGTGTAGCATGGCTGTCATGACCACGCCACATAGACATTTCCTTTGTACAAGGCAAAGCTTTGTTTTAATAAGCAGCATTACATTTTCGTATAGGGGAAAAGGTCTGTTCTTCAAAGTGCTTCTGTTATCTTTCACTGTCAGAGTGGAGGTTTTGCCAAAACCATGGAACAAAGCGTTTGTCCATGCACGAAAGAGGATGAGAGATAAGCTTCACTCTATCAACCCCACTATGCAGCAGGTGCTATACTTTTGGCATGTCTGTTACAAGTGAGTATGCTATGATACATTTTTCACTTTTGTTAAAACTCCATCTTGTGTACATTTATTTTTTACTTTTACATATTTTAATAATTTCTTCTCAGAAAAATTTTAAAACATTTTGTATAATACTTGATCAAAAAGTGAGAAGCACAACATGACATGTGAGAAGTAGACAGTGGCATGTGACCCAAAAAGCAGACCATACATGTTTTTTTGGGTTTTTTTAAACCTGTCCTGCCCAGCAGCCTGGTATAGAGTATAATGACCTGGATACCATATTGTGCCAGACAGATTTTACTTTAACAAGAGAGTATTAATATACTCCTTTGTCTGTTTTATTATTTATTTAATTATGTATTGATTTGTCACCGGGCCGGACAGGGGGGCAGACACGGGGATGGGGGGGCACAAACAGACAGCACAGAGAAAGGACAAGACCTGTAAGAGAAGGGGGATGGAAGGTGGGGACAACAGGGAAAAGCTGTAGGAAACACCAATTGCAGAAAGCAACGAAACCTGCAATAGAACAGAGAGGGGGGCTTGGGGAGGAGAAAAACAACAACAACAAACAAACACAAACAAAAACAGCATCAGGAATAGTTCTACCAGGGACAACCTAAGTTTGTTTGTGTCTGTGTGTGTCTGTGTGCGTGTGGGTGAATGTGTCTGTATGTGTGTGTGTGTGTACATGTGTGTGTGCATAAGCCTGTTAAAGAATGTAGTTGTTAGTGAGAGTGGGACGCCACGGCTGTGCCACACTTACCCCAGCAACAGGCAGGCAAGAACCCAAGTAGCCAATAGGGGTGGGAGAAAGAAAAAAACCAAAGACTCCCAGATGCACCGCGATGCAAACGCAGAAGACCCCGACCCAAATGCCAGTTGACAACGTAATGCCGACGGAACGCAAAAAGCGTAACCTGCAGAAGAGCAGCGCCCGGACCGACCGCGGCGCGCACACAACATAGACCAGTGCTCCCCCCCCCACCCAGCACCCCACCGCCGCGCAGCGAACAACCAAAATACCCAAATGCCACCCAATCATCAACACCAATGCACAAGTGACGAGCCCAACGCGCACACTGCGCGAGCACGGCGACACCCAACGCCCAGCAGCCCCCCGCAAATCCCGCGTGCGAGGTCAGGCAAGGGGGAAGCAGCGGGAGCCTCACCTCTGCCGAAGAGGGCCCAGGCGAGGAGAGGAGACAACGGACCCCAGGCCCAGGGACACACCACCCGCCAAGAAATGAGCAAAGGCCACAAGCCCAAGTCCCCAGAACCCTAGGTCAAGGGCGGGCCCCCATGCCAGGGGAGCCCCGACCCCCCCCAGCCCACCGATCAGGCAAGGCCGTCACCAGCCCCACAGCACCCCCGACGCTCGGGGCTCCAGGGGTAGGACACGAGGCCAATGAGAATCTCCCCCACTCCTTCAAAAAGCAGACCATACATGTTTTATTACTTATCATGGCAGGCTATCGTGCATAATTGAATGTTACTCTAAATTGACTTTGCCCTCCTGGATGACCTGTTTGCAGAAATCTCCGTCTGATAGATGTAGAGGAGTTCCACAGCAGAGAGAGTCCATGGAGCTCTCTGTGTTTCAGCAAATTGTCACCAGACATGTTGAAACTGCCAGAGGAATCCTCCTCAAAAAGTGAGTCCACATTATCACATTAACACCAAGATACCTGTTCTCTGTTAAATAGCAATCAGAATCAAAATGTCTTTGTGGATATGACGTGTACACAGACCCCACTGAATACAAACTGGCTCGGGTGACGTGGTGCTCGTACTGAGAGTAAAAGCTAGGTTGCTTACATTTTCAACAAATGCAATGGCAACTCTGCAACAGCGTAAAAATTGAAGCTTCTCTCATGTTTCAACAATTCATTTGAGTTTCAGAGAAATAAACCAACATAATGCACAGTGGGTAATTCAGGAGGCCTGGGACATTGGCACAATCCCAGCTAGAACTTGGCTGGCTCTGCCTCTTTTGAAACTTGAAATCATCAGCCAGTAACTTAACAGACGAGCGCTCTGTCCCAGTTTCCCCATTGGTGTAATTAAATTTTCAGCATCTGTAGTTTGAGGATTAAATGCATATTAACACTGAATAAAATCTTCAATGTGATTTTGCTGTTTCCTACACCAGTTGGTTTCCTGAAGTGCAAAACATTTACTACCAGGGGTGCAGGCGCATGCTGGTGCCTTCCTCCAGCAACATGGCCAAGCTACTGTCTTTCTTCAACTGCGCAGCTGCTCTGATGACCTCCCAGCTACAGAACCTTGCACTAGACTCAATGAGGGACTATACTCAACTAATTTCCCAAGACCCGGTAGGAGAAAGCGATAAAACTTTAAGCCAGTATGTTTTATAAGAGTGGAACAGACTGGGCTGGAAAAACATTTTCAGTTTGACCTAGATGAACACATGGACACTTAAAGTTGCGCTCTTTTTCTGCCTTGTGTAGCGGTCAGTGCGAGCCTATGAGCACCCAGGCTTTGTACTGCATCTGATCCTGGAGGACAGGGAGATCAAGTTTGAGCCTGACCCCAAACTGTATGAAGAGGTGCTCCTTAATGTCTATGAGCTCATGCTCAGGTCTATCAGCATGGTACCGCGTGTGGAAACCAAACTGTACCCTGAGTGGGTAAGAGGAAAAGTGTGTGTGTGTTTGGTTGTATAGCAGTTTATTAGGTACATCTAGCTAAAATTAATGCAGTCTAATTAAACAGTTCTGCAATAAATCCTACCATCATGAAGGAATGTTCAGTTTTAGTTGAACATTGTTTAGAGTGGTGTTGATTTATCTCTATGGTAATTTTGGAGGATGCAGTTTGTAATACTGTTGAACTGCATTGTGTTATTATAAACTAATAGAAAAACCTGTCAGATGTTTCAGTGACAGCAGTAATATTGCCTCGGTGCTTTGTCTGGAATCCCTATTCTGCATTTTGAAATCACAGTAGCTAGCAAACAAATTAGTTTTCTGTTTGGGTTTATACCCTACGTCTTCTTTCTAGCCAGGCTCCCAGTTTGGAAGCACCTTGAAGCCCATCATCCTGCCAGAGATCCTTCAGGCCCAGCAGGAGGAGGTGCGCAGGGTGTTCTGGGCTGAGTGTGTCAGGCCCAAGGAGTATGTCCACGAGTATGATAAATATGCAACACTGGTATCCAGGCAGGCAGAGGACGATGTGGAGCAGTTCCTCAGTGAGCAGCACTCCTTCCAGGAAATGATGGTAGAGGTGATACATTACCAGCAGCTTGCCGACCAGATCCAGTACAATTCCTGCAAGGTACTTGATCGGCAAGAAATGACAATGTGGAGGCCATAAAAGTTAGATATTACTTATAGATTACATTTATATTGTTGACAGTTAGCTGCTGGTGATATCTAAAGACACTTAAAACAAGACTTGTTAGAGTAGAATATGTGCAGTTGTATTGAAAAGAGAACAAGTACTTGATTGGCCATGTGCAGAGACTGCAATGAGGTTGCTAATATTTCTTTACTTTCTAATTTCAGTGATTATTATTATTCCAAAACTTAAGTTCTCAGTATCAGCAGTCTTTAAATATTGATATTTTCCATACCTGTCAGGTTTATTTGAAAGTCATTTCTTACATGTTAATTGTGTACTGACTAATACTTTGGGCTTCAGGTTGTACGTCTTGGCATGTTTGAGGTTCAGTCCCATAAGCTTGTCCACTCTCTCGTCAAGCGTGCTCAGGAGCTACAGCAGAAACTGATTACACAGATGCTGCAGGACCATCAGGAAATCAACAAGACGTCAGTTGGTTCATTGTTTTCACTTTCTCTCCACATCCACTTTAAAATCTTAAAATGCATCTGATTCAAGTTTTTAAAAGGTTGACAGGGATCAACAGCAATTTCTGTTTGACATACACCTCTGAAGTTTCAGAGTTCAGACTTTAGTTGGCTTCTCTAGAGCCTCGGAATAAACATTGTGCAGGTCAAAGGTTGGACACAGCGGCACCTTTTTTGGTTTTAGTCCCACTGTTAGCTGCTCTATTGGCCTGTATCCCAATGGCACTTCCTAGCTCTAAGCTTTGCGAAAATAAGATTATAAATCTGTGAAACCCATCATCTCCGTCACTGAATTAATGCTGTTTCTTTCACAGACTCTGTAGTGAATTTGAGAAGATTGCAGAGAAGGCACTGAGCACACCATCTGACACGAAGAAACTAATGGAGCTTAAGGTAACTACTGCAAATTCTTGTCACACAGAACAGCTTGGTGCAGTGTGCTACAGTATTGTCCCTCACGCATCTGTCAACAAGCAGTTAGGAATGTCATTACACATTAGAGTCAGTAATAACAGATGTAGACCTTATATTTCTTTTCATGGTTCTGGGTGTAGGCCTCAGGCTTTCCTAAACCCTAGGCTAGATAAAGCCTAGGATGTCTTGTTGTTCAGAAAAGCAAAGCTGGTGGCCATGCTCTTCAGTAAACCTCATTCATTCCCAGCTTGTCACATAGCAACGCAGTAAACAGCGTCACACAGTGCACCAGGAAAAGTTGAGACTAGCTGAACCAGTTGCCAAAGTTAAAACAACTTATTAACTATGTCGGTTTTCAGTTGACATCATGATTTTGACTTAAAGAAGACATGGCTGCAACAAAACAGACTTTACAAGATATACAATGTAAATGGCTTTCCATAGAATTTTCATTTTAAAATCAGAGCTCAATGTTGGTCAATCCTGTGGGAAAAGCCATATTTTGACTTGAAGTAGACCAAATGTTGACATTGCCTTTGGTACAGTATTTTGTCTGGTTAAAGCCCAGATTCCTGTGTTTCTCTTTCACTAATAATTTGCTTTGATTCAATGCACGTTGTTAAGTCAAATATCCCACTGTTTCAGTATTTATTTATATTTCTGTATTATTTCTGTATTATTTATGTAGTGTACGTCTGTATATTATTGAATAGTAAACTAGAAAAGGCAACATTTTCTGAAGCTTAGGTGTCACTACTGTTAAACTGAAGTGTTGGTTGTAGATAAACAGTGATCATAATAACATGATATGAGTGAGCGTTTAAGAGTGTGCATTGTTCAATGTAAGCTCATTAATAATTGCTTTCTTTGAATTTGAATTTGAGTATAACCACACCACTGTATATTGTTGTCAATCACTCCCATCCAGGTCTACATGAATAAGGTGCAGATTACAGAGATGCCTCTGTTGGAGCAGAGACTGGCAGACTCCAACACACAATTGTGTTTCCTGATGGACTTTGTCACCCTCTCACCATTGGACATGGAGGTCAACACACAGGCCATCCAGTGGCTTAAGCGTATGCCATCCATCTTTAAGGAGCACCGACAGATCATTACTGAAAAGACAGAGCATTATCAGACTGCCCTTAAGGTCTGTGTTTCTACTTTACCATCAGTCCATTGATCTGGATGTTTTTGCATCAGAATTGTAGAACTGTAGAAAACATTGTTGATTGCTAGAAAGCAAAGAGTGCATTTCTGTATGTGCATTCCAGTTGTGCCGTGAACGCTTTGTGGAAGAACTGGAGAGCTACAGCGTACAGATGGAGGAGTTTACCACCTTTGGTGAGCTGACGGATCTCAGCAAGTACTTGAAAAAGTCCCAGGCCCTCTATGCTAAACTGGAGTTAGCCATGGAAAAGGTACATGAGGATTACAGTGATTAAAGATGTGGGAGTGGAGATGAAGCTCTGTCAAATAGAAGCTATGAGAGAGCGACAGTAGGCCAGTTTTGCACTAAATCATGCAGAATAATTTCAGCTATACTGATGCCCAAACCATGACCAACTTTGTACTGATACTCAACCAGTGTTTGTATCAGTACAAAGACAATCCCCTTTTGTGTAATCATTCAAGGCTGAGCATAATCTTTAATTTTAGAAGAACTTCCTTCACAAATTACACGAGAAGAGGTTGTATGAATTGGTGGTCATGGATAAGCATGTTTCTGACTGAAGGATATATATTTATTGGACAGTGGATTATTGCATTGTAGATGTATTTGAAGGTGAATTAAAGTATGTGCTTTGAAATATTTAACCTCTAGAGGGCAGCATTGGCTGTAAAAATAACACAGAAGTTGTAAAGGCTTTAGATCTGGTGTTTGTCACCCATACATTGAAACTCATCTACTTGTTTCATTTATCTATTCTCTGTATGTGTTTTTTTATTTCTGTCTTCTTTTATCCTTCCATCTTTACTCATCTTTCTGCCTCTCTGAAAAGATAAATGATTTCAATCTAGAGGAGGAAGCCTATGGCTGGCCTGTTTCCCAATACACACAGCGTAAGAAGATCCAGGACAAGCTTACACCCTTCCTGCGCCTCTATGAGACAGCCACTGATTTTCTAAACCAGTACGAGCAGTGGCTCCATGGACCGCTCTCGGTGTGAACCCAGACAAGGTACCAGAATTTGTAAATTCTTTAATTTATCAGTCACGTTATACCAATAATAGAACACAAGTTTGTTTATTGATGAAATAAAAAGGTGTGTGGTGTCCTGTGGTGATGGCAAGGTGTGCAAGGAAGGGAAAACTGCACAGCATTTGTAGTAGGTGCATGTACCCATTGATACATTGTGATTATCAGCAGTAACAGAGGAATCTGAAGGTAATGTTTTGTTTTAGATTCTGTATCATTCACAGTAATGCTTCAGGCTTTTTAAAGGTGCCAGTGTTACACACCGTCTCACACGCTCTCACCCTGCCTCAGTGTCCTGCTCCCACTGTTTGATTGACTGTTTCTGAATATACTGATGTGTTAAAGCAAGACAATTCTCATTAGCTTTTTTATAGCAGCAATTTGGCTTCTCATGGAATGACAACCGCCAGGCAAAGCAAGTTTTTTTTATAGCGTCTTTCAACAACAAGGTAATTCAAAGAGCTTTATAGTAGACATAAAAAGGCATCACGACAAGATGTAAAAGAAACGCAAGGCTATATAAAAAAACACATAAATAGGATAATAGATAAGGAGTAAGATAAAGTAACGGATGAATATAAAGTGAAAAAATCATTAAACAGGGGACAGTTACTCTGCAGTTACAGTGCAGTGTGTAACTGTACTCCACAGGTGAAACTAAAAAGATTAATGACGTTTCAGTTCTAATGAAGTCAGACAGCTTTATATAACTAAGGCCCTGGAATAGATATTCAGTTCTGCTGCTTCTACTACAACAATTAACAGTATTGCCACCCCGTTCTTCCTAAAGACACCATAGTGCCCATGTAAGACACCGTAGCAACCACCTAGCAACCATCTGGTACCTCCTTAGCAACTGCACACTAGCAACCACCCCAAGCATCCTAGCACCTAAACATGCCCTGCCAACAACTTCACATCTCCTTCCTGTCTGACTTCATTTACCATTTTGTGATAGGAATCAAGCATAGCGTTAGTTCAGGCAGGCAACAAAGTCAACTTCAGCTCACAATTGCAGCACATTAGCTGATAGCAGCTATCTTAAAGCCAGTCACATCATATGACAACACAGCTGATTCATCTCTTAGCTTTCATTGGCAAATTCCATACAAAGCGCCTTATCTAAGCTGCTATAGCCTGCCTGCCCTTGCTGCTTCCTCTGCAAGCACCTTGTAACCTGCCGCCACCCCAGGTCCTGCTTTCAGACTCTCTGATTAATCACGTTATTGATGCCTGTTCTGTACCCTGGGGGGGCTTTGCAGCCACTCTCTAACTTATACAAGGTACAAGGTTGCTTATTTGTCATTACAAGGCAAAAGGCTGCATAACAAAACTGTAGGCGCGAAGTGAAGGGCAGGGAGATCCCAGAACAGAGCCATACCACTAAACATAACTTACTGTTGCACATATCAGTTATTGAAGTAGCAAAATGGCCATTTATGCCAATACTCATATTAAGGCTGAACAATCCATCGAAATCAAGCAGGAGGTGCAATATTTGTTGAAGGCAAAATGTGTGTCAAAATACCATTTTAAATTAAATATTGTTTTACTGCAGAGATGTTCTGGCCATCACATCATACTCTACAGACATAAGTTAAAAAAATGATACCATAATCATTTAAATGTTTTTTTTTTTATTAGATTACATAAAAAAAGTAATTCCCCTAATATGACTAATCATATCGCAATTGCGACATCAGTCAAAATAATTGCAATTAGATAT
Source organism: Micropterus salmoides (assembly GCF_014851395.1). NCBI lineage: Eukaryota > Metazoa > Chordata > Actinopteri > Centrarchiformes > Centrarchidae > Micropterus > Micropterus salmoides. The sequence goes on along the minus strand of NW_024040596.1, from coordinate 5,386,871 downwards.
TTTTTCCAATCGTTCATGCCTAACTCATATGTTTGTTCCTATAACAGTTTCTGTGAAATTACAGAAGTGATTGGTTATTCTATCATTTCACTTGACAATTCATTTATTGTTATTCTATTTTTTTCCCCGTGTCTTCGTAATGCAAACCCCTACCCATGTAGGTAGAAGGGGATGTTGGTAACTACTGGCGCACTCTGTACAAGCTGGAAAAAGGCTTCAGTGATGTACCCAAAGCCCTGCACATAGCCACCACTATGAAGACTAAGGTGGAGGACTTCAAGGAGCATATTCCTATGATGCAGGTAAGACCCTAACAGAAAGATGTAATAAACTTTAATTTCAGTTACTTAATAATAGAAATAAACAATAGTTTCAATTCAAACGTATTCACACTAGATTATTTAAGTCTTTTTTTGTACTACTAATCCTTCAAAGGTACTATGCAACCCAGGTCTGCGTGACCGCCACTGGAATGCCATGTCGGAGATGGCTGGCATCTCCCTGCAGCCAGCCGATGACCAGGCCTGTGTGGCTCACTTCCTATCCATGCAGCTAGAACAGCACCTGAGCAGCTTTGAAGGAATCAGCGAGGCAGCCAGCAAGGAATACTCCCTGGAGAAAGCCATGGAAAAAATGGCCAGTGAGTGGGGTGACATGGAGTTCAGCCTCCTGGCCTACCGAGAAACTGGCACCTCCATCCTGTCATCTGTGGATGAAGTGCAGATGCTGTTGGACGATCACATTGTGAAGACACAAACCATGAGGGGCTCACCTTTTATTAAACCTTTTGAGGTGGAGATACGGTAAGAGATAAGAAGATTCGCTCACTGTTGTTAAGCTACAATCCATTACCAGTGTGTGCATTGCATGCTACAGACAGTTCCCCACCAACCACACCCCTAATATTAGCTTATCAATTTAGCAACCAACATTGCTCTTTTTGACAATAGCTGTGTAGTAAGTTTTAATTGCATAACTCAGAATCTTACTGACTTAGATCTTGGCAAATAGTCCCTCACTATCCTCTCCCACTCTGCAGAGGTGAGTGACACTGCTAAATCTTGTTCCTAATGGGTCTGAGCTAGGGCAATGAAATTCGAAGAATAATGAAACAACAACCTGTGAAGACCTGTCTGAAGCTAAAGACGGGAATTTTTTGTCTGTCTCAGAACTGTAGTTAAAATATTCTTTGTGAAACTTGGAAAACAATGGTTTCAATTGAGCACACTGTATAATTAATGCATTACTATTCAGTTTTTATCAGCCTCTGAATTCTGCAAATGAAACTCTTTAATTTATGAGAGTATAGCAATATTATGTTGCTGTCAGGCACTGTTTGACACAGGATTCCCTGCAGCTTTTAAAATGTATTATGCCATATTGGGCATTGGGATGCTGAAACAGCTACTGTTTTTAAGGGGGGTGATCCCTAACATTGTTTTGAAAAGTGCTCTCTAAATGAAGGTTATTATTAATATTATTATAATCATACAAATAAATCAGTTTGTCACATCGTGTCTCATAGAGTAAATCCCAACTACTACATATTAGAGGATATCTGATGAAAGATAAATACACTTCTAGGATGCCCAAACCCATTTCACTTTTAAGCAGTGATCATTTTTAAGTTTCTGGTCCTTCAACAAAAAGTGGAAAATGATTTTTGTAAATCAGGTTAAGGTTTAGAACATGGTTCCTTATACAGGTCATATAGACCCTGTTTTCAACAATACACTTGATGAACTGTAGTTGTGGCCGCCCCATCCCTAACTTTGTATTCCCACTTATATGTACTCATTTTCTTCTGTAGGGAATGGGAGGGCAAATTGCTGCTCCTCCAAGAGATTCTGGATGAATGGTTAAAGGTGCAGTCCACTTGGCTTTACCTGGAGCCCATATTCAGTTCCCCGGACATCATGACTCAGATGCCTGAAGAAGGACGCCGTTTCATATCTGTTGACAAAACCTGGAGGGACACCATGAAACAAGTTTCCCTGGTAACTTTGATTTAAGTTTATTTTATTATGTTTGATTTTGTTATTGCAGCAGGATGCAGGACTGATTAGGGAGACCATCTTTAATACAAAGATCTCTGTGTCGAGGGGCACGCGCAGATAAAGGAGCTTATTGTTAGGTGGATCAGTAGACTATCACTATCCAAAAGGAGGAATCTGGGGGATGATCTATTTGCTAAGGCGAAGATCAGAGCATTTCATTTAATTACAGTCAGGATCACTATCATTACTGTAGGGGGAACTACTGTAGATAGAACAGATATGTCATAAATGACAATAGGTTTGCAATAAAGTACATTTTAGTAAGTTTATTACAGTAACCCATCTAAGCATCTATTATAGAGCAACAAAAACTCAACCCTAAATTTCTGTGTAGCCAGACATCTGCAGTTAAAGGAGACATTCTGTAAATTTGGCTTTAAAGACCAGTTAGTAGGTGGTGGCCAGAACAATAAAACTTCCCTTGACCAAGGGAAATGTTAATTGACTAAAAATAGGATTGGTTGCTGTGGGTGATACATCAGGGCTATACCTGTGCCTGTTTGCCTGTACTTTTCTCTTCATTACCCTACCATTATAGAGATGGCTTGTTGCCCATGAATAAAATTACTGTTGTTAAATAAACACAAACTATAAGGTCTAAATCTGAATATTTAGGATGTACTTCATCAGCAACTCAATATAAACCTTTTTAACAGTAACAGAATGGATTGTTAGAGGAGCACATTCCCAAGAAAAATTACAGAGCCGTAGACTGGTTGCTGCATTTGAATCATTTCTATTTAACATGAGTGATAGTGATCGTCTGTTACTACACCACACATTACAGTAATGTAATGAAAAAAAAACAGTAGTTGGCAATAGTGACATGCTGCAAACCTGATGAGGTTTACTGGTCAGCAGAAAGCTGGTTTTAATGTTCAGGGGCTGCACATATGGTAAAGCTGAAAAGGATCCAGATCCAAATTACAGTATGACATACACAGCTCAGTCCTGGTATGTAACCAGGCAATCTAGAATATAAGGTTATCTACTATAATCAGGCCAGATTCAACACACAGCTCTGACTTGTATCACAGTATAAACCTGATCCAGGTGGGAAGAACAAACATAGAAGCAGAAAACAGTATTAGATTAAGATAGGCAGGGAAATACACTGCAGAGAGAAGAGGGAATCCGTAGGAAAAGATAGAGAGCAAGACAGAAACAACAGAACGAGGATAGCAAGTGAGTGTTGCACCAGCATCCTCAAAGAGTTTCCAAAGGGTAATTGGCGTCCTCAGTGGACCTGAAATGAGACACATCAATTTCAGGCAGTGTCGTCCAGAAAGCCCAGGCTGACTGCACCATCAAATAGAAATTATGGATTTTGTCTGGAAGGGGCAGGACTATACTGAGCCACAAAGAAAATGAGGTCACCAAGGGACAGGGAGACTACACGCACAGATGTGCATGCATACAGTCTAGTCTACTGTGAGTTGTGTACACAGTGTTATGGAGCATGTTGGCACAAATGTTGGTACAGTACCTTTTACACTTGCATTTACGCTCACCCAGTTTCATGAAAATATGGCCCATTTCTTTCTTTCTTATCAAACTTTTGTTGAGTTCAATGAAATTAACTCAGTAAGTACAGGATGTAAGGTGGGAAATCATTCTCATACATTATGCCAGAATTTTCTCTGCCATGTTTTCGTAAAGATACAATTTAATATACAGATAAACAGGGACTACGTACTGTATAATTCAATGGATTTCATTTATCAAAGTCATCCAAGACAGAAATATCAGACAAGATTTAAAATACTGGTCATGAGGAAGTATTTGATAGGCAAACACAGGAAAAAACTTTCACATAACATGTAGTTAAGATAATATTGATGTGCATACATGATTAAGCATCGCAAAAAGGGCTTTGTCACAACACATTTCCCTAATGTGTATGATGTGCTGCAGAGTATTTGTATTTTGTTACTAGTGCGCCCACGCAGCTGCTTGGTTACCTTAATGGGCTTAGACAGTCAGGAAGGATTTTTTATTGTTACCAACTGTGTGGATTTAATCAGAAAGTAAATACGCTATTTGATGTTGGCATTTTCTTCCTTGTAAAGGTAATTATGTAGTTTGAGGGCACTGATGATTGTCAAACATTTTCCCAAATGAACAAGCAGACACCTGCTTTACTGTTTCAGAACACTGATGAGAAGTACAGGTATAACAGTGTTCAAGGGTTATAAATCTTGTCGCTGCACCAGCAGCTCCTACTGGTTGGAGAGGAATTCTACTTATTTAGCTTTTTATAGTCTCTAAGAATAACTTTTAATACATATCCAAAATGTAGCTAATTCTAAAAGGTAAGTTATAACCTGTTGTAGAGCGTGGATTATTTTGAATGCAAAGTGAGGCGATGGAGCGAGACATGGCTATACAAATATCATTATGTATTTAAGGGATTCTCAGCAGTTGGGATTGCAAATAAAAAATAGATTTGTCAGTGTAAAGTTTCTGTCATGAAATCAAAGTATGAATAGAGAATGAATATGATTACAAGGCAGTACAAAATGTGGGAAATGTAAATTAGGTTCAGAAACTGTGTCCTTTAATTACAGATGATTCTGCTTGTCACTGTTGTAATCCATACTGACTACCAATGTGGATGTGACTAACTTGTATAGAGCAAGTAGCACAAGTAAGTTAGCCATCACTAGGCGTAATCCTAAATGATAATACTAGGCATCCCAAATCTAGCTGCTCCCCAAGACATGAACAGTTACGTACTTCTAAGCCCCAGTTATATGTCTGTGATTTTAGAAACTAAATTGACTTTCTCATCTTTTACTAAATATTTTCAACTAATTATGAGAAATGTTCAGAGATGAATAATTATGGAACGCTAAATCATGACTCACACTATGCTCTTTATCTGTAATCACCAATTTCTTGCAGTGTTTAAAGCTAATAATTCTAATTCACCATACCATGTAGGCCAGTTGTAGGAAAAACACGCCTCCGCAATGGGCTCATACCGCAATACAGTCTGACAAAGAACACATCCCTTCATCTGGTCTATAGCATTGATCAGCAGTGCATGAAATTGGAATCATCTCAACTCCATAGTACAACAGAACAGTGTGAGCAAAAAGACAGGCTATAGTGCAGCTCTCCTACCCACAAATCACATCAGGGTTTTTACCCGGCTGTTGACGTCAGATCAACCACTGGGAGCCGCTCAAGATCCACTGATCTTCCAGTGCCTTACAGCCTCCACACCTTAACTTCATTTTCCTCCCCTTTTTTATTTGCTGCCAGCTTTAATGTGTCATTTATCTACTATTGCATGCACAATTGCAGATAAAAACAGGGCCAAATCAATTTAAAAGACTTATTTCTATGAACCTACTTTCAGCTTTGTGGCACAACACACCCTGGCCCCTTCTAATGAGCCGAGGAGGGGAGAAACATTTGCCCATCTGAACTTGTGGAGAAGATGACTGACATACTGTTTATTAATATACTGACTGGATTTACCCAGTATACAGTAATAGTCATGAAAAGCATAGATCAGTTAATGTTTCACTCTGCAGGATGCGCCTTGAACATCCAAGACATTTTTTTGTCCTGGATGTGTGTGGTGTGTGTCGAAACAGTTCTTTAGGTTATGGTGTTTCGCATAACCTGCTATATTAGCTGTGAACAGATCCTGTCTGCCATTGAAGCCATCTGTTTGGTGCATAAAAAACACATTATCACACATAATATGTGCATGGGAACATTGTTATCCCTTCAGTGTGCTCATGAATAGCTTCCCACTGGCGGACTGAATATAAAAATAGCCCTCTTATTACATTGTTCTCATAAAGAAATCAAAAGTCTGATGAAGTCCATGAAAAGACAGAATCACAGTTAATCAATCAGATTTAGCTATACTTAGCCAGTATAATTGTATGACCCACTGAAACAGAGTCAAAGCTTTATCATTTGATTTACCCTTTGAGTGAGTCTTTTTTATCGACTGTTGAAAAATACAAATCTAATCTAAATTTGCTTATCACTGGTATTATATAATGACGCCAGAGGGGGAAAACAACAGCCACTGCTTCAGTCATCATAGACAATAGCAAATCATCCGCGATCAAATACAATCATTATCCCACTCTAGCTACTCTTTGTGGTTGTGGTTTGGAACAGAGGTTGAGGACAGTGACCCTCACTTGATACAAAGCAGAAGGTGTGCAAATCCTCTATTGATTGTAGATTTTTCCAGTGCATCTGTAAGATTGTGAAATTGTTTGCATTACACACACTGCGCAATATTGATTATCTGCTGTGACAGTTTTTTGTTTTAACCTATACATAAATATGTGGCAGCACTATATTTGTAATGTCTTTTTATTGTTTATTTACAGCTATATATTTTGTAACGACATATTATGGATATGGTGTCATGTGAACATTTCATGTTGTCAGAAGATCTGAGGACTCTTTGATAATTCAGTTGTCTATAGTTACAAAACAAAAACAACCTTAAGGCAAATTGATTCACATCAAACAATAGTTAATTTCTGGCGGCCAGCTATTTAATTTTGTCAGGTTGTTTTCATTTGCAAAAGCTAGGAACCATGTTGACAAGTGTTGCATCATTCAGAACAGCAACAAAACAAAGATAGTTTGAAATAAAAGGCGGCGATGGCATGTTCTTATGTTATTCCATGTTTTTCACTTTGGCTCCACACTAGCTCTTATTTATTCCACTGAGAGGATGAGATCAGGCTGTTCGCTTTTCATTTCACTGCATTTTCAATGCACGCAGGTTCAGGCATTCATTGTCCGACCTTGAAGATTAGATAGCCTTTTTATTTAGGCACTTCCTGGGGGAGACAGTTCCAAAGGATATTGAATTAGTGTACAGATGGGATGATATCAGAGCTGAAATATTTCATAGGTGCTAGACAGGCCTCAGGTGAAATCTGTGTTACTGTCCATTCATAGATATTTTTCATGGTGCTGAGTGACAAGTGGGCCTCACTGTGGAACACAGTCTGGATGTTGCTAAAGGAAGGTACTGCAGTGTTTTAATGTTACCTTCAAGGCAGCAGTGACAACACTGCACTGCTGGAAAAATATGAGCACAACAAACCATCTTCCTGTCATATTTTTTCCTTGATTTACTGAGAGCTGCAGTGTATTGCCAGCACTTTAAACTGTCCTGATGCCTAGGAATTAAAGTTATATATAATTGGAGGAGACACTTGTTCCTTACATATAGGCCGCTTTGTAGAGGGTTGTGTCACTTGACTGGGAAAGAATGTGATAAAATTGCAGCTTTCATGCAGATATAGAGGCATTTATTGGATTAAAAAAAAGCTTTTCGGTTCAAAGAGGCCAAGGAAACAGATATTTCATTAGCGACTATGTGAAACTCAGGGAAAACTATGTGGTGGTAGTAGTTAGGTAGATATCAGCTATTTGTGCCAATTTACCACCGTCAAACTAGAGACAAGGGATTGAAATTCATCTGGCGTGGGCCTGAAATTATCCAAAGGGTAAAGCTTGTCCATGTATGTGTCCTCAATATATTAATATCCTAACTACTGGATGTGTTGATAAGAGTTGGTGATGATAATAAAATGACCCAGTTAGCAGTTAACCTGAGAAATTATTGTTGAAAGTAAAATGAAAGTACATAGCCAAAGTGTATATTGCTTTAAACACTATTCTCTCCTGTTTTGTTAGGACAAGCACGTGCTGGCAGTGATAGTGATCGACAAAATGCTAGAGAGGCTAAAAACGTCCAATGAGCTTCTGGAGATGATCCTCAAAGGTCTTAATAACTACCTGGAGAAGAAGCGTCTCTATTTCCCACGGTTCTTCTTCCTGTCCAATGAGGAGTTGCTGGAAATCCTCTCTGAGACCAAAGACCCCACGAGGTAAACATGATATTAATCATTATCCCTGATTACTGTGAATAGCACTGATGTTATTGTTGGACAATCCCTAGTGGTCATGATGAGCAATATACTTGACTGTCCATCAGTAGCTCACTCTCTGGGAGTTCAGTGAATGATACCCAGCAACTAGTCAAAATTATATACAGTATATACACAATGATTAATATAGTTAAACCTAAACCAGCTTCCGAGCCACAGTATGTATGGAGCTAAGAAAATGATGAAACCACAGACCATTTTCCATCAAAAAAGACTCCAAACAGAGATTCAGCATGTGAAAGAAGCAAATCTTGAAAACGGAATAGAAAACAATTAGAAAGAGTTGATGTCTTTGAGAAACTAATGTTAGAGCTTGAAAATATTCAGCTAACTGCAATGCCTACTCAACCTCTGAAGTGGTTTCCCCAGAAGCCAAGTACTTACTGATAACCAACCCTTGTCTTATTTCACCCAGGGCGTTTGTTAAATAATGAATGTGATTCCAGACAAAATATGTTCTAGCCTCTTACGCTCATCCTGCCATTTCTACTTCTCTTCTAGCTTCCACTTCACTATCCCTCTATTTTCTCTTTGACTTGTGGGAATTGTCATCCCATCAGTACAGATGCACACAATCACGAGCTCTTCTGTAAAGAAGGGATTTCTGCAGTAGTGGAGGTGTTGGTAGAGCGGGGAGGGCAGTGTAATGATGGGAAAGTACTAGTTTTATTTTTCGAGATATTGAGTCACTGCTTACTGAATGCAGTGCTAGACTGACAAAAGGGCTTGCTTTTATTTCAAGGATATAGAGAAAACGAGGTATCCACTTTTTTATCATTGGAATATGTGTTCCTATGTTCCTATTGCAACATAGAGGTATGAAGCAGTGTAAAAAAAGAAGAAAAATACTTTGTTTTCTGACTCACATTCAAGAAAAGTAGCAACAATAAGAGTGACATCAGCAAACATTGCACTTAAGTTACATTACATTTCTGAGTACCAAAGACAAGGACGGGTTTCACAGCTAAACTCTGACGCATGTTCTGACAAATTCAGTCCTTAAATGTTACAAAAAGTCTTGTTCAGAATGTAAAAGAGTCAGTCAGTCAGTGAGCAACCCTAAGTGATTCAGTTATTCTTGACTCTCCACGGAGAGTGTCTCCACGCTAAAACATATTTGTGAGAACATTCTAATTCATGAGTGAGTGACCTTGGAAATAGTTTTTGCCAAAATAATCTCAACTCTCTGCTTTTCTCCCCTTTGTAGTTGTAAACCACTGTTTTGTACTATGTAGAGATAAAATATAATAGGGGCAATCATCATCATTTGAGCACATATGCTGTAGTGTATCCACTGCTGTAGTTGTCTATCTCAAGGGCAATTGTCCTACAACATGGAACCTGATTTTTTATTTAAACAGGAAGACTGGGACTGGGAACAGTAAAAATGTGTTGTAGCTCTGAGACACACTTCTTCTCATGCTTCATGTCTGCAGTCTTCAATTTTTCAAAATTTCACAGGAGGGGGACAGGTGTTCAAACGGAGTGCATCATTACTCTTTTATATAATAAATGCAAATTTTAAAATAATTATCTGCAAAACAACAGCATGCACACTCAGTCAGTGTAAATATGGATTAATAAACCACCCTCTCTCTAGCGTTTACCTATAGCCATTAAAAGCCCCTTTATGTAGATTCTTATGTTTTTGTGGCATCTTTCAAACTATGATAGACTAAAATAATACATTTTTCAATTCTACAAATACAGGTCTTAAGTATGCAGCATAGCACAGCATAACCAGCATTTGTCTGGGTGATATTGATCCAGACAAATACAGAAAATGTGCTCCTTGTTTGGCTGTTTGTGCAGTAAAAATGACTATAAACAACTCAACAGCAACAGCTGTAGTCAAGTCTTCAATTTTCATGCCTTACTCTCTTCCAGGGTGCAGCCACATCTGAAGAAGTGCTTTGAAGGCATTGCTAGTGTGGTGTTCACTGATGTGCTGGACATCACCCACATAAAGAGCAGTGAGAGTGAAATGGTGCAGCTGCTGGATATCATTTCCACCTCCAAAGCCAGGGGCCAGGTGGAAAAGTGGCTTCTGGAACTGGAGAATGGCATGACTGCCTCTCTGCATAAGGTGTTGTGTGGATTGTTGGTGCTCTACTTTTTAAGCTTCACTAGCTACACAATTTTTTTCTGTTCTTATGAGGTTCAAATACCATTTTAACCACTTGACTCAATGGTTGACACCAAAATTGAGCCTGCATATTCTTTGCTTTCTAGTATCTTCCATGATACAGGTCCCATAGAGTTAAAACCTCTGTCCCCCTTGTGGTCCATTTTAGGTAATTGGGGAGGCAATCAAGGCGTACCCCAATGAGTTGAGGATCAACTGGGTGCGTGCTTGGCCAGGCCAGACCGTGCTCTGTGTCTCACAGGTCTACTGGACAAAGGATATTCATGAAGCCATTAAATCAGGACAGAAGGTGATCAACTGTTTATTGTATTTTTTACATGCATTATATATATATCTTTGTCATCCTGTACCGTAATTACGTTTGAGTCACAGAGCTGATCATCTGATAAATCCCTCACTATCTTTGAAAAATGTTGTTAAACAACACTTACTGCTAGAGGAGTTTGAAGCCTGTCCACTACATGCACTATTTTTTTTTAATTTTGGTCCAAGTCATCCAAATCATAAAACATCTGTTTTTATTAGGTAACAGACTTAATATTTCTTTTCTGAAACTCATCATCTACAGTATGCTCTGAAGTTGCATGTCTGTATCACAGTTGTAACCATGGCAACATATGCTGTGAAGTATGGCATATCAGACATAAATAAATATAAACTGTATGACAAACAGATTACCTTTAAATCAGTTTGATACTTGTAGTGATGACGTACTTCATATACATTGCACTACCTCCAAACCATCAGTTCAGCTCTTGAGATTGAGGTGGATATTGGACCAGCTGGCCTGAATGAGAATTACAAACTGTATTAAATCTGTCAAATCAAGTGAAGAGCATCCATATCTCATTACCTGACACATCTTATTTAGTGGATGTAGCCAGCAGAGGTCTGCTGCCATAACTGGCTGCGGTATAATGCTGTTTCACAAAGTTGGACTGAAAACTAGGGCTGCAACTAATGACTATGTTCAGTGTTAATTGATCTGTCGATTATTTTCTCGATTAATCGATTAGTTGTTCCAGAAAATTATGGTCAGTGAGTCGATCAGTGTTTCCCAAAGCCCAAGGTGACATTCTCAGATGTCTTCCTTTGCCCTAATCCCAAATAAATTTCGATTAATTGTCATAGAAGAGCAAAGAAACCAGACAATATTCACATTTAAGAAGATGAAATCACAGAATTTGGAAGTTTTATTCTTTAAAAAAGGACTCAAAGTGATTAATCTATTATCAAAGTTGCAAATTAATTTAATCGATGACAACTAAACGATGCAGCTCTATTGAAAACCCCTTTGTATCACAGGTTCAGTTTGTCTTTTAATATTCTTCAAGACAGAAGACATCTTGACAATGGAGTTAGTAGTTGTTGCCGGGATCAAACTTTTTTCATTTAGTTTATAGATGGGTTCTTGAGAGTATCCTCTTTCTGTCTTCATAAACTCCTGCATGCTCTGCCTTCAATTTAATCACGCCCCTTTCCCTCAGGCCTTAGATGCCTACCTGGAGCAGAACAATAGACAGATTGATGACATTGTGGCACTCGTACGTGGCAAGCTATCCAAGCAGAACCGGGTGACCCTCGGAGCCCTTGTTGTGCTGGACGTCCATGCCAGGGATGTGCTTGCTACACTAGTGCAAAAGGGAATAAGTGACGAGAATGACTTCGAGTGGCTTAGCCAACTGCGCTACTACTGGGTGGTATGTAAAAAGGGGAAGAGGCGGGTTGATATAAGTGTTTCGGGGATTATTCCAACTCATAATACATACTCAGTGATTGACTTCTGACCTCTGCATCACACCCTGTGCAGGAGAACCAGCTCCAGACCAAGATGATCAATGCTGGTTTGCCTTATGGTTATGAATACCTGGGAAATACTCCACGTCTGGTCATTACCCCACTCACTGACCGCTGCTACCGGTAAAGCTACTACACAAGCACCCTCAACATTTCACTGTTGTCTGTTGGAAATGCTTGCAGTTAAAAGTCTTATTGACTCTGTCTACTAGAACTTTTCTGGCATTATTGTTTTTCTTAGATGATAAATGCCTTTTGTTGTCACTATTCTTATTCGTCTCATCTTAAAGTAACTGTATGTTGGTGCTGAGCTACTGAGAGTTCAAACTTACTGTGTACCTGAAAATGTTGTGCATCAAACCTGTTTGTTTGTGCACAATGCTCCCCAGCCAGCCACTAGGGCAGTTTGCCAAGCTTTTAAAGATTACTGCTTGAACTTGGCTGACTATTGTCTCTATAAGAGCCTCTTTATCTGCTTTCGCTGTGAATGGCAGTTTACTGATCACCGTGTATGGTTACAATAACAATAATGACAATAATAATAATATGAATAATATTCTAGATTAATATTATATTCATTTAGATTATAAAATTGCATTTTGAACAGCAATTTGTATCATCTGACACTGCATGTGTCAATAATTAACAACAATCATTGCCTTAATTCACTAATAAATGATTATCACTGTATTGCTGTTGAAAAACATATACAGTTTATAGAAGAACGAGGCTCTGGTCTCTAAAAGCCTCACACTCAAAAGCTGCCTCCTTCCACAATACAGCCTTCCTGCAGTGAGGCTCTCAGTCACATCAACATTTTACTAAATGTTTTGTCAGCGAGCTTGAGTGGATCTATTTTGACATATTTCTATCGACGCTAGTGCTGAGCAACGCTTAAAATTTTTAATTGTGATTTTCTGCAATTAATCGCATAGTTATGCGCAAAATTGAATAATGAATTCTAAAGTAGTGCATTGCGCACTTTTAATTTAAATTTACTGCTATATATATAAAGCGCAAAAACATGTGGTTTGCAAACACTTTAAACAAATAAGGTGCTTTTACCAGCAGTATTCCCTTTACACAGTAGCAATAAAATATTTCTTGTAAATCTCAACTTAAACAGTAATGTAATAAACTCAAATATAAAACCAAAGCTATTTGCCACTGCCAGGGCATTACCTTTTATCTAGCTTGTAAAACAAGTTAGAGTCCAGAGCCAGTCTATGTTCAGTAGCAAGTGTCCCTTGTCGAGCACAAGGCGTAGCGACAAGCGTGCGCTCCCGTGAAACTGTTGCTGTGGTGCTCGCCTCACGCACACGCCCGTCTGCTGCCGAAGTTGAATTGTCTTTAAGTTTTTGTACGCAATGTGGAAGAGCGACTGATGCTCGCTCTTTGTGAGTTTCCAGAATCTAAATAGGACATTAACAGGAGGGAATTCACATGGCAAAGTATTCCTGCAAAATTAGATGAAGGACAATCAGGTCAAGTTATATAGCCTATAATTTTGTATAGCGCACAGAAGCCGTTGCCATGGTTTCTATCCATAGAGCGAGCGCCTGCTGTTTACTCGCAGAGCGCTGTCTCCCTTTCTGACCACCGTCCGGAACAAAGAGCAACCCCGCGGGGCCAAGTGACTATGTTGTGATTTTAAGATCAGAGGACAATATGTTGATGGATTATCACAGACTAGTGCATATCAAAGTTTGGTCTGGATGCTGGTTTGAAACTATTTCATTATTTTACACCTTTTTTTTGGAAATCAGGGTCAAAAAATCTAATTTATATGAATGTATGCCTGGGCATGCCATAAACTGGCCGTGGCTTCTTTACTGGATTAGAACCAGCGAGCATCAACAGACCCAAGTATGCCTGCTGAGGTATTTGATCGATCTTTGCTGTACACATAATGCCCATGTTGTTTGTCATGTCCAGCACTATCTTTTCAATTTGCTCTGGCAGAAAACACCTTATCTGTTGAAGCATATTCCTCATCTTCTTTACAGTTGTGCTTCTTCTCATAAATCCTTTTCTTCTGCAGATTCCTTCTGGTCTCTCCTCCTCAACAGGGTTCCAAATTATATCAAGAGCCTCTGACACAGAATAGTGTGGTAGAGCATGATAGGGAGACCTCTCTCGTGTTGTCTCAGACTAAAAGGGCTAAAAAGCTTCAAAAAAAGATTTATCAACTTTTGTTGTTGTTGTGAAAGGCATATCAAAGGAGTGGTAGGAGCACGTTTACAGAAATGTACTTACACTGAAGAAAATTATAAACGCAACACTTTTGTTTTTGCCCCCATTCATTGTGAGCTGAACTCAAAGATCTAAGACTTTCTCTATGAACACAAAAGGCCTGTTTCTCTCAAATATTGATCACAAATCTGTCAAAATCTGTGTTAGTGAGCACTTCTTCTTTGCTGAGATAATCCACTCACCTCACAAGTGTGGCATATCCAGATGCTGATCAGACAGCATGAGTATTGCACAGGCTTACCTTAGGCTGCTCACAATAAAAAGGCCACTCCAAAATGTGCAGTTCCATCACACAGCACAACGCCACAGATGTCTCAGGATTTGAGGAAGCGTGCAGTCGGCACGCTGACTTCAGGAATGCCCACCAGAGCTGTTGCCCGTGAACTGAATGTTCATTTTTCTACCATAAGCCGTCTCCAAAGGCATTTCAGAGAATTTGGCGGTACATCCAACCGGCCTCACAACCGCAGACCACGTGAAACCACACCAGCCCAGGACCTCCACATCCAGCATCTGCACCTCCAAGGTCGTCTGAGACCAGCCACCCGGACAGCTGCTGCAACAATCAGTTTGCACAACGAAAGAATTTCTGCACAAACTGTCAGTAACTGTCTCAGGGAAGCTCAGCTGCATGCTCGTCATCCTCATCGGGGTCTCGACCTGACTGCAGTTAGTCGTCGTAACTGACTTGAGTGGGGGTTCTTTTCTATGGGGGTAACAGGGTAACATATCCGTCTGGTGACCGCATGGATCCACCGCAATCAACAACCTGATCAACTCTATGCGATGGAGATGTGTTGCACTGCGTGACCTTGATGTGCCACACCTGTGAGGTCGAAGGAGAAGTGCTCACTAACACAGATGTTGACAGATTTGTGAACAATGTTTGAGAGAAATAGGCCTTTTGTGTTCATAGAGAAAGTCTTACATCCTTGAATTCAGTTCATGATGAATGGGGGCAAAAATAAAAGTATTTTGAAAAATGTAGTTTTGAACTTTTGTGTGTGCGTGCGGGTGTGCTCACATGTGTGCGCATCTGCTGGAAAGCACAATAGTGTGATTAATTGACTTTTTGCACCACCGGGTCAAATCTGACCCGGGAAGACCACAAGTGAAACAAATTTGAATAAAAATACCCACAATTCAGTGAAAGTAGTAGTAATTCATTTTGTTTGTTTGTTTAGAGCATAGTGTGGAACCGTCCATGTTATTTTGGTTGAAAGTTGATGAAATAAAACCATATTTTTCATACAAAAACATTTGTCAAATTTGACCCAAAGACAACACAAGGGAACATTCGTAACACCGTTAATATAATAATAATACTAATCAGCATGCAGTGTGTAGCCACTTCGCTGTGGCATTTGATCGATTGTCTTGCTTTTATTTATCTACTTCTCCCACACGCTGCATCCGGCTTGGTCTGCCGAAGCCTCCCTACACTGCTTGTTTGGGTGGCTGATCAATCTCACCCCTCCTGTAACGCACAGTTTGACTGTATGTGTAGGCCTATTCAGAGCCAGTGAGTAACGGACTTTCAAAATAATTCTGCGTTAATGTGCAATAAAGTAATTGTCGGCTCATTAATTAATGCGTTAATATGATAATAACACGGTAATAACATGATAATAACACAATAATAACACGTTAACATGCCCAGCCCTAGTCGATGCACATAGTACAGTGAGGAAACGCATAATTGCATTAATCATAAGCTACAAGGTGTTACATGAGCTTTCTCCTGTCTGTTCCTTCTACTTCAGCACTTTGTTTGGTGCTCTCCACCTCCATTTGGGAGGGGCCCCTGAGGGCCCAGCTGGCACAGGAAAAACTGAGACAACCAAGGACTTGGCCAAAGCTGTGGCCAAGCAGTGTGTGGTCTTCAACTGCTCTGATGGATTGGACTACATTGCTCTGGGCAAGTTCTTCAAGGTGATTACAGTTCTCTTGCCATAAGTTTAAAGAATTTAGAATTGTATTTCCAAACACACAGTTATGAAAGCACACATCATTAAATATGGACACACACTAAGAAGCCTTTTTCCTACTTCTGATAGTTAATCAAAAGTAGATATTCCCATGTGCCCTCTTCTTTCAGTTGGAAGTATGTCAGAAGAACAGACACTTCCACTTTAGAATATACCACTCGCATACCTACGAGCACTTGAGCGAGTCAGATAATAGAAGGTGGCACACGGGTTAAATTCCCCTCCCATTCTTTTTTCCTCCTGTCCCTGAACGGCATACAAACATTTAAATGTCAGTGCCTACACACCACTACCACCTGTCCTTGCAAAGATAATGCAGTGGTGTACTGCAGTTGTGTTTGCCTTTCCTTTTTGAAAGCAAAAATATATGCAGTCAATTACACATGTGCATTGCTCCCGTCACAATACCCAAGTGTAAGAATAGTTGAATATTAAGATTTGTCCTTTCAAAAATAGCACTGCTCTGATGGCTCAGACAGGGAGCCTTGTCTACTGCCTGCCCAATACTGCTGCAGTCATGTGATTATAGTTAATGTGTGTGTCTTGAATGTGGTAAGCCACTCTATTAATAAAATGTGTGTGTCTGCGTGTGCCAATATGTATGTGTGTGTGTGTGTGCACGCATGTGTAAACAGGGCCTTTTGTCCTGTGGAGCTTGGGCCTGTTTTGATGAGTTTAACCGCATTGACTTGGAGGTGCTGTCTGTGGTGGCTCAACAGATTCTCACCATACAGAGAGGTTTGTGCTGTTTTTTTCGGATGCTCTGTGTTTCTTTCCCTTTGATCTTTGCATAATCTGGCACTATACCAGAAACAAATTTGGCGTATTCTCACCAGCTAAAAAAAAGCAGGTTTTAGACTACAAAGAGATGCAACATGGAGCTAAGGCAATTTGTGTAGCCTGGCCAGCAGAACTTGAAGCACAGCTTTGTTCAACGCAGCACAGCAGTGTGTTCAATGTGTGCTACGGGCGTCGAATGACTGGTTTCATAAGATGCAAGAGCCAAAAAGGAATAAAGATTTTTCTTAACCCAAAACTAAAGTTTGAAAATGCTAATAGGTTTCTGTTACTTTACTGCTGCTAAAACAATTTTTCACAGTCGTTTTTAGACCTGGGGGTTTCCTTGTGTGTAGAGAGTATTGTATGTTGAACAGGTTATGCAGCCTTCTCAATTTGTGAATTTGTGATTGTGGACTAAATTAAATTGACTTGATATGACTTATCTGACCCAAGCTTTTACAGCCTCTGAGCATATGTCCACAAATGTTAAGGTGTGTGTATTTGTATTAGTATGTGCACCAAGGTGTGCCCAAGCCCATGTCTCTGATGGGCATGTGCATTTGTCATCTACTGATATGGCGGACAAGGCTTCTACAGATATGCTCCTCAGGGTGTGCTCATTATAAAAAAGTGTCCAAAGAGGCAGCACCCTAAATGCACAGTAGGAATAAAAACACCAATCAATTTGCACCCTTTAAGAGTGCAAACATTTTGACACTACTCTTCAACACATGCTGTATCTATCTGCATCTGCGTGTCCAGGAATTTCCGCCCATTCTGAGATGCTGATGTTTGAAGGGACAGAGCTAAAACTGGACCCCTCCTGTGCTGTGTTCATTACTATGAATCCTGGCTACGCTGGACGCTCTGAGCTACCAGATAACCTCAAGGTACAGTATCTCAGCCATTCTTTTTATTTTAACTACATTACTACTGTTAATATAACTACTATATAATACACATTCATAATTGAGGAATTTGAATCACAGTTGGAAAACCAGCATTCAATGTCTGCTAAACAACTTGAAACATTACAAACGCAAAAACTGCTCAAATTAAACTTACAGAACATCATAAAAATGCATAACTTTAGAACTACTTCAATTACTTTAAAAATTAAAAACTACTTTCTTTACACCAGGCTCTCTTCAGGACTGTGGCTATGATGGTACCGGACTATGCAATGATCGCAGAGATTGTGCTCTACTCGTGCGGCTTTGTGACTGCACGGCCCCTGTCGGTGAAAATTGTGGCCACTTATCGACTCTGTTCGGAGCAGCTGTCCTCACAGCATCACTATGACTATGGGATGAGGGCTGTCAAGTCTGTGCTGACTGCTGCTGGAAACCTCAAGGTAACACAGATTCATTTTGACATGATGGAATTTTTAGTTCATTTACCTGAATATTTTCCACATACCGTGCCAATGTCAGCGTGTTTGTTTTACATTTTTTAACTATCATCCTTTAATAGCCTCATACTGTTATGGTTGATTTCTTGTAGAAATGATGCGTATGTGTAATGCAGAACAATCTTTGATCATTTAACTAAAAGACAAATGGTAAAAAGTGTGCCTAATTGGGGTGCAACAACATCTCAACTCTTGCTCAGTCCGTGCTGATGAAAGTGGTGCTGAACAAGTTAAAAGGCAAACATGCACATAGCTGAGTGTAACGTCTTGCCTCATCCTCAAGACACATTTGTTTCCATTTTTAATGCAGAGGAATCAACTTTATTCTAAATACAGTTGGGTTACATTTAGGTATATCTGTGATACTATTTTGATTGTGTGCACAATTAAAATCATATTTGTGCCACTCTATGTGGTAATAAGTTTATAGTAAGTGTAATAAGACAGTCAGCAATCTTAGGAATTGGCCCAAACCTCCCTATTTTACAAACACAACATGACATAGTGCAGTGATGTGTGAGAGAGGAAGAAGACCTGTCATTTTGGCTTTCAAAGAGAAAGTTATCAACAGGTGCCTGCTTTTTTTTTTACACTCACAGTTAAAATTTTGCTTCTGGAAAGCAGAGGTGTCATTTAGACCCTCTCTGCACCTTTACAGTGACTTTACAGTGACACTTGTCTTTGTAAAGCTCCACGATTCAAACTTCTCTCTCAAGCTGTTCCTTTAAAAAAAAACAAAAAAAACAACTCATGTCTCTTTCTCCTCTTCTTCCTTGGGCACTGCAGCTCACATTTCCAGAGGAGAATGAAGACACCCTGTTGCTGAGATCCATTATTGATGTCAATCTGCCCAAGTTTCTGGCCCATGATCTGAAGCTATTTGAGGTGTGATAAAGTGGAGCTTCGTCTGTCTTGATTAATGGAGCGATACACATCAAGTGATGTCAGTCCGTATTAATTCCAGTCAGTTAATTTGGAACCCCGATGCAGAAGGACAACTTAAGTCTGTTTGAGTCAGAACAGTTCACTGCAGTACGTGTGTGTGTGAATGAATGGTTGTTTACACTGAGGTTCATTATTTGTCTAATTGTCCTCGCCCTACACATCTCAAGGTGAGCATGTGTGTGTGTGCATGTGAGTAAACTTTCCTTTGTCGTGTTGAAAACTGTGTTTAAACATGTGTGTTCACTCATTCAACTCCAAGATTCCTCCCTCACCGTTCCCCAACTACTTTGCCTTTCCACCTCCAGGGTATCACCTCGGACCTCTTCCCAGGGGTCAAGCTTCCACAGCGAGACTACAGCATCCTGCTGGAGGCCATCGAGGAAAACTGTCAGCGCATGAACCTGCAACTCACAGAGTTCTTTGCTGAGAAAATCCTGCAGATCTATGAGATGATGATAGTGAGGCATGGTTTCATGCTGGTGGGTGAGCCCTTTGGAGGCAAGACCAGCGCCTACCGTGTGCTGGCAGCAGCCCTTCATGATGTCTATGAAAAGGTATGATGTCCTGTTCCAACCAGTAGGCTATATAGGAAGGTAGATGCTGTGCTCTTCATCTGTTGTAACCAAGAATCAGGAAGTAAAAACTGGGCATGTTGATTATTATGAGAAATTATGAAAGAATTGTGATTTAAGAAGTGGAGAAAAGTTGCACATTAAGCTGCAAGTTGTTTGTTAGCCTACTACATTTTATTATTTCTATTCCTTGTCCTTAAGTCTTGATCAATAGCTATTTTAAACCACTTTGTTTTTTTTTTGTTTTCATTCCCATAGTTGTCCTTGAGGTCCAACGTATTTATTATGTTCCTGTCAGGTATTAACTTGGTCCATTTGTCAGAAATTTTAGGGAATAAGCCTTATTTTCAGATGGTTACCCATGCATTTTTTAATTGTATTTTATGACAAATTTTGATGGGGTTTCCTGGGTCCTTGGGACATGAACTTGCTTGATCAGTAAAATATATAAACCTTCCCGTCAAGTAAAAATATGTGTTGTACTCAGTATCCAAGGCTTATCTGAGCTACATGTTTGTCCCAAGTAAACACATCCATCCAATTTGTCAGAACTGTAGTCTTTGTTTAGCAGTTATCGATCTCACAGAGAAGAGCAGAACTGGCTTGTTGTATTTACATGGCTGAGAGGGCTGAGAGGCATCCCACCAAGGAGACAGATGAAGGCCTTCTGATGGAACGCCTGGGAATGCAACATTTATCATCGTCATCCTTGTCACTGCACATCCACTGATCATGTCCAACCCCCCCCCCCCTTTTCTCCTTGTTTTTTTCTTTCCAGCAGCTTTTTTTTCTCATTGTTTTTAACTCAAAGTGACACCTTGTCTGAAAAGCCGTTTGTTGCAGTTTTTGCTTCTCTTTCTCAGTTAGCAGAAGTCCTGTCATGCAGACGGTGATCTTCTAAGCAATTTATGAGTCTTGGCAGAGACAAGTTGGTCATTGTGGAGGTTCATTTTTGTTGTTGTTTTGAGAGTATGTATTCATATATTGTATATGTATGAGTGTGTATGGACATACTGTAACTAATTTGTATTTTTGTGTTTTCTCTATGTCTGTTGTTACACCAGGGTTTGATGGATGAGAACCAGGTACAGATCACGGTTATTAATCCCAAATCCATCACCATGGGCCAGCTGTATGGCCAGTTTGACCCCATCTCTCACGAGTGGTCTGATGGCATCCTTGCTATCAGCTACAGGGTCTTCGCTTCCTCCCAGGTAAAATGGTTGTCCAGAGTACAACAGATTAAACAGTTTTATGTTCAGACACAATCAAGCAAACAAACAAATTATTAGCAACATGCTCCTTAAGACACTTATACAAGGTCAACATTTTGCCACTTGGGAGCTTGTTGCAGGGTTAGTCCCACACTACCTGTTTCTTTTGCGTACAGAGCACTTTAAATCCATTATCGCACAATGTTCTCCCTTTTTTGACATTTGTGGTAAAATTTACATATTCATAAAATATTTCACCTGGCACAAACGCCAATATAGTACCAATTTAGGAGACGATCTGTGGGGCTATAACACATCCTGTTGGCTCCTCTGGTTTCACCTTTTGCTTAATAATGTGTATATTCACACATTATAGCTTTAAGTCTGACTATGATAAGGTTGTTCAATCCCCTCCAAAGGAAGGAAAAGTATTTCTTCCAAATCCAAAACCTGGGGCCAGAGAAATATAAAAGACCTAATGTCCTACTTCAACATTGTCTTTAGGTTTTAGAGTCTTCTATGTGAGTAGCACCCAGGCAAATTCTTTAAAACTGCTGACACCTTGCCATGTTGTGTGTCCATTGTGTGATGCACCAAAACCAGCTATATATATATATATATATATACAGTGTATATATATATATATATATATATATATATATAATATTCTAATATTCGTTTTAGTAATTTTAGTTTTTTGAACAGAAGAATGGCTTTCTATTGTGGTTAAACTGGTAATCAAGCACAAAGCACAAGTACTGTTGCTATGGTTACCTGTAATTTAAAATACCTTGCAGATAGTTTGGAACAGTACTGTTGATATAACCTTGGATCTATGTTTGAGGTGCCCAGTTAAAGTATTTTAATGGTCTCCTGCCAGTCATTCACAAACAGGTATTTTCTGTTGACTTGCTATGAAACATTTTAACATTCCTCTGGGTTTGTTATTGTGGAACTCAAAAGCTGAAATCATTCTGATGTTTACGGGAGTGGCTCCCTGAGTTATAATATCATCGTCATGAAGGTGCCACACGTCCTGGTGAATGAGCAGATACGCTAGAAAGGTGTCATTTTATTTAACCTTTATTTAACAAGATGATCTCATTGAGATTTAAAACCTCTTTCTGCATATTGACAGTGCACAGTTAGAAATACGAATACCAAGCACACGGACAACAACAAAAATTTAACAACAATTACGATTCATAAACTTAACGACATTTGACTACTTAAAAGTACAGTTTATAAAAACGTAAGTTTAAAGGATTAAAAGCAGTGAAAAGAATTTATAGCATCTTACTTCCAAGTCTTTCATGCGTTGTGTAAATTCACCAAAAGAGATCAGATTACATGTTTGTTGTTTCTAAAATAATCCTATCTTTTGTACCAGTTTATCAATGTGCGATTTAAAAGAGAGCTGATCATCAATTAATATACCCAAATATTTGTACAATTGGTCTTGTCATCAGAGAGTGATGTAATTTCTCAAGGTCATTGATTAAGTCTGTGCCCTGTGTTTATACAGGCTGCCAAAAATACAATCAGAACTCCTCTGAGATCTTATTTTTTTTTTCTTGTACAACACGACTTAATACTGTATGCAGTCATTATGTAAAACACTGGAAGCAAACACCACTATGGTTTCATATGATTTTAAGTCACTTTTCACAGTGTACTAACAGAACTTATGTGCTCTCTGTTAGTTTCATTGACGCCTTTTCATCCAAAAATATCAGACATTTAAAAAAATATGATCTTATGTTTATTACACACAAAACTGTTGTCCACAGTTATGGTCTTAATTGATCGCTTTTTCACGTGCATCAAAAGACTCAAAAGAGACGAGACAATGATGTTTCCCTGATCTCACCTTCAGCTGCTGTTCAGGATCCGAGGGATCACAGTTGTTCAGGGTTCTTTTTGATGTAAGCTTCTAGCATTTTAGCCATCATACAGCTCTCGACATCATACAGTAGACCTTGAAGCTCCAGTATAATATAGAATAATAAATAATAATAATAATAATAATAATCTTCTATCTATTTGTATATATATAGTATATATATACAAATATATATAGTATATAAACACACTTATCATTTAAAATGGAAATATTTGGGTATAAATTATTGGCGACTTCAATATAAACATTTTAAGTTATAAATATAGTTATGAATGTCCAAGTTCAAGGAAAAGCCAAGCTACAAAGTATTTTGGGGGTTTGTTTTCCCTCAGAAGGTCGACAGGTGACTTTTCACTTGTTGTACAGAGATAGCACTTGTTTATCTTGACCTTATGATTTCTCCTGTTCAAATCCTGACAACAGACAATGATCACAATTAGCTCAAGAACGTAGTAATAACATCTTAACTGACACTTGATATCAGCAGCGATCACAGACTTTAAAACTGACACTGTCGCTATGGAAACAGGCATTTTTAAAGCATTAAGTATTTGAATTATATCTCTGTCCCAGCTACTTTGTGCTGTGCAGCTACATAGGTGCTGTGACTTTGCTTGGCAATGTCTGCTCAAAATAGACATTCAGGCGACCTACTTGTAAGGCAGCACCGAGATGACAGCAGTAGAGATGTAGAATTATGCTATTGCATTTAAGCTGTGTGATTCCTCATAACGAGTAATTCAGAACTGAATCACTCAGAGCAGAAAACCGCCGCTGCACTAAAAACATAACATAACTAAAGCATGTTGCACTTGTGGCACATTGGGATGTGACCAGAGGTGCAACCTACTCAAATGTTTAATGTCACAGGGAGGTGTGCAGCAAGAAGATGAGACTGAGAGGCATTATTGTCTCCTCAGTCTCAGTTTTACAAGTTTTGGATGGATCATTGTACAATAGTCATGACATTCCAATTCATTTCACGCTGGTAGAAAGAGAGGCTGCGGTGACAGGGTAAACAAAAGAAACATTTTTGTGTCTTGTCATGTTAAATTTAGATCTTTAATAACTCTCATTCATGCTCACAGACTATAGACACACACGGGCAGACGATTTACAGATCGCAGTGGAGGCATGTCATAATGGAAAATCATTTGTTCTCCCTATTCTCAAATTGTTTCCAAATGAACTTGTCATTTTAAAAATTGTCTCTGTATATAAAGTTGTCACTTTACAAATTGTTTTTTTTTTTTTTTTTGTCAATGAATAAGGAGTGTGTGGAGTGGTTATGACAGCCGAGGCGGTACACACTGAATGCAATGAAAATGGAAAACGAGATCAAGCTTTGTCTTAATTCAGTTTCAGAAAAGTAATTTTCCTTTCTGGGCAAAAGTCTGTCTTTGTTTTGCTCTTTTTTTCTGTATTGTATATTACTGAACTATTTTTGTGTACTAATCTGGAGTCAGCAGCAGTGTAGTGTAATAAACTCTCTGCATAGGCAATGTAATTTTTTTTTCAGTGCCAATGCTCTCTGTGAGATCATTACATTGCAGCATACTCACTTTCCTCTCAAGCACCAGATGGCCCCGGCCCAGGCATTTCCGTATTTCAACAAATCAATTTAAAGCACAGCCCTTGCAGCCCATTTAACTAGAGAATTGACACTTGTTGTCAACCTCCATTATGATTGTGTAGGTGTTAATTTCATTCAGTTAGCAAACATTATTTGCCTAGATTATAATGCACAGGAGTTCTTTTATGACCTTGCAAGTATGCACAGGGATTTCTGTTAGTGGGAAAGAAATGAATACAGTATGTGGAAATGATTAAAGGATACAGGCACTGTCTTTATAGACCAACTGGTAGAACGTGAGTTCTTTTCCCTGCACTTTTAAGCTCTTCTTCTAAACTTTAAAGCCCCTGAATACTTAAGAAATGCTGCATATTTTAGCACTGCAGGGGCAGATGGTATTTTGTGCTTGTCTTTTCCTTGAGCCTCCACAGAGTTTGAATGTTCAAGTGTTTATCCATCTACCTATTTGTTTGTCCTCCTTAACATTCATACATCTGTCCTTCCATCCTTAAAGCTGCCTCAACATCAAGAATTACGTGATTTCACATGGCTGTACTTTAGCTATCTCTGTTTGATATCATTATGTATTTATCTTTTGATCAGTTACAATAGGTAAAGAAGATACGCCAGCAGGTCACCAGTGTTGTCAGTAATGGTGCTATAAATTGAGCTGAAAATGTTCCTTCAAGGTGTGAGCAGTCCTGTTTCTTCCTTCTCTCAGAGCCCAGACAGAAAATGGCTTATCTTTGACGGCCCAGTGGATGCCGTGTGGATTGAGAATATGAACACGGTGCTCGACGACAACAAGAAGCTGTGTCTGATGAGCGGTGAGATCATTCAGATGTCACCGCAAATGAGCCTCATCTTTGAGCCCATGGACCTGGAGGTGGCATCGCCAGCCACAGTGAGAAGCACCTTCACTTCTATCAAGGGTTTCATCACAGTGTATCTGCTGCTTTTCCATGTGATGGTTTCCAATCTCTGGATATAGCTGAGGATGGATCACTTACTGTTCTTATTTAGAAACATAAAAATTTATGAACTCATGTTTTGGGGAAATATAGCCGATCACTCCCATCATCAACATCCTTCAAATTACACAAAGGCTTCTCCCATGATGCCCTTCATGCATGTCTAAATCAAACACTCGTATTGTCAGTCCTACTGTTTGCTTTGGGAGAGTGTAGACAAGCATAGACTCTTTAATAAGAGCATAATAATGCAAAGAGATCACACGGTTGAGACACCTCACCATTCCTTTCATCCACTTTGAACTGCAGTCTTTGTATAGATCTTTTGCAGTAATTATACATTTCCATATGGTTCTTGGTTGTGAGGCAGTTACAAAGGCTCTTGATTGCAATACATAGATACCTTGAGAGAATACCTTTGCATCTCCCCGGCTCTACTTTTTTATTAAACAGACTTCTATTTTTGATTCTCTATAGCCTGGCAGCTGTTCCTTTCATCATGCTGAATGCAGAGATCAACATTTTTTGTGAACACAGTGAACACCCCCACTTTGTGCAGGGTCTCTTTTGTGCACTGATGATCTCTATTTCTCTTTTTTTCTCTGTCATTTTTCCTCTCTGTCTGTGAAAGTTATTTTTCTCCTTTTATGTAATTATCTTAAACCTTTTTTGTTCTTTTTCTTTCTCCTATCACATCTGCATGTCCTTTAGCTACTGCTCATGTATTATGTCTTCACCCCATCTCGGCTCCTCTTTCTTTTTTTATTCTTTACTTGCACTCATTTCTGATGCTAATTCTTGGGTGGGACTTGGAGCTATGTGATCTCATTAAAAAAGCTTCTCCTTAGGAAAAGGCTATAATATAGTCATCAGATATTCACCAGACATGGTATCACACATGCAGCACTCACTTACTTACAGACTTGACCAGTATAAAGGATATGATGTAACTATTTAGATGAACTCCATTAATGTTACGATGTTCAGTCAGATTACGACCACAAAGACACCCGAATACTCACCTGCACTACACTGCATGTCCACACTCAGTTTACAGCATTGCATCCAATAATTTGCTGGTTATTAGATTATTGTAAATCTGTGTATAAGTCAGATACTTGATTAAGAATAATATTTGTTCTTTATGAGTTAAGCACTGGGTTGGATGTATGTTTTCAGATGTGATATATGTTTGCGGCAGGTATCTCGCTGTGGTATGATCTACATGGAGCCTCATATGCTTGGCTGGCGTCCGCTTGTGCTGTCCTGGCTCAATACCCTTCCCACCACAGTCAATGCAACGCACAAAGACCTCATCACTGCCCTTTTTGACCGCATACTGCCAACCTGCCTACAGCTCATTCGAAAGGCCACCAAGGTGCTGAACCCTCCTCAGGAAATACTGTTCACTTTCTAGCTGGAAGTGGTTTGCAAATGATTTTTTGTAACTCTGCATCTACATGAAGGATTTTTGCTTCAGTTTCTCATAACAAAAATGTGTAAATATGCTGCATGTTTTAGAAGTTAAGTTTTAGAAAAGCTCCATTCTGTGTTACTTTAGTTTTACTTTTCAGTTTCTCAGTCGAGTTGTAGGCTATATTTGGACATCACTTCTTTTCGTAACAGTATTAATATGACAAGTAAATGTGTGAGCTGTAACTGTTAGATGTCCACTCAGAGTCCTTGAAAGATGAATGTTTAAAGTTGTAGTTGTAAAAGTGTTTCCTTCTACTGCCCATCGCCACATCCAAGATCCTGCATTCTTGACAGTCTGAACAAGGGCTGTATATATTACAGAGAAAGTGTCGCTGTATGCTTACAAATGTACACAGTGAAGTGTTACGTGCATTTGTAACAGACAAATATCAATATAAGCATACACTATTTTATGAGGGAACAAAATAACTCGACCTAATATTCAGAAAGGTGTTCACTGATCCCCCCGCAGTGAGCGAAACTGCAGAAACATTCCCCATTTATTGTATTTTTCTACCTCATCTATTATGCCGTAATATATTTTCTCAACAGCTGCCACCTTACTGAGCTCTGAGATATATTCCTGGAATAATGGGCCTTCTACAGCTTTCCACTTTCTCATATCATCTACTTTCTCAATCATAATACTTGTCTGAATCCAATTTGTTAGGGGTTTTACCATATGCTTAGTGGTTTGATGGTTTCCAAGTATATATACAACAGCACAAAACTCAAAAGTCTTCCCCCTCAATCTATGACTCATGGACTCTGGTCCAAAAGGTCTGTTGCTTTGAGCATGAACACAGTTCGTGGACTAAGTCACCCACATGCCCACTACACCTCCAAAAGATTGAATAACCTGCCAGGGTACCAGTAAAATCAATGTTTGGATGTTGATTTTTTTTACCTCTTTCTATATATTTCCTTATTTCTAGAAACGTGTTTGGTAATCCCAATTAAATGTATCCCTCTTATTTTTTTCAAAGTTGGTGCTCAAGATCCTTTTTTAAAGTGTGTTCTTTCTTTTTGCTTGATTTTAGGAGTTGTCCCCGACCTCTGACACCAATCTAGTCAAATCCCTGATGAATCTGATGGACTGTATGATGGATGAGTTTCATGATGAAGCAAGATGAAGAGCATGAATCAAAAAGATATTTGCTCCTGGTTGGAGGTTTGTGTACACACCCACGACTGATTTTACTACTACTAATTATTATTATTATAGTATTATTGACAATAATAAGATATTAATTGAATATGTAAACACACAAGTGGCTACAGCAGCATAACAGGATGATTGTGGGTTAATAGACAAAATTATTGAGTTACTGTAAGCCCACCACCCTA
This sequence comes from Micropterus salmoides, assembly GCF_014851395.1. Lineage (NCBI taxonomy): Eukaryota > Metazoa > Chordata > Actinopteri > Centrarchiformes > Centrarchidae > Micropterus > Micropterus salmoides. Next base: position 5,358,493 of record NW_024040596.1, on the reverse strand, counting down.
CAAGAAGCCTACTAATGTAATGTGTAATCTCCACTTCCCACTCTCACCAGTCTCAACACAGCCGAGCCTCTTTTTCATGAGTGTTAAAAGTCTACTTGCATGATGCAACATACAGTACAGAGAAAACAACAAAAGACTAACTGATGTGTCTCTTCACATTTCATCACATCTTCTGTTGCATTTAAACACTCTGAAAAGACTAAAACTAACCATGCACGGATCTTCTGTGCTTGCGTGAGAGGAAATAACTACTAAGTCTTTGTACTCTACATAGCATTGAAGTGTGACAAACAAACCACCACTTTTCATGTCGCTGTGAATCAGAATAAATAGCTTTGTTATATGATCAGAATACAAAATGAGAATATTTCAGATTTTTATTCTTTTTTAATTGCAACTGGCAAGTTTTTTTTTGCCTTGCACCAACATTGTAAGCCTGTGGTTCGGCTAGAGGAAGCAGAATTACATGGTGGGAGCAAAAAAAGTCTTACATAAAGAGAGAAACTGCACTAAATTGGTAAAATCACTGGTTTGCTAGACTGAACAGCAAGAGGAAGCATATGCAGTCAGTGAAAGCTCTCTATCATGATAGGGACTGACAGGAGCCAATGGTGCCAGATATACTCCCAAACTACAAGGAACGTCGGCCACGCTTCCTAACTTCTAGTTTTCCTACTCTCCAGTTCCCAAATTGTGCAAATGCCTTAATCAGTCTAGCCACAGCAAATGCTGTTACATCTTTTATGAAATTGTCTTATTGTGAGAAAACTTATCTTTAGCTATGAAATGAAATTGAAAGACCAACTATGGTCTGAAGTACTAATATTTGAAGGGGGGAAATGGACCCTTTCTATTAACTATAGTTATTTACCTGTTCAAATCCGAATTATTTTTCTTTTCCCTTTTACACTATCCCAATGAAGTCTGCCTCCACACAGGCCCACAAAGAGTGGAAAGGTATTAGCAGAGGAGCCCTTTCTTCTGCCCTCTGCATTAGTTCCAATAGACTGTTTCCCTCTGAATCCTGTCTTTTGAAAGCACAGCTAATATCCCCCTGTGGCACACTGCACTGATGAATGCCTTTTAACCCTCTCTCCCATGTTTCTCAGCCAGTCATTATCAAAGTGTTGAATTAATCAGCCTGTTAACAGCAGGAGCTATCACGAGGCTGCAAAGCCTCATGATAGGCCATTTCCTGCAGTATTCCTGCTGTTTTTTCCAACAAAGACGTCTCTCCTCTGTGGATTCTGGTGTTTGTGTCATAAAATAATCAGTACACTGGTTGAGGCATTTGCTGTACGTTTTAATCAATTCAGTCTTTGCAAAGTCTGCGTAATGAGCTTAATGACTGCAAACCCTATCTCTGCACAAGAATTTTTTATGTTTGACTTTTGTTACAGTGTGATAATATCTATTTACAAAGTAAGTTACTCATTAATACAATTTTCATTCTAGAAAAACACCATCATGAACATAAATCTGTTCATTATGTGGGTGGTGGTCCACAGGACAGTAATGTAATATGTTGAAAAATAAAGAAAGTTGCAAAGTAAGTTATATTTGATGATATAATATATAACATAATAAAACAATAAAACAATGTAGCACCACATGCAATGAGTTCTCAGCAGCTACAGCAATAAGCAGGGGCCAAATATGTATATTCGCTCAAGTGCTGGACTTCAGTAGGATTTTAAGATACACTTTTGATGGACGGGCACTTTTATTTAAGTGCTTTTATTTTATGATTTATATTTGTATACTTGTATACTTTTGTTGCTTTATACTTCACTGTATGAAACTGTATTAAAGGTACTCTGTGGGAATTTCTTATTTACATTCAGTGTTTGTCACCAAAATGTATTTTGTTTATCCTTAAGGCCTAACAAACATGCATTTCCTTCCTCATTAAGCTGACATTAGAAATATTTTGATGCAACAACCCAAATGTGTGTGGATTAGCAAGCCACTGCACCATTTAAGATACCTGAAAATAGTTATATGCTTGTACTTAAGTCAAATTTAAAATGCCACCTTAACTGTCCACTGGACCAATTGACAAACACTATATACAAAAATGAAAATAATTTAGTGGTGAAAAAACAGCAATGGACGTCCATCCTCTTTATACAGGGCATCTTTGTGTTCTGCCTGGTGTGGTCAGTGGGTGCCAGCTGTGATGATTCGGGCCGGGTCAAGTTTGATGCCGTGGTAAGGGAGGTACTGACCGGCCCTTTAAGTGAGGAGACCAGGGCCTGCCATGGCATTCTGGCCACTGTCGAGGCTCCACCTAAACAGCTCACAGTGCCCCTGCCCACTGAGGGAATACTCCACCAGTATCGCTTCATTAAAGAGGTAGGGCTGCTTCTGATAATTGGGCAGCTGAGAGTACTTTGTTGCATTTTGTGAAATTTGTGACATACTTTATGAGGTTAAATAAATAGCACTGGGATTTTTGTTGTGGTTGGCATATTTAAGAATGGCCCAAAAAGCAAATATCTTTCTGCTACAGTAAAGAATAGAAATGGTTATGTTATACTTTGCTTTTATTTTCACCATCATTACACCTGTAGCTGACAAACAAACGCACAAGAGCCCTCTCTACATTCTACACCAAGCACATGTGGACTAGACAGACTGACATTCCTATTTTATTATGGAGGATGGTGAACAAAGCTGCATTATCACAGAAAAGGGGGAAAAAAACATACAGTCTTCTTTTAAATCTGTTTTAAAAAGGGTGTTGACCACAAAATATTCAAATTTGTTCCCCCAAAGGTTTTGAAAGATAAAAAATGTATGGCACATTTGAACTGTGTAAAATTTTAGTAGTTATTTTTATATTTTAGTAATTGTCAAGCTTATATTTGATTCAAGACAGTTTTGGCTTTGATAATTTTGAAAGGAAATTTTCATATTGGCACAGGTCAGGTCAGAGTACGTCTCTGTAAAAAAAAATAGCAGTTGTTAATTTTATCTTTAGAAGAAAAGAGCTGGTATGGATTTAACAAAGATTTCTGACAACTCAAGACTACTATAGGATTATTATCACATATCAATAGTCTTTTTTACAAAAGGCTATTGATATGAATCAATTCTGTATACAAGGAAAGGGTCACATGCAATTAGAAATTAAAATGTACAATAAAAATGTACAATAAACTGTTTTGTTTTATGTCTGACAATGTAGACAAATCCATTTGTGCTCATAACATTCTTACATACAACAGCCAAAGACTACATATTGTGTGTCACATTTTCTTTTGGTCCCTTTGGTGTGTTATTGTCAAGTGGGAGCAGCACAGTGGCCTTTCATATCTCAAAAATAACTCTTAGAATAACTCCTCTTCAGGGCCCCGGCAGGTGGGAGCTGTGGACAGATGAACTAAAGAATGCTCCCTCCATATGCCAAGACATGCAGTTCAATGAGATCATCGTGCCTACTGAGAACACAGTACGCTACATGGCACTGATGGAGCTACTCGTCACCCATCAGAAGCCCACTATTTTCATCGGCCCCACTGGTACTGGCAAGAGTGTCTACATTACAGTGAGTCACCTGCTATGCATTATTTTATTAACGTAGCATTTGGAAAGCACTATTGTATTTTGCATTTAGCAGGTAGTTAGGTAAGAATTATGCAGATGCACCATCTGCAGCAGACTTTGTCAACCATAGACACATTTTTCACAACATTCATTTTGTGAACAGGAAAATGAATCTCTTGGCTGCTGCCTGGTTTTCAATCCATTTTAGGAGTTAGCTTTAATATATTCAGGCTAGACTTGCTAGTATTTCGCCATTATTACCGTAAGTGGACAACATTTAGTTTAGCTGTTATCAGTAAGAATAACATACTGATTGGTCTTTAAGGTGCTGACAACCTACAATAATTATTGAAATTGTATTAAGGGCACTCTGTGGAGATTTCTAGTAAATATCTGTACCATTTTTCATTTAGTTTATAGCAACATTACCTTCGCTGTCTGTACCTCTGTGTGTATATTGTGTAGGCTGCCTCCCTCCCCTCTCTCTCTCCTTACATCCCTCTCTCTCTCTCTCTCTCTCTCTCTCTCTCTCTCTCTCTCTCTCTCTCTCTCTCTTTCTCTCTCTCTCTTTCTCTCTCTCTCTCTCTCTCTCTCACCCCAACCGGTCGAGGCAGATGGCCGCCCACCCTGAGCCATGGTTCTGCTCGAGGTTTCTGCCTCTTAAAAGGAAGTTTTTCCTTGCCTCTGTCGCCTAGTGCTGCTCTTGGTGGGAACTGTTGGGCTTCTGTAAATATCATCACAGAGTACGGTCTAGACCTGCTCTTTTATGAAAAGCGCTGTGAGATAACTGTTGTTGTGATTTGGCGCTATATAAATAAAATTGAATTGAATTGAATTGAATGTATGTTTACATTCAGTGTTTCTCCCCAAATGCATTTTTGTTATTCTTCCTCATTAAGCTGACTTAAGCTGATATATTTTGGTTTACATGGATATTTGCCAGCACTTTGCTGTGTTTCATGGCACCTGTACCGCCACCAACTGGCGATCAGTGGAATAGCACGAAACCATTGTTTGGAATAGGAATCGCACTGCCTGCATGGTCATGCATGTGATTCCTTGTGCATGTGCACAAGATACAAACAAAACTGAAACCCATTGATTAAAACTCCATTGTGTTAGATGTGGTCAAAAACTCCACAGGGTAGCTAAAATAAGCATGGGCTGAATTGGTCTGCTTTGTTAGGGCAGTGAAATACAAGTTGTGCACTGGCTTGTTTCTCTGGCTGACTAGTTAGAAAAATGGTCCTAAATGTATTTTGGCATTAAAGAAGTCGTAAAAGTAGCACATGAAATGATCCTTACCTTATGACACCCTTATGTAATACGAGCTGCTACAATGAGGTGCTCTGCCTACCTGTCTTGTCAACAGTACCAGCGAGATGGTTTTTACCATCATATCTCAAGAAATTGAGACACCTCAAGGTTTTACTAGACAGACTGAATCTCTTCACACGTGAAAGAGGGTATAATGGTTGCAGTGACCCTTTTGGGTTATTCAACAGATGATTTAAGAGTGACTCAGCAGTTTATATTTTAAGTCATTTTATCCCAACCTCTGGAAACTACAGTAAGGCTCTGAACTCACAAATCATTTGGAGGCAACGAAGCTACAGACACCAGGGGTGAAACGGCCACCTTGGAGGAATACTGACTATCTCTCAGCAGACCTTTAGCTATTTAAATCAAGGGCTAATCCCCCTTCCTTCCTTTGCTTCATTAGTTTATCCATTAGTGTGCTCAAACTTGAGAGTCTAGGGTGAATAGAGATCATCTCACTGGGGAGTCTGCCTTGTTCTCCACTTCCTGCCTGTCTGCGTGGTAGAGCAGCTCTGTCCCATGCCGCAACCAGCAGACCGTGGCTGAATCCTGAATCCGGCAGGAGTGATAAAGGAGCCCCAGCCGTCAGACCATAAAAACATGACTGGCATGGTGGCGGAACCAGTACCATCAAGACAGGTGCACAAGGCTCCTTCATTGGCCCCAATCAGCCAGAGAAGCTGTGCCACTGGTTTATCATTTAGACAAGAGGTTGATGATGATGATCCACCTTGGCTGCACACTGTGATCATTCATTTCACAAATCCTCTTTAATTATGCAGGTCATTACTCACATGACTTCACAAACGTGTATGTGAGCACTGTGTGCGTACTTATACACATGTGCGCAGGGGAAGCTGGATCATGTGCTCTGCCCTCATGTTAGATCATAAAAGTACCATAAAAATAGATAAAAATCCTAGTAAAAGGCATCAGATCATCCATGACTACATTCTCTGTTGTACGGTATGTTCTGTTTTCATAGAAACAGAGAGGGTCATTTGTCCAAAAGGGCATTTTATCAAATTGGCCTTTCTTAAAAGCCTCTTTCAGCTTTTAATATAATGCCCTTTTGTAAAACCCTCATGCAAAATCTGAAAGTCATTGATTTTTTCTCTTTTGACCTGCAGAACATTACTTTAGACCATGTCCTCAGAGGGCAACTAACTCCCTACTTTATATCAAAGTCATTTTTACGGCTTAACTGAGATCTAGTTTTTATCTAATGAAGTACTCACTAAATGCCACATTTTATTAGATTATAAAGCTTATCACAATCATTCACCAGGATCAAACAGGAAAGTATCACTTTAGGTGTACTCCACCTGTACAGGCTGTGTTCGGCATGCTGATTCGGAACAGAGAGTGATAATAATGAAAAACGTACTCAACCAAATTATCATTTTGTTTTTTCAAGTGTGTATCAGCCAAGTTAGGAGCTTGATTACATTTACTTGCTGAAATTAGTCCATGACATTCCCAGACCTTTATAAGTCACTTGAGGTTTTTTGAATATCCCATAAAATACACACATACAGTACAAACATTATACTGTACAACAACAAAGTGTACATTTCATTAGTAACCCCTTATGTACATACAGTACTTATTTTCAAAGTGTCACTTTCCTTGGTAATATCTCTTATCATTTGTGCTGTGTGTTGCCACTTTTCCTTATTGTGTTGTACATGTATAGATATCCATCATGACAATATACAATAAACTTCCAAAAACCATGAGATTTGATGATAATCTGTGTTCATATTTCTAATATCTCTTGCCCAGGACTTCCTATTGAATAAGCTGCAGAAGGATGTGTACAGCCCATTATTTATCAACTTTTCAGCCCAGACTACAGCTGCCCAGACCCAAAACATTATTATGTCCAAGTTAGATAAGAGGCGCAAAGGAGTGTTTGGTCCTCCACTGGGGAAGAAAATGGTAACGTCATGTTTATTATGTTCATACGATGTGACTTGTTTGTTTTTCAGTTTGCACTCATATCAGTGAAGAGAGTCATTAAAATTTTGCAATTTTTATAACAAGCACTATTTTCTTTTGAGATGCATTTAAACAAAGAGCAGTGTCGTTTTAAAAATCACAAACCTTGTGGCATTATCAGTGTTTAATCTTATTTCAAGTATACTAATGTTATATCTTATCAGGTGGTATTTGTGGATGATGTGAACATGCCAGCCAGGGAGGTTTATGGTGCCCAGCCCCCTGTGGAGCTGCTGCGCCAGTGGCTGGATCACTGGAACTGGTATGACATGAAGGACTGCTCCATGATCAACCTGGTGGATATCCAGACCATATGTGCCATGGGACCACCTGGTGAGTAGCAACTGTAGCAGCCCTAAAGTTTATTGGAAGTACCATTGTTAGAGCAATGATACTGTTTAAAGCTCTAGAATGGTTGACAGAAAACAGGTCGTGAGGTGGGTAAAGTAAATAGTTTTTCCCCCTCTGTCTATTAACTGCTGCTGAAGCGCTGTCCACTCAATGTCACAAACCACTAGCATCTATTTTGTGGAGCTCTTCGTTGCCTTAAGGTGCTTACAAATAGCAGGTGTTTACCACTTTCACCTCCACTACTACTACCAGTGTAAACACAAAACCGTTCCTGTCCACTGAGGCAGCTGGCAGCGACAGCTGCAAGACAAAGAGGGTGTGAGCCACAGTCAGCTGCCCACACAGCTACAGTATTTACTCCAGATGCGTGTGCTGGCAGTTGTTTAGCCTTTCTAAGCTGCTTCCCAGTATGGACGTGGCAACCACAGAAACTCCACCAGGGAAAACTATGGAGGAGCCCATTTTTATTGTATTTTGAATTACCTCTTCAGTGATGACATTGATAATGGACTTCAGTAGCGTTTTTGACATTAGCTAAAATAAGCTGCCAATGTAAACTTGTGTCTCAAATTGAGACTAGTGCTATGTCCTGTTGTCTTTGTCAAAATTGGTAACACATCAATATAAAGCTAACAGTGACTGCTGCACGCCATAGAAAACATCCCTTCAGTGTACTATATTGACTCAGATTGCCTTGCAAATCATGATGAGTTGTGCAAGTTCATGAAACCCTGAGACAAGTGGTTGCTATGCCACTGGGGGGATGTAGTGTAGGGCCACAAAAATGTGTGGAAATGCTGAATGGGGTTACCAGTAAATTGTTTATCATCAGAGCATGAGAGCAATATGTGGAATTTGTTAGATCGTGATCGAAGATATTTTTATACATGTATGCACTTCAAAACTGATGAATAAAAAACAAGATCTTTACTCTCCACCAGTGTGGAAAATTGTCTTTAGCTCATAAAGACGTAAAATAGACAGATACTGTAGATGAGGATATATTGAAGAAATAGTAACCATAAAAAAAAACTAAAAAACTGGGTGCTGAGTTACAGCATAGCTATCAGAAGTGTTATTTGTGTGCAGGATTATATATATTTATTTTGTCCTTCTTGTTTCTTAGGTGGAGGGCGGAACCCTGTCACGCCGCGGTACCTGCGCCACTTCAACGCGATTACCATTAATGATTTTGATGAGAAGACCATGTATACAATCTTCTCCAGGATCATAGACTGGCATTTCACCATACGGTAAATACATTCCCCAAATTGACACACAGATGTTCATATGTTTGGGAATCTAAACATCCAAAATCTACATATAATCCACTGAACCACTCTGGGGCACAGAAGGTGCTTCTTGTTGTTTTTGAGCTTCAGTTTTTAGTACACGAGATTTGGCGTATAACCTTTTTAAGTCCTGGGGTAGTGAATGAAATGTAAATTATTATTAACCAAATCATTAGGCAGCTAACACTGCAATGTTGTACATAACATTAAGAGGATAAATCTTAAGTATTATACCATTATTCTATACATCTGTTTGTGTTTCAACAATAAACGACTTAAAGGTGTCCTTTTTTCACCTCTCTTACTGCACTGCTACAGTGTTTACCTCAGAGACCACAAGTCCTAAAGCAATCAAATCTGTTGGATAGGTTTCAAATTTACCCAACCACTCCTGCAAGCAGACATATCACTTGAATTTTAACAAGACAGCAATTTCACACTTTGGCAGTTTTTGTATTTTTGGAAATACACTGTAAATGCTAATGATAAAAGAAAGCTTTATCGTGTCGATATATTTTATTCATTTATTTTGAAAGTGTTTAATTAATACAACAAATAATTATGGATTCAGTGTCTTAATTAAACTTGTAGGCAATAATCTGAATGGGATCTGAACAATGAATCAACCATTTCATCAACAGGTTTTCTTTCCCCAAGCCATTTGCAGCTCTGACGTCTCAGATTGTTACTAGTACCATGTCAGTGTACCAAGAAGCCACCAAGAACCTGCTACCAACCCCGACGAAGTCCCATTACTTGTTCAATCTGCGCGATGTCTCCCGGGTCATCCAGGGTATCTGCCTGTCACGTCCGGAGACTGTAGATGAACCATCTGTCATCAAACGGCTCTGGGTGCATGAGGTAGTGAACAGTGATAGAATGCCTGACAGCTATGTAACTAAATTAACCTAAACATGCAAATAAAATAAAAATATCATGAAAATACAAAACGTGGTTATACATTTAGCGGCAGTCAAGCTAACCCCTGCCTGTTAAACTTCCTATGTAGCCATCTCTCACTAGCTTTATCTCTCGTTATCTGCCTCCCACTCTCACTCTCACTTTCTTCCTCGTGTTGATCCTCAGGTCCTGAGGGTTTACTATGATCGACTGGTTCACGACACAGATCGGTCCTGGCTTGTAAGCCATGTACAGTTGGTGTCTCAGAGTCACATGAAGGAAAACTTCCATCAGCTCTTCCAGCATCTGGACCAGGACCATGATGGAAAGGTCACTGAGGATGACCTGCGCAGCCTTATGTTCTGCGACTTTCACGACCCCAAGGGTGAGGACCGCAACTACCGTGAGGTGCATAACCTCGACCAACTCCGGCAGGTGGTGGAGTCCCACCTGGACGAGTATAACAACATCAGCAAAGCGCCCATGAATCTGGTGCTCTTCCGTTTTGCCATCGAACACGTGTGCCGCATTTCCCGCATCCTGAAGCAGCCAAGTGGCCACGCCCTGCTGGTGGGCGTGGGAGGAAGCGGGCGTCAGTCTCTCACCCGGTTGGCTGCCTACATGGCAGAGGCAGAACTTTTCCAGGTGGAAATCTCCAAGACCTACGGAACCACAGAATGGCGTGATGACCTTAAGCTCATATTGAGGAAATCCACACAGGGTGAAGCTCACGGCGTTTTCCTCTTCACAGACACTCAAATCAAAATGGAGTCATTCCTGGAGGACATTGGCAACCTGCTCAACACCGGTGAGGTAAAGTGGCGAGGAGGAGACATAGACTGATGGATGAGTTAAGGGATGATAACACAAACTGATGAGTGATCAGTGAATGATGGATGTGTGGATAGCTTGAGAGACGGACGAATGGTTGATAAATATATGATTAGATAAATAGTTGATATGGATAGAGAGAATAGTGATACAGGGAGAAAATGTTTAAAGGTGTTGTATTTCACAAAGCCAGTACCCAAACACAGACCATTTCGTTATCTTTTGGTTGTTTCCAGGTGCCTAACCTGTTTGCACTTGACGAGAAGCAGGATATCTGTGAGCGAATGCGTGTGTTGGACCGGCAGCGTGACCGTGACAAGCAGACGGATGGCAGCCCCTTGTCCCTTTTCAACATGTTTGTAGAGCGCTGTCGCACACAGCTGCATGTGGTGTTGGCCATGAGTCCCATCGGAGATGCCTTTAGGAACCGCCTGAGACGTTTCCCCGCCCTCATTAACTGCTGCACCATTAACTGGTTCCAGGTGTGTGTATGTAGGTTGAGTTCTGGTGTGCTGTTGGTCGCACTAAGAGATGCCTCAGGTGGTTAATCAAAAGTTAGGAACAATGTATAGTGCATAGATGTTAGTGCATCATTACAATATGCCAGTTGTAGGATGAAAACAAGTTGAATGTGTGTTTTTATATATATATATATATATATATATATATATATAAAATCATAGCCAAGAATAAAATACACTATGTATGGCAGTACAGTATATTTCCTTCCTTACCAGACCTGGCCAGAGGATGCCTTGCAAGCAGTGGCCTGTCGCTTCCTGGAGGACATTGAGATGACAGATGAGTCCCGAGATGGCTGCATCAACATGTGCAAGAGCTTCCACACATCAACCATAGAACTGTCAGTTCGCTTTTTGGCTGAGTTGCAGCGCCACAATTATGTCACCCCAACCTCATACTTGGAACTCATTTCCACCTTCAAGGTCCTGCTAAAGACAAAAAGAGCGTAAGAAATTTTGACTGTTTTGTGATGTTTTTATTACTTCAGATGCTACTTCAGATTAAAAAAACGGTTTCCTGTGGCTATGAAGGAGTTGAATTGGAAACATGGTTAAAGAAGGTCCGATCAGCACATCCTGGCAAAAAATGTGCAAAAGTAGGACTTATTTAATTTATCTCTCCCTGTCGTTTACCCAGTGAGGTGATGAAGCTGAAACATCGCTATGAGGTGGGCCTCGAGAAGCTAAAGTCAGCAGCAGACCAGGTGGCTACTATGCAAGTTGAGCTGGAGGCTCTACAGCCACAGCTGCGTGTGGCCAGCAAAGAGGTAGATGAGATGATGGTGGTGATTGAGCACGAATCTGTGGAGGTGGCTGAGACAGAGAAGGTGGTGAAAGTAGATGAGGCCGTGGCCAACGAACAAGCCATGGCTGCCAAGGCCATCAAGGATGAGTGTGATGCTGACCTGGCTGTAGCCATGCCTATCCTGGAGTCAGCCCTGGCTGCGCTGAATACTCTCACCACTCAGGTAAGAGAAGCAATGTGTTTTTTTACTCATGTAGGATAAAGACTCAGGGAAATCTGGCTTAAAACCAGGTGTACTGGAAAAGAAAATTAAAGAGCGAAGACCTTTAGATGTGTTTTTTTTTTGTGTGTGTACAGGATATCACAGTGGTGAAGTCCATGAAAAGCCCACCCCCAGCTGTCAAGCTGGTGATGGAAGCAATCTGCATTCTCAAAGGCATCAAGCCAGATCGTGTGCCTGACCCCTCGGGCTCCGGGAAAAAAGTGGAGGACTTCTGGGGCCCGGCCAAAAAGCTTCTGGGAGACATGAAGTTTCTCCAAAGCCTTCATGAGTATGACAAGGACAACATCCCACCAAATTTCATCGCCATCATCCGCAGCAAGTACATTACCAACCCAGACTTTGTACCGGAGAAGATTCGAACTGCATCCACTGCAGCTGAAGGCCTGTGTAAGTGGGTTTGTGCCATGGACAAGTACGACAAGTAAGTAATGCTCTCATCCTTCTGTGTTCTCTGTAGATGAAAATAGATGCATAGTCACAAAGCTTGAGAGAGCTTTTCATCCATCTAAGTGAGTAACACGAAGCTTGGTTATTGGTAACTTCAAGGGAATAATCATTCCTCTGGTGCAAGTGTGCCCAAGTGATTAATATAACAAGTCAAGTCAAGTTACAGATCATTTAAAGGGAAATGTAGTTCCGACAATCTTAAATGTTTTCATATATACCCAGTATGATATAACTACCTCTTAAAGTTCACACAAAGCACTGTGCATCAGCCCCACATAATAATGCTGCACTATAAAACTACTATAAGCATACTAATAACATCACATCACATTAATGTCATATTAAAACCATCTGCTATGAATAAAAAACCATCAGGAAGTTATAGAATTTGATCTGTAAAAATACACAGGAGGTATAAATACAATGACCTGCTACTACTGCATGCCTGTAACAGAGGATTTTATCCAAATTATTGCTTTTCCCCTTTTTTCAATAATTGTTTTTGTTGATTTTAACTGCGGAACAATGGCTGCAGATAAACTGAGTAAGATGACCTAAACTTTAGGGCATGTTATGACGTACAGTGTTTTGACAGTTCTGTCACCATTATCACAGTGTTTATTTCCCTTCTGGCTCAAATATATATCTAGTACATTCGACTCATTCAAGAATCTGCACTGCTTGAGACGTTACTCATCTTGTAAATGTTTACCCAAACATCGTTCTCCTCAATGCAATGCTCCTTCAGAGTGGCCAAGGTGGTGGCTCCGAAGAAGGAGAAGCTGGCCTACGCTGAGGGGGAGCTGAAGGTGGCCATGGACAGCCTCCAGATAAAGCAGGCTGCCCTCAAGAAGTCCAAGATAAACTTGCAAAGCTTCAGAAGACTTTGGAAGCTAACAAAAACAAGAAAGCTGATCTGGAGAATCAAGTTCGTGCTTTTTATATCTGTTTGTGTGAGCGTTTGAGTTTAAATTTATAGTTTAATAGTTGTTGCATTTGTGTCATCATTTGATGTAAAAAACAAAACAAAACAAAAAACAAATACTACTGGATATGTATGGATATCTAGATATTTAATGAAAAAAAGAGTTTCAAATGTAAGTACAGTTCCAGTTGAAAGTACAAGAAATAAACACGATAACAAAGAGGGAACTGACAAAACAGTCAATTTAGTTGACTCATAACCTATTGAGGCTATAATAGACCAAACAGCTGGCCAAAGTCAGTGACTACTGAATTACATGAACATGCTCTGACTAGCATGACCTCCATTCTGTTCCTTGACTTGGGAGAACAGCTCTATTGAAACACATTTCTGCTTTTCTACTCTGTTGATGTCCTACAGGTGGATCTGTGCAGTAAGAAGCTGGACCGGGCTGAGCAGCTTATTGGAGGCCTGGGTGGAGAGAAGACGCGATGGAGCGAAATGGCCTTCAATCTCGGAAAGCTCTACAATAACCTGACTGGAGACATCCTTATCTCCGCGGGCATAGTGGCTTACCTGGGAGCCTTCACCTCCAGCTACAGACAGGTAAACTGAGGGAGAAGTCACTGCGTACATGTAGGTGGATATTAACTACAAGGTAGAAGATAGTTTATTTGTCATTATGCAACACAAGGTTATATAACAAAACAAAGTTTGTAGTCCCTTCATGCTACACACACATAACTTAACAGATAAGTACATGCATATTGAATATGGCAACATATAAATAATTAAAATTAAATAAAACAATATGTATCTACAGTTATTTATATACACATAGGCTACATGTAGAACCCTCACCCAAAACATTCTGCTGTGTATTTTGTCCAGACCAGACCTTTAGTAGCAACTACTACATACCTTTATGTAACTTTACTTCCTGCACGTACACTGATTTTTTTAAACACTTTATTTTAAAGGACTATTGTTTGTCTTAAGTCTTTGTTTAGAGTTTTAGAAAATAATGAATTCCAGTCTCTTTAACATATTCAGAGACATATTGGTGGTTACATTTGAAGTAACATTTTCTTTAGTTAGTGAGGCTAATGATTTGTTCCCATTAAGCGCACTGTGAACAATGCAAATCCCATCACTGTTTCAGACCAATATAAGCCAAATGCTTGAGAGCAGTTTGGTGGAAAAGAAACCCTATGGATGTCCCGAGGCACTTTGCTTTTTTCTTTTGCTGAGCCTCACGTCTCCAAGACCAAGCCAGTGTTTAAAGGTCATCTTTTGTACTGATTCACACGGAGAGCCATTGTGATGCTAGAAAACAGAAAGGAAGAGTGTTAATGTTATTTTTGTCATGCAAGTGCATGATTTTGAGTGTGAATGCACGTAATTGGCTATGCATGTGTGTGTTGCTTGCTGTCATGCCTTCAAAATCACTCTCTTTAAGTGGGACTGTCTAAATAGACCTTAGTACTGTTTTTTAATAACCAGATCTGTACATTTATGTGCACAGGTGAATTCTTCACAAGCAATGTGCTGTTGTTGGTTTGCAGGTTAGCGTGCGTGTTTGAATTTGTGCATGTGCTAAAGCGAAAATAAAGTAATTGCCAGTGAATTTATTCCTCTCCAGGATCAGACAGAGGAGTGGATGAAACTTTGTAAGAGCAGAGAGATTCCGTGCTCCCCCAACATGTCTCTGATGAACTCTCTGGGCGATCCAGTGAAGATTCGTGCGTGGACCATCGCTGGCCTACCATCAGACAGCTTCTCCATAGACAACGGTATCATAATCTCGTGAGTATTAAAGACAAACTTGACATGGCATTCTCTCTAGAGGGAAATACATCAATATTTCCATTGTACTGGGTGTTGTATTTCTAAGAATTTAATGCACAAACTATGGATGTCTCAAGCTACTTTTCTTCTGCTCCTGATCCGAATCATTTAATACTGAGCACCTGCCAACAGCCAGGGTTGATAAAAAATGTGTGTTTTCCTACACAATAAAGCTTTACAGTGCAGTGCATAATAATCCGGACAATATTTGGACAGCATCTCAAAATTACATAATGGCATGAACACAAACTGAAAACTGACTGACAAATGCACACTTCACAAAAGCAGCATTTAGAGGTGTGGCACACCCGAAAATTATTGCTGGAATAGTAATAATATAAGAATAAATTCCTGTGTTTTTATGGAGTGCAGTGGTGTGTTTTTTTACAGCTTACCGTTAATCAAAGGATCAGTATTAGATTGGCCATTACAAATCAGCCTGAAAAAAGAGACCGCTCTACGACAGGACTTTGTCAGCGTTCCTAAAAGCCGAAGTTGTCTGATTCAACCTTAAGATGCAGTACAAAACAAGACATCTGCTTGTTTGTGTAAATGAAACAACAACATTGCTTTTTAATCACAATACTATGGCCCCTGGTGTGCTACCCAACTGTGAGCTGTCTAACTGTGTCAGTGAATGTTCACCCTGAGCTTCCCTCTACATCTCAATTCTGGTCCTCCAACATCCCCCCTACTGTTGTGATGTCTCATGGTTAGCAGTTACAGGATCTCTCACTCTGACAAGGCAGAATCATTTGATCACCCACTACTGTACGTGTGTGTGTGTGTGTGTGTGTGTGTGTGTGTGTGTGTGTGTGTGTGTGTGTGTGTGTGTGTGTGTGTGTGTGTGTGTGTGTGTAGTAATGCCAGGCGGTGGCCTCTGATGATTGATCCCCAGGGCCAGGCCAACAAGTGGGTGAAAAACATGGAGAAGGCCAATAGCTTGCATATCATTAAACTAAGTGATGCTGACTTTGTTCGCACCCTGGAGAACTGCATCCAGTTTGGCACGCCAGGTAAGCATACGTGTTTCTCTGGTTTGATGCTTCTGCTGTTGCTGTTGCTGCATTGTTGTCTGTTTGTGGGTGGGTTTGTGCCTCACCCACATTGTCGCAGTTCCTGTCACTGCCTGCTGAGGTCTCTCCTCACCACAGAGCACACAGAGACTAATAATGGCTGTGCAAAGAGTGATTTTCTCCTTTGTTCTTTGTTCTGCAGTTGGAGAATTCATTTAAGCAATAGGTCTGAGTGAGATGTTCCAGTGAACCTTTATTTAAGCCAACTGCACCATTAGGATGTCAAACTACAGTAAATCATACAAAAATCAATTATATTTTCTGCACCGTATATTCCCTGCCTAGTATCAGTGTCTTATTGACATGTGTAGGTAGACTATTTATTTGTGCTGTTTTTTTCAAGTGTGTGTTTACTTATACTTTATAGTCTTCTCATAGGATTTTCAGGGGGTATGAGAGGGAACAGCAAGAGAGGAATTAGAGTCAGAAACAGACAGGGACAGCTATACAGCCATTAAAAAGACATCTAAATAATGACCCAACTCAGCCAGCCATTGAATCTTTGCTTACTGGCAGCTCAGAGAGTAGCTTGTCCTTGCAGGGTGCAAAATAGTCCCCAGGGGCTACAGTACCACCCTGCACAGCCGGTTCTCTTGCGTCACAGTTTTACATTCTCTTGCTGTTTGTATTGCAGCCTATAATCCCATTTCTTTACATTATTCTTTATATTAGTGTGGTTGAACTAATGTTTCCCTGCTAAATCTCTGGATAGGCTAGGCTTGTGTTTATTAAACAAGTACTGTTTAATCTGCTAAATTATTAGCAAAATTGATGTGATGTACCAGGACAAAATGATGCTGCAAGGCAATTTGGAGAAGGTTGACCTGATTTGTTTCCATATCCGGTGAGAGAAAGTTTATCAGCAAAAGTTAGTTACCACCTCAAGGCACAATGTCAATTATAGATGTGCTAACGTTCTTAACATGAGAAAAGCATTATCATACTTGATTAATTATGATGTCATGGGAATAAGGCATTTGTAACTGGTAATTGCTTCACTGATTTCTTGGTATTGCGCATGTGTGCATACACACATACATGGAGTTTCTTGGGATGCAATGGAAGTTCATTGTAGAGTGACAGATTTTTAGCTCTTAAAGTTTTGCAATGTACTGCACAATGTAGCTGTATTAGGTGTGTCATACTTAAAAACTAAGGATGAATACAACTAATTTAAGTTTATAGATGGAGTATGAGCTGTTTTTATTGTATTGAAAGTTCTCCTACAGCTCGAGTAAACATATTTAATAACCAATATTTCATATTTAGCAAACTTCTACCCTAATTAAAGCAAGATGCACAAAGTGTCAGTGGCAGGAAGAACTACACAATAACAGGAAGAGATACATGACCACTTAAGACAAGAATAATTCTATTAGTTGCTGAATGAAAACACATTGTGTAAATACATTATTAGCGGACCTGATGCTAAATGGAAAGCTGTCATAGACCCTGGAGCCAGTACACCAAAAGCAAGATCACGCTTTGTCATTAACCTGGACTCTGGAAGACCCAAACTAAACTAAGCTAAAAAGTATAATTTGTCAGTAAGTAACAATACTTTAACCTTTATTCTAAAAGAGACCTTGAACCAGTGCAGTGATGCAAAGATTTAGGTGAAGTGGGGATAAATGCTTTGTGTATTCCGGCTGCCAAAATTTGTTAAAAAGGTGCTAATGGCTCAACTGTTGAGGTGGTTGAGGTGAGTTTGTCAACAGCAGAACATAGTGGTTGAACTTGACAGCTCCCGTATGAGATTGTTTATAAATGTGTAAGTATCCTTACACAGTTAAGTCCTGTAAAGAGTCAGCCTCTCCTAGATAGAGAATATTGATGAAGATTGAACATTTTCTTTCAGTGCTGCTGGAGAATGTCGGTGAGGAGCTGGACCCTATCCTGGAGCCTCTGCTGCTGAGACAGACTTTTAAACAGGGTGGGGCCATATGTATCCGCCTGGGAGACTCTACCATTGAATATGCTCCTGACTTTCGCTTCTACATCACTACCAAGCTACGTAACCCACACTACCTGCCTGAGACCTCCGTCAAGGTACTGTAGTGGGAAACTGCCTCAGGCATTTCTATATTTTTCAGTGTCCCAGTACACTTTCGCTCACTTCACACAGGAGAAGCACATTTTATTATGAACATGGAAAACAACAGTGATTCTAATACTTAAACATTACATACTGGAAGCATTGTGTATTGTATTCAAATGGTAACATTAGAAACTTTTTTGTATTCATTCCATAAAGTTGCGACAAACAAAAAAGACCTGGTCCTCACAAAATGTGCTTGCGTGTTAGAGATTTAATGAAGTCCCGTCACTGCCACCATTGTAACCTCCATCCACACCCGCACCAGTCACACACAAACAAACGTAGCCAGACAGGCAGACATGAGCCTGCACACACCTCTAGTCAAGACGGCGTAATCCGAGTATTTCCTGACAGTAGCCACATGCCTGAGCTGTTTGCAGCTGGTGTCAGTGTTGTTGTAATGAGCCCTGTGCAATCCTCCATGCCTCCTCTATCCACCCCTTCCACACAGATGGAGTTGGTACCCTTCAGTCCCACCGTAGCTAAGGATAGATGTATCTTCCACAACAGAGCTGCTGCCAAAACAGAAGGGAGTAATAGAATACAGGGTCTCACAGAAACCAACACAGACATCTGCACTCCTCTGTATCTTAAAATATTATTTTCATCACAACTTATAGCAACAGTCAACCTAGTTTGTTTTGTTATCCCATATGATTATAAATCCAAATGATAGAACTGACTTTTCACAATACAGTTCATTATTGCTGAAGTGTAACTGCAATGCGGGGTACTGTATTTTCCGTTGGCAGTGTTGGTCGGTCGGTCAATCACCTTGGTCCAGACTGAAATATGTTAACAAGTATGTCATGGATTGTCATGAAAATTCATGAACATTCATGTGTCCCACCTATATAAAATCTGCCATTTATGTCCCCCTCAGGGTGAAGTCATTATAACTTTGGTGACCCATTAACTTTAATGTAGCACCTTCATCAAGTCAAAACTTTAATTTATTATAATAATACTTTGGTTCATTACCATATACATCCAATAATACAGACATTCCTCAGACATCTTCGCATGCTGAGCCACTAAACTAAGTTGGTTAACATGATAATCATGATCCCTACTAATCACTAGCTAACCTTAGCGTTAACGTCATTGTGAATATGTTACTTCAGCCTCACAGAGCTCAGTAGGAAGTTGTTCCTTACACTGAATAATTATTTTAGATCTTCCTTCCAAAAGACAACTTTTTTTCACTACAGAAAGAGGAGCCCTATTTTTCCTTGTTGGTTCCCAGCTAGTGCCTCATATCACTCGAATAGCAGCAGGTTTTTACCCCAGCAACACAGTGAATCATCGTTCTCTGATACCACCTCCCCAACGGAATACAGTCTCCAAGAGAAAAAAAAAAATCCAAGTAAAGGAGCATTAAAGGAAATTGCATTACAGAGAAGCAAGGGGTTGGAAAGCATTACTGAAGATCACATTTCAAGCATCTATTTGCAGGGGCCCGCTCTTTATGGCCAGCTATTAGATAGATTCAACTCATTTTTCACAACTGGCTCAGTCCTTCTTTTTCCCCCTTTTTTTGCCTACAGTACACTATGATGCTTCCATTTTTCCCATTAAGCCCTATTTGAAATGCAATACTTGCAAATACAAGTGGGCAAGTATCTAGTATACCAGCCCTTAAGGAGCTCGAGGGACGAAGGGAAGCGAAGAAGGAGGGTGTATGTGTGAAAAGGACAAATGGGAGATTTATGTGGGCTCTGAGTTTTTACCACCAGCTGAGTAGGTCCGCAGCATCAATAGAAATGGAATTAGGCCCCGGAGAAGTGCACTCGTTTATTAGGGCAGGGAGTAGATAGCAGATATAGGCTTTTAACCTCCGGGTAAGTGCAGAGCAGGATGACTAAGGCTGTGGTAAAATACACACTTCTTCACTTTTAGCTGTAACACTTCACAGAAAAGAAAAAACAGTAAATGCATCCTACCTGTACCTTGCCAAGGGTAGAGTGGTTATTGGAATTGATTGGATAGGAGGTTCTTGGGGAGAACAGCTCTGGAGCCAAGATAATCAACGCCATACTGTAAAGTACCTCAGTTAAATGTCCGAGAGCAAGGGTGGGGCAAGACACCCCCATCACCTAACCTATACGCACACACTTATTTGTACATGTTTGTGCCTGTATTCTGTACTCTATGTATTACATCCTCTGTGCTGGCTGTAGGTGACCCTTCTGAACTTCATGATCACCCCAGAGGGCATCCAGGACCAGCTGCTGGGCATTGTGGTGGCTCGGGAAAGGCCTGATCTGGAGGAAGAGAAACAGGCTCTCATCCTGCAGGGAGCAGAGAACAAAAAGTACAGTACACACACCAGACTCGAGCAGAATAATTTCAACTAATCAAATAAAATTTCTCCTTCCTCAAAGTGGAAACTGAAGACATGTTAAATCCTTCCTTTTTTGTCAGACAACTGAAGGAGATTGAGGACAAAATCTTAGAGGTGCTCTCCTCTTCTGAGGGCAACATCCTGGAGGACGAGACGGCCGTCAAAATCCTCTCCTGCTCCAAAGTGCTAGCCAATGAGATCACTGAGAAGCAGGCTGTGGCTGAGAAGACAGAGCAGAAGATTGATGAGACCCGCATGGGCTACACTCCCATCGCCGTGCATTCAGCCATCTTGTTCTTCTCCATTGCTGACTTGGCTAACATTGAGCCCATGTACCAGTACTCGCTCACCTGGTTTATTAACCTCTTCATCAGCTCCATTGACAACTCAGACAAGAGCGACGACTTGCAGCAGAGGTAAGCAGGGCTGGCAAATGCACTAACCAAATATGATTGAAAAACATTGTAAACTGTTAAAAACAAAAGGAATGTAAGACTAGTAATAGTGCATGAGTGTGGGTGAGGTTGTGAACTTGTTGTGTTTCTGTTTGGTTTGGAACAAGATTATTAAAGTGTTAGCACATGTATCTTCTTCAGACTACAGATCCTGAGAGACCACTTTACCTACACACTATATGTCAATGTGTGTCGCTCGCTGTTTGAGAAGGATAAGCTGCTCTTTTCCTTCTGCCTCAGTGTCAATCTGCTCATGCACAACAAGCTGGTAGGAATATACAAAGGCTGCACACATGTACACGCAATCAGTGCTCTTTGTGATTGCTATAGATTTTCTGTATGTTGTTGTTGTTTCAATTTGCATAGTATTTTTATTCCAAGATAATCTCCCAGATGGTCAACCTTCAAATCACAAATTCAGGTTCAACAACTCCACTGTGTTAACACTTCAGTAGCTGCATGACGGTAATTCATGTCATAGGTGGATGAGGGCGAGTGGCGCTTCCTTCTGACGGGCGGTGTGGGCCTGGACAACCCCTATTCAAATCCCTGCATCTGGCTCCCCAAAAAGTCTTGGGATGAGACTTGCCGCTTGGATGAGATGGCTCATTTCAAAGGTCTGCGTCAAGACATGGCTCGCCTCAGGAATGAGTGGAAGAAGGTCTACGACAGCCCAGTGAGTGTCATGAAGCTGACAGGCTGGTCTGGTGGGGCTCTGTCTGTGGGTGTTGTATATGTTTCTGTGATGCAAGGCAAATTTAGTCAATATGCACATTACTATGGCGGGCATGGCTGGTGTTCTGTTGAAGAAACTATAAATGTGTTGTGGTTAGCAGTTTAGACTGTGTCACATTTAGCACGGACACAATGTTAAACCACAAAATAACAAATCACATTTACAGAGTCTTCTGCCTCTAAGACCACCAGCAGATTTAATTGTGAAGGTGCCACAGGAGCAAAGTCTATAGAGCAAATGGTAAAGATATTTAGGGTTTTTCCAGAGATTTTGTCAACAAACAGTGGATCTGGACACTAAGGCCTTAAACACACAGTCCTAGGCAGAACTACTTGACACCAAACTTGAGCAATTATTTGCCTGTGAAGAGAGGGCAAACCTTGTATGAGTGCCGCTCTGGCTGTTCGGCTTGATTTACTTCAAAGTTCAAATAATTCAAAATGTAACCCTTTTTGCAGCCAATCTTTCAAAGTGTGCCCAATCAGATAATGTCTGACCAAGTAAGTTAAGTATAGAGCAAACATCTCTTTCCAAAAATACAATATTGCAGAATTTGAGTATACAGAGGTAAAGACATTGTTTGAGTGGAATGCAGTCAAACCTCAGCAAAACGGTGTTAGTGAGGTCGGACGAGAAATGGAGCAAGTGCAGGCCAGCTTCGCCCACGCTGCAGCTCAGCTGGGTAGCTCAGTGGGATCCCTTAACACTCCCAACTAACTGCACTGTGGCTGAATTAGCAGCAGCCCCTCCATTCAGTGTACCGCTATATATGCTCAAATTTCACACACTGTTTCATACTATTCTTTTTCTGTTAGATAATGTTAATAAATACACACCGTATATTAACAATAACATGCCTACTACATACTGTTTAAATCAGTTGTTACTCTATCTTGTAAGTATTCACTGATTCAGTGATCCAGATTTAACGGTTTAACTTATAACTTATGTCAAATAACTGAGTTTTATTAGTTTAAATGTAGTAAAAGGGGAGAGGGAAGAAAGAAAGTGGGAGGTAAGTAATTTGCCTGTCAGGTGTAGATGATGCACACATGCTCCCTCCCCCGTCTTTGAATTGTAAAGACTCTAAAATTGAAGTTTTATCTAATTAAATCTTTTTTGTTCCTGTTGTGCTAGTCACATCCATGCAATCTAGACACAAGAACAGCTGTTTAATCAACGTGTGGTGCCCACAAACATGTGTGCGGCACACATGCTTGTCTCTTTGCTGTCACACACATACACACACACACCATCTTTGATTTATAATCAACAGAATCAGCCACAACACTTCTATCTAATTAAATCTAGTTTGTTCCAGTTGTGGAATTCACATTTATTCAATCTCGACGCAAGAACAGCTGTTCAATCAAGCGCACAAGCACTCAGGCTCACACGCACTAACACACCCCTGTACACAAAGAGGAGCCCCAGGAGACCCTAAATAGGTGAATCCGTCTCAGAGCACCTGCCAACACACATAGCCAGAAGTATCTCCACAAACAGCCTGGGGAAAATAATTCCAAAAGTTCCCGCTACCATTGCTCACTTCCTCTGGAACACTTGTTCTACGAATGAATCAAACATATTGCTCTGACCCAGTACCCAGTGGCTTTTCTGTTCCCCCACATCTTTCTCCTTCCGCTCTTCCACAGTCTTTGCTTTTTCATACATATTTATCTAGCTCCTGGTACGCATTACTGTCCTCCCTATTCACATTACAGATTACCCCTCTTTTTGCTTAATTACATTGCTTAATCTTGCAACAGCTCGATACAATGCAACCCCACCCCAGAACGTCCCTTGTCCTCTCCAAGGAAAGTTGACAAAAAGGCATTTAGCTGCATGTTTCTTGAAGGTGACCTGATGAATTTCCTCATTCTTAACGGCATTAAAAAATGTAATTTTGTCATCTGTGTTGCTTTTTCAGGTACTCCTATGGTACCTATAAAAACCACACTTCATGACTTAGGCGTTTTTTTATTTTGTTCAACCCGTTACTACAGGATCTTCTATCCAGTGTGGAATCTGAAGTTACTCCTAGATATATATGTGCTGTGTGAATTTAGTATGGGTTGTGTTGTGCACATCTGCAGAACCCCCATCAAACTCCCTTCCCTGATGAGTGGCAGGAGAGGCTAAGCCAGTTTCAGAGGATGCTGGTGATCCGCTGTCTCAGACCAGACAAGGTCAGTACTGAGTTGGAACAGTCGGCAAATTACGTCAGGTTAAAAGGACACAGAATACACATTCCATTTATGTGTCTCCCAGGTTATTCCCATGGTACAGGAATTTGTTTGCAACAGTTTGGGTCGTCCCTTCATCGAAGCGCCACCCTTCAACCTGAGTAAGGCCTTCGTTGATAGCCACTGTTGTGCCCCTCTCATCTTCATCCTCTCCCCGGGCTCAGACCCCATGGCTGCACTGCTCAAGTTCGGAGATGAAAAGGTATGGAAACACCTGGGAAATTCAGCAGCTTTGAAGCCTGCTGTATGTGCAAACTCAAAATGAAAGGAGAAATTGAATCCTCTAGGTTTCCCAGACTCCCACACAGGTGTTATACACACTGAAAAGTATTTTGTCTCCTTCCCGTTCAAACAGCAGCTACATAAGTGTGTGTGTGTGTGTGTGTGTGTGTGTGTATATGTATATGCACTGCTGTTCTGATCCCTTAGGGCTTTACGGGTAACAAGCTGACCTCCCTGTCTCTGGGACAAGGCCAGGGTCCTATCGCTATGCATATGATTGAGACAGGCATTAAAGAGGGCACCTGGGTGGTTCTGCAGAACTGCCACTTAGCCACATCGTGGATGTCAACACTGGAGCGAGTCTGTGAGGTCAGAAGACGCACACACACACACACACACACACACACACACACTTTCTATACAACAGATGGGAACAGTGCAAACACATGTCTTCTAATACATTAATTTTTTTTTCTCTGTGGCTGTGAGCAGGAGCTGAACCCAGACACTACTCACCCAGACTTCAGGCTCTGGCTGACTAGCTACCCGTCTCCCACTTTCCCCGTGGCGGTGCTTCAGAATGGAGTGAAGATGACCAATGAGGCTCCGAAGGGCCTTCGCGCCAATATTGCACGTTCCTTCTTAATGGACCCCATCTCTGACCCAGAGTTTTTTGCCAGCTGCAGCAAGCCGGTCAGTGTGTGCGTGCAATTCTCTGTGTGTATCCAGGTGCCTTGCTATTGCATATCTGTCATGCCTACATCAGTGGGTGTCCTAAGCTCCTTTGTGTCTTTTATCACCTCAGCTGTGCATTTCAGAGTGTGTTTGTTTGAGCTGTTGAAATACTAAACGACCACCACTATTGATCTAATTATTTTTCTAAGGCCGCACCTTCCATTTATGCTTATCCACCTCTCAGGCTGTGTTCAAGAAACTGCTGTACGGCCTGTGTTTCTTCCACGCCCTGACCCAGGAGAGGAGGAAGTTTGGACCTTTAGGCTGGAACATTCCGTATGAGTTCAATGAGACCGACCTCCGGATCTCAGTACAGCAGCTGCACATGTTCCTGGAGCAGTACCAGGTAGTTGTTTTTAAAATGTCTTTCCTTTCATGGATGCTTTTTTATATTTCTTTCATGAATTATGATTTTCCTGTAACTCAGTTGACACTATCAGATGTTTCCCCAAGTACTAAATTCCATGCAGTGAGGGATGCAGGCAGGTGTATACTACCACAGCATTGTTCTGTCATACATACAGACTATTGAGACTTTTAAAAAGGACTATTGCACTATTTATCTGTATTTTACACTGATGTTTTTACCTTGCTTTTATGATCTTACCTGTAGCACTTTGAGGTTTTTCTTAAATGTAAAGTGCATTAGAAATAAAATGTAGAATATATATATATATATATATATATATATATATATATACACTTTGCATACACATACATGAACGTACTATATATCTTTGGCACAAAATAATACTCTGACTGTCACTTGCAGATGCACACTATTCAGCATCTAAGGCCATAATAGAAATTCTGGCTTTTAGAAGTGCGTTCCTCTTCTCTCAAGTATCTGCTTTCATCAGCCATATTCAAAAACCCTCTTGACATTTTTCTACAAACCGATAGCACTCCAGCATTCCACCATTTCCAGTTCTCAATAAACTACTGAGGGTGTCTTTTGGACAGAGTGACATTTTCATCATGTTACCAAGTGTCGCCCACTGAATTTGTAAGTGAATTCCTCCTCCAGAAAATGCCACAATGGCCACAACCCCACCCTTTCACCTCCTATTACGTCAGTTTCCATTGCAAGTCAAGGTCGTAAAGTGAATTTCAGCCAGGTTTTGAAGAACATACACACAACACAACTAAGATTGCACACACATATTGACAACCTGCATTTCTCAATGCTCACCTGCTCTTAAAACATTCAACCATAATACATGGTTATTCTTAGGTTCCAGTTTAAAATGCACCCTTTGTTTGCTGCAGGAAGTGCCGTTTGATGCCCTCCGCTACATGACTGGTGAGTGTAACTATGGAGGCCGCGTGACAGATGACTGGGACAGACGGACCCTGCGCACAATCCTCTCTATTTTCTACACCTCAAAGCTCATCGAGGACCGGGACTACAAGTTTGATCCCAGCGGGCTCTACTATGCACCAGATGAAGGAGATGTAAGAAACAGAAAATCCCACAAAAGTGCTATAAATCATTGCAATCACCAGGTTTAGCATCAAGAAGGATTTTTTTTAGCTTAGATTTGGCTGTAAACACAAAGGATGCATAGAAGATTTAAAGAGATTACAAAATTCCACATGTTATTACCAGGGGAAATTAGTACAGTATTTTGGCATAGAGTTGGGCAAAGTCTGTTTTTAGATACAAAGCAGGGGGGCTGTTTTTTACTTTTATCATCTAAGATATGCAGGTACTTATTCTACACTCACCTAAATATTCACATACTCTGTTTTCATTGTATTCAACATAGTCTGACCTTTTTAAAATATAGTACACTGCAGCCTTGAATATGTTATGCAGCATCTTATTTAAATCTTATTATCAAAAGTCTTATTTATATATCTTCCAACAATGTGGCATTCCTTTAGTTAGGACAGCAAAACTGAAATAGTTCCTTGGCTTGTACCCATCAGTTACCAGGAGGTGCTGGAAGTATCTTTGCCTTAAAAACTCAAGAAAAGTTAAACTCACTTTAATGTGTTTGTTTTTAAACTAAGCATATTAGAGGACTCACAGTTGCTTAGCACTGTTGTTGAGCTACCTTTAAAAAGTCATTAGGAGACAAAATGTGTGTAACAAGGCACAGCAGGCAGCCACCATCAGTGAGGGTTGATATATTTGTTAACACAAGTGCAATCTATGGTGCGCTCAATTTTATTTGGCATTTTGTTCTCCAGTGCTGCGCCCCCCCTCCAACCACATCTTTTATTCATGAAGTCACATTTACATAGTCATTATAATAAATGTCAGCAATCTAAGGAGCTGACTTGTTTTTCAATGCGTGTTATTACTCGAGATGTTTCCTGATGTTGCGTTAAAAATTGTCCTCTTACTTCACTCCTCTCCTCTCCCTCTGTTTTCTGCATCTCTGTTGCAGTACAATAGCTACATAGAATATACCAAGTCGCTGCCTCTCAACCCGTCGCCGGAGATTTTTGGCATGAACGCCAACGCAGATATCACCAAGGATCAGGCTGAAACACAACTGCTGTTTGACAGCATCTTGCTTACACAGGTAAACCCACATGGACCGGTGAAACACCAGCTATCGTATTGATTAGCTGTCAGTCAGGAACTAATTAACACGCATGTACAAGTGCTTAAACACACACACATTGAAAAAATATCAGACTGTTTACATTCATCTTTGGATGCTCAAACCTCATCATTTCAAGTATTTCCTTTGAGCCATTGTAACTAAGATTTCCTAAATATTAATGTCATTATAATACTGAAGACAGAGGGAAATGTGATCCTGAATTCGTTATCATGCCATTAAATGAACATGGGGTTTTTTGACTATAAAATTGGGCAAGAAATATCAGACACGAAATAGCTCTGTGGCCTGGCATGGGTACAGGTGAAGTTCGCTGATTTTCAGTGCCAGCAGCCCTGGGTCGCTTCCCAAACCAATCCGCCCCCTTTTGGCCAACATCCCAGATGCTCAGTTGGAAAACCACTACTCAGCCAGTGCATCACATGCACATACACACAAAACAACTGAAGTACACAAATTAAAACACATGCATCAGACACTGAAATACTGTCTCACAACATCAATATGCTTCTCCCCGAGTTTCTACCAACTTATCCATGTCAGCATTAAATATTTATTGCCATCCATTAAAATGTGCTATGCAACATTAATTAAAGAGAAAAAATATAAATAAATATTTTAGTTGTTTGTTGAGAGACTTCTCAAAGAACAGAAAAAAATCCCTCTTATTAGGTTGTCGTCCTTTGGCACTGCAAAGGCACAGTGTGACTCACAGTGGCTTTGGCGGAGCTGTGTGATCCCACATCATTATATCTCTGCTCTGTAGAGTAGGTTCACTTGTTCAGAATTATATCTTACCACTTCCCAGCTCCAGTCAATGTTGGCTGCAAATCAAATATAAGAGATTTCACATCAAGACCTACACGAAGACAAAAAGTATGGCTTCTCCTGCAAAGTGGAAAGGGATATTTATTTATCTGCGTATCCATTTATTTATTTTAGGATACAGAGCAGTGCCTCTCACTTAGCAAATACATCTCACTGTGCCAAAACTTATTTAAATTCCTGTGGGAATTAAACTTAAACTAAATATAGAACCAGAGCGTCATATGTGCACGCTTTAACATACTCTGCATGCATCCTATACATTTTTATTGTCTGATTTAAGCTACCAATATACAGAACACATACTGTATGCTGTCATAAACACCAAACGCTTATTTAGACAGGTACAGACCTGGCTCACTACAAACAAATAGTTGACAGCAAACAAAATTATTTTAACAGGCATTGCCGCTTCAAGTTAAAATTAGAGATCAATGGAGTCTGACATTTATTCATATAAACTCCTTTCAACAAGATTAATAATGGCTTCAGTCATGTGTGGACTTTATTAGCATCTAATACGCTCTCATCAGTCTCAATGACCGATAAACAGGGAGCCGCTTCAAATGGATGAAACAGCTATTTGTCATTCCCGTACTGTAACACCAATGCTATTAGCCAATGATTATCCATTACCGCTGGGCTAGTTACTGAGCATCAAATAGGTAAATGGTGCAAGTTGGACTGAGAGGAAAGTGGAAGGATCACAAATTAGAGTGAATGATTATCAGCATGAATGATTATTATAATTGTTGATAAGGTTGTGTCATTTTTCTGTATGAGACAAATTGGGGGAAATGATGTGAAGCCTTCCATCTTATCTGTGTGTGTGTGTGTGTGTGTGTGTGTGTGTGTGTGTGTGTGTGTGTGTGTGTGTGTTTGTTCGTAGAGGGATTCAAGGGAATTTATGCTTAGGATCTCATCATCTAAGGTGTTACAGTGGTAGCTGTAGGTTAGCCTGAGAAATATCTAGGGTAGTAAAAATAAAGAGGTAAATCATATGACTGTGATATTGTTTTTCATTTTGTGCCCTTTTAGAAGCATGAATCTAAATCAATCTGGCACAAAGATGATGAAATATAAGCAAAGTCAAATCAGAAGTCAGAACCTCTTAAAATCAGGGCCTTTTCAGGATCAAAATAGCACCAATGCAAAATACTCCTAAAAAGGGAATACATAATTTGACAAGTCAAAGACGGCAAAAGATCATTTTCCCAGAAAATGATGAACTGTCAAAGCTATCCGAGCCACAAGTCCTGCCTCCCCTTCTCATCCGTCCTCTGTCGCTGTGTGTGTCTCTGATCAGTCCCGCTCTTCGGGCGGAGATGCCAAATCCTCCGATGACATGGTCTTTGATGTGGCAGCTGACATCCTGAGCAAGCTGCCTGGAGACTTTGACTTGGAGGCAGTGATGAGGCGCTTTCCCACCAGCTACAATCAGAGCATGAACACAGTGCTGGTGCAGGAGATGGGCCGCTTCAACAACCTGCTCTGCACCATCCGACGCTCCTGTGTCAACATTCAGAAGGCCATAAAGGTACGCAGGAGGAGCTGGTAGAGATGGGATTAGGTGTAAAAGAAAAGTTCATGTTAGCAGTAAGGACTAGATGTTGTTTGGTTTTGAACTCAGTCCTGATCCCATTCACAGGGATTGTTATTATGGATAATTATTGCACAGTATATGGCCAAATGCATTGTAATTACTCCAAATTTGTTTGTTTTAGATAAACAGCGAGGCCAAATGATGAATCATCATTGATTTTACATTTGTGTGCAGTGAGAGCAATATTTCACTAGAGGAGGCACACCTCTGCTGAATGATTACAGGGGGAATGCGGGTAATACATCTTCAGAAATCAGATGCTGTATGCATTCAGTACAACACTCCAAATGCACTAATCTAACACCATAATTGTCTTTTTTCAACACTTGGGTTGTAAATGTGAAAGTTTAGGGGCAATTTGTGCATATTAACTATGAATCTATATGTACAGTATGTTTCTGTATTTTGTGTCTTACCTGCAATTAGTTAGATTATGCACTCGGGAAAGGTATAAAGCAATGAGCTGTAGAGAAAATGAAATGTTGACCTTGAATGAATGACAGGAGTACAGCAGCCATGTAAATCTCTAAATCAGTAACTAGTGCTCTTGACCTTCTCTTGGTGCTCTATTCCTCTGTAGCATAGAAAAGGACTGTGCTCACACCCTTAAATACAGTATCTCCAGTTCTGGGATGCCGTTGTGTATTCATACCACTTAGATTTGCCTAGACTGTACAGTGTAATCTACAGCCATGCTAGCGGCTCTTTGAGACTTTAATTCGGCACAGCGGTGCTTTGAGCTAAATGTCAACATGCTCCCGTTAGCATGCTGATTATTAACAGGTAAAATGTTTGCCATGTTCAAAATCTTAGTTTAGCATGTTAGCAAGTAATTGGTTTGACACTCGAGTTGTGGTTTTGCTGTAATCGGATCCATTAAAAAAAACAAGAAGGAGGGTGCTGCAGTAGTTGTCAGTAACCCCAACTGCTGCATGTGATGTGCTAAAACCCTTGACAGTTAAGATCCAAAATACAGCTATGATAAAGCCTTTGTACAATTTCATAAAAAACCAAGCCTGCACTTGAAGAAGTGAATGCATCTACTGAGGCAGGTCAAAACATCCTCAGTGAAAGAAATTAACTGACTTTGAATTTCCAAAAGTTTGGAGATTTCACACGTCAGGACATAGCCTGTAATTACACTGCATTAGACTAGTCAGGCTGTAATTATTTAGTTCATAGAATTATTTAGTTCAGTGTTGCGAACTAAAGAACATCATCTGAATATATGTGCTTGAATATGTTGTGCCTTGCACTTCTAATTACACCACATTCACAAAAAAAACGTGCTTGAACACACACGTGTGTCTTTATACCGTTTAATAAACAAACTTTATACACATTTCCGCTTCTTCTGAGATGCACCAGTCTCAAGGGGTTGAATTGGAGAGAGCAAAAAGGGTCAGGAAGGGGAATGAGCACATCGTCTTTCAGACTGGGATCAAAGGCCCCCTGCTGAGCGGCAAGAGTTCCCATTATGTGGCTGTCTGTCACCTATCTCCTAAGAGACATTTTTGAGTGACTAGCTTGAATTTCTCTCACATTTGATTCAGCGTTAGAACAGGGCTCAAACCACCTCCCATTTTTCAAGTAGAGAAGATGTTAATCAGTTAGTTTGTGCGTTCATGTGCAGGGGCTGGAGGTGATGTCTGCGGAGCTGGAGGAGGTGGTCAGCAGCATCTTGAAGGGCCGTATCCCAGGCATGTGGATGAAGAAGTCCTACCCCAGCCTCAAACCGCTGGGAAGCTACGTCAATGACTTCCTGGAGCGACTCAGGTTCTTACAGGTACTGAAACCTGCCCTGAAAGTTCACAACAAGATGCTGAAAAATGAAAGAAGTATGTTGGAGAAATAAGGCAGGGTACAAATAAAAATGAAAGAAACAGAAATGAGACGGAAAAGAATCCGTAATCTCATAATCACTCTTATAGCAGAGCCAGATTAGTGCAGACATATCGCCATGGTCACTCCTCCACTGAAAGGCAAATACCTAACAGTCAGCATACACATGGAAAACACTTCTTAAAGGTTCAGTGTGTAAGATTTAGTGGCATCTAGTGACTTATGAACCATGGTTACATAATGGTTTATTATGTAAGGTCTTTACACACCACTGAAAACATAGTTATGGATCTTATATTGCATTTCTGTCGATAGATCCTCAGAAATATTACACACTGAACCGCACAAACAGATTTATTCTTTGTTTAGGATAAGGATACTTCACCAACGTTGAGCTACTTAACACAGATACAGAGATTAAAATAAAAACTAACATTAAATGTCTTAGCAAGGTGTTGGGCCACCACAAGCCTCCAGAAGTACCATAGTGCTCCTTGTCATAGACTGAACCATGTTTCAGTGGTGAGGAGCTTGTATCACATGAAAACGTTGCATCAGTGCAAGCTGTGCCCTCTACAGTGAACTGAACCTTGTCATGGAAATTGTATATTGCTGGTGAGGGACTGAGCAAATAATTGAGTTACGACAAACAGTTGTCTTTGAAGAATTGATTAATAAAAGAGAAGAAACAGAGAAGTACTATAACACATATACAGCTGGTCCAGCGACCTGCCGCCTAGGGCAGCTTCGGGCATCTGGCCCCGAGCAAAGGGATGCATAATCATTTACACAGTCTAGGTTTCTATGTTTTGGGGAACAGAGATCCTCTCCTCTCCTTGAATGCACATTCGAGGAGAGGAGAGGATAGTAATAATAGTAATAGTAATAATGATAGCAATAATAAAAGCATGCAAAGATTAAAAGTAAAAGGAAACAATTTTCTGCCATAACAAACCTCTGCCTTAAGCTGTGTCACACTTGAGTTATACAAGACACTTCACATGGCAACACAAAGGAGGTGGGTGGATCTAGTTATGTTTCTCACTCATGGGCAGAGTTAGTACGGGAAACACATGCAGACACATGACTTACGTTCATCCAACAGTCAGTTCTCATGTTTCCTTTCTAGTTCCACTGGAGAAAGACTTTGTTCCTCCTGTTCATCCTTAATCAGTGGAGGGAAAAGAATGTACAGTGTGTGTGTGTGTGTGTGTGTGTGTGTGTGTGTGTGTGTGTGTTATCCAACGGAAGTGTCCACCATGACTCCCCACAGGGTGAACTGGAAAGTCAGGTGTTGCTTATCTGAGACAGCTCGCTTTCTTAACAGAATGCCTTGACATTTTAGAAAACATGATTATTTGCTGTTGAGAAGAAAAACACCAGTTTCATCTCAGTGTGTTCGCCCGGCTGATTTTCCCACGACATTTCAGCCTAGCTTACAGGAACACAAAGATGTATCTTACACAGTTCCAGTTACAGGTGACAGGTCCAGCTTTTGGTAGGTAATAAATAGTTCCAATGTGTTAACTATGCATATTTAATATACACAAGCTATAGTGAGCCTTCTAGTTTTTTGTACTAAGCTCAGCAAACGTGTTCGGGCATTCTCTACTGAGCGCGCAGCGAAAAAACTGATGTTGTTGTTCTCATCCCACACAGGAAACAAGCATATTTTCATTCACTATGAATAAACAGGCAATAGATAGATGGAACATACAAAAAAAAGGGAAGTTTATGACAATTGCATGCACGTTGCGGTTCCTCGCCGGTTTATTTCAAGTAGCCGGCTGTTTAAAAACCATAAAATATTCTTTGTGTGGTTCATCAACGGTGGTAAATTATCCAAAAGTCCCGCGAGGGATTTATTTGGATTTATTCACGCACTTTAAAACCATTTATTGAAAGTTTTAGTCTTTTTACATGTTTTTTTTTTGCAGCATTAAAATGTGGTTGAAATGTGTATTGTAACAGGCTGTATATTAACTTAATGGGAGAAAACTGGTAGTTCTATGTAAAATCAGATGTTGAGCTCCCCCATATCGCCAAAATGGCGTGATAGTTGTTTCGCTGCAAAGCTTTGACTGTGAGATTGACAGTCAAATCAGGCTCCGCCCATCAAAGCATCAAGTCTTCCACTATTGGGGGTCAGCCCTATGTCAAAACTCTACTTTTCTCTCTGGTGAACCAAAGTATAATTACAGTAAACTCAGAAATTTTACATAGAGCTTAATTACTTCCTCCAAACTTAAAAAATGACTCTATCTGGCATGGTTATTGGCAGGTTGGGTACTTTAATCCGCATGCTGTGTTGTGTGGATTAAAGTGCTAAATCCTAATGGACTGAAGTGATTAACTATCAGCATCTATGAATATAAAGCTCTCTGTTTGTCCTGTTTGTTTGCTGAGGGTCCTGGGCTGCGCAGCTTTTCTTCATAAAAGGCCTTTTCGGCTGCCAAGAGGGTGATTTAGTTCAATTGTAAGGTTTGACAGCATATTTGGTTTTAGTCGTGCTAGTGGTATGGATCAGTGGATGGCAATACTCTCGAACTCTCGGTCCACCATTTTGGTCCAGGCTGAAATATCTCAACATCGGATGGAATTACATCTTTGTCAAGCTCTTTATGACCAAACACCTGCAAAACTAAAGACATCTGTACTTTGTATTCAGTGCCAGTTAGCAAATGTTTGCACGCTAACACGCTGTTGAAGTGTTGTTCAATTTTGCAATTTAAGTATGTTTTTCCTTTTTCAATGATTAAATACATCTATTAATGCAAAACTGTAAAAGAAAAGTGTGTTGTAACCTAAACCTAACCAAGAACCCCCAACCATCTCAACCCATGTGAAAGCCACTGGGTCCTCTGAGTTCTGGCTGGTTTTGCTTATAAATGTCTGCTGTGTTTTCAGGACTGGTGTGATCAGGGTACGCCTGCTGTATTCTGGATATCAGGATTCTTCTTCACCCAGGCTTTCCTCACAGGCAGCCAGCAGAACTATGCCAGGAAACACACCGTCCCTATTGACTTGCTCGGCTTCGACTTTGAGGTCCTGGATGACCACGAATATAAACACCCTCCAGAGGATGGTAGGATACTAACGGTGTTATGGGAGAAGATAGACTGAGTGTGTTTAGGGAGAAGAAGGTCGGTGGTTTAATAGTAAAAGGATGTTAGGATAGCTTTTGTTAGGATCAAATGGCTCATTCAGCAAACCATCTCCTCGTTTAATGAAGGTAGAAAAAGTACAGCAGGAAGATCACTTGAAGAGGGAAGGAGTCAGAAGGAGTTTCAAAAGTGTACAAGACATTTCAAAGCGGAAAGTGAAATAAGCAGTAGGTGGAAGAGAAGAAACAAACAGATGAAAACTGACATTAGGCTGCCTGAATATAAGAGAGTGTAACGTGTGAAAGTAAGTTAAAGCAAAGCCTCCTTGCCTCTCATCTGCATGCAGGCCTGCGTCAGCCCCTCGCTGTGCCTACAGACTGAGATTCTCAGTCAAAGTCTAGCAGAAAGCCTCACCCTCAATCAGTCCCCAGCTGGGGCCCCATCACACTAACACAGCCTACACTGCCGAGCTACAAATCCGACAGCGTGTGTGCATTGGAGTGCGTGATACTGACAGGATGCCAACAGTCAGTTATCTCTAAATCTCACCCTGTTTTCTCCCCACCCTGTTAGTAGGACAGCTCACATGCTTAATGACAACAGCACAGAGGTCAGTTCAGATTCATCAAGTTTTACAGATGCTAGAAGAGGCGACACGCAGAGTAGTCGCAGGGTCGAAGCTAAGCTAGCTCTCGTGTACCTCTGAATTGTCTCTGTTTGTGTGCGACACTCAGGTGTGTACGTTAGAGGGCTGTTTCTTGATGGCGCCCGCTGGGACAGAAAGACCAAACTTCTCGCTGAGTCCTACCCCAAAGTGCTGCATGACCCCATGCCTGTGGTGAGTAGCACACACACACACATGCCGTTTTTCCATTACCGGTACCAGCTCAGCTCGACTCGGTTTGGCCGTCCTCCGTTTTCCATTGCAGATAGTAGCCGGTAATGTAGCTGGTCGTCATAGTGACACACTAAACTGCCGTGACGTAATTTTCAATGCGGCACACAAACAGCTGTCTCTTGATTTAAGTTAAAAAGTTTCAACATTCCTCAGAATGTAAAGACAGATAAGCGGTATGAAAACCTTCCAGCTGTGTTTTCCGTTGTTGCTGCAGCGGTCTGTGAGCAGGCGGCCGGCCGGCTTGCCGCGCAGGCTTCCCCTGTCGCCACTTCTGCTGTGTTTTCATGTCACATTTTAGTATCGCCTCAGCTCTCTTGGAACCTCGACAGAGGTGACACGAAAAAAAATTGCCTGGAAGCAGCTACAGGTACAACTTTTTCACGAAGGCGAGTGGAGGCAAGTCGAGCCTGTTTTCAAGATCAAGATTGAACTTTGAACCTTGACTTAACATGCAGTTCCTTCGAGGAACCAAGAATCCCCCATTTGAGTTACAAAATGATTTTGGCACTCCAACATCTCTTGAATGATGTATGATGATAACAGCCATGATGATACGTTTGTTTAGTTATTTACTGAAAGTTAAAATATGCAGAGATTTCTCTGTTGTTAGGGTGGGGAACTGTTAAGCCTTAGTGTAAGATCACTTGGCAGTGTATGCTGAAAAACACCGCAGGCCTCCAGGTTTTAAAAAATCCTTGTTGCATAACAATTCTCATATAAAGTTTGAGGGGAGGAGGTTTATTGATTCTGCTCCTGTGAATCCCTCTGGGTGTCCAAAGAGAGGAAATATCAAATTATGAAAATGGGGCAGATTCTTTCGTTATTCAGCTTGTAAACCACGAGACGGCTGTTTTGTTTTTTTTTAAACTGGAGATCAATATTGTGAGTCTCCGAGGAGAACGTGAACAATCAGCACCATACTGTAGCTGCAGCTGCACCCAGGAGGATGTTCACAGCTCCTTGTTCTCTGGACCTGATACGGAGCAGCAGCTTCAGCACTTTTTGTTGTTGTTACATTCTGCCTGCAGGAAGCCTAGCTCGTTTGCTCTCTCATCCTTTTATTAATTAACAGAGCTTGATATGGTATATGAAAGCAGACTGACAGAGTGATGGAAACAGAGTGCCGGTGGCAGAGAGAGAGGACTGATCAGGTTTTCCTTCTTCTTTAGACTCTTTTTCTCACTCTGTTCTCTCCTCTTCACAATGGATCCAGTGATTATGAATAATGCACAAGACTGACTTTTTAAATATTCAGACATTTCAGGGCAAGTTATTAACAGAATCAGTTTTTGACATGAGCAGAACTTAATTAAAATGTGTTTATTAGGGGGGGGGGGGATCCACAACAGAGGCTGCTGTGGCTGGCTTTGAAATGCAAATATTCGCAGAGGCGCCCATTATGGAACCAGATGAATACTTTTCTGGCTGCAACTCAACAAACTGTTTTTGTTTTGTTTTTTAAAGATGTTGTTTTTTTTTTTTAGTGGCCCAGTTTATCCCTTTTGCACAACCAAGACTTCTTAACAGCCCAAGGGGACTCTTCTTTGTTCATGCTATTGTTTTATAAGTTTATGTCCCCAAAGTTCTAATTTGTAAGTTAATTTTTAGATTAAAAAAAAATGGAGATCCAGTTTAGTTTCCACTGTGTTTCATGTTTAGCATTCTGTCCTGACCTTTGAACCTTCAATACAATCTGATCTTTTTTTAACAACCACGGCCATCATCATACATTTGTCACATAATCAGTCCATCATTTGCCAGTTTAATTATTCTACTAGTCAAATGTTGTGAATGGAAAACAACCCCTAAATGATAAAGTAGCTGATGGGGGTAAAGAAGGCAGCCACAGCTAAAATATTAAAGTCACATCATCTGACCCCGACGCTCCCCAGCTGCCCCCCTCTAACGCCTCTGCCTCCTCGCTCCCTGTCAGATGTGGCTGAAGCCCGTCAAACGGAAGGACATTCCCGAGAGGATGTGTTACTTGTCGCCTGTCTACAAGACCAGCGAGCGGCGTGGCACCCTGTCCACCACCGGCCACTCCACCAATTATGTCATCGCCATGACGCTCAACTCCAACGTGCCGGCCGAACACTGGATCAGGCGAGGGGTAGCACTGCTCTGCCAGCTCAGCTCCTAGTCTCTGTTCATCTCACACACACGTGTAATTAAAAAGAAAAAGAAAACACGGCCTCTTTTTTTTTTTTTAATACAGTACATAAAAATCTAACTGAATATAACAATGACACGTACGGCAGTATTGTTGTGAAACAATAGCACTGGTGTTGTGATGATTCGGTTGACTGTGGATAAATGAAGTACTACTGTGTGTGCATTGGTGTATAAGACAACGGTATTATTAGCGATAATTGATTTCACCATGTTGCACATTGTTTCAGACAAGCTTGATGGCTAACTGCCGAAATATTTTCAGACCACGCTGATAACCTACCATAATGCACAGAGCTGTAACAGCTCTTCCAGCTGCCA
The DNA here is from genome assembly GCF_014851395.1 of Micropterus salmoides. Lineage (NCBI taxonomy): Eukaryota > Metazoa > Chordata > Actinopteri > Centrarchiformes > Centrarchidae > Micropterus > Micropterus salmoides. Next base: position 5,320,230 of record NW_024040596.1, on the reverse strand, counting down.
TGCTACTACAGTAACTCAGCTGCACCTTGTACATTTTTTATTCATATGCATCGTTCACTGAGCCTTCACGTTTATTTAAGAGTCAGCTTTGCTAAACCTGCTGCTGTCAGAACGCAAACTGAAGCAGGACACGGATGGCGAGCGGCGCAGCGCGAGGCAGAAGAAGAATGTTACTGATGGATGGTGTTATGCTGTTGTGGTTTAACAGCTGTACACCAGTTGCATCTGTAACATTTATAGCAGAACCAACACAGATCAGAGTCCAGGATCTTTTCAGAGTTTATTTTTCTTTCGTAATGGGGAGAATGTACAGACAGGCAAACAGCAAAGAAGTCACATTTTGCATTTTATATCCAGATTGCTAAACAAATCTACATACAACAAAGCAAAAATGAGAACAATCATGGGCCTTCATTTTACAGACAATTCTTTGCCCGATAAACAGTGAAGAAACTTTGGGGCGTAGTTTCTTTAAGTGTCACTAACTCTTATCGAACACTTGACAGTACAGATTTGATTTAAATTATACCGATAATACAGGAACTCAGGAGAAATACTGTTTCAAAAAATGTCACAATCAAAATTAATATTGTAGAAAACAACTGAATAAATGTCAAACTTATATTTTATCGAAAATGATGAACTTTACTTGGTGTAAGAGCAAACTGAAGATACATTCAGGTCCTGTGTGCACTAACATTAAATATGAAGATGAAAATAATAAAATGCCTGTAAAAGTAAAGAACTGATGCATAAGGTGCGTACTCACACACACGTGAATCATTTTTCAAAAAGGCTCATAACACCGGTCACACCCCAAAGAACATCTCACGATCTTCACACGGACTTAATTTAAAAAGTAACAAAGGTTGTCGATACTTTAACTTTGCAGTACAAAGAATGAAAATAAATTTACACTCGACACAACGTCTGTACCGTTTCACTCATGCTTCATGCATGATTCTGTCAGACCAATCACATGACTTCGTGACTGACGATGATTTACAACCAGTTAAGACATAGACGATGGATGTCACACAGTGACAGGATAAATGAAGCCACACACAACATCTGTGTGCTCCAGCAGCTGAAGCTAGGCTACCTAGCTTAGCGTGTGAGCCGCAGTACAGCCAATGGAATGTCAGGGCTAAAAGGGAAGAGGGGGGGGGCGGGTCAGTGTCAAGCACCAGCCACTGAAAATCCACAGTTTTGGCACAGGGGTCAGAGTCAGCAGAGTAATGATGATGTACATCCTCAGAAAGCTACCTGAGGAATGCTTGTAAAAAGATCAAAATAATAATCTTTACCACATGGTTTGATAACGCGGGTTAAACATCCAATAGAAGTGCTGTGATACAGGAGTACTGTCTTTTGCTCGGTCTGTCTCAGATTGTGAGGAGGCTCGTTGATTCCTTGACAAAAGTACTCACCAAATAAATTTTTAGCAGGAACAAACGTTTTAGCTGCTGCACTACTGACACTATAAAGACCTCCTGTAATTACAGTATAGGAAACAAAACTGCATTAGTGTGACAAATCAACCTCCTGCTGTAATTAAATGTCCACTGCAGGGCGGTCCGATTGGACAACGCAGCTTTTAGCACCTTAAATACATCTAGTAAACTACAACACTTTGATGAAGACGGGAATAACTAGGTTTTGGGAATTCACATTTTCAAGCTGCTGATTCTTATAACGAAAGACATAATTTAAAAGACCTAACAAGGATATGCCTCCTTTTGCCTACAGATTGTCAAACCCTTAAAAAGAACTGGTCAGACATTTGTGTCATCTAGTTTCTAAACAAAAACAGTCATAAGGCTTTCTAGTTTGTAAAGGCTTTGGCAGCTGTGTTAGCTATCACTATGAGCTACAAAGGTTTAATAGTCCCAAAGATCAAATCAGACAATAAAATATAACTCTGAAGTAATAAATGGAGAAAGTTGTTGCAAAAAAAAACAAAAAAACAAACAAAGTCAGGGGAACGCTTTACTATTTTGACACTGCAGCTTCTAGCCGTCAACACACTTTGCAGGTGAAGCAACACGAGCTAAAAGGCTTATTCCAGACGTAGCAGCTAGCTAAAGTGAGTTCTCCGTCTCTGTAAGGACACGGTGACGGTGTGTGGAGCGGCGGCGGTTCTGCTGCTCCAGTGGCCAGGGCTTGGCACAGAGAGACGCGAGATGTTTCATACACAGCGTGACGACATCTAAAGCCGATGATGGATGGCGGGCGGAACACACACCACAGATGTACGAGGCATGGATGACGGGACACAGTTAAGAGTGGATAAGAGACAAGGAGGTTGAGGGGGGTTGGAAGGATACGGCGACAACACATTAACAGGTGACGGTGCATAGGCGGCGAGCTGCTGGGCCGTGACAGCTGCCTCTGCAGGAACACAGGCGTCCTGCACCACCTTCACAACCAACAGCTCTTCTTTTGATGGGAGTTTCAGACCAGTTCAGAGCAGAGGAGGTGTTTTCCTGCTGGAGTGCATCCCTCGCTCTTCTTTAATCCTTCATTCATTTCATTCTCTTTCCTTTCTTTCTTTTTTTTTTTTTTTTGCTTCGCAGGGAGCAGACAGATTGGAGCTGACGGAGGAGAGGTGATGGAGGAGCAGAGTGTTTATAAGCTACTGCTGAATGTTTGGAATGGAGGCACGGGTCATGAATGAGACTCACGTTGCATGCAAGACTGGGCCGTCGCAAACAATGCATGTTAAGGCCAAGAAGAACAATATTGTCCACCCCCCTCTCCGCAACCATCCCCAGCCTCTAGTCGAAGCCAAAATCAAAAACGATTTGGTCTTCAAAGATGGCGATGAGCAGCATGATGCTGAACCCGGTCAGCAGGCCCAGGTTCTGCAGCATAAAGTGTCCCAGCTGGCAGCGCTTGTGGTCCTCACTGTCCCCGTGAAGCATTTCTGGCAGCTATGAAAAGAGACAAAGTAACCAGTTGGGTTGAATTAGCAATGCAGACCAGGAGGCAGAGAGAAGAGGACTGACTGTCTGTGTGGGAGAGGAGACGGTGAAAGTTAAGCTGGTGGTGTTGGGGGGGACAATTACCACTCTGGGGCTGTCGAGTGCGGCGTGCCAACTTACCATATCCACCAGAGCCACATAAAGGAACATGCCGGCAGTGATGGCGAAGATCCAGCTGGTGACATTGTGTGTGTACTGGCCCACAGCTGTGCCAATCACCATGCCAACGTAGGCCATGAGGGCGGACAGCAGATTGTAGACAATGGCCTGCTTCACTGACATCCCCGCTTTCAGCAGCACCGCAAAGTCACCTGTCAGCCAGGAGAGACACACGCTCATTTAAACACCGTTAAAGCAATTCCAATGCATCCGTCTCTTATTCTGACACACAAACCCCCCCCCCCCCCCAACATGCAACACTCCTCATTCTCTCCGACGGGTCACCAATGATTCTCCTCTTTCACAAGTTGTTTATGGAAAGTTAAAAGTGTGTAATGCCGCAGCAGTGACAGCAGTGTGTCCAATTTCTGTTTACAGTTTGCAAAGAGACAAGCACTCTGCCGCATATAAACCCCTCCATGAGTCGCTTGGCACATGTCGCGCTGTGTTCTTTACTTTTCCTGTCTATTCTGTGACGGGGGTGGACTCCTTCAAAGCAAACTCCCTCCGTGCGTCTGCCACTGTTACGTGTCTTCGGGTAGGTGAAAAACAGACCAGGAGCTGCTCTTTCTAAGAAATATGTCTTTAACTCCCTCCTGATAAACTTATGATTACATATGCATGCCGTAGCCTCTCTAGCCTCTTCAATCATTGCCGGGGCAAATGCGGGAAGAGGCCCAAGTCTCAGCGGAAACGCCCTGGATTTGGAGAGAGAGATGAATACTGAGAAGGGGGTGGCCTACATTTCCTGCACAGCGTAACAAGCGGCCTCTTTTCCTTGCTAATTACCACAATGAATATATTACCACTCTGCTCTCATCCATCAATCAAACCCGGAGGAAAGAGGGGAGAAGTTAAAGAGAGGCAGCCCGCACACACCTCCTTTCAATGGCCCTTTTTTCCCCTCTTCAACTTACTCTGGTGTTTCCGGCCTCCCCGGTTACAATCCGTCAGACTCTCAGACACGCCTGCCGCCGCCTCATCTACCGCAATTAACACACCCATCACTGCCAATTAGCTTCACTCTGGGTGGTTAAAGAACCCTCATAATCATCATCTTTGCCATCCAGCTGCCAGTCGGGGGGACGGCTTTTGTGTTCAAGAGGAGCCGAGAGGTGCACTTGTCAAACTGCGGGGTTTGTCTGACGAGCGGCCCTACAGGGGCGAAGGCACGGCAGCAAGTGCTCCTGAAGAACGGGCGCTGAATCAACAGGAAATGTGCACGGGGAGAGACTGATCTCGCAAGTCTCCACATGCCGCTTGAGACGGGACTTGTGCTGCAGTTAACCATCTGGAAGCTCGAACACAACAGAGTAAAAATAGCAATAAAAGGACAAAAATGTTGGACCAGATTCAAAGCTCGTAGCCGTCTTCTTCCATACCATCCTGAAGTCTCCCAGATACGGCAAATAAGTGCAGATTTCTCAGCATTCATAACAGCAAAATGCTCAACATCACAGACATTAGAGCAATTTTTCCCCTAAACCCAACAATAAGAGTAGGACAGGATGCTGCTAGTCAACACAAGGGGGAGCAGGCAGACAAACGCAGGCTATTATTCACCGGTTCACACTCTGTAATTGACACTACTCTATTCATCAAGCACACAAACGAGGCATGGAAAGTGCACCTCGACGAGACACATCATTAGTACTGATCTGCTGTGGATGGCCCTTTGTCTGTCTTTTTCACCCCACTCTCGCCACCTCTTCCTCTTACTATAAACAAACAGGCAGAGGAGGCACTGCGGAGTGAAAAAAAAAGAAAAAGAAAAAAGAAAGCACTGCTCGAAACAAAAACGCTCACTTTTGCTGAATCAAATTGAATCAAAAGGGTCCTCGGAGAGAACAGATTTGAATGCAAATGAATGCAGCAGCAGATGTGCGTCTGTGAGTCTGACTGTATTGAACAATGTGTGCCAGGCACGGTACATCATCTCCACTGACAGACACACTGACAAGCAATTTCGCTGCTGTCAGACAAAAGCCGTTAATCTGGTGAAAAGTACATTTTTCTTAAGAGTGATGATTATTGACACCGCTGGGTTTCAAGGGCCAGAGAGGTCGCGAGGCTCTCTCACATTCACGTTTCAGCTCAGGTAGGCAACAGGGCTGTTTTGCATGAGGCGGCGATTTAGACAACGCTTGTCATTATGTGAACTAAGGTTTTTCACAAAACAGCGTCGTTGTACTTGTTGAATAAATGAAGTGTGCTGTGTAATGAGCAAATGACTTGTTTTGTTTAGTTTTTTGGACACGGTCTCTTGGGTGCGCGCCACTTACCGAGTTCATGAGGTAATTCATGGCAGAAAACAGCCACTGATGTACTGATGCCTCCCGTCAGGTTCGCACTGAATGCTGCACCTGGAGAGGTAAGAGGTTGAGGAAATGTCAGGGAAAGAAGAAAATATGAGACATAATGTGTGTATCAGTGAGCTTCAGGGCGGCTGTTTCCCCCCTGCTAAGCTAAGCTAACTGACGGCTGTTGGAGGCTTCGTATTTAGCGCTTTAGCTCCTTACTTTTATAAAGAGAAAGTATTTTATGGTAACAATAAACTAATCAAAACCTCTGTGGCGTTTCATGAGGCCTCCTGAGTTATTCACCTAAAGTGGACACGGTGCAGATAAAACACAAAATCAGAACCTCGTACCTATCGCCAGGCCGTCACTGAAGTTATGCATGCCGTCGCCCATGATGACCATCCAGGCGATGCTGGCTATCCCAGCGTCCTTCATCTCCTGGTCTGAGTGGCAGTTCCCACCGTGAGAGTGCCCGTGTCCGTGCGAGTGTCCGTGGCCGCGCTGCTTGGCCTTGCGTCCATTCTCCTTGGTGGGTGACTGGCGGTCTTGTTGGGGGTGCGCGGGCGCAAGTGGCGTCATGTTGGTGGGAGAGTCGGGCGTCTGGATCTCGGTGAGCTGCGTGTCGTTGTGCCCGTTGTCGCAGGAGACGGCGGTGCTGTCGGGGTCTGGAGAAGAGAGGAGATGTTAACGGTGACAGCCGCGGAGACAGCGCCCCCTGCAGCCAGGCGGCGGTGAACACAGTGCAGGGTCAGCCGACTGCATGACTGAACACCTCGTACCTTCACTGAGGGACTTCAGGTGCAGCCACTCTGCATCTGAGCGGCGGTTTAACTTGTGATCTGACAACTTCCTGCCGATCTTGCCCTCCTCACTCGCCTTCTTCATGTCCTGTGAGCGGAGACACAATTTTAAGCTCCATCCACAGACATTCATAACATGTCTGTATCAACAAGAAGCAAGAATATAGCAGACAAAAGCAAAGGTTTGTGAGAATTAGTGTCTGATAACAGTCCTTCAACAGCCTAGTCCGCGTCTGTTCATCTTACCCTGTGGTCTTTGTAGTGCTTAAACATGCCGATACAGTGTTCGATGATGAAGAGGAGGTAGATGCCAGCCAGCGCTGTGAGGCCCTTCCACACTCCATCGAAGGCTGTTGCCAGATCGGTTTCTTCTTCGCCCTTGGCATGCTCGCCGTGGTCGTGCTGCCCTTGAGACTGGAGACAGGAAGAGGAACAGAAGACGAATGAGAGGAGTGAGGCGCTGGGATTGCACATTTATCAGTACAGAGATTTTATTTTCTAGAGACGCGCAGATCAAATCCCTGATGCCTCTTACTGTTGAGTGTGGGTGAAGAAGAGGACGGAGGGGACATTTACTGACAACTGGTCAGAGGAAGAGCGGCTTACATATAAATATCCAGAGCTAAGTCAGAGGTTACTACTGCTCATCAGATGTATAACACTGCTGTAGAAAATGTTTAATTAATGTTGTGGCTCCAGAGGTCTCTGAGGTTGGTTAGGCGTGACCAGCAGGAACAGCAGCTACACACTTTCCATATTTTGCAAATGTTAGGTTACAGTTACAGAATTCCTTAGAGCTAAGCAGTTTTATAAGCAGCCTGGATTGAACGCAGCAGGTGATTCGAACACTCATTGTAATCACGAGTGAGGCTTGACTTGGACTCTACCCTAAAGACTTGAGCATCTCTGCCGTACACCGATTGTGCTCTGGCTGTCTGGGTTGTACTCACATGGGGCATCAGATGGAGGAGAGCGTCGCCACTGAGCGTGCCCACTGCCAGCGCCACCAAGAAGGTGAGCAGGAACTTGAAGCAGGCTTGGTTGAGGATGGGTACGAGCACCACGCCCAGCAGAGACAGCAGGCTGATGATGGTGATGGACACAAAGCCCCACAGCCACACCCACACTGGAGAAAGAGACAAAGACAGGGAGGAAGATGAGTATTATTTACTGAAGAGCGAGGTCAGGAGCTCAGGGCTCGTTAGGCGCAGCGTTTTGAAGATGTAGAAGGACTCTTCAACTGTGAAAGTCCATTAAAAAGATGTCAGGACGACACAGGACCTGTATTCAAATGCTGTCACGATTTCAGCCAGCTGGAGTAACGACTACACAAACAGCCACAGCTCCCCCCTTCACATGCGAAGGAAATCTGTCCTCCGGAGGTTTTCAATCCATGCGTCCTTGTGATGACACGAGACGTCTGAAGTAAGAAATGTGAAGAGGCATTTTGGCAGAATTCTGTTCTCCTCGTTTTTCCCCCCCCATTCACGACACGTGAAGCAGAAGAGAAGAAGTCAGAAAGTTACACTATCATTTAAACTGTCAGTCCACCTGTCCACCAGGACGCCGTTCAAAACAGCTTGAGAAAAACCTTCTGATTCGTTCGTCACAGAGGACAAAATGTTTAATGTCGTATGAAATTCAATGTCACGCCAAAGCAGCTGGTGCGTTTGCTAAAGCGATGCAGGGTCCTTCACTGCTGACATTCAGCTAAAGGACTTCTACTGACTGAAACACCTCACTGACTGCAGCGAGGTGTTTCAGGAGTGTGTCACAACAAACTAATGCTCCGTTTATATGATACAGAAATAAACCTTCTTTACAGATTTAGGTTATGTAGGTTATTTATGTTTTAAAAAACCATGAAACGTATTGTCAGATCAAAGAGTTTGAACCAAAAGAACAACGAGCACCAAACAAACAAAAAGAGCCGAAGCTTCCACCGAGCCGGAGGGAAAAAATGACTAATAACTGTAAAATCACACCGGCAGACGCACTTCCTCTCCTCATCTAATCGGCCCCAGGTGGTGTCGCTTGTGAAGAGATGATGTGAAACATGTCTAATGCCTGACAGAGTGGTCTTTAGAGAGACTGAATCAAGCTGTTACTGTCCCATTACCCAGCTGCAGGATTAAAAAATATTACAAAAAAAGTCTCTCCCCGGGCAGCCGTCTCTCCGCCCAGAAAACAGGAGGCTGGAGGAGCTCCTCCGGGGGCAAATATTTTAACTGAAGAGGAAGGCCCTGATGAGTGCTGATTACACGGCCACTTGTCATTAGCTTTTGTGGATCCCAAAACCCTGACTCTCATTGCCGGTTTACATGTGACCTCTGGGAGGAGATCTGGTTGGTGTGTCCTGTACGGACGCCTCTACATGAGCCTTGTCACCTGTCGGTATGTGTTGCATTTACCTGCTGGTGACGGAGTCTTGCATCTGACACCGTGACGCTTCCTTTGAAGGCCCAAGACAGACTGTACAGGCCACAGTGAGCGCCGTACTCACTCAGGTCTCGACTTGAACTATTTGAATTTAAACCAGGTACAATATTTTGACAGCTTTCTCAGCCCCTTTCTTAATGTAACCGCCAGCATGTAAATGCAACACACAAAAGTCTTGGTTATGTAAATAAATGCAAAAACAATTGTTAATATGCACAAAGCACTTATATGTTGGGTGATATCTGTTTGTATTTTTAAAGCAAATACATTTGCCAGCTTTGACAAATCATAATGCACCTTTGTAAATCTTGTTTACTGCATATATTTTGGATACAACTGCTAAAATGTTTGAATAAGGTATGCATAGAGCATATTTGGTCTGAGTTTGAGACTGATCCTGTATTAATATCTGATAAAGATAACTCCTTAATGTGCATTGGTAACACAGAATAAATCCAGGATCTGTGTCCCCACTAGGTTTGATAGCATTAATGTGACCTAAAGTCTCTACATGTGCAGCATTTTAGATTGTTTCTTTTATGTTAAACCTTAAAAGAAATGCTCCCTGCTTCATATGTAGAGCAGTAGACCACGACTAGCATCTGCAGTTATAATGTGCCAGTTAATAAACTGTACGTATTGTGCAGCCTCATCGTCCAACTGAACAGGCTGAAATAATTTTCTCATCATAGATGAAAAGTCATCCTAAGTAACATTCTTATTGTTACCACTATTTTCAATGTGCTTTACAAAAGTAAGTGACTGCTGAGAGGCTACTGTATATTAGCCAGACAGGTCTTTCACGCTCATCTATTCTAACTCATTACTCTTATACAGCTGTGGTTTTGTGCGTGTGTTGACGTGGTGGTGTGCAAGGGCGCAAGAAGGCGGCGATAAGGGAACCAAAGAGAGGAGAAGGAGACTCACTGGTCTGTGTCTTCTCTCCAATTACGCATCTCCTGTGAGAAAAATGGCCCTGGGTGTCGCTTAGGCTCTCCTAATTGGCACAACGTCAAACGAGAGAGGAGTGGGGACCAGGAAGAAACCAACTGCAAGTTTTCTGAGCTCCCCCATGGCTGCCAGCAGGAGGTAAATGAGAGGTAGCTTCGTGGCGTGTGATGCCTACGGTTGAGTCTTGGTGCACCACTGCAGACAAATCTAGTGCCTTTAGTTTTCCACTAATGAGGAGCCATTCCTGGCCTTTTGACCCGTTCGTGCTGTCTTCCTCGTCGTCATTACCCTTTTTACGGCTGTTTTCAGTGGTGACACACTGCTGCCGGAGGCACGTGTGATGCAGGTGCCTCCAGAGGACTGTGTGGTTAATAATTACAGATTTAAGAGGGCGAACAGTTAGGGAATTCCTCCAATCTCACGGTTAAACTTAAGTGCCAGCAGCTTTGACAGTGATTTGTTTTCACAAATAGGCCACTTTCTAACACTAATTAAAATACATCCAGGCTGTGCAGAACATCTTATGACCCCACACGCGGTGTTGTCCTTTGTTGTTTACAGTGAAAGCTTCCAAACTTCTTTCTAATTTGCAACTACTTGAAAACTAAAGATTACGCTGCAGCCATGAAACCGAACGTGAGAACAAATAAATGCAGCAGGTGTAAATGCAGCGTGGTCAGATTGATTATCACACAATGCATTTTCATTCCAGGTGGATATGTGTTATTTATTCCTAGAGATTTACACGCTCGACCCACTGATACACACACACACACAGTATGATAATACATCAGTCTTAAGAAAAAGCAGCCTTTTCTATGCTTTGCTATTTTTGCGTGCAGGAACTGTGATAAATGGTCCTGGTTTGCTTTGTAGCAAACTTTTATGTCTTTATGAGCGTTATTTCATGACATGTAACTCATTAACTCTAAAACACAGATTTTATGATTTGCATTCTCATAAACCTAGAAACACTGTGCAGCAGAGCGGGGCTTAACATTGACCTTCATTCTTTAGAGCTGATCTTTCTGGCTTTTCTTTTTGAACATAATTAATTCAGGGATTTGGAACTCATAGCGAGGCGAGAGAGATCACCGCAGGCAAGACGCCTTTTTCAGACGTGAGCGAGATGAGGCCACAATTTCTAAATTGTCAGCACATGCTAGGACCACTCGTTTGCTGCCATGGCAACTAAAATCATAAATGACAAGCGGCACACATTGCCATAGACACAAATCACGCAGTTAGGCAAGCGAATGATCCTGAGTGTCAATCACATGATGTGCTCTAATAAGAAGAGATGGATGTGATGTGGCCGTCTAATCATTCAAACATTAACTTTCTCCCAGTGAATAGCCAAAAGAAAAAATTCTCTCTTCCTGGATGGCCCAAGACACAAATGGCAGGCCAACCAATCATTATATAGTCAGCTCGCTAAGTACAGTCACTGCCATCAGCTCGTGCTGATGGCCATTAGTTATGCATATGCTCACTGGGCATATCACTGGGAGTTGTGATTGACTGAATAATTCATCAATTAAGGATTATGCTAAATACTTGCTGCACCCATAAACACATCTAAAAAATAACCAATATATTTTCCCACACGTTATATGGCTGACACAGCTCGCACAACCCCTTTTCCAAACATTTAGAGGCTAAAGAAGTTTAAAGGATTAAGAGGTCATTCACAGTCCTGCTGGTTTTTATTCATGCCATCCACACCTCCCGCTGCAGCTGGATGCATTTAGCTATAGTTTACCTGTAAACCAGTAAATCATGTGTTTACAGACTGCAGCTTCCAGTGTGCAACCATGAATACGAAGCATGATTTGCTGAAAAGGAAACGTGCGGTCTGAGTATTTATAAAGATTAAACAAAGGTGATTGTACGGATAACTCTGTGGCAGTGTGGTAACACACTTGGTTGTGCTATCAAGATCAAAGAGCACAGTTCACACCTCTCTTATAATGAAACTGTGCCACAGTTCTGTGCGACTCGAGAGCGTACTCTCAAGCCAAAAACCACCCGAGCCTGCTGTCTTACACTCAAAGCCATTAGGCATTATGCTTTCTTCATCTATAAATAAAAGTTAATTAAGCGCCGGGTTGTAGAAATACAAGAAGCTTAAGATTAGTCAGCACCAGCCTATTCATTGGCTCTCAAATTACTCGACTGACTTTCAATATCCTGTTTGTTGTTTTTTTTAACTAAAGCCAGTGTTGAAATTACACTCTGGTGACTGTTCACTGCTGCTATGGATAGCAGAAGATGAGAAACAAAAACTGCCATGTCAATATACTGAAATTAAGTAAATATGGAGGATTATGGATTGTTACAATTCCTGGTTCACTTCAGTTATATATACTGTAAAGCACGGCTTGATTAGTTCAGATAATCATTCTATCATACAGATCTGACACTCCTCCTCAAGAGAGGAGCGCCAAGTTACACATGCTGATAGCATCACTTTCAAAATGCTGTGGTTTATGGTGATGTGCCTGTGGTTTACATATTACAAAGATTGTGGTTTCCTCTGGCCGATGGAACCAGATAAAGACAGTAACTTACTTTAAGACACCAAATTCTTATCACTATAAATGTTACTCAAAGCTAGCTGTTCTGTAAATGAACCTATTATTTCACTGAAATATAATTCCATTCAAAGTCTCAATAGTATCTCACCTTTTGTTGTTGTTTTTTTCTCGGTAAAGTCTCTGTCTGAGGGACGCTCACGTGACGCCACCGCTGTTTTATTGGGTTCTGAATATGAACCAATTATCTGCTGAACAAACACGCTGACGAGTTAAAACGTACTGTTGCTGATCCATTGTGCAAATAAAGTCCATTGTGACACTGGTGATATCTAAGCACTACATTTTTGTTGCTTTGCTCTGGAGTGAGCTGTTGATCTTTAAAATCCATATGAAGTGTAAAGAATCTCCAGTAAAGCAGGATGTTGATCGGCAGTGACAAGAGCTTTCAAATCTAAACGTATGGCAGCACAGAACAAATATCACAGGGAAAAGGTGCTTCCACGGGCGAGTGAAGACAGAGCGTGAGTGATGTTTTGCATGTTGGTGATGCAACTTCTAGCTACGAATCACCTCTTTTGGCTGTGCATTAGTTTTAAGCGGAACAACAGTTAGGGTGCAGGCTCTTGGCAGGAATTAAACTGACCAGCGCTCTCTCTACTTATATCATTTTCCCTTAACATATTGAATAAATAACATTTTAGTATTCTCCCTTCCATAATTTCCTGTTGAAATTTCAAACGTCCGACCTCCAAACGTACAAGGTGATCAACACCGAATGGAAACAAAAAACTAGGGCTGACCCGAATGTCATTTTTTGAGCTTTAATAACGCTTCGATAGTAATTAACAGCGAATAATCGAAGCTTAGCACCCTCCAACTGGGTTGGTGGCTGCTGCGCACAGCAGGGGGAACAGTTGCTGAGATTTCAGAGTGAGAGTCTGATCCAAGCAGGTCCAGAGCAGAAACCGGGCGGGGGTCCAGGCGGAGAGCAGACGGGATGAGCGGTATTTCCGGTAGCGAACTAAATCTAACACATTATTATGCAACTTTTATTATAGCGACTAAATGCTCTTCTTATACAATCGGCCTAATATAAATATTTAAATGTGTTCATTATGCTGTTGTTTGTTTGTTTCCAGCCTACAGTTTACTGATTAATTTTACTTAATTAACTGTTTTGATCTGTAATGAAATTAAGCAATTGTAAAATGAATAGACGACATGACTTCAAACACTACTGCTGTCATCACTCAGGTTAAAGTGCTCCCACACAGCTTAGGACTTCATTTTGTTTTCCTTTTGATGTAAACTGAAACTTTATGTTCACTGCAGTCAGCGGAGGTCAGGCGCACGAAAAAAAACCTTCAATAAGCAAATCCCAAAATTGCAAATCAAATGTGTACCCAACAATCTAATGTTTGAATATTCGGGCCCAGCCCTACAAAAGACCATGGCTGACCGTGACAAACTGATGTTTCTTGTGTACAAACAACTGAACTGTCAGCAGTGCCCTCGTCTTGCTTTCTCACACAGCGGTAAACATTCTGCATGCGCTGGCTGTCTGCTCCAAACGCCTCAATTTGTTTTTAGTAATTATAATTTAGACAGAATAGAATAGGGGCAGTAGTCTGACAACACAAATATGTTTTCCAACTTATCCAGTCCTGGAAATGATTAAAATCAAATCCCTTACTTTTCCATGCTGTGTAGGAACCCTGCTAACATGCATAACGAGGATGAGCACCGTCTTTCCCTGCCCTTCATATTCTCACTATAAAGCATGTCTTGCAGAAAAACAGAGAAATAAGAATATCCAAAACAACAAACAGAGACTGCTGGTCACAGCCTTGTTTGGGTCTGGAGTAAAACCTGAGTGGGGTCTGGGAGTCTCGCCGAAAAGTTTGTTTCATTCAACATTACACGTCTTTTCAGACAAAACTGACTGGATCAATAAGAAACTTGGCTCTTACCGGAGCTGACGGGCTCCAGGGCTTCCTGCTTCACATCCATCTGGTGGTAATGGCGGATGCAGACGCGACTATCTATCTGGTAGAGCAGGGCAGGACACAGGTAGGTGAACTGGCTGGGGGAGATGAGCGATTCGGGACTCAGGCCGTAGTAGGTGAGCAGCTGAGTCAGGTTCAAACACTGGAAGGAGATGGTTCAGAGTGAGGGGAAGAAACCACTATGCTCCATGCAAAATATATCCAATAAATATCAAATACTGACGCCTGTATACGTGAAAGGTGGCTGTAAAAGCAAAGTACTACTGTGTGGAACGTACTGACATACGGACAGCGGAGTGGTTGCTAGCCCTACACAGGGGTGAATGAATGATACTCAAACACTTTACAGGTAATGTCGAGGATGTTTTGACCCTTACAGTGTTGATTGATAAATCAACCAAGCTGCTCCATAAAGCAGAGCCAAACACTTCCAACAAAGTCTCTTTAAGTGTTGTGTCATAGGGGATCAGAAATAACTATACAAGCAGTAGTAGCAGCAACAAGAGAGACTCTACGTTTCTATTATTATATATTCTACAGTTTGTTTTACTGATCAGGTCATCAGCAGGACACTAACAAATATTTTTCCAGGTCTTTTCTTTCGTATCAAATTACTGAGACATTTCTAAGAATGCGTCCATATTTGAATCACGAGTTCTTGAAGTGGAGATTCTCGCACGTCAACTAGTTCAAACTAGTCCTACCTCCTCATGCTGATGAAACAGTCCACCTGGATGGGCAGACAAGACAGGGACTGGCAAAGTGGGGGAGGCGGACCCTCTTCGTGCTTCTCTCTTATCTTTATGAGAGTGACCGTGATCGCGGTCAAGGTCGTGACTGTGTTCGTGTTGATGGTCATGGTCATCAGACTCGGGTGTGACAGGAGAGGGCGTTTTGCCTCGCCCTCTCTGTCCTCTGGCCCTGGCTGGCTTTCTCGGCTTCTTAGGCCGGCTTTCTGCAGTGGCAGGAGAGGACTGCAGCTCCTGAGGGGCCCGGGGCGGCTCCAGCTGGGGAGAGGGCTGCTGTTGTAGGTTGACGGGGGGAATGTCTGTGCCTGTCTGCGCTTCGTGGACATGATCGCGGTCATGTTGGTGATCACTGTGAGGTTGAGAAGACAGGTCCTTGTGGTTGGAGTGCACCTGCTCACGTTTGTGCTCTGTGTCATGTGTGTGATCGTGGTCGTGGGGATGATCATGATCATGCGCGCCCTGCACATGTCCGTCAGAATGTTTATGGTCACTAACCTCTACCTTGGCGTGGTCATGGTCATGTTTATGGTCATCACCAGCAGCTGGACTGGCAGCAGTGGTGTCCTGGCTGCACCGTGTGGGAACCTGTTCTGTGTGTGGATGGTGGGAGCCGGGCTTGTGGCGTGGATGCCCATGCCCATGTCCGTGACCCTGGCTATGGCCTTCGCTGGTGGATGAATGTGTGTGAAGCCCCTCCTGCACATCCAGCAGGTCGAGGTGAGCTACGTGGTCGTGGCCCAGATCCTCGTGATCCACATCAACCACCTTCACTTCGCCCAGACCCAGGCTAAACAGCAGACTTTGAAAGCCCTGGAAATCTAGACGGTCTTTCTGGCCGTAGCGCCTGAACAGCTGCTGGATGTAGAAGCGCTGCTCCTCCTCTAGAGAGTGCCCCTGAGTGCTCCTGGCCCCCGGGGTCAGAGTGGCTCCTCTAACGTACGGAGCCTCAGAAATCTGCAGGTCGCTGTGGACGTGGTTGTGGTCGGCGTGGTGATGCCCATCGTGCTGATGGCTGTGCCCTTCTCCGTGGCAGTGGTTGCACTGATGGAAGAGGAAGGTGAGCACACACAGGAAACAGAACTTGGTGTGCACGTGGACTCGCATTGTCCCCTGACTTCTGGTCCCCTGCCAAAACAGGAAAGTAGAAGTTTCAGAATTTGAATCACTAAAAGACTATTCTCAGAACTAATTTAGAAATTAAAGCAGGACGGCGGGATTAAAAAAACAAAAAAAACATTGTAGAACTTCTGGTGTTAATTAATCAATCCTGATTGAATCAATCAATTTTGGCCTTACAAAGCCAGATCAGAGCTTCTCTAGCAATTACGCACCAACATTCTAAGCTAACAAGGGCTGCAAATCATGCATGAATACAACATTCAAACCACCTAAGCTGCTACCTTTAACTTAGCACATTTCATAGCTGAATCCGGGAACCTTCTGGAACACAATAAACTCTCTACTGTGAATTGTGTAACAAATAGCTTGTCCCCCCCCCCACACACACACACTCTAAAAAGGCCTGAAGCAGCAATATCATTCCAGTCAAATGATCCTCACAAGGTCTCTTGTGAAGCCTGTGGGTGGTTGATGCGTGAGGGTTGGGGGTGGAGAGGTCAGATGAGGAATACTGCTGGATAATAGTAAAATGGCACATTGGCGCGCACACACTAGAGACCAGACACAGGCACAAAAAAAAAAAAAAAAAACGCACACAGGCCTTTGGCAGCCAGCTTGTTAGCAAAGTTGATACTGGATTTACAGCATGCACATCACGAGGGAATAGATGTGTGTTGCACAGACTACACATAATGGGCTAAATGTTAAAAACAAAGAAGGTGAAAGATCCTCCTCACGGTTAGCTTACAACAGATTGCCCACTGTAGTCTCGTGGGAGCATCAACAACAATTGTTTTCTTTCTGGATGTACCCACAGTAAGCAAGAAATTGCAAAACAAAAACACAGAGGAGGAGATGCAACGAATAAGTCAGAGATCACTTAAATAACATTACACAAGAGCCTCATTTTAAAACAGCAGACACTGTTACTGATACTCAGATTTTTGGTAAAGCGTAAAAAAAGAAAAATCTACCACTATAAAATCATCTATTCAACAAAAATATCTGACTCCTGAAAAGCATATTATCATATATTATATGATATAAGCATATTTTATGAGTAGGTTTGTTTTTAAAACTCCGATACCAGCTGTGGCTTAGTGGCCTATTAGCACTGCTGACGTTACCGTGTCTGTAAACACCACAATACTGCTTTAGGCTATTATCTAATTAGAATTTGAACTACAAGCTATGTTTTAATATACAGTATTGTACTTGTATTACTGTATTTGAATTATACACAGTAGAGTAATTTAATTTGTAACTTCATTTGAAAAGTGTTTGAAACAGCAGCACCGCTTTTTGAAACAGTCAATAACAGCTAAGCTTTCCGTTTCATGACTTTAAAGTCTGTAACAAATATATAAATATCAACAGGATAGCAATCTGCATGAGAAATGAAGTAAAATAAAAACACTTATAGTTATCAATTAGACCTGGAGAGACATGATCACTATAAGAGGTTTTTAGTGTATTTGCATCTCTCCCACAAAAATATTTAATACAATTCAGAAAGATTCAGCTTGGCTAAAACAAAGACCTTGTTTACTCTTCAAAGCCTTGATCATCGTGCAGACGACATTAACAGCTAATCAGCTTTCTGACTTTAAGCTCGTCATGGACTTCATTCTCCTCATGTAACAAGATCAAGAAGTCGTGTAAAAGTAGCGTTTATTATCAGTCTTTTAAAGTACGTAAGTTCTTAACGTAATGTCATATAGAGGGTAATTATTTTGTCAAAATGTAGACAAGGAGTCTTGGTGTGACTGAAATTTCTGCACAAACTACAGTTAAAAAACAGCCAAAACAGACCCAACTTTTACACTTTTATAACGAGTCATCCAGGTGACCGTGTTGCACAATTCAACACCTTCAAAGGGGCCTTAAGTCAAACATTTCAAAACCAAATAAAATCGGTTACTTAACACTGACTTGATTCTCATTCTTAATAACCCGAAGCGAGGCTACTTACCACAGCGTGCCCTTAAGTGAGTGTGAAATCAAGCTTGCCGAGGAAGTGAATGATGGCGTTGTGACTGAAGGGTGCAGACGTGAAGTGTGATTACAAGCCTACTTCATGGCTGTCGACAAGACAGTGTTTATAAACACGAGAGAGTGGTGACCTATGAACCTCACATCAGATAGGTTGAGGCGAAACCAGGACGTATTGGTAAGAGCACACCCTCTAAGCAGCAACAGAGCCTGCTGTGTTTGCCTGATTAGAGTCTTTGTTATGCTTGGCCTTTGAGGAAAACAAGATCTCTATTTAGTACGAGAGTTTAATTGTGTGTTACACAAACCACAATCTACAAAGTAATAAAAAATATCTAGTTAGTTGTACTGCAATATGCGCTGCAGGCACAATTGTTTGTTTCTCTTAAAGGGATATTAATGCAGGAAACAGCACATTACCTTGGTGTGTTTATTTCAGCACTGCAAGACAAGTAAATAATCCCACCGTTGTACTGTGAAACACAATAACTCTATAACTCACCGTAATGCGTTTCCTCCTGCTTGGCCCCCAGTCCTGAAGCTACAATATGAGGGGGGGGTTCCAACTCTTCTGAAATATGCACTCTGGAAAAATATTAAAGAGGACAGACAAGTTAAATGCAGACTCATCTGTAGAAAAAAATCCACTCACATGACAAAACGTGATCTCAAGCTGTGCCGTTGTTGTTGAGCTTTGTAACCACGGTAAATAAGTGAAATGTGTCTTCAAAATGAGATCACGGCAGCTATGATATGTATGAGTGCAGGCTGCACTTCATTTACAAGTGAGACAATGCTGTTGTGGGAAGACTGGTGACCAGTCTATAAAAATGTCTGCCAATTTAGGAAGGTGATTCAGTCCTTTCTTGCCATTACTGCACCCTCCCTGCCCCATCCTGTTCACCTCCATCTGCACATTGTCAGGAAGGCTCACCATATAGGGGAGAGCAGGGTGAGTTGAGACAGTTTTTAATTTATGTGTCTTTAAAGTGAGGACTTGACAGTAAGGTCTCCAACTAAAATATCTATTTTAGGATGTGGTGCATCCCTGGGAATAATCAATTTAGATCTAAAATAAACGGTTTTCAAAATACGGCTTTCCAAAAAAAAAAAAAAAAATAGTGGACTCTTGGCTCAACTTACGCCAAATGAGTTGAGCAACATGGGGGTCGGTGACATCAGTGGCATTTTATCATGCAAACTCAAACACCAGTTCCCAACATTTAATTGCATTTAGATAGTGAAACATTGCAGCTATGTCTCCTAGTTGTTTCATATCAATGTATCGCTTTAAAGCCATCCTGTGTATCACCACGTCCTGTGCCTCCTGATGTATGGACTTCCCCTTTTGTACCTCTGTCCAAATCCACAAGAGGAGCTGAAGCCTGTCTGTCTTACATTTATAGAAGCATGACATGATGGTTTCTGGTCTAAAATGCATAATGTCAAATCATTTCGGTTCATGCATAAAAATGCAATGTAAAATTACAGTAAAATATCTGGCTCAACTTCCCCCAGGTCTTTTGGCTCAAATTACCCCATAATTGTGTCATGCAGCAGTTAAAAGGTAACGTCATGCTAACGTTATAGCCTCATATTGTAACTTCCTAAAGCACTAACACTTGACCAATATTGTCTATGGTTGCCAAGAAACAAGGGGTGGCTCAACTTCCCCACAGCTTCAAATCACCCCGCTCTCCCCTAAAGGGTGCGAATAGTCACTTTTACGTAATAACACTCCCGTTTTGTGTTACGCCCCACCAAACAACGTTGCACACGCACTAAAGCCGTGATACAAAGATCTTGAAAGGGTCCATGGAAGTTGACTGTGAGCAGCGTGACGTATTAAACAGTCAGTGGTATCTGCACATAAAAATAGATGGTTCATGTACAGATGATATGTCTAAATATTCCTACTGTCTGTTTTCCAATTCAAGCTTTTTTGTTTACATCTTTTATTAGGTCAGGCTGGAAGCCTTGCTGCTGCTGCTGCTGCTGCTATTGCAAAACCAGCACTAAGCCTGAAAGTTATATGTAGATGCCTGGTCCTATTTTAAAGCAGTATCTGTCACTTCAGAGGTCACTGGAGTGCACTTTCATAGCAGACATTTTGACATGTCACTGTAGGAAAAGCACAGGTGTTAATTATAAAAAGTAATGACGACTGAATTCCATTCAGCTGCTTCAGTTTCAGGGTCAGGCTAACTGTCACGCTGTCCAGGCTTACAGAATACGACTGATCCTTCATTATTGTTATTAGTAACGCTGCGCACGTCTAGGACAAGTCAGAAATGTCAGCGGCTACTGGACAACGTTTTCAAAGATATTTAATATTCAGGAAGAAAGGACACGTGCAGAAAGTGCAAACCTGTCAAGTGTGTGAACAACCAGGTGCATCCGATAACCAGGCAACAGAGCAAACGGCTTCTCAGAACAGGAACCGATGCAGTTGATCTGAGCTACAGCTGTTAAAATACAAACCCAGCTGTTCAATAACTTAAACACAAGGCTTTACATAACATTAAGCTGTTGCTGTTGAAGTGTTTGTACTGTGATGCAAACGTATAATGGGTCCAACCGAGGTGGTCGTCAGCACCTCCGCTATAAACAGCTTCTGGTAAACTCTGAAAAGCATTCATCGTATCATACCAACAGCCCGTTGTTATAATTTTGCATTAAAACAGCACAACTTCTCTCATATATTTCCACTGGATGTAACGGTGTGACCTCTTTACAACACAGCAGCTTAGTTTGTAAAGGTTTCAATCATGGCAAGCATAACGTCAATAATACATCGGAATATACATGTGATAATCAGTATTCATAACATTTGGGACAAAATTAAAAAGTGTAAGGGGTTAATAAATACTCTTTCTTTCTTGTTATTTAGAAATAACATGTTTAATCAAGACTACTGTACTGTAACAACAACAACAACAACAACCAAGTTGAACAGCAGTGAAAGTGAAACTGTACTATCATTAACTTAACTACATTTTTCAGTACATTACTGCATTCCTCAAAAATATTATCCCATGTCTTTTCCAGGTTGTTGTTGAGAACAGGAATCCTGTTTTTTTTTCTCAAGGAAAAAAAAAAAAAAAACTGACTTTGGCCCTTAAGCTGCTTCATATGATTCTCACACGACCGGCTGTACACATCCTTCTCGAGATCACGCCGAAGAATGCAGGGAAACAGCGAGAGAAATCTATGAACCCTAAAAATCTCCTCTGGTTGTTTTTTGTTGTTGTTACAAAACAAGTAGAAGATAAATAGGTACAGTGTTTTGGTTTTGCCAAATATCCTGAATGACATTTATATTTCTCACAAAATACAACTCCAATGCAACATCTCTGCATTAAGAAAAACGTAACACATGTTACAGCTTTTAATGCTATCTGTCCTACATTATTTGGTATTATGTCCAGTACTGTTTTGGGTCTCAGTGTCTGTTGCAGCAGGAAGGTTTCCAACAAATCAAGGCAAAGCAATTCTTTCACATTGCCTCGTGCTTCCTGCCCCTGAAGTCCAAAGAAATGGGAGTGTTCACTCAAATAGTGAAGGAGGTATGTTCAAATAAAAATAGGCAATAACATAACATTGCTCTCATAAAGGTTTCCCAAGGCTGTGATTGTTACATCTGAAACCATTAAGCTTCCACTTCTTAATGCATACTGCAAACTAGGGCTGAACGAGTAGGAAAAAAATATCTAATTGCGATTATTTTGACTGATATATGAATTGCGATATTAGCGGGAATGATCGTTTTTGTCTCATTTTCATTGAAAAACATATTTAAATGATTATGGTGTGATTTCTGCAAGGATCTCTACCAAACAAAGATGTAGAATATGACGTGATGGCCAAATAGTATTTCGCCACACATGTTGCCATAAACAAATATACCACCTCCTGCGATTTGAAAATTGCATTAGGTGATGTTGCGATTTTGATAAAATTTCGATTAATTGTTCAGCCAAACTAAGTGGGGAGTGTCAGACCATACAAATATTATACAAACATGTCAGAGTGGAAGCTTTCTTTGTTAAGGCCTGAGGCGTGCAGCAGAGGGTAAGATGTCAGCTGCCACATGGACCCAACTCACAGCAGATGGTCTGTGGGAATCCAAAGAGGACCACGATCAGGACACCTTAGAGGCACATCTCTGCTGGCAATCACTGACGACAGCAAGAGAAATAACAGATTGTCAACCGCTTACCCATCAGTGTTTCCCGAGCCATCTGATGGTGATGTGCACAGTGAGACGTTACCAACACCGGCAGACAGAATGTGAAATCATTACAGCTTGGCTCAACTGTCCACAAGGAGCACAAGCCAGTTACACCTCATGTTTACAGCCATAATGGTTAGTCATGGACAACCACCCACTACTGCTGCAAAACACTTGATCAAGGTAGTTATTTTGACAGGTCAAACTAGCAATCCACTGATCAAGAGTAGCTATTCTGTGCAATTTGTCATAAGCTGTGCGGTAGGTCCGCTGCAAATCTCCTGACTCAAGCACCTGGCATATTCACAGTGTTGTAGAAAGCCTTTATCTTGTAGCAACAAACCTGATAATAGCACACCCTATCACAGACGCAAGTCACACAAGTTCAAATTCCAGCTACTCCAAACAGCCTCAAAGGTCCGTGTGATCGTCTTAATTAAGTCGGCTCTGTGAGTAAGAACTTCGTCTGTGCGGGCTACCATGACACATGCGGGTTCAAATACAACCGGCGTAAACAGGTCACAACATCTTACCGAGTCAAACAGCCCCATCCGCGACAACAAATACCACATCAAGTTCAAGTTTTGCAGGTTGAAGCCACTGAGTCAGAGAGAAGACGCTGTGCATGGTGATGAATTCCTCGGGTGGAAATCAGGGAGCTGCTGCAGTGCAACACAGCAAAGACCACTGTGGCAAGACGCAGGTGCGTGGATGATGCTCCGTGGCCTGGAAACACGTTCATCACAGTGTAAAAAGAATCTAAGGCCGCAAGACTAAACTAGACACAGACAAGTAAACACGAGAATCCGCTGGGGGGGGGGGGGGGGGTACACTGTGCAGATGTCAAAAAATAACACCTTGGCAAAACAAAGAGTCATGCTTACCTCTGATCAGACACCAAAAAAAAAGAAAAGCCAAAAAGGACGGGAGTTCACGGCACACCAATTCAAACAGTTCACATCAGCACTAAAACAAGTAACAGGATCAGTGTTTTGAGGCTTTTGAGTCGAGTGACTTAACTAATTTGTACGGGGAGGACGGGAGGCCCAGGGAGGGAATGTGTGCGTATTTGAGCAGTCAGGGAGCTGAGTCTAGGATCAACCACCTGACCAGCTACTCATGGTGTACTTAGGTGTGTGTGTGTGTGTGTTTGTGTGTGTGTGGTTGTTAGTGTACTATTGGTAGGACATGATGCCCATTTTAGTATTTTGCCTTGATGTAAAGTCAGCAATTTGAAATGAGTAAAATATAACACCGTGTTCATTAAAACAGTGGAATGTCCTCGGGAAAAAAACCTCCTCACCAACTTCTCACAAATATTTTAAGCTCAACCACTTAATGACAGCAGTGAGCCGGACTGACCCACACCTTGTCCTGCAGGCTTAGCCTGACATATAGAACAGAGGTATGTGCTCTGTCTAGATTATGGTTTTAAAGGTGTTGCTGGGAACAATATATTTGTACTCTAATATAGCCAGTGCCCAAGCTAACAGCGGTTATTCAACAACAAATGTTAATAGTGCTCCTAAATTAAGTCCTACAGAAACAAGACTGAGGATATAATGGATGTGTTGGTTAATGGATTTTAGCAAGCACTACTCAAAATGCCCTGTCCGCATTAAAGACATCTAAACAGCAGGAGTGTGGGAATGGCGTTACATGTGCAGCAGATTGTGGACATTATGAACACTAAACAAACAGACCAGTCAGGCGTATGTTTACAAAATTCTTATTAGAAACCTGCAGCTGGCCGCAGCGGTGACTTTCACCGAGGGTTTGTACTGCAAGGTATCAAGGTAGGGTTACATTAAAAAAAAGCAAACAAGTCTAACAACCTCCCATGCTTATAAAGGTCTTTGGTTTTTAAGGGAAGATGAAGTGAATCTCTAATCGAACTGTCAACAACAGATTTACTGTTGGGGCTGGACGGTAACACAAGCAGACAAAGGCCATTTTAGCTAATTATATTGTAGGACAATCTGGCATATTGATAAACACAGAGGCTTTAAATAACATTTAGCCCTATACAAAAACATCTCACAAAGCCATTTAAGGGTAATTCATGGTTTGTTTAATCATATTAGTGTTTGGGAGCCTGTGGCTTAGCATAATGCCCTTATGCTGTAGCTTTGTCCTCAGTGGACCTGAAACAGAAAATTCAAGGACTACATACTATTTTAACAAGAAATTCCATGCCAGGAAATGATGACGACGACAATGCAATCCTGTGTTCACTGTGTTTGCTTTCTTTGTATGCCAGTGTAATCCAAAAATAAGCAACAAAACCACTTGCAAACAGTTACATATACAAGCCTGGGCTTTATGTCCACATACAGTAAGCCCGCTCTAGAAGTTTAGCAAGCAAACAGGAGACCAAAACACAATTTCTGCAACAGCGTTCCAGACAGTGTGCGCATTTGAAATGACAGACAGAGTTGGGCACGCTGTGATACACAGAACAGCTAAACTCGCGAGGTCACACCTGTCAAAGGTTCGCTGAGCATCCACTCGCTTTTCCAGCACTGCCCTGCATCTCAGTCATGCAACTGTACTGAGTGGGATGTAAATCTTAAGAACTTGGGAAGCTGTTTACTACATTACAAAAGCATTTTAAAATCCTAATTACACAACGGTAGTCTCCACACAATAAGCTTCTGCTATACTTTCAAGTAGAGCTGCAACGATTAATTGATTAGTTGTCAACTATTAAAATCAATAGCCAACTATTTTGCTCATCGATTTGACAAAGGTTTAAAGAAAAAAAAGTAAAGATTCTCTGACTCCAGCTTCTTAAATGTGAATATTTTAAGTTACCATTCTTTGACAGTAATATATATATATTTAGGTTTTATGGACCAAACATCCATCCATCCATCATCAACCGCTTATACTGCGCTGGAGCCAATCCCAGCTGACATCAGGCGAAAGGCGGGGGACACCCTGGACAGGTCGCCAGTCCATCGCAGGGCAACACATAGACAAACAACCACTCACACATAATGTGGATGTGACACATTATATATTCACACCTAAGGACAATTTTAGAGACCAATTAACCTAGCCTGTCTTTGGATGGTGGGAGGACCCACGCGGACAACATGCAAACTCCACACAGAAAGGTTCATATAGCCTAATTTACCACTAGTATAGGCCTAATATTATTTCATATTTATATTTCGCTCGATGTCAGCTGGGATTGGCTCCAGCCCCCCCGCAACCCTGTACACAGGATGAGCGGTTGAAGACGGATGGATGGATAGGGGTCAATCAATTAAATTAGCCCAGACTGTACATTTTGACTGAGCTTCGTCAGCAGTTTTCCATCCAAATTTCCGACAGTTAACAAAATTGAAACTTAATCTGTATCTGGAGTGTGAGGAGGTGACATGTGTGGCTGATTTAATGAATCACGCACAGTGTAAACTTCCGTACAATCTGCTTATAATTTCTCAGGTTCATGAAAATCATTAAGGACAACAGGAGGGAAGGAGTTGTGTTTAAGATTCCTTAGAAACAAACACACATAAAACCAATGACTGATCACATCCTTCACAAATGTCAACCCACAGCAGTTAAGACGTTTTAATATTGAGGTGTAGGTTGAATGGACTGGTTTATGGGACTGTGTAGAATTACAAGATACATTTTTGGCTGATGGTACTTTTCCTGTAGGACTGCTAGGATTTCATGTGTTTATGTTAGAGGTGCCAAATATTGAAAAACAAACTTATTTTTCATACTCAGTGCTCTCATATTAGCACGCTAGTGTTTAGTGTTTATTAACTCTAAGCAAAAATTGACTCATGAGGACTCTAAAACTAAATTCCTCAACGTTTATACATCCTGTTACAACATATGCACGTCACATTTGCATATGACAAAAGGCAGTCACGACACATGACCTGCCGGCCCACTAAAACGCAATTTAATGTCAATTTCAAAAGCAACTCCGCCACAGAAATTCGCCTGGCTTTCAGATTAACCCGGTGAAGCCACGCTGCTCCTGAAACCGCCCATCAGTTCTCAGTCTGGTGAACCGAGAGGGGGGCTTGAACACCGCACGTGGTGACCGTAATGCAACACTGAGCTCGCTCGCCCCCGTCATTGAAACGTGCCCGCAAAAATGGCAAATCATCCACATGTAACTTAGTCGCCAAATGTCCAAAGCGAGCCTGTCAGAGCTACCCGAGATTTAAGATCAAAGCCCGTTTGTCCTGGTGCAGTCAAGCTAACGCTAACCTGGAAACGACGGCAAATAATCCGCCAGCTAACGTTAGCTAGCAGACGACTCCCAGGAAATTAGCTTACACAGCAAACAAAGAGCAACAATAACATTTGCTGTCTGAGCTTCCGTAACAAACGTTCGCCATAGCGGTTAATAACATCCACGCGTTGTGGCAAACACCGCCCGGGTCCATGTTGTGGGAGTGGATGAAAACAAATGGGTTTTTATATAGTTACCTCACTCGAGTGCCGTGTGCATCTCCTCTCCGCTCGGTACCAAAAAAAAAAAAAAGTCCTGGTCTGGTTTACGTCAACGCGCGACAGGCCAGTCATTCACCAACGCCTCTTGCGAACTTTCTGTAGAACACCGACGGGGGCGGGACGTAGAGTCTGCGCCGCGGGCCAACAGTCTGCGCTATCTGCGCAGCTCGCTCAAGAAAGCACTGAGGTTGTTTTTTTTTTTCCGCCAGATTGTGTCTGGGGCTGTCATATGACTAACTGAGGAAAAGGAGGTTCAGACCAGCGCAGTCACAAGGTGAACAAAGCCGCCATCAAAGAAATATTAATTTCCTCTCTGTAGAAATCACTGCAGCTCATCATTTGAGCACAGTAAGATTATGTCATAACCCCAGATCTGACACTGAACTTTGCCTTGTTTAAGTTTCTACAAGTAGAAAAGATCATTATTTTTAAACAAATGTTTACCCTTTTTTTTAACCACTTTAGTGTGGTCTCATCTTCATTTACCACATGTAGATGTCTCAAACCAGCACACCAAAAATTCAGGTAAGTAATTCAGCTCATCTACTTAAGTAAAAGTAGCAACACCACAGTGTACAAATGCTTTTATAAAATAATATAACAATAATAATAATAATGTACTTGAAGTACCAAACTAAAAGTATCATTATGCAGAATGTATTGTTGGTGCCCATTTGATAATAATGTATATTATAATCCTGGATTATAATTTCTGATGCATTAATGTGCGCATCACTTTAATGTTACAGCTGGTATTTGGGGCTAATTAAAATTTTTGTGGTTTCCCCACTGATATCAATAAAGTCTTATTAAGTCAACCTATAATAATACATCATCATCATTATATTTTGTATTATTAATCTCAGTCTGCAAAGTAACTCATAAGTGTAGTGGAGTAGAGGTATAGTAGCAGAAAATGAAAATTTTACAGTACCTGAGTAAACGTACTTAGTTATGTTCCACCACTGCAAATAAGGGCACGTCAAGGCTAGTTTTAGGTCTTCACAAAGTGTATTGAAACTACTGGTAGCCTAAATCCGAACCAGACAGAACGTAAAAAAAAGAGAATAAGGACTGGAATCCCTCAGATAGGGAAAGGAGAAGAGAGCTAAAAACGCAAGTTGAAACCAGCTGAATCTGACTTTTTTGGTGTGACGGTTCTTCTTTCACTTAGACCAAAGGTTTGAAGTAACACACACCTAACAGCTTGTTTTGTCTTAAATTACTTCAACATTGATGCTCTCACATGAATTAGTAAATAATAAAAACTAACACTGAACAAAATTAGAAACACAACACTTTTGTTTTTGCCCCATTAATCATGAGCTGAACTCAAAGATCTAAGACTTTCTCTATGAACACAAAAGGCCTATTCCTCTCAAATATTGTTCACAAATCTGTCAAAATCTGTGTTAGTGAGCACTTCTCCTTTGCCGAGATAACCCACCCACCTCACAGGTGTGGCATATCAAGATGATGATCAGACAGCATGGGGATTGCACAGGTGTGTCTTAGGCTGGCCACAATAAAAGGCCACTCGAAAATGTGCATTCCATCACACAGCACAACGCCACAGATGTCACAAGTTTTGAGGGAGCGTGCAGTTGGCATCCTGACTGCAGGAATGTCCACCAGAGCTGTTCATTTCTCTACCATAAGCCGTCTCCAAAGGCGTTTCAGAGAATTTGGCAGTACATCCAACCGGCCTCACAACCGCAGACCGCGTGTAACCACACCAGCCCAGGACCTCCACATCCAGCATCTTCACTTCCAAGATAGTCTGAGACCAGCCACCCGGACAGCTGCTGCAAAAATCAGTTTGCATAACCAAAGAATTTCTGCACAAACTGTCAGGAATGTCTCAGGGAAGCTCAGCTGCATGCTCGTCTTCCTCATCGGGGTCTCGACTGACCGCAACTTCGCGCAGCCATTGAAGAGGAGTGGACCAACACTCCACAGGCCACAATCAACAACCTGATCAACTCTATACGAAGGAGATGTGTTGCACTGCGGAACTGCACATTTTGGAGTGGCCTTTTATTGTGGCCAGCCTAGGGTTTTTTATTGTGGCAAGCCTAAGGCACAACTGTGCAATACCCATGCTGTCTGATCAGCATTAGACAAAGGTTTCTTAGCGGGGTAGGGTTGTGCTGTGTGAATTAGGACTCAGGACCTCAGTATTTTCATAAGCTTTGCTATACAGTCATGAACCTGGGAAAGTTAACGCTCCATGACTACAGGAAATTTAAATGAGAGCGAGAGAGAGAAAAAACATATCCGAGAATGAAAACATGCATCAATGCAAACTTGCATAACCCCTAAAATCCACTGAATCCGGCTACGGTTGTTGGAGCTGAACGCATTCATTCTAGTCAGTGCTTGTGAGTCCACCAGAAGCAGCTCTCCGCTCCGCAGCACAGAGCAGATCGTACCGGGCAGGAAGTCAGACACAGAACAGCAAAGAGAATCTGGTCAAAATTTTCAAAATAAAACACCCTGTGGAGAGACACCCAATTGTAAAACAGCAATAAACACAGTTAAAACAGACACAAAAAGAAATCAATACTTAATCATAGTGGAAGCACAAAAAGCAAACACTTGTCAGCAAAATCAGTCAGGCAAAACGCTCTGAAATGCTCCTTGTGGTATATGCAGCCTGAAGTTACAGAACCAAACGGGGTCACATAGAGCTGGGAAGAAGATAGTAGAAGCACAAAGCAGCCAAGTGTTGTAAGAATACCACATTGGCGGGTAAATATATTCTGCATATGATTTATATTTGACGGTAATTAGCAGCCAGCGTTCTTGTTGGTTGCATGTCGCACTGAAATTGGTCCCCCATATGCCAAGGTATCTAAAAGCGTTCATTGGTTGTTGTTTATGTTCTTTTCATGTTACTTGTGTTTGATTTGCATAGATTTGTAAGGGTTGGGTGTTAGGGGACAGGAGGGGAGAGTGAGTGTAGCCGCTTTCATACACAGATCAATGCAAAAAGAATATCCGCATATGTCGCATTCGCTAATTCATACAGAACAAAAGTTTGCAGCTTTATCACGACTAAAAAAGGACTTTACGGTCCAGCTTTATAGGAGCAAGCGGCGTTCCACGGCATGTCGTTTGTGGCCTTTCACAAACAGATCGTTCCGTCTTTCTGTCTCTTGTCTGTCACTAAGTTTTCTAGAGGTGGATATAATCTGCTCCATACCTTTCAGAAAGTGCAGCGAGCCGGCAGATTGGCGCAATTCCCCCGTAAAATACAGCAGCGTGAAAGCTGCTAGTGTGAGGAGCTAATTACAAAAGTTGTACTAGGAGGGTTTTTAGCTTTTAGCTAGTTGGCAGTCCAGTCAGTGTCTGACACACTGTCAGGTCCTCTAATGGTCCTGCTGTCCTCCCCAGAGATTGATCCAAAGGCTGTATAAAAAATGTTGATCCCACAAAACCTGTGATGCCGTGGCGTCAGAACCAGGAGGCCAGAAAAGATTGATAGTACAAAGTGAGCAGTCTGATGAGGAGGTTTAAGTTGAATGATAAAGCACAACAAGAGTGAGCAGTGATGAGATTCGAGTTGAATGTAAGTTTATAAAACAATTTACTGTTATGTCTTAAGTACATTTAATAGAAATAACATAATTTCGCTTTGGCCTCTTCTTTAGGTTTGTATTTGACATAATACCTTGTCATCTCAATTAAAAGTACAGAATTAAATGTTTATGTGACACAAAAGGCAATTTATTATTTTGGCCGGTAAAAGATATGTTTGGCCGGTGGATTTTTTCATCCACCAGCCACCTGGGCTTGCGTCGATCAGGAGATAGAGCGGGTTGTCTGTTAATCAGAAGACTGGCTCAGTCCCCTGCATGTCAGATCCTGAACCCCGAATCGGTGGCTGTTCCACCAGTGTGTATGAATGTGTGTGAATGTTAGTTTCTGTTTGAGCACTTGGGCTCAGTGTATGGATGTGTGTGAATGGTGAATGCGATGTAGTGTAAAAAGCACTCTGAGTGGTCGCAAAGACTAGAAAGGCGCTATACAAATGCAGAGCATTTACACCTTGGCCGATGAGCCAAAAAGTTCATTTCCACCCCTGGTAACCACCCCTTGCAGCTGCAGAGCTCTGTACTGTAGTTTCAAAGTTTATTAATTCTGAAACATACAAGCCCTGCCTATGCAAGCCGCTCCGCTCTGTGCTGTTCTCTAGTATATTTATTAATTCTAAACCTGTTGTGTTTCCAAATTACACCAAATGCACCACTGCACTCCCTTGGGTCCGCAGCAAGACACCCGCCACATGTTAAGTCGATTTCATAAACGGTTCTTGACATAACAGAAGTACAAACAGACACATAGATATTCCTGCCTTTATTAGCGAGATGTCAATTTGGATTTGTAGCCAGCTCTTATTATCATAACTGTAAAAATACATACACAAACCACAGAATAGGTTATTTGGATGTTAGAGAGTACCAGCGGCAGACGATGACCTCCGTCATTGCAACAATAATAAACATGTGGTTACCGTGAAACAGTTTGGTTAGGT
Source organism: Micropterus salmoides (assembly GCF_014851395.1). Taxonomy (NCBI): domain Eukaryota; kingdom Metazoa; phylum Chordata; class Actinopteri; order Centrarchiformes; family Centrarchidae; genus Micropterus; species Micropterus salmoides. The sequence continues at coordinate 5,288,941 of NW_024040596.1, read as the reverse complement.
TAAGGCACCAAAACTACTAAGTTGACTTTTAGTTTCACATAGGACACAAACATCGCTCTCCTGGGTTTAAATGCACAGATGAACTGCAGACGTATTTTGGGGGAGGACATCAAATTGGAATTAATAGTATATTTGTGTAATGAACACTAAGTGCCTCAGGTGTTCACCATCTCTGCGCTGATTTTACCTTTGACCTCTGTGCTTAGCCTCAGATGTATTTACCCTGGACTTTTTATACAGTTTTTCCAAGCAATCAATCAATTCATATGCAGTGCTCCAAGCAATCCATCAGGTGATATGCTCTGAGATTTCATGTCTTACCATATTATGTGGTATGGTAGAGAAAAGGCTATGAACCACTGACCTTCACTGTCTGTGTGTAGGTGGACGTGCGTGCGCAGGTGAGTGTGAAGCACTTGGACGCTCTGAGAGGACGCGTGGCTAATTTGTGTCGGCCTCGCGCCAGCTGGGTCCACTTCCCAGCTCCGCCTCACGCCAGGTTTCCCCTTTCATGTCGGCTGTCTCTCCCGATCACAGAGAGATTAATATCAAGTGATTGGCAGTCATGTTCTCACTTAGCACTCCAGTCATGGTGCCCCAGGGTCTCTGCCGGTCGTAAAGCAATGGTGAAAGTGCCATTGTGGCTTTCGCTGTCATTTAGCCAGTACCCAGCCTCAGCAGACAGAGGATGAAAAGTGCCAACGGCTGCATTGAATTATGAGCCCAACTCAGCCGCGGCCATATACACAACCCAGCACAGGGAGCCATTTCCTGCTGAAATGCCTCTTGCTGCAGATTACTGAGGTAATATTTCCTGCACTGCAACTAGAGTGGTTATGGTCCGCAGGCAATCCACCTGACACAGCTTTTGCCTACGGAGCGACGACAGGTATGAAAGACGAGGCATTGGCTCGTGGTGGAAATTGCCCTTTTTATCACACAGTGCTTAAAAAAGGTGAGGTGATTTTTAATGAGGACAACAAGTAGAACTTTTCACACCAGCCGAAGGCCAGAAGACCTTAAACAACTATCATGTGCATAATTACAGATATGAGAGAAATAGTTAATTCGAGTCATATACCCTATTATAAACCTACATTAACAGAGTCAAATTAAGGTCGTCCATCTTGAACGCGTCCACTTGATGGAAATAGGCATTGGGGATATGCAGTCTGAATCCTGTGCGTGTCTGTCTGTGTGTGTGTGTGTGTGTGTATCTGGCAGACATTTTGCTGATACAGAGCAATATTGGCACCGAAGCAGACCCGCTGGTGCTCTGTCCTGGAGGGCAGCCAAAGACAGAAAGAAAAAGACAGAGAGAGGGGGAAGAGACAGCAAGTGACAAGTTTTAAATATCAGCCCATTAGCCACCTGTAAACCCATCTAATGAGTGCTCATGGATTTTTCATTCCCTTTAATTGGGTAGAGGTTGGAGAAAGGCACTTGCTTGTTTCCCCTCAGGTTTGTTGTACTTGCCAAAGCTTTAACGCACACACACACACACTACTCCAATAGCCGACCAACACCCACCCTCTCTAACTCACACATTCTGGATCGATGTAAGCAGAGGGAGAGTGCCCAACAAGCTCCATTTGGCTTGCAGTCGGTCGGTATAAATATCGATTGACGAAGTAGATTGACAACTTGACAATATTAACGCACACCGTGCTCGGACATGTGTGCTGTGAATTAGGGCCGTCTTTTTCTTTTTTGTAATCACTTGCTTAAAAAGTGAGAAAAAAGTCTAATTTTACACACACTCATAAATGTGAACCCAAATGTGTTTTTGATTACTTAATGAAGCCCGATCAAAAGTGCTGTTAAAGGTCACTGATCAATGCAGATCAGTAAGTCAGAATTTCATATCCCAACTTACTTGCTATGTGTAATTAACACTGTGAGCACCAATTTGAGGTGGTGCCTCTCAAATCTCTATTCAGATTGTATTTTCTAAGTGACACGTCTGTTTTCACCTGCTGTTATAATGTGTCGAGACAGACGTAAATGACTTCTGAATATTTTGCTTTAAAGAAATAAACATTTTGCCGCTGTTATTCCTTATGACAATGCAAAACGAATAAAATTAAAAAGAATTAAGACTGTTTGATGCAATGCTAGGTGCAGTCATCCCCCTGACTTCCATGTGCCCTTTAGAGATCAATTGATTCAACACCTCCTGATGTCGAGAGGTGTCAGACCACCATTACTGCAGTAATTTGCATAGGTCAGAGGGTAAATAACTCATATCCACTGACCAATATAATTTAACAAGAAAACAATATGTGTTTTTTTGTTTAGCATATGAGCTATATTAATTAATTAAGGTCTAAAGATTAAAACATTTTCTTAAAACTAAACTACCAACATTTTTTGGCCACTTGGGAGCAGAAAAACTCTACAACAACGTGACAAATACACCATCAGACATATTTAGAGGAGGAGGGACACCACTAATCCCCCACTTACAATGTTGTCCTTTCATCTCTCCCCGGGTGAGTGAACAAAAGCTCACATTTGGCTTCATGTGACAATGCCAATGGCGGTCGCTCAGACTTCACCTCACGTGACTCCACCGACCATAACGACTGTCGTTACAACAGCCAGGAGGGCTAATGAACCACGAGGTATCCGTCTCCTTGATGGCGACCCCAGAGACGTTAAATGGCTGAAATTTCCTCCCAGTCAGTCAGAAGTGAAGAAGTCTCTTGGATGGGAGGCAAAACATCTTCAGGTATCTTCAAGCAAGCCCAGTCCCCCTTGATTTTAACCTTCCTTGGACGTCTGACCTGACCTTGTCGCCATATAATGATATAACCCTAATCAAGATACACATTGAATGATTCTAAATCATGGTAATACAATGAACAAATATAATATCACATAAGGTGTCTGCAATAATTATCTGTTAAGGGCAATATCACGAAATTCACGAAAGGCTTAAGAGGGAAATGTTGATTTCAGATACTAGTGTGGCTGGTTGACTGTTTCTTTGAGATGTGCCGGTTCCATTTGTAATGTGCGTATGTATGTGTGTGTGTTTCTTATTTCATCATTAATGTTGCTAAATCTAAAATTATCTATAATTAATAATATCTTGAGAAATTCTTCAATACAGAAACCTGTGAGGTTTATAGTTTTATTTAGTTTTTTTAATCCCTACCAGACATGTATGTGTCTCCTGCGCAACAAAAGAGGATAACTGTGGCACGTGTACACGTTTCATTAGCTTCAAAACTCACTGGTGGTTCATCTGAAGGCAAAAAAAAGAAATAGAAAACTCTTTTTTTATCACCATAATCTACATGAACAGGTATTGAAGCTATAGTTTGTGAAGTGTAATTCGCTGCTCCTTCACATTGAGTAAGAGCTGTTTTCAAGTGTTCACAATAAAACAACATTATTCTTTAAAGCCAAATCCCGTCCTTTTCCACGCTCAGAGGAGTGCCTTTGATTCCTGACAGCCCTGACATTTCCTTACATTCAGCCGCAGCTCCTCCTGTCAATAGCAGCCATGCTCCCCCCTCTGAGATCTTACAGGCAGGGAATCGAGCCTGTTCAAAGGCTCCCTGCAGAGAAACAACATTTCAAAGGTGCTCATGTCTACATACCAGGGCCAATCAGAGTAAACTATATCTCATTTCCTTTTAATGACGCAACAAACATGAAGCATTTGATGACATTTTGATGGTCTGCTGCAGTGTGAGTCTTTACTGCACATTGTTCCTTTAATTTTTAGGAACTGGAGCCTTCGCTAGTAGCGAAGAGGTAAGTCTAGTGTGGAACTGATGAAATTACCAACTTCATGAAGTGTTGATGAGCTGTTCTGCAGCTATTCAGAAGATAGGTTTGTGTAGTAAATAAATGTTTCTGATGGTGTTGGAGTTTGTTGATAGTGGGGACAACATTTAGAACGTCGACGCAATCTTCTGCTTTTCAGAAACACACATCTACACACACCGGCTATAAACCTTCTGCTGATGAACGAACAAAATCACATCATATGGAAAGAATTTTGTTTTCTATTCAGTAATGAGACAATAGTTAAGTAGTTAAGTTAAATCATTTTCTAGATGTTTGTTCAGAACTGAATCAGTTGTCTGTGTAAATGTGGGTTGCAAGCGGTTGTAAGTAGATACACAATATTCACTGGGAACAGTGTTTCAAGTAACACAGTGTATTAATGTATTGCTTTTTGCTGTAACGCAATAATTTATTTAACGCATTACTAAATAACATTCAGTGAGATTATACCCGTTACAATCTCAGTAATGCATTTTAACCCAAAATTAAGTGGTGTTTTGTTTATTTAATAATTCACCAACACCGAGAAACATTTCAGTACCGGAAAAACAAATCCACGGGTAAAAGACTAACGTTATTTCGTGTTGCTGGAATCCGATGGTCAAGACTGTAGGCAGGGTGCAAACTGATGGATCATGTCTAAATAGATTTCTACAGGCTATGTGTTCTTTAGCGATTTAATTTCATGATCAGAGAGGCTGCTGTCAGTTCATCCTGACCGATCCTGTCGGGAGATTCAAATAATCAATGACATTATGCTGCTGCACCTCATGCGTAAATGTGCACGGCATCTTTCTTAATGGGGAGACGATTCATCCTATTCCACCCCACCCCCACCCCCGCTATTAATCTCTGTGGTCTGTGGACAACTATGCACATCACCAGAACCCACCTATGCAGGCAGATCTTATAATGCGCCCTTTAAATAGCAGTAAAAGTAACTCAAAGTAAAATAGTGTAAACCATCACAATTCAGAGACAGTAATATTGTAATATAACTAATTACTCTCAAATGACAGAAACTAGTAATCTATAATGTATTACATTTTGGAAATAACTTGCCCAACACTGACTAGGAAGCAGTAGAAAGACAGAGCTATGCCATAGCGTGAATGGGTGAAAGAGGGGCAAAAACCTTGTAAAATGCTTACAAGACCACTTATGTTTAGCTGCCCTTTAGTGGCCATAGGATTTATGACTCCTGTCCACCAGGAGCAAAGAAATTAATAGTGACATGGAAATACAAATTCTGTAGAGTGCAGTGGTGGAATGGCCATCTGGCCATCCTCCAGGCTGGTGGGCCTCCTTCCTTAGCCTGTACTTTTTTACTAATAATAAAAAAGTTGGCCGAAGGCTGAGCAACAGGGGCCAACTCCCACTTCTCCCCAGGCTTGTTGGTCTATTCCATATGAACGCAGCCCTTAGCACCACAACGCAACTGACAGCTGGAAAACAAGCTACAGCAGAAAATGGAAAAGCAGAGTTTGAAAATGTTAAGGATTGGGCTGAAAAGTTCAGAGACAAAAGGTCTTAGCTGAAATGCAAGTAAATGCAAAAAAGTAACCGACTCATTCTGTATTAGTAGTAGGCTACTAGTACCTGGGCCAAGACCGGGAAGAGGAAGATGAAAGATTAGACAGAGAGGTGCTATCAGAATCAGTGAAATGCAAATACTGTTGGTCAGCCTCTCTTTTGTCAATGTACCAGAAAGAAAGAACTGAGGTAAAGAGTACAGTAACCGTGTGTTCAAACAGGTTAGTGGGAAAACTAAAATCTGATGCCTAACGTTAGTAAAGCTCTGAATGTCTACATTTTGCTGTCCTGTGGGGATTTTGTGGGAAATAAATCACTTAATAATAAATGTAATTTTATTTTGCTAAAATAAGCATTTTTATTTGATTGTTTTTGTCTTGTCATTCTACACGTATAATTGTTTTATACATTTATATATGTTAATTGGTCTGCCATTGGTTGCAAATAGTAGCCTCTGTAATATAAAACTAATCAATCCTTTCCCTCTCAATTTCATATTTTGTGTGTGAGAATGTGTCTTCAGTGATTTGCTAGATATACTGCCCATTGACATGATTCCTACCACTTCACCTCTTATTAGACAATACATTGAAACTCATCAACAGTCTGGTGTAAACGGCAAGTAAAGACACACAATATTATTTATTGTGTAGCCATTCATTCACTAGATATGAAATGGTGGCACTGCTGCTCTGTCTTATTGTAGTTTTTCAAACATTTATGAGTTAATTTATATATTATTTTGTTTGTATCCAGGTTGATGATAGGTGCTGCTCTCTTACGTTAGTTACGTTCTATATTTGGAGAGGTATTCAGTCCGTTCTTTATTATGGGTACTCTCATGACTTAAAGCCAACCAGCTGACCCTGAACAGCAGTTAGACAGTTCTCTATCTCAAAGAGGATTGTGAATTTTTTAGTCTTTTTGCCTAAAGGCTTCATGTGATGTGAGGTAGTTCAGTCATGAGAATCTCAGCGTGTGTTCTGCAGCAGTGTGCCAACTATGCCATGTTTACGATCTGACCTTTCTTTTCTCCGTGAGAGGGAAGTATTCAGAAAGTTGGGCGATGCTGCGGGGAGCCACCAGCTGCAGTAGCGCATGGATCATGCGTAATATTCTTCCAACCAGAGGGAACGATCACGAACCGCTCACAGCGCGTCAGCCGTACTAGCGACACAACCCGAACCGGAAGTGAGTGGGGCGGTGGAGCGCACAGGGCACATTCTGCATGATCCATCATAGAGAAATACAGATTAATGCCAATAAAGCATGAGGTCAATATTTTAGAGACCCCACAAAATATCACATATCATGTTTTAGGGGAGCTGATATCTTATTAAGAGGAGCTCAGCTCCCCTCGGCTCCGCCTGTAGTCCGCACCCTGTTCTGCAGCCTTTTTAAGCTGCCATAGTGATCAATGGCTGTGATGCAGCTAGGTGGTTTATTAGAGGCTGGTCCTGTCTGTACATGTGTGCATTAGCAAGGTAGCCGTGGTGGAGTATATGGTGAACTGTTCTGGTGGGCTGGTCTGGATCAAAGTCCAGCCATTTTTAACTCCCAGTCCGTCCCTGGTAGAGGGAAGAGGTCTGGGGTGGATGGATGGGTCAACAACATGTCAGACTTTAACATGGAAGAGCACTCTCGTTTCCTACCGACAGTCAATGTTCTTTTCTTTTTCCCTGACCATAACCAAGTGGTTACTATTGCAACCATGATAACAATTGTCATTAACCCACAAAGTTAGGTTAAACTAAACTTAACCAAACATTGCCTGTATGGAGTTGTCAGATGATTTTAAATGTCGACCTGTTGATTGGGGTGTCAGATCAGAAAATGCTTACACGTGTTGTTCTGGAGGGTATTGACCAACAATGTGAATTGGAGCACTTATTGTATGAACAGATTTAGCAAGCATAACTTAAACCTCATCAGCTGACATTAGTTAACCACTGGTTAATTTCTTCTAGAAATCCAGCACAGTGATCCTGCAGTGAGAGTCTATACAATCTACCTGCCCCCACCCTCTCATTCTTTCCATCTCTGACGCTTATTTTTTTTGACACACCTGCCTAGACCTGGTTTCCTGGGAGATCACATAGAAAAATTTATGAGACCTGTCAGTCAGATGAAGCATCCGTTCTGGGTGACATTTTTTATATCTGATATATTTACTTTCTTTTTTTTGTTCCTTCTTTTTTTGTTTCTCTTGCTTTCTTCTTTCTTCTCTTTTTCTTAATCTGCAACATGCCCACAGACAAAAGACACACTCATCTTAGCATGCAATGTATACGCACGCTTTTTAAAAAACAATCATGTCTTCACATGTGATCAAACTGTCACATGTGCTGTAGTTTTGTATTGCTGTGACAAAAAAAGTTCATGTTATGTAAGATGGAAACCTTCCCTCTAATATGCTTCATATCTTCCAGGTATGGCAGTCTTCACAAGGAGAACAGATTGCAGCTCACACACCATGATGAAAATAATAACTGACATTTTTATTTCCCTTGCATGGATATTCTTCATTTTTATAATTTCTTTCCTTCTAGAAAAAAAACCCCTTTTACATACAATGCTGCTAATGCACAATCACTGCTATTCCACCGTCTTCTATAGTTACTGATAGCCTGCAGCGCAGCATAGCAATACAAAAGGTGATTTGATATACACTGATTTTATTACACTACCCGATCATTATCATAATGTTACGAGTTTTCCGTCACATCTGTTATGGAAACTGTATGTCTGATGGCTGTGCAGTGCATCTACCCTGACATCCCAAATCCGTTTTGGCACGTGCTTCATGATCCATCAGTTTAATTTGAAAGATCACAATCGTACTTAGCCACAAGCATCGATTCTGTTAGAGAAGGCCATTTTTCATTCATCGTCATGAAACCAATGAGAAGAGTGCATGCAGAAAGCATCTTCCCTGTCATCCTGAAGACAGAAGGCTATCTCATGAGACCTGCCACTCAGAGATTTGTGGATATGAGGTCACGGGAATGCCAATGATTTTCTAAAGGTCAAAGGTCTTTTAACACATAACAAAATACGTTAAAGCTTGTGAGATGAGAAGGGAATTTTGCTTAGGCGGATATAAAGTAATTAGCAACCTAGGAAATACATCCAGGAGATGCTACAGGACACAAGAAGACAAAGCTTTCTGATTGTAATACCTCCCTTCACAACTATCCATCCACATATTCAGATTGTTTTAACAGCCAACAGAGCAACATAAATGAGACCAGTCCAGACAAGACACAGGTACGATGGCACTTCTCTTAGCAACTCATCATTTTAAAACAAGTTCAGTCAAGTTTAGATACAACTCTGTACTAATGCAAGATGGAAAGCTGTGGATTCACATTGACTATTGATTATTAAAATGCCGATTAGCTGGGCAGACTGGGCAATATAGATGCACATATCACAGCAAATAATAAACATCACATATTCAGTCAAGTATAGTATTATAGTATTTAACATTTGAAAATGTATTAAAGGATTATCCTTGATGGAGCTGATAACATTAATATCTAGCAAGTATTGTTATCTATAAATTACATGTGCTATGCTGAAGTTTGTCAGTAGCCAGTACAAGCACAGACCCAGTACAGACCTCTTTAGCAGGTCCCACAGACCCAGGTGAAATACAGGTAGCCTCGGTTAGTAGCCTACTAGCACAACCATAGATGTACAGGATTTTTCTTGAAGAGGTTTCCATTCAGACGTATTACAGACAGACTGTTTTAAAGGAGGGAGGATTGCAGTCTCAGGTGTGACTGTGCAGCAATGGCAAATTGTTTACATGGCTCTGGAGTCAGGTAGGAGAGCCCCATAGCAGAATGTTTTTTTGGGGGTCCCAGGGAAGTTAGGTGATGTGGGTATGTGTGCTTATGATCAGGTCAAAGCCCTTTCTGACATGGCAGTGCCAATGATAACAAGTATCATTTTCAAAAATTTATGGGGCCTGTGCCCCAGTAGAGCTTTATGTCTAGTAACATGTATGACAAAAATATGGTGGTTTTTTTAAATTAAATAATGTAAACATATTCTGGTATAATCCATAAATAAATTTATGAACCTCAAAATGAGCATAATATGACCTCTTTAACATGATTATTCCTAATGCTTGGGACATACTATATTGTCATATTACATACCAATAAAACACAATAAAATTCATTTACTCGCTTTGTTGCTGAGAGGCAGATGAGAAGGTTGATACCACTCTTATGTGTATGCATTAAATACATACAAATGGCTACAGCCAACAGCCCATTAGCTCAGGTTACCATAAAGACTGGAAACAGTGGGAGCAGCCAAGCACCTCGAAAGCTGCACTAATTAGCACATATCCCATTTATTTAGTTTGTGTCCTGGTGTGTGGATGTCACTGCATCCAGTCAAGAAATGTTCATTAAATGTTCCTCTCTTACACTTGCTTTTGCACAAATATAACCAAAAAAAAGGTATAACGTGTTAATTTGTGAGCTTTTAGCGGTAGTTTTTGTTGCCTTTGGACAGAGCCAGACTACCTGTTTCCCCCTATTTCTAGTCTTTATGCTAAGCTAAGCTAACCAGGTGTTGGCTATAGCTCCATATTCACTTAGATGAGATATCACAGACAGAGAGAGCGGCATCAAACTTAACACCCAGCAAGAAAGTGAACAATGTATTTCCCAAAATGTTGAACTATTGCCCAAAAAGTTTTTCTATAAATGCCTGTGCCATTTTGTGTGTTTCATGGAAGCGCACAAGGATAAATGTGTGCACGGGTGACATGATACACATTCCTGTACCAAGATATGCAGCAATGCCCTGGAAGGAGGAAGATTGCTTACTAGTAGAACAGAAATGTAAACAGCAGGTTTCCACCTTTTAGGACAAATTTGCAAATGTTTTATGAGGAAGGAAATGTATTCATCACATTTGTTAGACCTCAAGGACAGTGAACCCTTTAGCGAAGTGAATTACACTTGAATTTCAAATTATGTGTATTAACAGGAGATTTCTCCCTGAACAGTTAAAAAACTGAAATGACATGTCTGTTGAAAAAACAATAAGGCAAATGAAGTCCTATGAAGTGTCATCATATTGTCAACCAGTAAATTAACCTTTCTACAATAATATTATTTATGACCATCCTTGTTTTAGCCACTCTGCAAGTCTGGGCTCCAACAGGGAAATGATCTCTTCTGCATTTTCTTTGCACATTGATTGAGCAGGTTGCTTCGGTCATTAAGTGATGCTCACTGGTCTTTGTAGACTAAATAATCAATTTGTTTCCACCGACAGACACTTGCAGCCTTTTAATTGAATTTGAGTCCTGGAGTTATTATCTTTTTTCAGGAAATCAGTGCAGTTGATTCAAGACCGAGTCCCTAATCCCTGTCCTGGAAATTGGCCCAAAAATGAACAGAGGAAGCCAAAGGAAATTCACATTGTAATTTGCATGTGGGCCCCGAGCAGCATCTCAGTTGACTTACGCCTCAGGCAGCCTGTGCCAGAGTGTCCTCCAAGGAAAAGTCTGCTTCATCACAGTTCGGAAAGACAAAAAAAAAAAGAAAACAAAAACTTATTTTAAAAGTCCTCAAGCATGGAGTTTCCCCAGTGTTTCACAATGTCCAATGACATTTAGATAGGAGGCAAAGGGCTCTCTGTTTGAGTTCATTAATAAAAGTCTAAAAGACACATTGAAGGCAGATAACTTTACGTTATTCCCTCTAAAGGTCAAGTGGATCTCGTGCAATTACTGAGTGATGGGCCAAATCCAGAATGTGCCGAAATTCATTGAAGAAAAGAAGGGAAAGATAAGCCCCATGTACTTGTAGAGTATAAACCAAATGTTACATTGATTAGCTGGTTCAAAGGCATCTCGACGTCTGTGGTGCATATTTGTGATATTTACAACTGTGTATGGATTCTTTGTGCATTTTTGAACAATAGCGTATGTAATATACTGGGCCGGCTCTCACTAATCAGGCAAGGGAGATAAGCTCGACACGTCTTATTTGGAAAACCACAGGAAGCAGGACAAGCAAGGAATAAAAGAAACAGATGCATTTGCATATTAAAACCACTAAGTGGCACACAGGACCCCTCTATTACAGTGTATTTGCTAATGTCTTTAAAACTGGACTATATAAAGCATAAGCGATGTTGAAATGCTGTCTTGTGCCTCCTTTTTTCTAATAAACAATAAATGTATGAACTTTTGTTCTGTCAATGTTACTATAGTGATCAAAACATTGCTCTGAAGCTCAGTTCTGACAAACCTTTCTCACTCCCAAGACCCCTTGTCATCAATTTTTAATGCATTGGGAATCCCTTTAGTGTCATTGTTGTTTCTCCCTCTCATTATCTGTAGTATATAAATAACATAAAAGTCAGAGTAAGGAGGTGGCTGGGGAGGTCGGGCGCCTCAGAAACAAGACTTTCACCCCGGAAACGTGTTCGTTTGTGAAACAAAAAGTCAACATTGACCCTTAACCGTGGTCACTGGCCACTTTTTTGGTCCAGACTGAAATATCTAAGAAAACCTTTGGATGGATTGCCATTACAGTTTGTACAGATATTCATGGTCCACTGAGGTTGAACCCCTCTGACTTCGGCAATGCCCTGATTGAACAGCTCTAACTGCTACTGATGGTTACAGCCGGGCCACACCGACTACCTAAGCAGCGAGTGCACGTCGCGAAACCTCTTGTTTTTCCTTTCCCCTAATGTTACCAGGTTAGAGCAGACACACAGCCTGTGTAATCTCACGTGTGTGTGTGACATGGAGTGGATCGTTCTGAGTTCCCGTACAAAGTGTTGGCCCAGCTATATTTTGTGTATGGATGTATTTTATGTTTTTATGGTGAATTTAAATAATTTACTTTCAGTTTCTGACATTGTGCATTGTGTGGCTGAATGAATGTATTTATTTATATTTCTATCCTTTATTTGCTTTATTTAAAAAAGGCCACTACTGTTAACAAATAGTTGAAATGAGATGCAACAAGTGAATTGCAAGTGAAAAAGCAATTCCTGTTTTTTGCATAAACCTCAAACTGCCTTAAATCCTCAAAATCACATTATTAATGTTCTCGTTTGAGTCCACCTACAAAATGTTATTGTGTGTTTGGCCTCATCATTCCTGGCCGGGCCACACCTGAATTAAGTACACATTGCCTACTCTACGTGTGTAAGCACTGTCAGTTTATGGAAATTGTAGATGTAATGTCAGGTCTTTGTTAGGCGCTAGTGAGATGTGCTGCTGCATTGCTATGCTTCATCTAGATAGTCTGAGTCGCGCCTGTTTAATCTGCGTTGAGCACGATTCTCAGCAAGTGAAAATGATCTGTTAATAGTCATATTAAAATCATACCAGCAAAACATACACCTTTAACAGTTTCAGTGTATGTTTCTGTAGAATACACACATGAAAAGTTATCTGTAGACACAATCCCTTCATTTGTTAACAATGCTTTAATTGTATTTATCAAAGGCAAACCCAATGCAGACAGATAGTCCTGGCAGTAGCAGCGCTCCAGCTGCAACGTTGTCTATGTGGACGCTACAGTTCAATGAGGTAGCTGTCACACACAGGTAGAAGCAATTAGCGTTAGGCTAGCGCCTTGCATGGTGTCATGAGTCGCTGAGTGCAATGGCTGATAGCAGAGGTGTGGACCCAAACACAGACAACAGGCGAAGAAGGTGTAGTTCAAAATATTTATTAACTCAAAAAACAAACTGAAACAAGCTTATGTGGGAGCACAAGGTGAGGTCCAAAACTAAGGAAACTCCAACAAGCAAAAATAATCCAGAGCACAGGCAGAGTAATCCACAAGACAACAGCAGGACATAAGACTCAACCTGAGACAAGGACATCTCAAAAGACCGAACAGAACAAGCCAACATTTAAACACCAGGTAACAAGCAGGGCGGGAAGCACAGCTGAAACACATCAGGTAATCAAACAACAGGAAAGAAAGCTAGACAAGGACACATGATAACTGATCGCTACAAAATAAAACAGGAAGTAAAGCATTTGGGGAAACACAAGGATAGAGTTACTAAAGTAAAACAGAAAACAGGGGGAAAACTGCATAACAGAACAAAACCAGGGCAGGGAACAGAGACAGGACCAAACAGGAAACAGGACTACATTAACATGGAGACATAGGACTAATGACAAAGACATAGACACAAGGAGAGAACAGACAGGGCACAGAAACAAACTGAAACTTGACACAAGACCAAACCACTCACAAAATACGGAACCAGATGATGTACAAGACAGACTGACAAGTGGACAAAAAAACAGAACATATGACAAGAGCAGAACAAAAGAGGACACATGTAACATCCAACTGGGAAAAAATAAACTCCAAACCAGATCTAAGAACTAAGACACTGAGCCAAACACAGAACTAGGAGCACAAAGACATAAACTAAAACACAGGACTTAACAGAACGAAAACGCAGGACTAAAAACTAAGATAAGAAAACAGGAGATGAGACAGAACATCTAACTTGAACTAAACTGAACATGAGAAAAAACAAGGCAGGACAGAAGAAACACAGAACCCCAAACCATAAAATAGACTTAAACAGGAAAAACATGAACATAAAACCACATTCCCAACACATGGCAGCTTTCCACCGCGTGTGAATGGGTGAAGAAGAGGCAAATTGTAAAGTACTCGGGATATAAATGCAATATAAATGCAGTCCATTTAGTACCATTTCAGAAGAATCATGCAATTGATTTTAAGCTGACATCGCCAGACATGCCATATTGTACATTCAGACATACAGACATATTAACAGACACACACGGAGACAGACGCTCACACTATTACAGGGCCGTTTATACCACATCAATACAACTTGCCATTTAAAAGTTCAATATCGGCAGTCTTTATTTGTGCTCAGCCTCCCACTGGTTTCTTCATGGCCTCTCTGCTTTCTCCTCTGCAGACACAACTGACTTTGTTGTGTGACCTATATGATTATTCTGCTGTGTTCGTAAGAGAAGAAAAATAGAGCGATTTATTATTAAGCTGTCCCTGGGTCAGAAGTACACACTTCACATAACAAGTGAACACCTAATTTATGATCTGTGTCTATTTATGGGGGACCTTTTTGTAATCCCTCACTTTTATCTTGTTGAATATATTAAGTACCTGAATCTCTCACACTCAAGTCTGTGTTTGGCTCTCTTTCTTTCTCCCTCTCATTATCTGCCATCCGCCAAGAACACTCTGTCTGGCATCAGAGCACAGAGAAGTTGCACCAGTCAACTCACCATGGGACTACGTTATGTTGCAAATTGTGACACCTCCAGCACAGATGTGAGACATCAAGTCAGCAGTGTCACCATGAAAGCAGCGCTGTTACTAAATTTTTATTTTAAAAAAGGATGAGTTTTCTATGACCTTCTGGAAACAGTTCACATAGTTCTTCCTTTATCAACAGATTGGAGCTCATACAGCATGAATCCTGGCTTTTTATAAAGTAATAAAAATACAACTGCTGCTTGCCAAGTATGTATTCCTGGTAAAAAATCTGCAAACTTTAATCTTCCAAACAAACACTCTATTTTTGAGCATTTCATGGAACAAAAGCAAATCTCTGTATAATGTCAAGGTTGTGAATAAGGATATATCACAGGGCAGTAATGAGTGGTCGTCACCAACACTGTTACTGGCATTCGGCTTTCCCCATGTAGTTCTCCAGCTAGTTGTGAGCTAGCACAAGTGTTCTTGCAGGCATCTGAGAGGGGTCCAACTGCAGACCTCCACTGTGGAGTCACTTCCGGTGCAGGCTCCACTCTCAGGTCAGCTTTAAGTTAGGTTATTTGTCGTTCTACATAGGTAACGTTACGCCACGGCAACGGTGGCTAGCTTTAGCACCTGAAGTAGAATGGTAGGATTAGCCTTTTTTTTCTTTGGATAACGTAAGCTACTGTGTGTTCTGCTTTATGCAACGTTTTTTTTGTAAAGCATTTAGCAAGGGCATACGTCTGGATTTGTCTTAATATGTTGACTATGACGCTTAGGTTAGTTATTTGTCCAAAAGGAGATAAAATAAAGATATTATTTAGACCGTTCGGTGTAGCTGAACGGCACACGTAAACAGCGTGCAAAGACTTTGCTGGCTGTATGAATTCATCTTAGTTTAATTTAAATTTATGTAGCGTTATTACGACAGTGTTTCCCAACCCTCTCCTGGAGAAAGTTACCCCCCGTCCTGCATGATTTCATCTCTCCCTGCTTCAACACAGCTGATTTAAGCAGCTTCCGGATTCATAACGAGTTGATTGTTTGATGGTTATATAAACAGTTTTCTTTATCTACAGAAAGAAACTACTCCTCCCATAGATCTTCGGGGGCTCACCACAGCCACTGTTGGCATATCCTACTTTGCGCGATTTAGATTTACAATTTTGATGTCAAGAATAGTTCAGTATTGTTTTTTCTTGCAAGCTCGGTACCCAACAGAACATCGTTCAGCTTTCCCCTTTCCAGTACTTAGATATACTTACTACTACTTACTAAGCTATCTGCTGGGCTTGTTCATGTTGAAAAGGAAAACATTTCGAAGATGGTTAAACTATGTTACTGGGAGACCTGTAAAAGCGACATTCGAGGCCAATATAATGTGTTTTCACAGACACATTACATTGGATATAGTTGGATAAGTTAGCTAATGTTAGCAAAACACTGGCTAATGTAGGATATAACTGCATCAACATGAGTTTTCCTAATGTCAGATCACCACCGTCAGCCAGCTTTGTTTCCTCCTTATTTCTGTCGTAACGTTAAAGAGATTTGGAAAAGGACAGATAAGTTGGTTAATATTTTTAAGATGACGTGAGTTATCAGTAGCCAGAAAAGACCTTAAAAGTCTAACGTTGTTGCGTTATTATCTGTGTATGGCTACGTACCACCCCGTTTGTTGTTTTTTTGGATATTTATTTGGATATCCTTCCATCGCACACTATAGTCCTTGCTGTCTACTTCTTGAAGTTATATTACCTGATGCCATGTTTCTTTTTGTAAAGCTGTTCCGACCTTGCAACAATAACAAAATTAGGGCGGGACTTAGGAAGGGTCAATACGGAGGCTCAGGTTCAGTGGCCTCTCAGCACTTTTGTATCTCACTCCATAACATTGCTCAACTAACAGAGGAGGGCAAAGAGGTGCTCACATGCTGATGTTAAGCAGGTATAATGTTTACCATGCTCACCACGTCAGTTCTGCATGTTAGTGTGCTTGCACTTGCTAAAGCACAAACACAAAGGACAGCTGAAGACAGGACAAGATGTGACATGGATGTGGACTGAGACTGATGAAGGCACATTGATCAAACTAAGCTTAGTAACAGGTACAAACCAAGTACTTCTCATGTTGAGTAAAAGTAATTACTGTTTCAATGAGTAATGAGTAATTGATTAAATTTTTCAAGTAACTTGGTCAGCACTGGATATAGATGACATCCCCTAAGCTTATAGCTCTCTATTTATGTGGCAGAACATAAAACAAGCGGCTCCATCTTCAAAAAAATAATTCCTCATAGAGATATCCTCTATTTATAATGTATAAACACCGTTTGGCAATGAATAGCTCCAGCATGTCTCGGGTGAATAGAGCAAGGCGGAGAAGGCTTCTGTAACCCACAATATGTTTTGGCCCTTTGGGAGGTAACTTTCTTCTGTGCAGATTGTAAGTCATGGAACCATTTTGGGCCAATATGAATAAGTAATGGAACACGGAGTAAAGCAAGAACAAGCTGGCTAAATATTTCATCCCTCCAGCCCTGTGCTGTGACCTAAAATTTGGACTGCAACTACATAGTAGTGGCAATTATAAAATAAAAGTAAAATGAATTAAATTGTTCCCACTAGAGTGGAAAATGTTCTCACTTTAGTGTGGTGGAGTTAAGGCTGCAAGGACGATTATTAATGCAGCAAACATTAAAAAGCTCACACTGAGCCTTGAATACAAGGCTTTTTTAAAGCTACCTATGGAAATGGTTGACCTGTGGTCAATCAGCAGCAGGTGTTGAGGTTCCACATCCTGTAGCAAGGGACGCTTTTGCACAATGTGGAGCAAAGCTGCAGAGCTAGGTTCAATAAATGCAATAAAGTGACCTTTACAGTCTTTTTTGAGAGGTGTGCTGATTTATTAACTGTGCTTATGTGCCCTATATAAACATCACCTATTATATCTATGATCTACATTAGTGGTATAGGTTTGCTGAATCTATTTTGAAATCAATTCAATTTAGTGCAATATATATTTAGTCGATGGTCATAAGAGAGGTTAGTCCATCTTTTAGCAAACAAAAATCAAACAATATAAAATAGGTCAAATAGGAGATGGATGGAAGCTGAGTCAGATGCTTCACCGTGATGGTCCGTATTTTCTACCACTGACACTTTTTTGCAGAAATTACATGGGGTTTGCTGTCTAGTTGATGCTTCAAAAACCAGTCTTTTGCAGAACAGACATCAAGAACCTTTCTGTGGTACACCCACAGGGTCTCCGGCATCATATTCATCCTGTTAACATGAATCAGAGTTGTATGACAGCCATGGTATGGTTTCACTGAAACCTATTCAAATGCATGAGCTGTTATTATGGTCCTTTGTCTATCAAAGTCTGTAACAGAAAGTGCGGTTTGTGAACACTTTTAATGTTATTTTTTACGTCAATTTCTTGTCAAGGCCCATGAAATCATTTTATTTGCAAAATAAATTGCCTGCCATGATAATGAACGATATTATATGGGTTGACTGACTCAGATAGGAAGACTGACTAATTTAGACCTGCATCATTCAGGCAGTGAGGAATGGCTGGGAAGAGGAGGAAATGAACGTTGAGAGGTGACAACAAATAAGAGACAAGATGCTGAGCAGAGTGAAACTGAATCTGTACTGTAGGAATAATAAATTGCGGTGCTACACAACTACAACTCATCTGTCAAAAAGACAATATTGGTTTTAAAAGGGAGTGAAAACAAGAAAAGATGAGCGCTCATACACCTGTCATCCGATCTAGGTGCAGGAACTGACACATGTCTCATGTGCAGAGTAGAGGACGGAGCTCTACATGTTGTAGTCGACAAACTGACAGCTGAGTCTTCAAAGGGGAAAAATAACGACAGATTCAAAGGAAAGAGGATTTTCAGCATTTTGAGGTTTGTTATAAGGCAAATCAGCTTAAGTAAGCAATCACAGTCTTATCATTAGTTATGGAGCGAGGGGAATTTGTTAGCGTCACTGATTGCTTCAGTTATTCAGAAATGAAACGAAACAGGGCAAATTATAGTTTCGGGCCACTGAATGATAGAGAGAGAGAAATACATCTTACTAGTCTATTACAATTTCTTATTCAGAGCAAAACAAACAAATTGGTTAGAAATGTGTGCCTGTTCCTTTGCAAATAATCTTACCTACACCATCATATTGTCAGTGTGTGTCCCTTTTCTTTGCTCTTTATTTGCTTTGGAAACCAGGGATAATCAATTTTTAGCTAACAAATCAGTCAGAAAAATTATAGCAGCAAATCAGTCAGAATATTTAGAGAGCTGGAGTCCTGACATCACGTCCGGGCTGGCATCTGTTCCACAAGCTCCTGTAACTCAAAGCAATCTGTCATTCGACATTTCTTTCATATGGCTTTCTTCAAAACACATGACTCTGGAGTTCACTGTCCATATTCGAAGAAGGAATGTAGTGCAGCACTCATGTCATTATTCAAAACGTTTTAGCTGTAATCTCTGCTGTCTAAAACATGTACACAAAAATGTCTCACCCCCCACACAGGTCTGTCTGCAATATGTTTCATGTCTTTTAATTCATTGAATTGATTTATAAAACTTATAAAGTAAATATAAGTTTCTGTCGGTTATCAAGGGCCCAAATACTTGTGGGCCAGATTTAGCACACAGGCCACCATTTGCTCACCACTGGTCTGTGGTTTATGGGAATTGGCATTCGAAGAAATATTAAATATTATATTTGTCCTTTTTGTCCCATTTTACCAAGACGTATGGAATGTGGATTTTGATTGAGGATTTCTTACTTTCGCAACATATCCCATAAGTTCTAATTTCACTTCTGCTCTGTAAAACTTTGATACATCATAAATCTCGTTCTTTAACCTCCAAATCATTTTCCCCCATTCATTCCTCCATCGTTATTAGAACGATTATTTATGAGGCCACTTAATGGATATGATTACTTTGACCAAGTTCAGAACAAAAGCAACAGTGACAGTGTGTGATAGTGACTCAAGAGTTTTTGTTTTCCGCATCAGAGACCACGATGATGTTTATTCATGCCTCCTGCAAGGGGACTATTGTGTGCAGGTCAGCCCCTCTGTCTGGAAAATATGAGACGCCTCAAAAATCAGCAGTGCAGGGGGAGGACTTGATTCACAACCCTCATTAATAGTCGAAAGCAGTGGCACCATCTAATTATGAAGCTCATCCATCAACTGTAACAAGGACTGTCATCAATATTTAGCTGGGCATAAAAGCCGGCACGCTCTGCTTTATATGCTAAGCGAGACGCCACAAAGAATTTGCAAGTTCCCAATCTTGACACTAATGGCTTTCCATAATTTGATGAATGATGTATTAAACCGAGGTGGGAACCTTGGAGAACTGGAGGAACGAGCTGGGAGATACAAACAAAAGTCACAGCCTGTAATTTACTTGAGAAACTCTTGACCTATGCGAAGGAAGGAGGGAGGGAAGGAGGCGGCCCCCTGTCACCTCGCCACCTCTTGTCGAGCTGAGCGGGGACTCGGGTGTTAACGTGTTTTTGTGTGGCGAGCTGTCATCAGAATGCAAAGGCCAGCAATGTCTCTTGCTAATTAACACCTCTTAATTATAATGAGTTGACTGATCAGCCATGCATATTAGTGAGAAGAGAGGATGGAAAACAGTTGATGCTTTTTTAACCACGATGCAGTTAAACAGCTGCATCTATGATGAGCATTGTGACCAAACACCGTGACATAATTTTATATGCAGATAAACTTGTAATAAACCTAATAATAGGGATTATGAATTTTGCACACAACAAAAAGGATGAATCTTTCAGAATGATGGGATTGATCATCTCAATAAAACACGGATTGTTATTTGAAACAGCTGCTCTTTTAACATTGTTTTCAGCAACATGTTCATGTTTTGTGGTTAACAGATACTAAGATTTGTGTTTGCTACTGTGAGCTTTGTCCTCTTGGGTGGTGAGTTAATATGCACCACCAACACATGTGTATTGAAGGTCTTCCTTACAGGGCTGCAATTCTTACCTCTAATGAAGTCATTATTTTGCCTGTATCAAATTTGGTAGTGTGAGGTTAATGGCTTCATTAGGCAACAATTCGCCATCCATGGCCGGTGTAATGCACTTTGCCTGTCCTGTCTTGGCAATATTTCATCGTTTGCCATCCATGAAAGTATTAAATTACAGGGAAACAGATTAGCCCAGGTTTGCAACATGGAATGCTTTTATTGCAGAATGTGATTCAGAACAACAATTTATAACAACAACAGCGTCTATGCCGATGATTTGGCACCCTACGGGCTGGGTGCCAGCTCTGATATGTATCTGACGCCTAAGAGAGAGAGACACATGGAGACATTGCTTCCAGAAAAATAATGAGAGGGTGACAGAGAAAAAGACTCATTGACTGAGGTGCGTTCCCTCGCAGACTTTTTGACCCCTTTATGCACACTTTCTGTAAGTTTAAACCAGACTGTCTTGGCTGAGCCCTGACTGTGAAAGTAAAAAAGTACAAAAAAATTAATAACAAGTCCCAAACCCACAATTACGTAGTAAATAACATGTTTTGGCATTGTCAAGGTAACGTGATATGTTGCAAAGTGCTGTCCCATTATACCATTTTGGGCAGAACAGGGAGAAAATGACGGTGAAAGTTAGCGGAGAGAAATATTTAAGTTACTTAGTAAGTTGTCAGTCTGGCAGAACATGTGCAGTGCAGGTCACAGTGTGTCTGTTAAGTCTGTTGTTTTCCGCAACTGCTGGAAAGCATATTGATTTTTTTTTGGCTGAAATGTAACGATAAGTAAATTAGTAACGGAGTAATGTTAATTAGTTGCGTGTCATTACCACCTGACTTGTCAAGGAATGAGAACATCAGGTCCAAGCTAAACTGGGGTCCTGTACACATACTGTACATCCTGTTAGTTAAATGATATTTCAGTTTTCAGAGGAGTCTGACAACTGGTTGTTAAAGGACGGACGCTGGTAACCAGGAGGAGATGAGGCTAGTAAAGTAAATAAGGGATGTAAACTAGTCCTTTGTAGCAATTGAGGAGACATTTGCAAATTAAATGCTTAGTAATTGTGCAGAAATCACATAGGAAAAAATAGATGCATAAAGATGGATCGCCGCCCTCTGAATTGTAATCAAATGGAATCGTGAGGTGCCAAGAGATTCTCATCCCTACTGCCCAAACAGTTTTCCCATTCAAGTACTTTTAAATGTTCTTTAAAAAAAGTTGTTGGAGTGGTTTCCACAATGTCTCCAATTGTCCACTGCATCTGTTAGGGCCTGTCCATCCAGGCTCGCCATTCATCTATAACTACATCTGAGCCTCTTCTTACATGATGTTACATGGTTGGCAACAGGTCTTCTCTTGAGATCTCTCAGCACCCTGAGAATGAGTCTCCTTGATCTAATTAATTTGTGTTTTTGTGCTAAACTGCAAAATGTTCAAAATTCATACAGATTGTTCATAAAGTAAAGAAACATAAATAAAAGTTTTTTTCCTGCGCAAAATGCGTGTCACTTTACTTAAAACAAATAAGTTTTATATTATATGGTATTATGTCCACCTGTAATATATTATACAGGGAAGGACATTTTAATATTCTACTTAAAACAATGTGTCACAGGTTTGTAGGGTTGAGCAGGTTGGAGGACCCAAACGCAGAACAATGAGCAGGTCAGAAAAGGTTTATTTGACCAACAAAAGGCGAGCACACTTACTTCAGAGTGGGAGAAACACAGGTTAGAGGAATCAGGACTAACGAGACAGGCAGACAGAGAGACAGGCAGGCAGGAAGGGCAGATTACTAGGGGAAAAGACAGAACACATTTTTGAAAATACCAGACAAGAACCAACTATAACACAGGGATCATAACAGACAAAACCTAAACAAGAACACAGAATACAGAATTGACTAAACTAAAATAATGCAGACAAAGAACTAGAAGTAAATACTAAGACGTGAACTAAGGCACAGGACTAGGAACAAAGACATGGACCAAAACACAGACTAAATAACTGAACTGACCAAACAATAAACTCAGAGAAACTCAGGACAGGATTGTAACACAAAGACATGCTATATAACATTAAACATAAGATATTATTCCATTTTATATCACAAATTCAAAATTGTGACTAAAGTGTATTTATAACTAGAATGGGCATTTTCTTAAGAAAATGCGTGTGAGAGCTGCCAGCTATTTTTTGCGATTGCTACCGCTGTCGGTGCAATGTGAGACTGCGTCAACTAAGAGACTCAATCATGTGCCGCACACTTGTTCAGCAAACATATATGTTAAGTTTTGCCCCTTTTGGTTAACATGTTGTGTGCGGTGTTTGATCCATCAATCTCTGGTTCCGAAGAGCAAGACCTCAAATACCGGACACAGATACACTGTGAAGGGAAGGCTTCCAAGTTTCTTTGTCAACTAAAATGCCTCCTAAGCACCAATAGAAGGCATGTTTTGCTTATAAACATATTTTCTGTGACGTCTACTCCGCTGTTGAAGAATAACATAAATAAACAGAGCGTCTCATACGGACGCATCCGGGAGCATCTCATATTCTTTAGTATCAATCCCAAAAGCAATCATTATGCAGAATGGCTCATTTCATACTGTTCTATGATAAACTGTTGTGTCTCCATCACTGAGGCCTTAATGTGTAAGCAGCCTTTAAATGTTGCAGCTTAGTCACAGCGGAGTGATCAGTTGTAATCTATGACAAGGTATCATATTTTATTATATAACATGTGTCCTGGAAAAAAAGTACAACATTTCTCTCTGAAATGTTTAAAGCAGCAGGAAAATTTAAATGCTAATACTAAGATATTCTTAAGTGCTAATATTAAAACTGCACATAGATGAAGCACCTGAATGTAAACAAACTTAGTGACTTTCTGCCACAGGCATTGTGGTGTTTCTATGTGAAAATGTCACTCAAGTCTCTGCACATTTATCACGGAGGGCAAGGTGTCAGCTCGGTGCAGCGCGCGATCATTTCACAGTGATTTAAAAACAATCATGATGCGCTATTTGAAATATGGACATGAGCCTGTGATATGTCTCTGTGTAAATATGGGCAGCCACGCACTCAAAATGCACAGTTTAGCAGGCGATGCCTCACAGCTAACGCTGTGTGCAGCCGTAATGTTTAATTCATGCCTGTGTGTGTTTGACTGATTCCATTCCAGGTGAGTTTGTGACAATCGGCGTCACTATAATGGAGTTGAAGGGGGTTTCTGTGGCAATAAAAATGATAATCAAATGACAGACAGAGTCCACATTGAGCAAATAACAGCAAAACTGGTGGGGTGAGTCAAGTGCCAAACACTGCCTCAAGGGTTGAGCTTTCTTGAGGTTGTGATGTTATCTTAAATGAAAGGGTGCTATAAAATCAGGGCATCAGAGAAAAATAAATCCTGGTTAAACCCGTTTAATCAAGACTGGCCATGTGGTGCAGTAAATTTGACCTATTAGATCATGCACCAATGTCACTACTTTCAATAAATAACAGGTCAGGAGGACATGAGGACAAAAAAAATTTTGCTTCAGTTTCACAAATTCACAGTGTTTATTGTGTCAAATCCATTGCTTGGGCTTTTTTAAAAAAAACAAGTAAAACATAAAATAGTTTTTGTGAGGAGCATGTTCCATTAACTTAACACCCACTTTGAATTTTAATCTTTAAAATACAACATTGTTCACCAGTAATTCATTAAAACTACCCAGAAACCCCTGGCTACTTTTAAAGAGATTTTAAATTAATGTCAGAAAGACAGAGCTTTTGTGGTTTTCTCCACATTGAACTGATAAGCAATAACATTCTGAATGCATCCTACATTTTTCTCTGACCTGTGCTGCTATTTTCTTGGAATTCGTTTACAAGAGGCAGCCACAGAAAGAAAGCTACTGTCTCTGCTTGTGGGGAATTATAAAGTTAAAGACCAAGAAAATTTAACTTCATTTATAACATAGCATAAAAAAAACATGCAGTGCTAATATTTACAGTTTATATTTATTATGATAAAGTATCCAAAGAAAAGCATTTTTCACCAGCCTATTTCAGTAACTGGAACCAAAACAGTGACAGATGTGGAATTAAAATTCCCCCGAAGCGCCCAAACATAATGATGACACAGAAGTGCAGAAGAAACTCCTGCGCTTACATTAACCAGCTTTAGTCACACAGAATCTCGTTTTTACCTTTTGGGTGATGTTCCACCCAAATTTGAATAATCTTCTGTGTATCTGACGATAATTTCATTACATGTGATTAGAGATTTGAGACATTCAAGCCCAGCTGTAGCTGTCTAAATGAGTGTAAATGACTGTATGAAAAGGCCACAGCAGGGTTTTGTGTGTGTACTTGGCTAAATTAATTTTGACTGAAAAACATCATACAGATGGATGGATGGATGGATGGATGGATGGATGGATGGATGGATGGATGGATGGATAGATGTCCAAAATGTGACAAAGCCTATCTTGCTCCTAAGTTCACTGTCAATATAGCAAGAGGGCATCATGTCTTTTATGTCTGAGAACTCCAGTTTGGGCAAAGATACATCACAATTTCTCCACAACAGAAACTAATGAATTCAAAAATGTTAAAACATATATTATTGCGCTATACATATGTCAAATAGGGCATGTATGTTTCTAGTGACAGGAATAACTTTGACAACCACTGCTTTAATGAATTTGCAGTGGCGCATAAGATGTCAGTGCAGTGCAAAAACGTTACAACATCATCACCAGCAGTTATGATAATGTCTGATCAATATGTTGTAAGTTTGCATATGTGTAGACACACACTCACGCAAACTGAATGTGAAACAGAGTCAGCCCATTGTGAGACATAATTGAGTGAAAGTAAGCTATTAGTAAGCTGCGCATAGCAACACATTCTTACTCCTGACTTGTCACATATTGACATTTGGTCTAGGCCCTATGGCGTTGCCTTTTAATGACCTGCCACTTTTGCATTTGACATTTAGGGCTCCGCGGTCAAGTTAGCAACAACAAATATACAACTTCCTGTAAAGTTTGCAACAATAAATGTGCAATGTCGGTTAACTAAAAACGCTAGCGTTTTGAAACATTGCCATTTTGAAATGGCGCGTTAATAAATTTGTGAAACGTTGCAGTTTGGTTAGGTTTAGACACAGAAAGTACTTGGGTTTAGGCAACAAAACTACTTGGTTACGGTTAGGAAAACGAGATCATGGTTCATGATTTGGGTTAAAATAACTGCGTACGTCAGTTAACACGTAAGTTAACTAACGTCACTTATATCAATTTACATAACTTGCCTAAATAAAAATATTTAATGTTGACTTTTTGTTTCCCTTTTTCTTGGTTCTGGCCATGCATACAGCCACTTCCTTACTCAGTCATTTCTGTTAAATATCATACACCTGCCTTTACCCTTAAAAACCGACGCTACAGTGCTTTCCCCACTACGTTGAACTGTGACGGTAAAGGGATCCCCAGTGCGTCACAAACTGATGACTATGGCTCTTGACCATGCGTCCATATGTGATGACTTGGGAGTGAGAACAGGTTGCGCATACACACGTGTTTTACAGCTCTTTATTTTGTAACGATTGTGTGATGAGGAAAACGTCTGTCTGGGAGACTGTATAGTTAAATGAATCTGATTCATCAACAGTAATAGAACAAAACCAGTCTGATGGTAAACAGCCCATTAAGATTTAGGTGCAGCAAGATGACAGAAACACATTTAAGGATGCAATTCCTGTCACGAAGATCACCAACCCCGTCATATCGAGTCTAAACTGTATTACATATATTCTATGTGCCTCTGAAATGCACCGCATTGTGTTTGCAAATTTCTCAGTAATTGTTCTGGGCAGCAGTAACTCCTTTAGCCACATGTTTGTTCCACAGAGAGTAAACACTGAAAAACATCACATCCCTGATTTCTTCTTAACTGTTGAACCTTGAATCTCATGATTGTCCCTGGCCGACAATAATGATCTCCTTTGAGGCCATGATATGATTGGCGATGAGAGATAACCGAGAAAAAGCTCAAATCGATGGATAATGAATACCAATCACTCACTGGCGGGGAAAGTGGGAGTATGTGGCAACAGAAAGAGCTCTCTTGGTCTCTGGCATCTGTTTGATTAATGCCTTGCAGTGAGTGGTGACCAGGACTCCCATAATGCATTGCAGACCACTGTCTGGAGACTTAATTTTCTTCAACCTCAATCCCCCAAACCCTCTCTATCCTCGTGTAGCTTTGCGTGATGATGCCTCCCAGTTGACCGAGGAAGTAATGCGACCGTTAATAGTGTTGCCATGGTGATTTATCACAAACCCTGACCAAGTCAAAGCTCTTTGTGCTGTCTGAAACAATACATTTTTGGTGGGGCACATTTTGTTGCCCTTGGCGTGAATCCACAGTTCAAATCTGCTTTATTTCAGACCATATAAACCCATATAAAAAATAAAGGTTTAGAGAAGCCTACTGCTGTATTCTGGTTACATGTTGCATGTCTCACAGTGTAGCTCCTGTAGGTCACACGTGGGTTTACAAATGAGAATGGTTTGAAATGACAGATGAGAAACTAAATGGGATCCCTGCAGGAGCGTCAGTGAGAGGATTCAGCAAGGAAAAAGACAAATATAATGACAATGCACAACTGAATTTAAATAAACGATACAAAATTATGAAACAAGTAAACTGAATGTATGCTGTCACTGTAAGTGTTTCTCAGTATACTCATTTCTGATTAAACATTACAGCGATGAGGACATGTGAAAGGGGTAAGTAGTATAAAAATGTATGCATGTGACTTACAAATTACTATACCACTATAACTACTGTAATTACTTACACAAATGTTGCTAGTAGATGAAATGACATTAATTTACAAGTCGTTAAATCAAAAATCGATATTTAGATAGATACATTAGATCAGGTGGTGGGAATGGTTAACATTGACAAAACACTATCCATCAAAGGGACAAATCTTTACCTTAGGGTTATTCATTACCACAAGTGTAAGTGGTTCTGGTTTTTAAATGTTACAGTTTGAACAAAACCTACCTATAATTAATGGATATCTGTTTTGTCGAGTAATCGATCAGTTGATTGTCAGATAAATGAATCGGCAACAATTTTGACACCATCAATAAATCATTTAAGTCAATTTTCAAGAATCCGTCAATCTGATCAATCTGAAAATGTCGCCTTGGGCTTGAAAATGTGTTATGACGATTTTTCACTTTTTCCTGATGTTTTATTGACCCAATGATCAATCGGTGAATTACTTTGGCATGCACATTGTCTAAATCTTGTAGAAAACACACCTCAAGCTTCGGGAGTTCGGTCCACACAATCTCAATTCCCTTTTATCCAGATACAGTAAGAGAACTAACATTTCAGAAATGCTGCCTTTATTCTTCGCCCCAGACAAGTATAATCAATAATGGCAGCACTTACTGTCAAAACAAACTGCTAGACTTATTTTGGGGCTCAAGGGAAATTTGTTTAAAGTATCTTTAGAAAAAAAATCTAGTTTTAGCCTTGGGCACTAAAAATGGCTGAATATAAAATTATTGAAATTGTGAGCATAGATCTTTGCGAGTGGTCTTTATTGCCTTCCCTCTGCTCTTCAGAGGCCACAACAAGTGCACACAAGCAAAGCCCGGATTAGTGGGTAATGGCTGGCATCAATATGACTGTAATGTCATTTGGTGATGCATCCCGGTCGTTACCGGACCGGCAAAGAGTGGTCCCCAGCTCGCAGTAATGACTGGGATGTCAGGAAAACAAATGTTATTACGCAGCAGTATTAAATATAGCTGTTATTTCTGTGACAGAAGTGGGAGAAGAGAGCAGTCAGCTGATTTCTAATGTGTTTCTTTCAGTCAGATGAAAGCCCACTGCTTACTGAGTGTCTTCAGCGGCACAGAAATATTTCAGTTATATAAAGAAACACTTGCTTTCTTTGGATTTTATTGAAGCTGGACTGAATAATTTTTTAACTGTCACAAAACTGCAGCTGAACGTGATTCTTGTTACTAGATTCTTATTTTTTTATTTTGTATCTCAATACGATTTGGCTTGAAAATCCACTAACACAAAAGACGAGTCATTATTAGCTAAAGCTGTGGAGGTAGTGTCTCTTTGTTAGGAGCAAATGTGGGAGATAAAGTTGAAATAACTGGGGTTCACAGTAAATAGCAGATCTCATTGCATGCACTCTAAAGATGAAAATCTCTACAACAAGAATGACGATAACGAGTCATTTAAAATACTGCAGCAAAAAGAGAATCAGCCTGTACTTGTATTTATTATCTACTAATGTTTTATAAACATGATAATGCATGTCTTTCTGTATCAGTCCTTTCAGTCTTTTTACTGCTTTAGTGACTAATAATGGAATTTGTTGTTTTTCTGTGATGTCTTTTTAAGTTGGGAAGAATAAAGAATAAGTCTCTGTATCTGGATCCAAAATAGAAGCCATATGTTCTGAAATAGGAATGACAATGAGAAGGATTTCATTATTAGGATGTCGCTGTGCGGAAAGAGAAATAGATCATCCTGGTGCATTTGAACATAATAATTTGGTTACATGTTTTAGTCTTTGGGGGGGGGAAGAAATACAATTTTGCATTAAACAACTCCAAAGTAGAAACAATAGAGAGCTTGAATCTAAAAACAGGGATTAGTTTGTGTGGTTTCACCTAAAGTTTTACAGTACAGTACAAATTTGCTGATAGGAACATTTGAGTAGACATTTATTGACACAGTTTCACAGTAGATAGCGACGCACATCCAGCACTGCAGCAAAACAGGGCATCACCTAATGAGGATGGAGAAGAAAAAACGGGAGCTGCATCCAAAGGAAATAATGAGACAGCTAGGGATTGTTGAGTGGACCACTGTGGTCTGTATCTTACCATCGTTTCATCATATGCAGCAAAGACTGGTGAATTCTGATTATTAACCTTATCCTGGATAGATTTGATCTTTTGCTATATAGTAATGATACACACAGTACATACTGTATATATTCAGAGTTAACTACAGACAATTTATCTGGAAATCAGAGGTTAAGGATAGCGCGTTTTATTCAAATCACTCACTGAAATGTCATCAGTATGATCATTTGAGTATTTTCTGTACCATAATTCCTGTTTCTTTCATTGTACATTGCTAAATTAATTATGGCTTTATTTGTCCCTAGAATGAGTCACTCAGTACGAGCAGTACTCAGAAGCCTTCTGAAGGTCAGGCTGCACAGCTCCAAATCACTGTCATTCATTATGTGTGGTGCTTTTATCGCCTTTTGAAAATTGTCTCGTTGTTATTAAAATGGACATCATCTCTCTGAGAGCACTGGAGGATTTAGGGTAATGAGGGAAACTGGCCGACAGTGTCCCCCAGCTCAGCCCATCCTCCATCAGTGCTGCTGGAGATGTAATGAGAAATGGCCCTCTATGCAGGTGTGGGAATGTTCCGTGTGTAAAATTATATATACATATATATATATATAAAATCCCCGTCTCACTCCGGGGTGGTATGTGTCATCCTCTACCAGAGGCCTGGGAGTTTGAGGGTTCTGCGCAGTATCTTAGCTGTTCCTAGGACTGCCCTCTTCTGGACAGAGACCTCTGATGTTTTACCTGGAATCTGCTGTAGTCACCACTGGCACCACTGTTGCTCTTACTTTCCACATCTTTTCTAGCTCCTCTTTCAGCCCTTGGTATTTCTCAAGCTTTTCGTGTTCCTTCTTCTTGATGTTTCTGTCTCTTGGGATCGCCACATCTATCACTGCAGCCTTCTTCTGCTGTTTGTCGGTCAACACGATGTCTGGCTGGTTAGCCATCACCAGTTTGTCAGTCTGGATCTTGAAGTCCCACAGGATCTTAGCTCGGTCATTCTCACTACTTAGGAGGTGTCTTCCATTTTGACCTTGGGACTTCCAGCCCATACTCATGGCAGATGTTCCTGTACACTATGCCAGCTACCTGGTTATGGCGTTCCATGTACGCACTTCCTGCCTGCATCTTACACCCTGCTGTTATGTGCTGTACTGTCTCAGGGGCATCCTTGCACAGTCTGCACCTGGGGTCCTGCCTGGTGTGGTAGACCCCAGCCTCTATTGATCTTGTACTGAGTGCCTGTTCTTGTGCGGTCATGATTAGTGCTTCTGTGCTGTCCTTCAGTCCAGCCTTTTCAGTCCGCTGGTAGGATTTCTTGATATCAGCCACTTCTTCTATTTGTCTGTGGTACATGCCGTGCAGCGGCTTGTCTCTCCATGTACTTACTCTGAAATACTCACTTCATCTTTGGGGGCCATCTTCCTGATGTACTTCTGGATCTTTGTTGTTTGAATCTTTGTCATCCTGGACAGTGGTCTTGACACTCACTAGCCCTCGGCCTCCATCGCTACGCTTGGTGTACAGTCTCAGGGTGCTGGATTTGGTGTGAAACCCTCCATGCATTGTTAGGAGCTTTTTCGTCTTGATGTCAGTAGCCTCTATCTCCTCCTTTGGCCAGTTTATTATACCAGAGGGGTATCTGATGACTGGCAGGGCGTATGTGTTGATTGCTCAGATCTTGTTTTTCCCATTCAGCTGACTTTTCAGGACCTGCCTTACTCTCTGTAGGCATCTGGCTGTGGTGGACCTTCTTGTTGCGTCCTCACAACCCGGTCTCACTCCCAGGTCGTCACATATGGACGCTTGGTCATAATCGTCAGTTTGTGACGCACTAGGGATCCCTTTGACGTCATAGTTCGACGTATTGAGGGAAGCCCTGTTGTGTCAGTTGTTGATGGTAAAGGCAAGTATGATATTTAAGAGAAAAGACGAAGTAAGGAGGTGATTGGGGTGGATAGAGGGCCAGAACCTGGACCTTGAAGCACGAGAACAGGGTTTGTGTCCCGTGCGAAACAAACATTAAATGTTTTTATTTAGGCGAGTGAGGTAAATTGACATTAACGTTAGTTAACTTAAGTCTTAATTGACATACATAGCTATTTTAACCCAAACCATGATCTTTTCCTAACCATAACCAAGTAGTTTTGTTGCCTAAACCCAACCAAGTACTTTCTGTGCCTAAACCTAACTGCAACGTTTGACGACTTTAATTATGCGCATTTCAACATGGCAATGTATCGAAACGTTACGTTTTATCTTGAAAGTGTAACCGGATATTGCATATTTATTGTTGCTAAGCGTTGCTAACTTGACTGTGGATCCCTAAACGTCAATAATTGATGCAAAAGGGCCACCCAAGTCTTTAAAAAGTGACGACAAAGGGCCTTTATCATGCGTCAGACATTTGACGAGTAGGGAGTGAGACTGTGTTGGTCCTCATGGTTTCCGTTAGCCTGCGGCACCCCAAGGTATTTGTAGTTGTCCTGAACATCTGCAATGTGGCCTTCTGGTAGTTCAGCCCCCTCGGTTCTGATCATCTTCCCTCTTTTGATACCATGAGACCACACTTGTCCAGTCTGAATGACATTCCATTGTCGTTGCTGTAGATCCTGGTAGTGTGGCTTCCAGATATATATATATATATATATGTGTGTTGCAGTCCAGTAAACTCTGCTGGAGGTATACAATTATTTTAACCATGATTCAAATGTGCACTTTGATTAACATATCTGATTATTTACAGCCTATATAGCAAGTGTAGTTGCACAGAGGAGTGTTATTGTCACACATGGGAGTTCTCTGGTTGATCCACTGACAAGCTAGATGTTAAATGTCTTTCTCACCTGTGGAAAGAAGAACTAACTTGTCTTTGTGTCTTGATGATCCCCAACCAGAGTTGTGATGCTCTCCTTCACACATCTGATTTAAATGATTGCAAAAAACATCTCTTAAAATACACTTAAATATTCTGCTGCCAGAACATCTGGGTCATAAGCAGTACATCTATGGCCAGTGTCTTCCAAGCAAATTCTGTCAAGTTAATATATTTTTGTTGAGTAAAGAGTAGAAATACTGATCAGTGTATATCAGTGTATGTATCACTGTATCAGTGCAAGGCCTTGTGTTTTAAGACACTATCCTGTAAATAAACAGCCACAAGTTTGATCCTCAAAACTTGCACTTTTCATTACCATCCATGTGTTAATCAACTTGCTCTGCAGTAGACTGTGAACCAGTGATTGGTCACTTGGTTATAAGCCGCTGCAGGGAGAGTATTATCGGCTAAAATGTCACAGGCGCTGTTAAAATGCTGGCGCCAAATTGAAAGAAAATAGTGGCACCATGCCTAAAAGCTGCTGCATCATATTTTGCACCTCAAACAACAACCCGTTCTCACTCCCTGACTCGTCACATATGGACGCATCGGGGTCTGTTTGTAACTCACTGGGGATCCCTATAGTGTCATAGTTCAACGCAGTGGGGGAAGCCCTGTAGCGTCAGTTTTTGACGGTAAAGTTAGGTACAAAAGACTGAGTAAGGAAGTGGTTGGGGTGGATGGAGGGCCAGAACTAGATCCCAGACTTTGAACCAGGAGAGCAGTGTTCGTGTCTCATGTGAAACAAAAAGTCAAAATTAAATATTTTCATATAAGTTAGACAAGTTACGTTAAATTGATGTAAGTGACGTACGTAGTTATTTTAACCCAAACCATGATCTTTTTGAGCCTAAACCTAACCAAATTGCACCATTTCACAACTTTAATAACACACTATTTCAAAATGGTTTCGAAACACTAGCATTTTATTTTGAAATGAAGCGACGCCAAAGGACGAGTCGGGAGTGAGAATTTGTAGCAAACAAAACCTCCCCCCAGTTTACGATTTTCTGTAATTCCACAAAGAGTGGCTACAGTTGACCCACAGAAAGGAGGCAAAGCGAATGTAGCAAGACGAGGGTGTGATTCTGTATTTAAATAAGTTTAATTTCACCACAGGAAATAATATTAAGAGATAGGTCATACAGGTTCACCTGAAATAAGGCCAGGGTAGAGAGGGTGTTTCACATTTAAAAAAATTATTTTATTAATTAACAAAATACTAATTAAAGACAACCAGACAAAAAGTAGTTTAACTGAATAAACAAATACTAACTACGTATACCAATTAAAAAGGTATATCATTACTGAATAAGATAGGAATATGGGTCTAATCATTCAAAATACAATATACTATTTAAAATACACAGTGACAAAAGAGATAAACCAAAACACACCAAAAATGAATCAACACATGCACATCAAATAATTCAACAAAAATGAAAACAGAAGATTGAAAATAACACACCCAAAACAAAATGCCAACTGTATAAACTAAAAATACTATAATTAGACCCAAACGACCAGGCAGAGGGCAATCCCACAGGGAGAGAGAGAGATACCCAAAGCCGAGCTACAGGCCTTGACAGCCATGAGAGAGAACGACACAGGTGCATAATCACCTGTACTTGTAGGCCACGGCAGCGGCATCCGGTTGTCAGGGCGCCAGTGCAGTGCCATATAGTGGCGGGGAAAAACCCTCAACCTGCCACACATAGGCTACTTAAAAACTATAATCATAATGTTCATCGTCATTAAAACCTGCTTTCACAGGGTGGTATAATGTGAACATTTGAGATTTATTTTGCTGGGGGAGCGGGGGTTTTACAATCACGATACTGGCTCAACGTCGTGATGTCTGTCAGCCTGTCATCGTCTATCGGCCCAACCCTAGTAGGCAGCTGTTCTAATTCCCGAGTTCTCCCGTTGTCTATGTGTTGTGAACTTATATCTACCATGACTCATGAAGGCCTCAAGTTTCACTATGACCTTTCTGGTTTCAAGAAAGCCCTTTAGATCAACGGTGGGTGGTGAGAAAATAAATATGAGGCCCACCTGAAAGCCATTTTTGACTGCAAATTAGCTGCTAGACGAGCAAGTGATGCAACTTGGTTATGGTATATCGTAAAGTCTGGACTACAGGACAAGCTGTTTCAGGCAGTTCAGGAGCTGTGTTTTCTGTGGGAGATTGTAACTCCCTTTATGTGTGGACTTTGGGCTTTTTCACTTTGCAAACCTATTACATGCACAAAAAAGATAAAACATAACACAATAAAGGAAATGGGAAAAGCCAAAAAGCGTAATATGACAACTTTAAAGCAGGGGTCCTCAACTACTTTTATTCAAGGGCCAGAGTTTTTCAAGGTAGACAGTTTGGGGACCAGACTTTTCAAATACAATTTTAATTAGCATACTGTTTACTAGCCTACATCAGTGTGAATAGACTCCTAAAAAATGGTAAATCCATAATGATATTAGGCTACATGTTGGATACTTAACTAGAAAATGCTCTCAGACCGCCGCCAAGGAGGCTGTTCACCGAGTGGTGGTTAAAATCTGTAATCGTGAATGTAACTGCTGAATGCAGTTCTGATTGGAATTGAAATATTAACCAGCTGGTTTGGACACTTATGCATTTGTGCTTTTATTGTGCACACTTGACACCTGTACTTACTGGTGGTAACAGCAAATGTGGTTTAATAGTACTGTTCACAGAAGTCTGGGGTGACTAATCTAACTATTATCAGGCAATACCTGGTCCATAATTGTGTGAGCATTCATGATCTGACTTTATGCTGCACAAGAAATGAGTCTGCGAACAGCGAAAGTGAAAGCAGTTGGTTACCTAACTGAAAAGGTGGGAGGTGTGCAGCCTGTCACCTGCAGCTTTTCATCTCTCAGCTCACTATGGCTGCTCCTGACTGTTATATTACTCACTGCAATATTTCAAACTGGTCCATTGTCAAAAATGTTTTTAAAAAGACCATTGTCTTGGTTTGTAGACGCATTTTTGATGAACGGTAAGGTTAACTACCAGTCGTTTTGTCATTGTTCGCTGACAAAAATATTGCACTGTCTGTGACTACTTCATAATAAAAGTCAAGTCGTGTTTCACCAGTTAAATGCTTTTAATGTGAAGCTGCAGCAGCAAGAACTGTTCAGTTTGCAGTAGCAGTAGCTTAATATAGCATTTCTTCCAGGAATTTCGCCATGGATGAACAGTAATACTGCAAATATACAAATATTGCAATACTTTCATCATGGGCCAATCTGCGGGCCAGATGGGAAGTTTTGGTGGGATGGATGTGGCCCACGGGCCTCCAGTTGATTATCACTGCTTTAAAGACAAGTTGTGAAATTCTGTGGTTAATATCAATAAAACAAAATGTTACTGTGCAACATTTCTTGTATTTTGCCTAACACAAGCTTCAATGTGATTTTGATAATATTATGTGAGAACTGATTAACCTCATGTCAAAGCACCTGTAAAACTATGTTTTTTTTTCATACCACAAGCCTCTGTTCTTTGGTTTCCTCATTATCAAACACTCTGCTGGCAACATTAACTACAGTGGTTGTCAAGCACCAGGCTGGATCTAGGTTAACTCAAATCACAGAGATAAAAACCCACCTTCCCTTTAACAAACCCTACTCCTCTTATTAATGTACCTCCCAATTTACATAGGGCTCATCGCTCATTAATCATAATGAAACACAAATATTCCCAACTGTTTCTCTCTTAAGCAATCCATCCTCATTTGTTATCTCCCACTTAATAAAGATACTAGGTGTTCAGCAGTAGGACGTATTTTGCATGGTGACATTTTTAAATACTTAGCTTAGGCTAAAGTCTCTGTAAAGCTCCAAGGATGCTTTTCTCACTGTTTCCAACCTTTCACTTTCTGAGGTAGAAAGTCACAGTCTGCATGGCAGAGAGAAGAGGCTTCAAAAGAGGGAGAAAATGAAAAAGAGATGCATCATTAGGATTTCCTTATGCTGTCCTTGCTGCTAATTACATACAGAAAAAAAAGGAGGATGAGGTGTTGCTTGATGTCATAAACTTTGGTGGTCGTTTTTCTCTCTCCATCTTTGCTGATGATGTGGATAATGAGCCACCTGTCTTACTGGAGTCCTGCAATATTTCACTCAGTATTTCATCTGCTGGAGCGCAGGGAATAAAACACTCAGTGTGGTATGAAAGAACAAAAAGTAGTGGCAGATTCTTGGCTCAGTTGCTTAACCTGCACACTGGATTTTTATTTTTCTAATCTCCAGGCTTTCTTGGGGAGCAGTGAAGCTGGAAAAATCTGTAGCATAATGTTTTTCAATAATATATAATTATTATATATGACTGTTGAGTTGAGTTTTTATCCATAACGGTGACATAACTCATGCAGTAACACTTAGATTCATGCATGCATATTACTTGGTTGGCTAATGACATTGTCACATAGCAACAACGAAGAGGAAAACCACCGAGCAAGTGTGATGCACCGACATCTTTTACTGTTACTGTACTGCACAACTTAGGTTCAAGTAAGTGCTAGACAGTAGCAACAGTTGGATTTAGTTTACAGATACTGGTTAGTTTACAAAAGCGTCTACACCCAAAAGCATCTACAGCCATCTTTAAGGCTGTACTTACGCAGAATGTTGATTTTTAGAAGGTATAAGGTTGACCATCTCAGTTTAGTAATATGGTAATGGTAATTAGCAATAAACACAAAGTATTGCTGAGGCTGATGGGAATGTTGTTAGTTTTATAGGTACACCACAGGAACTTTCTCCAGGGACTAGGAACCAAAGGATGAACTCTTAAGTTCCGGGGACATTATTTTAAGCTTAGAATTTAAAACAGGTGAGAGGGCAAAGGTTAAGAAATGGTACGTGACTTTAACCTAATGGGTGTAGACTAATTTGCTTAATCTTCGCGAGGCTTTAGACTGAGGCAGAAATGTTTTTAGGCAATCCATCCAATGTTAGTTGAATCACAAATGTCAACATCATAGTGGTGCTAGAGGAAAAGTCAGGGATCACAAGTGTCATTAGGATTCATCCTCTGGTGATCGTGCACAGTCTGTTATTATTTCCCGGCGATCTAAATAGTTGTTGAAATATTTTGGCCTGGACTAAAGCGGCATTGCCAGCTAAAAGACATGATGCATATTGTAGGTTTTTAAAGTAAAAAAAAGTTTCATATTTTTACTTGGAAGACAGTTTACCTTACAAACAGCCATAGTTGTTGTGCACACACATTTCTCTGCCTCCTCTCCAACCTCTGAGTAGCAGTGGGGACTGGGGAAGGAAAGCAGTGGCCCCTGCTATGCAGAATGCAAATGTGAACTTTTCAGAGACCAACTTTGATGCCCAGGTCTCCTTGGTTAGCTGAGAAAGAACAAAGGGACCAGTTGATGTGACTCCATGTCTGACGGGGTGCCTATTTGTGGTTTCAGTGGGTGGTTAACAACAGTGCTGTGGCGACTGTACCTGCAGATAATAAAAAGGTGGTCATGCTAACTCTGTGTGTCATTGCATAGCACTTTGAATGAGTTGGTGCATGCACAAGAAGACAGAATTGTGGATAAGTTTTAGCTCTACAAGCTTTATCCAAGAGATGCTTACGTGGAAAACTCTGTGACCTCCAGTGTTCTTTAACGCTCCAAGTCCATTTTTTC
The DNA here is from genome assembly GCF_014851395.1 of Micropterus salmoides. NCBI lineage: Eukaryota > Metazoa > Chordata > Actinopteri > Centrarchiformes > Centrarchidae > Micropterus > Micropterus salmoides. Next base: position 5,250,830 of record NW_024040596.1, on the reverse strand, counting down.
CCTCTTGCGTGCTTAGTGAAGTGTTATCTCTGTAGGCAGCTGTTCTAATCTCCCAGTTCTCCCATTGTCTAGTATATGTTGTGAACTTATATCTACAAACACTCACAAAGGCCTCCAGTTTCACTATGAGCTTTCTGGTTTCAAATCAACAGTGGGTGTTGAGAAAATAAATGTGAGGCCCACCTGAAAGCTATTTTTGACGGCCAATTTTCAGACTACTCAGCCTAGTAATGACTAGGTTTGAAAAATAGGTTTTTCTGGCTGTTCCTCAGGAGCTTTGCTGTGGACAGAACAGTTGCTTCTCAGGACAGTGACCCTGTTATGGAGGTCGGAGTTGGTGTGGTTTGAATGGATGGTGCTTTCACTGGCGTTGCATCTAATATGAAATCCCAGTTGTTCTTGTTGCTTATCCCTAAGCCCTATCTTTCATATTGAAATATCATATTGAATGATTGCATAATTGACTAATTTTGTAAAGCAACAGGAGGTAACAGAGTTTAATGGAAATATCAACAGACATGATGTCTAAAGAAGCCAGACTTATTAAATGTAAAAATATATTGTAATTCTGATTGACTGCTCAGATTTAGCCATTAAGTTGCTTGAATGCTTCTTATTCAAGTATGCAGCTTCTTCTAAGCCTGGGGAAATGTTTTGCTTCTGAAAGTTATGACCCAGTTATGCGTAATGAGGTCAAGAGCATTGTTTATTTATATCCCAAAATGTCATGTAGTTAATCAGTTAAGCCAGACTGTTTGATACCAAACCCCACATTTTAATTTAGGAACAATATAAAAGGACAAAGGTCTTTTTTGGGAGAAAAAAAAAAAAAATAATTTGTGCTTGCCCCTCTCTCATTACCACTGAGTTGCCCTTGAGCCAGGCTCATAACCCACAACCTCCAAGGTGGAGCTGCTTAGCAGCTGATAGATTAGAGGTGTTCAATACCGCTTTCCAAAAAAGTGACAAAACGTAGTTATTTGATGCTAGCTAGTACATAGCTAGCTAGTGCTAGCTAGCTAGGTAGTACTTCCGTAGGTGTTGACAGGTGTTGACAGCCCCTCGAAGTCCCCTACCCTTACCACAACCATCAGAAATGTTAGTACATAAACCTAAGTCACTGACTTTATTCATGTCGACCAGCTAACCTAGGGTTAGCCTCCTTTGTGTTGCTGGGATGTAGCAAACGGTGGCGTTTCACACGGACGCCAAAGGGTACAAATACTTACGCTTTGTCACGCTGTCTGAGAGTGTCAGTTATGACGCATTGAGATGAGAATGCGTTTTGACTGAGCAGCTCTCAGGTGTGAATGTTTGTTGATGTTCCTGAAAAAGAGAACACTGCGTGAGAGTAGGAGGTTAAAACATAGATTTTAACACCTCCTGTTTTCTTTTTAGAAGATGCTTTGTGTAACTAACCTGGTTGCAAAGCAAATTCATTAGATGGACTTCATTGTCACTCATTGTCACAGCTGTGTAATGAAAGATGGGTCAATAACCGGCATTGCACGCTGTCATGTTTATTGCCCGGTTTAATAATCTATCTTCATCTTGTGGGAACAGACAGTACATTGCATTTGCATGATGAAACAATGGGGCACATTTAGGGTGCTTCTTCAGCTAAATAATGCTAATGTGATCATGAGCAGTGATGCAATGCATGTTATTAAACAATAGCTCGTTGGATGAACTACATGTGTCACAAACTGTAAGGGTGTTGGAAGGTGGTGGTGAGCAATGATTGTCACTGATGCAGTTTGATTTTCACCCACAAAAATACATTTTTGCAGTTTGCTTCCAGACAGCTCATATTCTCTGTGTGCAAGGTATACCAGTAGGAGTATAGTACAAGGCATTTTTATTTGATAATATTTTGCGATTGTTTTGTTTGATTTATTGTTATTCCTGAATGATTTATTTGTGGTCATTGGGAAAATTAGACTTTAACAATTTAAACCATCCAAGTCAATTTAAGACATATAGTAGCACACTGCCTTGGATAAGTAAATCAACTCACAGTTCAACATCCCCAGTTTGCTTCTGGCTGGAGACTTTTGTTGGATGTCACCCCCTCCACTTTGCTCCTCCCTAAAAAACAGTGAAGTCCAAGTCAATCTATTACTACAATTACTGTTGAACAACACTTAAAGAGATAGCTAGTGTACTAAAATCATTTTAATTATTGCCATTATCATTATAATAATTATAGCTGGATGGAACATTTTAATTTGTTATCACGTATTCCTGAAAAAAAGATCCAGTTGACTGTTTTAGTGAGACAGTTTTCAGTAGATAAAACCAGTTTTTGAAGAGAAGTAAGTACAGACTGTGGTGCTACAACAGTTTCATGACTAGATAAGCTTGCTCAGTGAACTTGTTAACTCAGCCTGTAATGCAAGTAGGAAAAGAGAAGGAGTGAATAATGCTGTCCAAACCAATTTCAGTGCATGTAATAGTGGGCAATGAAATTATTGACCTGGCATGGGGGAGACAAAAGTCTTTGTGCATCCAAAAACGTTGCTACTCCACCTGGAAAAAACACTGCAATGAAAAGTACACACTGTCTGTTATTTACTGAATCATGTTGTATCTGAGGAAAGTCACAAAGCTGAACCCGCCGACATCTGCCTTAGTCACAGCAGACACTGGCATAGCACAACTGTCAAAAGTACAGGTGTTACTAATACCATTAACAATGGCTCTGTTCTATTCAAATGTCAGTAAGTCATGACAGTGTGACAGTAAGCCAACATGCACCAGGACCCTGAAATTGAAGCAGCTAAATGAAATTCAGTTTATTCACTTTTCCTACTCTAAATGTCAAAATGTCTTCTGTGTAAAATGTTTGTAGTCAACAGAAATAATTGCAAGCATTCATCAGTATCCATTTCATTGTTTTGGCAATTCACAGTTAAAGTGGCAGATTTGTGGATTTTTTTCTTAGAAGTATGATATGTAACAAGTGCAACACAAAATTATGCACTTAATAAAATTATACAGTAAAATGACATAATAATGATGATAATAATAATAATAATATATACATACTGTAAGAAGAAAGGAGGGTTAAGGGCAAAACAATATTATTTACAGTAAAACTTTGATTAATGGGCCGGGCTTTTATTTGCTAAAATCACTGAATTGACCCTGACTTTATTTGGGACAGGTGTCCATAAGGGACAGGCCTTTAATTCCTCTTGCACAAAACTGAAAGAGGCTACTATTTATTTCAAACAGAATATTACTTGTATAAAAAGTATCCAATAATATCAAATACAAGTCATTCATTTGATCTAGCTCCCACAGACGGGTTATGCGCTTTTATTTTGAAGGCAGCAACGTAACAAAAAGAAAACAAGGTGCAGGATGAGAGAAGTGTGGCAGAAGTTAGCAGAAGGAGAGCGATGGACTTCATATGACAGGATTCACAACTTGGATTCATTTTTATGAAAAGCTGTTTTGATTATTTTGATGGGTGGACCCTTACAGACTAAAGGGATATAAATAATCAAGGAACTGACACATTCGGACTTAACGAATGCTTCAGAGGTAACGAGAGTCTGCACTTTTTTCCCTTTTCATCTCTTATACCATGCAGGTTACACAGGGAAATCTAGAAGAATTAGACTTTGGGGCTTATTGTTTCCGTTAAATGAACTGAACTATTGAATTGTGGAGAATCTAACTGATCTAACGATGTATGGCATATTCATACTGACACTACAAAGTTTTTACTTAAAGTAATGGATTCTGTTGGGCCCCATTTGATCTCTGTTTTCAACAGCTCCCTATCTACTAGTTGTGTCCCTGATTATTTTTAAAATGGCTTGCGTGAACCCACTTTTAAAGAAACCTGGTTTAGGTCCCTCCCTCCCACAAAACTTTAGACCTATTTCAAAACTGCCTTTTATTGCAAAGATTCTAGAAAGAATTGTGTCCAAACAGCTGCTCACTGTACTGGAAAATAACAAAATATTTGAAAAGTTTCAGTCTGGTTTCAGGAAGTACCACAGCACTGAGACTGCCCTGCTTAAAGTCACCAATGACCTTTTAATGTCTGCTGATGAAGGTATGTGCTCAGTCCTGTACTCTTGGACCTTAGCGCTGCTTTTGACACCATTGATCACAACATCATGTTAGACAGACTGAGGCACTGGGTGGGGATCTCTGGTACTGCCCTAGAATGGTTTTCATCCTACCTGTCAAATAGGAAGTTTTGCGTGTCTGTAAACAACTATGTCTCTTTCATTCTGTCCAGTTAAATATGGTGTGCCTCAGGGGTCGGTCTTAGGACCCATTTTGTTTTCCTTGTATCTGCTTCCCCTTGGACATATTATCCATAAACATGGTATTTCTTTTCATATTTATGCTGATGACACAAAAATATACTTGCCCGTCAGATCCACAGACCCTGGAATGAACTAACACTGAACTCAGACAAAACTGAAATCCTGGTCATCGGGTCCCAGCAGATGGCAAATCAAATACTGCCATCTGCTGGTTCCCTAGTGAATCACATTAAGCCTGTGGCAAAGAACCTTGGTGTTTGGTTTGATAGTAATTTAAATTTCGAGCAGCACACCACAAAACTTGTTCAATCATGTTTGTATCAACTTGGAAATATAGCAAAAATTCGATCTATGTTAACTTTTAAGGACACCGGGGACCATTTTACACGCCTTCATCTCATCACGCCTGGATTATTGCAACAGCCTTTTCACTTGTTTAACCCAAAAATCTACTGATCAACTCCAGACTGTCCAGAACTCAGCTGCCAGGCTTTTAACCAGAACAAAGAAATATGACCACATTACTCCTATTTTAGCTTCATTACACTGGCTCCCAGTATGTTTTAGAATTGACTTTAAAATTCTATTGATCACTTTTAAAGCTCTTCATGGCCTCTCGCCTTGTTATATTTCTGACCTTTTAGTCCCATACGCACCAGCACGTACCTTGAGATCCTCGGGCAGAGGTCTGTTGTCTGTTCCAGAGTCTAGACTGAAAACTAAAGGGGACAGAGCGTTTGCTGTCAGGGCCCCGAGGCTCTGGAACAGCCTGCCAGAGGAAATCAGGTTGGCTGAGTCAATGAACTCTTTTAAGTCCCTTCTTAAAACACACTTTTATAGGAGAGCTTTTCCCGATCTTATTTGACTTTATTTTAATCCCTTTTATTTTATTCTATTTTACTTATTTTATATTTATCTTAAACATGTACATTGGTCTTTTCAACGTTTTCTTGCTTGTATTGTTTTCTTTTGGGTATTGTATTGTTGTCTTTGTACTAGTTGAAGCACTTTGTAACTTGTTTTTGAAACGTGGTCTAAAAATAAAGATGATTATTATTATTATTATATTGATCATACGTTTAAACATTAATATTTGTATTTACGATCTAAGCAGCTTAGAAGCAGCTAAAGCAGGCAACCTCGCAGGGTTTAAGAGGTTTTATACATCCAAAGAACTTGTATAAAAACCAGACCAGGCGTCTAACGGAGGCTTGCTTTTATTTGTCAAAGTGTTCCCACACCAGGCCAGTGAACGGGGTTGGCGGATATTTGGGCTATTAATTGAAGTTTTACTTATGCAAACTTTGTTACTCATAAGGGCCCCTGTGACCATCTGGACTAAAATATTGCGTGACATATGAAGTACACTTAAAAATGCAAGTATGATAACTAAATATCCTTGGTTTTATAGTTTTGTCCCATAATGCACTTCAATTTATACATTGGAAACTGTAAAAAGTGGTGACACAGCTTGAAAATAACAACAAAAAGGTATAACAGCATTACTGTATAGAAACTCTCATAGCAGTATGAGGAATAGTGTGTTTAGTGTATACTTTAGAGTATTATTATGTAGTATGGAAATGGGACACAGGCTTTGTTGCCATCCCTCAAAATGTCTGTCAAAGTGAGTCATTTTAAGACTTTGCTAGCTGAGCTTGTTAGATATCTGCACCTTTGTGATCAATCAAACAGGTTCTAAATCCTCCCTTTCCCTCAGCTGCCTCAGCCACTCTTTCACTGGAGCCATTGTTTTTTGTTCCTCTTTGAGTTTTAGTCATTGCCATTCCTGGCTCCCCCAAGGTTACTGCTGCTTTTTCAATCGCAGTGTACCCCCACTGGTATTCTGTGTAAAAATACAAACAATACAAAGCCATAGAATTCAGTGCATTCAACTGTGTTTCTGTTTTGCAGTATAAAGCTGCCTTTAAGCCACAGTGCCCCAAACATACATGGTACACATACTGTATCAGTGTCTCAGGAGGGCTCTGGACCTGGTATAAAAGTAAAATATAGGCAGGATGGAAAGAGGGATGGATTATATTTATATCAAATCTTTACCACGTCAGATACTTTCATGCAAAGTCATAATAAGTGCTTTTTACTGAGATAGATTTGCTTCTTTAGAGTGTCTTCAGTGGTGCAGGATATGAGACGTTAGGAAGTGCTAGAAGGCTGTGTCTTTATGTGTAGAAAATGGGGATTGGAGGTTAAGCAGTGATTCTCCTGTTGTGACTTCATTGGGGAGTTCATTCCACCACTGTGCAGGGTCCTCAGTGACAAGCTGACCATTCATCTAGAGGCAGAAGAGCGCCATTGGGATGATGGAGGTTTGAACATGGCTTAGAGGAAAACGCAGTTCCTTTAACCACCCTATAGGCTAGGCTAGGCACAGTTTTGAACTGCATGTGAGCTACAAGAAGGGGCCAGTGTGGCGAACAGGGGACAGCAGTGTTGTAAAGTTGTAGTATGCCACGCACAGCAGAGGACGAGCACCTGGATGAGCACCTGGACCTCTATGGTGGCTACTGCTGCAATATTTCGCTCAGTCTCAATATCAGGCTCAGTCTAGTCCAAGTAGAGTTTAGGCTAATTAGGCTATCACTGGCTAATTCAGCTGTTTGGCTATCAGCTGACAAGTAATCATGCCAGTGTACACCATGGCCATTAGAACCTCACACTTCTCACAGTGACACACTCGTGCCAGTGCTGTTTTGCTGCTGCAGCTCCACTTCAGCCTTCTTATTGTTGAGCTTTCGGTATTATTGATTTAACTAAACTAAAAATGAATGCGAGAGTCCGTTCATAAAGTCAACACGTTTTCTATCTGGCTTTTTCAATGGAGCATGGAGAAACATTCAGCCCTCGCACATACTGTAAATTGCTCTACCACTTTTCTGCTTTATGCTGTTTTGGCTGAGGTCAGCTTGGATATGTGAAATGGTTGTGCAAGGATCCAACTGCTTTTAAGGATCTCCTTTCACCAGCTGTTACATTGTTCTCAGCCACACTCAAATATTTTCAAGAGCAGGAGGTCTTGTCCTTGAGCTTGATATAATATCCCTCCTATTTTGCTTTGTGGTTGAATCAAAAGGCACACGTGTCCTGTTTTTGAAGGAATTTGGATTTTACCCTAACACTTGGGAAAGAAATGTCTCACTACTGCATTTTTCATCATCAAGTTTGTTGCATTCTGGTTCATTTCTTGTGTATGTTTGCTTACTGCTGTTCAACCCATTTAAAAGGAGTCATAAGACTGATGCTGCACAGTGTGAAGTCACTAAACTAATTAAGCAAAGTTGTACAATAACCCACATTAATCAAATACATTTCAAAACAGGTTGAAAGTTGCACTGATAAGAGGAAAAACATTAAATGATTGTTTTTCTCCACCTTTCTTCTCAATTATTAATCCCTTCATGGGGCAGTGTCCCACTAGGAGGAAAAATCATTACCTTGCTCTTTGAGGCTTCCCTCCTTCTCTTTGTGCTGCACACTTAAGGTGCAGTGCTACCTTCCCATTCTCTGGACCCTATGCTGGCCTATGTACTGTAAGTAAAAGACCAAAAAGACTATGAAGTCATATCGCCTTGCGCCTAATGCATATTCTAAAAGGCCCCTACTGTGCGCTCAATCTCCCATTCATCTTTTTTAGATCAAACAGTACCATAACTTTTTCATGGTGATGCCATGGAAGGAGAAGATAAAGCAAAGCCATAGTTGGGTTACAAATGGTGAATGTGTGTGTGAGAGAGAGAGTTGTAAGAGAGGGAGAGAGAATGAAATATGTTTCATTACATGAGTATTACAGAGTATGTGTGCAATGCCACCCTCTGTGGTTTTTGATCTGCTCCGAGTTGGAAGTGAATCCTATGTGCCTCCTGGAGTTCATAGGCCTATTCGACTTTTGTTCCACCAACGAGAGAGTGACGGAGTGATGAGAGAGACACACAGAGAAACAGACAGACAGGCAGCGAGAATGTTTGTGTCTGGAGCGAAATTCTTTTTGTTGTTCAAATGCTGAGATTTTCAATCGATGGCAGGATTTTCAAAATGGACGTAAAATTTGACCTGTCACCATTTCTGTCACTGTGTACGTCACTGCAACATGTGCAATTAAGGTGATATGTGTATCTGTCAGCAGACATTTTCACCATGCAGATCTTCAGCCTAACAGCCAAAGCACAATGGTAAAACACACACACACACACACACACAGTACAAATATTGAGCGTGTTGAGTACATGTGATCTATCCATGTCTTCCTGGCTCATCAGTCAGTGTGACATTTCTGATGTTGCAATGATGAACAATTCTCCCACTGTGAGATAGATGCAGGCATACTGTAACAGCTCCTCAAGTCGCAATAACATGTCACAGTAACAACAGTAATTACTATAAACGATCAGGTTTGTGACACGAGCACCGTGACCGTGTGAAGCTTCTGTTTACTACTGCAAACAGCCTGTACTTTGATGCAAAGAGATGTGTGTGGCGCGTGCAATACTTAAAGAGTGTATCGTTGTCATTGCAGCATTTGTCGTTATTTATTCATGTATCCTCTGGTGTACATGTACACTTTGAAAAAGCAGCATATATTTTAACTACACCACACTAAGAAGCACTGGTGTGAGCACACGCACAAACATGTATAAAATACTGGTAGATACATAACCAACCAGGTCAGTAAAGAGCAAAGCACCAACAAACTGATGCCAAATGTATTCCTGTTGCTATTTTGTCAGAAGTCCTCTCTCCTCTGCTCTCCTGCAGAGGGTGCAGTGGTTCTGCTCATTTTGCTGTCATTGCTTCTGTCAGTTGCACAGATGCTGCACTGTGGCTCAGTGAAATACGACACACTGCTGCTGCTCAAATGATGCAATGCCCTCTTTATTACATAAAAGTATTTTTATGTGGAATAAAACAATCATACAATATGTAACTTCTTGTAATGTATTGTTTTAAACATCAAAATGTCTTTATTAATGTAACTGTTAACAATTAGAACTTCTCCTATGAAGCATCAGCAACTGGAGTGTAGCTGTAATAATATTTGATTGATGACACAAATCAACAAATCATTCACAGGTATGCTGAGTTTGCTCAGTAGTCAGTCATTGTGTATCCCTGCTTACCTGTGCAGGGTCACGGGGGGGGGGCTGGAGCCAATCCCAGCTGACGCTGGTCGAGAGACAGGTCGCCAGTCCAGAGCGAAGAAGTATTAATAAATAAACCCTTCATTAATAAATAATACAGTAGATACTTAATAAGTAATGAAATAAATGTGAATATAATGAATAAATACTTGTGTGTCGTCCACTGATCATGAGGGCAGGTGAACAAGAGGCACAATTTAGAATAAAAGAGCTATATGCAGTCCATTTACAACTGTTATGGTATGCCACTTGAAAATGTCCTATTATCTGCATACAACTACATTATAGTGTTGACATGTGTATATAAAATAAAACATGTATTAAATATTTGTACAATGCTAATACATTATTAATATGGGGGTTAAAATACAGCGTTGCCCAATTGTTTTATTTTTGTAAATTCAAACATAAATGATACTGTATGTGTCCAACTATTTAAGAAATGGACAGTAGAAATGTTCTTGAACAGAAAGGCAGACAACACAGGAGGAGAACAAGGTTGGGTGGTAGTTCAGCAACAGACTTAAGGAATTGATGATGCTGTATTACAAAGCTTGTGAGTTTTTGTTGAAGGGTGTGTCTGGGGTATGCTGTCAAACTGATGATTTGCCATGAAACAGGAAGATGAGTAAACATGAACACATCTGTACCAAAATTCACATCTTTGATAAGAGTCCCATCTTGAATACATCTACAGGCCAATAATGAATCATTGTCACAGCGCCACCTACTGGTGACAGGAAGTTAGCCTTCAACGAAGTAGCCCTACAGCACGTTTCAAGTATCTAAGTTTTTAAAAAAGCCCCTAAAACCAACAGGAAAACATTTTGAATTGAAACTGAGTTTTCGTGACCTTGGTGATGCCGTATTGTAAAGCATGTGAGTTTTCATCAAAAGCTGTTGCCGTGGGGATACATTATTTACCATGAAACAGGACACTGTTGTAACTTCAGTGTACGTTATCCAGTCTCTCCAAAAGTTTTTAGTTGTTTTTTCGCTTCAATTTTCTAAAAAAGGTAGTAAGACCTAAACACTGGACTAGCATATATAGTCATTGCCCCACCTACAGGAAGAAAGTCTTGCATGACAATCATTTGATTTACATTAAATTGTCATTGTCTGGTCTAAACTTGATATACTGGAAAATAACTTATTATTAGCGGGTGTTCTCTAGCGCCACATACTTGACACAGGAAGTGACATTTAACGCATGACAATAACCCAATCATCACTGCTTGCAGCTTATATTTGATATTTATACTGTATTACTGCTTTAGTATATAGAGGAAATATTTTGGAAATTTTTAATTATGTTTTCTCTTCAGGTAGCCAACTACAAGACAAATTGAATGATGACCAGTCACAAGTGAGACATGTGCTTTGTATTATCTGGCTGTGTTCTTATTTATGGAAATCAATAGCTGCTGTAGCCCCCACAGCACAAATGAAGGATAGATAAGAATGCAGTCGGGGAAGATTTATCATGATTTCTATTATAGATGTACTATTCACAAAAGGAAGGTAATACATTGTACTTCCAATTTAATTATTACTCTCTGTGTACATCTCACACAATACTTTTGATTGTGTATTCAGGTTAACACTGAAATTGTGAAGGTAAAAAAAAAAAAATTCGTGATTGGATGTGTTCTATCGTCTCATCAATACAATGTAAAATGACACAGTCCAAGGTCACTCCACACCTCAAATCTCACCTCAGTGAAAGAAAGTACTCAATCAAGAAATTAACCGAGAATGCCGAGAGTTGGAAGACTCCTGGACTGATGTGGGAACAAGGACTGTATAATAAATGGCAGCAGAGGATGATGTTTAACCCAAAGGTTTTTTTTTTTTTTTAAAGTGATTGTGCATCCTGCAATTACGTAGTTCAACCATACTGAGAAAATACAGTTCTGAAAGCATCGTCCTTAGAGGCCTATAGCTGCAGGGTTCATGACTCCTGTGGGTTAAAGATGAACACGTGCAAGAAATCTTAAGATGTGCATGTTATGTGATGATGTAATTTAAAAAAAAAACAGTTTAAAAAAATATATATATATATATACAGGGCAATATTTTTGCATTGTTGTTATTCTTAGGATTGTGATTCTTCAGTTTTTCAGCTTTCATAGGTTGAAAGCAACACGGGGAAAGCCAGGGCATCACATTTGCCCAAACACACACAAACATGCACACCTTTTCACTAATGCATATCCATTTGTCTGTGTAAAAGCAAGGTGAGCAGGGCAACTGGAACTCAGAGTGCTTTGTTGCGAGGGACTCTGTGTATCTACCCTGCAGGACATCCATATTGCCCCTTAAGGGGAATTACTCTTTCATTCTATTCCTATACCTTTTTTTAGTATGTCCTTTTCTTTTACCCAAGAGGGGGGGGTCATAAACAAACAAAGTGCTCTGTGGCCTGCTGTGTCTCTGTGGCCAGCCCGCTCTCATGTTTTGATCTGCCGTCGGAGTCTGGTAACGCAGTATAAAGAGCAGGAAAGGTCCACACAGGGAGGAGGTTGGGCTGATTGGATGGGTCAAACCAAGGAGACCGCTGTTCATTTCCTGTGCGAGACCAATACTTAACATTTACTTCTTTTTAACTAAAATACTAATTTTAACCCAAACCATGATCTTTTCCTAATCCTAACCAAATAGTTTTGGTGTTCAAACCTAACCCAACTGAAACTACTTACAGCTTCAAAGTTGGACGCATTCGGCCACTGACTAAACGTCCGTATTTGAGAACGTTTTGCTGTGGCAGAAGCACAGTGCTTAGTGGTTTCAGTGTGTTTATTGGCAGCTATTAACGCCACTGCAGGTGGAAGTGCAGTGATCATAGTATGTATTTTATTCAGTCTACACTGCTGATCAAAATATTCATGTTAATATTCATGTTAATACTAAGCAGTGAAGAGCACCTGTGGAGTTTTTGACCACTGGTATCATTTAATTCTCTGAATAAATACATCTAAACATACAAACACAAAAACCCAAAACCAAAACAAATGAAAATACAATGCAATCAGAGCCGGTATTTATCAAGCTTCTCAAAGTGCCATATTAGAGAATTCAAGAAATTTACTCCTACTTTTAAACTTAAGAATAAAAGCAAGTTATCAAATTTCTTAAAGCTAAGAATCACTCTTACTCTCCCAGTTACTTAAGACAGCTCGAGAGGTCTCTCAAGTGGGGAGGGACGTCATCTCATCACTGACTTTAAGCAATAATGTGTTTTCAGCTAACTGAAGGTGGTGATGACACTTCGTTTCTTTGCCACAGGAAAAACGATGATTTTGGCCCATCACAACCATCAATAAGCCGAATAGTCATGGAAACAATTATAGCACTTAGGCTACATCTCCGCACAGTCACGCGTTTCACCCCCCCCCAATCCGACAGAAGCAAACACAGTTCATTGAAATAGCCGGCTTCACATGAGTAGCAGGCGCATTTAAACTTTTTTATCTTTCATTAATGTGTAGGCCCATATCATAATGTATTCTCTTGAAAATTATTTATTGTTGAATGTGTGTTGAATATAAACTCCTCTTAGGAATTTCACCATTCAATGTGAATTTATCTGAGAATATTCTTAAAAATGGAAATCTATTCAGTGATTGGTCCTTGGCTACATCGTCATCCAAAATCCTGTTTGCGGCACAGTAAAGTGGCGTAAATCAGCACTAAGACAGTTAAGATTTAGTCCCACACTTCACTCAAATTCACTCTTACGTCAGTTCTTAGCAGTGTTTTTATGAGTAATTCTGAGAAGCCCAGAGCCGTAGCAAGTTTTGTAGAAATACTGAGGTCCTAGTCCTGTTCGGTAGAAGAAAAGGGAAGAAAGGAAAGAAAGAGGTGCTGGAAACTTTTTAACTTATGACAAATTACAATTTGAAGTTGCTTTAAATTACTGAAAAGATACATAGACCTACTGTACCTTTAAATTATGTACTGTACTGTATATACCAATACATAATACCATCTTGTAAAATAAGAATAAAATACTGTAATTCTTATTTGCAAAAACATTAAAAGAAGAGGTATTTGTCAATGAATGAGGTATCACTGAAATATATTGGTAATAATAACTGGAAACTGTGCCCATTTCGTGTCTGCAAAGATTCTGATATATGAAGGCGCAGCATTAGAGAGCAGGAATTAGGAAATCTTGTCATTTCAACATCTTCAGCAGCACAGTGACCCAGAAGACTCTCTCATCCATGAGAAACATATTTATTTTGGATATAGACTATATGCCCTGATGCAATCCTTCATCATCACATTCAGTATTACTTTATTACAATATATTTTCCATTGTAAATATTTTGGCAACAGAAAATGTCAGAGCAGAAACTATGTGTTAATAGTTTGTGAGCTCAGAAGTGATTGTTCTATTAATGTTTTTTAATCAAAAATCTTGAATGCAATAAACATTTCTGCATCTGATTTGCCATTGTTCAACTGACTCAGCAGTTGGTGGCAATGTGCAAGAAAGTGAAGCAATGCACCCTCAAAGGCAGACTGAGAACGGTGAACGCTAGCAAACATGGATGTAAAACCCCTTGGCATTTTTGGTTTGACAGGTCACAATTTTCTGAGAATTTTGGTGGTTGGGCAATTCTGTTTTTTTCTTGAGTTGGACTACGAATGGTGCCTTTAAATATTTTTTATGGCTACACACGAAATACAAGTAGTACAACAATAGTTGCAGTAGAGTTTAAATCTGGAATAGGAAAACTCCATCTTAAATATTATTGCAATAATTACATATGAAGCATAACCCAGCATGTAATTTTTTTACATTAAATGTGTATTTTGGATGATTCTTCAAAACCTAAAATACATCCAATAAAAAAATTGTTGAACTTTCAGTGCAGTGTTTTTTAAAATATTAACAATATCCAACAGTATCCATGCATGTCAAAGATAGTTTTAGGGCTGGCCCGAATGTCATTTTTTGGGCTTTGAAGCTGTGATAGTAATTAACGGTGAACAATCGAAACTTACGATAATTACCGACAGTTTAAAAAAAAAAAAAAGAGAAAACAAATGAAGAAATACGCTGTGATATATAGAACATTTTAGTAACATCACATCACACATTTCAACAAACTTTAAATAAAACAAAAAAATTACCTTATATGGAATAAAACTAACTTATAAATACAACAAGATACCATTTTAATAATAGCGCACCACACATTTAAACAAAATTTTTAACTAAAGCTAAAGGAATGGCCTCATATACTATAGAATCAAACAAACTAATCACTCAAATTAATCACAAACAGGTTGGATGAGTTTGTCCGCATTCTCAGGTAAAAGAGAGCTTCTTGTCTTGTTAACGACGTCGCCAGCTTTAGAGAAAATGCTCTGATGGGATTGAAGTGGCTGGAACGCAAAGGAGGTGTTTGGTTGCAAATGCCAGTTTAGGGTAGCGGTCGCTGTTGTGCTTCCACCCGACTTTCTTTGCACCGTCTCTGTGTTCTTCGCGGATGTTCAGCCAGGCGGACAACCTTAAAATCAAATAAAAGTTTCTTAGTCAAATCTTCAGATGTGAGTAGTGTGACACATTCATCCATCCATCGTCAACCGCTTATCCTGCGAACTGGAGCCAATCCCAGCTGACATCGAGCGAAAGGCGGGGTACACCCTGGACAGGTCGCCAATCCATCGCAGGACCACATACAAAGGGGCCACAGTCACACTCACATCTAAGGACAATTTAGGGGTCTAGTGCTGAAGAAAGTTGAGTGGGTGGTGATGGCGTAGTGGATAAGATGTCCTTGAGCAAGACACTTAACCCCTAGTTGCTCCAGAGGCGTGCAACCTCTGGCATGTATAGCAATTGTCTAAATGTAAAGGAGGTAGATGCTGCTGGGCTCCAAACTTAACAGTTGCCATCTGCCGTCGTTCTCTGTGATGTGGAGTTTCTTCAATTTATTTAGAAAAACTGTTGCTGCTGTTTCCTGTGCCAGTGCCATTGGTCTGCTGTCATGTCCAGGGTGCGATCTCCTTTCTTGGTGATGCTGGGATCTGACAAAACAGCTGTCACTGGCCATCGTTGCTCCACCAGTCGCTTAAGCATTTCACAGTAGCGACGTCTTGTAAGAGTCTCTTACAAGAGCACAAACTCTTTCTGCTGCGTTTGTTTCTCTTTCAAAGACGCTTTAGCTTTTGCACTTTATTTGAAGTGTCCCACGAGATTCCTGGCAGCTGAAACTGTGCGACATATTCTGTCCTGTTTTAGAGCTGTATGCACAGCTGTTCTGAACTGCAGACCCCTTGAATGTTGCCCCATTTCTCCGGTTCTTTCTTCTGCTTCTCACTACACAGTTTCGTATTGCTGGCATTGTCGTGAACAACAGCTTCTCGCTGATAATTTGGACTAGCGAAGGCTTCAGCCAAGACTCCAAGCTGTTGTGCAATGTTGCCTCTCGTATGGCTCACTTTAATTACTTTTGTTTCCAAAACGACACCAGAAAGTTCCCACTCCATAGGTCCAAATGTCTGTTGTGAAACTTAAGGCTGTTACGTTTTCAACGAGAGCAAATATTTGGTCTCGCAGATCATTGTACTTAAGAGACAGGGCGTGGGAAATACTGGAGCGTTTTGGGACAGTGTGGGCTCCATTATATTAATTAATTTCTGAATTTCTTTCTGAAGCTTTCGCCTTCAGCTACATTAATGGGTCTCATATCCATAGCGATGAACTCCACTATGGTATCTGTTATCTCTCTTTTTATTTTTTCCGTTATTGGTTTTTGGAATTGTAGAATCTGCTGTGAAGTTCTGGGTTTGATTGAGGATGTCAGTGGCTGCGATACCTAGGGATCTACCTATGGGCATTGGACCACTTATTATTAGGCTGGACTACTTCTACGTTTACATGCCAGTAAATTAACTGCCTTAGTGCCAGATGTTCCCGCATCACTCCTTATGTTTTATTTTAATAATAATAATAATAATAATAATAATAATAATCTTTATTTGTAGAGCACTTTTCAAAAACAAGTTACAAAATTCTTTAACAAGTGTAAAGACAATAATACAAAAACAATACAAGATAAAAGCATGAAAACATTGAAAAGACTAAAATACAGATAAATATAAAATTAGTAAAATACAATAAAATAAAAGGGATAAAATAAAGTCAAAGATCGGGAAAGGCTCTCCTATAAAAGTATGTTTTAAGAAGGGACTTAAAAGAGTTCACTGACTCTGACTTTTAACTATTCAGATCAGTTACAACTATTTTCCAAGCAAAGTAATTTTTTTTATCATTACATAACATTAACTGTTCACATGGCGTGGATAAAAGTAGCTTCATCATGGTGACTGGGCAAAATATATTAGCTAACCTAAGCTTGCTTTAAAGTGCTCCCACACAGCTGAGGACTTTGGCATTTTGTCTTCTCTTCAAGGTGAACTGTAGTGTGACGTTCTGGCGCGTGTCAGGGAAAAAAAAAAAACGTATCCCAAATTTGAAAATCGATAATGTACCCAGGTCCAGACCTAAATGGGTTATAATTAAGGTACAATTAGGTTATGCACATAAAATGTGACAATGGTTAATTATTTGAAATTAATCATTGGCTCACAAACATTACAAAACATTATATTCCACCTCACTACAAGAAGTATTTTCTGCAGTGGGACTATTGGCATCAGATGTGAAATAATGTGCTTCAAAACTGTCCACTATGAACAAAATTCCTAGAGACTGGGCTGGATGTTTTTTTTGTATAAACCCATAACCTTCAGAAAATAATTCAAAATTAGAAATACTAACAAAACTTGAGAGACGACTGGAAATCACACACACACTCTGTACCTCTCCTTTACTGAATGATCTTTCAACAGCTGCAGTCTCATCTTTTCATACATCCTTGTTCTTTCCATGGGCATATGAAGGTCAGGTGAAGGTAATTCTAGGGATTATGGGAGCTCAGTAACTGGTCCCTCTGCCTGCCATGAAAGGGTGAAGTTAATGGCTCGGAGAGGAGTGGGAGGTCTCCAATCTCTCTGCCGCAGGCCGTGAAAACGGATGCCTTTTATTGCAGATTGACCCTCACAAGCTGTAGCTGGAGGCCTCTCACCTGATGCTCTCAGTGGGGAACTGGAGGTGGGGGGGGGATCTTGGCCTGAATTTACAGTTAATGTACCGGTGTTAATGAAGCCGCTATGGTCCCCTGGCACCCTTTGCCAAGCCATATCGGAGTGTCCATCCCCTTGTTGATCGCTGCAGGTCTGCTGTGGGTCGTAAGTGCTAAAATGCAGCCTCTCCACCTCCAGATGACTTTGGATCTGTCAGCGGTGGGTGCAGTGATACGGGTTGGGGGGGGGGGGGGGGGGGGGCTAGTCATTACAAAACATTACTTAACAAAAAAGTGCTAAATATAAAAAACTTGTAAAATGTCCTTGTCCATAACGATTAGCTGCATCAGAAGTAGTAAAAGCAGTTGCAGTACAGGTAGAGGATGCAAGAGTACTACTAGCAGTAACGGTATTAGCAGCAACTAGTAGTAGCAGTTACACCAGCCGTAGAAGCAGCATAAACAGTAGTAGTACTAGTAGAAGTAGTATAGTAGTAATAGAAGTAGTAGTTTTAGTCGGGGTGTGGTTGTAGTTGTAACATCAGTAGTAGCAGAAGGATAGTCATAGTATTAGTAGTAGTATAATCAGTTGTAGCAGTAATTGCACTAGTTGTAATAGTAGTAGCAGTAGTAATTGTAGTGATAGTAGTAGTACAAATAGTTGTAGAAGTATCAATAAACTACTAAAGTCATAGCAGAGTACTATTAGTTGTAGTCACAGTAGTATACAGTACTTACATTATAACAGCAGAAGAAGAAGTAGCCGTTGTAGTAGCATCAGTAGTCGTAGCAGTGCAGCAGTATGTGGACCCTCACCTACCCTGCAGCTCTCTGAGTACTACTGGGCTCAATGTCATCCAAAGTATGGGGACTGACAGAGGTGTGAAGGGCTTGGCAGACTCCTTATACTGGCTTTAATGGAGACAAATGCGTGTGTGTGGGGAGGGGCTGTGAAAGCAACTGAGCGTGGGTCACAAACAGATGGATAACATGCTGTGTAAGTTACTATGTGTTCCCAATGACATTAGTAGCTTTATAAATCTTGTGCTATTAATGAAATAATATGCCCCACATAACAGTTAAGCTTCAAAAATGGATCAGTAGTTTTTAGCAATAATTTTTGCAGCCACAAAATACCTATAAAAAGTTGTCAGATAGACTCTGTGTTCTGGACTTTGTATTCTTGTTTGTACAACAGGTTGGAGATGCAGTTTGTGTGACTACCATCCCGTGGCACATACCTCCTTCAAATGGTTAGTCATGGGCCACATCAAAGCCAGCTTCTCCACCTTTTGTTGGACCTCTTCCACTGTTCATATCATTCCAACCGGCCATATCATTTGGCATTCATAATATTCTTATACCACCTGGACAATAGCGGCATGTATGCCAGAGCACTGCTCATTGACTTCAGTTAAGCCTTCAATGCCACAGAAGCTGAGAGTAAAACTCTCCCTGCTCTGTCTCAACACCTCCTCCTGCAACTGGATTCTGGAAACCACAGTGAATCAGTTAGCATAAACACACACACATGGTCATCTTACAGTATGTTCTTGTTTCTATTTTGTACATATGTTTATATCTTTTTACTCCACTATATGCACTATATTCAAACATACTCAAGTTTTGAAGCATTCAGACACTTGACAGACAGACAAGATGTTTTGTTTTTGTCTTGATATAACCCTATAGGTTATGTTTTGTCTGACGTTAGTTTTGTAATATACTTGGTACTGCACTACTACTACTACAAATGTGCAATAACCTGGAGAGCTGCTATGGCTAGGGCTTATGCTGATATCAACAAGAAGACGACACCTGTAGTGCAATGGAAAGAAAATCTTTAACAATAAAAATACATAAAGAACCTTCTTTTTCAGCACAAACCATAAATCAGCACTCTCTCATTGGTGACAGACAATACTGAAACTAAAAACAACAAAACATTTTCAGCAGTTTCTTTAGTAATCTTTGTGGTTTCACACAAAAAGCCACTGACCTTATGTGTGCGGATACACGTGACTTCATACTTGTGGAGTCATGCAGCCTATGAGCCGATGCAACAGAAACAGATTTTTCTTACACAGCGAGGAACAATATTGTGAATAGAAGACTCTCAGGTCAAATCTGCACTCAGTGTCTGCACTTGTGTTACAATCATTTCTTTCTCTGATCTTTGCTGCCACAGAGGTGCCACTTGATAGGTGACAAGGGCACATCCTTCAGAGAGGAGACTGTGGCATGTGATACTTCACTGCACTGTTTCAGAAGCACAGAGTCACAAGTTGAAAATTGACAGGATTTCTATTAGTTCAGCCTTCTATGAAAGCAGTTTGTTAAGGTGTATAGAGAGTTGTAAACCTGTACTCTAATTTTGAAAATATTGAAAACAATTCAGTATTTTGAAATGTGCTCTGATTTGTCAACATTAATTGCAGTTTGCAAAACTAGATTGGAGCATGTTAATCTGCAAGTGTGTAATCAGATTTAGAGATATCTGGGTAGCTTGTAACTTGTTCTATGCATGTGAGGGATCAGGACTTGCTGCCCTGAATATCTTACATATTAATGTACTGCACCATGACATAAAAATACACCGCAGGCTGCTGCTGCACAGTGATGACCTTTTTCTTGTACAGTAGTTGTTGAAGCGTTTGCTGCATGCTGTTGTTGTTGACTCACACAGAGCACAGAGCATCATACACTGGCTGGTATCAATATACTGTCTCCAGAATCTATTGTTTCAGGACATGCCTAGCAGCTGTAGTAATTACAACTCCTGTCCATCAGGAGCAAAGGAAGAAATCAGGTGACTTTATAGAGCAAAAAAAGTAATATTCCTCATTTCTACAAGACATAGTACTGCAGATGTGACTGTTGGCAACTCAAAATAGCATCCTGTTTAGTTTTTTTGTTATTCAATACAAAATGTTTAATATTTTACATGTTGAAATGATGAAAAATAAGCTAACAAGTTGAAAATGTTTTCTTGCCTCATTCTACATTATCAGAACCGTTTCCAGGTTTCTGAAATCCAGGGTGTTATGTACGTCTTAATTTTGAATAAAAACACACAAAGCAGAAGAAGCACAGGTGAAATTGATATAAAATGCAGTACATTGACATGTAAACACTCCAGTTAACATTGTTGTTGAACTGTACTTTGAGAAAGCTTGTGTGTATTTTCGCTCAGTTTTTCTCTTTATTTCTCACAGATGCAGTTATGCTTACTTAGAATAGTTAGGTGAAGATTGTAAATGTTGAATGTTGAGTAAACACAACATCGTTTGGATGCATTAGGACATAAAATCCAAGTTTGTGTCAATGATTCTTGATGTTGTTTTACAGGCTTTGCCTCCCCACCGAGACAAATCCCTTGGGGAAACAATGGTGTGAACAATGGAGTGTGTTAAGGATTACCTTAACAACTGGAACTGAGTGACACTGTGCTCAATTATGAAATGATTGGAAACACACTTTTTGCCTAGTATTGATATGCATACACTGTAGTCTGTTCAAAACGTCTATTCTTACCCTGTTCAGGGTACCAGGGCCACTGAGGCAGAATACACCCTGGACAGGTTGCCACGCTACCCTTTATGATCCACCCCACAAGAAAATGCATTATTAGAACTACTGTAAACAATAGTGACCCTGATGTTGATAAAAACATCACCATGCCCTTGTCAGCTTCTGGCACAGCTGGTAAACGCTGTGACACCTGTGAAATGATGAGCCCACATTATTGCTTGCTTTGAGAAAGTGATTGCACTTTGATGCGTGGGGAGGTTAGGGCGAAGGGTGGTGCCAAGCGGCCCAGCACCATTATTTAGCACTACATTACCTCCCACCCCATCCCTATTAGCAGGTACAGATGGTGCTCCTCGTGCCACTTAAAGGTGCTCACAGCTGGCATACCTGAACCACGTCTGGACTTTGGCCATCCACATAGCAGACCAGATGGAAGGTGGGTCTATTAGTGTATGAGAGTGTACAAGCATGATCAGCTGTATTTGTATAGATGTTTTACACTACAAACTCAAAAGATGTAAAGAAAGGTGGAGCCCCAACTGGAAGGGTAGGAGAATAACCTTGAAGATAAATGCCAGCCGTTAAGATATGCAATTTCAGAATTTAGCACAAAAAATTTTCCGGTTCAGTTTCAATATGTGTTGTACAGTAGTACAGTTATTTGTGTGACTTTTTTACTGACCATACATTCACTTCACCATAATAAGCATTACAGCCTCACTTATTAAATTAATTTATATATGTGTTGTTGCCAAACAGCTTCAGGGGCATTACCACCACGCTCTGGACTGAAATGGAGCTCCTGCTGATTTGCATGGGGCCCCGCAAAATGGACGATGGATTGCAATCAGATTTGTGATATGGCCAGTAGAGATGCATGTATAGTATGCGGCTAAGTTTAAACAAACGCAAATCAACCCTCATCTGGATTTTATCCGCGTACACGGCACTTGAAGTGACAAGTGTACTACTAATGTACCACATTTCACTCCAATCAGAGATGTTTCAAATCAAAGAGATTTGCATTTGGATATTATAAGCTACATGAAAGACTTGCAAAGATGCTAGTTGTGTTTGCGTCATAGTCGATAGGAGCTGTAATTACAGAAACTTGTTTTGCTTCTTCTACAATGGATTTTCTCTATTCATAATGTTTAATTCTGAGGTACTGACTGAGTTATAATATCTGTCCTGTCTGCTGAATGTCTGCTTTATCTGCCTTTTGAAAAATAACGGCAAAAATGATAAATGTGAGGCACTGCAGGAGTCCTTTTCTCATAAACAAACAATTTCATGATACATTGCTAGTGCTGACCTCGCCTCAGCCACGGCTCCTGGCCACCAGGTCTGGCCTGTCCCTTGTCTGCCTGAGGTACAGCTGGCCCTCCCTGTCAAGCCTGCCAAGCCACTGTCTCCAGGCAACCGGCTCAGAGGCCACCTGTCATTTTGGATCAATGGACACACCTGCACACCCACCTGTCCACAGTCTTGTCATATGGCGAAGCGAGAGGGAAAAAAGAGGGGGAGAGAGAGTTGGCTCATCCTGGGTGGTTGATGACCTGATTCTGAATGAATAGATGGGTCTGAATAGCCTGATTTAGAGCGACGTGATTGAGGTTGACAGACCTGAGAGAGGCTTGTGTGCTATGAATGTTTGGATAATAATGACTGATACCACTTTTGTCAGCCTGTGTTTGGCAGCAAGTCAATAGATATACCTTGTCTTCGCATAGTTGATTGCTAGACTGTTTGCAAACAAACATTCTCACCTCTTTCTCATATAACTGTTCATCACAAAAATCCTCATCTGTGCTTTTCAGCTTCACCACCTGCCTTTCTCCTACAGAAGCTCAGACTCTGTTCTGACTAACCACTTTAACCATGACTGGACTCGGGCAGAAGCTTTCAGTGTGTCATAACCATTAGTTCCATCTGGATTCATCCATCCAATGACAAACAACTGACATCTCATGTTCATCGTAAGAGACTGGAAACACTTGATTTCACTTAATACTGACAATTAATTCTCATCAGTCCAGGACTTGTCTCATTCCTGAATGCATCACTGACCTCTGTGTAGACCTGACCTGACCTTTTGCTATGTGCCCTGAATAGATTCTGTATGTGCCAGTATACAGAAACAAAAATGTGATGAAGGGCCTCAGGGACCATGACAGGAAAAATCATTGTCATAAGCTATCCAAGTTTATTTTGATGAAGCATGATGTCTAAAGCATGAATTATTTCTTACTACTTACGTCTGAGGAAGTTACATAAGACATGCTAGTCACAGCATTAGAAAGTTATGTAAGTGGAAATGTATGTATGTATTTTGCATGTGTTTTAGCACAGATGCCCAGTGTCAGCTCACTATGCTAATATGGCAGTTAAAGCCTGCCTGTGGAAAACAGAACAGGGTTAGCATCTGAATGTTGGGGTTGGAGGAGGTTTTTCCAGCTTACTAACTGTTTACTTTTAAGGGCCCTCCCTGCTTGGACACGCAAACCTTGACAAGTGACATTCCAACCCATTCGCTTCCAAGGGCATCATCCATGAATGTTTGGGTGTCGCTTTTTAACGCTCTGGTTACGTTGTTTTTGTACGTGAATGGCTCCGTGGTCAAGTTAGCAAGAATAACTATGCAACATCTGGTCAAGATAGCAAAAGTAAATATGCAACATCCAGTTAGACTTCCAAAATAAATCTAGTGATTAACGTCCTGAAATGTTTGGTTAGATTTAGGCACCAAAACTGCTTGGTTAGGTTTGGGAAAAGATCATGGTTTGACTTACAATAACTTACATGACTTAAATTATGTTAGTAATGCTACTTACAGTATGTAAGTAACGTAACATCACTAAAAGGAATCAATGATGAACACTGGTCTCTTGGGTAAAAATCCAACTTCAAGTTTTAGCGATGAACAATGGCGAACAATGTGAAAGGGTAAACGTAGGGGAGAGAGGGGTAAGTTGTCACATGTGTAAGTTGTCACACTTTTCATAACTCCAACACTAGAGGCTCTATGTCAAAATCTAATCGAAGAAAGTACTGCGCCACTGAGGCTGATGGGAATGCATTTGGCCATGATGGTCATGTGCTAGATGAAAAAGTCAGGGGATCAGCAAAGTTATTGCACTTCATCTTGTGGGGAGCGTGTTCCTCTGCCTTGCACTTTGTCTGTACTAAAGAGCAAGGCAATCCAATTGTTGTCAAGACATTTAACGCAAACCAATAAATGTCAACTATATGGTGGTCAGTAGGATTCATCCTTTGGGGACTTATCAGTAGTCTATAAATGTCTATAAAAATGTCATCACAATCTATGCAATTGTTATATTTTGGTCACGTCAAAATATTTATACGTGAATAGAAACTGTTGCTCTGTCTCACTTGCTGTGCAGACCTCTCTTCACTCACTTCACACACACATTCTCCTTCATAAAAATGTACATTTATCAACTATGCTGCTGGTTTATTATTATCCTTTCCACAGATTCACTTCTATACACGGCCGAAACGCAAAATCTTTTACATCTTTAACTTTGTATTTTGTCTGATAATATGGTGATGTGCCAATACTTATTTCAAATCAGGTGCCCTCTGAGCTAAACTATAGTGCCGAAGTTAGTGCCAGTGTGTGCAGCATACACACGCACGCACGCACGCACACGAAACCTCAGTCCATTGCAGCTGACCTTAGTGACCACAGCCAGGATTCAATTCTTTTGAACACAGTCTAAAAAACCTCTCCATACGCTGCAGGTCTAGGGTCTGTGACAGAGCACCTTAGGAGAACAAAGTGAAATATCAGATTTCAGCAAGACCCCAAGAGACATGGCATGATGCTTTTCTTTTTAAAACAGTGGCTTTAAAGTTTTAAAAGTTTCTTTTTTTCTTTTCTCAAGGAGTAGGTACAGTATGTGACAGACCTGGGTCTCTTAGCATCTGAAAATGCATCCTTTGTATAAGCATCCTTAACTTTAAAATGGGTGCCATTTGTCACAATTACACTGAGTGCCAGGAAGGCTGGTAAAGTAGTTTGGAGAACAGTATGGTTCTGTCTTTCCTGTGAATGATGACTTATTTACTTAACTGAAAATGCACTAATACGGTACTAGTCTGGGGTTTGAAATGCTAAATGTCCATCCATCGTCAACCACTTATCCTGCGTACAGGGTTGTGAGTGCTGGAGCCAATCCCAGCTCAAAATGGTAATGTGATTAACAGTATTATCCTGATGTATGTTTTCATACCTAGTTAATTCACCTTGCACCATATATATAATATAAATATATATGGTGCATGGTGCATGGTGCAATAATATAAATATAATATTGTTTTCTTATTATCTCATTTACCTGACATGCCAACAAAGTCACCCTGTGATCCATGTAAAAAGTTAGGACCAGTCAATGATTTATTATTACATAATAAAAGTACGGTGGCCCTGAAGTGCAAACCACAACAATTCACACAGCACTACAGCAATTCGCCACAACACGACAGCATTTCGATTTGCTGTCTTGTTGTGGCGAATTCCTGTTGTGGTTTGCACTTCAGGGCCACCGTAAAAAAGTCTTGTTTGAGAAGTTGTCATCATGTGCTTTTATACTGCAAGAATACTGTAATTAGTGATGTATAATGTGGTTTCCCTTTGGGAATGACTGTTTTGGGTTTATTCATCCTAATTAGCTGAGTTCACTATTTTGCCCAAGGAATGCATTGAGGAGCTGTCTTCTGTGCCATAATTATATCTACAAGCTGCTACTGGGGAGGCATTGATGTAGCACTGTACAATTTGCTAAATGTTCAATATTCATTTCCATTATACAAATGTGCTTAGATAAATAGTTTTCTCTTTCTGTAGACTCCTGGAAGAATATCCCAGTTGGTTTTGGAGAGATACCAACCGTGAGAGAGAGTTTGAGAAAAAAAAAGAAGAAAAAGGTAGCATATTTACATGTCACATGTCAGAGCCAGTCTCCCTTGTCAAAATCCAATAAATTCAAATTGCATTGAAATGCTAATCTACTTGCAGTGCAAGATGTCAGCCTATTTCACTTTGTGTCCTACATCCTATCACACTAAAAATCTGTACAAAATCAACTGACATGGAAAACACTTAATTAACTTACTTTGTCAGTGTCGAAGCTGCCCTTATTCCACATTCAGTGCAATGTGAGTGGGCAGCAGAACACATATTGATTTTGTGGATCACAAAGAGGTATGTGTGACTGCAATTTCCCCTCTTACCCAGCATACCCACACTCCCATCATAATTTAGGTCTGATTATGCCTTCATGCTTCTGTAATTTAAATATTTACCGGGCTCCCCGTCAACATCTACAATCCCCCCCCTTCATTTGCATATTGATAAGAAGGCCAATAGGGCGGGGAGGTTTGGAATAAATACAGTGTGTCATCAGCATTTGCTCACTCAGAGCTGAAATTAGCATGGACCCTTTGGCTGCTGTTCTCAGAACAGAAGTGCTTCTTTTAAATTGGCCATGAGGGGTCATGATACCCCTGGGACGACAAAATAGACTCATGTTTAGAATGTATAAAATCTATCCAGGATTTGGTCAGGCAACAAGACTGAGGCAATTTTCTCTACTGCAAGGTGGTAATGGCAAAGATGTGACTGTAATGTAATGCCAGACAGTATGAAAAAGGGAGAAGCCTATGGTAGCATTGCATTTTGTTTCCTCTATTAACAATCTGCTTATTTTGAGCTTAAATCAGCGTTTAGATTCCCCCCATCTACAAACAAATACAGATTTAAAACACTTTTAACACTACCTTCATGTAGTCCTATAGCTGTATATTGTTTTCTCTCCAGATGTAGACTGCAGAAGCTTTGACCTTTGCCTTAAAGTGACTATTATCAATATTTTTATATAAACAATGTAAAGGTGTTGCTTATAGTGACAAACCCACAAAGATCTATCACCCAACTACGCAGCTCTGCCCAGATTTATGGAGCTTGTTGGCATCTTTTTGCTAATTGTTCTGGTTTTACAGCCCACATCTCAACTTTTAAGCTTTACTGTCACTGCTCCCATCAAAACCATTTGCAGCAGGCAGCTGTTTTCAGCAAAATATCTCTGATAAACCCAGTGTACACTACCTGTTCACCACTAAAAACAACTAGCTAGTGAACATAGTGTAGCATTTAAATCTTAAACAGCCCGATATTTTAACACAGAGCTACAAGGAGAGTGGACTTTGGATTTACATTTGGTCAGGTGGTCAGAAGCACCCCTCCAAATGAATGCTAATATTGCTCCCTGTCTGCCTGATGTATAAATAACTTTTGTTATTGTCAACCCTCCCGTTTTTCCTGTGATTTTACCATTCACTCCTGCTGTCCTCCCAGGTGGGTGAACATTTCACTTATTTTCAAATGCCAATGTTGACAGTTATGATAAATAAGCACTCTTTTTTTTTTTTTTTGCAAACACGATAGCCTTATCAACTTTATAAGGTAACAATATGTCATTGTTGTGTTTACAGCTTGTTGTGCTACCCCCAAGTGACCAATTTAATTGAATTTAAATTTGAATTTAATTAGTTTCAAAAACTTTCTTTGGCTGTAACTATTATTATGATTAATTGATTTCTCTTGTCTATTTGATTGCATTTTCTTGTCGGATGTTTCTGTTTTACATATATTCAAAATAAATGCTTAATAATAAGAATTTTGTATTCCATCACGGTACATGAAGTCTGCATACATTTTTGTTAGAGTTACATAATCATTGTATGCTACAACAAAAGGTCTGATTACTCATTTCTGTAAAGAAATGAATGTAAAGCAATGGCTGCCAACAATGGTTAGAAAAACACACCCACAATGTGAATCACATGGCATGGTTTGTAAAAATAGCTGTGATGTCATTTATATTTGATTTGCCATAAATGGGCAAGAAAATGCAAAGACACTGGCTGACAATGAGAGAGAGCTGCAGCAATGACAACGCTAAATAGGGAAATTGTACAGTGGCATGGCTACTGCTCTGTCGGGTATATTGTTTTCAACAATTGAGTAAAGTTTATTCAGACTGCATTGTGTACACCTGTAATGTGATGAGAGTTGGCATTCAGATGAATGTAATTAATCCACAGTACATTTAAATTTGTTATCAAACCTTTTAACAGCCAGGTAGATGCAATGTTCTTCTAGAATATTAGCCAACCAAAGGATACCTAAGATTTAGGTTTAGTGACACCCCAAAAACAGACATTTGTCAGTCAATAAATTTGTGAATGAGGAACCTTTTGCCTTGTAGCTTTCAGCCATTAATTATTCAGTATATCCTGAGACTAATTTGGCTAAATTTCCTCACAGATGCCTTAAAGTGCTAAACTATAATTGAAATTTCTATTCATTAGCATGTTCAATAGACTGAAATTGGATTTTTGAATCAAACCTTGGAACACTCACAATGACGCTACGGGCAAAAGCTTTCAGCTAGAGTTTCAATGTAACATCCAAATATTAGCGCAATGTCTATTTAACAGTATTAAAAGATATAATCTGACACAATAAAAACAATTGGGTGGGTTAGGATGGAGGACATAGGAACATAAAGATATAATTAAAGGAAAGATGGTCAAGTTATTGTCAGTGACACACTCATGCTAATTAACTGTGTGGCATGGTTGGTAGGATTTCCAGTGCAGTAAGGCAGCTAGCACGCAAACTAAACTGCATGGATTACTTTAAGGCACTGACATAAACATTCTGCTGCACTTCCCAGGGTGCCTCCGGTCCCTTTTGAGCTTGATGCAAAAAGACAGTGACGCTCTGAGGATGCCAGTGGGAACTCTGACAGAGCTTTGAATAAACAAACACTCTGGCTTGTAGCTACATGTGGAGTGCCAAATTACAAGCATACCCGACATGTGGATGTTTTACACTGAGGTGAACGTATATAAACTATGATGCCCAACCAGGAAGCTGCCTATACAGTCTTTTCAGTAAGTACTGTGTGAGTAGTATGGCTCTTACTCCTTCACTTTTCCCTCTTATTAAATCTATAATTACAAAGATGAGGTTATAGAGAAACAGAGTTGGAAGAAGGCAGTGATAATGCAGGTTGTCTTTATATTAAATATTAAAACTAAAATAATAAGTTGGAGGGATTCAAAGACTGGCCCCTGTAGTCACTCCTCATCTTCATACTTTGAGTATCAAATTAATAGACTTTAAAAAAGTTCAATTTCAATGAGAAAACATAAAAGTGCTTTACAAAATAAAATTTCTTTAATTGTGTTGCATATTCCATTTAACATAATAATTACAGATTTATATTTTAATCGTACGAATGCACACACCAGACGAATTAGTCGTTTACTAAACACTTAGAGAGTTGCAGAGGCGTGGGATCTCACAGAACACTTAGCGAAGATGATTTCAGACAAACAAACAAACATGGAGGCAGACTGTCACTGTCAGCTGGTTGCACTTGTGTGTGCTATGTTTTGCACAGAAAAAAAACAAAAGAATAGAAAATTAAACTGTGCTGAACTCACGGCTGAGAAGACGGGATTAGCATGGCTTATACATTTTATAACACAAGCAAGTACACAACATACGGCGGGCTCCTGCTTAATATTCCATCGCTGGTCCTTTCACACTGCAGGAAATAACTGAAAACTCTAATTCAGTCGGCAGCATTAAGCATTATGTGTATAAGCCCCTCACACTACTGGATCATTTGGGCAGATGACCTGTTCAGACAAGCCGTGGATGTGAAACACCCCCACGATTCTCGGAAAGGGGAAATCGGACCCATCAGTACAGTATTATACATATGGGCCTATAGGAAACAAGCTTTCCTGTGATCCATAAGTTAGCAAAAAGTTTGAAAGGGTAATTGACCTGTTCACCAGCGATGGGACCATCATTGACGTGCCAGCCAGCGCCATCAAACAGCTGATTGAGCGGTCATGTGATGAAACGTTACGAGACGTTAGGACTGGGTGGTATGGCTAGAAAGTCAATTCATGGATCTTTTCAAGCTCTGGGATGATTCACACTTTTCATAGATTTCTTTCCTTCAAAATCTATCGGCTTCATATGCAAGACATGTGAGCAAGAATAATAACTGTCTCTTGTCCTTTGTCCTTTTCTTTTGCCTGATGTGAAAGTGAACATGCCACAAGGAGCAGCATTTGGTTATTTTAGGAATCTCCAATAGAAGTTACATCTAAGGAATAAGCTACTAGTTTTAACTTTTCAGTTCACTCTGTTGTGGTTTTCCAAGGAAAAGCCTAATGTCCTTTTTCCTTTTCATGGTTATTGTTATGACGTGTCAAAGCAAGAATATTGGGGGTCGTAGCTAGACCAGATCCTAGTTTTGTAGAGACTGCGAGATTCTCGCAAAAGTAAGAAAGAGAGCCAGGAGGTGGCGTGCAAGAGTTTGAGAGACAGCTGAAAGCTAGCATGTAACTTTTGCTTTGCAGTCTAAACAAAACTAGGATCCAGTCTAGCCAGGACCCGAACAAGCAGGGATTCCACACAGTCTCAATCAAAAGATTTTAATTAATCATAAGTCCAGGCTCGATATTAAGGCTGCAACGCAACATACAACCATGTGATTACATAATGTCAACATGCTGTGCTTTGGGCAAGGCAAGCATTTTTGCTGTAAAATGCTTTACACAAGACATGAAAATCCCTGAGCAAAAAAGAACACACGACAAAATACATTAAAAACCTTCATTTATAGAAGCTAAGATAAAATAAGAAAGGTATAAAATACTAGAATAAAAATTACAGGCACTGTAAGAAATGAATAAGTTGATTTAATAAAAGGCAGCATTAAAAATAAGAGTCTTCAGCCTTGATTTAAGAGAACTAGAGTTTCAGTAGATCTGTAGTTTTCTGGGAGTTTGTTCCAGATATACGGTGGATAAAACTCAATGCTGCTTCTCTGTGATAAGTTTTGACTCTGGGGACAGAAAACCATTCAGTGCTTTATAAAAAAACAGTAGCATTTTAAAAATCAGTTCTTTGACAGACAGGATGTAAAGACCTCAGAACTAGAGTCATGTGATCCAATTTTTAGATCTCAGTGAGGACTTGAGCAGCTGCGTTCAGAATCAGCTGCAGCTGTCTGGTCGATTTTTTTAGGGAGACCTGTAATGACACCAATATAGTAGTTGAG
This sequence comes from Micropterus salmoides, assembly GCF_014851395.1. Taxonomy (NCBI): domain Eukaryota; kingdom Metazoa; phylum Chordata; class Actinopteri; order Centrarchiformes; family Centrarchidae; genus Micropterus; species Micropterus salmoides. The sequence goes on along the minus strand of NW_024040596.1, from coordinate 5,219,577 downwards.
TCGACTAGATAAATGCATGGACAAGTTTTTCCAAATCACCAAGTTTCCAAGTGCTTTAATCCTTGATATATCTTCAGGCGATAGTAGGCTGACTTTGTAATTGTCTTAATGTGGCTGTTGACATTTCATGACTACACCAAGATTTGTGGCTTCTTTGTGGTTTTTAATACTACCAACTGAAGCTTAGAGCTGACTTTTAATTGTTAGAAAAACAACTACTTCAGTTTTGTCTTTGTTTAACTGAAGAAAACTCTGGCACATCCAAACGTTGATTTGTTGCACTTACTCGGCGTTTGTGCTTCAGGATGTAAAACATAGTTTGTAGATTGAAATGACCTAACATATTTCTTGAGTTTGTTATACTTTGCACACTGGTTGTGTCTGTTGACCAGCTGTGCATTTGTGGTATCTTGATATCTGATTACAGATATTTGCTTCTCCATGGCTTTTATTTTCCATTTTGAACACTTTTATGTATTAATTTATTTGGTTGTTTTTAATCCTGTCCCGCTCAGCAGCCTGGTATGCAGTAAGAGGAGCAAATACCATGCTGTGCCAGACAGATTTTGCTTTAACTAGAGGGAGTTTAATTTACTCTTTTGTCTTCTTTATTATTTATTTAATTATATCTTTATTTGTCACCAGGTAGGACAGGGGGGCCGAAATGGGGATTGGGGGGGAAAGGTTTCTGAGAGAGAAAATTTTGTACATCTAGTATACCTTGAACTTTTCTGAAATTCTCAGCTGTGTAAGTGCCAGAATTAAAATAAATGATCTCAAACTCCATATTATTTATCAGATTTACAGATTTAACAGATAAAATCCATGCCCATGAACTGTATCGTCAATTTCTATGCTATATAGCCTAAGCTTTAATTTATTAATAAATAAATACAGATTCTATTTTTGTGGCTGTAAAAAGAAGGCCTTTGTCCATCAGGGTATTTTGTGTGTGTGTGTCTGGGGAGAGTAAGATTCAAAGGGGTTGACATTGTCGTTAAATAACTCATGAACACACTAAATGGGTCGAGGATAGAGGATTCACAATGGCAATGTCCTTCATGAAAAATCCAGCATCTTGTGTTTGATTTTGATGCTGGAGGAAAAGACCTTGGAGGTTGCAGTATGAACCCCTCATGCCACAAACTACTGGCTAAGAGGAACTTTTAGTCAGAGAAATCTGCCTTCACTTCTCTAAGATTGGTAGTATGGCTAAGCTACAGCAGAGTATGAAGAAACTGATATCACTTATGCCTAAATATATTTAGCAGACCAGAGATAAATGGGGTATTATAGTCTGATCTACTGGACATGTACAGGCTTTGGACACAATAACAAGAAAATCTTAAAATAGTCCTTCAATAAAACCAACGTTTGTGAGGCTTATACTGTAAAGTGTCTGCTGAAGCTTATCAGAGAGATGTATTTAACTGTGGGTGTGTTATGTTAGACTGTGTTATAGCGTATAGTAAGGCTTGTCTAGCCCGAGATCAGTTTTGTTAATTGATATTTCCATTAAGGCTTTTTCAAACAAGATGGCCCTGTCCTCAGAAATGTTGACAAAATGGGAAAGAACACAATTCTACTTTGTGGAAGTGAAAGCAAAAAGAAAGAGTGAACAAAAGAAGAAACAAATAGATGTCGACGATTCTGAGATGACCGGAAAGAGGAAAATATGATCTGTTTCACAGCAAGTTGAATTATTTTCATTAATAGCAGGCTTAGTGGAGGCTGTAGTAGCTTCAATAGAAAAAATACTACTCCAATTTCAATATATAAGCTCACAGCTTATAATGGAGCTTTCAACAGCAGCCATTTGAGAAATCACCGAGTGGCTCAAACTGCAGGACAATCCAAACCAAATGTTTCTCGCATATTCGGTACTCACAAACCTAGTGGAATTTAATCACAATTGTAAAATGTGTCAAGGGGAATCAATTCAGGGCTAAAATCAGCTTAATGTGTAAATAGGTGTATTACTTTTTTAGCACTGCTAGCGGCGTGGCTCCAGGGTCGCCATTGTCAGTTGGTCAGACCACCACTTTGGTCGAGACTTAAAGGTGCCGTAGAATGGAAAAGTGTATTTAAAAAATGCCAGTAAGTGTTGGATGTTACGTAATATCTGGGATGTTTAAGCCCCCAAAGTTCAATAGACCAGCCCACAAGAATATTTTTTTCTGGTTGTGATTTTTTGAAGTTTCCTGATGGAGCGCTAACGCTACAGCTTGCAAACTTTGTACACTTAGTTGGTGGCATTGTCAGTGGGAGCGCGATTGTTTGCTTGATGTAAGCATTTAGTTCAGCCTTACAAAGCTGATTTTGTTCCATAAAATATGTAAAGAAAAATGTAGTGGCAGAAAATTTTTTACTCTTAGATTTAATCTTTTATGCATGTTCTTTAATTCTTATTATTATTACTATTAATGTTTATGTTATATATATATATATATATATATATAGTGTTTTACATCCTTAACCTTTTCTTTCATTATTAACTTTTTCTTTATCATTATACTCATTATATTAGTTTGTCCATGTCCAGGTCAGAGCTGTGATATTGTTTTAGTGTTTTCCTTACTTGCTGCTGTTTCTCTCCTCTCCTTGAATGTTCATTCAAGCAGGGGCGATTCTAGGATCACACATTTAGGGGTGCTCAGCCCCTAATGAGAATGCAGCATGCCAACAGTGCCTTGCAAAAGTGTTCACTTATCTGTGGAGAGTATAAGTAGGGCTTCTAGAGAGGAGCTGGTGCAGAGCGGAGCGGGTCAGTCAAGGGTATCACTTTGTGTTGAAAAGTGGTGGGGACATAAGAGCTCAGATTAGGGCGTGATGATACGTTTGGGTCACGAGATGTGACAATGCATGAGAACAAGACAAGAAGACTTTTAGCACTATTTAAATGAAATATCTGATGCGGAAATATCTGATGCGGGGGGTCTGGGGGTCCTCCCCCTGAAGATTTTGAGCATTAAACTCGTAATTTCCTGCATTCTGGAGACATTTTCGGCTCCAATTTAAGGCGGAAATGTCTGTTCATATGAGGAAAAACTATATTGCATTGCATGTTTTCTTATTGTACAAATAAACCTTTCTCAAAGCATTTTCATTTGTTGGTTAACATTTCTTGGTGCAAGCTGTTCTTCAGAACATTTATAACAAATGCTTTCAAAAAGTGGTGTGGCCACTTGTCCCAAGCGTCCCCCTGTCCCCCTGTGTAAATGTGTATGACCCCTGTGGGTTCGGACCAGTTAGGGTCAGACAGCAGTGTGGAGCTGTGTGCTCAGGAATTGTGGAGCTCTAGCCTCGTGTTTACTCCCTCAGAGGAGGGTGGGTGTTAAAAGTGTTTACTAATTTAAGTGTTCAGTCTTGTGTTTTCAGTTAAATCTTGTTACATGCTTGCTTTCACTTTTTAAGGAAGTAGTTTTCTGTTGCTGATTGAGTTTAATTTGTTAATATGTGGAGTTTAAGGTATTCTAACATTAAATTAAAACTAATTTCATAGCTAGGGAGCAAACATTTAAAACGCGCCCAGCGTAAGTTACAGTATACTACTACCAACATGTCATGTGTGCAGCCCGTCAGGGAGCTAAAATAGTTAAATATAATCAAAAACTACACACAGTCCCATAAAATAGAGCAGTGTGTGTGTATGTGTACATCTTCAGCTCTGTGTAGGCCTCTCCCTGGCTCAGCTTCCTCTGTGCTGGACTCTGCCTCTGCTGATTGTACAGCTACATATACATGAGACGACCATCAGTAATAAATATGACTAACAATAATAAATTTTCTAATTCCATTTCTACATATGATTGCCCCTCTACCTGTCACTGTTTTTTCTGGTTTCATTGTCCTCCACCTCCTCCTCCTGCCGATCCTGCAGCTCCTCCTTTTCTTCTCTTCCTCCTCATCATCACCCTGTCACTGATAACAGCTAATATACATCCCTTGCTTATAGAAGGATATTGTCTTGGAGTGATGACGCATTGCAAACTGTTGTTTATAATATATATTACTCAAGCTTTTCGTGTTCCTTCTTCTTGATGTTTCTGTCTCTTGGGATCGCCACATCTATCACTGCAGCCTTCTTCTGCTGTTTGTCGATCAACACGAAGTCTGGCTGGTTAGCCATCACCAGTTTGTCAGTCTGGATCTTGAAGTCCCACAGGATCTTAGCTTCTCAACTACCTTAGGAGGTGTCTTCCATTTTGACCTTGGGACTTCCAGCCCATACTCATGGCAGATGTTCCTGTACACTATGCCAGCTACCTGGTTATGGCGTTCCATGTACGCACTTCCTGCCTGCATCTGACACCCTGCTGTTATGTGCTGTACTGTCTCAGGGGCATCCTTGCACAGTCTGCACCTGGGGTCCTGCCTGGTGTGGTAGACCCCAGCCTCTATTGATCTTGTACTGAGTGCCTGTTCTTGTGCAGCCTTGATTAGTGCTTCTGTGCTGTCCTTCAGTCCAGCCTTTTCCAGCCACTGGTATGATTTCTTGATATCAGCCACTTCTTCTATTTGTCTGTGGTACATTCCGTGATTGTCTCTCCATGAAGGTTCTACGCTTGAGAAATACCAAGGGCTGAAAGAGGAGCTAGAAAGTAAGAGTAACAGTGGTGCCAGGGATAATCGGAGCACTCGGGGTTGTGACCCCCAAACTGGGAGAGTGACTACAGCAGATTCCAGGTAAAACATCAGAGGTCTATGTCCAGAAGAGTGCAGTCCTAGGAACAACTAAGATACTGCACAGAACCTTCAAACTCCCATGGAGGACCCAAGCTTGAGGATGACACATAACACCCTGCAAGGGGTGAGAGGGGGATTTTTATATATATATATATATATAAACATTTTCAGTATATAATAAATGCATTACTAATTGTGCACTTATTTATTCAGCTGCTGGGTCCTGCCTCATCTGTGCCTGCCACAGCAACTTTTCAACCAAGGAAGCGTTCTTTTTAATTGGTGCATTCAGCTGCCACTTGTTTTCCGACAACTTTTTCTTCTTAACTCTTATTTTTTCGGCACCATGCATTTCTTTTTCCTCTTCCTTTCTTTTCGCCATACTTTTCTTCTCTGTTGCACTTGTCACACAACCCTGCACTGAGTTCAGCCCCGACAAAATGTAACAAACTGGTGCAAAAGGTTTTGGATTAAATTCGCCCCAGATGGGAAGTAAACTCCTCTGATCGGCGCCATTGAGCCAATCAGAATTCCGCAAAAATGAGGATCAGTCCAAGTTGGGAAGGGCCGCTCGTATCACCCCTCAGTAGTGAAAGTATTAGTTTGGCCCAGACTGACAGACACCCAAACAGCTTTCCGCTGCAGCTGATCGGTCCGCCAGCATTAGAAACTGAAAAATGTCAGTATCAAGGGACATAAAACCCGTTTAATGTAAGAAAAGCCATATGAAACTTTTGGTTGTCCCTTCTTTTGCTTCCCCAAAATCTAACGTTAGAGGACAAAAAATAATTTTCAGAAAATATTGATAAATTATTGTATTATTGTATATTTTTGCTTCAGCACCCCTAAAAATGGTCTAAAATTGCCCCTGCATTCAAGGCCAGGAGAGGATCTGTTCCCCAAAACACAGAAACCTGGACTATGTAAATGATTATGCATCCCTTTGCTCTGGGCCAGACGCCCAAAGCTGCCCTAGGCAGCAGATCTCTGAACAAGCTATATTTGTGTTATTGTAAGTGAGAATAGCTGGGGTGCAGGGCTGTAAGGCGCCAGTCGTATTTATCACTGCTCTCCACCTGGAGTGTCAGCCAGAACACTACTTAAGGCCAGGACGTAGTACTTCTGGAGTATCAGGACAGGCACTGACTTCTAACAGGAAATGAGAGTCGAGATGAAAGGATGGATCAACGTTACTGTATTTGGCTGTGGTTTCTGTCAATAAACAAAGAAATTACAACAATGAGTACAATACTATTTGTTACATATACTGTGCATCATACAACACTCCTATCATGATCTGAACAGGAATATGTGAGAATATACTGTCTAACGTACAACTAAAATAATGACACGACCCACTAACTAGCTTTCACACGACGTAATGAGCACGATATGGTCCTCCACCTGAAGTTCCTCTATGATGATGTCACACATTTACCCGACCTGATTGCTCTCATTTTCTCAACTAAAATACACATAATGGATATTTCACAATGTAGGAGAAGGTTTAGAGTCTTTTGTACAGTTAGTACTTCTCTGTTTATTCTTTTATTAATAAATTGTTCGAAGACAGCGGTTTGTTGTTACTCAATTATTTGCTTAATCCCTCAACAGTAATATTCATATAGCAAATTCATATATGTGCATGCTACGCAGTGCGTCAGCAATGTGCTGGCATTTTTGGACTCTTCAGCAAGAAAGCTATAAAAAAAAGAAATAATGTAGGCCTACAATGTAAGTTCTTTGTAATAAGCTAGCTCGGTATTCTATGGATATCATAACAGAGGCTGTGAAGAGACAGAAGAAGGCATCGGGGGAAGCGAGGAAGAGAAAAAGAGAGAAGACAGAGCAAGCGAACAGACAAGAGTATATCAGACTGGCCACGTCGCTGGTGAGAGTTAAAAGTATGCAGAATAGAGCTGGCCTTCTTTCTGTGGGACTAGTAAGTAATAACTTATTAGCTGGCTTGCTATGTTGATGTTTGCCTGTGTTAGCGCTGGCAGACGCCAGCAAAGTCAGCCAGATGTTTCACAGACAGAGGTTTAGCTGCTAGCTATAAATTCTGATTTATGTTAGCAAACAAACTAGATAACCACACTCTGACATCAGTAATGTTACAGTCTCTCTTATCAGTAAATTGATCTTGCATTGGTTGCTGGCTAGCTTTGTTGGCTAGCATGCAACATCATGGGGGGAGAGTGGTGGAGCAGCTTCCATGGACATAACGCTAGCTAATATCAGAGGCAAAGAGGCAGAAGAGGACATTGATGGAGTAAGCTAAGAAGAGAAAAACAGAGACCAAGACGTGAGCTTCGTGAAATAAAAGGCTGCTGGACAGATGCCGAGCTCACATTCTTTCTGTACACAGTTGGAAGTAATATTCTCGCACTTGCTTGATGTTTGGCTGTGTTAGCAAAGTTGGCGACTTGCTAGTTTTTGATTGCAAATGCACATGTATTATTATTATTATTCCAAGTGTCTTCCTCACAGTGAGGAATACAGCTTATTCATTTTACACTGGTTTCGGATTGGTACTCGGCATCAGCTCAAAGAGAACAAACAAACTCATGCATGGTTATAAAAAGTCGAAAAGGTGCATCCCTATGTGGTGGGGAGTTACATTGATGGCCAATCAAGCCCTCTTCTGTCAGTACAGTCCAATCATTCCAATTACACACCACCATCATACAGTTGAGATCTGTTGTTTTTGATGCCACTCTAGATGAAAGATCCCAGAAAAAGGCACGGAGAATTTCATCTGTGCACAAAATGCATCTAATAAAAGTGAAATCAAGTCAGATGACTGTTCTGACAGCTGCCAATAGAAGACAAATGTGGACACAACTCACACCAAGCTATTTCCCCATAGACTATTCGCCATGACTGTGCTGTCAGTCTGGCTGGTCATGTATTGTATTTGTTTGCTGACATCTTTATTTATTTATCGGTGTTTAGCATGCAATCATGGTTGGCACAAAACTCCCTGATGTAAATTACAGAGTCAATATTTCGATTTCTCTGCCAGCTTTGCTGCTATAGAGACTTGGATCCATGCCACGCATGTTACCCACACCTCATACTGATGGGAGAGGCAACACACACCATGCACATTGAATACTAATATGGAAATACAGTGTAAAATAGTAGCTGCTTATCTGTTCTGAAATTATGTGCCCCTGCCCAATGGCTCAAGGTGAAATTTCAACATGAAAGCTACTCTTGATAGAGTGGTGTTTTCTGGAGCTGCATAGTGATTGGCTCAAATCACAGTAGTTACACAGAATGTGATTTATGTATTGTGTCTCTCTTGTAAGGTGTGAATCAGTATTTTGATCACAGAGAGAAAGACTGACAATCACTGACTAATCTCTAATCAGTCCTTAAAATTGACCTGACTCTTAGTACACGAGATCACCTCCAAATATCCTGGTCTGGGCCTCTGTATCATAACACAAAGCACATGACACTACAGGCTACAATAAGATCAGTAGGTTTGAAGCTGCTGCTGCTTATAAAGCTTGGAACTGTAGTTTTTGTTTGTTACATTTAATTTTTTAACATAAATCTCCAGACTTTGGCTAATGGCAAATAACAATTAAACAGTCTTTCCCTAACCTTAAGTGTTTTAGTTGGCTAACCTTAAACCTGCAATAACAACAAGGTGATTTATCAGCGTGTTAGCAAACAGTTTCTTATTTACACATCCAGCAGTTATGGAGCAACATTATCATTCATTTGGAGTCCAATTTTCTCTCTCTTTTAGCTCTGTCTGTGTCGACCAACTCCTTAAGGACGGCTCTTTAGCTGCTTAATGCTCCACTATGTTCACCAGCTAAAGTTTATCTGTCTGTTATTTGGTGCTGAGGAGGTAGCTGTACAGCAGCTTTTTAGAGCTTTTGCCTGCTGACAATGAAAATGATGGTACGAGAGCAGTGAGAGTGAACCAAACTTAGTATAAAGCTCCATAAAGCCAAGGGGAGCTGCAGATTCGGGTAATAATTTCCTGTAGGGTTGTCACTTTGAGCAAACCCTTTCACATTGTTTCCACTTTGTCATCCTGTACTCTACCATCTCTTGTTCTACACACTAGGGCTGAATTGATTCATCGATTAAATCAATAAAATCGATTCATAAAATTCTGCGACATAAGTTCTTTGCATCGATGCTTCGTTTAATCCATATAACTTTACAGCACAGTGTTTCGCACGAACATTTATTACTGTCGCACATCGTGTTTACTCTGTGAACACGACGTGATTATGATGGAGCTGTTTGCAAAGTGGCGGAAGAGAGAAAATACAGGGGACAAAAAAGAAAGTGTCCAAAGTATGGGATTATTTCAAGCTAAAGAAAACAACAACTCTGTAATGTCACCGTCTGTGCACCGTAAAACGAAACTTTACGGTGCCTTATCAGAAAGCAGCCAGTGTTCTGCCAGCGGACCACAGACAAGGTAACAGTAACAGCAACTTTAGCATTTAACTGCCGGTGCCGCCGCCAAGCAAAAGTACTTCTTAAACGACGCATCGATGAATCGTTGAAATAATCTATAGAAGCTTCGAGTACTAAAATCATCGTTAGCTGCAGCCCTACTATGCACCTAAAGTTAAAGTCAGACCCGTTGACTATACCCAGAAAGCCTTGTTAATGTGACTCAGCAGGAAGTGCACAGAAAAATGCATGCTTTAAAAACCTGCTGGGAGACTTGAACCTGACCAATACTGTCCTCCATTTTGGCTGAAATTGTTCATCCTCTTCATTGCAGGGGATGGAAAGCAACCTGCCGTCTTCCCAGGGTGTTTAAACTAAATTTAACAAACTTTCAAGCTGAGTTGGACGAGCAGAGCAGGGTCCTTATTGTTCATGTGCCCTTTTCCCTTTCAAGCGGCGTGGACCTCCTTTATCACACAAATTGCAGTGTTGCGGTGGGACTGTGATGTCAACTCGCATTGTAAAAATGACACTTGTGTTACATGCTTGGCAGAAACCCAACTACCCAGGGCATTGCTTGTGTCAGAGTGTGCTGATGAGAGAGAGACTTGTTGACATGTTGCAAAATTGTTGTATCTACAATGACTGTCAGAGGTTGTTTTTTTCCCCTTGGAAGTGTACAATCTAAAAGTGTGTTAACAACTGACAGAAAACAAGTAAGTAAGTTTTCTGCAGGAAATAGCTGTTGATTTCAATTCAACTGTAAATTTCTCCTTCAATTGATCCGGCACAATAGTTTATTTCTCTTATGGAATTAATGGTCCCAAAAAACGTCCATTATGAAAGGGGTTTGTAACTGATAGCTTAACTGTAAAACCTGATTTTAGACATTTAGACTAATTTTCTCCCATTGAGCTTCAAACTTGTCAGGGAATTCCACAAGGTTCTGTGCTTGGACCAATCCTATTCACCGTATATGCTTCCTGTAGGAAATGTTATTAACAAACACTAACTCATTTTTATACAGATGATAAATATTTAAAAACTATCAAGCCATATGAAACCAATCAATTAGCTCAACTTCAACCATGTCTTAGGGATGCAAAAACCTGGATGACCTGCAATTTTCTGAAAAAAAAAGAGAAAAACCACACCTCACATTTGTTACTTTTAACAAATAGTACTCAAAAAAAAACCTGGAAAAGAGATCCTATTTCTCCAGTATTAGCTTCACTGCACTGGCTCCCTGTAAAATCCAGAATATAGTTTTTAATCCTTAAAAACTTACCTACAAAGCCTTTAATGGTCAGGCACCATCATATCTGAAAGAGCTCTCTGTACCTTATTACGCCAGAGCACTGCGTTCCCAGAATGCAGAGTTACTTGTGGTTCCTAGAGGCCCCAAAAGTAGAATGGGAGTGTTACGACCCCCTGTTGGTCTAGGGGTGTGGGGGCCGTAAACATATAGGCACAACTGGTAGATCTTAACAAGGTAACTTTTATTGGTAACAGAAGAGATGTAGACAGGTAACAAAAAAAACAAAAGGAGGGTGGACGAGGGTGCTGCGAAAATAACAAACCAAGTTAAAATAAAAAGGTCCTCAAAAGGAGGCCTGTACCTATCTATCGTTTTAAGCAGAGTTGATTCTTGCTACAAAAGAACACAAAGAGCACAGCACCGACTCCACCTGGTGAAAACTAACACAATAGTAAACAAAACAATAAGTGAATTTCTCCACTGCACCCAATGTGGAGCTAACATACAAAGGTATGCAAATGTTTCACTAAACACAAAGTACAACTAACAGACAGGCTATGCAGTCAATACCAGCGGCAACAAGTCAACAGGCGGTGACAAGCTGCCTGGAGCAACAGGTGGACTCTCCTTATGAGCCGGAGGAAATTAACGTGGTGACGAGCCATTGGTTGAGTGGAAAACAGAGGGAACCAATGGGCGGTACAGATGTCAGCACCCCAGAAACCAGGAAGTAGGCGGGTCTTTATTCCCCAGGGACACAGCCTACTTGGTAGAGGTGAGACAGGGAAAAGGGGAAACACAAAGGTGACAGCGACAGCCGTGACAGGGAGCCAGAGCGTTCAGCTATCAAGCTCCTCTCCTGTGGAACCAGGTCCCAGTTTGGGTTCAGGAGGCAGACACCATCTCCACATTTGAGAGTAGGATTAAGACTTTCCTCTTTGATAAAGCTTACAGTTAGGGCTGGCTCAGGTGAGTCCTGAACCAACTACAAAGACACACACACTGAGCAAAGTCAACCACAACTACTCTCGTTACTGTCGGTAAATGCAGGTAAACAAGACACATACCTCTGGTGCTGGACACACTGGTTCGATTCCCACAGTGACACATCCACAAATGTGTCCCACAGCAAGACACTTAACCCCTAGCTGCTCCAGAAACATGCACCCCCTTATACGTATATGTATAGCAATTGTAAGACGATTTGGATAACAGCGTCAGCTAAATGAGTATATGTAAATGCAATAAAACCTTCAGAGAATTGTTACAAACAAGCTAAAAAGAAAGCTCTCTGTTTGTATCTCAGTTTTCTTTTATTCTTTCTAAACTTTGCCCAATAATTTGATGTCAGGATGTCAGGAATATAATTTATTTTATTGACATTTCAGATTTGTTTCTACTGAAATATTATTGAGCGTATATAGTGACTTTGCTTTAGTTGCTACCCTAGAAACAACATTTAGTTTTATTTAATATTTTATTTTAATATTTAATATTAAATTTTAAACCTGAAGGTATTCATTTTTTAAATAATACAATTTTAAAGTCACTTTTTTAATATGAAAAAGACTATTGATAAAGAACCAAACTGATGTGTAGTCTCGATATAATCCTAATGATACCCATCCCTAGACACGACTTTAACACTACAATTTATCAAAAAACATTTTATTGGGCACCCACTCAAATGACCACCTGTAGGTCCCAGGAACTCGCAACATTGAAAGCCTATTAACATCACTGGTGAAGATCCTACCTGACATACAACAAGTTATTCCAGATGAGGTCCTATGATGGCTAAAAAAAGAAGAAAAAAATACCATAATTGCTTCATGCTACAGATGGATGGTTTAAACTTCACTCCATATTTTGCAAGTGAGATGTGACCTTTTTGAAAAATGTTGACACAACATCAGCTAAGATTGAAAAAACAATCTGCTTACTGGGAGGAAAACAACACCTGCCACTTCCAGTAAATGTAGCGAATAATCCTGTATCACTCGCATCACATCCTAACATCTCATGAGGCGCAGACGGTTCTCCCAAAATATGCAAAACAAATTAAAAATGCCAGAGGACATGTGCATTGACTTTTTAACCCTGTGTCACCTGTTTATTCTTAACTGGGTGATTCCATAACCACGTGTTAGATTCCTTATTCTAACAGACCTATCAAGGTACTTTAGATGTCATTGTGACAGTGTGTCATTCACTGTTTTCAGATATCATATGTATCATAGCAATTTTATACATGTTGATTTTCAAATGGAAAGCCTGTCTTCTGAAAGGGACTGACAGCACTGTTGCTATTAACTGTGTTTCCCCACTTCTATATCAACTCTGACTCTTTTTCAGTAGAAGGGATTTGAAAGTAATAAAAGAGATACATCACTTGGGATCCAATAGATGAAAGAATAGAAGTTTGAATAATGTAATCTTTAATCTTTATTCTATGTGTTTACCAAAGGACACTCTATTGCAGTTAGACTACTTATACATCCAATGAATATTTGATTTAAGTGAAGCCTTTGTTGAAAAAGTAAAATGTGTGCAAATGGATTATGCATCACCCCATCCAATGTTCTCTGTTGTGCACACTGATTTGATTAGGAATGTGAAGCATCACTTCATACATATTTATAATACCTACCATTAAAGCCAGAGTTAGAAAGTTGATTAGCCACCCCACCCTGGAGGGCCTTGGTTGTATTTTGTAGAGTACAAACAGTAAGCATGTAAGAACGGGTAAAATACAACTGCAAAATTGCAACCAGTGAGGTGGACTGTATGTAAGGACTTTGCAACACAGGAGCTGAAACACAATATAAACTTTATGTGTAGAATCCTTAAAAACATTCTGACAATTTTGAATCAAGAGATATATTCATGTATTTACTGTACATTGTCTTCAGTTAAAACCCAGTCAATGACAACTCATGGCTGCTTGGCGCTCACAGGGTCAGGGTGGAGAGGAATGTAATGTGTTAAAGTGGTACTCTAACAATTTATTATTGCACTTCCATAAAGCTGAAGACTTTAAAGGTTTAGAGGGTAGAGATTTTGAAAAGATTTGTCAAAACTGAAGCAGAAGAGGTCAAGCCATCCTGACCTTTAGTCCCTAAAACCACTTGTGCCATTGAGCTCACTTGTCATCCAAAAACTATTAAAACTGTTCATCGCGATCATCAGATGCTACTCAAAGACATTTTATTTAATCGCCTGCACTTGCTATTAACCTTTGGTTGCCTCTGCACAACACTGACCAAAGAAAATACTTCAGGTAACTCATAACAGCCACACCTGTCCTGCTGGCCGACATCAGGACGACTTAACACACCTAGAGGCAGGTCAAAGTTTTGAAAATGTCACACAGGTTGCAGCCAGCTTTGAGTTCTTTACATCTTTTGATGTGTTCCCACTAAAGGCACAATAAAACAGAGATAAGAGAGAGTCGCTTAAATCAATTATCTTATCAGCTGGAGGGAACAAAGAAGGAAATAACGGAGACAATTTGTCACAGTGCACCTTGCCATATCAAATTGTTGCTATATTTAGCATGGTTTTCGGTGCGTGATCTGCAAATAATATTGTGGTTTTAATTAGGTTTTTAATCAAACAAGTTATGGAATGTTTACGTGCTCAGTAAAATTGTAGCGACTCTCTCGGGGTAAAATTCCCTTTAATCTTTAGGTGGCACATTGCTTACACATCTTTAAATTAAGGAGAGCTACTTTTGAATTAAAGTGATCACAAAATGGAAACTGTAGTAGTAGTAGTAGTATACTTTATTGTCCTCGAAAGGAAATTTGTTTTGGACTGCATGGTTGCTGCATGTACATAGAAATATACAATATACAAGTATAAAAAGTGTAAAATAAATAAATAAAAAACTTAATTCCTACTTCAACATTCAATGACTAATAATTGGCACATTTCATTATATTTTTATCTCTCTCAGATTTAACAATGCACAATTTAAAGACAACTTGTCTCTAACAGATGAATTTCATGAAAACTTTCATCAGACTGATATGGCGGCATCGTAGTTATATTTGGCTGTATGGCTCCGTTCTGGGATCAAAAAGCATGAGGCAGGGAGAGCACACCTCTCTGCCCTTCCACGTACCTAAGTGGAAAAGCCACAAGGTAGGGAGAGCACCTCCCTGCCCATCCATGTGCATTCATGGAAAGCCTGAGGCAGAGAGCAGCAGTAAATAACCCCTGTACAGGACAGTGCTGGCATATACAATTTACATGTTTAATCAGATCCTAGATGGGCACTGAAGCATGATGTAAAACAGTCCACGTCTCTCATCCTCTATGTTATTGAAAACACACCGCGCTAATACTAGCTTGGCAAAGCTAGATGTACAAAAAGCTAAATGAAAACTGTCTGTAGTCTAACTGTTAAGCTTTCATTTCCATGTCGCTTTCAATCTGCACATTGTTACCTGCAGTGAATCACACAGAAAAAGAGGGAAGGAGGACAGGAGCTAGCTGGATGAACTGCGTCTGTGTGGCTCTATCCGCGCAAAGCGACATGACGCCCAGGAAGAAGCGAGGACAGGCAGGTAGTCTACAGCAGCTTAAATAGGCATCACATACCTGTCAAATGAGTAACATTCGTACAAAATTATGTATTTTGTTTACCATTATATATTATTATGTCATAGCCAATTCACTGATAATTAAAAAAAGATTTTATTATTTTAATGGAATGGCAACTCAAACAGTTCAGTAGATGTTAGGAAGAGTCTCTCAGTCTGACAGCTGCCTGTCTTTATGCAGGTGTATGTCCAGGTGAACATCCTTTGTTTTAATACCTGAAAGTATAACATCACCTATTGTGTAATAGTCTCTCTGTGACTGTCATGTCCCCATGACTGATTTCCTACAGTAGGTCATGACAACTTTGAAACATGTTTTACAGCGTCTAACCTTATGTCAGAACATTTCCTTTTTATGTTTGTCACAGTATGGCAGTGACAGCTGTACTATTATTTTCTAATTGTTTTGGGGACAATTCTACTTATACAATACTACTTTGACAGCAGGACTTGAGACTCTGTGAGACTGCTGTGTGAAATTTTACAAGCAGTTATGACAAGTTTGTGCAGGTAAAAGAGAGTAAATCCTTGAAACATCCTTGCTCGTTGAGTTTACCCTTTTATATAATTTACTTGTGAACCTTTGGTAATATTGCAGTTATTATAAACTGCTCAGAAGATTATTGGTTCCCATCTCCTGAGCATCAGTGATATCGGTGAGGTGCCCTTTGGTGTCCCAAAGGATACGAAAGGACAGTACCCACCCAGTCACAGCCTGCTCACCCTGCTGCCGTCTGGGAAGAGATATAGAAGTTTCTGCTGCCGCACGACCAGACTGCAGAACAGCTTTTCCCCCTAAGCTATCAGACTTTTAAACTCTAATTCATCCTCAGCCCTGCTCCAGTGATGATAGTTTATTTCTGTTTACAATTTTTCATAATTGATTCTTTATTAATGTATATTGACTGCTATGCAGCAGAAGGGAGTTTCAAAGCTCAATTTTACTCTATAACTTGTTGTGACAATAAACCTACCTACCTACCTACCAACCTACCTACCTATTTACATCACAAAACATCAAATCTCATCATTGATGACTCGCCTGTCCCAGATGAACCAGATGAACATGGTGGATCTGCACATACGTCAAACTGAAAAATCCTGCAAGAGGAGAGGCTGATGGAGTGGTTCAGAGCAGTAATAGACCAGAATTAGAGATGGTGCATAAGAGATGGTGGAGGAAAGGAGATGTCTTGATTATACAGTTATTGCCACGCAGGCTCACTCCGGGCAATTGCTAACACAAACACATTTTCAATGTGCCTTGGCTTCCTGCCAATCAGTTGCTGTGCATAGCAATGTGGCCTGAAGGTTTTGGATTATGCAGTAACGTAGGAGGTCAGTGGAGAGAAGTGCCGCTGGCGTCCCATACCCATTCTCCTGGAAATATGCTTGAAAATGTCTGCAGGTGCTACAGTGCTGTTTGTCACAGATTTAAAATGACAGTGTGTGTATGCAGAGGACAGGGGCTGAAATAACACATTAAATTCAGCATTCTTTCCCGTCTTTAAGAGTTTAAATGTTTTGTAATGTTGGCAAGTAAATAATTTATTTTAATTTTGATTCTACCCGATTTTAAAGTGTAAAATGGTTGACTTGAATATTTGAAAAGCACAAACAAACATTTGCCAAAGAGTGTGAGGGAGGATTTACACACATGCACTGATTCTCACCCACTTGCAAATGCACACAGACAGATATTGTCTCAATGTCATAGCAACTGTATGCCATCATGCCCACACTGGTGGAAGTGCCCAAAACTCGTTCCCTCAAGGATGACAGGCAGGTGACAGCACACACAGTGAGGCAGTTGCAGGAGATCATCTTCAAAAGCTGTATTGGCTGGAGTTATCGGTCCCTTACCAAATAATTTTTGGGGGAAATTTAATGGTTGTGTGTACAAAGTGCAATATTTTGAAACAGGAGAACCTAGTTCATGTCCTGCATTTCATGTGTTGTTCTGTTCAGGCTACTAAGGTTAGGAAAAGATGCTTTTGCTTATTGCAAATTGTTGTAGACTCCTAGCTTCTTGAAAGGATTTGTTGCTGCCCGTTGCAAGTCTTATCTTTTTGAGGTTGTTCCTTTATCTTTCTAGATTAAGAGTAACTTTATTACATCAGTATTTGTTAAGGACTGTGGGAAAGCAAAGCGATAATGTGGATCAGTCCGATGTGTGCTTTAAAAATAATGACGCAAAATCCTAAAATGTACTGGGAGCTAGAGAAGGGAGATTTAGACAGGAATAAAATGAACGCACTCTTTTTGTTGTTTGTGAGGACTCTAGGAACTGTGTTTTTCACTTATAGCTTCTAAGTCTTTTTAACTCTGATTTCCCACACAAATATACACAGATCTGTGGCATTTGAATATACACTTTAATTTGACAGAGTGGGCTGATTACAAAGTTCATTTGCCTGCTTGAGTAGAAGCACTGCCACATTTGTCATTCTCAGGAGCTCTCTACTATTTTTGATATGTTCACTAATTTTTTGGGGAAGATATCCAATAACTATAGTATCACCTTCTATTCTATTCAACTTTAAATATTGTAATGTTTGACAGAGCTTTTACTTCAGTACAAAACTAACAGACAAATAAGACTGAAGGGAGCTACACAGATTGATCTTAATCCACGGTGGAATGCTAAATTGTCTAAATTCAGTATATTTCCCATTTCGGTGAGCTCTGATTACTGTCTGTAAAGCGTTAAAACTTTGTACAATAATTTGATTTAGAACTTGTGTTAATACTTTTGTAGGAACTGATGGATTACAGTCTATAAATGCTGTCCCCAAGTAACAGCAGCCGCTCTAAGTCTTTTGATTAGTGAATAACATGCTCCAGGGGGAGCATGCATTATCGACAGATGTTAAAAGATTGTCTACAACAAACCCCAACAAGACATCTCCAAACACAACAAGCTTTCAACACCTCTGCCTATGCTCAAGGCTAAATTAAGTAGATAAATAAAGCTTTTTTAAAAAGTGCCATGGATGTCATGGGGAATAAAAATACATCCCTAATCATTTTCCGAGTGACTAATTGATGTTTACGTGAGGAATTTTATTTAACTAACCTGATCTGAGAAAAATGAAACATAAGCTGCAGTTGAATTTGAGCAAACAGTGTATTTCATCATCTGTGGTTTACAGGTGCAGAATGTGTACCTTCATATTTCTAGAAGTCAGAGACGAACAGGAAGGTGCACGATTTCCGCCTCCAGCCACTGTCACACGTCTAAGTGCCCCTATAAGTTATTCATTACATTAGAGACCAGCCATGACCAAAGCCAAGATCATTCTTTTGAGTTCTTACTTTAAATCCAACCACATCCATGCCCACATGAAACAAAGGACAACACACATTTCCATTTAACTATGACCAATGAAACTGTAGGACTAACTGCTTACGATGCTGGAGAGGTGACTTGCAAAGAGGCAACATAATCAGAAAAGAAACAGAAAAGCAAACCCACTGCTGCAGTGTTCATTTACTAAATGAACAATATTATTGAAAATATTACTTGAGAATCTTTTTACCGTACCTGAAATGAGAAAAAAAAATTAACAGTATCCTCACAGTATAGTGCTGCAAATGTGAAAAAAGTACTTTACACTGCCAAAATTATTCACCCTGGAGAAGTTGGTTGTAATACGAAAATGACTTGCTGCCATCTTACGCGACCCTTGTTTATGTTCACAACAAACAATCAGGAGACACAGACTTGAATACACAAGAGGGAGTTGACTGTCGAGACTCAGGTGGAATACATTAGTGTGGTGCAAACAATTATCCAGGGAACACAAAGACAGGAAGAAAAGCTCCACAGATCACGTTAGGAAAGACATTATCAAAATCAACTTAAAACTGGCTGCAAAAAAACACTGTGTAAAAGAAAAGGCTATTAAACAGTGGAATGGACGAAGTAGGGTACCAGTCAGAACTGTAAAAGATTATTGATATGAAACACAATGTGCCAAAGAAAACCAAAAAAGTAAACCTTGTTGAAAAAGTATACAGTGATGAGAAAGACAAATTTAGACACAGATTCCCTGCAATCCGAAAAGTAACGCTGGGGACACACAGAAAGCGGCCAAACAGTAGCCTGGCTGTTCGCATCTGAAGCGCTTTTCTCCATGCCGCTCAACAAGCGATTCTGCTCCTTTGCTCTTTTCTAATCACAGGCAGAGCTAATCTTTATAATAACCTCATGACTTTATAACATAAAGCTTTTTATGTGTGATCTGCAGGGATCACCAAACATAAAAACACATGGTCCCCTCCATAGTTGGCTTTGACTGCACTGTTAGTCAAAGCCAAATAATGCTTTTCTTGTTATCAAGCTTTGCAGATCATCTTCATTCCACTTACATTATTATGTTTCTACTGAGGTTGCAGCAGGCATGAAACCAGTGATGGGCTCAAAAAAACACTGGCTCACCCACTCTGATCAAAAAACATTTTCTTACAATGCACAAAAGAAATACATACTTAATTTATTGTGTGTTTGACTGTATTTGTCTTTTGATTAGTAAAGAGCATTAAATGCCCTGGCCTCAAATATACAGTAATTGGTTTCTGTGTTTCTGACACACAGCCTTCAGCCAGCTAGTCAGCTAGTTCTAAAAAACACACTGAGCTGCAGCACACAGTGACATAACTTTCCACTCTTTTTTTATTTTTTAAACCTGTCCTGTCCAGCTTTTTTTATTTTTTAAACCTGTCCTGTCCAGCAGCCTGAGCTGGACAGGACAGGTATGATGAGCTGGATACCATATTGTGCCAGACAGATTTTACTTTAACAAAAGAGTAGTAATATACTCCTTTGTCTGTTTTATTTTTAATTTAATTATGTATTGAATGGTCACTGGGCTGGACAGGGGGGCAGACATGGAGATGGGGTGGCACAGACATCGCACAAACAGACAGCACAGAGAAAGGAAAACACCTGCAAGAGAACGGGGATGGGGGGTGGGGACAACAGGAAATAGTAGAGGGAAACACCAATTGCAGAAAGCAACGAAACCTGCAAGAGAACGGGGAGGGGGGCTTGAGGCGGAGAAAAAGCAACAACAAACAAACAAACAAAAAAGTAGACAACCAGCCGAACAGCAGCAATAAAACATAGAAAGACAACTAAGAGAGAAACGAAAACAAGAAACAGTCAAGCACAATTATTAAGCAACACAGCACAGACACATTGCTGGAATAATAACAAGTAACTGAAAGAAAAGCATCAAGAATAATTGTACCAGGGACAACCTAAATTTGTTTGCGTCTATGTGTGAGATTGTGTGTGTGTGTGTCTGTATGTGTGTGCGCATAAGCCTGTTAGAGAATGTAGTTGTTAGTGAGAGTGGGATAACTCCTCTCTTAAAACTCTTGCTCCAGTGTACATTGCTGGTCCGGGAACATGTAGGCTACAGCTGAAGCGAAGCAGTATCTAGCGGCTATTCAGGAGCCGCCCTACGTTGCTTCTGATTGGCTAGTAGTCCTTCACTAGGTACTGCAATCAAGATAAATAAAGATCTTGTAGAAGTGAGATGCATCACTCTGCAGCTAAAACGCTCCGCGGTCAATACGCAGCGTGAAAAAAGGAGTTGTTGCTGTTTTTTGAAAATGAAACCATGTAAACCTGTTCTGGTACAACCCGTAAATAGGATTTTGAATTTAAAATTATGAACCTGATAATGAGCATAATATGACCACTTTAAGATGCTGACCATATTATCTGCACAGCGACTCAACAGTATTTTTGTTGCTGCTGTTTGCATTGCCTCACAGGAACTGTATGAGGTCATCAGCAGTTGTATTGCTCCTGGCAATTTTAATCAAACAGACCTCAGAACTGTTTAACCTAAATTCCACCAGCATGTCCACATCCTCAACAGGGGAACAAATACCCTGGACCGTGTTGGTAGCTACAAAGCCCTCCCCTGCCCCCACTTTAAACAATCAGACCACATTTCTCCTGCCAGCTTACTCCCAGCTGGTCAAACCAACAGTAAAAACAGTCAAAGTGTGGACAGATGAGGCTACAGCTGCTCTGCAGATCTGTTTTGATTGCACAGACTGGCACATGTTAAGAGAGGTCGCCACCCAGGAAAATCAGTCTTAAGGAATATACATCATCAGTGACATCATACATGACAAATATGTTCATGATGTGGTGATCACTAAGGCAATAAAATCTTTCCCCATCCAGAAACCCTGAATGAATGGAGAGGTGAGGGCTCTTTACCGA
Organism: Micropterus salmoides; assembly: GCF_014851395.1. Classification (NCBI taxonomy): domain Eukaryota; kingdom Metazoa; phylum Chordata; class Actinopteri; order Centrarchiformes; family Centrarchidae; genus Micropterus; species Micropterus salmoides. The sequence goes on along the minus strand of NW_024040596.1, from coordinate 5,198,351 downwards.
GCCAAAAAAGCTTTTACCGGTCAGGTGACAAGGAAGCTTACAACACTGCCAGAGTGAGACCGAAAGCCGGCATCAAGGAGGCAAAGTGGACACATCAGCAGAGACAGGAGAGAGACCTCAACGCCAATAACACCAAAGATATGTGGCAGGACATCACAGGCTACAAAAGCAGGAGCTCCCCCATCATATGTGAGGCCACAGTACCAGATGAACTTAAAACCTTTTATGCTCGCTTTGATCTGCTCAACAAAGAGTCAGCTGTAAAGTCCACCCCACTTCCACAGGACCTGCCACTGTCAGTATCCACAGCAGACGTGAGTAGAGTCCTGTTGAGAGTGAATATAAGTAAATAAGCTGGGCCTGATAACATCCCTGGCTGTGTATTAAAAAAAGGGGCCAATCAGCTAGTAGATGTGAAGAACTGATGCTGACTGATGACACCAAATATTGATTTGATTTTTCTTCTGTATTTTGTCAATTGATAAATATAATCTATTAACATATCTATTTTTGAAAGCATTCTTACTTTACAGCATTTTACTTGACGGCATTTCCACACCTCCCTAAAACCTGTGCACAGTACTGGTATTCTTTATTTTATTTTATTGCATTCAAATTAAAATATCTGTACATGTCCTGTGTGTGTAGCATGAAGGGGAACTTGTATTCCACTGTGCAACGTGTGGTGTAAAATGAAAATGAAATTAACCTTGATATCTTGTATAATTATTCTGCACACAATATGGATTGGAAGCTTTATTAGGCTGTTTTATTTAGGGGATGCAGTGTTTTAATGATCTCTAATGTGATATTGTACACTTATATACAGTCTGATGTAGACGGATAAGTATTCCGTCAAATGAATCCTAACCTAGGGGGCGCTATCATGTAACCAAACAACATGAAATATAATTTTCTCCCTTTTGATGTCAGATTTTTTCTCCAAGGTGAACACAGGACTTACAGAAGAGATACAATATGTATGCTGTAGCACAAAGTGACAATATGCAATTAGATTTTTTCAAATTTCAGTTTAATAATTTAAAAAATACTCCAGTCCAGATGGTGGAGCCATACTGTAAGTATGTTGTAAATATTCATCATCAAAAATTTCTGCCGAAGTTAATACTTTAAAAGACAACGAGGCAGCTCCATAATGAAAACAGCCTAAAATGTCCTCATCTGTTCTTGTTAATGGTAAGATTAATGGTCAAAATAAACTAAACTTGAACTTTTACATGTAGCAGCTTGCAGATCACAGTACATGGCCCATGTTTCACTAATTTCAAAAATGACTTATGCTAATGAGGTATAACAGTGAGTGGGTGTTGGGTATTAGGGACTAAGAAGCACTACAGTGGATTCAGAAATCAGACAAATATAATAAGCACTTATACATACAAAGGAAGTCAGCTGAATATTTCCCCAACAGTAACAGACAATACTGACTGAGATACGAGTGAGCAGGGGGAAGGGAGTGGACAACTATAACAATGTCCTCTTATGTATGTTGTTTCAAACATTAAATTAACAGTTTCAAGTCAAGTCAAATTTATTTGTAAAGCCCAATATCACTTACCTCACTTTAAGAGCTTTCCAGTCTGTACAGCATACAGCACCCTCTATCCTTAGACCCTTGATTTTATAAGTTAAAACTCCCCTAAAGAACATCAACAGGGAAGAAATTGAAGAAACCTCAGAACGGACAGATATGCAATAGATGTCATGTGTAAAGAATAGATAATATATAATAATAATATTATAGCAACTGGATATTCCAAGTAAACAAACAGTAAATGAAGAATATGGATCTGGGAGGGCATCAAGCAACTTCCAGGTGCCGCCAAACAGACCTGAGCCACACAACCTCCTCTCTACCATGGAGACCTGGAAAGGGGGCAGACTACACAAACACACAAGAGGCAAAGTTTAAGCACACCATTTACACAGATAGGATAAAGGAAACAAACACACAGATGGAGAGCGAGACAAGAGGAAAGGCATAATCTCCTGGAAGATGAAGATCCAGATCCAAGCATCTGGAAAGAGGCACCAACAGCCAGAGCAGAGAGAAAGAGGTCCCAGGGCTGCAGATGGTCCTGCACAGAGAAGCCTGAGTGAAAAGAGAGGACAAGGAGGAGAAACTAGAGAGAGGGAGAAGAGAGAGAAACAGAGAAAAAGATTGATGGGCACACAGCTGTGCTTGTGCAACGACAAAAAAACCCCTAAAGGGATAGAGAGATGCAGTGGTTTTCAGAAAGTTTAAAGAATTCTCATTGGCAGGACAAACATGAATTGAAATACTGACTTATTTTTAACAAGATGGAATATAAGGTTTAAGAAGATCAGACAGGTATGAATGATTTTTGTTATTCCCCTCCATCACTAGACTTTTGGATTCCCCTTTCATCATCTGGATTTTAGATTTACCTCCTTATTGGTGGACTTTCTTGTGTTTTAATTAGGTGGATACTTGTTTTTAATTCTCCTATTTTATTTGATAGTGAACCTTGATTCATTGTGGTGATTTTAATTTCTATTTTAAGCTATTGTTATTAAAAAGCGTTTTGTTTTTGTTTATATTGCTTGGCAATGTAAATGTCTGCATCCTATGCCAATAAAACGCCTGTTAACTGAACTGAAAAGTGTGTTATTCCAAACACCTTTTATGGGTGCTGCCATAAACTAATACACAGAATCTGAGCTGTCTTTCTTAAAAGATATGGATGACATGTGTGTTTTTCTTATTGTCAGCACATCCCATTAAAAGAGAAAAACCAACACTTTGTTAGTCCACCTTTTAATGCTTTGAATAATAAAGGAGCTCTAAGGCACAGAGGAATAAGCTATATGCAGGAAATACTTCACTGTAGGTTTAGATCTGTTTTATTGGATGTGTTGACGGTTCCAAAAATACAGAATTTCACCAGCCACATCTGTTACTTTGTAATTTGGGAAAAAAATATGAGGAGAAGATGCAAAGTCCTTACACAGAGGCACCAGTAATTGTGTTAGGAGGTAATATTGTGCCACAATGTAGCCCCTGAACAAGGTTTAGTTTCAAATCAGGCAGTTAGGAAGTGGGTTTCCATGAAATTGAAATATGAAAGCACATTTCCATTACGATCACTGTCATAGCTAATATTTTAAAACATAATTAGGAATAAATAATTCATCTTTATCAAATTAACTGCCTTTTCCATTTACAGTTTGGACCCAGGGCCTGTCTTATGAAGCATGATCACTAAGTTTTAACTCAAATCTGGAGAATAGACTATATGGAATGAATATGTACTTAATGGAGAAAAAAAGAGCCAAAAAAAGAGGCCTTTTATCATTTAAGAAATTACTGATTGATCTGAAATGGTAGATTTTAACGCACAAAGAGTAAATATGCAACCATTATTTTTAAGATGTCAGCCAACACAGTCAAACGTGAAGATGTGAAAGACCACTACTGCCTTTTCTAACATCCCCAATTACACCACAGATCTGCTCTGGAAGAAATGCAAACTCTCCATTTTTCCTGTTCACTTGGCAGCTCTTTGAAGTCATGTCCACTCACATGTAATTGATACAAGCGGCCATTTACAGGGTTCTGTTCAAGAAAGACGGCCAATTAGACTGTCTGTCACTTGCTGAACCCTAATGAGAAATTACACCCTTTAATCACTGTAAAAGTTGACACTAATGGTGAGCTACCTGTTAAACTCCACAAGTCTGGTGAATACAAATCAGAAACCATTAGACAGAGCTGACACTAGCCTCTCTATGTCTATGTCTTACACTTCATTTGACGAGCTGTTCCTAGGCTGTGTCAGTAAGTTCTGTAAAAACCAAAGTTGCACTGTCTCAAAGCCTCGGACTTGGCGATCCTATGTATTGATTGTACTTCATGGCTGCTGGAGAGAGACTGGTAATGTTTTTATCTACAACAAACCAACAGCAAAGAAATAAAACTACTTAAATTTAAGGTTTCAAACAGGTTCACAACACACAAGTACAATTTGGTACACGCAAGACATGGTGAAGTCATCTGCATATACAGTAGCCTACATACTGCTACATACAGAAGTGTTAAGATTTCTGTTATTTATGTTATTGAATAACAACCAATCATCCAGCATTAGAACAAGGGAGAAGTTGGAAACCAGTTCAACACAAAAAATGTGAGCACCATCCACCAGTTTAACCGAACCATCAAATCCTTCTTTACATATCAAATGTGAATGTGTATTTTAAACATAGACACTACATAGTCATACAGTTATCTCTTAAACATCTAAATCAGAACATAAAGAAAGGAAGGCAGTACTTGTACAATATCTACAACCTTATAAAAGAGATTATTTAGGATACTGTGGACATCAGACTACAATCGCTTCATTAAACAGTAAAAAGTCCAAAGAAGCATTTCAGAAAGACCGCAGCATTATATTCTTCAGGCCATCTTGGCATATGTGGAGCTGGACTGTGGTCACACTGTAAATTGCTTTTCACTTGGCTGTGAATAGAGTATTGTATTGCAGTGTGCGCTGTTTCTTCATTAACTTCATCTGTACCACAATACAAACCTATTAAGCTTTGCTGGACGGAGTAATGCGTTTTAAAACTTATATTAGGGGAATGTAAAATACATTATTGCTCGCATCCTTTATGGAGAAATAAAGGGGCTTTTATGGAAGACAGAAACATTCACAGAGAGAATGCCAAGGATGTTCTGAAGAAAACCCACACACTAATCACACACATAGATATTAAAGTAGCCACACAACATATGACCTCTATTTTCATGGTGCTGCTGGAACAATTTTGGAGCATTCAGGCAAACATGCAGGAAGTGAAATGTGCATGTACCACCCTGGGGTACAACTTAACAAATCCATCGTGAACATGCACTTTTCCTGTACTTCCCTGTCCTAAGACAGGAATAAGATGATACTTGTGCAAACTTGGTTGTACTTGGTTACACAGAGTATCTTTTCACTTCTGTGTATGAATATTTCTTGAGTATGTTTAGTTTTAGACATCATCAGGCACAGGTACTACCCCTGTCATTTATATCAGAGGTGGGAGAATCGCTTTAATTGTACTACTCAGAGCTTGTGCTGTTGCCAATGGTTTGAGCCAAGTAAAGGCCAATGCAAACGTCCATCTAATTGATTCATCTGTAGGGCATTATCCTCTGTCAAATTATGGTCCCCATGTGGAAATACTTCCCCTGTTTGACTGCTTTTTCTCTCTCTTACACACAAACAGACTCACACACACCATTGCCCTACTCCTATAAGCTATAAAGTGCATCACATCAATTACATCCAAACTTCTGTCACAAAGGCACAGGTGTGCTTTCAAAAACTTTACTGCTTCAGGCACACAGTCTCTTTCCAGATTTCATTTCACAGCAGCAACTCACCAGGACTGGGCAAATGGCTCTGCACGCTCACAGTCAATATAGTTTTTGTTTGCTGAGGGATGAGCAGATTTACAGTATCCTGCCATCGAATAACAGTGCTCCACATCTCATTTCAGTGTGTATTCTTCTAGCCTCAAAGCGATCAGGTTCAATAGAGGTGGGGAGGCAGTTCACCACCCAGATGGATACTTCATATATTGTGTGCCCTGAGAAGGAAGTGATGTCCCATTATATGACATTTCTCTGCTCCATTTCTTATTTTTTAGTAGTGTTGTGAATTTTCAAATGGATTCTGCTGCTTTTTAATGACATGGTTAATATGACTGAATAAACTAATGTATATGGTAAAACACTGTAAAGACATATAATCATAGAAATAACTGACCCTTTGCTCTTAGCTACTGCAGCAACGCCTGTCAAGCTTTCTATTTTACGATGCAGTTTACGATGATGGTGTACCTGAGGTATGAATATTTTTATAGTGTAATGTAGAGCTCTGTCCATGATGATAGTGGTGCTGAACGCACGCAACTGAACCAATGACCCAAACACAGGGCTTTAGTTTGAAATGTCAGTATGATACAGATTTGAGGAAGGGTAGAAAGTAACATCAAACTCTGACTTTTGGCCTAAAACAAGTACAGCAAACACAACAAAGACAATGTGGAGGACTATAGAGGACGGATAGAGAGCTTTGTCAGATGTTCCAAAGCTCAATATCATCAAGACCAAAGAGCTGGTGGTGAACTATCAGAGAAACAGGAGGCTCAAGAGCCAGATTTCATTCAGAAAGAGGAAGTGGAGCAGATGGATTTATACAGTTATTCTGGGGGCCAAATCAATAAAAACTGGACCAGACTTACAACACTGATGGGAAGGGACAGAATACAGCGTTGTGCTGTCAACAGACTGCACAACGGAAGTGGAGTCCACAGATTGGTACAGTAATCAATCGTGTATAATCTTTTTTTCCATTTTTATTACATGATGTACTATATCATATTTCTATATTAATACAGACAAAGATTCTAGTGTATGGTGTTATATGGAGAGAACAGAATTAAGCATATATATATATATATATATATATATGCTAAATATGCCCTTAATTCTGTTCTTGTGCTGGTGAGTTGTAGGAAACGCCGGTGGAAACGAGTAACTGCTAGCAAGATTTTATTTTCTTAAGTTACTCCAACACAACAGAACTTCTCTTTCCACTGTCTTCCTGCAACTCTCCTCACAAGATTTTAGAGCGAGAATCGTCCTTGAGTGAGACTTCAGTTCCTTGTTAAAAACAAAGGGTGTCACGGGGAGTCACTTGTAGGGATCCTCTCCATGATGTTGTCAGACACCTGGTGTAACAGTCCGAACCTGTCAGTGGCAAAAAGAACCACCTTTTGTATGTTACGTTGCAGCCACTGCAGCCGGTACGCGGCGCTGCACTGATTCCAAAACTTTTTTTTTTAACAAGAAGAAGTCAGAAGTACAGTTGATGAGAGCAATACTTGTAAAATAAAATAGGAAATTATTACATTACACATTCAAATCCACGGGAGTTCTGTTATCTGTGATTATTTTAAATCATCCTCATTTTGAATTAAATAAACAAAGAGGCAACATGTTCCAGCCCCACAATCACACATCTGAATGAAAACCAGCCACAGCTCCCAGGACTGTATCAATCTGAGCAAAGAGGATATTTGTTTTCCACAAAACATTTTGCAATAAATTCACCTCTGAATGATGTTACTCACATAGACAATAACCCAAGGCACTTCACTCAGTTACATTGATCTGTGAGACTGTTGCAGCGCAGTGACCCCAGTGTTCCTGCTAGCAGAGCGGCCCGGGGAGGAAAGACAGAGAACAGAGTTAGGTCTCCCAGGACGTAATGGGTCAAGATTGACAGATTCTGCTACTTGGAGAAATATTTAGTAAGTAAAGTCAGTAAAAGTTTGCACTGCCTCTAGCACATGACATTTCTCAGTGTGTTGCCTGACATATGGCAAATACCAAACAGAATATTATGTGTTTAGTACACCTGGAGCTAAAGTCATCAATAAAAGTTTCCTTTTATACCAATGCAACATCTCCACCCTGTCCTATACTACAGTTGGAGCTGTCTTCATTAAGTAGGTGTTTACTGCACTGCATAAATGTCCGCTTATGTCTAATTTGCTTCCTTGTCTCGCTTCCTAATGCACAGCACCTGCACTAATGCATAGACCTGACACGTTAATATGTTTTAAATAAAGTATGGTTTAAAATGTCTCTTTGGCTGCAAGTCAACACACACACACACACACACACCTAATAGTACCCAGTGCCTGACTCTACAGGCAGCCACTGGCCACCAACAGAATGTGATGAAACAAGGTTTTAGAACACAGTGAGCTGCTCTGGAGCCCGTGTCACCATGGATGAGGAAGCCAACGTCTTCGGCAATTGATTTCCAGCTGACACTCAAGTGGCTGCCAGTGAAAGATGACCTGTCAGTGCAACTCAGGGGAGCATATCTAGCGAGGCATCATGTAGGGAGACTCATGCGAGAGATGGCAGGTAGACAGACGCAGGAGACCCTGAGCTGGGCCTATTGGGGGGGCTATCTTATGAATAGCCGCAGGTCAATGAAAGCTTGCTAACAAGCCAAGCAGGGAGGTCTCAGTAAGTCATGCTATTTAGTTTGAAGTGAGGACTGCAGTTCATTCATATGTGTGAGTTTAGACTGAGTGATAGCCAGGGATGGGTAGTATTTACATGTATTTAAAATACACATTTTAAATACAAAGTAGGATTCTGTAATTTGTATTTGATAGGGTTGATGAAAATGGTTTCATATTTTAGATGAAAAAACTTGACTGTTTTGAAATTTTAGAGTTTAAAAGTACTGTTAAATACATAAGTAAATAAAATGATCCCTGCTCAGTAATTTGCCCAGACTTGTTGAGCATATATATCGTATACCAATTTACAAAATATTCTAGCTCCCGACTTGACCCGAGTAACAGCCCCCACAGTTCATGTTAGTTTGCTTCTTCCAGCCTATTTTAAGTTTTCATCAGTTAAATAGCTATTAAACTGTTGATTACTTTAAAACTAACCTTCATCTGGGTGATCACAGGGATATGTTAATATTTGATCTGTTAACTGGTCGCATATGTCAGATTTATTACATGTTTCATTAGGCAGAGAAAAGCTGTTGATCTCAACATTGTCCACTTAATCAACTGAGTCAGCGGTGAAGGGATAGATCAAATAGGCCGAAGGATAGAAAGTTTGCAAACTGATTTCATGATACTTTGGAAAATTATTTTTAATATTTTGAAATACAAAAATACAGTAATTTATTTTGAAACATGGCATGGCTGCTGTATTTCTTAGTTTGTTTTGATACACTTAAAATTAGGGTATTTGTTATCCTATTTTAAAATACATTTTGATGTATCTTTTCCCACCACTCGTAACAGCACTATAGATCACTATTTTTCACCATCTTCAAAGAAGCAAGATAGGAACTTCATCTGGCACGTTAAACTAGACTTGATGTAGCGTCAGTTGTCTTGGGAGGTCTAGTCCTCCCCTGCTCTCCCACAGATACGCTGCCTGCTCTTGCTCGATCCCCAGGGATCAGAAACTGTCACCCTGAGCCACAGCCACATGTCTGCTTGGCAGCACTGAAGTCAGCTTAACTTTTCCTCACCACGGATGACTTGGCCATTTCCTATTGGTCACTTGCCAGAAAAGTGGAAAGATGCTGTCCTTATTCTGAAGTTGTTCGTGTAGTACGTGATGAGGCCAGGGAAAGAGCTAAGCAAAGTTGTAAAAAATTGTGTGATATGTTGAGATTTGCAGCCAAATTTTATTTCGCTCGTGTCTCTTTCCACTGTAATCCACTTAAACATGAAGTAGCTTCTGCTTGGAAAGTGGTGCATGGATGTATGAATGATGCGAGGCTAAATTGCAAGGCTCGGGATAGTAAGGTAAATCATAGACCCCATTTAAACATAGTCACTTCATGCCTCTAGGGCGGATCAGAGTTCAAGCTGTTATATGGCGGGCCAGAACAGAGTCAAACCAAATCAAACCATGTGCATGTTCAGCTCAGTTGGTAGAGTGCTGGACTCCCGACGGGTAGGTTGAGAGGTTGATTCCATCTTATTGCGGATATTTTTTTATCCTTTGTTAAACAAATTGAATAAAAGGACACTTTTGTGTCCTTGTAGTGTGTGCGCGTTCCAGCATTTGATCCGCATTCATAAACCTGTGGACGCTTATTTTCATTTCCCTGAGGAAATTCAGGGGAATCCAATCACACGTTTACTGACGGCAGTGTCAAGCAAGCCAGAGACTCTTCTGAATGGTCCTTCAGAACTCTTCAAAGTAAAAGCTCTTAATAAACTCGACATGAAGCATTGCTGCAAAAGACAGCACCAGCACCAGCCGTTATGAATTTTAAATTTTTTTTTTGCTGCTATCAAAGCAATCTGGCCATAGGCCAGATTTAATTGTTGGCGGGCCGGTTCTGGTCCGCGTGCCGCCTATTGCCGACCACTGGTCTATTCCATAGTTACAAAAGATTTGGTGAAAGTATAAAGTAATACAGACGAAGAACCGCACCAGATTTTTTTTTGCATGGACCAATAACGAGGTGGGACTGTTACTGAATGTAACACTGGAGTTAAAAACAGTAGAAAACAGACTGGGAGTCGTTGTAAAGTAAATACGCGACATGCACAGGACAAGAGTAGGCTGTAAGTATTATTTGCACAAAAAGCATTGGTACAAAATATTTAAATGAAATTAAAATACCAGAATTAGAAACTCAGTAGCATAGTGTTTATGCTTTGCATGACTTATAAGACCCAATCAGAGAGCCGAGTGTGAGCGTCTGCGTCATCATTTCTAAAGTCCTCCATTTTTGCTCTGAAGTTTTAAAACGAATTGGATTGGCAGCGTTTTTAAACTTCTCCGTTTTAGGTCTTCATTTTCGCCATTTTAGTCTGGATGGGAGGTGCAAACGCAGCAAAAGGTCTCAGTTTTATAAAATAAGAAAACGCATTACTGTGGATGGAGCCTTAGAGAAGAAGATGCTGACTATGTATTACATCTCATTTAAGTCTGACCAGGGCCCTTTATTGTTGACAGATGATCAAAATATGTGAATGTATCCGTCTTTCTAAGATGCATTGTTTTTACTCCTCCCAAGTGTAACTGCTTCAGTGAGCGGTCTCTGCAAATAGCCTTTGCAGGGCCTTTCCCCTGTGATGATGGCAGCTGAGGTCTCTAGCAATTTCAAGTCATAGAATAATACGGAAGGCACACCAAGCTGTTTTAGTTTATAATTTGATCCTTTCACTCACTCTTGTATGCGTCAACCACATCTTAAATTCTGCAACGGCTTCATTCCCCAGGCCATCAGAACTCTGAACACCCTCCCAACGCACCCCTAACCTCCCCGACGCACACATATGCATGCGCACACCCATGATCACACACACACACACACACACGCACATACTGTACCTCCTCTGTAGCACTTATTGTTGTAGAAGTTGTCATTGTCTGTTGTTATTGTCATATTGTCATATTTGCTGCACCGTGGGGCGAGGAGGAACAATATTTCACACCTCAGTATATTTAATATATTTCTAAATACGGCTGTATAGGTTGTCTGTACAAACAGCTTATCACGACCCATATTTACGTTTATTGTTAGGCGGCAATTTCTGGTGGCCATAGTAATCATGACAGGAGCAGAGAAGGGAGTCAGGTGAGGTTGTATATGCGGAGGCAGGGGTGGATGGATGGATCATACATAGGACTTTCAACCACAGTCTTTTCCTAATCCTTACCAAGTAGCTTTGATGCCTACACCTAACCAGTAGATTGGAAAACAACCTATTTTGTTGTGTAAGTTAGTGTTGGAAAATTAGCAGGGTCTGAGCTCCTGTTACAAGCTCCTTGTCATCATTCTGTTGCTTTTTGTGTGTACAACTGGGTTTACAACAGCTAAATATGCACAATTGTAGATTCAAAGCTTGTGTAGCATGACTACTATGTTTACTAAATTTATGAGAATTAATACCAAATTATGAATTTTAATATTCAGAAAATATTAATTCACAAAGCTTCTCGTTTCACGATTAAATACACAAAACAATGGCTAAACAATGAGAATGTGGGTTCTATTGTGGGGGGAAATTTGACTCATACGGGCAGCTAATGAACGCAAGCTATGAGTTTTAAGAGTTAAAGATAATCTATTAACAACTATGGGACATCACTGATCACAGAATGCAGGGTTTTGGTCTTACTGCGTGTCGCTCCTTCCAGCCGGTTTTCTGGTTTGCTGCAGGCCTCACATTGGCTGAGTTCCGTGCATTCTCAGTTAGGACGGCTTTAAGCCGTCGGCCAGTCGCTTTCTCTGCCAGGGAATTACTCCGGAGGTCCGTCTTTTGCCGGCTTACTGAAGAAACTCGCAGTGGGGGCCTTCCCAACCCTGGCACGGGTCAAAGGTTTGGTCGTCCTTTGTTACTGCTTGGCGGGAACACGTGGAGGTGAGATTAGCTCGAATCAAGCTTAAAAAGAAAAGAACTTGGTCGTTCTTCAATTAAACTAGTGTAACTTAACGGACTGATAACTTTGAACAAAACAAAACCAAAGAAAATAAAACGCAACTAAGCTGCTGAAACGAGGGAAAGCTGAGGTCACGGCACTTCGCGTGCGTGGCTTGAAACGAACAAGCCGTTGCTGCGCCGGGTCGAATCTTAGGGCGTTGCCGGGAGAGGGGCACGCTGGGCACGTACCGAAGCGCAGTTGGAGAGCCAGAGGATAAGACAGAACAAGAGCATGTGTCGCTGTTTTGTCTGTTGGGGAGTGGTTCCCAGAGGGCAGTCCTTTGTTCCCCGAGGAGGGCTTGTCTTCTCTTTAACTTTTAATATGTTTAATCAAAAGAAAAAAATCTATTTGTGCGTATTGTAATCAAATATCTTCCCACAATCAAACCTTAATTGCCAAACGGTTGTTCCGTTCTTAGTTTTAAGCACTTGATAAAAAGGACAACAATTGTCAGCAGTTCAACTTTGAGGTTAGCATTTCAGAATGAATCACATCAGAGGAGAAGAACTGAACTAGCTTTCTGGATTTAGTGGCTGTTACACGTTCTTAGAGAATATAGGCAAGCTACACGAATGGCATCAGATTATGGACAAGTAAATACAGAGTGACATTTATACATTAACGGCATTTCAGACGATGGCATGTAATACTTATTTTGAACTCGGGTTACATGAGGATAGCTCTGATTTTGATTATTCTTTAAACAAGCCTTTGTTTCACCCTAAAACAATCTTCTGCCCAGGAGCTGTGCAATTTAGTTAGTTAACGTTAAATTCAAGCTGGAAAATTAATCAAGCATAGGAGGACATTTCTTTATCATCATTTCTAAAGGAAGTGTCAGAAAGTATTGTGAACAAAGCATTGGTTGCAACATAGACTGAATAAAGGTCAGAGGTCCTTGCTGAAAATTAAAACACTGCAAAATTAACTTATTTAGATTCAACAACAAATACACCAACATGGTAACATAACTACTCGAATGGAAGCAAACGCCACTACTAACTTAGCAAGGATTATTGGTTAAACAGAAAACAGTTTATAATGAAAAATTGTCCTCCTTTCGCAATCCTGGCTTATCACATTTGCACATTAGCTAAAGGAAGAGAAGGGAGTGGTGTTTTATGGCCCAGCCATTCTATGGGAAATGGGATCAGAACATCCGGTACTTTGATGTCCTGAGGCACCCTAGAGGGAGAGGGATTGGACACTTCTTTTGCTGTCCTGCTAAGTGTCTATTGACACCTTTACGGTGTCCTTAAGCGATGCATGTCTGACTGAGTCTCTGCAGACCCTTACCAAACCCCAGGCGATGTTTTTGCATGTTAAAAGGCCAATCTCCTGGGGAGGAAAACTTTCCTACCCCCCTCCTTTTTCTCAGAAAGAGAGAGGGAAGGTATTTTTGAGTCTCCAAATTATTTGATATAAAATGCACAAATCCGCACTGTTTGTACACAACACTTGAACCCTTTGAAAGGTATCAGCTATTCATGGTACTATATAATATGAGGTATTACCCAAACTACACTTGTTTTGTTTTTTTGTGTGTATTTTTATTTGTGTGTATTTTGTGTGACTTAGACCTAATGATGTGGGATGACACTGAATTTTCTGAATCATCAGCTCCATCAAAATGAAATTGACACCACCCGTTACTTGGTCACTCCTGGTCTCTGCTCACTATGGCAGCTGCCAACACCTTGAAAGCCAAGGTCACTCTTTAATAAAAACATTATAAAATTCTCTGTCATTATCCGGTTAAATGGTGCAGAAGATTTGGCTTTAACAAGACTACAGCCCCCCCCAAGTGCTTTTGAATTAATTACAGGAAAAGTGGGAGGCACTTTTAAGTTAATCAGATGTGGCCAAATGTGTGTGTGTGTGTGTGTGTGTTGGTGAGACTGAAGGTCACTCAGTCAAGTGACTAAGTGAACAATGGCTTAAAAGATAAGGCTTTGCATATTGTCAAAAGTCATGCATGTATCTTCTCACATAGATTAAACATACTTTTTGACTAGTTCATGAATTTACCTGTGGTGATGAGTAAGTTAACATTAGTGAGGTGTGGAATTAATGTGTCTTGTTGTCTAATGAAGTTGAGCCTTTGAGGGAAAGTTAGGCGAGACAGTGGGAAATTTCAAATACATTTGCAAAACCTTTTTTGACATTTGCTCGCTTAACACATAAAAATTGAGAGAGTCATCCACTCGAGGAGAGGACTTGCATGTGTGAGTAGCATGCCCATTTCACAGCAAACATTTTGATGTGTCATGCCAAGTAAACCACAGGTGTATCTACTGTGGCACGACTTCTGTAAGTGAAATGTAGCCATTTTGAAGGTAATTACTTATTCTGCGCAAGAAGGTTGGATTTCCCATTTCAAATGTACAACTTCCGACCTTCTGAAGTGTTCCAGGCAAGAAATGTAAATAAAAAACACATGGCTGCCTGTTACAAACGGATGTTTCTTTGGCAAGTGCACACACACAATTGAACTCTCAGCAGTGCAGCCTCCTCATACACATAAACAAAACAGGGGAGGAAAAACGACACATGAGGTAGCAGGCAGCATTATGCATTTTATTTTATGGCACTTTTATACTTGGAAATGTATCTAAATATTCCATTCACCAGGTGCCGTACCTAGATCATTAAGTAAGCTGCAAAAGACCACAAATGTTGTATATTTCTTAGTGTTTTCACGTCTTGGGGGGCATTTTTAATGTTTTTCCAAATAACTTTTGTACAGCTAAGATTACTTTCTGAATTACTATAACCTGCTATTTACTAACAATGGAGACATATCTTGATCGATTTTACTTGTAGTAACTGGTGGTGGTGCTCGATTTAGTTTTTTGTAGCAGGAGGTCAAAATATATTGAGTTCCATGTAGTCTGGAACGACAACAACAGGGAGTGCCTGCATGGATAGAGAGTTTTATGTAGCCCCATATAGACAGGTGGGTGACTAAGGTTTGCTTTCACACATATAGTTTGACTGTCTTATACGCTAGGCATTAAAACAGAAGACAGTGAAATGTATTAATTTCAATGGAATCACAGCGACCAAAGGATCCACTTGAGAGCTAAAAATAAATCATTTTGGTGAACTTTGACACACAATCTTACGCAGGTGACCTATAGCGAGCCTTCTTGACAGTGCTGACCTTTGAATGGAAGAAAGAAGCTCCCCAAGCTTGTGCGACTGACTAGAAACAAGAAAAAGGGGGGTTGTTTCTTGTACTTGCTACGTTTTACTCACTTTTTAACACCATTTTGCCTTCCATGTATCATGGAAAATGCCAACACTCTAATGCTAATGCGCATACATCCGATACCAATTGATCTTGCATAATTCAAAGGTCACTTTCATGACAGCTTCGAGTGGTGGATTTTGTAAATTTCATAGTCGTAAGCTTTTAATACTAATGTCTCACATCACACAACCCTGAGGAGAGTAGGCTTTGCATTCACGCCATAACATTTTTTTTACTAATTACTCATAAGAGTATGTTGCATGTTTGTGAGAACATAGGACAACTTACTGCATGTCAAGACAGTCTTAATCAGCTAGATTAGTTTAGTTAACCAGTTTTAGTTAACAACTGTTAACTTTTAGCTATATACTTACAAGAACAAAGGTGACAACTTCACTGGATTGACAGCCAGTTCGGCTTGTTCAAGACTGTTTGCTGGTGGTGCAGTATAGGACAGAGGAGTGTGCGCTTTTCAAGCCTTCAGGTCAGACATACATGAGACAACAAGTCTTTATTTGTCACTCAACATCATTCAGCTAATCTGAATTCAGATAATCATGCAATCTAAGGCTGTGTTCAGACCACACTGCAGCAAAAAGCAAGCTCCTGGTTCATTTCACCACCACACAGGGCTCCGGCACAGATTGTGTTGCTACAAATATGTTGGATTACTCCACAACATCATCTGGCAACACACTGTGTTGGACAAACATGTCTAAGTGCAGGCACATGCTGGAAACAATCAACAATTTATTTCCCTGCTTTTCCCCCCAGAGGAAACATTTAATTAATAAGAACTGACAACTTTCCAGACAAAATATAATAAAATTATTAAGATATTAAATGATATCATCAAAAATAATATATTATAACTACTACACATTTTATCTTCAAATGAGCCTGTGTCTGGGCCCACATAGCATCTGGGATAGTATTGTGAAAAGATTCAGTCTAAGTGGAGGATATTGTGAGTTAGTTGACTACAGTCCCTTTAAATATGTATCTTTTAACCACTAGCTGATCATTATTTAATTTCAAAACTGGTAAACAACAAGATAAATACCTTAGTTTTTGCAACCAAAGCCTCAATTATTCTCGTCCAGGCCATGGTATTTATTTTGTGGTAACATTTCTTTCAGAGGTATTATTTAAAATTCTCTGGTATATAATCCATTCGTGCAGGGATATTTGCGACCAGGATACAAAGAAGCTTAATCTGTCTGAGAAATCAACCATGATGCGAGAGTAGTGTGTGAATGTTAATGCATTTACTGAGGGAGACAACAACATGTCAATGTAGCCTGAGTGAAACTACACAGGCAATAAGAGGAGACAATTGAGATCATGAGACATGGATGGTCTGAGGTGTCTAGACAAAATCATGACTTGCTCATGTCTTGCTCCTTTTCTGCAATCTTGTTTATTACCGGTCTCTGTAGATATCATGCAAACACAATGCTGCAAAGCATTAAACGCTAAGATTATTTACCACAAAGGACCCCAGAGGACACCGAGGTAAAAGAAACATTGCCAGTGTCTCCCTTCACCTCCCCTTAGGCTCTAAAATCAAGATTGATGATGTGCATGATTTGGGAGTACAATGACACCCCATTCTACACTCCCTCCTTGTCTAGGAGTTTTCTTATAAGCAGATAGCAAGCTGTGATATTCAAAGTGACACTCAATTAGCTGTGCACTGGCATTGGGACACAGATTGATAGGATGGGATTTGGAGTCTCACAAGCTAGATTCGCTCCCTTAAAATATTTACTAGAGATATGTGAAAGGTGAGCTCTACGATTCTCAGATCATAAAGTAAATAAATATGAGCTGACAAAAGGATATATGTTTTGAAAGGCTAATTTGTTATTCAGGCTCAAAGATGCTTTTGGTAGGCATCAATCACTCAAGAAGCATTTGAAGGAAGGAAAACTACTGTTGCTATTTCTTAATGTTCTACACCATGGACAGAGTGTATCCATAATGTCATTCTGGTCATGTGCTTGATGCGGAAGCTAAGGCAGCGTAATGGAAAAATAATTATACTATCACACTGCACTAAAGCTCCCTTAGTAGTAATAGCAGTGTTTTACTTTAAAAGCACATTTATATATGGTCTGGTCCCTCACTAACCCCAGACGTTGCTGTTTAAACAACTAAAAGGATCATCAATCCAACAATTTGCCGTTCTATAACTTGTCTCAAGTCCACCTCAAGCTCATTTACAGCCCTCATGAGCAATGCTAATATATACAGCCTAGATAGACTTGGACCTGCGATGACCTGGCATTGCCATACTTATTTATCTCAGTCAGTTGTTCACCTGACTCAGTAACTAAGTGCCTTCTCTCAACTTCTTGTTTGGGTGGCACCAGTTCTTTGCAAATCCATCACTAAGTTTGTGTGTCTACTAGCTAGTTTCAGACTTTTCATTTACCAAATCATGATGCACCATTTAGACTAATGTGTAAAGCAATTGCTACGAAACATCTGTACAGCTGTGTACACAGGAAGCCACTGTCGTATCACAAGCTGTAGCATAGGCCCCCAAAACACATTTAATGCTACCAGTGACTTTGTTTTATTTATACATGCATACATGAAAGAATATGTGTTTCAGGGTTATTAGTATTCATACAAATTAGAATGAATTGGTCATATCCAGTATGTTAACCTAAAACATGTAATTTGGTCATTCAGTCTGACATTACTTATATTTAAATTTTTTTCATTTAGTTGACGCTTTTATCCAAAGCGACGTACAATTGCTATACATGTCAGAGGTCGCACGTCTCTGGAGCAACTAGGGTTTAAGTGTCTTGCTCAGGGACACAATGGATGTGGATGTTTCACAGTGGGAAATGAACCCAGATCTCTCACACCAAAGGCAAGCATCTTACCTATGCGCCACCACCACCCATTACTGGCATAACATTTTGCAGTTTGAGTTATATTGTTATTTCTGCAATGTACTCAATAATCCGTAAATATCCACTTAGTAAATAAACCATTTTATATATATTATGTAATCTTAAATAACCATTTATAACCATTATATAATTGACCGATAAAAGAAAAGTCCCATAAGAAGTATGAACCCAGCCCCTGAGGATTAATCCTTTTGGCACCTGCATATATACAGATGTGCAAGAGAGAGCTCAAATTATAAAAATAATACATTGTTGTTAGATACAGTTAACAGAGTAATTTGTTAGGGTAAAACAAAACCGTTTTACTGAGTTCTCTGAGGTTGAATCTTAAGTAGGAATTCACCATGAAAATTCTATAAATCAAGGCTATGATAAGGCTCCTTTAAAAAGTAGTTTTATAAGACACTTTCCTGTAATCTGTTTTTATACAGAGTTTTAACACTTGTCAAAATCCCTTCTTGTCGATGCGCTTTCCTTCTAAGAATTTGAGTGAACTTCCTTTTAGGTGCACTGTGAATTCAAATCCACCTAGGTTTGCCGTGAGCCAGCGTTTGAAGGATTAACTCGTCCACTCCATGAGACAGTAGCACTTTGCTGCCCAGACCTCCAGAGGAAAATGAGAGTGGCCACTTTTGCCACTGCTCTAATACAATCATCACAATGCGCTTTCCCCACCCACGCTCAGGGCCACTTGTTAAATTATGAAACTTAATTAATTGCAGTAGCTCAGGTGTTACAGTGAGTTGCTAGTGTGACATGTCCTGTGTGGAGCAAACAAAATACACGTTGAAAGTGAAAATAGCAGGACAAAAGGCTGCAATTCAAAATGAAGATATTTTCATTATTGCACAGACAGGAAACATCACAAACAGACTCAGGAACAGTTTCTTCCCACAAGCCATCACTCTGATGAACAGCTGATTTCTGACTCACGGTGTCAGGAGCAATTCTTGTGCAATAACCCAGTAACTCTGCCTCTAATCAGCCACCTGTTTACTGGCTAACACTTAATATTTATTTATTCACCATTCTCTATTTCAGTGCTGTTCATACTGTTATATTGTACATAATGTATACCAAATCCACCTACCTCAAGTCATTACTCCTGCACAAAATACTTATATATTCCATATTGCCTTTGCACTCTGCTCACTGCACTATTTGAATATCTCCTAAAAAGACACCCAAAACAAACCAAAAATATGCCATTCTGAAACATATCTGATACTTTGTCAAACTATGAGACCTTTCTGCCTTAATGAGCCCTACTAATAATTTACACTAACATCTCTGTCGGTCAGCATTGATCTGTTATTTTGTACCCTTTGCATACAGATACTGCGCATGCACTGCATATTATATATGTAATACATATAATACATAATAATATACTGTAAAGTCATACACATACAATTACATTGTTCGTGGGTGATTTGGCAAGTAAGACTTCAGCATAAAAAATGTATTTAACTTTTCATATGTATGACAAAGAACGTGCTAATTCTTTATTAGTTACAATAAGCTTGCTTAAAAAATATGCAAAATGGATTCAATATCTTAAATGGTCATCTTGGATGTGGTAATTTTGAGAAATATCCTTACAGAAAACTCCTCAGTTTGGTTTGTTGGTCAATCTGTCAAAACCTAGAAAGGTGAAGAAAGGAACACAATCTTTATTTGAGATGTTTCCCTATGTGTGCTACAAAGTACAGCTAATTAAGTGTTGCCAGAGGAGAACTGTGTACTATGTACTAATTAACTATTGTACAATTCTCTACAAATGTAATGGTAAGCTACAACCATAAAAATGTGTTTGTGATTGTACCTTTCTGGCATTTGGTAAATATATTTAAATAACTTTTTTCTTTTCTTGCCACTCAGCAATTACCAACAAAATCGAACAATGAAAGAGGCTGTGATGGCTGCACTGCATGAGGTACTGTTTTAAATGAGATGCACTTGATAATGCCAGTTTTTACTAAGAAAGTGACACCTTGATAAGATGAAATGCAGCACCACGAGGACACCTGTGAGACAATTAACTCAGTTTTCAGTGCCATTCATTAATCGCTGGCAGTTTGTCAGCCTCATTATGTCAGTTTGCAGTATGTTCGTGCAAACTGCGTGTGGTGAAATGTCCAGGTGCCAAGCTGCTTCTGGTCACCTGTTCTAGCTTTGTTGTTGGGACAGTAATTAAGAAACCCATTATTTCTGATTAGCGCTCCTTTGCATAATTAATGAATAGGGAGCTATGTCCAGATGGCTATTTCATCACAAAACCATTACTAATCTTGATGAGCAGGATGTTCAAAGTAAAACAATAAGTTAAACATATTTTTGAGTATAAAAACTTAACAATAACTTTAACATTTAAAGGGTATCTTCTATATTTTCGACCTTACCTTCCCATGTTTTTGTGTCTATATGATATATAAAATATTTTAAAAATTTGTCCAGTATTGAGAGAGCACGCTGCAGTCGGCAGCACCGAAACAGGGCTTCAACTTGTGGGCAATTGCGCCACATCACAGTATTTCTCCACCAGACTTCTTGGTGTTTCATCCAATTGTCATGTGAATTTTAAGCAGACTTTTGAAATGTCAAAAGACAAAAAAAAGAAATGTGAATTAGGTGCGTTTCCAGCCGGTTTGGAGGGAATAAACCAGGCTACGGCAAGCGTAGTTACGTCAGTAGTTGACGATACACATGGCTGTAATAAACAAGACGTATGGGTTCCAAACCAGAAACAAAACCAGCCGCATGGAACTGATGGCCATTGATCTTAGAAAAATGGAAAGAGGTCCTCAAGAATGTGTTTCAAGCAGCCAAGTTGCAACCATCCATGTCTCCGCACGTTACGGTACTATCCAGCAAGACGGCAACAGTGGAAACAGCAGATCAGATGTGAGTTACAAGTTCGCTACGTCAGAACTCATTCGGAAAAAGTGTTTCCATCTTTTTTTTCTGATTTTTGCCGTTTCCATTAATCTTTTCTAATGCGATACTTCAAAATGCACATAGAGACACAAAAACATGACAAAATAGGGTCCAGGTTGGAAAATACCAAAGTTACCCTTTAAAGTTTAAGCCTCAAATTCTAACATCAGAATCTTCAGACGTCAGAATAATTTCCTCCTGTGGTTATGTTTGAAAGCAATGTGGTATGGGCCTTTTGTCAACTCATATGTCCCATAGCAACTAAATGATACAGACATAAATGGAAGACAAGCAATTTCAGTCTCCACTTTTCTGGCCTCCAGTTTCCTCCTCTGTCCATTTCTCTGCAGTCTGATCAAAACTCCAGGAGTCCACACTTGACCTCAACTCTGTTAACCCTGACTAAGCTCAGTGGCAGTTACTGTTTTATCACCTGAAGAAAGGACCAACTTTTTCTTCAATCCGCACTAAAACTAATTAAAGTTGGGGCAGAGGAAGCGTCTGGCGAGAGAGAGAGGGAGATGGAGAGAATGAGGTTGAGTGAGTGATGTTGGGAGGGGGGAGATTAACAAGTGCAGGCAGAGCACTGTCTCTCAGCCGCTAATCCTTAATGTCACAGATATTCGGTAAGCTGGGGCCTTTGTAAGTTAAAGACTGCCTTCAGATCTACCCAACTCTTTGTCTGCTGCCGTGCATCCTCCTCCCCTTATACCCCGTGCTGTACCCCGACTCTTCATACTCCTTGGATCAGGGATAAACATGGGAGCACTCACTTTTCCAGGCGAGATGAAAGGCTGCTCGGGGTTGAAAGAAGCAGCTCATGCATCCGAGGTGGCTTGCCATAACACCAGATGGATAAAAGAGCATGGAGGAAGAGAAAAGCGGGCGGTATATGAGGAGGCTCTATTTTCCCCCTCAGTGTTTACATGTTACAAGGTGACTTCAACAGATTTGTTTCACCCTTATTAAAAAGTTTCACTTAAGCCTGGAGATGTTGCAAAGTTGGTGTACTTTGTTT
The DNA here is from genome assembly GCF_014851395.1 of Micropterus salmoides. Taxonomy (NCBI): domain Eukaryota; kingdom Metazoa; phylum Chordata; class Actinopteri; order Centrarchiformes; family Centrarchidae; genus Micropterus; species Micropterus salmoides. Next base: position 5,176,179 of record NW_024040596.1, on the reverse strand, counting down.
AAAAGGGTGTGTACCTTAATAAAATGTGAATTTCATGGACACTTGAGTAGAAGGTCCTCAGTATGCTTCATACACTGTGTACAGCCAACTGCAGCACCATAAATGCCTTTAAGGAAAGACTGTCCGAAAATATTGTTGTTATCCCCATTTGTACCAATCGCATCTCACCTCTCGCCGTGACAGCAGGCCTTTAGCTTCTGAATGTGGCTACTTGGAACAGGTATTCACACTTTTGCCTTTAGACGTGGTTGGACGACACATGGTATATTCCGTTTCATTTGAAGCATACCAGAGCTTTCATGATACTTTTCAGATTGGCATGAAGCTTGTCCACGTCCTGGCCTGGTTCCAGACTTCTGAATTGCTACCTACATCTCAAGTCTTCTCAGCAATTCAGTGCCATTACCAGCCTACCCAAGACCTGTCGACCAATGACAAAACTCAAAACAACTCGCTCTGTTCTTTGAGTTTGATACTGAAGAGTACATCAACTGAAAAATGACTGATGGTTTATTACGGTGCTCTAAAAATCATCAGTGAAGCCTATCACACATTTCCATATTGCCCAGATCATAGTTTTAATGAGCTTGGCCTACTCACTTAACCATGTCAACATGATGCGCTTCTCTAGTGACACAGCAGAGTGAATAACCATCAACGGCAATTAGCTAATGGAAGTGGATCAGTCCATGGAGCTTAGTGTGCTCAGGGTCAGTGCCAGTACAGGCAAGCAAAAACAGCAGGTCCCCCATTAACCAACAATGTCAGGGTCCTTTCATCTCCAGGTGGTTTCTGAAGGCAACTTTTTATAGGTTCTGACATTCCTCCTACTGTACAGCTCATTTCCATAATTGATGATGGTTCCCGCCTAAGGATCTTATCTACTTCACTGACTAAGATACAATATTCATTGATTGCATAATCTGTGTATGGGATTGGTTTTGATGGCCAGAATTAATATAGATGGGTGTTAGGGTGTACTGTGACTTGATGAGACAATTGTGCTGGCATGAGTAACTGTTTGCACAAAGCTAAGCCAGTTAGAGATACATATTTGCTAGCAGATTATAAGATTTCTGGGTGAACGATATCAGTCACTGCTAAACACCTTATTGCTATAAAGCAGAAACAAAATATGGTACAAATGATGTGATATGCTTTAAAAAAAAACAACAACAACTATATTGTCACCGTGGCAAACAAATCACTCTTGAATATGTTTTTGATAATAACACGTAAGTAGAAACTGGCCATTCAGTACTGCGTGAAGAAAATATTGGTATAGATTACTGTCAATGAAATGGAAAAAAGTCAGGCTGTAGAAATTAAGATATGGACTGCTGCCGTACTGCTTTTAGATTACCTTTGGATATAACTGTAAACCGGTAAAGATAGCAAAGATTTCTTTGTCAAGGTTAGGGATCTGAAAGGGAAGACAATTGTATCCAATTTTGGTAGTGAGACATTACAATTTGCATTCTAGTTTGTAAATTGACTAATATCTGAAATAAGCATATTTTCAAGCAGGTACGTGTCTTGTAGGCTGTAAACCAGATCTTCAAATTTGATGGTCTTCTGCTTTGCCCCTTCTTTGTGGGATGTTTGGTTTGATCTTCGATCAAGGTTTCTTCTTTTATGTTACCCCTAAAGGAGCATCTTCAACAAAAATTGTATTATTTTGATGATAAAGCTTTTCTAACTTGTTGATAATAGCATTTTAAGCCTCATGGTGTGGGTTACTTTTGGACTCTGCCCCTTCCTTAGAAAACAATTAATGCACCTGCATCATATCATGTCAAAAAACATGTTTAAATGGTTCTCACAGACCAGTTTTGTTTAACTTGACAGTAGCTTTTACTGCAATTGTTGTTTTCTGTACACACTTAGTAACCACTTATTGAATAGCATTGCTCCAATAATTGTATTGTTATTCAATTAAATAAGGAAGTGAACATGCCTGGTATTTTGTTCAAAAACAGATATCCTAATAAACCCTGACACTTACATGCAAATGTCAAGGCAGTTAACGTTTGCAGTGTATGCTTTATCTCCAGAGTGCCAACCATAATGCCCTCCAGCTCCTAGCCACACTGTAATCTTGCACTTAAAATATTTATCTGTTGCATAATCCCCAACCAGAAAGATGGGATAAAGATGTCCTTACATACAGTATGAGCCTAATGGTACATTAAAATGTTGGACCAAGAAGTGGTCGCTAAGCACTCAGTGTTGTTTGTGTATGCAGTGTTTTTACATGTGTCTTTGCAGACTGAGAAATTTTGGTGATGCAGCTATTTTTCCAGTAATTAGCAGTGCTGTCCCACCAAAGGTTAATTCTTGTGGAACTGTGTCTCTGATTTATGGGCAAATAAAATTTGTGCCGATCAGCTAGTTGATGTTATTACTTACATTTTTAACATATTACTGTCAGAGTGTTCTTACCTGCTAGAAACTACCTCTAGTCTGAATGAATACTGCCCTGTGGCTCTCACTCCCATTCTGATTAAGTGCTTTGAGAAACTTGTTCTGCAGCACATAAAGAACAACATTCCAGCCGGCTCCACTGCCTTCCATTTTATTAGTGTTTTTATATATTTTTTATTACTGATTTGTGCAACATTATATTATTAGAACTGTGCAAAAGCTTATTTTATTATCACAATCTACCTGCCTTTGTTGAATGAAAGTTGTTATTTGTTATGGATTTAGGCAAGGCAAGCCAAGTTTATTATAGCACATTTCAACGACAAGGTAATTCAAAGTTCTTTACATAAAACATAAAAGCAACAGGGAAATATAAAAAAGTTTAAAAGTTAAATAGAAAATAAAAACAGGCAGGTCTCCCACCTTTGCTTATTTTACTCCTTTGATTCCCCATTTCCCACTCTATCCCCCCTTTAGTTTAATTACTCTAACCCTAAGGGGACTCTAACTCTTCTTTAGATACAGTCGTCACTGTAAATCCAGATTGTCCACGCTTCAAACTCTGGTAAAAGCGGTTGACAGCGGGACCCTGTCAACAACTAACTTAGGGACTCTATATAGATGTGTGCAACAAAGTTTCTTTTGAGCAACGCTGGAGGAGGCACTCACAAGTTCACTGTATTCATTGTAATGTAATGACAATCAAGGCATCTATCACACCTTAAGAAAAACAACACCCACTAATCAGAATGCTGAATGCAGAATTTGTTGAATTTCAGCTCAGCATTCAGCACAATCACCCCCATGAAACTGATTGGCCAACAAATCACTCTGGGCTTAATAACCACACTCGCACAAACAGACCCCAGACAGTTCGGATTGGCGGACACACACCTCCTCCACTGTAGTACTCAAAGCCGGAGCCCTCCCAAGGCTGTATGCTCATCCCCATTATTTGAAGGTACACCTCCAGTTGGCTCAAATTATGTCAATGGGCCTATCAGAATTTTCCGAGGTGTTTAAAGGCACAGTCATCTTATTGTATGTAAATTTAGTGAATTATAAGTGAAACCATCTCTCTAATAGTCATATTTCCTGCACAAAGTCCTAACAGACTATAGCTTGTTAACATGAACTCTGTGGAGTGGTTAAAATATGATGCATTTTAATGACTTCAACTGTAGTCTCATCTTTTTTGTCATTTGCCAGATGGCAAACATGTACGCGTGGCCCCTGTGACCCAGTCTGCTTGTTGAGAGATTCTTTTTGGAGAGAAGCTTTTAGAGGTTTGTCCTATTCAGTAGCTCACAGTACTCATACAATGGGCCCAATCTTTAACTTTTGTAATTTAATTTAGTTGTTTTGTTTTTTACAAGCACGACAATCATAACAACTACACGTAGCTTGTGAAGACTTGAGAGTGAATGATCATGTATTCTATGAAACTCCTGGTCCGATCTTGAGAAATATGTTGTGACAAGAACGTTTGCAAGTCAAAGAGGATTCGGCGAGGGCCTTGAAAAGCGAGACGGAGGGAGACAGGAGTGCCTCGTCCTTCATTATCATTAGTAGCAGTGTTTGATATGCTGCGGATTGTCCAATGATGCATATAATCAAGGCTGTCTGTACACTCAGACCTGCAACTGAGAGTGACTGAATGGCTCCACGAGAGTGTAGTTTATAGCAGAGGTGTTGCGGGCTGGTGGATCCTGTTAAATATGCATCACGGTTCATTGGACATTCGTATGCTGTCAGACTGTGAGCTCCACTGAGCCATTTGTTAAATCTTTGAACAGAAGGTCAAAACTCCTGAATAAAACTGAATAGACGTGATAGTTGTGCCTGATTCTGGTATAGGTTTGCCACATTTTGCCTAATAAATACATTTTTTGGCCAGCAAAACCCAGTAAAATCTGTATTTCACAACCCAACCCAAATTAGGTATATGGGTACTACACTGCTTTAAGAGAACATTTTAGGGAACATTTATCAATTTACTAAACAGCGATCAAAGGCAACAATGAAATTTGTAGACTGACATACCAAATAGCAACTGTACATTTAAAAAAAATTAGGTGATATGGTTGTCTACTGAATTCACATTACAATATAGTATTTTAGCTCAGGGGTTTCCAACCTCTTCTACACCGTGGACAACTTTCAGATCAACAATTTTGTTGCTGATCAACCAAGTTCAAGACTAATATAGTAAAAATATCTACAATAAATCTACAATAACAGGGTATGTATTAGCATGTTGTTTGACCTCACTGATGACCAGTGTTGGGCGATAATGCATAATAATATTACGTTTCCCAGTAACTAGTAGTGTAACTAATTACTTTTCTAAAATATTACTACTAGTTACTAAGGCAAGTAACGCTGCATTACTCACCATCCTTGACATAAATCCACGACTGTAGTGCAGGTCAGCGGCACTGGACCTTCTGTTGTTCATGTCCACTGATAGCAAAAACTAAAGGAGGAAAGGAGAACGAGGGAGAGAGGCGTTCTTTCCACAGCTGTAAGTAGCTACTGCCATTATTGTGTCACAGTCTAAGATACAAAGAACGTTGTCGTCTATTGTAAACTCTGTGCGACCAGCAAAAAGCTCCTGCAGCTGCTGCCACTGATGCTTGGAATCGTCGGGAGAAAGCGGCGTTAACGTTTTGTAACTGCTTTTATAGATAGGCTACATGTGCAACAGTAGTTCAAAAGTCGGGATTTAGGGTACTTGCTTTGTTATTTTTATTTCAGCCGGTGGTGTTAAGAAACATTAGGCCTAAGCTATATGCTTTGTAAAAAACACACTCCTTGCTGCTGTTGAATATGATAGCCAGGGGAGACCGCTTTGTTTGGGGGTGAGGGGAGTGGTAGTAAAAGCAATGTTTCCCATAATTAGCCTATAATTTGGATAATTATCAACGCTGACCGGCACACGCTGATTTTCAATTTTTGTTTTACTAGGCGTATTTAAAATCCTATTTTGCTGAGGAGCTGTATTGAGGAGCATATATCAGTGCATCACCTCCTCGCTCGCTCTCTCCTGAACTACTGCTGCACAAACCTGTCCAAAGTTACAATAACCCCCCAAAGGAAACACTGGAAGGTAACTAGGAATGTAAAGAGTAACGTAACTAGTTACTTTTATCAACCAGTAATAAGTAAAGTAATAATATTACTTTTTTAAGGAGTAATAATTAAGTAGTAATATATTACAATTTCTGAGTAACTTGCCCAAAACTGCTGATGACACATTATTTAATGATGTCACCAGTTTGAATATGGTAGGTGATGAAAAAGCCTGAAAAAGATAATATCACTCGAGCAGGTGTTGATCCGGATCCCTTAGATGAAATGAGATGTAAACAGCGTGCAATAACTGGACCCTGGGAACGATGACCTTAACTCGTTAATCAATCTTCTTTTACAATGGTTTGATTGTGCTTGTCATTGATTAATTTATTCATGAAGTCATTTTTTATTTATTCAGTAGCAGTAGTTGTGCCAAGCGTCGTGTACTGTTGAGTCTTCTTCTTTGTTCCATTTTTATACTGTAACTAGTGTTATTTGAGGTTAGTATGATTTTTTGTATGAGTTTCTTGATGTCAACGGGATGAGATATGCATGTTAAGTAAAATATTTAGCTTAATTAATATTTAATTTAAAACATTTTAGTGAATAACATTCACCAAGTCTTGTTACACTATTAAGTCTGTGCTATAATCTTCTCTCCTTTTGTCCATTCTCCATTATTTCCTTCTGACAGACTGCCTCATTGAACATCAAGTTGTTATCAAGATTCAAGTGGTTTGATAATCTAGACTGTAAAAAGCTTAATCCACTCATTTCAGTAAAGGAATACAATTTCCATCATTATTTATGCCGCACCAGTTTTCCGTTTCAGTTCAGTTTTCAGTTTTATTGGTCATATGTGGGTTAACACAGGGTCAACGATACAATGAAATGTGTTAGACGAGAGAAACACAGGTCACACCAGCAATAAAAGCACAAGTATTTAAATAATTTGAAATTAAAATAAGATAAGAGAAATAGAAATAGAAGGATGGAATAAGATGAAGAAATAAACTGGGTAAATCTCTGTTCACTATTACAATCATTAAAAAGGAAAAACAGTAGGGCTATATAGCGTTACATTCAGTAGTAATTTAACAACTAACATTACATTAGGAACAATCCACAGTCTACATTTTTCTGGATTTGTTTTAGGTTTTAGAAAGTGAATAAATCGTACTTCTCCTTTCAACCTCTCTGGGTAGCGACTTTCACTATAACAAATGGCCGAAGGAGCAGCGTTTGACCATATATGGAAAAATACAACAAAGCAACTCAATGCATTTAGACATGTAGACGTGGTCAAGACAACTTGCTGAAGTGAACCAACAAACAGAATCAGGAAGAAAGGGGATTTAAGCAAGATTTTCATACGCAATCATCTCTGGGGTTTACAAAGAATTGTCCGAAAAAGTGAAAATGCCTTTTTAATGTCAGAGGTCAGAGGAGAATAGGCAGATGGGTGCAAGATGACAGAAAGTCATCATACAACAGTATCGAAAATTAGATGTGTGATAATCCAGGTCCAATAGCAGCAGTCTTGAGGGCAAAATGTATGCAGTCAATGCAGAACAGATTACAGTACAACGTAACAACAGCACTGTGAATAACTGATAATTGGGATTTGGTCCAACCAACAGTATGACTTTTTAATATATTCTCTGAACATACATTTCACACTTATTAGTCGAGACTTTTTTGATTTGAGTGCTTTACAATAATAACATGTACAATACAAGGACGTGGCTAAATGGACAAAATCACAAAAAATCACTGCAGCCTCTGTATCCAGTATTGAAGGCAACTCTGCTTCAGACTGCACACAGTCAGAAACTGTCTACCGGCTCAGGTCTGATTACAGGTAAGGCATGGTATTATCAGACTAATCCACAGGTATAGTGAGTCTGTGCACTTAAGAGTATTGTCCAGAATTCAGTCTTTGCTTTGATCCTTTACTTTGAAGCTGATTTAATGGCGCACAAAAGAATTTCTGTCTAGACACTATAATACCTTTAATTACAGAGAGTCAATAACCAGGAGTCTGTATTTAAAGTAACATTTCAAAGTTCATTAAAGAAAATGCATTTCAATCAAGAGGAAAAACAGATAAGAGGCAAAAATTTCATCTTAAAAGGCACAGTTTAGATCTAAAAGTAAACCAAAGCATCAAACCACCACCAAATTTCAGAGACTTGCTATCACTCCCAGATTGATTGTCAGTTGTTATAATACACAGACCCACACCAGACAACAACTAAATTTATGATGTGTTTCAGGTTACTAGTCTGTTAAATGTCTGTAAACACAGGTGTAAGAATGCCTATATTTTGCTGAGAAACACACCTATATATGATTTATATGTCATTTATATTCATAATTGAAAATGCAATTTCAGTTTTGGGCTTTACCTTACAATAAGTCACACTTTGAGCACTAAATTAAAACTTTAAAGTAGAGCAAAAATAAAACCCTACATAAAAATGTGTGAACCTGTAGAATTATGTGTACCGTGCTATATCTCTTGCTGAAAATCTAATCAGGTATGAAGGATTAACTAGAGCAAGATTTCCCACTGATAAGAAGTGAGCTGTGAGATTAGATAGGAACTGATCGGATAACAAGTTCTCAGCGCTGTCTCAAACATATTACTCAAACCTGGGATAGACAGCCAAGCAGATCCAACGTTTCAGCTCACAAATGACTGCACTGAAGACACCTCATTAAAAAGATGCTCAAAAATTTCCAATTGTGTGAATGCAGATGGGCCAAATTACCCGTAGCTCAGTCTCTTTCACACATACTCACACACACATGCTTACACTAGAGTATTGAACCAAAATGAATAATTTGCTGAAGCCTATTTGAAATGGGTAGTGAAGATAATGTAAAAACGTGCTATGCCACTGAAAAATTAAAAGGAGAATACAAGGAAAACTAAAAGCTACTACATTATAATGAACATACTGTATGGACAAAAATGAAACTCTAAATATGATAAAAATACAGAGTAAAGTATCTCAGTGAGCCCGATCTGATTGCACCACTACCTTGTGTTCTGTTCCTTCCATTCCTTCTCTGCTTCTAATGAAACAAAAAGCATCAATCAAATTAAGACCAAAGTTAAAGCTAGGATAGGCAATGTTGGGGGAACTAGCAAGAGACAGCTAGATTTTGAAAGTATCCAACTTAAAAAATCCCACCCCCTCTCATCAGGCCTCCCTCCAAAGCCACTCCCCCCAAAAAACATATTTTCGTGTGAGTGCAAGGGCTGGATGTGTGCAGGTAAGCAGGTCGGTAGGTAGGACGGGCAGTTAGACCAGCCAATCATTTATTTCAGGCCAAATGAAACGATTGGCTGGGCTTATTACAGTCCTGCGACAGCCAAAGGGAAATCTTTTTTCTTTCTTTTTTGTGTCATAACATTTGAATTAGGAATCGGCCGATGTTTTTTTCCGGGCCAATCCCGATCCCGATTATTAGTACCCAATTAGACCGACGACCGATATGTGGAACCGATATATATTTACTGTAAAATTTTTAATCTCGGTGTCAAAATTTAGACACAAACTCCAACACAAAACTTCATTAAAAACAACAAGATTAAAGTTAATTATCATGTTTAATCTTTATAAATAGTAAATGAAATGAATTAGAGATCCATCCCAGAGATAGGCTTGTTAACTATGAGTGATAAATTATCATAAACTGTCTAAACAGAGAGAAGCCCCTCCCCGCAGATCCTCACACAAGGTGATGGTCCTTTTAACTTCTTTGTTGCAGAAGAAGTGGTGTCTAAAGGCAATGTTAATGCCCAGTAAGTCACTGAATACATATTTATCGACATTTTGCAACACATGCAGAGCAGAGCGTGCTGCTCTCTGCTCCGATTTGTATTGTAGTTTAAAATATTCTAGCAAAGGCCCACATTTCCCATCATGCCTAGAGAATGTTGTTTTACATTCCAAAATGCAAATGCTAATTATTGTTAGTGTTTGTAATATGTTTTATAGTTCCAGCTGTATGTTATTCCAGTTTTTGACTCGTTTCTGCTGAACACAAGTGGCAAAAAGCAAATCAGTTACCAGTTGCAGGTATAAGAACGCATGACATCTCACCTTGACCTCTGATACTGTGGATAGGATACCCCTAATACTTTAGCTATATATTTACTTGGAACATTACTAATTAATTAGTTGTTTAGACCATAGATTAGACCATTAACATTTGTCTTAATGGAAAAATAGAAAATGATGCTGTGCCAAATGGTTATTTTGTAAAAATGTACTTTAAAAATGGGTTTTAAGAGAAGGAAATCCAAGTGTGCACTTTAACTGAATACAAAATGTGATGTAAAATAAGGAAACTGTTTGTTGGTAATATTCTCATACCCTTTGATACAGTAAATGAGAGTGTTGTCCACATGTTGACACCTATTTAACCCTTTTCAAGATTTAACACACACTAGTCCAAGCGGTGCACACATATCACGGAGGTGGGAGGAAGGTAAACACAGACATCAGGTACCACACAGGTCGTCTGCCTCCTGAAGTGCACCTGGATAAACTTGCCTACACACTTCATCAACAAATACACCCCCCGTCCTATCAACACATGCCATGGCACTCTAAAACCAGTAGGCTCCCTCTGCTGCTCTCTCTCTTCCTGTCCCTCATGCCCACACCCACACACAAAAAACACATTGTAGCACCATTCAAGCAGCAGGCTTTTCTGCCAACCACTGGCAGGGTGGCTCACAACAACATCTGTGGGTTTTCACGGTCCAGCTTCATTATGTAATCTGTGTACCACATGGGAACCAGTCGCACAGTACAGCAAAGATAAGATTGTGCCTATTCCTCCCATTGCCATGTGGCACTCAAACACAAGCAAATGCTCCATGCTTTAAGCTATATGCAGCTTTTTGCCTTAAGGTTGAAATGGCATTTTAAACAGTGTCCTTCTCCCATCTGTTGGTCAAGTTAGCAGCGTTTGTCCTCTGTCTTTATGAGCTCTCTACCTAGAAATAGCATCAAGCCGGAGCTGAAGTAACCGAGCATGTAGAGAAGCAAACGACAAACACAGTCTAATTTTAACCACCAAAAAGAAAAGCCTTAACTTTATCTGCACATTTATTTATTTTCTAAATGTTTTAACCAGCAAAAAATATTTCCATTTGGTTGGACATCAATGAAGAGTTTGTATATGTCACTGATAAGATGTTTCTTTTGGATGTCCAGAAGTCATCTCCACAGGGGCCAGAATTTTCCACGATTTTATCTTAGCTGTGAAGGGATGCTACTGATAAGCCTCCAAAGAAGTCCCAAAAAAGTCCCATCTGCATTGATGTTGTCATTCACCACTATAAAACAGAATAATGGCAAGTCTAATTTGAAAAAATGACAAGCCTGGCAGCATGGCTTGCCAATACCAGGGTAAATATAGTTTTATCTCTTTGTCTGTGCTAATTAAATTGAAAGAATAGAGAAAATTCACTCCTGTTCCATTTTAAACTAAACACTGGAGAGGGATCTGCCTGCAGGGCTCCACTCTCAAGTCTGCTCCACTGCCAGGACAAGAAATATTTTTTAAATGTCCCCTAAAGAACATAACTTAAGCCATATCCAAAAAAAGTCTGAATGCATGGGTCTTGCATTTGTAGCTACCACTATCAATATGTGTAAATCCAAATCAGGCAAATGCATTTTTTTAAATAGACATAAAGTTTTTCTATTGTTTAGGCCGTTCGGTGTTTAGACACATTTTCACACTTAAAAAAACATGCAAAGTCTTTGCTGGCTAAAGGCTGGCAAAGGCAGCAGGAAGCACTGGAGATCGGGGGAAAGGAACTGACAGAGGCTACACAGCTGTATGGAAAGCTCTGGGTTGAGGATACAAGTGAGGGTCTGGACAAACATGAGAGGGAATCCATCTTGGAGCCATTCAAGTTTGTATTTTACAACACTGAAGAAGTTTTGAGAAGAAATTACAGATAACCAAGGGTATCAGACATGCTGTGAATACCGAACACTGAACAAAACGAATGAGTTTGACAACAGATAAAAATGCCCTACTTCTGTTGCCATGTGCTTTGTTTTTTTGCTTTGTTTTGTTTTTTAATGATACTAATAATTTAACTTACTTTGATTATATGCAATGAATGATACATTAAGATCACAGAGCTGAGTTAATGTATTTTTAAAATATTTTAAGATGTTTTTCTTTGTTTAAATGTTCATCATTTCAGTTCTGCACTTGCTGGTCTGTTGTTGTGCGTCCTCACTTCTGGGATTATTTTCTTTTGATGGACTTTTTATTTTAGTTACTCATTTGAATTACCAGTGTTACTTTTTTGTGGACTGGCAGAGGTGGGAGTGAAGTGCAATTTATAGTTCTGCGTCAAATTGACGGCGTAGGCTACGGGGCTACGCAGAGGCTACGCCGTCGCCTGACGTGCACCTCCTCAAAAATGTAACCACACGTCGAGTCGACGCGGACTTTAAGCTCTGTGATTGGTTGGCTGAGTACCCTCGCAATGCCTCCGAGCTGACCGGAAGTAGCCCGCGCTTTGAAGTGACATTTACTAGCGGCCAAAACGTCAGCTGTTACACAGTGAATCAATATATTTGACCATCGCAACTTGAGCGAAATGACTCGTTTCGCTGTCAGAATGTGATCCATTCGGTCGGTAACATTTGAAAAGGCTACACCAGCCACACGTTTATAATTTTACCTCCATTTACGTTAGCGGAGCGCTAAACCGGAAGTTAGCCTGGTCGGCTGGCAAAAGTTAACACAGTGGACGCTTTGGGGGTGTAATTGCAGAATGACGGACACACCTACGCACAACTAAATGCATGGCTATGTGTGTAGCCTACGGTGTAGATACGCACGTAGACCCTACGCAGGAGTATAAATGGGCCTTAAGTTACACATGTCCAAGTCACAAGCAAGTCTCAAGTCTTAACCTTCAAGTCTCAAGCAAGTCCCAAGTTACTGTGATGAAAGTCAAGCAAGTCAAGTCATTGCTTGGGTCAAGCAATTCAATTCAACTGTATGATCATTTTGGAAGATTTTGTGAGATGACAAAGAGGCAAGACATTATGGTGAATAAGAAAGAAAAGTGGCCTACTCATAACACAACGCTATGTTCTGAAAAGGCTTCAGGCCAGCTCCGGCGCACACGTAGTTTAATACCCACATCCACACAATTAAACATGTAGGCCTACTCAGCGGCAACCTATCCCCGAAATGATAACAGCCTTTTATCATCGCATCACGGCAGCCACTGAAAACCCACTGAAAAGGCACTTGTAAAGTTACTCACCTATTTGAAAGGCTTCCAACGAGCCTGCGTTGAGCGATATCTTTGACAGTGTCCTCAGTAATCCAAAACAATCTCATTTGATAGCTTTGCGATCCTCTCCTCCTGTTCATTTCTCTCCTCTCTCTTCTTGAAAGAACTTTTATGTTTGAATGGCATGTCTGTTAGCTTGCACATGTGCTGTGCAAGCCTACTTATCAGATTTTGCATTTCACCCTTCTGGAATCTTGTCACATGATCAAATAGAAACTTAAGATTGGTTATTCATTTATGTATTGCCCAGCATTCATCACTGCATTTGTTGGCTATGTGGCACAAATACCGGAAAATAAGACTTAGAGAATAAGAGGAATCAGTTTTTTTATATTTCACCGTATACCTTATCAACTACTGCTTGCTACAGAGAAAAGTCTGTGGTGTCAGACACCACGACACCAAAGAGAGAAATGCACATATGAGTACAGATATACCACCTGACCTCCAGGATGATAGTAGGTTAAGATAAAATTGTGTGTGTGGTTTCTCTGAATGATAAACCATTATGCGTTTTTACCATGTAACTGACAAAATCCAATTTGTAACTCGCCATGGGGCGCCCATGCAGCTGCATTGTCTATCCCCACACCCCTGGTTGCTTGGCTTTATGGAAGGAATTACTGTCCTATTTTGACAGAATAACATAAAAAGCGTTTACAAATAAAATACTATTACTAGTATTGTTGAGTCGATCTGTTGCTAGATACCAACGTTATGTGCTATGTAGACAGAATAGGAAAATTCAATATATTAGCTACATTTAAACATAAATTAACAACAAAATGACTTCTACCAAAAGTGTCTACACCATTTTATTTTGTTGTTTTTTTTACGTACATTTCCTGTTCTGACAGGTCAGCTGCCCTGACAGCAGAGCCTGCACCAGAAGCGACCAAATAGAAGTGACCTGCAGGCCGACTGTATTTAAACACTGACACATATTCTCATGTTGGTTTTGAGGTTTGCGTGCAGATAACTTGCTTCAGAACAGAAAGATAACAGTCTAATTTTGAGATCAAAGCTGACAAGATGAGAAAGTAATTGAATTTTTTTGAAGAAAGGAAAACGTTTCATCACATTTTCATGGCTATTATACAAGACTGAATTAAATGGCAGTGATAAGAGCTGTAAAAGGATGCAGTTACATTTTGAGGGTTTGACTATCGTTTCATTTCTGTTTGGCATATCAGAGGAAAATGAAATCCAATTGGAGAGTTGATTGTGGCACTTCAGATAAAAATATCACCAAACTGAGCAAACTGCCACTTATACTTCAGACATCAATGTATTTTGACTTTCCAGTGGCCTACGTGAGGCAACATTTAAAAAAACACAAAGCCCAAGACCTACACAGACCTGCAATCAAATTACCTTTATTTCCCATGAACATGCAGCTGCTCTGACCAGCCACAGATCAAATTCAGGGGTAACCACGACAACATTTATTGGATTTCCCATTAATTTTATCAGACCCACACAGCGCCTTGAGGTTTTTCCTATGGCTTCTCATCCCATACATTGTTTGACGTCAGGGTTTATGGCTACAGCAAGAACAGACCGAACGGAACTGGTTCAGATGACTGTCCTGTGAGTTGTTGAGTTAGGGGAAACTTGATAAACTTTGTTAAGTGCTGTCTGAGACAAACTCTCAATTACTGTATTTGTGCCTTTTTGCAAATTCTGCATTAAATGTAATACATTATGTTATTTCTTTCCTTGTGTAAAAAACATTGTGGCAGTTTGTCCCAGTATTTGTGTACCTGTCTTTAGGCTACTCTATACATTAAATGCCCTGATAACCACCCGTACAACTAACTGTTCTTAATACACTACAAGTAATAGTTGTCCTGGTTTTAAATTAGCTAAAAGTGACTGATGTTAGGGCTGATTGAAGTTGTTTGATTAAATCTAATTTTCAAATTGCAAGAGCAGGCCTGCAAACTCCAGTGGGAGGAAAAAGGTGACAGTTCTGAGAATAGTGTCAAACTTGCTTTCAGTATGTTGCCACTGGGCTTACATTAAGTCGGGGGCACTAGTGCCCATAAAAGAAAACGTTTACAGGCACAAATGGAAATAAACAGGAGCTCTCATTTTTTAAAATAACCTTAATGCATCAAATATACAATATACACAAGCCCCAGGGGCAACCTGACTTAGAGATGTGATTACTAAGAATGTTGAAACATAAGATGTACTTGGAACCTGACAAAGAACCAGGATGTATTGTGCTTCATGAATACATCTCTTTTCTAACAGCATTGAGTCTACTAATTCTTTTTAGGTATTGAAATTAAGGTTGCCATTTGAGCATTGTATCAGTATTGAATCTGCATATTTTTTTCTGAATCCTTTCCAACCTCTTAGTGAACCTATTTATTGTTTGTGTTAATGTTTAAAGTTACTAAAATCATAAATGACTAAAACTCAATAGATACAGAGTTACTGAATACCAGTACAAGTCATTCGCAAGTGGTTGCCTTAAATAAAAAAATATTGGCAGTGGCCTCCAAAACTTGAAAAATAGATCAGTACTTTATTGATACTCTTATAGTCCCTTTTTGTTAGTTAAATGTTCCATTATTTTTAATTTAAAAAGAATAAGCTCAGATCAGGATTAGAATTCAATTAGATTTCAATAATAAAACATATTGTTTCTACAGCAGCAGCAGCAATGTTTTCACGAGCAATTTCACTATAAAGAGCCATGTAAATAACATCCCTGACATCAAAACACTGGGTGAAGTAAAAAAAAACCCACTGTAATCTGTTACTTATTCATCCTTTACTTCTAATGTGGATTCACTGCTGGGCAGGGACTGCTGAAAAAAATCCCAACAATGAGCAACTTTGTGTTTGATACAAAGAAAAATCAGCAGGCCTGTTATTTATTTTATAAAAATTAATTTGATTTTACAGTACATCGCAATATTGGTTAAATTACAATTACATGCTTTTACTAAAATTATTCAGCCTCTTTAAAACTCTACCCCCCCTCTGTATTTCTGGAGGAAGCTAAAGAGGACCAAATTCCCACGCCAAACTCTTGTCAACTTTTACAGAGGAGCAATAGAAAGCATCCTGACTAGAAACATCACACACACGGCCCAGGACCGGAGGGCTCTGCAGCGGGTGATTAAAACTGCTCAGAAGGTCATTGGTACCCATCTCCCGAGCATCAGTGATATCGGTGAGGTGACTACGCAGAGCCCAAAGGATACTAAAGGACAGTACCCACCCAGCCACAGCCTGTTCACCCTGCTGCCTTCTGGGAAGAGATATAGAAGTTTCTGCTGCTGCACTACCAGAGTGCAGAGCTGCTTTTTCCACCAAGTTCCCTCAGACTCTTAAACTCTAATTCATCCTCAGCCCTGCTCCACTGATTATAGTTTCTTTCTTTGTACCATTTTTATAATTGCTTCTGTATTAATGTATATTGTCTGCTATGTAGCAGAAGGGAGTCACAAAGCTCAGTTTCATTATATAACTCTTTCTGGATAGTGTGTTCTTGAAAGGTCCAATATCAATGCTGGAGGTCCAGTAGAGTGGCACTCTGGGGAAATTCAGCACTGCCAAATGCAGGCCAGTCAGGACTTTGATCTCTGACACTGATGCATGTTTTTAACTAGTGACACCATTGTGCTCAGTGTACGGGTTTGTCATGAATGTCATTTGCTCAGTGTCACATTTGGGGGTAATGCTGGCATTTCTCTCTGTATTTCCTTCAACCTCTCTTTAATTCCTTGCAGCTTCTCTCTCCTCAGTCTTTTTATCTGTCTCCTTCATCCTCAGCTTCCACTCTCTGAATCTGATCTCTGTCTTCCCCTTTAACAAGCAGCAGAATCATCTTATACAAGCAATACAGCTACTTGCAATACGCTGTACATTGTGCTATGTAAACTGTATAAGTATAATATATGCATAAGTATATAATGCATTGATGCGATTTACTTTTCATCTATTCAATTCGCATACATGTATTGAATAGATATGTATTTCTTATGTGTGCCTGTATGTGCTTGCTCACATGAGTGCAATCACACTTATGGACTACATGTTTGTGTATGTGTGAGTGAGAAAGGAAATTAACAAGGAGAGGACTGTGCATTTGTGCGTGTGATTCTATCATGTCCTTACAAGCTTTCTGTACTCGCCAGCTGTGCTACTGTCTAGTGTTTCCTCAGCCTCGTCATCACTAGTGCGAATATCCTCAATTTCTGAGGTATCTCCAGAAAACAGCATGTTCAAAGTGTCCTGAGATGAATATTCTGTATAATGTTCAGTAAAATCTTTTAACGTTTCATATGATATTTTGACACGTACAAGTATTGATGATGTGGAACACTGATTGGCTTACAGACATCAAATCAAATTTGGGTGGAGTCAGATCAACAGTAATTATAAATCTAGATATCCTAGAAGAGTTATGTCCATTGGAATGGTCAGGGGATCTGAACAAAATAATCTTATCATTTCCATTGTTGGGATTCATCGGAAACTATAACTGCACAATGACTGCCCAGCACACTCTCCAACTTCAGAATTTACCATTGCCCCTAATTAATTTAATGCATTTTCTGCTATACAGCAAAAACTATTGGTTCAGCAGTTCAATAGATGGTTAATCATTAAACCTTTACTACAATAATATAGAGTCCAGTAGTAGTAGTGCAGTTTTAATGGCTCATATGTCAGAATTACCAGAATAAATGTGAGTGGGTTGTTAATAAGTACCAGTGACTCAGCTATTGCTGAAACTGTGCCAGTTGCTTGTATATCATGCTTTTCATAACTCATTTTCTGACCTAGACTGTTTTTGGAACAAAACAGTCCCTGCCTGTACCCCCCGCCACAAGCATTCACATTTTCACTGTCAAACAATGAGGGACATCAATAAGTAAACTAATATGTCTAAATCTACTTCACTCTCAGTCCAAAAAAAGAAATTTCAACAAAGTCCATCCATCCATCCATCCATTTTTGAAACCACTCATCCTCTTCAGGGCTGCAGGGGCTCAAGTTTATCCCAGCACAGACTGGGTAAATGGTGGTGTACACCTTGGGTTGTTTGACACACAGTATTTTATGTTGTGATATGTTTTGGTCTTACTTTATGCGGATGGTCCAATAATATTGATCAATTATATTCAATCTATTATATAATTTATGATATGATAAAGTGCTTAACTTTGAAAACAGACGCCCCCGGTACCGTGGGCAACGGGGCTCCAG
Organism: Micropterus salmoides; assembly: GCF_014851395.1. Classification (NCBI taxonomy): domain Eukaryota; kingdom Metazoa; phylum Chordata; class Actinopteri; order Centrarchiformes; family Centrarchidae; genus Micropterus; species Micropterus salmoides. The sequence goes on along the minus strand of NW_024040596.1, from coordinate 5,158,094 downwards.
GCAAAATCTCCGATTTTATTTTTTAATTTTTGCCGTTTTAAGTCCAGAAATCCACCTATTTTGCCCCAGCGGACGCCATCTTGATTATTGTGCAATACCCGTGAGCTGCCTGCCCTCTCTCATCTTTTTCTCCAGAGCATGAGAGGTGCCGCTTTAATACACGGTCTTTTTGTCCATTTTCTGTCCGACCCGTTGGAGATACATAGACATGCAGTTGCGTTTTCTCCCAGAAGCAAGGCAAGGTAAGGCAAGTTTATTTGTATAGCACATTTCAACAACAAGGTAATTCAAAGTGCTTTACATAAAACATAAAAGCAACACGGAAATGTAAAAACACTTAGGGACTCTAACCCTAAGGGGACTCTAACCCTTTAAGACTTAGGGACTCTAACCCTAAGGGGACTCTAACCCTTTAAGACTTAGGGACTCTAACCCTAAGGGGACTCTAACCCTTCCTTAGGTACAGTCATCACTGTAAATCCAGATTGTCCATGCTACAAACTCTGGTAAAAGCGGTTGACAGCGGGACCCTGTCAACAAGTTAACAGTGGACAAAACAGGGACTCTAATCCTTTTAATTCTAGCTCTGTTAACTGAGGATCAGCCGTGTGAGCCAAGGGAAGCCAGTCTTCCCCTGTTTCATCAGACTCTATTTATCATTTCAATAAAAACACAATGTTTATAGTTTCAATAAATCTTATAAGCTGTTGCTGTCATCTCTTCCCTATTTGTCATTATCCTACAATAAGTGAAACAGCGCCCCTCTAAATGCTACGCACACTATATTGCACCACCGTAGACTGGCCTTCAGTCTGACTACGCGAGGAGGTTAGGCTGAGTTGGCATCCCTTTGTGAAATAAAATTAACGCCAATCAAATCACAGCATGCGATCAACGTCATTCAGATGAAATAATGGGAGCTGTTAGCAGATTTGCCGTTTTTAGTTATAATTAATAGTTTTACTAAACTACCACTACAGCAGCAATTTAATCTGACAGAAGACCAATGCCAAAACTAGAGCTGGGTGTGGAGAGAAAAAAGGGCTTTTGAGGCTTTCAATGAGGAAAACTTTAACCGTATAGATTGGCTAGCTAGTAGCGCCAAACTTCGACTGACTCTGGTGTTGCGGAGGACGAAAAGCCAGTGGGAACTTCTGTAACTTGGTTGTTGACCACTTCGCCTTCCTTTTCAGATAGGGTGAGTGAAATGTTAACTTACCTCCTTCTCTCTCTGAACTTAGCTGAACTGCAGTTATTTGTGTGATTTTTAAAGTGGTTATATTGTTTGTTTTGCCTTTCTTGCCTGGATTTAGCTGTGAATGAATAGTCAGTTGAAGTAACCTTATTGTTTTTACTGCGGTTGTGTACAAATAGATAATGAGCTCCACAGACAGCACCTGCCGCAGGGCACTAGGCCAGGTTAGGCTACCTGAATAATTGTCCATACTCATTTGGCCAAGCATTAAGAAGTATGTAGGCCTATTTGGTACATGCACCACTGCTACTATGCAAATGTCTTCAATTGTCTTCTGATTGAGTTTGTGAATGCTTCTTTTATTCCTAACCTGCACCATAAGCAGCGGGCTATGTATGCTATTTGGGGTGAGAGAGAGTGAGTGAGTGAGTGAGAGAGACAGAGCGTACGTCTCGGTAAATGCAACTAGTGTGTGTACTGATAACAGATAGTCCATCTTTAAAGTTTGATTACATTTTTGTAAAATTATACCCTGCACTGTAATAGCACAATGCATTAGATAATTGCCCTCTCACTTGGCTTCCCCAAAAATTTACCCCCACCCCACGCCACTGTAGACATGCAGGTATCAAATGAAAGGTCTGCTCAAGACAGATCGATTGATGCCCCCCACATCTCTGGGATGTTCCGTTCTCAATCTACAGGCCTGTATAGCATGTGTGTGCTTTTGGTGATGGGAATATTGATGAATACTGTTTTTATCAATATTTCAATGTTTTGTTATTTGGAACTTGGTTGTATGGACAGAGATAAGGTTTTAAAGATGTCAACATTCAAACAGTAAATATTGCAAAAATATGGACATTTGCCTGGTATATTTTGAAAATATGGTATGATAACTGTTGTATTTTAGTTTATTTTCATGAAATATAGTTAGAATTGCATTCTAGGTGTATTAAATGATATTCAGATGCATTATAAGCTGCCTCATTATGTTTTGTTTTTTAAATATCAGATTTTTTCTGTATTGCATCTCCATGTAGTTTGTCATGGTAAAATAAATATGTTAATGTACAATGGATTTATATTCCTTAGCTTCTGACCTTGCAAAGGAGACCAGAATTATGCTTCTTGGCCAAATGGTTGAGGAGTTATTCCTGATTCATTTTGGGTATGTAATTTTAGGTGTTTTTCCTGGAAAAAGGGTGTCCGTTTTCAACAGCTTAAGAATTTTCTTTTGTCTACTTTTATGCACTGTCTGTTTGCATTCATTTAAGATTCTTTTATAATTTATCATTGTGATGGTTAAGTGGTCTAACCTCCGTGTCCTTTATTAGTCCTTTGTGTACTTGTAGTTACTTGTCAATTAATGGGATTCTGAATAATGTGCATTCAAGTCAAAGTCTCCACTACTGAGATTCAGCCGCCATGACAAAGATGACATAATTTTCTTTCTTATGAACAACAGCCGGGGACTCACTAGCATTACTTGCTTGGATGCCTTCTGTGAATTGCAGAAAGGTGATTAAGTCTAATACCATGAACGGATCAGTAGCGTCCATGTATTTTTTTAATCTACTGACTAACCTAGATGAATCCTACAAGCTTGCGAGTCAGGAATTGTCATCACCATAAAATATGTTAAATAGGAATCATTAACTTAAATAAACCAACATATGTTTGGTTTATTGAATAAATGAAATGACTCACCTCTGTTGATGTGGGGATATGTGCAGTAAATTCTACTTTACACATGAGACATTTCCACAGGCCTCAAGAGGTGTTCAAGCTGGTCTCTTTGTGGAGGAAACTGAAGATGCAGAGTCAAAACATATTTTTTCTACTTTGGAATATAGTCCAAAAACTAATATAGAGCAGTTAATTGAGCTAAAGCTACAGCAAGCTGTAGAACATTCATGTCTATTGGCTATAGTTTTATTCATTCAGTTAGTTACAGTATTTCTGAGTGACTTTACTCTACATGAGCAATAATGACACTATTGCAAACACAGAAAAGTCCCCCTGCACTAATGTGATTTCCCATTTGTTACTTCACTTTGATGTTTGAGCTTTACTGATGTATGTGCAGAGTTTGACACTAAGAGGCAGTTTTCACACTCCTCTGCCGGAGGGGAGTGGGAGTGAGTTTCACTGTGCTCACCTTAAATCTCAGTTTAACACACATACGTAGAAGTAGGAAATGTGACATTACAACTAGTTTAAAAATCACGATTCAGTATGCAACTGACACAAGTGTGATGTGGGAACTTAACAGTGGTGGTTCTCGACCAATTTTATCCAGGACAAAAGAGACAAAGGCAATGTTCAAGCTTTCAAAATGTCTGGTTTAGTATATAATGTAAGGTTTTAGTATGTTTCAGTAACTTACAGTTATTTGTTTCAGTAAAAGGATATTTTCAGTAACTTACTTATTACTTATATACTATTCAAAAAAAACATTCCTGTTAATTTTAGCTCAAGTTACAGTGCACTCTTTGATGCAACCCTTCTTTTTAAGACTTTATGAACAGTATAAGCTCTAGTGTTCTAGACATTCTCTGTATCCCAGTTTGTATTTTGTATCCCACTATAAGTTTTGCTAGGAAACAACAAATGTCGCCATATTCACACCTGTTTTTAGTCCTGGTGGGAACAAAATACTTGATAGTAGGCCATTGTGTATTATAAAGGGGGGACACATTTTATGGCAGGTTGAAAATACAGTCTGAAATTATTTGTATCCCACTATAACTATAAGTTTGGGTTCAGGAGGCAGACACCATCTCCACATTTAAGAGTAGGCTTAAGACTTTCCTCTTTGATAAAGCTTATAGTTAGGGCTGGCTCAGGTAGTCCTGAACCATCCCTTAGTTATGCTGCTATAGGCCTAGACCGCCGGGGGATTTCCCATGATGCACTGATCTCCTCTCTCCTCTACTTTCTCTCCCTCTCTACGCAACCTCATCCCATTATTGCATGTTACTAACACAACTTCTCCCCTTTCCATAGTCTTGTGCTTTCTCATCCCTCTCCTCTCTCCTATCACTTCCTGCAGGTGTTTCTGGCTCTGGAGCTGTGGAGTCTGGATCTGTGGTTGCGGGTCACCTGCTGCCCCCGTGTTCCTGCTCGACACCCTCTGCTACAACAACTATTGTTACTAGTCCTTTTGTTATTATTGTTATTACAATCATTAACATTATGATTATAATCATTAACACTACTATAAATATCTGTACCATTTTTCATTTAGTCTATAGCAACATCACCTTTACTGTCTGTACCTCTGTGTGTATATTGTGTAGGCTGCCTCCCTCCCCTCTCTCTCTCTCTCTCTCCCTCTTCCTCTCTGTCCCTCCCTCCCTCTTCCTTTCTCTCTCTCTCCCTCTTCCTCCCTCTTCCTTTCTCTCTCTCTCTCCTCTCTCTCTCTCTCTCTCCCTCTTCCTCTCTCTCTCTCTCTCTGTCCCTCTTCCTCTCTGTTCCTCTCTCTCTCTCTATCTCTCTCCTTCACCCCCAACCGGTCGAGGCAGATGGCCGCCCACCCTGAGCCATGGTTTTGGTTTCTGCCTCTTAATAGGAAGTTTTTCCTTGCATCTGTCGCCTAGTGCTGCTCTTGGTGCGAATTGTCTGGCTTCTGTAAACAACATGACAGAGTACGGTCTAGACCTGCTCTTTTATGAAAAGCGCTGTGAGATAACTGTTGTTGTGATTTGGCACTATATAAATAAAATTTTATTGAACTGAATAACTTTTGCTAGGAAAATTGAAACTTTTCCATATTCACCTATGTTATTAGTCATGAGGTGAAGTATACACAAAATTAAATACTTGATAGTAGACCATCATCTGTGCATTATGGACATACATATTTTGGCAGACTGCATGTCCAGCCTGGTAGGAACAGTAGGCTACTGTTATCGCTTTTTGTGTATGAAAAGTGCTGTTTAAATGCATTGCACTTTTAAATTTTCAGCAATTTCCAGCAATATCCAAAGGCTATCAGTGCGAGTAATGAGCAATGTGTTAAACTGATTCCAGTGATCTTGACTTTACAGTATCAGTGCGGCAGATATTGCAGCTTGAAAAAGGTAACAGCCTGTCTAGCTCTAGTAATAGTAACATGGATGACTAAGGCAAGGATTATACTTTCCGCGTCCACGAGGGCCTGCTAGGGTCCGCGCCAGGTCCATGTGGTGACTAGCGCTACTAGGGCAACAACTGATCTACTGCGCATGTGCGGAACGTGTCCGCCAAGCTGACTGCAGAAGGTAGTATAAACAGAAGTAGTCCATGTCCGCGGGGTCCGCATCTGTCCATGTCCGCATCCGCTACTCGAGGCTTAAGTGATCGACGCCGTGGTCAGTTTCAACATCATCAGACTATCGTGAAATAACTGTTGCAAAGTTCAATTACACGTAAGGTTAGCCCATAAAAGCGTTCTTATAATCCATGTGCTAGCTTGCTCTGCAAAAACCTCGTGAATAAAACAATACTAAAACGAAACAATCCACATGTTATATTTTTAATTTACTCTCGTGAAGTCGAAAGTCCGCCTTCACAGCTGAATGCACGCGTGCTCCTGCGGCAGGGGGAAAACTTTCTATCAGGGATAGCTACCTACTGCTACGATATCTGTCAGTGGCGGTGTAACGTCCTCAAGGATCCGACTAGTTGAGACACATTTGCTCCACCTTTCGCATCAGCGCCATATCGTCGCAAGGAGTAGACCTTTCGTTTAGAGGGGGGCCATAGGGGGGTCCGGAGGTCTGTGTTACAGGGGCACTGGCCCCCGTTGGCTCCCCCCCAAAACTGCCACAGGAACTTAACACCTTAAGTGCACACAAGCACAAGAATAGGTAATTTGGTGATTTGACTTTTTGTAACTGTATAAATCTGAAATGGCTCAAAAGCTTGGTGTGATAACTCAGGAGGTCAGACGCATTTTTTTGGATCCTGGTAATAATAGCTACGGGTATTTTAATGAACTGAGAGGGAAGCACAATATGATTCATTAGTGATACAAATCTCTCACATTCTAGTGTGACCAATTCCTTAACTTAACTTTATTTTTTAAGCATAAATCTTCTATGTAAAGACACACTTTGAGAGCCTGTGCAGGTCTCTGCCGGAGTGGTCAAAACTACAAGAAATTGTACCTTACTTGCAGAATCAGCAAGAGCACTTTACTGGCAGACTTTCATCAAATACATCCCAAGGATGTCAATTTTCTGAGACTGGTGGCGGAAGACAAGATATGCCAGGTTTGAAGGACACTGATTGATTTGCCAGACAGCCGACCAGGTGGAAATCTTACCACGACACACAGTCAGCCATGAAGTGACAGGGCCAAGAATGTCATAAGAAATCATAAAATAACACAAGAGTGAAAGTCATTGCTCAAAGTTTTCACCCCCCAAAAAGATTGTGCATGCCACATGACTGTCCATGTGGATGAATTCATTAAGTGAAATAAATATTTTAAAGAGAAGATTTATTGAGAGCCTGTAGCAGTAGCATCACTTGCTTGTCACAAGACAATTGATCTTTGGTTACCATAATTATTCTGTCAGCATTAAACGAGCCTTTTTGAGTCACTGGCTAAAATTATTAAGAAATAAACAGGGAGGCAGCATGAAGGAGGATAGGAAGAGAACATGAAAGGGGAAAAGGCTGAATAAGGAGAGAGGGGTGAGAGAGAGCGGGGGGGTAAAGTACAGAGGAAGAAAGAGAAAGAAGTTGCTGGAAACTGGAGTGCTATAATAAGACAGCTGGGTTCCCACACAAAATGACAAAGCAAGAGCAGAGGCAAGAGGGGGGGAGAAAGAGTGGAAAAGGTGGGCAATACAAAAAAATGACAGATGAAATAAGCAATGGGCTTGCAGGAATAGAGCAAGGAATAGGATGATAGAAAAATGGGCAGATTCTAAGAGGAGAGGAGGAAAGAAAATAGCGGGAGACAAAATGAGAAGGTGGCAGAGAGGTTCTGCTGGAGTGGCTCGTTACTGCTGAGCCAACTCATGCTCTCTTGCCATCTCCAAGAGCTAATTGGCACCTCCAGTGTGAAAACTCAAGCCTGTGTACTCATTCTCACAGACATACTGCACACAAACACACACATGCGCACATACCTGCACACACGCAGATTTACAGGGGATAGAAAATTTAATCTCAACACCTCATGAAAAAGCACTTCCAAATAGCTTTAACAAGCTATAATGCATGACAAAGGAAATAATTGACTGTGTAAAAGATTACCACAGTAAAAGAGAATGGTGTTCCCTTTACTGTTACCTCAAAATGAATTATCATGCTATCATACTATGGCCACATATCAAAGGTAAAAGGAAAGAAATAATTTATGCCTTGCACACTACTGCAGACTAGTTGTTAAACAGTTGACTTACAGTCATTATGTTCATGGTGTCTAAATCATACTGATTAAAAGAAGTGGACGTGGCCACTGTGACGTCAACCATTTCTTTGTGGACTACCGTTCTGAAGCTTTGAATATGGCATATTGGCTGTTTTTTGGAGCAAGAAGTGAGCATATATACAGTATATTCTAGTGAATCCTAGCACCATGCGTGCTAACCCGGTGTGCTCTCTTCACTTGTCTTCCTCTCGGACGAGAGGGTGGAGCTGCTACGCCTGACAGATTGCTGTTGTAGTAAATCAGGGTAGCCATGCCCTAAGCATACTCTGCTTTATCGTCTATTTTACAATAATATAAATATAAAATATAATTTACAAAATTAACATCATGCTCTATTGAAGAAGACTTGAAGCTAGGAATTGAGACCATAAACTCATTAGGAAAATGTAATTTTCTCATGAATTTAAATGCAATCTGACTTCTTTTTGCAACCAGTGGAGTCGCCCCCTGCTGGCCATAAGTAGGAATGCAGGTTTAAGGCACGTCCGCACCGTCTTTCACACACAGAATTTCCCACTTGGTCCAATAGATAGCTTGGAGCACCAAATATAGAATAATAAATAGAATTTTAACAGGGACCTGCTAACCATTCAGAAAATATTTTGCGTGTCCATGATCACAAATATTATAAAAGCAACTTTTACGACCAGAAGCAATGAGATCAAATCAGAATATTAATAAAACTTATAGCTTTAGGACTGGTAGGACAAATGCACAAAATTAGTAGACAGATGGAGAGGCAAGAAATAGCAGTTTTCTAGTTTCCACATTTGTGTTCAGTTTTAACGACATATTGCATCCTGTTTGCTTGAAGACATGTCTGAGTGAGAGACTTTGTGGAGAGCAGCCAGGGAACACACACAGGCAAATCAATAAAACTATAAAACAAATTACAACATGTGTCTGACAACACTGAGGGTGACCTGACATGTCAACCATCTACTGTCACGTGATGGTAAAATATAATCTGTAGTTAGAGAACAGCAATGCCTTTTGGGGAAAGCTAACTGTTAAAAGTTTATTCTTTATTCTTTTTATTCTCAATTAATTAATTAATCAGATTTCTCAGCATAATCCAAACAACTGCACAGTGCACGGTGTGAGCAGTCATGCGCAACTAACAGCATTCTGAAAAAAGGCTCTGCTCATGCTGTACACACTGCTCCCAATCTACTGTACTGTGGCTATTGACTGATGACCATTGCCAATGTTGAGATGGAAGTGTTTCTGAATTTGCTTTATTTCTGTCTTCATATCACTTGTCTAATTGATGCATACATTGTCAAATTGGTGCATTTCTTCACGTCTTTGTATTTTGCAAAGAACTGAGCTCTCTCACAACACCAACAACAGAGCTACACACAACTGACAGATCAAAGACACACACTTGATTTTGCTAACTCATTCTACTGAACAAGGATTGTGGCATCCATCTTGTACAGTGCATTGTACTTCAAAGGGATTGCTTTACGGCTAGGGTGAAGAGGAGGAATTCATACAGCATCCAGTAACACTTTCAATACGGCATGTGAGTATTTTATCAAGACAGACATAAATATGTGATCCCATCCTTTAATACTTTTGTAGTCTCTGACATTGCAACAGTATAAAATGCTATTTACACCAAAAGGTAAGAATTACATGAAGTTTGTATGGATGGTGAATCATGCATGAACTGTGTGTGCGTAAGCATATTAACTCCATGGCTTTTTCCAGTTCAGTACAACAAATTGATGCCGGACAATATGGCTAAAACAAAGAAACTCATAATATTTGTAAGCCTTGATGCTTGAGCATAAAGTATGCAGCAAGTTATAATGTGGTTAGCTTAGCTAAACTTAAAGACTGCACAAGACGGCGCAACTTCCCCTAAAACCTTAAACTGTTGTTGGTACATTTCTGTTTGAGTACTACCAATACAAATTAAAATTATGAAAATATGTGGTGTTAACTTTAATAATTCGGCTTAAGAAAGGTTGGTGGGCCTAATATTTATTTATAGCTGTTTATTTTCATGCTAAGATATGCTAACCACATCTCATCTCCAGCTCCTCACTTAATACACAGCTTTGGGACTGATATCAATGATCTCATCTCTCTTTGGAAAGAAAATGGAACTGCATATTTCTCAAAATGTTGATCTATTATAAGTGATGCCTGGAAACAAACTAAGCTGGAGTGATTTTATCTATAATCTTGGAGCATTATGTTTGGTTAGTGTCCTTATCTGAATACCAACCATAAATCACCCAAATGTGTATGTTAATTTTAACATCACATGACAAACCAAGGACCATGGAGGGCCAAGAGCAGGGAAGCATTCGAAAGATAATAGTCATTAATTGTCAATGCTTCATTGCATCAAATCATTTTAGAGCAAAACTCTGTACATAAGTGTCAGTGATCTTTGTTAATCTGGCTTTATTTGTGTGTCACAAACATACACAAAATTTTAAACAAAACCATGCCTCACAAACAACATGTCTTTTCTGATCGTGTCCAAAAATCCTACTGTATGAATACAGTAATAAGCGAAGTTACTTTGAAATGGTAATTTTAAAATATTAGTGTTGTTAGAGTATTCAACTCTGGTTTAGATTAGAAATGTTCTAGTTTAGATGACAGAATATTTCTATTACTTGCAGAATTCCCAACCAGCAGGGTCGGCCTTCTCAAACTGAGGGCTATCAGGGAGTGGGTCTCGCCTTTCTATATCAAGGAAAATGAGACTTCCATTACCGGCTGTGGCACCACCTGCTGCTCTCACAATCTCTAATCCAAAGATGCCAGCTGCTGACACCTCAATCACATTCACTGTCTCCCTTGGAAAATTTACCTGCCAAGCACTCGAGTGCTGCAAAAACCTGTATTTCCCCAAAGTGATGAGACAGACTCTTTTGCTCTGTTTGATGGTAGGGCAAACGCAGGTGACTGTAGAGAAAGATGGTCTGACTAGACTGACTTTAGAGAACATGCAGGAGATTCGGTCCTCAAGTAAGTGATGAATTCTTGATTGTTTTTTCTCTTGTGTACCTCAAAGGCTGAAGAAGCATACACATTTCACAGTAGGGGGTGCAGAGAGGGGGGTGGTGAGAGAGATGAACCAGATCATATGACATCGTACAATAAAGAAATCATAAATCAGGGCTGTATTATTCATTCATGGGCATTCTTAAAAAGGCAATCTCTGAAATAATGGACATGTATGCCAATCCAGCACGGATTAACGACTCTTGATAGCCAAATTATATTTAAGAGTCATAGCAAGTGTTGAGAGACACACACAGAGCAGGTCCCAGACACTGAATCTGTGCCTTATGTTTGATATGTGCACATAGTTAAACACACTCTGAGGGAACTGAGCAGTGCTACAGGTCAACCTTTACAGTCTGACTTGCCCACATGAAATCAAGTACGTTCAAAATGTGTTCATGTGAATTTTTTAAAATTAGATGTAGTTCAGCAGTAATTTGTTGAAAAAAAGTCTTAAAACAGTTGAACTGTCAATGTTGTTCCACTTGGAGTAGCAGAAGCTGAATGTTTCAACCATTATTGCATTACTTTACATTGATTTGTTCATCACTTTTAAGTATTTTCAACTGTTAATCCATTAATGTTGGCTCATGTCAACTATATCCATTTCAACCATTTATCCAACTATTTCAGCCATTACCAGTAATGGTACTGGTCCTGCTAACCATTTGAACTGTTTTCATTACTTCTACTGTAGGTAACTGGTTGAACTTCTGTGTTTGCTTCCTAGCTGGTTTTCCACGCACTCAGTTGCAACATGTGGTTTTCAGGTGTCAGATATATTTTAAAAAATCACATTGTAGATTACATTTTTTCAAATTAATTATTAAATTAATTTAAATCTACAATCATTCCCTATAGCCCCTGCAGAAGTGGCCTCTGGGGTACAAGTATCTCTGTTTGGAAATTGCATCTCTTGGTGACCAGCACTCTTGCCTTCATTTGACAACAATTGCACTGCTTCCTAACATTGGGTCCTGACACTATCATAGAGAATTCACTGGTATTACATGTTCCTTTTGGAAACGTATTCACAATATCTTAATAATTCATCAACACTAATGTAAATGGTTGATAAATGGTACTATGACTAATTTATTATTATTGTAATATTAGAGCTGAAGTTGAGTAGATGTGTATAATTTGGAAAGGAGGTTCTATTTTAAGTGCAGCCCAGTCGGAACAGTTTGGCTGGAGAGGGAATTATTATTAGCATAAAACATGTTGATAGGAAATGAGGAAGTGTATTCAGATTAATTTTTAATAGTCTTTTATTCATTCACCCCACATTTGTGCACTTCATTTCGAAAGAAAGAAGGAAAGTAAGAAAGAAAGAAATTTGTTTCTTTCACAGATTTTCACTTAATACTGATCACTCTACCCTGAAACCGACCGCTTTCACCTCGGGGTGACTAATTATTCACCTCCCACCAGCCAAAGGCCACCAAGCAACAGGCATAACAGGAATCAATATTTTCAACTTGACACCCAGTGCTTTACATCACGCTTGCTTACCTGGATGCAAACTAATTTTCTTTTAACCCTCATGTCAGTCATCCTCAGGGCCTTTACAAAACATTTATGCCCCACACCGGAGCTACCCAACCTCCAAAAGAAAACTGGTCTTGCCTCAGGAACAAGGCCTTTAATAGCATATTGATCAAAAATGAATTGAGTGCACGAATGAGAACACGGCAAAGCACAAATAATACAAACTGCCTAGCCTTGGCTAAATGAAGGTCTGATCGATGCAGGATTAATTGCATTCCTCCCAGACCACAGTGGAATAAAAGCGTTAGATGTTAGATCCCATGCTTGTACAGCAAAAAACTAGAAGCATAACACCAGAACAAATCTATTTACTTTTAATAGTCTTCTATTCTCATCAACTGTAATTTAACAACTTACAATGAACCACTGATTAATTGCTCTGGGTTGAACAGTCAAGTGTTGCAAAATGTTAATTTTTCATGAAAAATACAGTAGATTGTTCTCTTTGGAACCTTAAAATGTGCTGTTAAAAAGTTTTGTTTAAAATATTTAATAATTAAAAATACCTTTCCCAGGAATTTTGTGCATTACAATTCAAACGTGTTGCATGTAGTGACCAGGCAGACGCAGTATGTCAAGTAATATAATGTTTTCCATTCAGTTCTGTAAAGGTGATCACCACATTCCAAAAACACAAAACAGTGAATATTTTACTGTCTGTAAAGTTATAAAAATTTAGTCTCACAAAACATATTAATAAGAAGAATGTACTTGTGTGTGCATTTTTTGAACCTCTGGGAAACTCTGGGTTAAAGCTGTTTCTTATTGATGTTTTTGCTGTAATACATTTCAGTTACAAAGTTATTGTTAAGGAAAAGTTTGATAATTTGGGAAATACAATTCACTCCCAAGAGTTGATGGGAGCAATACCATGCTCATGCCTCTATGCTATATATAAAGCTAGAGCCAGGAGGCCATTAGCAAGACTGGAATAAGGAGGGAAAATACACCTACCAACACCTCTGCAGCATGATAATTACTTGTATGTTTCTGTGTCCCTCATTTGCAATCTTCGCCAAGCTAAGCTAACTGCTTCCAGGATCTAGCTTCATAGTTTGCATTCCAACATGTGAGTGGTATTGATTTTATCATGCAACTCTCTGCAAGAAAGGGAATTTGTGAATGTGTCTAAATGCTAATGTTTTAAGATATCCGCTGCTGGTTCAGTTTGACCACAGTACAATGGAGGTGAATAGAATTTATTTGATGGTGCTCCAAGCACTAAAATTACACTGAAGAATAATTACAAAAGCTCCTTCATATGCCTCCTACCAAGGAATATTCTGGTTGCTTGGGAAACTCTAAAAACTGTCAGCTGTTTTACTATTTATGTTTAGTACAGCATATAGTACACTGTAATTCCCTGGTTGCTGTTGGGTTTATCAAATCTCAAAACTTTCATGGAAAGGTAAATCAGAAAATACATTAAGTAGCCTTTCATGTTATACACTGAGTGTACAGTTATATTTGTCTGTCCTGTCAATTGCTGGAAAGGATGGAGGAGCAGGTTTGGTTGTAGGTCAAGACCTGTCAATGATTCAGCAGATTTTCCAATGGCTAAGAGGAGACTGACCTTTTAAACATGACAAATATATCCAAGTCAGAGAGAGAAGGCCACAGGTGCAAAAGGTTTGCAGGGGCACTGAAAGGTCCCATTAGTGTCATGTTAAATAAAGTGCTGCCAATAGCTTTCAGTGATGACAAAATGTAGTATTATGAAAGGTTTGTGTGACCATTCTCATGTTTTAAAATAAATGACACACTGTTTTAAAGACAGGCAAAAGAACAGGCAAAGGCAGGACCCTTGAAGACCAGATGTCCATTTACATCAAATTTGTATCTTAAATTAGAAAATGTAGAAACAGGACGATAAAGTTGGGGGCCAAAACAGGACAGCAGATATGAGTCGGGGGGCCGTGTAGAATTCATATGCAATTACAGAATATTTTAATTTATTCTGATGGTACTGATGTGAGAATCACTGTGTGTCTAATGCTTGTTTTTTTACTGCTAATCATGGGCACCAAATTTTGAAATTTTGAAATTCCACATTGTTACGGTCAAAGTCTTTTGTGTGTTTCAGTCTAGTTTCTCAGTCTGTCTTCTCTGTGTGTATGCTTGTGTGTGTGGGTCTAGGCGTTGCACTCCGGCTCTCCTCTGGTCAGCCAGTCTTCACTGCACTTGTGATCACCTGTGCACCTGAGGCTCATTCTAGTAATCACTAAGAATTTTTCGCTCAAATTTAAGAGGTGTTTGATCATCCTGATCATGGAGGAAACGCTGGCAGGTGACAATTTAATCTGCAACAGGGGACTATGAGTCTGGCTAATTATTCAGTTGAGTTCATAATATTAGTGACTCATGCGAACAGGAGTGATGAGGCATTGAGGGGAGCATTTTGGAAAGGATTAAATTAACAATTTAATGATGGTGGGAACTGGTGTCTAGAGATGAACCGGAGAATTTTGACTGACTTGTTTCCCTGTACATTAGATTGGATAACAGTCTCCGTGAGCAGCGTAAGTTTCACTTTCGGTCCCCCAAACCAGTTTCCTTGCTCCAGCGAATCTAGGAACTCCCTTGGATGCCAGAGATATGGCTAATCCCTTTCTCTTCATCTCCTGAGTCAGAACCCATACATTAAACTCAATGTTTCCATCAAAGCAGAACAAGTAAGTTCCTGTACTGTGGCCAGAAGGGCCGCTTCCTTGCTAGCTGTCCTGTGTGGCCAAAAGATCTGGCTTAGTAACAGTGGGAGAACTATTGAACCAAAGCAATTTCCCATCCACCAAGCCAATAAATCTTCCCTGCCACTAATTTCACTGCCACTGCAGGCCTTAATTGACTCTGGTGCCAAAGGCAATTTCATTGACAAAGGAATCTGCCATACAGTCTGGTACTTCTGTCATTCCCTTGGATGAAGCATGCTTAGTAAATGTCTGCTTGCTCAGGTGTCCTATTGTACTGGCAACCATGTAGAGACCATCAGTATTACATTGTCTCACAGGTTTTGGGGCATCCCTGGCTCAGACAGCATTATCCTCATACAGACTGGTCAGTTGGTGTCGTAACTAGTTGGAGCTCTTTTTGTCATGCCCAGTGTCTGCAGTCAGTGCTACCAGAGATCACTGTCGCTCCAGCCAGCCCCGAGCCTTCTGACCAGGTTATGGTTCCCTGATCACCATAACCTTAGTGAAGTCTTTAGAAAAGATTTGGTGCTGTCTCCCCACTGCCCATATGATTGTGCTATTGACCTGCTCCTTGATTCACCTCATCCCATTAGCAGGTTGTACATTTACATTTATTAATTTAGCTGACGCTTTTATCCAAAGCGACTTACAATTGCTATATATGTCAGAGGTCGCGCGCCTCAGGAGCAACTAGGGGTTAAGTGTCTTGCTCAGGGACACACTGGTGTCTCACTGTGGATTCGAATCCGGGTCTCTCACACCAAAAGCATGTCTTGTACAACTTGTCATGCCCTGAAAGTGAGTCAATGGAAAAATACATAAAAATCTTGCTGTAAGGCTTCAGGGGTTTTTCTTCCCCTGTTGGAGCAGGGTTTTTATTCATTTATGGGCATTCTTAAATAGGCAATCTCTGAAATAATGGACACCATAAAATCCCAAATATGAGTAAAAAAGAAAAAACTCTAAGACAACGCATAGATTATCACGGTTTAGTATCACTGTGAAGAACAAATATCCACTGCCTGTAATCAGTTCTGCATTTGAGCCACTCCAGGGAGGCAACATCTTTTCTAAGTAGGATTTGTGGAACGCCTATCACCTGTCCAGATAAAGGAGGCTGATGAGTGTAAGACAGCCTTTAACACTCTGCTAGGACACTTTGAAGAGCTAGTGATGCCTTTCAGGCTAAACCAGCACTCCAGCTGTCTTCCAGGCTCATGTCAATGATGTTTTAAGGGACTTTCTGAACCGGTTTGTGTATGTACATCTGGATGACATTATGATCTTCTTAAGTATTGTCCAACCAACTCTCAAATGTTTGGCACGTTCTGCAGAGGTTGTTGGAGGACAAACTCTTCATCAAAGCAGAAAAGTTCAGTCAGCATCCTGGGTTACATCCTTTACAGCGGGTAGGTGAAAATGGACCCAGACCAGATGAAAGCAAATTTCTGTTGCCGTTTTATTAGAGACAAAAGCAAAGTGGCTGCAACTCTCACTCAACTCAGTCCGTCCTCCTGGAGCTCTCGCCTTGCTTGGATTGAGTATGCCCACAAGTTCATGACCAGTGCTGCCACAGGGCTGTCCCCTTTCGAATCCTCTCTGGGTTATCAGCCACCTTTATTTCCCTCACAGGAGAGCGAGCCGCCTGTGCTTTCAGTCCAATACCACTTTGGTCACTGCCGTAAAGTCTGGATGGAGACTCCTGCAGCTCTGCTCAGTTCAGTGGAAAACAACAGCCGCATCACTGATCTGTCACTGGATCCCTCTCCAGAATGCAAGACAGGTCAGAAAGTTTAGCTTTCCCCAAAAAACATTTCATTAAAAACTGACTCCAAAAAGCTCTCTTCTCATTTCACTGGTCCGTTTGAGGTGGAACGAGTCATTAACCCATCTTCTATGGTCAGCGGTACCTCTCCTCCGTTTTCTTTTGTTTCTGCTGTGCCCCCCTCCCCATTGGTGTTTCCTTCCTGTTCCTCTATCTGTCTTCTTTGTGTGTCTGGATCGCTCTGGCTCTCCTCTGGTCGGCCAATCTTCTCTGTACCTGTAATCACCTGAGGCTCATTCCAGTAATCAACTCCTCCACATTTAAGCCCCAATTCTTCACTCCTATCTTCACCAGATCGTCAGTTCTCTCTTGTGGTACTGTGCTACGGCTAATCTCCTGAATCTAGTGTTTTTTGCTTCCTTTAGACAAGCCTATTTCTGCCTGTGATTGGATCGTGCCAGTCTGCCTCAGTGCTTTTCCTGTGTGCTCTTCCGCCTGCCCAGCTCTCACCTCACACCGGTGTCTTTCAGAAGACTTCTAGCAAGACTTCACTGTTTACACATTTCTGGAAGTTTGTAAATAAACTGGACTGTTACTTTGGACACCATAAAATCCCAACTATGACACTTTTTGTCTTCTTTAGCTTCTTCATTTTCCTCTCCTATGAAGATGAGGGTAATGAACATGATGATGATGATTGGGAGGAGGAGGAGGTGGTTTCTCTGGTTTCTCTGAAACAAAATAAAGTTACTTTGAGTTTGTCTGTATTTAGAAAAAAATCTCTTGCTTGCTCTCTTACCTAAATATAATTCTCACTTAATTTTTCTGTAAACATGGGCAATATTGTTGTAAATGTTTAAAAGCTCATGGGTTTTTTCAAAAAATGTTCACAACTTACTGCGTCGCTGAGGAGGGGCAGCACTTATTGTCTCCTGAGGTCATCCCTCTGCATCAATGCAGCCTGTTTGTTGAGGCTGTTTGAGCTAGGCCTGATTAATTTGTTGTTGTTGATGATGGTCCAGCTGTGAAAAAAATTAATGAATGATATTTATCATCATTCATTACCTGTATTTGCACACATAATGTAGACAGGTAATGATGGGAGAAAGAGGGGGAACGCTACACAATGAAGGTCCACTAATGTTATTATGTAGCATATGTCTAAACCAATAGGTAAGCAGGGTTGACAAGTACAACTTAATATAAGACAGGACACAATAACATTGACAACTGCAAGTGAATAGAAAAAAACCCCAACATAGTATAGCAACTATTATAAAGTTTATGTTAACCTCTTAAATACAATTGGATTTGAAATCAGTTTATTTGTGCCACACAAATAAACTCGCCTTACCTTAAAGATGCACACACCACTGTTGGTTCAGCGATCAAAACCTTTGCACTGAATAGTGTTTTTTTTATTTCAAAAATGTTTTCATGTCTTTGATGCTGACAGGGCCAGTTTGTTTCAGTACTTGGTGTGCTGGTATCAAAACAGCTCAAAGGCTGTTATAGCATCACTTTGATTTCTTCGGTAGCCTACATTTTGCACTCCATGCAATTTAAGTATCAAACACTCACCACCCATTGGCTTGAAGGTGGCCCTAAAAAGTTTGCAGCTCGTTCTTTTGCGGCTGTGCTCACCTCAGCTTCAGTACCATTACAATAGTAATTTGTATCCAGCAATTTTTGGTATTTTTGGTGAAGACATGAGAGTTTGGAACATGGATTATAAAGGACAGCAGACAAGTGGTTTATGTTGCTGTTTCTGTAAAATCCGTCTCTCTGTGAAACTGGGTCACTGTTGGAAACCATTGCTGTGAATTTACAACATAGGAGGTGAGCATTAAATAATCAAAACATCGGTTTTGAGTGAAAAATTCCTTTAAGGATACAATATAAACCAGTATTTGGCATTTGTGCATAAAGTAAACCATTAAATGTTGTCCTCATCCAAATAGTTTGCTTCCTCTGTATCCTGTAGATTTTGCTGATATCAAGTCAGTCGACCTGTTAACACATAGAACTCCTCTGTGATTATTTACCTGCCAACATTGCCATGCCATTCCCTGCTTCAGCATCTTTCTGTGTCTGTGTTTTATCAGATTCTGCAGGCTGCAGCTGTTGTCTTGCCTGTTGAACTTAAATCAAGGTAGGCTGACACATTATAACTGTGTCAGATAATTGATATCTTGCACTATTATTTTCCATAACTTTATTTACTGTCATCCCTCATACTATATATGACAACTCCTTGTTGTCATGTTATGAACCACAACAACCTATAAATGGGTAGGCGTTGCCACACTGCTATGTGTATTATTATTTCAGTACAGAAACACTTGGGGACCAACCATTAATATTTATATGGTCATATGGTCAAATTTAACAGAACATGGTCCGCTGTTTGAAGAAGCTCTCAAAGAATCTGTGCAGCAGTGAGGATCCTGCTAGAGAAGTAAAGTTCCTAACACATACTGATACCAAATCATAGATAGCGGAAAACATACCTGAACATTAAATCTTAGTTACATGAACAATACCAAACAACTAACTGTGGTGGAGTAGGGACAGCAGCAAAAAGCATGGGCATGAGTGTATTAGCAGTAGAAGCAGAAGGGTTTTAACGGCAGCATGAATATGATTGGATGGGGCCAGTCAACTGGTTGCTAAACAGCTGGTCCAGCATGAATGAAACAGCTGATGCTAATCGACTAATCCAAGAGGGACTTTAATGTTCTGCATTTTATACGTTTGCAGGCTTCAAAAGGCTTACATAATATCTAGTTACATTAGCACCTTTTACTGGGGAATTACTTCCATGTTTTGTTTTTTCCTTCATGTTGCCTGTCAGTCTCTTTGGAACCTGACAGACATTTCCTCAAGATCCCTCTGTGTAAATGGACTGTAAATGTAATGGTAAATGGACTGCTCTTAAATAGTGCCTTCGGACCACTCAAAGCACTTTACAGAAACACCCAGCAAGGCTACAAGTCAACATTCAACCATTCACAGACACATCATACACTGATGGCAGCGGTTGCTATGCAAGGTGCCAACTGCTCATAAGAAACATAAACTAATCCAATTTAGCATCTTGCCCAAGGACACTTCGACATGCAGACTGGAGGAGCTGGGGATTGACCTTTGATTAGTGACATACCGCACCACTTTGTGAGCCACAGCCGCCCAATAACTGTGAAGTAAGTGATGTTGTTGCGCCTCAGTGTCAGGCTCTCCATTGCCCACTCACGCAGCCATGGAGCTGTTTTCCCCTCACCAAGTGCTGTCCACTGGTATGTAGCTGCTTGACAAATGTATGCATAGTGGAAAGCTCCTCTCCTGTGAACTTTCTATTAAAAGACTGTGCAAACACTGCATCCTCTGTAGCACTGGAATATAGTTTCAGGCAGGTTCTGTGAGGGTCACTATAGCATCAGGGTTATATTAGCGATGAATTAGCAGCACCTGCTGAGGGAAAAGTAGCCCTCTCACATCTATGGCTATTTGTACGTGTTGTGGAGTGTCTGACTCACTGACATTGTACCAACATCACTTACTTCAAATCCAGGTAGTGGAAGGATCTTAAGGAATATCAATCACGCACCAGGGAGAATGAGAGGCACATAATGCATGGGAGGAGAACGTTTTTTTTTTAGGAAAAATGTTCAATTAACACAAATTTGCCAAGCAGACTCAAGTGAACAATTTTGAATGCTGCAAACTCAATGAGAAAACTGAGAAAATATATACATAAACAGTTCATGACCCATAGTGTAAAAAAACACAGCATTAGACTTATTGCTAATTAAGTGAATGTTTGTTGTGTTACATCACCGAGTGGACGCACAGTTCTGCTCTTGTTCAGACACTTACACACCTTCCTGGTTTGAGAGGAGCATTAGCAGGTGCTTTTTTTCAGAGAGTTACTCAACCATTCAAGGTCAATCTATGATGTCAGACATGACAGGGATGAGAAGTCTAAAATGGAAACACTATGAAGTGCTGCTTTCGTCAACACTGCTTTTGTAAAGCCTAGCGAACAAATGATAAAGCCTTCAAAACACATTATAACATAGCTTTAAGCACATAATAATTGTATCTTTTAAATAATAATTAATTAAGTAAATGATATGCTTTTATATGCTTTATAACACTATACAGTTGTGAGCACATAAAATTATATAAATTGGACAATCATTCATACACATTTTGAAGATATGCTTATATTGCACATAGCTGAAAAAACATTTTTAGGCCTCCGTTTTGAGAATTTTAGATTAAGACTCAATGGACAGCATTTTAAGCCTCCCTGGTGTTGATACTGAGCTGGTGTAGAACTGTGCTGCTGGTTTTGGACATGAGAAAAATCCCATACAGTAGACTTTTAATAGATACTCCCATTGGGAGAAATTTGACAAGCTGTCAAAACACCTCTGTTGTTATTGGACATTGTCTTATAGTCTTAAAAGTCTGTTTTTTTAAGCCATAAACACATTTATAGAGAGTGGGGACTTAGACACGTCTTGAGGCAAATTACATTCTTATTTCTCCTCGTCCTTCATTGTCAGTATGTTTGAAGTGTTTTTCATAGCACTTCTGAAATCTTCTTTTATCAGTATGGCTGAGCATTTTGAGACTGTACTAATGCTTTGTTTTCTGTGTACTCAGTGCCTCTGGAATCAAGATAATTATTCAGTGCAAAGGCAGAGGCTTTAGTCCTCATAAGATCCATAACATTGTGTCTGACATTATGCTGCTTGATGGATCATCTTTTTTTGTCCGAATGTGTATGTGTGTGCACGCATGTATGTGTGTGGGTCCATGCCCACGTGTCTGTGTAGAACATAATAAATGTATGCATCACAATACATATTCCTATATACACCCATGCTGTGCTTTTGTCCCAAATCAAAACATGGGGACCTATGTCAGACGTTTGGTCAATGCGGAACCTTTAATGGCTGCATTGTAGTTTGTAGGTGTACCAGCTCCAGGGCCCTGAAATGTTGGA
Organism: Micropterus salmoides; assembly: GCF_014851395.1. Lineage (NCBI taxonomy): Eukaryota > Metazoa > Chordata > Actinopteri > Centrarchiformes > Centrarchidae > Micropterus > Micropterus salmoides. The sequence goes on along the minus strand of NW_024040596.1, from coordinate 5,136,416 downwards.
TGCTGGCTCAATCACATAGGTTATTGGGGCACCAATTATCAGCAGGAATCTTTAAAGAAATTTGCACATTGTTACACACATAAAGTGACAGCCAACAGTGTGTAGATCCTGCTCCAACCCAAATCGAGCACCATGCTATGGCAGGGCTGCACTTGTGTGTTCGGATACAACAACATTCAGTTGGTCACAAGGAACGTAAGACTGTGTTTGTGCTCATTTTCATGAAACCAGTGCGGATGAACTATCTTGTAAAACACATGTACCGTCTTACCATTAGACACCTCTGTGGACATGAAATCATTCTAGTGAACTTACAGGTGAGTCCACATTTTTGTTCGACATACTGAAACCATTTTGTCAGCCAGCCAGGAGTGTGTCCTACAGCGATGAGCAGCACAGATGGTTGCAGGTGAGAGAACTTCAAACAAAGCAGGGTAATGTCAGTTAGGGTCTAGATGTTTAAAACATCAGTTCCTGGCAGCAGGCTACAAGGTCATTTTAGATGGATTCATTACTGATTCTCTTTGCCAGTCAGTTTCCAGGAGAACATGATCATGTCTGATACATACTATTTCACAGCACAAAAGAATTCTGGGGATAGCCTTTCACAGAGAATATTCAGTATTATTTTGGACAAGCAGTCCTTACAACTAACATTTCTGCCATAATTATTTCTGTCTATGCATTTCATACTGAGGTGACATGAATATCTGAACCAAATTTCATGACGATCCATAAGGCTAAATCCACATTACTACTACTTTTTCATTTTAAAATGCAGACCTTTTGCTACGTTTGCACCTCCCATCCATCATCAATCCATCGTCAACCGCTTATCCTGCGTATCTGGGGCAGGATTCCAGCATACATTGCGCGAAAGGCGGGGTACACCCTGGTCGCCAGTCCATCGTACGGCCACACATAGACAGACAACCACTCACACTCACATCCACTCCTAAGGGCAATTTTGGAGACACCAATTAACCTAGCCTGCATGTCTTTGGATGGTGGGAGGAAGAGAACCCACGCAGACACGGGGAGAACATGCAAACCCACGACCTTCTTGCTGTGAGGCGACAGTGGTAACCACTGCAACACCGGACCGCGCCACCCCCTCCAGTCCAAACTAAAATGGCAAATCCGAAGACCTAAAACAGAGAAGTTTGAAAATGTGACCCCGTTTTCATTTTAAAACTCAGAGGTAGCGTATACGCGGAAAGGCGAAAACGGAGGACATCTGGCACACTGATTGAGTCCTATAAGTAATGCAAAGCAAAAACACAATGCTACTGACAGTGTTTATGTTTTGGTATTTTTATTAAAATATTTTGTACCGTGTAAATAACACTTATACACTAGTACTGTGCATGTCGCCACATTTACTTTGCGATGACTCCCAGTCGGTTTTCCGCTGCCACTGGTCACTAGATGGGTGTTTTCAGTTTAAAACAAAAGCATAGTAGTGTGGATGAAGCCTAAATCTTGAGACGTGTAGTTACTTTAACTTAATGGCAAAGTGGAAGTCAGTCATTTCCCCGGTCTTTTGTCCCCATTAATCAAAGGTATGCAGGCAAAAACATCACTTTGGTGTGATTTAACACATGGGTCTCCATCTTCATGACAAAACAAAGTCAGTGGTGTCACAAATACACAGGTTAATTTTACAGGCTTTATAACACCATGAAATAGGAATGCCCCTTTATTGTGATTCCATTGCTAAGCTCCAAACAAATCCACTTGTGCCGAGTACATCTGAGGGTGTGTTTATGCAGATCATGTGGGGCTGTGTAATTTTGGTGCTCAGTCACTCATTATTCATTACCAAGCTGGAGGTACTGCCACCTGGAACTAAACCTTGTTCCCTGTGGTGATGAGCGATTGTTTTGCCGCTCCACCAGCTGTGTGGTGGACATCTTTGCCGGAGCTCTGGAGGCGTACTCTCAAAGATTTCACTCAACAAACTTGGAATCTGAGGAATACATTAGCGCTAGGGTGTGTAGGAAAATTCAGGGGCTTATGTGTTATAGCTAGTGGTGCTGTGAGGTGAGAAAGTATTAGCCTAAAGGTTAGAAAAGCGTTACAGTTACAGATTAGCACGTTCCCCTACCTCATGACCACTGCTGCGGTGCCCGTAAGTAAGGCCATTAACCCATAAATGCTTCAGTGGCTGCTCAGACTGTGACTGTACAAGGCAGCTTCCAGGTGTGAATGTGTGTAAATGTGTGATGCTGGGTGTTTCTGTAAAGGAGTATTTGCACTCAATGAGGGTCCTTTGAAGGCACAACATTTCTTGATGAGAGCAAATGCCATGGATGCAGGTAGTGTGGATGCTGAGGGGTCTGCAGTACACCCTATCAGGCATTTTAAAAATCATCAGTTTACTTGCCAATGTCAGCCTTAAATGTACTTACAGTGTTCAGACTTGCTTTGTGCTGTCCTGTTGTGTTTAAATTTCTAAACATTGTGGACATTATTATTTAGCTGTATAAATAATCCTCGCAAATAAAATTAATTCAAAAACATGAATGTTAGCAGCTGACAGTATTAGATGTCCATATAAAATACAGTTTCTCTCAGCATTTTCAATTTCAACTTCCTTTCAGCATCCCAGACAAGTGTAATAAAATGGCAAAGATGGCAATGCGACTGTGTTTGTGCTACTTAACACAAAATGAGTGTTATATATGTAATGTGGTGTTTGGTAAAGTAAAGTGTAATAAAATGTCTTTATATAAAAACCTTAAAAGAGCTATCTTCTGAGTTACTTTTCTTGCTTGAAGAAAGGAAACAAAGGGAAAGAGTCACCACTGTGGAAACAAGGAAAGGCAGAAAGGATGGGAAATTTGTAAGCAATGGAATACCTCATTGTTAAATTAAGCACTATGGAATATTAATTATAATTTTGAGGCCGATACTAATTTGATTTGGCGAATTGGTGTTTTAAAAATCCGATAACAGTAAGTCAGAGGATTGTCATATTGATACAGATACATCAGTGTTATTTTTCTTTGATACTGTGATCAAGATGTAAACTGAGTGTAACATTTTACTGTATGAAAATCATGGGACTGTTCTCTGGTGGCCAAACTATGTTATGGTGGTCTTAATTTAAATGCATCATAAAAGTCAAATTATTAGGGCCTTTCTTTGCTTCAATACGCCACTATCAGTAAAATATAAATTGAGTAGAGTCCCAGAAGAGTTTGCAAATATCAAATGAGATATTAGACATTGCTCATTCGTATAATGATGGCTTCATTATGGCTTCCTCCTTGGCTCAGAAATAAGACCTTGGGACAAGGAAGGCAAAGACAGGAGGGACAGATTGGGGTGGGGGGTTGAGGGTCATCGCAGGCTTCAGGAAGAGAGTAGCTGAAACAGATGAAGAGAGACTTCCACGAGTAGAATAACAAACAGCCTGCAGGAAGAAACGATGTAGAACGTGAAGGGCACAGTGAATTAGTGTGAAGATAAAGACATCAGGGACCTGTTCTGCAACCCTGCAAACTGTTTTATCTCTGTCAGTGGAAGAGGGCACAGAGTGGGAGGGCCATACAGTATGTGACTGAAAACAGCCACTGACTGTCAGTGAAAGCTAGTGAGCCGATGAGCACTTGTTAGCATTAAATTATCCCCCCTAAACTGCTATTTGGAATGAGGGGGCTGTGGGGGGTTGTATGCGGAAAAAATACAAAGTATAGTATGCTTGAAACATCATAGTTTGTCGTTGACATTCTAACATGAATCGTTTTGACAATGTCTTTCCAAGCAATGCTACCAGCTCTGCAGAGAAGAACCAAGTCACCAGATGTTGACCTTTAAGGAGGATTTTCTGTCCCGTCCAATCAGTGATGCAGAAGGCCCAAGAATGCAAATGAAGATATTGAAGCCAAGGGCACAGCTCTGACATTCAATCCTCTGTGGATAATATCATGAAGGACCTGGAAAATCACAATTTACAGGATTTCTCCACAGTTGTGGTTGAGAAAGAGAGAAATTATTATCTGTTATTTTTGCCCACTTTTGTGGTTGCACTATTTCTATTCAACTATTATTAACCAGATTTAATTGTTGATACATTTAGCAATGTTTGGTTTTCTGTAACATTTTCTACACTGTACTTATCCAATACAATGTGTTTAACAAAGCATGTGCCCATTAGAATACCAGCTGTCCTCTCTGCTGCTGTCTTGCTGACTAAAAGTTTGAAAATGAAAAAAATCTGGCTGTGTGGATGGGGTATTCCAAAATAATTGAGAGCCATTTGCCACACTGTACTGATGAAGAAGAAAAATCAAAGTTGAAATATTTATACAATTTCATCTATCAGCCTCAACACAAACCTATAGTATTTATTCGACCATCAAGGGAGTCATGGATAGAAATATTTCATCTTTCAAACATTTCTTGTTGTTATAAGTGGGGTAAAAGACCAACTTCTCCAACTGTATTGTAAGGCACTTGATGACCATGCCCATCTAAAATCCAGCAATCGGAGTTCCAACACTAATTAAAGCTCTAAACAGCACTTGAAACACAAATCAGTCTTATAAAGCCAGTCAACAATAGCAAGACAGTTTGGAACAGCACGGATGAACGAAGAGCTGACAGACATAAATCACCCATTATATCTCATCCTAAAGAGTGTCTGAGTTCCCTCCAAAACTCAGATGTCAATCTTGTGATAAAATTGCAATTACTCTTCCAAACCGATTGATCTGCTCTATAATCATAAACACCCATTAGGCAGCAAACTGTTTCATGGACCACCAGAGCCTAACAAAACGTTTTTGAATTCACTTCATCGTTGTGATTAAGGCTGCCAAGTGTTGGGAGCACATGATAACTAATCTTATTTGTTCCAGCAAACTTGATAGCACCTTGTTGGCAAACTAATTCGTCATCTGTTGAATTTCATTGATTTCTGGAAACTATTGACTGCTTCTTGTAAGGAATAGAGCACTCAGTGATATCTCCAACTGCTCCACCACGTCAGTCACACTGCCCATTCATATATGTCTGCAAATTTTGGAAACTTACAATTTCTAGAATTTTTATTGAGAAATTTCATGGGCATGTGAAATTAAAACCTGATGTGGGGCAATTGCTGATACCACAAATGCACTATAATGGGTTTTCAATAAATATCTCAACTGCTGAAAGTAATATAAACAACATGAACATTTTGAATTATTATTATTAAATTACATGTTTGAATAAGGTGCACTATTCTTTTGATCTAAAGACAATGAAGAACTAAAGATAGCACTTGTCGTGGAAATCCGTTTCCTGGTGAGAGGTTGAGCAAATAATTGAGTTACAACAAACCGTTGTCTTTTAAGAATTTATTTAACAAAAGAGAATAAACAGAGAAGTACTACAACACAAATCAGCTGGATCAGAGGTTCTGTCTCCTAAGACAGTCACTAACGTCTGGCCCAGAACAAAGTAGTGTTGTAGTCAAGACCGCCCAAACCGAGACCAAGTCAAGACCAGAGTCTATCAAGACTGCGACAAGACTTTTAGGGGCTGAGAGCAGTTGAGACCAAGACCGAGGGAGGGCAAGACCGAGTCAAGACCAAGACCAGTTCCCTGCATTGCATGGCACACAATAAAATGTGGAACGAGATCATAGGTGCTTCTCAAATTAATCTGAAAGATCCACATTCCCATTAGAACAGCCACATACAAACAGTAAGAGCTGAAATCAACATAAGCATCGCAGGGATGGGTGTCGTTAATTAGGGTTATTGGTTGCATTTGAAGCAATAAGTTTTACTTCCTATCAAAGTTAGGATGTTAGAAAATCAGACAATGTAAAAGCAAATTATTGATATTCCCAAAGTTTGGTCTTGACTGGTCAATATCCGAGACCGAGACAAGACCAAGACCATCAAAAAGTGGTCTTAAGACCGGTCTCGAGTACTACAACACTAGAGCAATGGGCTGCATGATCATCTACACAGTCTGGGTTTCTATGTTTTGGGGAACAAATGATCCTCTATCAGACTTGACTGGTCCCAGTCAAAACAGGAGAGGAACACCTAGTAAGGAAAACAACTCCACATCCCTGACCTAAACCCTACACATGTGGAAAGACTGGAATGATGAGAATAATAAAATAAGGAACAGGTTAAAGATTAAAACAATGTATAAGACATTATAATAATAGGAAAATAGCACTCTTATAAGTACTTGCATAAAACATTACAAGTATGAGAAGAAAACAATTTTCTGCCATCACAGCACTTATTTTGTCAGAGCATTAGTTATTTAAATTAGCACAATTAGGCCAACTTTAACAAATAAGTAGAAGTCAGTAATCATTAAAAAACCTAATTTGTCTTTGTGCTCTCAGTGGAAACACCAATTATAAAGCCTTCTAAGTGTCAGTGCTGTATGATGACAGTGATTGAAATGGTGACTCGTACAGTTTTACTAGCACCATTTTTGGTGGTCTGTCTATTGATGGATTCTGAGAAGGATGTTGATATAATTTGTGTGAGTCTGGAAAGTAGTGGAGCATGGGAATATTCGTAAAAAAGAACAGTGTTTGAATTGAAATAGGTCTCCCAGAGTTATGAGAGAGAAAATCAATCTAGAAGGTAAGATTTTTAAGATTATTGCTTTACATTATTTGTAATTAATTGGCCTGCATAGTATGTGCTTAATTGCAAGTATACCTGAGGCTGCTTCAAAATATTCTTGTCTCACAGAGATTGAAGTGCGTCTGCAGTCGTATAAGACTAAATTGGTTGATTTAAAAAGGGACAAATTGTTTGGAAAGCCTTGTAAATTTGACAAAGCCTTTAGGATGTCAGGTGACTTAGTATAAAGAACAACAAAGTCTATATAGAAAGAAGGTTCTGCTGAATGAATGGGTCAAAGACAGGACCAAGGGCATCACTTTGTGTTGAAAAGTGGCGGGGACATAAGGGCTCAGATTAGGAGCGTGAAGATGCATTTGGGTCATGAGACGTGAGGATGCACGAGAACAAGACGAGAAGATTTTTAGCACTATTTTGAGCATTAAACTGGTAATTTCCTGCATTCTGGAGACATTTTCTGCTCCAATATAGGGAAATGTCTGTTTTTAAATGAGGGAAAACATGTTTTGTTTTTATGCAAATAAACCTTTCTCAAAGCATTTTCATTTGTTAGTTAACATTTCTTGGTGCAAGGAATTTTTCAGAACATTTTTAACAAATTCTTTCAAGAAGTGATGGGGACAAAATCAGCCATTTCAAAATGTGGTGGGGACATGTCCCGAGCGTCCCCAGTGTAAATGACACCTATGGAGCGGAGTAACACCCTGGAGACTGAGAGACTTCATCATGGGAAGCCAAAATTGAGTATTTATTTTTAGACTCAGTTGACTTGAGGTTTTAAAGAACAAATTCAGTCTCTCTCTCTTTCTCTTTTGATCTGGCATTGGCCTTTCTTGATCTCTGTATGTGTCTGATACAACAGATTTTACCCCTTCTTTCCACATATTTCACATACATATCCCCCCCTGCATGTCGGTCAGTAGTGATAAATAAGTTGCAGCGGCTACTTATATAACTTCACTTCTCCCATATTTTCACATCAGACTAGGAGCGCTACAAAACACAGATTGCATGAGCACAAACACGGAATGGGTTGTGCTCATGGACAAATAGCATTTGACTGTTTAGTGCACTAATCCTTGGTGAACATCCTCCACGGTATTTAGATAGGGGCTTTGGTTCATGAGTTATCTAGAATCACACATCTGGTTAGAAGTCAGACACACACAAAAGGGAGGCAAACGCAGTATGCGGATCCAGAATAATCTCTCTTCCCCAGCTGACTATAACACAGTGATGGTGCTTGATGTGAATATTTCCAAGACAACTTCCTGTGTCCATATTGTTGTATGGGATGGGATTCAAATGCTGACAGAAGAGACAGATGGTGCAGTTCAAGTAGTTAGGCAGCATAAATGAGTTTACAGGCAGGCAACAAACAGGTAACGGGCAGGTTGGCAGATGCAGGGCAGGCAGGGCAAGGCAACTAGGATGACCTTGCAATGGCACATGGCAATTAAGCTGAACCCAAGAAAAGGCAAATAGGAACTCGCAATGAACAAAGGAAATAACTGGTATAAATGGTGAGTGGAATGGTTTGCAGGTACCAGCTGATGAGGGAAGTGAGAACAGGTGTGTAGATGGGCGGGGCAGTCAGGTGATGAGTAAAGGAGGGAAGATCAGAGGGCATCTGGTGAACGGCTTCAGGATGGCAGGTCTTGTTGAGGTAAAGAACATGGCCTGAGAGACAGGACAGATAAAAAGAGTAGTGCAGGAGGGTTTTGGATGAGACTGAAGAGAGGGAGTGAGAAGCAAACTGTGACAAGTGTATCTTTTCAACATGTCATGTAACAAGATGGAAGAATTTCACCTTGCTTAGATGCATATGATATATAGTATATTATCTAACAACCTTTATCAAATACCTATCAAAGTTCAATGATATCTTATTAAAGCATGCAACATTTTCACTGTGTACCAGTGTGTTTGTATCACAAGTTACTGTGTGTCATCAAAATGAAATTATCTGCTGACAGTTTACTGCGAAGTTGCACAGTAAGATATGGGCCACTTGTCTTGCCGTTCGAGTGAGATTTCATAATTAATCTTGGAATCATTTGAGTTTTAATAAATGCAAAATTCTGATATAACATCATCTAAAACAGCAGACTTTGTTATTTTATTATTTATACAATAATGTTATGCCAATAACAGTTTTTTGCTGCTTACACTTGACATCAGCGGGTATGAACAGCTTTACCTGAACAGTTGTGTAATCTCATGTACTACAAATACTCTCTTACAGTGCTGTTAAAACATTTTGAGTATATTTATGCTGTTCAGTGTTTACAAGAAATAACCACACTATCACATTTTTACTGAGCAAAAGTGCCTTTTCTTGAATCTTGGATTACATGACTGAACAAGAAACATTGCTTTCTGCTAATCATAGATAATTGCCACATTAGGATCTCATGTATTATCAAATAATCACAAGCAGCCAGTTTGAGTTTATTAGCTCAGTGACTGACGCAATTAAATCCGTATCAGCCTAACTTGTCAAGTTTAAAAAATGTTAACCATAAATATATGACATGTCTCCTAAATGAAATGTTTTCACACTTCCCGACTCTCTTGAGTAATGCCCCCAGGACGAATGCTCTGTCGCCTATTGGCAAGGTTGCAAGCAACAGACCGATTCAGTTGCTTGTGTATCTGTATATGGTGGAAGACGGATGACATCCACCAGCCACTTTCTCACATAAGCTACACACAGAGGCATGTGTTCCACGTGAATGGCCGCGCTCCCTCGATACATCGTGTCTAACACCAATAGGTGATTTTGTTCCTCCCAGTGCTGTGGGTAGATTCCATTACAAGAACGACAGTGCCATTATACTTGAAGGTTAACGACAATCGTGGTCTATCAACGCTGCTAAATGGGACTTTCATTTACCTGCTCAAGCGACCCTGCCCGTTGTACATGGTTCATTTAAGAGACACCAAAAACTCCACATAGCAACGAAGATTTACCAGATGTACAAACAGAAAAGCAGCATAAATGCAGTTCTGGCTTTGGCCCCCAATCTACTGTGTATTTCATATTCAAACGTTATTAAAGTATCCACATACTCATCTCTGTAATTCTGAATTATAGAGGTAGTGCCATAGTGCCATATTTACTAAAGGTTTGCGTGAGTAAAAATGTGCGCAAACTTGATATCACCAGCAAATTAACACGTAAGCTGATCTACTAACGGTGCGCAAGCAGAATGACGTCTTTCAAAAGTGCAAAATAGCACCCGTTGTTCATTTACTACTTTTGCCTTAATGAATATGCAATTTGGAGTGTTTCAATTTTAATGTGCAAAGTCATGGGAGGGTAACATGCAAACCTTTATTTACTACATGCAATGTGGTCTAACAAGACTAAAAGCAATTTCATGTGAGTGCAACAGCATCTGTATTTAATACGAAAGGAAGGTGCAAACCGGCAAGTGTTGCGCAAAGATGACTTCTGTTATTATTGCCAGAAGGAGACACAGCCGTTATGAAAGAAGAAATGAACAATATTAGATATAGAATATTATTCTATATCTAATATATAGCCCAGAAATTATTATTAATAATTTATTTTATTTTATTTATTCGATTAACTACCTGAACTGAATTGTTTTTTTGTATTTTCCTTGAAGATTTGGCAAAACTGTTGTATTAACATTCATGCCAATTTCGTTTCGACCTGACTTCTTTTCTCCGTGAGATGGAAGAATTTAGAAAGTTGCGTGGCGCTGCGGAGAGAGAGCCCCCAGCTGCAGTAGTGTGTAAAATTCCTCCAGCGTGCTGGTCGTAATAGCGACACAACCCATTGGTGGTATCAGAGAGGGAATGGGGTGTTGGGGCATACAGGGCCAGGGACAGGAGATGACAGAGCGACCGGGCACGCTGCGGACGGTCGGTGATTGTTCCCTCTGGCTGAATCAGAATCAGAAATACTTTATTGATCCCTGAAGGGAAATTCTTCATCACAATTGCACACTTGTCAAGGCATAAGGAATAGAAATAGTAATAAAGGTAGATAGATAAAGAGTATAAATATAAATTATAAGAAAAATATAAAGGAGTGTGGGTATGTACAATATTTAGATTATTAGAGAATTGTTATGGTCATCCAAAGGAGTTCTTCAGTTCTGACTGACTGGCAGGGAAACTCAGCTATTTAACCTCAGTGGGGTCGTTTGCCAGGACCGTCGATACCGCTGGTTCGTTAGTGTTCCTAGCTGTTGTAATGACAGTCGTTATTGTCGTTAGGACTACCCGAGGCCAAGACTGAACGACCATTGTTGGCATCCTCACCTGAGGCCAATAGGTTACGTTTGTTGAGTTTCCTGGGAAGTGATGAAAGGACAGCATTGTAAGTGGATAAATAATACGTGGATAATACGGTCCAGTTTAAAAACTTGATAAATGACTTTCTGTGGTGCATTTTGGGGAATGAGTCTTGTCTTGTCTCCTGTGTTTTATTAGCACATCATGGAGTGGGAATGAAGCACGATCTGCTGGCAATTCCTCACGTCTGGGTCATTCCAGCACACTGTATCTGTTTCTGCTGGGGTTTCCCAAAGCAGTTTTTCAGGTGTGCTGTCCCAAGTACTTTCTGCAATCTTAGGCAGGATGGGCAGGTACATACGATGTCCACATACTCAGGACGCACTGAATTAAACAAACCAAGGTTTTTACGCAGTGGCTGCTTTCCATCCCGACTCTCCATGGCGGAAACCATTATAACATGCAAAACCCTCATTTAAATACTGCCACCTCCATTGTGTTTGCACTTGTTGTCATCTACGCAATAATTCTTACTGTAGTTAAGCACCCATAACAGGTACTACAATTGAACATGCAATATTTTAGAATACACAACCAATTTAGTACTCTTTATTCGGGATGTTAGTAAATCCGGCCCATAGAGATAAATGGGGTCTCAACAGAGACTGGATGATCACACACTACTGTTAATGCATTTACAGTACACACAATCTACAAGACAATGCTAGGCTGTGGAGATGACTAACAGAGGTGAACTTTTTAGATTGCTTTTGATTTAAACACTACCAGATGGCTCTAAGGATAAACGCAACATGATGTTCAATCAGTACAATCAAAATTGTCTATAATGAGCTTTTTTATGACATTTTAATGTCTTACTAAAATGTGATAATTATTGCAGTTATTATAATTTACATGCACTCATGCTGACCTTTAGCTGCACATTAAAACTCAAACTGTAAACTGTTCTTTGGCAGACATTTTCATGATGCTGGTGAGCAAAGCACATTGGTGAATCTGGCCATAGCAGCCATTCAGAGAAAACAGAAAATAACATAATAACAAAAAAGCATCTGACTCATGTCACTGGGATAGGCAGTGTCGGGAACTCCAATTAAGAGAAAAGCCTTACTGAGTAATGAGGTGAAATCCATGTGGGAAAACCTGTCGTAGCTGCCTATTCCTGCGGTATGTCTGCTACTCTGAAAAGCTTTCCGCACAGCCATCAACAGACAGGCGGAGGTGTCTGGGTTTTTAATGGCCATCACCTGTGCAGTGTTGACGTGTTGAAGTTACATTGCCCCTCGCTCTACTCTCGCAGGTCAGTTTTGCCACTGGCAAGAATCAAAGTAGTCTCAACATTTGTATGTTGTATGTAATGTTTCTGGTGGTAATAATAATTATTATGTTATTGATAGATAGATAGAGGTTTTAGTGGCGCCTTTATACACAGCTATTCTATTTTTTTAGTGATTTAGATATAAGGGGATTGTTTGCAATCTCCTCAAAAGTTTACAGCTGAATTACTTTAAATTCTCTTGACCTAGATTCAGTGTGGTGCAGTAATATGCTTCCAAGAACCTTTGAGATACAACTCTCAGCTAGATTTTTTTTTCTTTTTTCATACCACACCGTCAGTGTATCTTGCATTAGGGTTATATTGCCACTTTTCTTGTATAGATTCCTTGCAACACTTCCAAAAACTGCTTTTTATTATCTGAAAAGCAATTCTGAAACCATATGACTCCCTTCAACTTTTGATAGATCACTATCTTCCAAAAGTTTTAAAATTAACTTTGTGTTTTCTGACAGGTAGCCTATTCGTGTAAAACAAAGTGAGGGAAAGCAAAGCTTGGCCTCTGCCAAGAAATCATGAAAACTATGAAAACTGCTCTTTGTGCTAGTGTATATAGTATATTTAAACATCTTCATCATCATCATCATTTAATTATGTATGTTTTAATTAATTAATCATGGTCTGCCTAATTGAGTGGAAAGAATTATCATGTAAATGTTGAAAATATACAAAGTAATATTTGTCGTCTAGGCTCTGACCTTGTCGTGATAATAAATTCCCTTCCTAGTGGATAGACTTGGAGCCTCCAAGTGGATGCTGCGGTGGAGGTGGCGGTTATGAAATGCTATACAAACAAAGCTAGACAGAGCTCAGCAGAGTTGGGAGGGACAATAAAAACTCCCCTCCTAGGGGATACGCTGGACATGGGGCTTTTGAAATGCTACATGAACAGTAGCAGCAGAGGCAGCATAGCTTTCGGGTGAGCCATGTGGCAGCAGCCATGGCAGCAAAAGCAGGAGCAGATCACCTGGGAACATCGCCATAATCATAAGGGTACTTTGGATATATGTTGCAGTGAGAATATGCCATGTGAGTTCGGCAGCGGTTTGCATTGATTGCCTAAAGTAACTTGCAGGCATACGCTTCATCTACTTATTTATTTCTCTGTTACACTTTTCTATACTGCCTATGCCAGCAGCCCACTTTGCATTGCATTCTCATCAGCGACAACTACAGTGTTAATTGGTTGGCTCTTTGCCTTTCAAGACACAGCAAACAGCAATTAACAAACATCATCCGATGATTAAACACAGAGGGCACTGATCAGTCTCATCTAGTACCAACTACAATTGTCAACGAATACACGAGATTGATAGAGGCATTCCAGGCAATGTTAGAATTTTATGCCAATGCTATTTGCATACAGTCCAAGCAATATAAGTCGAAGTGAAGATAAACATGCTGGTCTACTTTGATTATAGTAGCAAAGAGGAGTTATTGCATCCACATCAATCACTCAACTGACGATTTCCAAACTGTAGGTGCATCATCAGTGAGTGCAGTGTACAATGCAAACAGCAGCTTAGAGGGCTGGCGGTATAATATATCATTTTCTAGAGGGAAAATGACTCAGAATCCATTGCCATTTAAAAGGAATTAATTTAATGATGCTTAAATCTTTAAATATTATATAACCTCATCCTACTCTTGAGCACAATCCCAGACATCCCTGAAACTGACACACCTGTTTTTGTTGACATGTATAATCTCATATCATGGAGCTTTTTTCATCATTCTTTATGTAACAGTCTTAATTTGAATGTTTCGTAATACTAATTCCCAAGCTCCAAAACTTACATCTTTTTCTCTCCATATTGCTTGTCTGGGCAGAATGGTTTTCTCTTATCTTTCATGGATGTTTTCTTTTTTTTTGAAACAGAGCTGGATTCTGCATACTTGCTGTTTATGAATTGGTATCCGCCGGTTTCATCAGCAATTGCATCCCCTGGAAGTTTACTCAACCACATACTGCATACGCCATGCCTTTTGATCACTCTGTGAACTCTATCCACGTTCAGCTGAACTCTAACTCAACTCTGCATCATCTTATATCTAGTACTGTACTTCCCAATCTTTAATCACTGCCCAGTCTATAGACGCCTGTGGCAAGCCTTTGCTCCGCATAGAGATTTTGAATCAGCACTCATATGTTTGATGACACATGTAGTACAGAACTCACTACAGGCAAACTGTGTTTATGATGGCTGCTACAGTGCAGGAAATGTTTAACTTTTAGCCTTTATGATGCTATATTGATTTCAAATGACCTTGCAACGCATCATGAATTCACGTCCTGTTTCACTTGTAGGTGAGCTGTTGTAGGTGACTATTTAAACCTTAAATGGCTGTGGAGCATTAAAATTCCAGGCACACAGCTGGGCATGACCCATTACTCATATCAACGTTAAGACCTGTCACAGGCAATGTCAGAAATGCTCCAAACAAAAAAAGAACTTCAGCTAACGGAGTGGAGGTGTTCTTTTTCTTAGTAAAATATTTCATGCTGATCCTTTTCTGACCAAATTTTTATTATAGTAGTAGTAGTAGTAGTAGTAGTAGTAAGTATAGTAGTTTCACTTTAGATATTGAACAAATTTATCAGCATGAATGAATTCTGGTTTGCAGTTAATTCCTTACCAAAATCCCAGCCCTTTTCTCTATCTCTCCCACTTGTTTATTATCACTCCTTCCACTGGCTGGCTCTCCCAAAATGGCTCCACCAGATCACAACCATCACAATAAATGCAACTGAAATTTCGCTAAGCCACGCCCCTCTTAGTTCAACAAACTGTCGGATCTATCGGACTTTTATCATGGTGCTGCCACTGTCTATAACTGCACTCCCTAGAGAAATATTGTCTATTTTTTTTATAAATCAAAAAAGCGATCTCAGAAAGGAGAAAAAAAGGTTTGCATTATAAATTTGAGGGTTGCATTCAGGCTGTCAAACTAAAAATAGCTAGAAAACTATGCCTTTTGCATTAGAGTCAATAGAGCGCAGCCATGAAAGTGTCGGACCTCAGAGCGAGTCTTATACTGCGCTGTGATTGGTCAGCTGCATATTCGGGGCGTGGCTTAGCAAAGGCTCAATTACTTCTAGTAATGCTTTCTGCTTTTCAATAAAAAAACATCATCAGATAACAAATATTTAACTAAACTAAACAGAATGTTAACCATTAGGAGCAATAATAATAATCGTGGGATCAGTTGTTTTGAGCCACACTACCAGCATTGACCCAAAGGAAGGCAATTTTTTGTGGCTACCACTTTGATAATCTCAACTACTATTGAAAGGATTTAATGTTAAATTTTGTATAGTTATTCATGTGTCCCACAGGATGAATCCTACTGACTTAGGCGACCCCAGACAACTCTGTTAACAGCACTATGTGGTTCACACTTTGGTGACCCCTTTCCATCTAGCGCCATCATCAGGCCAAACTACTGATTTATCCAATACTTTGGTTATGACCAAATACCTGCAAAACGAATGACCTTCCCATCAGCTTCAGCTCCACTTTGCTTAGAGTGCTAACAAGCAAATGTTAGCATGCTAACATGCTAAACTAAAATGTTAAACATGGTAACAATTATACCTGCTAATCATTAGTGAGTTAGCATGTTGCCATGCTGACATTAACATTAATAGCTCACACCTCTGTGCCTTGCTGTTGACCATTAGTATTGTTTCATTACTCACTGTAGATGTGTCTGGTTACTGTTGTCAAATTCCAGCTGATATCTTGGATTTAGTTAGTTGACCAATCAGAAGCTACTGAAACTGACTATGCTTTCATGTGCAGCAAACATGGTATGTTATGTTAGCCCAGAACACAAACCAGTGAAATACATGTTTGTCTGTGCGGAGCCCCCATACCTAAAGTGGGTTTTCTCCAGGTGCTCTTGTGCAGAGCTTGCTGTTATCTTTGTGGGGAGTGACAAGGTCAGAGTGTAGACGCCAAATATCAACTATTTACATATTGTGCAATCACATAATCATGTGAGCTGGCTGAAAACAAGAGACAGAAAGGGGACGGACCTCTATCCCAATTCTTTTCTTGAGCATACACAGAAAAATTTCAATTTCCAAAAGCTAACACAAGCCCTTCAGTAAAGACAATAACCTGAGTCTGTCGGTTTAACATAACTAATAGAGCAGTGTTCAAGGGAGTCATTGGATGCTAAAACCTCATTATCCTGCCTGATGACCTTGGCACATGTGCTGAATAAGAAAGTAATGGCTCTAAAATGCTGCCAGCACCACCAGGCAGCCCTTTTCAGATGTGGTTTAGAGAGTGTCAAAAATCCATGCCATAGCCTATCCTCTGAATCGCGCACTTGTCTTTCATCTGTGAAGAGGAAAAGTCGGCAGTGGCATTTTTTATTTGAAGAATATCACAATGTGTGCCATTGAAGGCTGGTAGATACAGGTCCATTCCCTCCCAAGTAATAACGAGATATGCATGGTCAATATCTTACATCAAAATAAAGTAATGACCCTGTTAACATGTCATACAGACCAAATCAGCCATTTATGTTTGATATACTATTTAGAGTATTGACTAAACATCAAATTTGATGAGGAACGGAGCTGCATCCATGTGAATGCCAATGCTGGTTACCTCTGCTTTGAACATAAGGCATAGAGGCCTAACATGACAAAATGAGGGGGGAACTCTGGGCAGACATGAAACCTGGGCTACAAAAGGTACAGGTCAAAAGAAGAACTTTTGTGGCACCCAAATGAACAGCTTGGCAGCTGTGCACTCCATCAGTGCCAGCTTTCAATGCAAAGGGACATGGACTTGGCATGCTTCATAGAGTTTAAGAGATGGAGCACTGGAGCCAGAGACCCAAGTTGGTGAGGGAGTTTCTGTCAGATCACTGTGGATTGTGCTTTAGACAATTCGAAGATGTATAAACAGGTTGCAAAATGGACGTTTTGTTCACATTTGACACATATTCTAATATTCATATGTATATGATGTTTTAAATATCTGGTGTTTTTGTCTTGTCTGCTCTTATAATGTCTGCTCCAAAAAGGTGTGATGTAAAAAAAAAAACCAACCTGACACACATACATATCAGGCTCTAGCAGTGTGTGATTGATTCTTTTTTTTTTTTTTTCATTATTTGGAATCTGGAGTTTGGGCAAAAATATTGCAGCACTTGAGCCCATCAGCACCCTCATTGCTGCTGCTAAAACCTTTCATTTAGTAGATCTTAGTTCATAGACAGTGGCTGACAGGATATAATATAATTCTGTTAATTTAGTCATTTCACTTCTTCTAATAAGCAAGGGTTATTTTGAAATTTTCATTAGCAGTGTTAGGCAGTAACGCGTTACTCAGAGACATGCTATGTTAATGTGATTACTTTTTTCAGTAACAAGTACTGTAAGGAATTCCAGTTTGAAACAATGATCCCACTAATGCTTTGTTACTGCAACCTTTTTTACTGCATTAACATCCAAGGGTTAGGGTTGCCTAATCACATCTTTGTGCGTTCAGTGGAGAGCATGGGGCATGGTGGCTTTTTGCAGGGGCTGGAAAATGGGTGATGCAGTTAGCTTTTGCCAAAACTTTGGGGGTGCATGCTTTTTGCCTGCTTTTTTCCCTCCTCTCCACCAAAATAATTTTTGTTTCTTATTAAACAGATTCTAGATAGAACAGAGTATAATGGTATAAGATTTTTAGCTTATACAGTATGTGTCGAAAAAAATGCTCAGCTGTTGTTGAGGTTTAGGAGACAATTTAATTTGGTACCAGTGTCATCATTAGTACCAGAGAATCACAAGCAGGTGTCAGTATCACTACATAGACAGCATTTATGCACGGATAGTCACACGGAAGTCTCACATGGATTAATCAAACAATGAGAATTTTTACATTTTGCAGGTATGCTTCTGATTTGTTTATGCATGACTTCGCTGTGTTGTTTACTGAGTTTTCTTAGTGATTATCAATAGTGTTGAGTTGAAGTAGAAACGTAGGAAATATAAGGGAGGACCTGTGTAGGTGTGGACTGTGTGTGTAGGAACGTTAATTTAGTGTCATATTTAAAGTAGCATCAAATTTTGAGTTACTAGCTTAAAATAACATGAATGCTCATTTGCAGGTTAGATAACTGGCATGGTAGCGAATGGTGATTATCAACTTTTAACCCATTATAAAAAAAACTACTAACACACATATTTGCTATGTTGTTGATATGTTCACGATCTCAGTTCATTCACCAACAGTTAATTAGCAGCGAGGAAAGTCCTTTTAGGCATCCACGCCTGAAGTCACATCATCTGGTAATCCTTCAAAGTGTAAAACCAAGTTAGAAAATTACTTTAAGTCAGACAACACAGCTGTTAATGCATAAAATTAAAAATAACACGAACAAAGAATGAGAAAAAAAAAAGTTGAGCGGTCAAGTATCGTTAACGTACTGCACTTGTTACTTGTTTCCAAGTGCACCCCGCAGCGTGACATTTGTGTGCACTGTGAGGGCAAATGCCTTTGCACACCTGCAAGTCTGTAATTTTTGCCCCAAATTGTCGCAAATAAATACGTTACACAGTAAATTTTGTAGATTTCATTCAGCTTGTCAGATAATATATAGGTTATATAGTATATATAGTAATATTTAGGTGGATGATGTTGATGAGGAGGAGGATGAAATAGAGGATGAGAACAGCACACAGACAGAGAGGGAGAGCAACAGTGTGGAGACAGAGAGGGAGGACAGCTCAGCCCCGTCAGGTAGTCGCGGTGCCAAATGCAAGACACAGGCATAGAGTGGTGACAGGTTCCTCCAGCGAGGGAGGAAATGAGAGAGAAGGAGTGAGAGACGGAGTGACAGCAGCGTCAAGACTTGCAGGAGCTGCAGACATGTGTCCACAAAATCATCCTCACTGCTTGACGATTCCATTTTGTCTCATATTGAGAATTTTCACAAGGAAAAGAATAATGAAACGCATTGGACTCGGTGTGCAAAGTTTCTGTGCGTAACGATTTTTCTCGAATGATGGATTAAAAAAACACATAAGATAAATACGGCCTTGGTGCCACATTGGTGATATTGCATGCTACATGACTGCAGGCCTGATATTCCAACTCCAGGGATTTGGCTGTTGTACTCTCCCCAGCTCCCTGCTGAGTAGGCATAGTGATTCAGTATTAGCTTGCATCTCTGGAGACTCCCAGTGTATAGACTGCTGGGCCACAGAGCAACCCAAACAGTTTATACCGGGTGGGTAACTTTTGTGTGGCGGACATGGCGATTTAGATTGTGAAAAGACAAAGAAGAAAGATGAAGAATTGTCTCATTTTAACCATATAATGTAGTACACAAAATACACTCACGTATCTTTGTATTCTATGTGGCTGCATTCAGATCTGTGTAAATGGGTCATCGCAGAGAGTCTCAGTGCATTCATGATATCTCTCTGTTCAAGGCCTGAATCTCTGCCAGGGGAAACAGCATGGCCCTCCGCCCATCCGTTTGACTCTCATTTGTGTCAGGGCAGATAGCACAGAACCAGCAGGATTTGCACTGTGTGGTTCAAATTCCAACGTCTGAATGGATGTTTCCTATTGACTGAGCTGCTGATGCTCCCCCAGACCACAGTGAGCAGTTAAACAGAAGGGAATCCTACCAGTCAGAAACATTTCAATAATTAATAACACAGTCATTTATCTTACGGCACAGAAAACTATGGCACTATTATAACCAGACATACTACTTTATCACTGCACTATACAGGTAATACCCTTCCTATCATCATTAAAACTTATACAAAATGTGGCATCATCTCATAGCAAAATACTTTCCGTGAATAGCATTTTGAAGTAAGCTATTCACTTTCTTTGTGAAATTACAGAATTGATTGGAAAAACATTATTTCCTTAAGGCCATCACAGTGATAAGAGGTTTGAAAAAAATATATATATATGCCATGCTATCACCTAAAAGATAATGACTGAGAAACTCATCAGTTTTGCCACATCCGTATCTCCCCAGCCAGACTGCAAGATAACTATATTTCTTAACGGATCCCCCATGCCATGTATTTCACTCTAAATCCTCCTTTACAGTTTTCACTTTTTTTTCCTGCAATGGCCAAAATGAATTCTTAACGCTGGAGATTATGGCCAGGGTGACTTTAAAAACTGTCCAAAGTTCAAACAGCCTGTGCCTTTACTTTTCGCTAGGTCTGTGTAAGAGCTGTAGCTCATTCAGTGTTATTTGGAAAGGAGGGACACTGGACATTGTAAG
Source organism: Micropterus salmoides (assembly GCF_014851395.1). Taxonomy (NCBI): domain Eukaryota; kingdom Metazoa; phylum Chordata; class Actinopteri; order Centrarchiformes; family Centrarchidae; genus Micropterus; species Micropterus salmoides. The sequence continues at coordinate 5,115,917 of NW_024040596.1, read as the reverse complement.
CAAATGAAAACAACAGTGCTGGAACAAACACTAGGATATCAAAGGCAAGATCATTCAAAATTTTACTAATGAAAAGGTAAACAATTATTATAAAAATGTGCATATCAGTTTTTAAAAAAATCTAAAAACTGCTGTTGGTCAGATTGTGAAATAACAGTCCTCAAAATTTAAGTTTTCTGTCGAAACTTTCTGTTCTAAGAGGATTATATGTGCATACCTTATTGTCCTCTAGTGGCTCACTTGAAAGAAAATTCTAATGCCCCCCCATTTGTGCATTTCATCTGAAAGTACTGACCTCATATAAGACTGCCTTTTAGCACTAAAAGATAGATTGTCATCCTAGAGTCTGAAAGTGCAGTAAAATAAATGAATACCCTGTTAGGGCCATTCTAAGAAAGAAGCTTGAAGTAGTCAAAGGAGGAAATTGCAGCAGTCAAAAACATGCAGGCCAGACATATTGGAAGGGCTGTCTGGACTTGCCGCTTTTACAGTTATGTTTACCTTCCTCTTTCCAGAGGCTGAATCTCTTTGTTGCCAATGACTCTGAGTTCATCTCTGTAGAGCTGAATTTGTCTGCCAGTGACCGTCATCACCCCTGTTTGTGCTGCTTTTAGTGCTTCACACTCTCTGTCAGGTCGCTTGAGCCAGGAGCTCACACAGAATCACAAACTAATTGCTTTATCTGAGCCTTTTGTCTAAAGGGTCAGAAATTGAGTTTGCTTGTAGGGCGAGAGAGGGAATTATAAATCGAAAGGGATAGGGGAAGAAAAATTCAATTTGTGCACAGCCCTTGTCAGAACCGCTTACTTGTGGTGTCCAGATTAGAAGAAGGAAAAAAGGACGATAACAGCATTACAGCAGGAACAAACACACTCTTGTCTAAAGGGCTAGGCGTGGAGACTAATCTAATACCTGACACAGACATGTCCAAACAGCATAGAGTTGCTTCTGTCAGAAACTGATGTTAACACCAGTCACTTCACCCACTGCAAAGTCATTGACATTAATCTTTAGGACTGCTATTCTGATTTATTTAAAAAAAACCCTGGAGGATAGCAACAGAGTTCATGACAAAACTCAACTGCTTGTTGTAAACACACGTCACATCAAAAGAATAGAATAAAATATACTTTATTGTCCCCTAGGGGAAATTTGTCATGGACTCAAAGTGCGTAGTGCACAGAAGGCTAGTAGCTGCCCTTACAGACAAATACACATAAAAAAAACATATAACAGCTAAAAACGTATGTAATGTGGGCTACATACACACTCAAGACATATCCAATAAAAGATTAAAACAAAAAAAGCAAACACAAGCAGAAGTTATTGCACACTTCCCAGGCCTCAGCGTACAGATCTATTTTAAATATTGATTTAAAATTTTGATGGAGGTGGGTACAAAAGAGTATTTAAAAAAGGTTCAATTTGGTTTTTGGGATTCTGTACCTTCTGCCAGCCAACAGAGCCAATAGAATGGGTTGCAATTGTCAGTAGTTTCAAATTCAGGTCTTGCTATCAGGTAGGCTGAGTGTAACGACAGGGAAACAGGCGTGTGGATCCAAAATGTAAAAATAACAGAAAAAGTACCACATAAGACACTCTCTGTTTACAGCATCCATGTATAACAAGTGCCTAAGAGGCTGGGCTGTGATTAATGAACAGTGCAACATGTCATGCAGTTTGTGGTCGTTTTTCACTTTGAGTCCAAAACACTACTACTGAATCATGACTGTACCGTACAGATTGTTTTTTTGATGATGAAACTGCATGGCCCCACCATATTCTTGCCTGAGTCTGGCTGAGAGAGATATGACATGCAGCTACCGGGGCTTGTTGCCGTCCAATAGTGAACCAGAGATTCTTTATGATTGACGCTAAAATCAAGAAACAAATTCTTATGTGCAATATTGAACAGCAATAATTCACTGATGACTATCCATATACAAATGTAAAATAGCTCTCTACAGTTACAATTAACTCAAGAAAAGGCGTACAGTAGCTCTCATACGTTAAGATAATACACACAAGCCTATCTACTCTAAAGGAATAGTTCTACATTTGTTTTCTTGCCAAGAATTGGGAAGATTGATATCTCCCTCATATTTGTCCCTTAAAGGGGAACTGATTTGATCAGTCTTTTTACAGCGTACTACTGCATATGTGTGTTTTGTGGCCCCAGATCTTGACATTTAACTCTCAGCAGGAAAGCGAATAAGCATATTTCCCAAAATGTTGAAACCATTTTTTTTTTTTACACCAAAAGACCTTGTCCTCAGAAAAATTACTGTTCATGCTTAACCCTGTGTGAAATCCTTGAAAATGTTACCAGGAAGAGATATGGGGAGGGATCCCTTTGAGGACATATCAACAAAACCCCACTGTCAGCGATGGTAAGGCAAACCTGGAGTGATGTTGAAAGGCGGGCATTACAAAATGAAATGTATTACAAAATAAAACCAAAAAAGGTTTACACACTGACAGTTTTAGATACCGACAGAAGACATGAGTGCTTTGTTATAAGTGTAAGGGAATAACTAGGGACCTACAGGTGTGGATAAATCACTACCCTCGTGGTTATAAAAGGATTTGTGCTATAACCAAAGAGATTGCACACAATGTGAAAATACAAAAAGTCTGTGCTGATAATTACCATGAAGTATCAGAGGCCATCAGGCTTTCTCAGTTTTCTCTTTCCTCAATTATGTCTGCTACTTTGAAGAATCTCTTAGTGTTAGTGCTTTACTAATACACATTTTAGAACTATTTACTATAATGACAACAGCCTTCTCTACTTGCAGCTTACCTGTATTTCACATCTTTACAGTAATGAACAACCTTCTCCCTGAGGAGACCTCTAGGTGGTTTAATCTTAAGAGAAATTCAACCAACAAAATGTCTTGTTTTTTTACTTTCATTTCCTGCACTTATTCTTGCTTCTCCTTCAGGAGTGGAGTGATATTCACTTATAGTGAGTGTGTCTACAAAGTAGACACAGACACACACAGAACAGTTCATGACCGCAAACTCGGTAAAATAGGTAATGTGTGTTGAGGGGTCTTCTGTTTCAAAGAAGCCAAGGACATGGATCAATATTTGAACATGATGGAAAGATGCTTGCTTACAACGGTCAACATGGGCTTGTGGAAGTAGTGGAAAGTGGTCAGCCATTCTGAGTAACTCTCAATTTAATCCATAGATCAGACTGTGGTTGTCCTGTGCAGCTACCAGGTGTAAATGTGTGAAAATGTGTGGGGCAGGGCGTAGCTAAAAAAAAATTAAGGAATTAGAAGTGGTGTATTCACAATGATAAGTGAAAAAAAAAATGAATGGCATTTTTTCCATTATCTGATAGCAAGGGGCCTGACAATACTGATGTCATGCCAGAATCTCACCAGGGACATTGCAATTACATGCCATACATCTTAGGCCACAGCCATCAATTGGAATCAGGTTCCAATCATCCATCCATCCATCCATGTTCTGCTGCTTATCTGGGTCTGCGTCTCAGAGCAGCAGGCTAAGGTGGACCAGATATCCTTCTACATTGCCACGTTTTCAGGCTTCCAGAGGTGTTTTGTGGTCTCTTACCAGTTGGCCATGCCTGGAATACCTCCACAGGGAAGCATCCAGGAGGCATCTGAATAAGATGGCCATACCACCGCAGCTGACTTTTTTTCAACATGAAGGAGCAGTGGTTCTATTTCTAACTCCTTCAGGATGTCTGAGCTTCTCACACTGTCTCTTAGGGTGAGCCAAAGCTCTTGACCACAGATGAAAACTGGAACCTAGATTGATACAGCTTTTGCATTACTGTTGACGTGATATCAATTCACTTGTTGATCTCCCGCTCCATTTTACCCTGACTGGTGAACACAACCCCAAGATACTTTAACTCACTGCTAACCCGAAGGGAGCAGTTTACTGTTCATGGCCTCAAACATGGAGGTGCTGGCCCTCGTCCCAGACTGCTTCACACTTGGATGCAAACCGTCCCAGTGCACACACTGGAAGTCACAGCCTGATGAGGCCAGTCGAACCACATCGTCTGCAAAAAGCTGAGAAAAATCTTATATGTGTTGTAATTTAGTGGTGGAGTTTTGTTACATTGTAAAAACAGATTATGCCTATAATTATGCCTGTGACCATATTTTTAATTCATGGTGTACAATCCCTGTATACAGCTCCCAATATTTTCCTTTATTTCTGATTTTTGTTCAATCTTACTTTTGATTAATAGAGGTTCACTGTTTGTCTATCTTGTCCATGTGAAAAAAAATGATGATTTTCAATCAGTCTGCCATTTATCTAAGTTACCTAAAATAACTTTTCCATCTACCTAATTGAATATTTAAAATCCTAGTTCCAGGGGATAATACAGCTATGCCCATTGCATGAATAATACAGTATTTTATTTCTATCTCACACATGATATTAGTTTTGCAGACATCCCTCTGAATAATTGGATTATCTTTTTTTTGCCACAATGATGAAATGGGGGGAGTGTTGTGTCCAAAATGACAAGATAGAGAGAGAGAATACAATCTTCTCACGTCTCACTACTGAAGTAAAAATAGCAGGCAATCATATGAGATCACATCCAGTTAGACACTTTTACCATTGGTTCAATAACTGAAAATAAACCATTTACAGAACAGGGACAGGGTAATAAAAGATGTCCACATCCAGATAAATAGATGTAATGTCTTCCAACAGGCAGATTCCAGGCTCAAATCTGCATTTATTTTTATTTAGTCACGCATGTTTTTAGAGCAGTCCTTGAAATAATGGATAAATATCAGCACAGGTAGCATCAAGAAGAGCAGCTGTCACCACATGACGAGTTTCAGATTAGCCACACAAGGCTTATCTTAGACAGATAACGACCTATTTGTCACACTCTGTCAGGTTAGTCTGAAATTAGAATAAAATTCAGAGAAAAGTTAAGAAGGAAACTGTCTTGGGATGTACCAGATGTGATAAATTTGTCATCAAATGGCAATGCAGTCATAATACTAACAAAAAAAGATGACACTTGGTGCTTGTTTTTTAAAGAGGATTTTTAAGGTTGCAAACATTATAGCTGGAAACACAAAACTCACAACAGATTTAAATTCCTAATTCAGTATGTGCGTGTATGTAATACTATGTGGTTAAAAGTATATGGACACCTTAAATGTAGATTTTTGTGTGAAGTTTGTGAACATAGTAGTGAACGTCCAACTTTGTAGCAACAATTTGGCGAACACACTTCCCTGGTTTAACATGACAATGCCTGCTTTCACAAAGCCAGGTCCATAAAGATATGGTTTTCCCAGTTTGGTGAGGAAGAACTTGACTGGCCTGCACAGAGCCCTGGCCATAAACACATCAAACATCTTTGGGATGAACGCCGACTGTGAGCCAAGCCTTAATGCCCAACATCAGTGGTGTTAGGCATCCTTGCTGATGCTCTCAAAAACAAGAGCATCAGAGCATCCATCCAAACATTGCTGGAAAGTCTTCCCAGAAGAGTGGTGGCTGTTCAATACTGATTCAGGGTGTTCATTTGTCAGTGAACTTTTGACCATATGTATGTACATACATACACACAGTAAAGTACATGTATATGTTTGTATATATAAACATATACATGGGCCCACCAACACCTCCTCCAGTAGCAACTTAGTTTTCCCAGGAGGTTTCCCATCCAGATACTAACCAAGCCCTAACCCTTTGCACCAGAACGCTCACCACAATTCAGCTTGATGTGGAGAGGGAGGGAAACATTGAGCCAATTACTGTGGAGGATGATGAAGTGGTCAGATGGGGAAAGCCAGGAATTTTGCCATGACACCAGGGAACTCCCTACTCTTTGCGACAAGTACCATGGGATCTTTAATGACCACAGTGAATGAGGACCCTGGTTTAACATCTCATCCAAAGGACGGTATCTCATCCAGCACCGTGTCTAACCAAGCCCAAACCTGCTTAGCTTCAGTCAGTCAGCAGAAGGAGGCTACACGTTGGAATGGCTGCTGGAATCAGAGCTAATTCAGTAGGAGCATTGCCAATGATGACAGTGGGCATGTTACTTTCCTTTGTATTTATGTTTATCAGCTGCCTAGTGTCCTTTCTCCTTGTAATTTCCTCATCCTGGAGTCAGGGCTGTTTCTATAGAATTTTCTACAGCTTATTCTGCTATATAGCACACAATGGCATGGCATGGACCAAGACTTAACTGCTGTGCAAAGTAGCCCATATGCCCTTCTCCCTAGCTGATTTCAAGGCAGACCAGTGTGTTTTGGGTTTGCTCTGGGGCCCCAGTCACTGCCCCCTCTCCTCAAACCCTGCACTCTGTCCTGACTGCCATACCTCAAGCATGTCCAGGGTCTGCCTTGTGGTCTCTTCTCAGCAGATCATGCATTCTCATTCCAAACCTTATCCTCTCACTGCAAAAGAGCATTAGTTGTATGAAATTTCCTTCAGAGTAGCTGGGAGCAATACCTTGTGGGCTCGCCACATGCATGTCAAATGACAGGGGTCAGGTGCAATGTTTGAAGGTCAAGGGTAAGAGTCAGGGTTTAACAAGGCATCGTTGTCAGTGGCAACATGAATTTGGTATATTTTTAACGAGGCAAATATCAAGTAGTGTCATTTTTTATGTCACTATTATATTCATATGCGGCCCATAAAGCTGATAATTGGTGCAGTGTGAAATTTGGAATGTCTGCAAATAACTAAATGATGGAAGCATTAAGCTTGCAAGCTTGCAAATCATCAAATTAAATCCCCAGTGACATAAATTCGGTCTCTTGAGAGATGTCTACACATGAAAAAAATAAACAGGAAAATAATCCCAAATAATGCCACCTGAATTTCACCAATTTGGTCAGTCTTAAAGATACCCATAAACATTTTAATCACTGTCAGAACAAAGTTTATAGTAAAGTACATGCACAAAGTCTACTGTCTGTGTACTATACTCAGTGCCATAAACAGATATATAGGAAGAAAACTTGTGTGTGTGTCTGAGAGAACAGGAAAAGGGACAAACATCCCACTATAATCCTGCATGCAAAACTATCCTCCAGATGCAGAGAAACCCTCCGAACTTCGCATGCAGAGTTTACTATTAAAAAACACAAGACCTAAATTTCTGGAATCCTATTAAAACAAGTTCTCCTTTTCTGACAAAACCCTATGCCACAAGTTGAACCCAGTAATAAGTCCACTCTGCGTACTTGTTCTTAAGCTTGGTGAACTGTCAACCACTAAGGCCATTAGACCACTACAACTTCAGCTTCAGGGCACATGCACTCAGAAAATTAGACCCAACCAAATTATAATGAAATGAAAATAAAAATACATGCAGCCAGCCATGAGTGCCGCAACTGTGAACCACCTGTCTCACTCAATAATTGTATGTAATTTGTTGTACATCTCTGTGTATGTGTCTGTGTTTGTATTAGGATTATGTCAGGAACTGTTCATCCAATCAAGTTCAAACGTGGCTTGTGTGTTGCTGCAGAACCAGGGGCGTGCAGCGTCGCATTTATAAATATACTAGAGAACAGCGCTGAGCGGAGTTCTGAAGGAGTGACGGCGGGAAGTGCTTGCGGGGGCACAGGAGAGCTGCTGGTGTAGGCGGGGCTTATGCAGCTCAGCTCTGTAACAGCGAGAGCAGGGTACGCTCGCAGGGACTGGGCTTATATGCTCAGATGTGGTGGTGTAGCCTACTGTTGAAGCGGAGTTACTGTCATAACTCCATTTCATCATGGCAGTTTTTAACACATATGAAACCTGTGTGATTTTTTGTAAAGTTTTCAGGAAGCGCTGAATATTTAGCAGCATCTCTGCCATTGTTATGTTGTTTCAGTTATTAATGCTGTGTTATTGCTGCTTAAGGTCAGGGGTATGCATATAAGTTTGGGTGTCCAGTTAGCTCAGTCAGTACTGCACAGACCTTTTAATGGAGGGTTGTGTGTTTGGTCCCCACTTGCACAAATATGTGGGAGTGTGTGCGTCCTGGTGATTGGTCCACATCCATCAACCTATGGACACTGATTTTCATGTCCCCAGCTTCTCCAGGCAGAGGAAATCCCTGCGCTTCTCATTCAGGTGAATTCAATCTCACTTTTCCTGACGGCTATTTCAGAGGTGTGTTAAGCACCTCTTTTTTGAATGTCTTTCAGAAGTAAAAGTTCTCAATTTAACTCGAAATACAGCATTGCTGAAAAAAAAACTCGGTAGAAAATTTGGTAGGCACAAACGGGCACTGCACTAGTATATACGTTATGTTGTTCTTACCTACCCTAGTACTTTTGTTTTCCTTGCCCTGTTGCATTGTTGTTTAAAATGACTGCGTAGTTTGAGTTAACATGCTTTGGCAACATTGTATTGTATGCAGTCATCCTAAAAAAAGCCTCTTAAATTGACAACTGAATTGAATTGCAAGATGAACACAGTAGTTTAGCAATGTCCACACAAAGCTAAAACTCACAGTAAAATCACAGCAAAATATATGTGATGTTCCAGATGGTATCAAATACAGTGTACTACCACTGCAAATCATCAAAAGGCCTTTAAGGAAATGAGATGTCCTTGCCTCTGAGCCGTCATTTTCAAGCGACGTCTATTAAACATGACAGGTGGCGCAGCTGCATCATCTGTCCATTGTTTTGTTACAGCCTACTGCTATGATCTCTGTCAGAGGAGCAGACCAGCTGCTGGCATCAATACATAAAGGGTACAGATCATACCTTCACAATACTGAAACATGTTTGTCAACATTATGACATCTGGAGGTTGCTATAAACATTACAGCATATGAAAGCAACAACAGTCACAGATTACATCATGCACTACATAGAAATCCAGTGAGTCACTCCAAGGCTTGTTTTTTGGGTTTTGTGCCTTTTGCCTGTAAACACGAGATCAATTTAGCCCTCAGCTCAATGGGGTGAGCATTTCATCATCAATATAAGAAATAATACAGTAAAAATGTATACATAATGGACACTATTATTACTATATGATAACATGAAATACAGCAAATTAGTGCTGATGAATAGGATGTTCCTCGTGATACAGCCTAGTAATTTGACGTCAGCAGATGTTTGCACTCATCATGTCATGATTATAGCAGTTGAATTGGTGTGATGCTCAGATCAGCTATGACATTATCTGAATCTGCATGTAAGCACATTTCATCCACCCGCCACCCACCCGAAGTAATTCTATGGACATTTTACTCCACCTCTACCGGTCCCTGTAGCTGTCCAGGGGCCTCATTTATAAACAGTGCGTATGTACAAAACAGGTCTGTAAACATGCGTACGCCACTTCCCAAGCAAAGGTTGTGATCTACAAAAAACTAACTTGATGGGAGAATATGCATGTCCATGCAAACTCTGAACCATGCGCACGCACAAAAACTGGAGAAATGTGAAACGGCGACTTACATGGAGGAAGGATGAAACGGTAAAATGAATTAAAATATTACCTCTGAGTCTTATAGGCCAATAAAACTTTATATAATTTTCTATTATTAGTTTATTTGCCAAACAGATGAAAGCCTTTCTGAATAAACAAACACCCATTTTAAGTAATTATTCCTGAAGTGCGCAATAAAAAAACATTATTTACGATAATAAACGCAAGAATGCAGTGCAACTTATTCTCATAAATGAGGTGAGCAGTAGGACAAATTGCATTTAAATTGATGTTCGTTGTTTTCAAGTGTGAGCGTGAGTGGTTGTCTGTCTATGTGTGGCCCTGCGATGGATTGGCGACCTGTCCAGGGTGTACCCCACCTTTCGCCCGATGTCAGCTGAGATTGGCTCCAGACCCCCGCAACCCTGTATGCAGGATAATCGGTTGATGATGGACGGATGTTTTCGTTGTTCGCTTTCGTTGCCACAGTCGAGCAAATACAAGGGCATAATTTCATATATTGTTATCAGATGTTCGTTTCCTTTTGGTATTTGAGCCAAAAGCTGTGCGCCAGTGTTTCGATATGATGAGAGATTAACTTAATAAAATAGTGTTATATTATTTCAGTGGGTGGGTATTGCTTCTGTCACATAAAACAAGTCATATTTTGTTTTAACTCATCGGCCACCTCGTTGAGTGACTAGACTGCTTGTGTTGCCTAAATAAATGTGTAAACACAAGTGGAATGCATTTGCTTTACTCTCTTTCAAACGAGGGAATCCAAATAATGTACCTGGGTCATGTAGTGTGTCTTGCATTTATGTGTCCCCCTCCACCTACCTCCGTCACTACTCAGGAGGGAAGCCTCCTCCTGCAGATCGGTTATAAAGGTGTGGAGCACCAGTGCCCCCTTTCCTCCGGCGCACAAGCGTTGCGTGTAAGTGCACGTTTTACCCACCAAACAACATGCTTCAGCTTCACCAAATCGAATAATTTGCCATCCTTCATGCAGTCCGTAAGTATTAATATTAATGAGTGGCTTTTCACTGACCATTTATAGGCGAGTATAGGCGTTTAAAGGGTCGGGCAAAGAGCTCCATCACATACGGAACATTTCAAGTTGATTGTGATTTATAGAGGGAAATCTGCATATGACATTCGTGCACACTGTTTTATAAATGACAATATTTTTGTGTGTATGCACTTCCTGTGTTTTAAACGTATGCAACCTTTAGGAGTCTTTTCTATGTACAGTTATATAAATGAGGTCTTTATTGTTGGTTGTGTTGATGCAGGTAGGTAAGTAGGTACATTTATTTGTCACAATTTGTCAAAACAACTTCTATAGTGAAATTGAGCTTTGTGATTCCCCTCTAATACATAGCAGACAATACACATTAATAAAGAACCAATTATGAAATAGGGTAAACAGAAATAAACTATAGCAGTGCAGAGGATGAATTAGAGTTTAAGAGTCTGATAGCTTGGGGGAAAAAGCTGCTCTGCAGTCTGGTGGTGCGGCAGCAGAAACTTCAGCAGGGTGAACAGGCTGTGGCTGGGTGGGTACTGTCCTTTAGTATCCTTTGGGCTCTGCGTAGGGACCTCACCGATATCACTGATGCTCGGGAGATGGGTACCAATGACCTTCTGAGCAGTTTTAATCACCCACTGCAGAGCCCTCCGTTCCTGGGCCGTGCACATCCCATGGCAGTGTGTGATGTTTCCAGTCAGGATGCTTTCTAATGGTCCTCTTGGCGTGGGAATTTGGTCTTCTTCACCTTCATCCAGATATACATTTGTTTCTGCTTCCTTCACCAGCATGGAGATGTGAGATGACCATGTCAGGTTCTCTGTGATACTGATTCCCAGGAACCTGGAACTGTTCACCTCAAAATTGGGCAGTAGGTTGTTCTCTGAGCACCGCTCTGCAAGATTATCAATTTCCTCCTGAGGCCTTCCTCATTTTTGTTTGAAATCCGGCCGATGATGGTGGTGTCGTCCGCAAACTTCACAACAGAGTTCTCTCCATTTGAGAGACACAGTCGTGGGTGCACAGTGTGAACAGCACACAGCCCTGGGGGGCTCCGGTGTTGAGCACTAGAGTGGAGGAGGTGTGTCCACCAATCAGAACTGACTGGGTGTTGTGGTTTCGGACAGAACGGACCCAAACGCAACGCTTGTCAGTTTGCAAAAAGAGGTTTATTGAGGGAAAAAAGGGGAGAGGAGAGACGTGAGGTGAAAAGGGGAAAGTTGGACGCCGGCAGACATGGGCGTGGGGGGCCGAGGAGCTGGCGGGGCTGTTCCGGTGAGGCGACCGAAAGGGGGCAGGAGGCCGAGGCGAGAGGGGCGAGGAGCGTGGAGGGAAGCTGGGGGAACGCCGCGGAGGCGAGGGAAGAAGGCAGGTAGGCGAGCCCAGCTGACCGATTGGATGACGGAGGTGAGTGGACCTGGCGGGGAGAAAGAAAAGACTTTCGGTGGTCAAGAGATCAGAGAGCGAGGTATCAGAAGGCTAGAACGTAGAAGTGGCACCAGGACTGGAGCGACGACGATCAAGCGGAGATGGAGAGGAGAACTGTGGTAGAAATACTGTTGAAGATGAGGCTGATGGCTGGCAGGTGTCACCGCAACACTGAGGTCTGTTTGTGAGGAAGTCCAATATCCAGAGATTTGAATTCAAAGTGCTGAGTTTGCTGATCAGTTTCATGGGAGATTGTGTTGAATGCTGAGCTGAAATCCACAAACAGCATTTTGATGTAGGTGTTGTTTTTCTCAAGGTGTGTGAGGGCTGAGTGGAGGGCAGTGGAGATGGCATCCTCTGTGGATCTGTTGGTTCTGAAAGCAAACTGGTGAGGGTCCAGGCTGGGTGGGATGTTGTTCTTTATGTGTTGAAGAACCAGTTTCTGAAAGCACTTCATCAGAATGGGCGTGAGAGCCACAGGTTAGACACTACTGTAGTTATAAACTTGACAGGACAGACAAAGGAAAGTCACCAAGTAAAGCCGACCAGATGCCCTTCTCCTTAGCTACTTCCTCTTGCAAGTTCTTGGGGATCATAAGGTATAAGGTATCTCATTCCCAAACCAAAGGGGGGAATCCACAGGAAGTAACTCTCAACCCAGCTACTTCACCCGTTGTTGCAAAATGCCCCAGTGAGTGTCTGTAGACACCAGCACGGATCCCTCAGGAATCCACAGCTGCTTTGGAGATATGTAATGTTGTTTGACAACTGAGTTATTCTTAAATAATCAATTTATTTGTGACATCCTAATAAGATAATAACTCAAGAAGGATATATAGACAGATACAGTAGACATATAGACAGGCAGCCATAAAAAAACAACTGCTTGTCTCTCATTCCTGTCTCAGATGATTTATTCAGCAATGACAGATTAGCTTCCGGATTTATCCACCTGCTCGCTTTGGATGGCTCGGGCTGGCTTGCTTCTCACGCAAGGAAATACCAATTATATTCCAGTCCATAGTTTAATTACAAATCACAGCTTGCTCTGTGCTGTCACACAAATTAGATTTGTAGAAGAAGGGCAAAGGAAATGCTGAGCAAATTTTATCAGGATCTTGTCAAATGTCCTGAGGAAAAGATCTAGTGTGTCACAGAATGAAGTCACAAGGTTCTCCAACAGATAAAGGTGGTAAGGGTAAACAGTAAGGGGTTGTAGTATGATGACGTATGAGTATGAAGTTGTATGATGCTTTGTCATTTTTCAGGAGGCTGTTTACACCTGGCGTTAAAATGCATCTTGGTTGATCAGATTGCAATCAGAAAGTGCACCCCAGACCCAGTGAGGATGGCTTGTGATCCCTTTGGCAAAACCACCACCGGAAGTGGTCGGGGACTCATTCTGACCACATGAAACAACTACAACTACGTAAGTAGGCGGAAATACATCGCCGCACCGCTGAAGAGAGAGGAAAATATGGGTGTTGCTTTAGAAATCTATGGGCCATACATTTACAAACAACAACAGATTCACCAGTTAGAAATGCCATGTGTTATGTAGTAGACTTCTTATTATACAATGAAACACCTACCGGTATAAGATAAATGAAAATGATCAAGTCTTGCTTAAAGAGTAGTTCTTCCTCACTTTGTTATTTAACTACTGATGTAAATCTGTAGCTTATTGCCCAGTGTGTGTTACATCTGTTTAAACTGGCCGGCAAATCTGGCTGGTTGGTTTTAAAATAGTGTTGAAGACAAGTAGCATAATGCCTAATGGTTTGAGTAAATTAGCTTTTATGTTGCCTTCAGAGTGCACCACTTCCCTAATGAAAAAATGTATCGACTCATTCAAATGCAATATTAAACGATCAGACTATGTGTGCATGTGGTGACATCGGAGGCTTACAAAACAAAGGCAAAAAATAATAATTATATGAATTGAAACTAATAAAGTGTTGACATGTATGAGAAATGTGCTCCCAATTGTGAAAAGCAGTGCCTCTTTGTAATGTCACATGCAAGCTTCAGTTACTGTGTGATGGATAATGGTGAATAATGAGATGCACTGAGATTGATGTGTGATATGTGATGGGTAAATGCCAATAAAGGAGTTCTCTTTCTGTTCCAGCACGAGGAGTACTGATGCCCCAGTACTCCGCAATTATCTTTGGTCTAGCCCTTTCATACATGAATTATTAAAATAATTATCTAGATTTTTTAAGATTCTTTTTATAACTCAAAATAATGCTAAAATGCAAATCCATTTTCATATATATATATATATTTTTTTTTGTTCACCATGCAACAAAGGTGTAAAATGCCACACCTGACAATATGGAATATTATGTTTTGCACGTCATGTTATGCTTTGTATTTAAGCTTAATAATTGAAAAATAACTATAAAATACACATTTTAGGAACAAATGTGGAAAAACATTCACATGGTATTCATAAATGTAGTTACATGTATGCAGAAACCCAGTAGCATATTGTTATCCTTATCTAACTTCATGTTATCATGATCATCTCATTTTTAACGTATCAACATCCAACATGTAACAGATTACATAGTTCTAGTTAAAACTGATATTTTTGCAGGACATGTGTACAATACTTCTTTATTTCATGTAAAAGCTGTCAAAAGTTGCCATTTATTGCTGTAAAATGTCTTTATTGTTTTATTATAATACAATTCATCACATCTTTGAAAGTTCAAGATGGCCCCAAGGTTATTAAAGTTTTGGATTTTTCATTAGTTTTTATTTTTATTTCGTTTTGACTTTTTGTTTTCAATTTCAGTTTAGTTTTAGTAAGTTTTTAACATGGGTTTGCTAGTTTAGTTTTCATTTTAGACAATGCTTATTTTTAGTTTAGTTTTTATTAGTTTCAGTGTTAGTTTTACTCTTTGTCGCTGCAGGATGCCAAGCTCAGTTCAGTCCAGTTTAGTACAATCATCAGAAATAATGCAGATTTGTGAAAAGGGACACTATTTTTTAAGCTATATGAAGCTTGAACATAGGGGCCCATACACTAAGCAAATATATATATTTGAAGTGCTAACACAATAAATACTAGAAATAAAGCACATGCAATCTACAGTATAATTTCTAACCTACATACAGAAAACCCTGAGAGCAAACTACCCTAATCCTACTACCCAGTGGTCCCAAGAAATTTATTACATCAGTCTCTAGCTCTGTCATTCTTGGTTAAATAGTTGAAATACAATAAGTGGAGGTGAAAAACAATTGATGGACAGCTAAGAAATTGGAAGATAGTGGAAGCCCTCCTTGGAGCCACGTACATCGGGTCCCTAGCACCCTAAATGCAAGTAGAGATGGGGTCAAAAGAGGATAAAATCTAAACTTGTAATATCTTTTCAGTGTTTACTAGAGACCATCCACCATCCACCATCCACGCGGAGGACAAAAGCACCCGCAGCTCACCAACAGGTGCCTATTGGCTAATCACAGCCGCGCACAGCACTGAACTGCCGGTCCAGCCAGACCAACTGCAATGTAGGCTTATTTAGGGCCTGTGAAATAATAAATAAATAAACGAAAACTAAGGACATTTACTCTTTCGACGATACAGTTTTAATTAGTTATCGTTTTTTGTAAAGCCTTGTTTTTTTATTTCAGTTAACGACAATGTTTTTACAGATCTAGTTTTCCTTATTTCATTCGTCGTTAACAAGAACAACCTTTGATGGCACCTCATATGATGGCAGCCTCTGGATTACGCTCCAAAGTGCGTTTTGTGTTTTTGTTTATTAACTCTGTTTTCTGATGTCCCTCTCTGGTAACATTTACCAGAGAAGAGCTCTTAAACATTGGACTTTCAACTGCTCACACTATTGCACCGCTCCTTATTGAACCTGGAACTTTCCCCGAGTTATTAGTTGGAGGAGCTCTTTTTAGGATCTAACGGAGACGCCAAAGGGGGAAGCGTGCTGGCTTACTGAGACAGCGGGGTTTTCGCACTGCACTCCCTTCGATCCACCTGACAAATGTCTGCTCTCTAACTCGGACTTCTGCAGATCTGCCGTTTTACCGAGTCCTAGCTTAAAAAGCACATCCCGGACAGCGTATTTCACCTACCGGGATTTAATCTCTTCTGTGCAGATCGCATAACAGAGCTCACGGGAAAAGCAAGGGGAGGCGGACTCTGTCTCTACATAAATGAAGGTTGGTGTAAGTAAGTACATTGTGAGCAATGTACAATACAGAGTCAAATTCCTCAAATGTGTACACATACCTGGCAATAAAAACTGATTCTGATTCTGACAAGACTTTTGGAGCTTCCATTTTCCTTGGGATCGGATTGATGTCATATTCGTTAAAAAACAGGGAAACAGAGTCGGATGTGTTTCATTTGCCACACAACACGACAGGTTGGACAACAAGATGGCTGTGTTGTTGTAGCAACAGCGACCACTGTTGTTGTTAGCAACATCAATTTAGCCAATTATAGCAGTATCAGTTGATAAACAACACATTACACAGTATTTCACACATAACATCATTGTAGCAACACACCTATGGGCAAAGTGGGTATACGACTTACTAAATTGGACACAAAAAAGACAAAAGTGCTAGAAAAACTTTAAATTCACAGCTTTTACTGACAGTAGATGCCCTTCGCAGCCATCTTGGTTCCGGGACTTGGGGTCCTGTGGTGTATAACATATGTGCATTTGACTCTAGCAGCTGGACAGAGGGTCAGTGACCTCTTAACGGGGGAGTAGTGATTGATGGTTATGTAGGGAGTGAACCCTTCTATAGAATTTGATCTCTGACCCCGTGTTATGTTACCTCAGAATAGTACTGAACCCTTCTCTGGTACCAGATACCTAAACATGTCCTATATAAGCTGTGTTTGATGTACAGAGAGACAGAGTGGTCATCGGGCTGGGTCTCTCTCCAAGCTGCTGCAGAGCTTGTAATAGATGCTGAACCCCTTGATGTAATAAACTTTTATGATCAAGAACAGTGTCAAGCGGATTTCTTCTCAACACATCATCGCAGCATTATTGTTCGGACACCACAGTCCTCTGAATTTGTCCGAGTTGACGAGTAGGAACTCCATCATCTGGGTTCATTCCATTTGTCACCCATTTTTTCTGACCGTGTTAATGTCAGGGTTGGTTGCTCCTCCCATGCTTGTTTGTTTACTGTTCTTCTTCTTTCTTCTCTCATAAGGCAGATTTGCTGTGATTTTTCTCTCGCTTCTGGGCTTTCCCTGGTAACCCCTGTGTTTCACATCACAATGCTATGAATTGTGGGCAATTCCCCCAGGCAATGTCTGCAGAAATGCAGACTTCTGAAAAGAGTGCAAAAAGGGCTCAAATTGTCTGCGAGAGAGCCCTCGCATACATGACGATTTGACAGAGGGACAGCCCTAAGCTTATTGAACATATAAACACAAACGTCAGGCAGTGAGTAAATTGCAAGACTAAGGCCAAATAATGCACCGAAGCTCACAAGTCAAGACATGAAAGACCAATAGGCTCCACCAGTGTTTAATTTTGCAAGGCAAGGCTAATTTTTTTTTTTGCCAGAAATTATTCTCTTCTGCTGAAATGATAGTAGAGTTATCATAACTGAATTTTGGGCATAAGGACCACACTTATGGACCGAGTGATTCCTCTCAGCCTCCACTGACTGGGTTTGGACTGAGAGGGCCTTCTCTTAACTGTGCTTAACTGTGCATATATCACGTTTCCTCTCTTCTTTTTCTCTCTGTCTCTCACTGTGTCTCTTCAGGTTACACTCATGAGGTGTTTCCTCACCTTCATCCTAAGCCTAAGGGGCTGCACACAGCGTATGATGTGCGTCAAAACACTACTGCCTGTTGTTTTCTATGTAAACCCACCCACTGGTGGTGTCAGCCTGCAATGACGAGTTAAGATATGCCACTGTTCTATTTCCCAGCCTCAACATGCATCGACTTTTTCAATTTGATCACATTTGGTTCCTGTGCCGACACATGCCAGGTTCCGTGGAGTACGCACGTGCATGTTGCACCATCTGTCTCCTTAGTGATCTGCTACAGTTTACAACTCATTCACACAGCCACTGCTTTTCCTAATAAAATACATTTCATTAAGTTGTGGTCCTTGCATTGTGAGTTACAAGGGTGTCAGTGTCTTGTTGAATCATAATTTGTTTTTAAGTTAATTGTCAATTATCTGTGTTTGCCCAGTTACTTTCCAAACATTGCTGCAAAATGTGACAAGAATATAACTGGACCAAGAGATTGCATAACCAGGTTGCATTCACTGTAAAGTAAACACGCTGACAACTGAGTAGGATAGTGGTCGGCTTGTTTCTTGTAAACTGTCATACCCTAAAGCAATGGGAGTGGGCATAATCCCTGTCTAACCCACCTGAACTGCCAGACCAACCAATATACATAATGCATTTTCCAGACTACTCTAGGTCTAAAAGCAAATTTATTTTAAAATACATTGGGCCTCATGCAAGAATCACTCAGACAAACATATTTGTTGTTATGTGGCATGTACAAGTGATTTAAGAGAATGTGTGGCATTCACCGATTTTCTCATACTGATATTCAGTGGTCCAGACCTGTCGTAGGAGTTAAGTATAGAAAGTTTCTTTCCTCATGGGGAAAAACAAATAACTTAATCTGAGTTTAATTATGGTACCAAAATTCACTAAAATAAAATCTATAATTAAGATAAACTTTTTGGGGGGGATTTTAAGATTTTATTGGCATATTTCAGCACATCAAGTTATACATGTTAAATAATTCCCTCTTTGTGTTTGTCACAGTACTGCTCTGAAGGTTGAATGTTTTTGACAGCTGTACTATTTACTAATTGTTTGGAGTCCTCTACTACAACTGCTGGCTCTGATAAACTTGTTACTTTTTTGTATGCTAATTTCAGACAGCAGGAAAATTGTGCTTTTTTATTCTTTGGTAACATTCTTGCACACAAATGGAGCAGGCAGCCTTTTATTAGTGGCAGCAATTCTGCTAATGATTGAATGTGCAGTTCCTCAGGAATGGGTGGCATTCGTCAGGCTGAAACCATCAATTTTCCAATGTGTTCTCTAATGCTAGGGCCACACAGCTTGTGTGAGCAGCACATGTGCGCCCAAAACCTCTTGCTATTAATTTGGGGGTCCATGCTTACAGGTTAGAGCAGCCACAGTGCAGTGTGGATCACTTGCGGCTACAGCGATGCTTCATCCAGAGAACTGTTCTCTCGCCTATTTTTTCCACGTGCAGTTCTCAGCAAAAATAGACATAGAAAATTATCTTTTAATAGTCATATGGACATCATACTTGCAAAATTCACTAGCAATATTCACTCAGTTTCAATGTCAACATCTGCAGAATAGGTCAGACACTCAAAACTTCCTGTATTGGTTTCAAAATAAAAGCCCTCTAGCATTTCTGAGGACAGATGCACTTCATTTGTTAACAAGGCTTTTACTGTATTACATTTATCAAAGGCAAACTCAACTGTAGAAAGGTAGTGACACCACATGCATCGAGCAGCAGCAGGTAGCCGTCATGCACGGGTAGAGGTAGGCAGTGTGGCGCTAGTGATGGTAAAAGTGACTCTTTTGACAGACTCAAATCTTCAAATCTTGTTCATTAAAATTAACTAATCTTTTTTCCATTTCATTCATTTGAACTAGGGTGGTTATTGCAGTGCTGCAGCCCTCTAGTGAGCGATGTAAAAAACAGGAAGGCTACCTGGCTTAGTTTAATTGACAGAATATAATGCACAAATCCACCTTTTGATTATTCTCTATCATCTTTCTATAAAGCCCCATGGGGCCACAAACAAATTCAAACCCTGTAAAAACCACAGAAATATGTTGTCAATGACAATATGCAATCACCGCTACTCTGGCTAAATCTGTCCTTTTTTACAATCTTTCCTGAGTACACATCCAGACCAGCCATGTATAGGCTATGTATATATAATTATAATTACTATCATTATATCTCTAAAGTGCTCATTCATACAGTAGCCTAACGTCCCTATCCATGAGTAACATCTACATATAACATCAGATTTGCTGGGAATATATTGAAGGAATAAACTTGACACACTATATGAAGGAAACACACTTATTAAAATTCCACCCATTTGATAATAATAAAGCCACCAAGCTCTTAAAAGAACTCCAGCACAGAGAGAATAACAAAGAAATAAACACATAAATGCAGCAGTCTGGCAGGTCTGGATGCAGAATGGGCCACATCCGGTCCAGATTCTGCAGATGCAGACAGAGAAAAACAAACATTAGCACATCGCTCTCAAACACTGTCAGGTTGTTCAGTAAAGGTTACGTTGCATTCTCTGATGGTCAGCTGTAAACTAACCACAGGGCTAATGCTAACGTTGCTTTGTGGCTGTGTTTTAATGTTTTAATGAGCCGGTCCGTTTGTTTTATTGAGGAGACAACCTCAGAGGTAATTTGGCTCTCGGTAGAACCCTGTCAGGGCTCTGAAGTGGAGCCAGAACAACTCTCATCAGCTGTTAGCTGTAAACACTAGCATTACTAAAGTTACGGTACAGCTGTGTTAAAACTAGCACAACATCACTGCTTTGTAATAACGTTATGCTTTATTAAATGTCACATAATTAACAAAATAGATATATAATGTCAGTCCAGTGACTGTTACCTGACAACCGACCTGCCTCTCATTCTCCGGCGCTGGCAGCAACTCAGCCTGCCGAGTGAACGAAAGACTGAGGACCCATGTGCGTGGTGAACGAATATTTCATTCTTGCTCCACAGTAGCCGAGCTGCCACGTGACAAATGAACGACTCAAACCTAATCAATTCCATGCAGCTGCCATGTGACGAGTGAACGTAAGAGTCCAAGACTATTTACGCATGCGTGAAAATGAACGAATTACTCAGACTACTCATTCCTCCTGAGTCATTTACAAGATTAGGTCAAATGAACGAAACCTTCTTTGAATGATGCAACATTATGTGGTGCTAGCATTAGAGTGTGTCTTTAATCTGACTTGGAACACTTATACAGGAGCAAACCTCACACTATACTGTTGTATGACATGTGGTCATTGGCAATGCAGTAATGAGTCTGCCCCATGTCACTTTAGAAACCCTCACGTCATTGCACCATTTGGTATGATTCTGCATCGTCTAACACGATGGGGTTCACATTTAAAATCACGAACCATCTGTGTATTATGACAAATGGATACCAGGCTCAATAATAGCGTCCATTCATTTCTTTCTTTCTTGTAACTGTATCCAGTGGATATTAGGGATTAGAAGTTTTATGTACAGATTTAGAGAAACTCATCATTCTCCCATCTCCAGCATGAACTATCAAAGTGGTCTATTTTCTGTCATTTAATATTTTTCCATAAAAAAATATGCCAAATTCAAAAGACCATATTTTTAAATCTTTACACTGCCTGTTAACGCTGCTCATTTCTATATCACTTACCAGTCTAAGGCCAAAATTCATTTCTGACATGCTTCAAATTATAATAGGTCCATTAAATCTTTAGTGAGCTATTCCTGTGAGTCAGAACCAAATACACTGAAACTGGATTAAGCTCCTGTTGGTTTACTGAGATGGAACCAACTTGGTCTTGCATGCCAACACTTTAAACCCATTTGTTTGTAAGGTGCTATAGAAAAATAACTTTTTGCATTTATGCTACCAGTAACACAAACAAATCAGCATCCCACTCAGCTGAGACCTCAGACTTGCATTTGGTTATTCCAATTATATGACCATAGCTGTGATCATCAGAGATCTTGGTCTGCAGAAATCCCAAGACAATGGATTCCAAGTACTTGGCTCAATAATCAAGGTTGAATTGTCCTTGAAGGTAGTGTATAATGCCTTGTGGTAAAGCCAAAAAGTCAATAAAATACACCACAGAGCCACCTGAGTGGCTGAGTTAGAGGGTTTGCTGGCACAGTGCAGAGATAAACTTTTTTACTCACATTTATTGGCACAAATAGGTTTCACAGTCTAGAAACCATCTTCAAATTCACACTATTCAGCTATGTACATATATCAGCTTCAATTTACCATACATATTCAGAATAGGCTATAAAATGCAAGGTCTTAGAGGGAATGGAAAATAGAAAGTCACCATGTAACTGTTCAGAAACAGCTCTTTTCCTCTCTCTCTCGCTTTCTCTCTGTCAGTGTGTGCAACTTTAACCTGTCCCTAGCGAATTAATCTGGCTCGGGACAGGTGTCTGAACTGACATGGCAGGAGCTAGGGAACTACTTCCCTTTCTGCCTCCAGCTGGCACTTAAAGCACATCCCCCATGCCTCACAGTGTCTGTTTACCCGCCGTCCGAGCCAGTCAACCTGCCTCGAAGCAGTTGCACTTTCTTTGCAAAATGCAGGAAACATTTTGTGTTGAACCATTTGTTGAAACAATTGTTTTTAGCCACACTAGTGGGTCTGTCAGTCAAACGGTTGGTCCAGCACTTTGGTACAGACTGAAAAATAGCTATTGGAGGACCATTCATGGTCCCCAGCAGATTACATTATATTTATTAATTTAGCTGACGCTTTTATCCAAAGTGACTTACAATTGCTATTTATGAGGTCGCACGCCTCTGGAGCAACTGAGGGTTAGGTGTCTTGCTCAGGGACACATTGGTGGACACACCCAGGAATGCGTCTCCACCCCACCAGATGAAACCTACTATCTTTGATGATCCTGATTTTTCATTTGGTTGAGGTTGCAGTTTTGGTTTTAGTGAACAAAATTAAATGGCAATTAATTTGCCGTTTAATTTGGTACGGAGATCGATGCTCAACAATGACCGCCAGACTTTTCAGCTACACCAGCCGGTCACATACTGTATTTCACTTATTTAGTAAAATCTCTCAACTTTTAGGCCCCATCCACACTGCTGCATTTTCAAATTAAAACGGAGACCTTTTGCCACGTTTGCACCTCCCGTCCAGACTACAACGGCAAAAATGAAGACCTAAACCGGAGAAGTTTGGAAACGCTGCCGACCCCGTTTGCGTTTCAAAACTCCGGAGGGTGTTTTAGTGAAGACGGGCCAAAATGGAGGACTTTAGAAACGATGACTCTCTGATTGGGTCTTATAAGTCATGCAAAGCAGAAACATGATGCTACTGACCAGGTTTTTGACACGGTATTTTTATTAAAATATTCTTTACCGTGCAAATAACACTTATCTGCCTACACTTGTTCTGTGCATTTCACTGTTTACTTTGCGACGACTCCCAGTCTGTTTTCTGCTGCTGCACTGCTATGTTATTTTCAGTCCCAGCTCATTATGTGTAATAATTTATTCTTGCGCCAAATCTTCAGTAGGACCATCTGCTGCACCAGCACGCGCATGCCCAGTGTACCTGAACGGCCAATAGATGTGCGTTTTAATGTAGACAGAGATCAACTCCAAAACACAACTGAAATGCTGGCGCAGATGGAGATCGTATTTGTTTTAATTCTCCGTTTGTAAACTAAAACGGAGTGGTGTGGATGGAGCCTTAGTTGACGAATTGGGATAACATATTGTAGACACTCAGATGATGTACCTTAATAACCAAATATCTGTAAAGCTAATGACCTTTCCATCAGCCACAGACACAAATGAAGGGTTAAAGCCATAATGATTGGATTTGCTCGTTTGTGAACACATGACTCAAAGTTGCCCTCACCTCCCTGGCTCAACGAGCGAGACAGTGATGGCAGCGGTGGTCGAGCAAGCTAGATAATGAATGAAGAGACGGAACAGAGTTAGCACACAAATAAATGCAGGCACACCTCTGCTCAACCCTGCAGGAAGAAGCCACACTGCCAGAGACACTGATGTAACCTGGTCACTATGTTTTTATATAGTCCCAACCTCACACCCTGCTCGCTGCCCAAAAGGTAATAAGGAAAGACGGGCAGAGGGTAGGGTCTCTGCAGATACACCGCCACACACTTCTTGCGGGTCATCAGTGAGAATTGAGAGGGATTGTTTTTGTACAAGTCTATAAATTGTTTATTTATAAGGACAATCCTACTTATTATGCCTTTAAGGTTTCACCAATGGTAAAGATGCCGCCACTTTACCACAAAAACTAATAAAAAACATTATAAGGAAGTTAAATTCTGAATATTAAACATGTTTCATGTAAATTTAAATAAAACCTTTTAAACCTGTAATTGTTTTTCTCCTGTCTCAAATAGATGCTCCACTTCTTCCCACATCTACCAACCTGTCCCTCATTCTGTCTCTTTCTCCACTGAACTTACTACAACCTATCAGCACATGTTCAGTTTCCTTATAGTTACTTTTTCATGGTGTATTATGTAGCACTGAGTCCTGCATGTGCTAATCTTCCTACATTTGCCTCTATTATTCCTCACTCTGACGGTCTTTTGAATTTTGTAATAATCCTACCCTTAGTGTCTTAGATTTCCTGCCAAGATGTCATTGTTCCATGATGAGTAAACGATTTTGCTTCTGACCTCCTGAAAAGTTCCAAAATATCATTGAAATTCAAATTCCTCTCTGTCCCTTTTCTCCTCTTTTCTAATATTTGCAGATTTATTTTGGATTATGGAATAATGCATGGTGAAATGCTGCTACTTATAACTGTTGAACTGTGTCTTATAGTATCCATGTGTACTGTTTCACTTTCTATACATTTCAACATGTGCAATTTTTAGTGCTGGTCAACGATTAAAAATTGAATCGCTATTAATCGCATGATTTTCTGTGATTAATCAAATAATGCGCAAAATTGAACAATGAATTCTAAAGTAGTGTATTGCGCGCTTTTGATTTAAATGTACTGCTATATACACATGCTATATAACATGTGGTTTGCAAACACTTTAAACAAATAAGGTGCTTTTACCAGCAGTATTCCCTTTACACAGTAGCAATAAAATATTTCTTGTAAATCTCAACTTAACAGTAATGTAATAAAATCAAATATAAAACCAAAGCTATTTGCCACTGCCAGGGCATTACCTTTTATCTAGCTTGTAAAAGACGTTAGAGTCCAGAGCCATGATCATAACATGATAACAGGCACCTTCTGAGCAACGGTTTAACATAGTTAAATCTGATTTCTTGTTTTTTTCCTGAACAGGTATCAGCAGAAACACTCTATGTTCAGTAGCAAGTGTCCCTGTTAGAGTGAGGTGAAGTGCTCACACACACACCCGCCCGCTGCCGAAGTTGAATTGTCTTGAACTTTTTGTACGCGACGCGGAGCACAAATCACTGGAAGAGAGATTGATCCTCGCTGTTTTACTAATCAGCATGCAGTGCGTAGCTATCCACTTCGCTATGGCATTTGCTCGCTTGTCTTGCTTTTGTTTATCTACTTCTCCCTCACGCTGCATCCAACGTAGTCTGTCGAAACCTCCCTCCACTGCTTGTTTGGGTGGGTGATTTGCAGGCTGATCAACATCCCCCCCTCCCTGTGACCCATGGTTTGACTGTATGTTTATTCAGAGTCAGTGAGCAATAGACTTTCAAAATAACAATAAAAACTGTATTATCGTGTGATAAAATAACGGTTATTTAATTAATTTATTAATTAATTCAATCAATTAAAAATTTATTTATAGAGCACTTTAACAGCAATCGCGAAGTTGCACAAAGTGCTGTACAAAGATTAAAAGCAAACATCAATTTACAGGTTATCACATACATATAATGTTTACAAACAAATGAGTTCCTCCAAGTGTCATCCTCAAACAAATCGATCCTAAATTGAATGGGTAGCCAATGGAGTGAACGTAGAACTGGGGAAATGTGTTCATATTTACGTGTTCCCGTTAAAAGATGAGTTGCAAATTATTCCGTATTTTTCTTCCCGTATTAGAAGATATCATTAATGAAGAAATTAAAGTATTGGACTGATGACATTAACTTTGGGTATCCCGTTTATAATGTCAAAGCATTCTATCCACATGGAATCAAAAACTTTCTCAATTTCTAAGCTATAGCCATCACTTGTCTCATCAGAAAGCTTTATTTTATTATATATTATTGAACATAGTTCACCGAGATTTGAGTGCAACTCCCCTCAATATACAGTCAGTGAAGATAAAAAGACACAAGATTGGACAACTTAAGGGTCTTTAATTAGAGCACCTGCTCTAGATCCTCCTTTTCTAAAGCTGCTCTGGAACTTGTGTAACAAACTTTTTATAAAACATATGGTAACCTGCAAACAATTTTTCCATCCATTTACACATATGGGAGGTTAATGTTATTTTTCTGAGATTTGCAGCTATAGATGCATCTTTTCCAGGTTAGCAAATGATGAATTGTACCGTCTTCTCATTTCCCTTAAGTTGAATCCAGAGCTGAGCTGATTTCTACCCATTTACCACACGTGTTTTCATTGTATTTTAAGACTTCTAGACGACTGGCTTTTCCCATATTTGTTATTTCTAAATATTCTCCATGTGCTAGTAGTGGTATTTTATTGGATGTCCTTCTCCCTCTCATCTCTTTTTATAACCACATCCCATACGTGACCCACATCTTTCTATTATTTTGCACATTATGTTGTCTTATATCCTCTGCCATTGTTTATACATGTTATTCCTTAGGTCCATCATTTCTCTATTCACTGCACTATTACGAGTATAATCACTTCCCCATTAAATATTACGTGTATTGAAATCCCGCAACAAACTTCTCTTTGACTTCTCTCTCCCTGTATTTCTTCAAACACTGCTGCACCAACTGTGCATTCATCTCCCCCTGAAGGATTTATTGTTCGGTATGCTAAATTGTCTTTAATGTAACACATCATGTCAGACTGAATCCATATCTTGCAAATCTATCTTTGCCTTTACATTGGCTGGCAGTATGACCCAGTCTTTGGTATTTGTAGGCCTGACATAACTTTCCTTGGGAGGTCATGTTCAAATCTGATGGTTATTGATAATAATTCTGAGCCAGACGCATGGATTTGAACTTTTCTTGCCATGCAGAATATT
Organism: Micropterus salmoides; assembly: GCF_014851395.1. Taxonomy (NCBI): domain Eukaryota; kingdom Metazoa; phylum Chordata; class Actinopteri; order Centrarchiformes; family Centrarchidae; genus Micropterus; species Micropterus salmoides. The sequence goes on along the minus strand of NW_024040596.1, from coordinate 5,089,054 downwards.
CATATTCAGCAGTACTTGATGTTGAAAAAAATATGTACCAGAACCCCCCTTTTTCCCGTGTTCTGTTTCGGCTGGTATCAGCAAATTGTTAAATATTACAACCTGAATTTCTACAGTGAATTGAAGATACTAGGATATATTACTGATGTTCAAAACGTACATTTTATTTAACCAGAGGGACAACCATTTCAATTATTAGAGTAGAAAAATTACAATTATTACAATTATTAAACATGATTATAAGATTAATGTGACATTACTTAGACTAGTACCTTACGCACTGCTCCCACAGTCATCCCTTTAAAACAGTTTCCTCCATCTGTCAGTCTAAGAATAAGTAGTATACAGAACATATATGTGTATATGTATATATATAAATATATTAATTCACACACTGTCAGTAGTTTTATCATGATCACTGTAAATGAATGTCCTTTTGTTTATGTTCAAGTCCAGTGTGTCATACTCTTTATTGTGAGGAGTACATTATGATTTACCTTCTCACTGTAACTCAAAATGCGTGCCTTGCATGGTTTTTATAGGAACATAATCCTTATCATAATCTATCTATACTTAACATTTGAATTTTAAGATGGTAAAATACATCAGTTAATATGCAGAAAGACATCAGTTCTTCAAACTTACTGTTCCTCAAATTTACCCAAATCTCTACCAGTGACATTAACACTATCACAAACTGCAACTCACAGCTTGAGACTGGATCCACTTATGTGTGCTAGTGCTGCGATGTCATCAGTAATAAATTTGTTTTTCGCTGAATGAGAAAATGGACATGATGTGTCTGATTTTGTGCTACAAAGTCAATAAGCTAACCAACCTGTTTTCTTTTCAATGTCGCTGAATTCCATGTGCAGTGTCTTATGTTTACACCCTTACTAAGAAAGTGGAACCCCAAACATCAAAGTGAATCTATCAAGAGCTAAAAGGTGAATAAAGTTCTTGAGACATTACAGACATATAAGTGCAGAAGGATCTGCAATCAATAATCAATGGATTCTTTCCTTAATAACTAATGAGTTCCAACACTCCACTGAGGGCCCATTTCTCACTCAGAATAAATAATTTCCTCAGCTTTTGACAGGTAGATAGCAGAGTAAGAGACAAAAGGTTTCAGTCCCAAGAGATTGTAATCCTTTTTACATTCAAGGGACACGGGACAGGTGCATTTTCGTAAAAGAAAATTTTCACTGGCAGGCTTCAGTGACGGCAGAAGGATAGGCATGGTTTTTAATGTGTTTTGACCTTTGCCACTTAGGTAGTTCTAATGGTGGTAAAAAATACCCACTAGGACATGTGACAGAAATGTACTCAATATTTGATGCTCAAGTTCACTTTGCTTGGCAGAGTGGAGTCTGGGAAAATAGCTGTGGAGATTTGAGATAACTTGTCTTTTCTTTTTCCAGTCTTTCCACTTTCTTCTTGGTAGTTGTGTATCAGTATTTCCATTGACAAATTTTGAATCTGGACAATGTCACTGTATTAAAATAATTGTTACCATTCCTTGTTAAAGATTATAACATTCAGTATCAGTACTGTATACAGTACGTTTCTTTTGTGCTGGTTACGTGAGGGTCATTTGCAGAGCTAAAGTAAGTCACAGGTCACAGCCTCTGAAGCAATAAGTTAAACTTTGTCTCTCCACTCTGTTTCGCTGACTGGGCTAACAGAGCTGCTTTGATAAGGCTGAGCTCTGTGGTCCATCTCCTGGGCAACCCAAGGCCATAAGATGGTTTCTCTGTCTCATATCTAGAAGAGAGAGACAGACTGTTCCCTCTTTAGATCGTATGACATGTACGCTTGTAATTACAATGTGATTTAGGTAAGCATTGGCCTTCACCATCCTCTATGATAGTTACACATATTTATATCAGTGAAGAATAACCTTGTATGGGATACATGGTACATTACATAGGGCCAGTAAAGGAACAAGGGGTTAAATTATTTTAAGATTTGGCTGTATAACATTTATGGTCTTATATTGTGACCCATTATTGCAATAAAGTGAGTCTTTGCAGGATGTATCCTGAATATTACCCCATGTGTAACTGTCAACCATGACCCTGGCTAGGAAAATCAGATCAGAAAATGGATAGACCAAGCGTATATTGAATCTAAAAATCTTATACATCCATAGGCAATTTTCCAGTGATTATGAAGAATGAGGCCACTATCAGATTCTGTTGATGTAACCACTTTTTTGGAGTACATTTCAGGGTATCCCAATTTTTATCAATAAGCCATCAGTGCAAATACCCTTTTTGTAATAAAGGAACCGGCTGCCACTTTGGAGAAGTTGCATGGCAAAGATAATTTCCTTTAAAAATGTTGAATATATTCATGTGAAACTATTGCTTAGATATTAGTTGTCATGGTTGACTACACCCTAGTGAAATACAGTATAGTATGTGGCTGAATTATTGCATAGCTTCAGTTGGCACGTGTGTTCCTATGCTCCTTGTGGCAGTATATACTTTTTAGGTTAGACAATATGTTTCTCACCTGTCACTTGGCAACCCAGTCTCGATCATGTGACTCAAAATGCCAAAACCGAATGTCCAGCTTTGCCTCTAATATTAGCAATGACTATGTCGATATTATTTAGCCAAATAACTATGGTGATCTTTTATATTTGTCCATGAAAAGGAAAAACCCAAGTATTATACAGAATTTCCTGTATTAAGTAGTATTGTCTTTGCAGCTAAATCTTAATACATCTTATTCCTCTGTACCACAGAGCTCCATTGATGTCCAAAAACTGCGACTTTATCTGCGAGCCACACTGTTGCAGTGGGTGACATGCTCCTTCATCATGAGGAACATGGGCACTGTAGTTTATTTTGACTCCCACATACATGTCCTGCTAACATACTGAATACTCACTAGAGTGGCAAATGTGTATTAATGCACCAACATTGAAGAAATGTTTTTTTAAACAACAATGCTTAGCTGTTTTGGGAAATTGCTGGACAAGGGGAAAAAGGACTAGGGGCTGAGTACCACAGAAAGACTAGGTAGTCAGAAGGTGCTTGAAAAATGGACTAATACATTGTTGGTTTTGGCCTGTTCGTGGCATTTGTTGACAATAGGAAGTATATTGTCTGAATGAGAATATTTTTTATGCTGAAAAAGGCTGATCTATGACATTAGGTTTCTCTCATTGCATGCATGACCATAATTAAAAAGGTAATGTAGAGAACTAATTCCTGAACAGTCTCTCTAATTACATGTGTAATTACCTGATGTGTGATCTTAAGCACTCTGAACTAGAAATTTGCTTTTTCACTTCATTTCCCTCTCTCTCTCACACACGCCCTATCTTTTCCGTCTCTTTTCAGTCCTCCTCACAGCATTAGACAAATCCCTAATTTTATTTAAACACACTAACCAAGTAGCTAAGAGATGGTTCCAGTCCTGTTTGTATTGTGGCGTAATCCCTACTTTTAATGCCTTGTGTCTATGACTTGCTGGAATCTTGCACCCAGTGAGTAATGAGAACAAGGTGAGGGGGCTCTGGAGTGTAATTATTTTCATTTGGTAGACAGTGGGGGGCTGCACTACATTTGTCTCACCCGTACATGACAGTTCACTATCTTCCAGCAACGGTAATGAGCACCAGGCTCGTTATCTGTTGGGGATGGCACCTCTAAAAATAAACGTTACCTTTCACAGTCCACACATGACAAGAGAAAGAGAAAAAATACAATACAGCTGGTGTCATGAGCTGAGCTGAGAGAGTGCCTTCTGGAAATGTTGCCTTTTGGAAAAGTATAGAAATAAAAAAGAAAGGACAGGTCAAGGCAAGGTGAAGCTGTGACTGTTGTCAGGATGAATTTAATGATACACATAACCAGTACACTGCCACCACACAGGAAGCTTGTTGTTTTATTTATATCAACAATATACAAGTACTCCCACACTCACAAATATACACACCAACTACTGGAAGGGACAGAAACACAAAGCAGTTTTTTACAAGGTGAAGGCTTTGGGCAATTTTGTCCCTTGTCGCTTTACATATTTGTGGAGCACCAAGCTTCATTGCCTCGTCCTCAACTGCAGTCCACTACATTGCTCAGTGGAGGAGAAATTCTTTGGGGTGTTGACCTGGCAAAAAGTATTTTGTCATCTGTCAATGGAATAACCTTGCTTACCTAAGAATTACTCCAGCTGGTATGTTTTCTTCACATCTTTTGCTGTTTTCAGGTATTACATTTCCCTATTGGGGCAAGTAAATGTGTGACCCACATCACATGTGCTTCTTTTTTGTTTTGTTTTTTTAGTTACTGGTTTTAATTCCTCTATTTACATTTGTTGTCCCAGTTGGTCAGGGTAATCCACAGACCTTGCTGTAAACATATGAACTAACCGCTGTCAAAGAAATATTCCCAATTAGGGATGGGGATCGTTAATTTTTATTGATATTGATTCCATCCATTTTTGAGACTGCTTAACAATCCAAATATTTATCAGTACTTTTCTGTTATTTGGTGGAAAGATGAGACCCAACAGCAGCCGGAGTTGGTGGTGTTCTAACTCGAGGACAGTTGAAGGCAGGGGCAGATTGGCCATCAGGGATTTTGGGAACATTCCTGAACCTCCACAGAGAGCTGTGCCCTGATTGAATAGGAAGGGATGAGGGGATGAAGGGAGCAAGGACGGGAGATGATGGGATGAAGGGATGAGAGGGGCAGGGAAGAGAGGAGAGGATGGGGGGGGAGACAGGATGAGTGGATGTGTTTAGGGATGAATGGATGAAGGAAAGGGAAAGGGAGGGTGGGTCGAGCGATCTGAAATGAGCATGCTGTTAAGCGCGTGCTGTTGAGTGGGGATCGTCTGTTTTGCATCGAGCAATCTGAAACAAGCGGGGCAGGCTGAGCGGAGCGGCATATGTAGCCTTGACGGGTGATTGGAGGTGTGGTTGAGGCGTGGCCCCGCTCCCGAACCTAAGTTAACAAATTAAACTTAATTAACTTAAAAAAGATGCTGTGGCAGTGCAGATGAGGCAGGACCCAGCACAGGCATTGATGAGTAATTTATTAAAACCTGAGATTATATATTTATGTATAGGCATTTAGGTTATATATATATATATATATATATATATATATATATATATATATTATAAACAGTTGATGGGAGAGGGAAGAGGAGGAGGAACAGGAGGAGGACAATGGAACCAAAAACAGTGACAGGTACAGGGGCAGTGTGCAGGGCTGGGTAGACAATCATCTATAGATAGAATTCGAAAATGGATTATTGTTAGTCATATTTAAGGTCTTCATCATAATGAAATTGACTGTGTACATCCCTGATTGAAGGTACTGCATTTACCTTTAACATTGTGTTCTCCCCCTTACAAGAAATTAACTTGGAACGTAAATGGCATTTCACTTCCTCCTTATGTTTGGCTTTAGTGAAATGTATCCAAGCCTTTGACCACTTTGCACATTCAACCATCCTAGCAGGCAACCAATTGACTAAATGAAAAATTAAGTGAACGAGTGCGTGAGGTAGGCCTGCACGATATGAGGACAATCTCCAATGTGCGATAACATTGTTCAATATTGCCATGGCAATATGACGATGATGCTATAAATAAACAAATAATAAAGAATACGCTTCCTGGTTGTTTTTAAATTCACTACAGGATTAGAATTGAATATCCATCCATCCATCGTCAACTGCTTATCCTGCGTACAGGGTCGTGGGGCGCTGGAGCCAATCCCAGCTGACACTGGGCGAAAGGCAGGGTACACCCTGGACAGGTCGCCAGTCCATCGCAGGGTCTAGAACTGAATATTTTAAATATAATTACATGTTTCTAGCGCTGCAACATTAAAGTTTACAACAGCAAAGTCAAATTACTGAGTGACATTTAGAAAGAATGAAGAACTCCGACATCAGTCCGTGACAGTCCTTCTTTCTGCCCTCCTCCTCTCTCTCTGCTATTGCTCACTTTCGGCAGGTAACTTTACCTGGCAGAGGGAGGAGCGGCTGGTTTGTCTCAGCCAGCAGCTAAATTTACAATATGTGCCAAATTTTAAGCTACATGTCAAACTAAGCTGAAGAGTTGAGCTGGTTTGTAACATCTGACAAATTTCCAAGCTAACGTTAGTGCACTGTGCTTGTATTAAAACACAGAGAATGAGAGACTGTGGACAGAGCAGATTAAAATAAAGCATTCTACATGTCTATGGTTGTTGAACAGATGTATTGATAGTTGATTGAAGATAGATGATTGAAGTATTGTCTTTTTACTTGTGAAGGTTTTAATGCACATGTACTTACAGTAACAATCGTAGCTGTCGTCAACTCAAGTAATTAGTAAGTCATCTTCACTTATCTGCCTCAGCCGCAACTGGCCATTGTGTGTGTGCACACGCATATGTGTATGTATGAGCCGACACAGCGACCAGGTAGAGGATGTAGCCTGATAAACACGACGGACTTTAGCCCTCGGAACAAAAATCCCCCATCAGATGTTGTTGTTGTAGTCAGATGCAGATTTTAGGGAAATACTCTAATATTGCAACGTTGGGCCTAGTTGGGAGCAGATTTTCAGCATTTGCACTCACACTATCAGAATAAATATACAGAACAATTAAGGGTTCATTAGCAGCGTGGATTGCTTTCATAGCAGTACAGTAAATATCATTAATAATAATCACCCAATCTATATTTAAATTTCATTGCATGTTTCCTTATTACGCAAATAAATCTAAAGTATTTTTTTTAGTTAGTTAACATTTCTTGGTGCAAGCTATTTTTCAGAACATCATCTCTAACAAATATTTTCAAAAAGTTAAGTGGACAAAATCAGCCAAATGTGGTGGGGACATTTCCCCAGCATCCCCAGTGTAAATGACACCTACGCTTCTGTCCATTGCACCAGACATGCAACCAGGGCTTGACATTAACTTTTTTGCTCACTAGCCAATGTGGCTAGTGGTTTTCCAAAGTTACTAGCCACGCAGCATTTTCACTAGACACATTTTTGTTGTTGGAAAATTGTGTTTTATATGATTAAAGTTGACAATGGCATGTGTAAATTGGCGTGCTAAAATGTACTAATATTATCATTAGCTCTGAATAGGTTGTGGGTAAAGCTCCTGTTTTTGAAAACATGCAGTCTTTTAAGATAAACACATAAAAGAGTAGCTTCTTATTGTATATACTAAAAGTGCTGCATGGGTGTAAAAGATTAATTACAAATGAAATTCATCAGAAACACTGTTTATTTTTAGTAGAAAAACGTATCTGCATTAGAAACAAAAAATCCACAATTAAGGCAAAAGGATAAAAAAAATTCAACAGGTCTTTATTTTCCAGATTATTCCCATAGAAACACATCTTCTGCTTTCCTACAGGGCATGATTACTTTTATTAAAAATAGAATGAACTCTGGAAATGTAGTTGTGATATGACAATCTGATGTGACATAAGGGCAGCCCTAGTAGTAACACCATGTCCCTTAATCAAGGTAATTTTACAGCATTTAACGACACTTTCCTCCTGCCTTTTCTCTTACTCTTGTTCTCCTTTGCACTTTATCTCCACACTCACGCACTGACTGAACGATGTGTTGATGTGTGTGCGTGCGACAAGTCGCGTGTGATGACAGAGATCATACCATCAGGTAAAAAGCAGGCGGGAGACTGACTGTCGACAGGTCTGAGGGACTGTGGCTGCCCTGTGACAGATTCAACTTTTATATTCTCGTTTAACAAAAGTCTGGAGGTCTTATTTAGTGCGCACAACCTGGTGCGGCAGTACTGCAGGAGAGAGTCAGATGCGCATGTTGTGTGGATTCTCCTGCTATTACAAAAGATTGCCATCTCTGCCGCTGGTTAAGTTGATAATTAACAGCAGGCTAAAACAGCCCTTGGTCCGACGGCCTGTCAACAGCGTCAACTTGTTTACAGTGTTGTACAAGTCATCAAATACATTATATTTTGTAAGTATTTATCCTATATGAGAACATTTGAGAAGTGCACGGTCTCCATGTAATGTGCAAGGTGCACATGCTTTTTTGACTACCATTCTCACCCAACATTGAGAAAGTACAAAAAAGACGTAACTGAAAATCTGATTTGATGCATGCATTCTACAATTACTTAGTATTTACATGAACAAAAGTTTATTTCTGGAGGAAAGAACACGAAAAACAAAACATAAAAGTTACTATAAACAGTATTTACTCCAAATGGCAAACACAGTCTGTTCAAAATGAGCTAACTAAGACAGTTAGCTCCTCACACCCAATCACACTTTCATACAAGCTTACATTAAAATAGTCTTTGAAACAGAACTTCGGTCTTGTACTTAAAAAGGGTATTTCTAGCTTAGAAAAGAAAAAGGTACAGCAGCTTTTCCAACACTGTGCAGGCAAGAGACTGGACTGCCACTTCAGGGAGGCTCCATGCACTACAAACACAGGTACCAAATGCCATATTAGCACTCACATGTGGCTAAACTTGTGCTCCTCTCTGCCACAACAACATTTCAAACTGTCAAACCTCAACTGTATACTTATTTCAGTGGAACCACACGATTGGCTTACTATGTTTCTACAGGTAAAGAAAACACGGGGTATGTCCTTGCTGTTACGTCTTTCCCCTTTGAATCTATCCAAAGGGGAAATTCATTCATTTAAGTGGCGTGTCTCTTTCCTAAATTGTCTCTGAATATTGCTACCATTTAAACTAGCAGTGTGGCAACACCAAACAACTAGCAAGCTAGAGGCAGTTGGGTAATTCCTAGCCTAGGAGGATTTACCACCAAGTAAAAAAAAAACAGTTCTGGCCTGGCTCTGCTTATTTATAAAGCTTGAAATGCGTCATCAATGTAACAAAGGAGTGTCTGATATGCACCACTTGCAAGCCTGTGCTCATAACATACAATCATTTTGTGCGAAAACATAGAAATTTGACAGACAATCAAATTAAAACATTAACGTTAACATCTGTAATAATAGGAGCAGCCGTGTCGGCTTCTGTCCAAACTGTTCATCAACCTAACCGAACACAACCGAAACTCTCTGGTGATTGCCCACTTCAAAAAGGCAGAGTGACACACACACCCACATGCACACGCACACACACACAAATTTAGGTTGTCCATGGTTGTCAACTTGCAGGTGCGTTATTCTTTATGCATATCAATAAGTTATTTGTTTAGGACAGTTTAAAAAAAAAGGCAGAGTGGAGTTGCTATTGTTCGCTGCAATGAGTTCAGTTTCACTGATGTGCATATTATTTTGCTATGGGATAACCATTTATAGGGGATTGTTTTAGTTCACACTTTTGTAGTGCTCCTAAAACTCCCTTTTGTGTCATATGTTGCATACTTCCAACCATTACTAACCATTTGAGAATCCTCATAATTAAAAAGCTGGTTCAAGCAATTTGATGCCTAAGGGTCTATGAAATATTAATTTGTGTCATGGATTCCAGTGTGATTATCTTTCTTTTGCTGTAATGCTTTCTTTCTTAGTTTTTTTTCCTTCAAATTGATAAACTCACTTTTCAACATGAAATATTGATGACCTTTTCCTTTGTGTACCACCCCCTCTGCTGCCCTCTGTTTTCAATTGAAAGGTGAGTGCTGGCTCACAGCCAGTTAGCCACTAATGGCCCTGGACAGCTTGCTTCCGGAGGGCCTTGTGGCAGGTAAGGGCTGTGTTAAAAAGCCCATTATGCTAATGCTAATTCTGCCGGGGGAGGGTGGGAAGATCTCCCCGACACTCATTAGCGGCAGCACGTAGGGGATGGAGAAGCTCTTTACTGCAACCTGAGCCTTTTCAAAGGATTTCAAATGGGATCTGAGGGAGATGTGGGCTATTCCCTTCTTAACAGGCAGAGCCTTGACAGCTCATTTCCACTATTGAATGCAACACAGATGGAATATGATTAAATTCTGGAAAATCTGTTATTGGTTGAGTTTCATAGGAACAATCACAATATCCTTTCATATTTGTAGGAGGGACATTTACCAGAAAGACTGATGATTAAATTTTTAGATTGATTATGTTACTTCCTTCTTGGGAATCCAAGTCATTGTTGTTATTATTTTTAGCAATATAAGACAGTTTTATTTTACTTTGTGAATGCAAATCCAAAGTGATATAATACAATTATTGATTATCTAGATATCTAGACACAGACAGCCATCAACACAGTATTGTTGTTTGTTACATTCTGCCTTACACACACACACACACACACACACACACAGTATATATATATATATATATATATATATATATAAACAGCTTTTTAATTATGAGGAAAGCACTAGCGAGTCTGGAGACCCCGGATAAGCGGATGAAGATGGAAATATATATATATAAGTTGCAAATTACAAATTGGGCTTCAGTTCTGTACAGCATAAGACACCCTGTGTGTTAGACCCTCAAATTGATTGCAAAAACTCCCCAGAAATCACCTTTAATGGGTAAATAAGGAAGAAAGCTCACATATTTGACATGAAGAATATGGATCTGAGATAACACAAGGTAGTTATATATGTCAGAGGTTGCACGTCTCTGGAGCAACTAGGGGTTAAGCGTCTTGCTCAGGGACACTGTCTCCCAGTCCCAGTCTGCACCATCACCATTGTTATTATATTACTGATTTGTTTCCCCAGTTACATGCAATGATTGGAAAGGTAATTGCTGCCTGGATTAGATTCCCACACTACACAAAATGTGTTGGCAACATTTTCTGTAGAGTGGGAAGCGTTTATGTACCGTACATCTCGAGTTCCAAAATGTGGCAACAGGCAAAATTCAAAGGCAAAACTCAAATATACCATTCGTACACAGGGAGAAGAGACAAGAGGTAAGGCTGAGGGAAGTATCTGTGAGGAAATTAAAAGTTCCAACATAACAGAGAGAGATGCACATTACCCAAATATGCACTTACAAAACACACACACCTAAAAATATTCACTTTCAGGGAAAACATTCATTGTAGGTGAATGTTTATAAGTGTGCACATCTCATGTTGACTACAAGAATTTAAGTGAAAAAACTGAAATGTCTAGAACTTCTCAAATATTGAAGACCCCAGTGCTTGCTTCAAATGATATGCATCTCTGAATAGTAGAGCTCTTATGTGTTACTGGATGAGTTCCAACTTTGCATCGCATAAATGTTACACGAACGAGAAATGTCAATGGTAATACGCACTGGATGGCTGCTATAACAAGACTTGCTCATTTTACAATTATTCCAAGCAGTGAGCACACCACCATCACTTATAAAAACCATGAATAAGTCAAGAGGCAACTAGCCTAAATGTCTCCTCCACTCATTTTTCCACGGCTCATGAGCAAGTGCACGAATGTGGATAGTCTGACCCCATTCTTTACTTCCCATTCTTTACTTTGAGTGTGCATGTGAGGTACCTATATATATAACATGACTTTCAAACTTGGCAGAGGTCCATCTGTCTGATTCATGTAGTGTAGCTTGGCACTGGTCCCATCACATACCCAAACAGGTAGAACATGAGCCATACAACCACCTGCCTGATTGCACACACAGTCTGAAGTGATATCCCTACATGTAAGGAAAAGGGATTTGCATCGGCTCCAGAAGTGAAGATTGCATAATTTTGTGTTTACTTAATTTTCCTCCTGGTAAATTTTGTGTAAGGCTGGCTCATTGGCAAAGAATTATACGTCTATAACATTTTGAAAAACTGCCTAACATTAATAGATTTCCGCAAGGGGACCTGTCAAAATAATTTTTAGGTAATGTAGGAGATATTTGAAGTTATTTTCCCCTGCTAAACAATCTGTACCATGTTGAGAAACCATCTATTTTTGTAAACAAAGCGTCTGCCCCAGGGGCACTGGGAGGCGCAGGGAGGATGGTCTGTTCTCCCTTGCTTTGATTTCTTTAACTCACAGACAGCATTTCAGCTAAACTTCAGCTCAGGTAAATATTCTTTCAACTTCAAATATGTTCCATTTTTTTATTGAAGTATGTGTTGCAATGCACGTCATATCTAATACTGAACAGGCCATTTTTGAAGTAGCATCATTCTTAAACCACTTTCCACGGTATCACATAAAGGTAACATGGAACATATACATTCATACAACATATATTTAAAATGGGCAACCATTTAAACTCTAAAGTTATTCAATAATAGTATGTTTTTTGTACCTTTATGACCCAATTAGAATCAAAATCCCCAAACCGTCTTTTCACAGACAGTCTTCATAGGAATGGTCAGTATGCTCATCAATGTGTTCCCCATGTGAAAGTCATCTTGTATTCAGGTATAGGTCCATTAAACCCAAATTATAAAATACAATTACCATAGTGGTGTCAAGTCATGGAACGTTTTTGATATTTCAGTCTTAGATTCCCAAACAACTTCCCAAAGAATCTTGTGTTTAAAGTGTTAATAACATATATTTGAACTCAATTGTAATCTGGCTTTCTAGAAGCAATGTCCGGGTTGGTCAGGATAATCCACAGACCTTGCTGTAAATTGTTTTCATATGCCATTGACTTTATAAGGGTACTGCAATAACATGACACATGACGGTGTGACTTCAATCCCAATGATTTCAGAGTTTGTTTTGTTATTTCAACTACATGTAGTGTAGAGGGATACTGAATGAGTCAAAAGCAAAAAAAATTCAATTGGCATCCAGAACTAGATGTGAAAATTGCTAAAGGGGGATGTCAGCAATCCTGCCAACTCAGTGATTTTGTCAGCTTGGCAGCTACTCTGAAACAACCATTCAAAGATAATACGTGTACAATTCTACATTTTCTTTCACCATAAATATCCATATTTTTATAGCTAAAGAAATGCTTTTACATGTTTGATTTTTATATAATGAATTTCATTCCTAAATGGTATCAGGGTTTTTTAAAGTACTTATTGAAAAAATAAAATACTGTGAGACACCAATGTGTCCCTGAGCAAGACACTTCACCCCTAGTTGCTCCAGAGGCGTGCGACCTCTGATATATAGCCATTGTAAGTCGCTTTGGATAAAAGCGTCAGCTAAATGACTATTTTCTGAAAAATGTTTGTTTTAAAGTAGTGGTAAAAAAAGTGCTACCATACACTAAAACTTAATAATGTATGTGATAAAATGATAAAGTAAAGTATACATGTAAGTAAAATTATAAGTGCAATCAGTAGGATACAGCTCGTAGTCACATCTAGGGACAGCTGCGGGGAACCAAAACAACTCTAACACACTGGAGTTTTTAGGAATTTTTACTTTTGCATACCACAAGGTAAATGACAGTACTGAAGAGATACGACCAAACAAAGTTTAATAAAACCTACCCAGCGTTTCAAAATTCAAAACTACATAGTCGCACCGTCCGTGGTTCAATTCCTGGCCGAGGAGCTTTATAGCATGACGGAAAGTGCTCTTCATGTGGTCTCTCGACACTGTTGACTGTCAAATAAAGGCAACATGTAGCTCTCTCATCTTTCAAAGACTCCACTGATGTTCACATGGATTGTGGAGGAACTAAACTAAGAGTGCCTGGTGGGTGGAGACCTGGGAGCATTCCAGAAAAAAAACAGCTGGGCTGGCTCTGCTTGTTTAGAAAACTTGAAATGTCATTGAAGTAACAAAAGAGTGACTAGTATTGCAACACTCTGTTGCCAAGCCTCTGCTCATAACGTGCAGTATGGACATTTTCTGCAAAACATCGGACTGATTGCAACATTAATACCTGTTCTTTGGGCCCACTAAGGTTTCCCTGTTACACTTGAATAGTTGTAGTTAGCTGGTGTAACTCGAAAATATAAAGAATTAACACAAGATATTCAAAATACAATCATTTTCTAGTTAACATTTACAATGGTAAGAGTAGTCATGTAAGCGTCTGTCCAGACCCAACCAAACATTACCCAACTCTCTGATGATTGCTCACTTCAAAAAGGCAGAGCGGAGTTGAGTCAGCGTTGCCGTTGTTCTCAGCATAAGAACATGCAGTGGAACTAAGTCACAATTTGCTAAGGTCATTCAGTCACAGTAGGGTAAGTTTCTCATAACATTATGATTCAGTTGGTCTTTTCACACGGAATTTATGCATAACTCCAAATTTCAGAGCAGTGCTTTCTGGAGGTCATGTAACATGTTTGACTTTCACTCAAGAAACATGAGTTTGTGTGCAACAATTATTTGTTTTAACCATGATCAGTATCTTAAGTGCAATTTATACTTCTGCGTCAAATTGACAGCGTAGGTGACGGCGTAGGCTACGCCGTCGCCTGACGTGCACCTCCTCAAAAATGTAACTACACGTCGAGTTGACGCGGACCGTAAGCTCTGTGATTGGTCGGCTGGGTAGCCACGCAATGCCTCCGAGCCGTACCGAAATACACCGTGCTTTAAAGTAACATCTGTTGGACAACAGTTGGAAATTAGCCGTAGAGGCTAAAGCTGCATTTTTTATCAAAAGGGACTGTCCACGATATTATAAACAAATAAACTAAACATTTACTAGCGGCCAAAACGGCGGCTGTCACACAGTGAATCAATATATTTGACTGTCGCAACCCGAGCGAAATGAATCGTTTCGCTATCAGAATGTGATCCATTCGGTCGGTAACATTTGAAAAGGCTACACCAGCCGCACATTTACATTTTTACCCCCATTTACGTTAGCGGAGCGCTAAACCGGAAGTTAGCCTGCTCGGCTCAGTGGACGCTGTAGCGCTACTCCCGACTAGCATTTGGGGGTGTAATTGCAGAATGACGGACACACCTACGCACAAGTATAAATGCATGGCTACGTGCGTACGCATGTAGACCCTACGCAGGAGTATAAATTGGCCTTTACCCTGGACATACACTTGTAGTTGCCTAATCTAAACCATTCCTTAAAGGTACCCCTTGGAATTTTTTTTTTTTTTTTTTTTACCATTAGCAGCACTATGGGGCAATGTTTTTATGTGTGGGTCCCTGTTTTGTTTGTATTGTACATGCACCTGCCATTACGCAAGCATGTGGCTAGTGTGAGTCACATCCTGCAGTCAATTTCAAGGTTATTTCGCTGATCAACAGTTGATGGCATCAACACGACAACAAAAATGGCAATGTAATCACACAGCCAGTGTAGAAAAAAACTGCTAGCAAGCAAACTTGGATGTAAAAAATGCACAATTTAAATGTACTTTTTATGGTTCAGCAATGTTTTATGACAAAGGTATACATTCAACATGTTTGTTAAGCATCAAGTACATAATGCATTTTGGTGAGTAACACTAAACATAGCTTTTATCTATAAAATACTTTAAATGGCATTAATGGTCTTACTCTTTCAAAATGTTGGTGGTATGTTATCAAATAAAAAACTAATGAATGAGCCTTAAATATCTGCTACAATACAATTTGTACATTAAATTACCCTGCATTGGTACTCACTGCAGGTACACTCACACTACACATATGAGCATACATACTGTGTGTATATATATATATATATATAAAAGTGAGATCCTTTATCAAGTGTCATACTTATGTGGTATTTAGTGATGGGAAGGGTGATTCTTTATTCTCTAAATAAAAATTAAAGTTACATTTTGTTCTCTAGCAGACCGAGTAACTCCGTGGTAATTTGGTTCCTGGTAGAAACCTGCCAGGGCACTGAAGTGGAGCGGACCCAGAATAACTCCCATCAGCTGTTAGCTCTAAACACTAGCAGGACTAACGTTAACTTTGCAGTATGGCTGTGTTAACGGTATGGACAAGGAGCTGCACTGCAGTAACATTATGCTTTATTAAATGTCACATAAATAACAAAATAGCAATTTAATGTCAATCGAGTGACGGCTTTCCTGACAACTGACTTGCCTCTTATTCTTCAGCGCTGGCAGGAAGTCAGCCTGCCGAATGAACAAAACTCTGAGGACCATGTGAGTGGTGAACAAATCATTCATGTCTGCTCCTCAACCCGGTGGATTAGAGCTGTCCCCGACTAAGGATTTACATAGTCGAATCAGAATCGTCAAGTCCTGCCTATAGTCGACTGATAGTCGACTGGTCTTGTGCAGAGTTTTTGCTGTGCTGGCGACAACTGCATGCATATCGCGGTTCCTCGCGGGTCTATTTCAAGTAGCGGCTATTTAAAAACCATAAAATATTCTTTGGCTAGTTCATCAATGGAGATAAATTATCCGAAAGTCCCGTGAGGTGCGGACAACTCGGCACAACACCAGTTCGGGCTCCGTCTCTCCTGCCACCACACACACACACAAACACACACACACGCTATGCCTACACATGTGCACTGACGACCCAGGGTTAGGATTACAGTTTTGGATTTATTCACGTACTTTAAAAACATTTATTGAAAGTTTTATTCTTTTTACATATTTATTTACAGGATTAAACGTTGAAATGTATATTGTAATAGCCTGTATATTAACTTATGTAAAAACAGACGCTGAGCACCCCTATATCGCCAAAATGGCACTGCGAAGCTTTGACTGTGAGATTGACTGTTGAATCAGGCTCCGCCCATCGAAGCATCGAATCTTCGACTACTTGGAGTCAGCCCTACAGTGGACATTTATTAAATTATTAGATTTCCCTCTGTAATTGCAGCTTGCTTTTTGCATTTTGCTGCTTCAAGCCTCATCTTACTGTAATGGACACCATACAAAGCGGCCAATCTGCTTATCTGACATGCTGATTTTACTATAATAGGAACAATACATGTTGTAGTAGCATAATCATAGCAGTAAGTGCAGTGCTACAATATTACATATTGTATACACTTGGATGCAGTGGAAGACATGTTGGTAATGAGAGCTCTTGAGCTTAAATTAATTAGCAAACTATTAAGTTAATGGTGCATCTTTAATAACAAAGCAATCAACTTAATGGTGTTCAAAATGCAATAATAAAATGCAATAATAATTTATTATTATTTATTGAACAGGATTATAAACAGCAGATGTTGAGAGCTGAAAAATACATTTTTCAATTTAATGAACATCATTAGAAAGATCGTTTGATAAAAACTACAGTATATTCATGCTGTTTTAGTTTTGACAAAAAGAAGACTTAAGATCACTTGGTGTATTCTGAATATATTCCTCACAGTTAGTGTTCAGATTGCAGTAGAGCTACAATTAAAATAAGCTGGAGTCGTGCATTTACAGCAAAGCTCATATGCTACAAACTGCACCTTCAGTTTTGCCTGTTTTTCATTAAAATGCCAAACCATATCACTTTGAGCAAAACTGCATAAAAGATTTTGAAGTTTCACTAGTACTGGCTGGGCAACAACTAAAGGAGCACCAATCAATGGAGGTCAATCTCGGCACTGCAGCAAATGAAAATTTCCGATCTGATTAACATCAAAAGCACAATTTGAAGATAAGCAGCAAAGAAACCAGACATAATGGCAATGCAAAAACACCAAAGCAATAACAATTAAGTACCCCCACTCGTAATAATGGAGTCATGGCCTAGTAACAGATATAAGGTTCCATGACTATTTCTCAGTTTATGTAATTATAATCTCATTCAGTGTATTTAAATTCTTTCAGGTGTTGGGAAGTGAAGGGTATCACCTCTACTGAGTCTCTTTGAAGGGCACGGACGTGAAACAAAACAAAAGGTTAATTTATCGGGATTCCCTTTTGTTGTTTTAAAGTGGTCATATTATTCTCATTTTCAGGTTCATAGTTTTATTTAGGGGCTGTACCAGAAAAGGTTTACATGGTTTTATTTTCATCAAACACCATATTTTTGTCACCATATTTATGTGAAAATCCACATTGCTGCAGCACTTGTTTTAACCCTGCGTGTTGAATGCTCCGTTTTAGCTACAGAGTGAAGCACTTCACTTGTAATTGATCTTTGTTGGGAGTTGTACATGTGCAGTACCTAGTTAAGGACTACTAGCCTATCAGAAGCAGAGTAGGTTGGGTCCTGACAAGCTGGTAACCACAGCTTCGGCTCAGCTGAACATGTTCCCCTTACCAGGTTCGCAATCTAAACTGGAGAAAGAGTTTCAGAGTGGTAAGTTATTAAAATGTCAACCTTATAGTGGCACAAGAAGAGTCAGGAAGTCACCAAAGTCAGTACATGCAACCTCGTCTTATGCATTCTTTTATTGACGATATAAATCTATCATTGTGATACTGAGCGATAAGGCGAGTTAACGCCCCACAGATCTTATATTAAAATATACCCACAATCCTGTGATATATATGTGCATTAACAGCTTGATTCCTCATCTGAATAAAGAGGTGTCATCTGGAGGAAGAAAATGAGGGAAATCTTCAAAGAGGAGCCGTAGCTTTGAAGGTGTCGCTGGTAGCTTCAAAGAGCAACATATATGTCTCCCAGTGGGCTGGAAGCTCATAAGCGTATAATGTGAGATGCTTTGGGGGTACCTTGAGACAGGCCCTGTAACTCCCACCTATGTTTTCACCAATGCTCTCTGTGCATTGAAGTGATGAGAGTCCTGATAAGATTGTTCTTACGTAAGGAACTGCAGTTTTATGATTTTATCAGCCTTCATAAAAAACGACTTTAGCCAATGAGCTGTCGGTAAGCCTTTGTTTCACTCACAGCACATTTCAATGTCGTGTAAAAAGATACCCTCTGACATCTGCAACTTCAAAGTTCCCACCAGAGAGAAGTATAAAAAATACTTTAGAGCTGCTTAAGAGCTTTAAACAATAGCCAGTGGCTTGACACATTGAATATTCCCCTTAATCCATAAGCAGGCAGTTACAGCCATAACTTATCCAATAAAAATTTAATCAGTGCTGCCAGTGGTTCCATACCAAGAATTTCACATTGTTCAAAAAGAAGCTGCATTTGCTGCTGCATTAGGGATGCTCATTGCTTAGTGAGAACAGATGCCTGTCCAGGACTTTTGTAAAGCTCCTGTGCCAAAACCTTTTTGATTCGAAATTAAACTCATAAACTAAATGTAGCCGCAAAGACAGATACAGTGGAAGCTCCAGCGTGGATGTGCAGTGGCACATCTACTCTAGACAGCTTGAAAGTGCACTTTACTCAATCAAGAAGAGCAAATAAAGCTGCAAAAGGAGCGAGGAGATACTGTTTGTGTTGCCTCTTTTGTAAAGCTGAGAGCTATATTTCAGAAGAGTCAGAAGAGATTATTTACAGAGATCCACCAGTTGCAATTTTCTTGGCCGTTTCCAATTTACTTTTTTTTTAAATGTATGACTTGCCGATTTCGGTTTGAGCTGATTCCGATTTTCTTTCTTTCTAAGAACTATAACTCGCAGCATACGTTTTTGTAACTTTTATTTCATGGACAATGCATTCTTTCTTTCTTTATTAGGATCCTCATTAGCACCAGTATAATGATTGCCAATTCCTTGTGGGGTCTATGAAATAACTTTTCCATTATCTCCAAAACTGCACCAGGTTTCAGGACATTCTCACCTTCAAACAAATCTCAAAATAAAAAGTGCTCCAGGTTAGGCTACTGGACAGATGTTTTTGTACAAATAAAGTCCAACTGAAAATGAATTGCAGCATAACACAGCTCAGTGTTACAAACAGTGTTTCCAACTGTGTAACTGTGGTGGGGATTTTAAAGTATTTTATTTTAAAGTATTTGAAAGTACATTACCCTATTTCTAGAAGGTTATATCTTATCTCACTATTTTAATTCTACATAATTCTCCACCTTATTTTAGTGTTTACTACTAGTACCTACTTAAATCTGACAAACACACACGTCTGTCTATCCCTATATCTGTCTGCTCTGTTGACTTTATTGGTCAGCAGTTTTATAAAGTTGCCCGAAAAACACAACTCGCATTTTGGATTTTTTATTTCCTGCAAGTCTAAAATGTACATGCGCTCCACCAAATAAATACTATGTGTGTGGAAACACAGCCACCATGGTCACTGGTCATAGCCAATAAATCTGAAATCCAGCCGATTCCTGTCACCAGCCAATTGACTGGTGGACCTTTAGATTTATTTATTAGGTGGCAATATTATGGATAGATTTAACATAATGCGGAAATAATCCTTTAATGGTAAATGGTAAGAAAGTGAGGTTTAAAATGTTCTTGCTGGAAAAAAGCAGGGAAAATGTTGAGGTAGGAAGCCTTGTTTAATCGCATCTTACCTCAACAGGAAGACAACTTTAGGGAAGATTTGAGTAAAGTTCACAAGCTTATTGAGCCCATACTAAGATTATGCTACTAGCAACCTTTACGTTTTTTTCCCACTTTTTCTATTCACTCGTCTGATCCTCTTCATAACTCCTGAATATACATGAGATTGTCTTTGACGCAGGTAAACATGCTTCACAACTTGAGCTCAACAACATTTTGAGTGTGTTATAAAAACATAGTTATGTTACATCCATTAACACAATGTGAGAATGTGAGGATAATGTGATTGAACATGTTGAGATATGAGGGCTGCGTTTAAACGTCAGGCAATTCTTGAGGTGCTGGTGATGTGATATCAGTGTTCGTATGATTAGCAGATTGTTAGAGCTTTGAAAATGAGGTTTTAATGGTGATGCTGATGAGCAGTAAACACGTTAGTGAGAAAATGTTGGTTTCGTTTGTATGAAGAACATAAATTACTCTCCATTACGAGAAATAAACAGTGCAATCCAATCTTCCCCCAAAATATCTAAAATGGTATCTAATATAGATTAGATTTCATGTTATTGTGTGTCATATCTCACCACTTATAAAATTTTCTGAGAATGAGTCAACTCACTGCTTTTTCAAAGCTTCATGCCCCATCTCTGCAGAAATCATCCTAGACAATATGTCTACACAATGGGGTGTGTATCTCCCCCTCTTATGATGCGTTCACAGAAAGGCAAGATGAATTTTAAAACGTGGCCGTGATTAGTGTGAATATGTTAGGGGCAGCGTGAATTTATTTGCTTGTATGAGTTTAATACATTTCAACTTCAGCAAAGTGTGCTTATCTTGTCCCAGTAATACATCCATAGCCTCGGGCCACCTCTTTGGGAGTAGCTGCTAATGCTAAAATTAGTTCTCAAGTTGAATGCTCTATTGAAAGGTTTATTGCTTACTAGTAGTTGTGGTTTTTGCTGCCACTGGCAAAATTTTAGATAACTGCTTTGTCAAAGTTAAATGGAAGTGAAAGACTAAAGACATGTGGAGATTAAAACAAACTACTGCATTTTTCTATAGTACAAAAAGACAAGCTAGCAAGGCTGCTGAAAATTAGAACGTACACACCGCTGTACTGATTTGTGGCAAATTTCACAATAACTTCAGACTTTTACTCTTTTTTTAATCTTAACACTTCTATCATATGTCATTATCACCCTCCATTAATTTTGCTTAATTTTATGAAATAAATTTTTTAGATAATTTAAAATAAATCATACTTTAGCGTATCTTGCATCAGACGTTATTGAAATTTTTTTCTGTCCATCAAGATCATTGCATGATTTTTCCAGCTGAACATAAAACAAGAACAATGAAAATACTGGATATTTAATAAGGAACCTACGCAGAGGCAATATCCCATATTACACAGAAAAGTCATTACTATCCTCATCTTGACATACATTAATTCCACACTGAGATTGATAGGAAACCCTCGGGCAGACTTAGATTACAAGGGCACCATCCTGTGAAATCCCCAAACCAATATCACATTTTAATTTGACATGTTTGGTGTGAGATCTACATTCGTAGTCCAAGCAAGACGCCTGCTAGTCACAGAAGCCAGTCCAATAACCTTTTCCTATGGATAATTACAATCTAAGCTGCTGCATTAAAGCAATGCGAAGAGCTAGTGACTGTGGCTGTACATGAGTTCCAAAATTAGAAAATGATATTTAACAAGCACTGTGTGAAGGTGGAGATGATGTAACACTGCACATGAAATATGCAATACGACACCTGAAATACTTTGTGAATTATACATTTCGCTGCAGACTTCGGAATTAGTTGCACAGTTTAGCTGTTGCTTTTGCTCCATGTATCCTGCACAAAATAAGTAGTTTTGACAAATACACATTCATTCATTATTAAGCTATTAGCAAGTCATACATGACAGGGGCATTTCATGCATAACATGAGACACTATGCTATTAAACAGCTAAAATAGGCAAAGCGGTTGGGTCAATACCAGGCAACTCGCTTCCTTCCAGTTTGTGATTAAACTCTTTGAGAGGTTTTTCATTAAATGCAAGTCCTGCATGGATATATCTGTGGAGAGAGCAGAGATGGAGGAATGAAAATTGATTTCCATCCATCCCTTTCTTGACCTTCCTACTTTTCACATGTCATTGTGACATTGCATATTGACTGACATGTTGTCAAGAGGCAACTATTTGAGAATGCCTTCCCACTTTTGGACAATGCATTTGGATAAAATGCATTGTCCATAAACATATTTGCATCACATAATGCATGCCTTTACCAACACACAATGAGAGACAAATAAAGAGATGATTATTGATTGTGTGCCAACAAATATACTAACTAACCACTGTGTGCTACAGACAAAGAAAGATTCTGTAAATGATACACCTAGCACAGTAAGCCTTCAGGAACACTGGAGACTGAAATAAAAACCTTTGTAAATGAGAATGTTAGTATGCAGTATACACGATATAATGACACCTAAATCCTGGTGAAGTCAAATATTGATTGTAATTTAATCATTGAACAATCACAAAGCTGGCTTTGGTAGTTGAGCTCATACTTGAATGAATCTTGATATTTTCTATGTGGGTGTGTGCCAGAAAAAAGAACAACAGCAGGTGCTTTGCAAATACAGTCACCTAACCTACTTATGTGAAACAGCTATTCTCTCTGGTGACATTATATATCAATGATACTATCGTTTACAGTTTTCTCTGCTTGTGGCCCATTCAGGCACTGGTGCCATATTGGTGCGTAGGCAACTATGAAAGAGAGAAAGTTGCTTAAGATTCAGCTAATGTTGTTTCCCTATTTATCAGTTAGTGTATCGATTCCTTGTCATTTAGCCTTCTTTTTCATTTTGCAAATATTTCTCTTCACTGATTTCCTGAGCAGATTTGTGTGTATCGTATATCATCTGCAGTATTTGATAGTCTAATATGTGCCAAGTAGCACTGGCTGTCAAGTGCAGTTAAAATTATCTCAGACTATAAGAATGTCCTGTCCTGCTTTGTACAGGACATTTTATTTATGAATTAAAGAATGGGACTCAAATAAAATTTTAAATATATATAGTAATAGTAATCATAATGTATTAGGATTGACAGAAGAGAAATGTGTACATCTGCCCTGCCTCATCATGGAGAGAGTGTGAAGTTGAAAAAGCTGGTAGAATTCTCCGAAGCTGCGATTAAAAGAGGGGATTTTAAATGACTGTTGTTAAAACAACATATTTTTGGTTTATTCACACATACAGTACAAGTTTATGACAAAACACATCTGGCACATGAAAGCTGCAAACATTCTTACATCATTAACACGGGGTGAAATACCCTCTCAATCTGTACTGTATGTGTGAAAATTCTGTGTTTGAATTCAACACACACACACACACACACACACACATTGTTTGAACTGGTTATATAATATTGATCATTTTTCATCACTACTGTAATTACTTCACTAACCAGCGGTTTCTCTTTGTACACAAACAATTTTAACATTCAGTGACAGATTTTTCTTATATTAAAAAATTAAATATAAAAATGCAAGGCAGTTTCAGCCAAAAATGAAACTGCACTAACCTATATGATCTACTAAAGACTACCTCAGATATGCCTCTACACACACACACACACACACACACACACACACAGCAGGATGCCACAAAATTGCCAGGTAGATAAGATATATACACCCACAATAGTTCTTTACATATTAAACGTTATGTCCTTTTCATGTGATTGCTGAAGCAGAACAATACAGGACAAGAAACAGTCACAAGTGAAAATCTGTGTACTGAACCATAGTTAAACCTTTCTTGAAGAGACGGTCTGGTTTTATGCATCGCAAGAAGCTTCAATGTCAATACATCAATAGGTCAATGCTTCATTAAGGATTCATTTTCTGTTTTTGTGAACCTAATGGGGAGATTCTGTGTGTTTCAGGCATTGTAGAGCTACACTTTGATGCAGATCAGTATACACATTTGTGAAAACAAAGTACTTGATTCTTCTCTCTCATGGAGTGGTCTTTCTTGTGTGTTTACTTCAGGGTTGTAACAAAAAGCCTTCTGTGCCCCGTCTATTACTAAAAACCAGGAACACACAATGTTAAATGCAACACACGTACAACAATCAGTGATAAAAAATATGATGTTCATTGGAAAAGGTAAATAATTGCCTCACTACGTGTTGGCAATTTATACAGGCATACCATTACAAAATGAAGGTTTCTCAAGACTTACACTGGGAACATTTAAAATGTGATTCCTCTGTTCTATAAAAAGCCTTACTTCACATTTTATATGGTTAATTCCAGAGACAAGTTTAGTAATTGGCAAACATTTGCTGATCAGTAGAGAGAGGCATGTGTTTAAGCTTCAAGAATGCAAATTTCCCTGTTAGTCACACAGTGTGGATGTGTAATGACATTCCAGTGTGTAATGGAATAAATTACTCCCTTGCCTAATGATGACAATGCTACAATTCTGGGCAGATGATCAATAACAAAAGTTAAATCCTCTGATGAATGCGATGGACGTTCATTAACTTGTAGATTGGTTTAATTAACAATTTGTGTGTTAAAATCTAAATTCACTGTACGGGAAAGTAACACTAGTGTTCAGTTCAATTGAGAATACATTTCATGAGCGACTGTTTAACAACCTGTGTAATCACTTTATTAAAAACATAGACAGAATCCTAGATCAGGCCTTGCTAATCACTTACAGTACAACAGTGATTTGTTTTATAGAAGGAGTACTCTTTTTACTGCTTAAACTTTACCCTCTCATAGACATAGTATTACTTGCATTTTATTTTGCACCAGTGTCAGAATCACTTCATTGGAACAAAGCTGGCAGGTTAAGAGGTGAACCTTGTTAAAAGTTAAACAGTGGTCAAAACGTTATTTTTCTCCCTTAGTGCCCATTAAGTCAGAGTAGGGTGTGCTGAGTGCTGTCCACTTACTGTAATGTCATGTTAATTATCGCTTGGTACACAATCACACTCCAGTTCTGTCCCCTCCATTTGCCCTCCATACAGATCACTTTAGCAAATATGGATTTTATTACATTTGACAATAAAATTACTTACAGTTTTAAATGTGAGTTTTCAGATCAAATTATTACATTATAATTCAGATCATCTGGCACCCATTGGGCGAGGCCCCCAATTCTGTACCTCTCCTCGGTGTATTCAATGTCTAAATGGACTTGCTCTTCACCCTTTCTGCAAATATAAAGCGATTACAGAGCTGATGCAGGTCCACCAGAGAAGCTTCAATTGGCAAATGTACAGTTCCCTTCTGCAAAACATCTTTTGCTCAGACCGTTTTCTTTCTGTGAAATGAGCAAAGTCCTGGAATTGAAATTTGCTGCAAACTTCACCACTGCAACTACCAAATCAAAAAAAAGTACTTTTGTCTTGCTTATAAATGACAATTACAAAATTTTTGTATCTTTCTGCATACAGTTTACTTTATCTAACTCTCAATCTATTTATCTATCTATCATAAAAGCCCTTCTAGGCATGGGTGTTGCAAATTAGCATCTGCTATAAACATATTGTTTTACTTTGCTGTTCTCAGTTTGTCTATGTATTCTGTATATGCCCCTATCAAACAAACCAGAAATAAATAAGACACAGTTACTGTCTCCCTGTTTGCAAGAAAAGGTAAAGGTGGTATGCATACACAGCAGAGGTGATTGAAAAACTCACTGCCAAACTGTTATTTTAGTTTCTGTATGAGCATTGCAAACAACTTGCTGGAAACCAGTAAAGTAACTGTTTAGAAATACCATAACTTCTTTACCACATGCCACACGTTGACACTTGCCTGCTCCAGCTAGGTGAGATGACATGGAACTCCAGTGAGAAATGGCAGCTTGTATCAGTAGCTCATGCAGGTAATGAGAAATGACCTGTGTTTGTGCCAAACCATCAACTAGCATCATGCATTAACAGCACAGACATACTGTCAGCATAAAATTTCTGCTGTTTATCTGCTGCACAAGAGCACAGAATGTCCTTCATTTTGGATGTTATAATCTTAACAAACATGTATGAAAATCCTTATGTTTACCATCCAGACCTTCGATATATACACCTTAATCTAAAACACACCTTTCTATAGATTCTGTGCACAACTATCCACCACCTTATTAACACGCTTTCAAATGTGAAAGATTGGCCTGAGCTATGAAAAACAAAGCCCAGTTCCTTTCATGTGTTCTTGCATAATTGGGATGAATGAGTTGTCATTGTTAACTGAATTTATCTATGAGTCACAACGTTTAACACATGTAGTACCATACTGGAGTTAGCTAATCTATATTCCTTTAGTCTTCTTTACCTTTGCTGTCACAAGTAGAGCTAAAAATCAAACAAAACCCATTTCCTCTACATCCATAATTTCTCTTTGGATCTGCATGGGCTACAAAGCCAACACGATCACTTGTCTAACATCCATTGAGGAAAGGTGAAAAAAAAAAAAGATGCAGGCAACATGCAAACCTGGTGGGGAAGGTGATAAGGTTGTTTACCAATGTTCAGCCCATAGAGAGTATTTACATAAACCCAGAGGCACATGAAAGCTGGCCAGCTGTGCCTGCACTGAGGCTCTTACTGTGTCTTTTTGGCTTGAGACAGACAGTAATACGGTGTGCCTCAAACACTCTCCAGTATAATCTCCCCTGCCAAATGGTACAGAGTATAAACAACCCCCTGTGACCAATGGCTCTCGATCATGAATGAAAAAATCTTTTGTGCAGCAGGAAAAAAAATGCCTGGATTTTGCTTTGTCTGCAGAATTTTATTTGTCTATATATATATATACACACACACACACACACACACACACACACACTCTACAACTATACATACACACAAAGTGTGGTACCGCAGTCGACACTATTATTATAGTGTATATGAAAATGGTATGATCTAAATACATTCACTGAAGAACACCCTCTGATGTTTAAGTGTGTTGCATGTTTTTGTGCCCTGATTTTCTGCGACCCTTTGAAGATGAACCACGCTCCATAAATCTTATTATAAAAGTCTATGCAATAATCATCTTATAGCTTGTTGAGCTTGCCTCTCTGCCCACATCTTTACATCACGAAATTGTAATAAAAACCAAAAGGATGAAGTATGGCAGCACAATATTGTTCGACCAAGACAAGAGATGTTTGTGTGAAATGCATTACAATGTGTTAAATCAGTGCTGGTGAACAGAGAATTATGTAATTAGTTTTGTGTGATTTTGCAATTCATCACTGTCGAAAATAAGGACAGCTGTACACGTGCATTTGTTGATTACATTATTTATGATCAAAAACTAGCAAGTCGACAACTTTGCTAACAAAGCCAAACACAACAAAAGACATAGCAATATTACTTTCTCGTCCAGCTGTGTCCACAGAAATAATGCTGGCATCCGACTTGCTGCCTTTTATGTCACGAAGCTCTCGCCAACGTCTGGCAGCCTCTTGCTTGGTCTCTTTTCTTCTCTACTTAGCTTCCTCCGTCACGGTCCTCTTCAGTCTCTTCACCTCTGCCATTAGCTAACATTATGTCCATGGAGGCTGCTGAGCCTGGATATTTTGCCCGCTTGCCCGGCACGACAGCGGCACCGCAGGAGCATAATGTTACTTGATCAAACAAACCTAGACAGCTACCGATGCAAGACCACTCACATTACATTAACTCAGTTGATGCTTTTATCCAAAGCGTCTTACATTTGTGGAACATACAAGCATCAGCAAAGCATCAAATACAGCACGACAACTACAACTGACAATGCATACTAGTAAGAGTACTAATAAATACTAGCAAGGGCTAATAGCACTTATCGCATCAATGGGGTAAATACCTAGGGAAAGTAGTAAGAGTTAACAAAACGTGCGATCAATACAGGATAATTGTAAGGGGATAGAAGAAGAGCACAGGAAGTGCATGTTAGGTGTTATAAGAGAAAGTGTTCTCGGAAAAGATATGTTTTCAACAGCTTCTTGAAGTTAGAGAGAGACGCGCCCCTGCTCTGATGGCATGTGGTATCTTGTTCCTCAATCGTGGTGTCACAGATGAGAATGGCCGTGGCTGAAATTGCTGTGAAGTGATGACAGAGCCAGCATTCGTTGGAGGAGCGTAGTGGACGAGAAGGTACATGAAATTGTATTATGGACTTTAGATCGATTGGTGTAGACCCAGTAATTCAGTCAGGACAATGTTGCCAAAGACTGATAATGCAAAGTTATATTTGGCGGTATGGCCCTGTTCTGAGATCTCCCTGTCCATCCACGCGCCTACGTGGAAAGCCATAAAGGTAGGGAGAGCACCTCCCTGCCCGTCCATGTGCATACATGGAAAGCCCGAGGCAGAGAGCCGCAGTAAAGAACCCCGTACAGAACAGAGCAGGCATGCAATTTACATGATTAATCAGATACTAGATGGGCACTGAAGCATGGTGTTTTAAACGGGCCTGGGGCTGAAGACGGTACTGTTTATCATCAGGATGCAGCCTCTGCTGCTCTGTGTCACACACATGCACACGCACGAACAGTGGCAAGTGCAGAGATAGGTCGTGGACACGTTGAAATGAAGGTAACTCCAAGCCACTGCAGAATGTGCAACAAAACCTCAAGAGTAACAGACAACTTCGTCGATACATCTATTAAATGAGCATAACATGTAGAAGAGGTTAATTGATCCGCTCTGTCCATCTCTCTCATCCTCTTATTAAAAGCACACCGTGCCAACGCTAGCTTGGCAAAGCTAGATGTACTGCGAGCTAAATGACAGCTGTCTGAAGTCTAAATGTTAAACTTAGATTTCCATGTATCTTCAATATGCACATTGTTACCTGCACTGAATCATGCAGACGCAGAGGGAAGGAGGAAAGGAGCTAGCTTCCTGAACTGCGTCTGAGTGGCTCTATCTGCGCACAGCAACATGACGCCCATAGCGCAACAGTGCGGCGGCACATGTTAACATGTTTGATTTTATTCGGCCAAATCAATTCTCCGATATGCTTCCGATAATGATATATGCCCGTTCGGCTAATACTTATCGGATCGATAATTATTGTGCATCCCTATCAGAAACAGCCTGAAAGGTGGAGCTGGGGTGGCGGTGGGTTATGAGCTTCGCATGGGAAGCAGCGAAGACAGGCGGGTAGGCTATGGCTTAAATAGGCGCCTTGTCTGGAATTTGCCAATGAATTCTAAGAGAGGAATCAGCTGAGCTTTCAGCTGATGTGCTGCTGAAGTGTATGCTGGAATGAGCGGAGCTTGACTTTGTTGCCTGCCTGAACTAACGTTATGCTTGATTAGCTCTGTATGCAGCATTACTGACTAGAATTTGATTCGGGAGGCCATGGGTAGCCCCTGGAGGTCACTGAGTAATGGAGTGACATGCATCCTTTTGGGTTGAGGGAACCATATTGTCATTAACGTTACTACTAACGTTACAGATGTTAGAGTTATCCAGTAAGTTTGCTCACATCAACTCTAGATTCATAGCTAGCAGTTAACTTCTGTCTGTAAAACCACTGACTGACAACTTTGCCAACACAGCCATGATATCCATACTGGGAATACAGAGCTAGCTTTTTCCAAATAACTTAAATTGAACATGCTATTGTTTTTGCTTCTTGTTATAGCTTGCTGGCTGAAGAGTTTTCAATCTTACATAGTGCCAGTAACACTTGCCCCAGGCCTGAAGTGGCAGTGATGCTATTCTCGCTAATAGAAGTCAGTGTACCATCAAAATGGCTTTCAAGCTGTAATTTTTAAGATAAAAATATTACGTAATGTTGCTTTAACTTGAAGTTACTCGTAAGTCAAGTGTTTAAAGACACCTCTAAATAATTCCTCAAGTATTGGCTTGCAGTTCCCTATGATGGAACCATATTGTCAGGTATTGTTTAACAGAACCCAGCAGTAGACTTGAGACAGCAGTACGTTCAAACAATTTATTTGAAGAAGTTTCAATAAGGTAGGGGCAGGGAGAATCGGTAGTGTGGCTGGCTTAAAGGTCAGGCTGGAAAGGCAGGCAGAGCACCAAGAGATGACTGTAGCATGTGGGCCTACAGGGAAGCGGACAGGAACGAGCACTTGGGTTTGAGATTTTCCAAGATAGGAAAACCTGAGAATAGGTAAAAAATAGAAAGTAACAAAATACAAACATTCACACACTGATCTCCCAGCCTGCTGGGATTTTGTGACATGTAAGGCATTCCTATATTAGGGGTTGATACAAATCATCATGCTTAACACTGCGTCCTAACTGAATGCAAGCGCCCGACTATCGTGTTATCGGACGCTCTCTATCCACACTGGATCCATGTCATGTAAACAAACCATGTACTACCAGCTGTGTGCTCCTGATCAGATACCAGTGTTGTATTTTTTTAGGGTTGTCAGTGTTAACACGTTAAGAGCAAGTGTCGGCTCATTGTAACAGGTGGGCTGTGCTCTGTAGGACAGTTTTTAAATTAAGTCACTACATACTGTACATAACATGTACAGCCAAATGTGGAACACTGGAACACAAGGGACTGGACCCAATTGCAAACAACAGAGGCAGATCAGATGCAGTTCAATCATTTGGTTGGATTGGATTGGTTTCTACTGAACTACATTCCCTGTTCCAAAGGAATCATAGGGGCATAAACCAAATCCAAATTCAACGGTAACAACCAAAGCTATCTCCAGGCAAACTAAAAGCCCTCCAGGATTTGCTGACACAACATAATATAGTTATAAAACCTGCAGACAGAGGGTCAGCCATGTTGATCATGGACACGATAGATGACGATCCTACTTGGTCAATTGTTTCCCTAATTGGAAGAAACAGCTGTCAACGTGCACAACTCCAGGGGCCACATTTATAACTGTTCAAAAAAAGGTCTTGAAATGTGCAAACGCAACTTTATGTGTGTGTGTGTGTGTGAGTGTGTAACCATAGCGACAAAACAATGATGCAACGTGATCTGTCTGTCAAGAACATTATCCAAAACTTTACTCCAGACAGACGGGTGTGGGAGTTTTTTACCTTTAGATGCAGAACAGGCTGTCACCTGTCACTTGAACAGACTGCTGAAAAAGACAGTTAAAAATCTGACCGCAACTTTTGTGGAACTACAGTCTGAGTTGTCTAGTACCGTTAGCAGCGTGACTGTGAAGTGGGCTCAGATAATGCTGATTGATTGGATGGAGTACATGCACTCTTAAGTTTTGTTTCAAATTACCTATAAAATGCTACTGTTAAAAACCACCAAACCAAAGCAGATTCCCAGGTTTCACGGCTACTTATACACAGGCTGACACCGTGGTTGTGACCCATCCTGCTAATGGGCATAGACAAATCTCATCAGTGCTGCGCGTGTGCGCAAGGGATTACCAGGAGCCATGTTGGCCCAGCTTGGACTTAAGGCTGCTACTAAAGGTCCGGTCTGGATAAAGTGGGACTCATGTTGGCCAAGCAATGGAAAACAGAGACTGTTGAGTCCACATCTTTACAGAAAACTGCCCTATCAACACCCCAGATCAAGCACTCGGCAGGTGGTCCATATTCTTAGGTGTCAGCACAAGACTCCAGCAGTATGAGAGGAGGTGGGCTGTTTCAAAGTGATGATGCTTGGTGCTCAAACACAGTCAAGATGGACCAAATGTCAAACTTTTTAATGTGAAGATGAAACCATATTATCATCTTGTTGTTGCTGTGGTTTTTTTATTTGCAGATGCAAATTCAAAAAATGCACTGCATATAAAGTGTGGCAAAAATCTCATTTATTATATTCAGTCTAGCTTACCATTTCATTATCATCCAAAACATTTAGCTACGCTCACACTGCTGAGCCTCTGGTGAAAGATACACAAACAGTTATTGAAAAGGGGCAGGGGAGCTAACTCCGATGTATCACGTCAGCTAAATGCATGCAGTGTGGTGCTATTTTGCACTATATGCATTATACTACCTATTTATGGTCATGTGGAATCTCAGACTGCCGAGCAACATAGATGATCAATCTCCACCTTGGTCAGGAGTGGGAATATCTTCAATAGACTACTACTCCTTTGTATATGAAAAACCACCATTTGGAAGTGAAACAGAGCAGAAAGAGCAAATAAAATATTTACCTTATCTCTAGATCAGGGGCGATTTTAGACCATTTTAGGGGTGCTTCAGGGTTTATTGTCCCTAAATGCTGACATTTGAGTTTCAATTGTTTTATAATGATCCGCGACCGGTCCAGATGCGGCCCCTATCAACTTGGACTGATCCTCATTTTTGCTGAATTCTGATTTGCTCAGTGGCGCCGATCAAAGGAGTTTACTTTCCATCTGGGGCGAGTTTAATCCAAAACCTTTTACACCGGTTTGCTACGTTTTGTCAGGGCTGAACTCAGCCAAGTTTTTGTGACAAGTGCAACAGAGAAGAGGGCGAAAGAACGTCTATCTCCCTCATTCTCCATTCTTCCTTTTACTTACTTCCTTAGCTTGTTGGCTAACAGCTGACTTGAATAACATAACGTCCAGTGCAGCTGACCTGCCGCCCAGTCGGGCATTCACACCAAGGATGGTGCAGTCAGTACCGCAGCGTTACTTGGATTAGTAACTGTAATAATGTTTTGGAAATAGTAATTATTATTCAATCATTATACTACTAGTTACTGGGAAAATGAGTAAATGTAAAATGAGAAAAGTAATAGTACAGTTCTTTAGCTAGGCCTACTGCTATAACAGTAGGCCTAGCTATGAAATTAGTTTTAATTTAATGTTAGAATTTTTGTATGTCGAATATTCAATAGAATAATAGATTATAGGTAATACATTTAATAAAGATAATTTATACTCCACAGATTCTGTGCAACCAAAATAACCCTCAAAAACTCAATCAGCAACAGAAAACTACTTCCTTAAAAGAGAAAGCAAGCACGTAACAACATTTAACTGAAAACACAAGACTGAACATTTAACTTAGGGAAACAATTTTAACACCATCCCTCCGCGGGTGGAATAAACACGAGCCTACAGCTCCACACTACTGTCTGACCCTAACTGGTCCACTGACCGCATAGGGGTCGTTTACACTTGGGACGTTGGGGACATGTCCCGACCACACGTTGAAATGGCTGATTTTGTCCACATCGATTTCTGAAAGCCTTAGTTAAATATGTTCAGAAAAACAGCACCGACAAATGTAAACTAACAAATGAAAATGAAAAAAGGTTTATTTGCACATTAAGAAAACATGCAACACAATATGGTTTTCCCGCAAATAAAAAAGACATTTCCACCATAAATTGGAGCAGAAAATGTCTCCAAAGTTCAGGAAATTACAAGTTTAATGCTCAAAACCCCCAGACACCCCCCATATATTTCTGCATCAAATATGTAATCCAAATAGTGCTAAAATCTTCTTGTCTTGTTCTCGTGCATCATCACGTCTCATGACCTAAATATATCATCACGCCCCTAATCTGAGCCCTTATGTCCCCAGCACTTTTCAACACAAAGTGACGCCCTTGACTCACTCGCTACGCTCTGCACCACCTCCTCTCTAGTAGGCCTACTAATTCTCTCCACCGATAAGTGAACACTCTGCAAGTCATTGTATGCATGCTAAATTCTCATTAGGGGCTGAGCACCCCTAAATGTCTGATCCAAGAATCGCTCCTGCAATAGATGATATAATCTGGGGCTTGTGATAGTGAATGTTTGTTGTGGAAGCTACAGTGCTTCCTATGAACTTGCAACCACACCTTCAGTACACGTTCAGTAGTTCAGTCCCTTCAGTCCCTTCAGTGCAATATCACTCTAATTGTGTATCCCACATTAGCCACCAACACTGGTGGCTAATGTGGGATCCCTATTAAAGTGACTGCACCCAATCAGCAATTAAGGCAACACTCTGATTAAGCTATTTCCATCACTGCGTTGATTAACACCATCATCTTTTGCATGACAATTATATGCATTTGTCAACCCTCTATATACTGACACTGTTTTTCAGTATTATTTTTCTAGCTGACATTGTAAATATAATTATAGTATAGATGTCTCATGTGGCCTTAGTTGACATGTGCTCATTGGCATTAAGTCTGATCACCACTGTAATTGTTTCTAGATTGATTAAGTTACATTGTCCATTAGGCATTAACTGTATATTATTTGTCTTCCCACTGAATGTTACTGCAAATATTGTAATTTTAGTTAAGAACATAATCAAACTAATCATAGCAAACCCTGGTGTTTCAGACACATTGTTTTTGTCACATTGCTGTAGCAATTGTGTGTGCATAATAAAACAGGTGTTACAATGAATGTAAAAGTGTAGTCTTACTAGTATAGAGAAATTATAAATATTTTGTCAGGTTACAATTGCCTATAATGATCTAAAAGGATAAGGCTGATGATATTCTATATGTAACCTGGCCCAACAGAGGGCTCGGCCAAACTGGATTATTCAAGAATGATCAACAACATCACCTTGGGGACTTTCACCCAAAGATTTAACTCAAGTGGGCACATTTCCTCGAAGTGTCTGCGTCTAGTTTCATAGTGGTGTTTAATGTTTCCACATTTGACAATCACAACAGACTCTGTGCAAATGAGGCCTGGTAGAGCATGTCGCAGGAAGAATAAATGCATACTTTTTTGTCCACTCATCTCAGAAGACTTGGCTTTCACTCTCATGTAATTATAATTAATAAACGCCATCTTCTTTTGTCATCTTGTGGACCTGTGCGCATCGGTCATCTTGCTTTTATATATATATATATATATATATATATATATATATATATATATATACACATATATTTCCCAGTTATCTCAAAAGGCTTCACAGTCCCAACTTTTACTCGCGGAACGGCGTTTCCATGTGTGTGTCCCCATTTCCACCTCTATTCATATGGAGACCCATAAATCATTATGTGAGTTTTGATTGTGACACTGTAAATGGTAACATTGTCAAAATGTGACACTATTTAAAGCCATACGTTTTATACAAATTTTGTTTATTGTCATATGATTACAGAAAGCTCGCTCTTACTGCTGATATTTTGATAAAATGCTTTTATATAATCATTCATATTTAGACTTTTCACACATTTGTACTTTGCATTTTCTAAAGCAGAAATTTGTAGTTTGCTGTACGTTTACAAAGTGAGATAAAAGCTGCATTTAAAATGCTTGAGCTCAATAATGGTTTGACCATTACACGGTTCAGCAGTGGTTGTATCACTCATCCAAGTAATGCAGTCTGGGGAGAAAAAAACAACTCTTGACACATTTATATAGTGCACAATGCCGTTATTATGGGGGACAAAGCACCTGTGAGGACAGGTTATGTTCAGCTGGGCATTCAATTTTCCCTTTCCTAATAAACTATAGTCTGCTGTTATGATAGTCCCAGTCCCCTGTGGGTGTTCAGTGCCTTGCCTGTGGTTTAGGTCAGCGAAATAGTCAACGATGGCTGTGGCCCTCTCAGCAGGGAGTCGAACTTTCCCACTGACACAGCAACACTGATTTTCTCCTCACTGAAGAGGTGAACTCCATTCGCTTCCTGAGTAATTACACTCATTATCTTCCCTGCTAGCTACGAATTGGGGTGGTGGTGGTAGTGGGGGGGTATGGGGGGTGGCTGCTCAATAAGGCAGAGATATTGACGTTCTGAATCTAAAGCGGAAGCTACAGAATGTAATGCAAAACTACTGAAGTGGCTAGTTTTATGGTGTCAGTAAATAAGTTATACTTACTACAATGTTTGACTGGTCTGGTGTGATACATTTGAAGACCCTATGTTTTTTAATCTGACTAATAAGCAGGAAACGTAGAGGTTGACTAATGTCTTGCCATCTCACTCCTCAGGGTGGACACAGTTTCTGCTTCAGTAGCACCAACACAGTATGAGGCCTCTAGCATAAATATTTGAATTCAACTAGTATTTACTTATGTCATTCACCATTTTCATCACCATTTCCCATTAAATGACCAGTGGGGAATATGGAGCTGGCAAAAGAGACTGAAGTGAAGCAATAAATTCCTCTTCCTGTCAGTATCCATGTTACCGTGGCTAATGCCTGACAGCCTCTGGGCCAAGAGCAAGCCGTGTTACACAAGCACTCTGCCATGGAGAGAGCTGCTTTATCATACAGTAAGCAGCAGGGAGAGAGGGAGCCACAGGAGGAGTATAGATTTATATTCTGTACATTGTTATGAGTGAACACAGATGGGGTTCTCCCTATAGGAGGATGTGATGAGAGTAGGAATTGGAATAAATGTCCCCATCTGTGGTAGATCTATGAGGTTCCTTTTCCTTTCAAGTTTCTGTGTTATATTTGCTTTTATGTTGTTAGTGGGTTTGTCCTGTGTGGCCTTGCACCTTTCTCTGACATCCTTCCATCATTGTGAATTTCACCATTCTCATTTTTTCTATTTATCTGTCAGTTCTTTTTGTCTTCTTCTTTTTTATTTATTTCAGATTTATTGTTTTCTTTATGGCTTTTTTAGGGCTGTCAGTATTAATGCGTTAATTTGCGATGAGATTAAGGGCCAAGTGTCAAATATTCTTATTTTGCACTGTCACTGGTGCTGTTACCAAAGAATCTTGGCTAAAAAGATCTTTGGCTGCTACTATTTTGACCATTTGATGCACCCTTACTTGTTGTTATGCTGCCACGGACACTTCCTAACTCCTGCTGCAGCCATGGAGATAAAAAACAACACAGTCCCGAATGACGCGTTTTACTTCTAATCAGGTTGATGCTAGCGGACTGAGGCAAAGGCATTTTGGAGAGTGCAAGTCATGCACTTTGTCGTTGTGGAGGACAATTGTTACATGCATACGTACTTAAAGCAAGTGCTGTCTCATTGCTTTCAACTGCACAACAGCTGAAAAATAATGTAGCTATGGAATATTTAGTTTGTAATGCACTTTATAATAACGTGTGTGCATTTTGTACACGCACTTCTGCTGTAGGATTTTTGAAAGCAAGCTTAAGGAAGACTATATTTCATTTACATTGTTATTATCATTGTAAATACAGACTTAAAACAGTTAAGAGATATAATAATAATAATAATAATTTGAATCATGTGATAAAACATGCGATTAATCGCGATTAACTATTGAAATTCAGCGATTAATCGCCATTAAGAAAAAAATAATCGTTTGACAGCCATACTTTTTTTACATGGTGCAATGGATGTATCTTGGTCTGAGGAATATGACTACAGAACTGCCATGGAGGTCAATAGGTCTCATCTCTTTCTATTCAACATCCTTTCACAACATTTATACATCGCATTTACATGTATGAAATACCTGCAATTATTGGCTCTTGTTTGCTTTGTTGCTCTCGGTGTAGTCATGGACTCAGACATGAATTGAAGTAGCCTCATTAAGACAATTACAAAGTCTACTATCACCTGTAGAATATATCAAGGATTAAAGGACTTAGGTCTCAGCAGGACCTGGAAAAACTTATCCATGCATTTATCTGCAGTCGTCTTGACTACTGTAACAGTGTACTTACAGGGCTCCCTAAGAAATCCATCAGACAGCTGCAGCTCGAGTCCTCACTAAGACCAAAAAAGTGGATCACATCACTCCAGTTCTGAGATCTCACATTGGCTTCCTGTATGTCAAATAATTGATTTCAAAATCCTGCTGTTGGTTTATAAAGCACTGAATGGTTTCTGATCTTCTGCCTCGTTATGAACCATCCAGACCTCTCAGGTCTGTTCTCTGTCCCCAAACTAAACATGGAGAAGCAGCGTTGTTTTTTTTTGTGCTCCATATATCTGGAACAAACTCCCAGAAAACTGCAGGTCTGCTGAAACTGTCAGTTCTTTTAAATCAAGACTGAAGACTTTTCTTTTTACCACTGCCTTTAATTAGATCAAATGTAAGGCTGTAGATTAATGTCGTGCACTGCACTGTGACTTTTACTGTTCTGTTTTACCCTGTTTCTGTTTCCTATTTAACTCTTTAAAATGTAACTTATCCTGTTTTATTTTCTATTTCACCCTTTTAAAATTTATATTTTAATGTAGTATGTTTTTTTTTTCAATTTCTCTTTGTTGGTTTTATGTTTCATGTAAAGCCCTTTGAATTGCTTTGTTGTTGAAATGTGTTTTACAAATAAACTTGCCTTGCCTTGTTATTTACACAGAGAAGGACTCAAAGTAGTTCAGTATAATAGTTATATATAATGTTGTTACAGTAGATTATGGGGTACAGTGCAGGATCACTTTGCCATTAGTTATAATTCTAGAAATAAATACTAACTGATTACATATTTTGCATCTTTCATGAAATACTTGAAAAGAATTACAGCCAAGATACAAGGCAATTAAACACTGAGGGGACAAATGCCACTCTGCGTGCTCCCTGGCACAGTTGTCATCCAGAAATAGATCTGGATCTCACTGCCTCCCTTTTCACCCCGTCAGACAAATAACAAACCTTGCCAGTTCGATCAAGCCTAACCTGGCCTGTTGCAAACAAGCAACCTCATGCAGCACAAATATTGGATATATTCCAGGTTATTGACACTGTGGGCAGGTTATCAAGTTTTGTTTGCTTAGATTACTGGCACAGTGGCAGAATATCTAGTGGAAAACAATGGAGTTTTGTAGCAGCAGTTTTTTAAAATTGAATGCAGAGTATACACTTATTCCTTTGTACTTTGACCCTGCTTCAGTTGATGATGCCACTCCTTGCCTTATATTTGGCTAACAAATGCAGAAAATGTATAAAAGGTGGTACATTCTGTCAGTTTAAAATCAATTGAAGAGCACTTCAAATATCATACTTTACACAATGGATTTAGGAAGTCAATTAACCCTTCACTAAGCCTTCCCCTTATTAATGCCTTTCAAGTTTTCCATTCTAGCGTGGCACGCATGCATCTTACAAAAATCAGCCAAGTATTATCAGGTAAAATAACCTTAAATTAAAAACATTGTGTTAGTGTTCATATTCCAAATAGTATTCAGTAACAATATTTCACTTTTAAAAGAGGAAAGGTTTGAGTTTAACAGATAAATTTGGCAAATGTAAGCCTTTTTGGGGTAACAAGTTTGGGGTTTCTGGAGTGTAAAAATTCACGAAATCCAATGAAGTGCATGACTGTACTGTTACCATACACCATGACTTGATCCAACACAAGGGATGTTTCAGTCTGCACAAAGTCCCCCCCCCCCCCCCCCCCCCCCCCCACATAATTTGTAATCCTAGAAAATAACGTAGTTAATGCCGGGGCAGGCAGCATTTTTGTTATATTTGTCAGCAATCAATAAATCAAATGCTCTGACAAAATTTTTTTAAATATAAATACCTGTGGCTGTTGCAGGACTGTAATAAGTACAGCCAATCATTTTGTTGGAGAGAAACCCTCAGCTGGGCCAGATGTCTGTAGGTATTTTCAAACACTTTTAGTTTCCATTTAATAAAATACTTGAGACCAACAGAGTTCAATGTAAAGAAGGTTTACTGAAAATTCAACACAGGTAGATGTGAATCCGAGCTGATCCCAGGAGCAACTGATCAGGCTTCGTACTACATTAATTTATCCTCTTAATATACCCTCTTACACCTGTCCTTATGTGGGCCTTATTGCAAGGTCCACCTTTCCTAACAATATTATTTACATAACTTGCTCATTTGAGATCAATTTTGCCACTAACACCCTTGGTGCAATCTGGAGAAAATGGTGTATTTTCCCTGTTTCACACCATAAAAAATAAAAGCTTTATTGCAATCAACCAAAAGACATGTTACTTGTTATTAGTGTTTCTTCAAGGGCAATAGCCATAGTACAAACTCAAGGATCAAGACAACTGTTATCAGTCCTAAATGCCCGGCTGTGAGCACTCGTGTGTGTGTGTGTATGTTTTCCTTGTTGGATGTCAGTGTGTTCCTTGTAGGAATGTCAAGGCTATATGCTGCAAGCTAAAGTTTGCACCTAATAACACACTGTTTGATGACTGAATTTGATTCTCTTACATATCAAACAATGGTTAACAAGATCCATTATACTGTATTACAGTAATGATTTGCATTTCAACCATGACTGAATGAAAGAAATTAATTGCAATGTTTGCTCCAAATGAAATGATTGGCTGGCCTACCTGCCTGTCTACCTACCTATTGTATTACCTACCTGTGCGCAGGTTCTGCCTGTCCTCTGTTTTGTGAATCTGCTATTACAGAGGCCAATATGAGACCTGATCGTTGATTAAAATGTACCTGACACAATGAACAGCTGTAAACTACTAAATCTGCTTCTTTAACCAAATAATTAAGGTTCTGGTTAAAAGAAACGTTTATAAGCTTAATTATTGATATGGTATGAATGGAAGTTTACCGGAGAATTCAACTCCTGACACTGACCAGATGCAATGAGCTAGAGAGAAGAACTATCACAACTAGGACTACAGATATTGATTATTTTAGTTATAGAATATTCTACAATGTTATTTCATTGAGTAATCTGATAAGAAACTAGTCGGAGAACAATAACAATAAACACATGGTTATACATTAACAACAAAAAATTGAGCCTTACCTTTGCTAGCCTTCATCTCGACTAGCAATCATGTAAAAACCTAACGTTACCGTCACGCTGTTTTGGGTCCGCTCTGTGGACTCGATGCGTAGAGGGGATGCTTTCTGCTCAGATGCTGAAGCATTGCTGTTGCGCTGTTGTGGTAGGCTAGTTCCTTTTTACAGTAGACACAGAGTTGTTGTTTTCTTTTAGCGTGAGATGATCCCAATACTACTTTCTCTTGCCTGTCTCTTCTTCATCCTCGCTATTTTCTCTCTCTCTTCGCCATCAATTCACGTTGTCTTCACTTGTCCACAGTGTAAGCGCGTTGTGCGACAGTAATAGTCGTCGTGCGCTGCATATAGTTATATGGATTAAATGATACATTGATGCACAGAATTTGCATGGATGCTTTTTAGTAATTGAGTTATTGAAGTTTCTCGATGAATCGTGTCAGACCCTAATCACAACTACAGAAAACCTTGTGGTTGTACAGTGGTGTTAGAGAGTTAAGTTTCTTCTCTCACAAAATATCTTTGACCAAGAGGACTTTCACGAGACAACAGATAGCTTTAATATTGCCCCGTTATCAAGTTATTCTTGGAATTGACATTAATTACCGACAACTCATATGATCTGAAGCCAGAAATGTTGATCCTATAGATCTGGACAAACATTTGCTTGGCATTTGCTTGGCTGGGATTGGATGGGAGGGGTTTAGTGAAAGGTCACTTCAGAAATCCTTTTAGACCAGTGCAGGTTCAAGTGAAGACAATTTTATTTCAACCAGGAAAGTAGGGCTGAACGATTTTGGAAAATAATCTAGTTGCGATTTTTAAAAAAAACAATATTGCGATTTAATATGCGATAAATTTTTATGCTCTTTAACTTCTGTATTATTCAAAACAGACAAGCAGTAAATGAGTTTATAGTTCGACCATCATAATATTACATCGATTAAACAAACTGTTCTTTCTCATGGGTCAGGCCTGTGTTGTGATGAAATTAGGTGATGCATGAATTGCATGAATTATGGTGGAGAAGAATTATCAAATTTTAATAATATGAGAAAGATAATTTGAGAGTCAAGTCATGGCATTAAATAATATGATATATCATCAGGTCGGCTTACCTACAGACCACAAGAAAAACTAAGTTTACCACAGTGTATTATACAGTGAGCGCTCAATACAAAACCCACAGTTCAACTGCCAATTAATGTGTCTGCAGAGTGGTTTATTCTTGGGTTTCATGTTACCAGAGTGTAATCGCAGCCTTTAGAAAATCTCGTTTTATCACATCGCGGTAATATCGCAAATTCAATTAATCGTTCAGCCCTAAAGGACAGACACATCAGGGACTGAATATGTGTCCATCTATGTATGGGGCAGTCTCTCTAATCATACTGCCACATTGCTGGCCAAAATCAATATGCGTAATTATTCTGTCTGTATGATGACAAAGCCGAGGGCTGGTTAGATCAAGAGAAATATTGTGCCTTTTCATAAGGAGCAGTTTCATAGGATTGGACAACAAAGACTATGACTGGCCAAACAATTGCATGGCATCTTTTTGCGCCAGCACAATTTATCTAAGTCAATGAAAGCCCTGTAATGTATTGATTCTGTCAGTCACTGCTACACTGTGGATAATCAATGAACAATAGCATATGAAAATGAAGGTTTTGCTTTCAGTCTATTCACCCAAAATATTAAGATGCATGTTCTTTGGTTTATGTGGGTTGGATTGCTCCCTGTGCTCCCTCACAGTGCATGCTATACCTCTATTGTTTTCACTCCATTTAGCCATGTGGTATGTGTGCTACCTCTTTCTTTTTGTCAGCAGATTTCTGGAATTTAAAGCGGCCTCTTTTTGAAGTCTGTATTGGATGTGACACATTTGGAAAGGCTCTTTTCACAAGGGTTTTTGTGAGCCCACAACCAACATCTTAGAACTGTCATTTTAAAAGAGCCTGACCCTATTGTCATCCCCACTCTATTCTCATCTACACCTGTGTTTTTCTTTCTCTTTTCCCTACATCTATTCATTTCCCCATTATGCCATCTGTCCTCCCATTTTCTCTCATCCTCTTCCCCTTTCTTCCCTCCCCTGCCATTCATTACTGTTCTCTGTGACACATACCT
The DNA here is from genome assembly GCF_014851395.1 of Micropterus salmoides. Classification (NCBI taxonomy): domain Eukaryota; kingdom Metazoa; phylum Chordata; class Actinopteri; order Centrarchiformes; family Centrarchidae; genus Micropterus; species Micropterus salmoides. The sequence goes on along the minus strand of NW_024040596.1, from coordinate 5,046,183 downwards.
GGTGGCAGTCTCTCATCCTCTATTCCATTGGGAGAAAGATAAAGCAACAAAGCACAGCATGGTTGGAGCTGTGTTTTGCTGTGTGTGCTCATTCGTTCACATTTAATCATCCACAATGGCAGTGACCATCATTCCCAATTTCCTCAGTCACTGGGCTGACACTACAGGGATAGTAAAGCTGTAGCTTTATGCATGCTGATAAAAATATTACAAGACAACAATGCCTTTCTGTCTCTCATGTCTTACTCCAGCTGTAGTTGCATTATACTTGAACAGAAAATTCATTTTCCTGAGTGTTTGAATAACAAAAATACATAAATCCCAAACCAACACATGAGCTGCTCCAATAAGTATATGAGAACTGGAAATTGCAGAGCCAGACTTTAAAAGTACAAATGTCCACACAGCCACATTATAAATTAATTTGCTACATTACGTGTTCATTGATGAAAGGACAGAATAGTTTACTTTACTTTCTGAGAGACGGGTTTGAGGAACATGGTAAATATGATTAAATATATGCTTTGGGTTAGGATGTCTGGATGGCAGTGAGGTAAAAATGTTTTCTACCTAGCTGGACACGTTGGTGGCTGTTTGTTGGTGAGAAGCATTTTTAGCTTTTTTCTTTTTTAGCCATGCTAGTGTCATGGCTCTGGGGATGGCAATGCCACCGTGAAGTTGACATTTGTGGTTTTGACTGAAATGTCTTATCTATTTGAAGGATTGCCAATAAATGAGGTACGTACATTTAAGCCCCACCTCAGGATAAAGTGCCATTTTGTTGACAGGACTGACATTCCCATCAGCCTCAGCTGGACTTTTAATTTATAAAACTCAAAAATGAGAATTACCAACTTTAACCAACTATCAACAAAAAGTTAGTATTTTTAAACATATGGTAAACTCTATATTAACTGATCAAGTCATGTAGCTCAAGGTGGCCTTGCAGCGACACAGGAATTTATTTATTATTTATTTATTAAACAACTGAGCAGCTGTGACAGTGGAATTGTAGTCGTCACACATGTGCATCAGTACATACACAAGTCACAGAGAAAAATGCTTTAGGAGTTGCAAACTTGTAGATGTTTTCTCTCCCACAAACACAACACAACAGTTACAGCTTCTCAAATTCTTCATTGCAGGCACAAAAATCCCATTCTATGAACCACAAATGAAGAAACTCATGTATTTGCTACAGTAGCTGTATTGAAAATAGTGCACACACACTCATATACAAAAAAGTGTTCAGAGACCAGAGAACCCTTTTGGCCAATGAAGGAGCTCATTTGAGTGCCTATCCTCATCTATTGTTTTTCCAACCCACTTGAGATGAAACCATGCCCACTTCCCTATGATGAAAGGCTCAGCAGTATAATGCCAACTACAGTAGCTTGGAAAATGGTGACATTGGGCATTGAGGGTGGAGGCTATATTATGTGTAGCTCTAGAATGTATTCCAGAAAGCGGGAGTGAACGCTGAGATGAGGGAAGCTCTGTCAGTATCGCTTGCCAGATCCGTTCTGCACATGCGCAAAAGTCGGTCAAAGAAGAACTAAATCTTTCAAATCATGATAACAAAATGTCTTTTAATCACTGGAGATTAAACTGTTCACTTTGATGTAATAGGAATATAATTAAGATGAAAAAGTTTATTCAATAGTACATTTTTAAATTTTTAATAATGACAACAATCTAACAAAGTAGCAACACAAAGGAGGCTAACCCTTGCTGCTAGGCCGATGCGCACAGCTGCAGGGTTAGCTGGTCGACATGCATACTGACTTTAGGTTTTGGCACACACCCCTGTGATGGTTAGGGTTAGGGTAAGGGGCTTTGGGAAGCTGTCAATGCCTTTTATACTGGCATAGCTAACTCTAACCCTTTCCCACGCTGTCAGTCATTTCTTCAACAGTGATTTTTGCTCTCACATTAAAATATTAAACTACCACACTACTAAGCTCAGTATAAACCCTCTGCATGTCCTTCTTTTTATATAACACTGTGACTCTGCACACAAGACAGCTGTCAGTTTATTAGAAAAATTCCACTAAAATGTTTATTGCACATGTGTAATCTTAGTTTAATTTGTAAAAAACGATAGCTTTAGACACGTAGCATCAATGAATAACTCCTATAATAGTGGAGATTATATGTTAATATTTCTAAGTGAGCAGGATTGTGGTGCGGCTGTACAATGGACAGGCCAGGTGTCTGCAGGGTGGACTGCTGCTGAGTTGCCCCTCCACACATAGCAAGCTTGAAAACACGATTGACACAGCCAGGACTTGGTTTTTGGCGCCGGCTTTGTGTAGCTCAGAGACAATCCAGCAGCGAAAAGCGGCTCCGGATGAGGAGTGACCCAGAGAAGCAGCAGTGTGCTCACTGGGGAAACTACAAACCAACCGCAAGAAAAACACAGATGGTGGCTTAGATGAGTCCCCCCGAATTCACTCTGAGTGAATATGATAAAGTGCTATATAAATGTAATGCATTATTATTATTACAACCAAAGCTAGACATAATATAGCCTCTGTGATTGACTCAAACTGTTAAATCATAGTCCTTCAGAACTGAGCGAATATACAGATTCAAGCAGTTGCAGTTATTGACTTGAGTTTGTGCTAGAAAAATGTTGAAATGTTTGGGTTGAGAAAATATTAGAGCTGGGCAAGTTAACACATTATCATCACATTAACGCATTAATTAATTAACGCCGACAATTGTTTTACCTCATGTTAATGCAGTTTTATGATTATTATTATTAATTTGAAAGTCCGCTGCTCACTGGCTCTGAATACACATCCAGTCAAACTATGGGTCACAGGAGGGGGCGGGGTGTTGATCAGCCTGCAAATCACCCACCCAAACAAGCAGTGACAACAAAATAGGCTACAGCTTACCTGATAGGCCATCATCTAGTTTTGCGTAGATACTCTGCCGTGTGAATTCCCTCCTGTTGATGTCCTGATAACTGTTTAGCAGTTATCAGGACATCAGTAATAGATTCTGGAAACTCACATAAAGCAAGGATCAGTCTCACTTCCAATGATTTTGGCAGCGGGTGGGTGTGTGTGTGAGGTGAGCGCGACCGTAACAGTCTGACAGGAACGCAACGGCTCCGCCTGTCAGAATACCCACGCCTCCCTTCCTACACGCTGGCCTCTCATTGAAAATTTATTACAAGTTACGTAAATCACCTCCCGTGTGAAAAAGCCCTACACTTGCTACTGAACATAGACTGTTTAAAAATTTTAGTGTGCAACTCTCACTGTATGAATGCACATACTGATTTGCAGATGTGCACATTTTTTCATACACGTCTGTGAACCCTGATTTCCATATTTATCACTTACAGTCACCACCATTGTCAGTCATCATAGGATACACTAGTGAGAGAGTTCCATCACACGCTTCATTTTGTGATTCATTGTCAGCATTGTTAGGTAGCCAGCATCTGAATGAGTCATCATTATCAGCAAGTAGAGAGCAACCGTTCCCACAGTAATCACACAGGCTTCCCTGCTGGTTGGAATTGCTAATGGAGTTTCAGGTTCCTGATTTACAACCCTCCCTATGATAAAGCCTTCCCATAATGTCTTGCTGTTCTAGATTCATGGGATTGTATTAAATGTTGAGAATGTCAAATGACAGTGTAAATGCCCCTAACTAAAGCTAATCAGGAAGGCCATTTATTACAACTAGATGTGTGTCCATTTCCTTGATTGTGCCAGATATGGAGCATGCACCCTTGGTTTAAAATATATGCTTTTGGTTTATCGACGAAAACATTTACCATGGACCATGGTCTGAATAGAGCAATTATTGGATGCTCTGTCCTCTTGCTGTTGTGAAACAGCAGTTTGAATAAGGGTCAAGATGTTGACTGTAGGTCTAACCTACAAAAAATAAAATGGTCATGTCAAGAGTACTTAGTGCACACTTTTTCTGGCATCCCTATATGTATAAGAGGCAAACAACCTGATATTGACATGGTGAGACATAACTTTCCCGCTGACCGCTCCCCCTTGACCATCAATCACCAAGACGGCCCATTTATCAAGTAGCCCATTGGTCCGGCCCCCTTGTGACACACAAACGTTTCTCCAATTTTAAATCTGATATTGATGGATCACTGCTCTAGCCTCTTGAGCCTTGTTGAGGCTGATATCCTTATTCATATGCTCACTGACTTGCCGTGGGCATAATTAAAGACACACCATTTCCATACGGGTTCAGAAAGACATTCCTCTATATGATTTGGGGAAAAAAGTGACGCTGATCAGTGTTGATTGTTGAAAAAACATAGTTCACACTTAAGCATATCAACAGATTGACAGTGAACTAAGAGGAAAGGAACTATGGGAATATGAGGGCACTCTTGTAACCTGTTACTTCATTCATTTAACCTGACATGATAACGGCTCATGGTAGCTGTATTCTTGTTGGGAGGATGAGATATTTTCTTTTCCCTAAACTAATCAGTATGTAACTATGATATTGTAATGACTGGTGAAAGGGTAGGCATTAAAGTTGTGGTATTTTACTTGCCCAAAAACAGGTTCAGTAGACAGGTGGTCAATAAACACAAAACACAAGGAAGCAACGCTGGGATGCACACAAAATTATATGAGGTAGGCTTTACAGAGCACATAGAACACATAATTGCGTGTTATGTTGTGGTCTTAGTGTCTGTGTTGTGTACACCAACCATTCATATTAAATTTTGCTTTTTAAAAATGTGTTTCTTCTGACTTTGTTAACTTGCGCCAGCTTTTCTATTATTGCACACAGATGAGGTTTCAGTTTTGTGAAATCCCTTAAAGGAAAACAGATAACAGGCCACAGCCGATATTTTTAAGCAGTTTAAGGTTTTCCCTACGTGCATTGTTACCCACAATCACAACCATCAAAAATTGAAATAAAACTCTAAATCTGTGTTGTTTCTTTCACATAAAAATCTTACCTTGAATTTGGTGTATGATTTGACTAGCAGGCTTTGTGTACAAAATAACCTCTCTCTTGACTGCCCTTGAATTTCAACTGACAGTAATTTGATCCCCACAGCTTCTGTGAGTTTACTTAAAATCTACCAATGGTAGATGCTCTGCATTAGTGTATGACAAGGCCATCCTGCAGATATCACAGGCACACCAAAGATTGGCATTACACAAGCTCATCTCAGCTCTCAAGGCTACTCATTCCTCTATGCATGATGACATCAAAGTAAAGAGCAGTGTGTCAAAATCAAACAAGCCAGACAATCAGTGAAGCAAAGAAGGAAGTGTTCTGATGTAGTTGCTGACAAGAGCTTTATCAGTTAGAAGGGGGTTCTGAATAGAACCAGTAGGTAGCCTCATTGTTTTCGTCTGCTAGACATGTCAAGTAAATAAAGCTAGAAATTAGCTTGGAATTAACAAATATTATTTTCATCTGGCATGAATTACATATTCTTGCATGTATTATAATCTGTCAACAGTACTGCAAGTTCATCTGTCTCTCTACAATGACTGACTGTAGATATTTTGATTATTTCATCCATTAGCTATAACTGTCTATCCTTTAGCTGACATTGGGCAAGAGGCGGGGTACTCCCTAGCAGGGTTGGACAGAGGACTGACAATTTTATGTCTGGACCACTAAATTAGGCTGCCCCATCTTGCATTTACCAGAATTGCCTAGAACCGTCTTGTTGTGAGGCAACAGTGCCAATCACTGCACCGTAAATTGTGTTTGTGTGTGGTTGTATTTGTGAAAACAACTAAAGTTTGGTGGACTTGTTCACTGAAAGCCCATTCAGACTGACATAGTTTAATTTGATTTTGGTCAAACCCATGTTGGGCAGTAACAGGTTACAGTAAGAACTTTCTTCAGCAACAAGTAGTGTAGGGGATCTTCTGTAAGTCGAGCCTGTGAGCACTTTTGTGTTCTGCTTCTGTGGGCATTCCACATTCTTACTGCTTTTTTATTTAGAAAAGCAGGTATGCTGCAAGTATGAAAGTTTAAGTTACACATCTTTTTTTGCTGGTTGAAAAGTCCAAGGCAATATATTTTTAAAAGGGGTACAGACAAGATGATTGGACAAAAGCCAAGCCCTAAGATTTTCTTTCTAAGGCTTGCCATTGGACAGCAGCCTTAATGGACAGGCAACATTCCAGCTCTAAGTGGTTTGACATCTTGCTGCCATAAATAAACGCTAACAGGGACGCTCTATTAGGCTAAACAAGGCTCTGTGTGTCCCTCCAAAGCCAGGAAGCGTCCTCCTAATGGTACACTAATGCCTTTATTGGATTACTCCAACATCTCCTATTCCAGTGCGTCACAACTATAGCATTCTGTTGGATTTGATGGAATGGAGATGGCCTGGGTGGGATTCATATCACCCAGGCCCAAGATGTCTTCAATTAAGAATATTTCCAGCTGAAGATTATACTCATCTCCGATTACTAAATGTAATCTTTTTGCCAACAGACACTGTGGATAGTTTGTACATTTGGAACTGATTTCATAACACGCTTAAGCTTTTAGATTTGCCAACATGCTTTTAGACTTGCCAACATATGGTCATAAGATTTACATGGCTCTCTGGATGGCTGCCTGGTATGGCAAATGAATAAGAGCACTTCACTCAGTCACTTTGGTTGAAAGTGTCCACAAAATTGCACTTATGGTTTCCATAATGTCAAAGTGTACTGAAAGTGGACACGAAAGAGAAGAGGATGAAAAGTTCAAATCTGCAAAACATTCCAGTTTTTTTTTAGAATTGGTAACACATTTCTTATTGTAATACAGTCAGCACAACAGGAGACAACATGGATTATGGAACCACTACCCAGACCCTGTGTATGCACTGTCCATTTTGCACATGTTTACATGCTATTATAAAATTTACATTCAAAAGCAACCTAACACAAATGTATGTAAATTAGACTGCTATTTTCTACATTCTGCTACATCTACATTTACTTAAAAATAAAAATCCATAAACTTCTAACAGGGACACTGAGAACCCATTTTCATTTCTAGGTGGCCTCTATGAAAGACTGGAAAGAGAACAGGTGAGTCAGAATGTTTTGTAATTTTATGGGACGATGTTTCAGCACCTCTCCAGTCACAGAGTGGTTTACAGCCCATCCTAGGAGGGTGTCACTTACCCTTCCACCTTACTCTGCATTCCTCAACCCCATAGAGGAAATCTTCACCTCACGGAGGTGGAAAATTTATGAGCCACATGATCAGATGTCTCTCTGGATTCCATAAACACTGGATGTCTGGACATCCAGGAGTATCTGCAGAAGATTTCTAGGGATAGATCAGACATACAAAAAGATTATTTCCCAGGTGTAATGCAAGAGAAGACATAAGGTGTGATTACAGATGATAATGTGTTAAAAGACAGGGTTGACTAGTACTGTTGTATTTCTATATCTGTAGCTGTCCTAGTACAAGTATATAGTGGTTATGTTTTGTACTTCATTACAATTATTGAATTACTCCATATTCATTTTGTGAACTTGGAATTACTAGAATACAGCATATTGCAGGATTTCTGATTCATGTCTGTGACATAATTGCATTAGTGCATTTTGAATGTGAAATGGATTCTTGTGCTGAGCTGCATGTCGGTAAAGAGAACTGTCTGAATAGAAAAAGTGAACTCAGTATGGAGAAATGTGTTACCATTTATAAAAAACTGTGATGCCTAATATAACATTGATTTTCATTAAAACCACACACACTTGTGCATTTTCAGAGATAAAAGACTATTATCATTTCCCCATTATTTACACTGCCCTGGAGGTTGCAAATTCTAACCTGCAGACTACGGAAGCAATTACTGTGCAAATAATGCAGATGGTGCAACAAAGTACTTAAGAAAATGGTTTTTCCATTAGACAGACACTTTGGTCTCTATAAGGCCCTTGGCTTGTGTCATCCCCTTTGAAATTACGTGTGTGCGTATGTGTGTGTGAATGCATCCACACATTTGTGTCCACACTTGGGGCTTTGTGTGTGTGCATGCACATTCACGTGTCAAAGGCTATTAGTGACCTTTCCCCAGTGTTTAAAGAGGAATATTACAAAGCTCTTGGACAGGGGCAGGACCAAATAGTTATATGTCATAATCTGGCACAATGTTTGGCTTCCAACAGATTTGGATGAACTTAATACTTTGCCACATATATTCATATATAGTATTATATATACCAACCAATATACAGAAACAGATACACAGAAAGACTAACACACACACACACACACACACATACACAAATCCCATGTGTTTTACTGTTCTCGTCTTGCATGCTTAATGCCCTGGTAATGGATCCATTGAGCGACCAGTTGAGTAGGCCTCTCACACCCGGAGGAGTTTGTTAGTGGTGGTACTCACAATGTTGAGGGGGGCAGTTGCCTTCAACATCTGCTCATCTCTCCTCATAAATCTCCCTATACTAAATATCTGTCATTCGCTCACCTCTCCATATCACCACTCAACTGTTTGAAACAATGGGGTGTACATCACTTTCAAAAGCAGAACTGTTCTCTTTCCATAATTGCTCCCTAATTCTCCAAAGGATCTTCAGAACCATGTTTTTGCTGATCTTCTTTTATGAAGTCTGAAGAAGATGGTGCCTTGTCAACTGGCTATTCTATTCTAACTGTTCCCCCAGCAGTGTAACATAACCGATAATAATAAATAACAATAACTTTATTGTATAGCACCTTTCAAAGAGGAATGGGGCTCAAAGTGCCCCACAATAAAGAAATTACATGCAACGAGTGCTTCACTAATGCATACATTATCAACTCCTCATAGCTAATGAAAATCTATTACCATATTAGAAGGCATTAGGATTGCTTTAAATGTTATGCTGCTTTCAGTTGTATCTCACACAAGCATCACCTTACAACTACTAATGGGTTCTATAGGTTTGACCACTGCTCCCTGTGGAGCACAGATTTGCACGTACTTTTGCATGACCAATGACTATAACTACACACCCTTCATAGTACAGGCTGTGTAAATCATATATGTTGTACCCTGACCCAGCATCCACTTTGGAAAATGATTACCATAATATGGTGTAATGGCAGTGAGTGCAAATACTTTTCCCCGTAGTCTGGGAAAATTAGGAGGTGAAGGATAAATTTTACAAACTAACCAAAGCCCCAGACGGGTTATTAAAATTAATAAATTGTTTCACTTTTTGATATGACATGTTATATTTGGCTTTAAATATTCACAGGAGAGAGTAACATATGGAGGTAACCACAGTCCAGTCTCTGAGCTACATTAATGCCTGTGAGGAAGCAGTACCTCTTCACTATAGGGTGGTCGTGTCCTCCACGACCCTTCCCCACCATTATGATGGAGTGGATGATTCCCTTGACAATAAAGGTGCTTACAGAAAGCAACCGCCCGGCAAAGTCACTGTTCTCTATTTTGAATTGACGGCAGCAGGGCACAGTGCTGTAGTGGCTCCAGGCTACCTCCCATACTAGTAGCAGCCTGTACACCACAGACCTCATCATGCAGCTGAACAGAGTGGGTTATAGCAAAAAATACATGATATAGCTAGCAATATGACATGATTAATGTAACACGTTTTGTCTGCTAGTAAACGAGCCATTCTACACAAATGTGCGCTTTGGGAAAGATGTCTTAAATTGTATTTCTTTTTCAAACATTTAAACTTAGACCACGCTATTACATAACTCATTGACTTTATGAATATACATAAATGACAGCTTAATGATTTTTTAAATATTTTTTGTACATTTATTGAAAGACTGCATGTACCGCCTTTTTGTCACTTGTGTTACCTTCCTACACCTTTGGCAATATTAAAGGCTTTTATGAAATATTATTTCTCAATTTCATCAGCACATGTAGTCAGAATCAAAGAAGAATAACATTAATGCAATAAATCAGGAGATTATCGGATTTATTTTAATCAGGTTTTTTTTGAAATAGTGATTGAATGATGTCTTTTTATTTGCAGTTCATGCCTGACATGAAATTATATAGGCTCCAGAACTGCTGATCTGAACTTAACACTTTTTCAGTTCCAGGGTCTCTGGAATCAGGCACATGATCTGGTAATCTCTGTACCAGTTAACATCATTACTAGGGCTTGGCCAGAAGAGCGTATTCACTCTGTTGCGATGCATGAATTTGACTTTTACTTTGTTGTTCCTCCACCTGCAGGATGATGCCATGGTAAGGCTCATCATTGTACTGCACAACAAACCACTACCCACTGTGATGCTGTTTGATGACATTACGTCCCTGTTTGATCGATTGCATCCATAGCTACAAGAGTAACCTCCTCTAGACTGTGGCATGGACAATCAAACTACCCCCCAGCAGCCAGGCAGAAACAGCTGATGTCCCTGTACATAAGGGTTGTGAGAGAAACGCTGAGGACTTTATGCATTTTCATGGTGCCTTTAATGTTGAACAGGGACACTTGATTTAAACATTCATCCTTCTTCTCAACTTCATCCTCACTCACATAGTTTAGAGTTTCACTTTGATTGTATCCTTTTGCAAATGCATCAGGGATATCTTTTCATTGATGAACTAATATGTCAGCTGTTATCTTCAGTGCAGCCCCCACGCCACCTGATGCACTCTTTTCATGGCTTGCTTCGAAGAATTTCCATGTCACTGCCGAGAAATCCCTCTGGTATGGATATCATGTTAAAGTGTTTTTGTTTTGGGTGGCAGGTCCTCGGGTTTTCCTTTTCCAGGAACTGAAGAATAGGGTGAAAATAAGCTCATATAGCTAGTGGGGCATGCCTTCTACTGGGCATTGGGGCCTGGTTTGCCAGATCAAGGACTCTGGAGGGTCACCTGCTATTCTGACCCCCCCAAAGTAGTTTTAGTAGTAGTTTTTTCAAGAATAATTTTTGATGAAATCAATGTGGATCAGGGAGTCTTTCGCAGTGAGGTGCTTTCTAAGATTCTTGTACATATTGTAGTGGGACAACAGTGTGGATTTGTGCATTTATATTAAATAAATTTGAACTACTCAAAACTATTCCCCTCTCCCTGAGAGCAGGGGGGGTTAAAGATCAACTTTCGACAGACTGCAGAAGAGACCCCAACAGAATGGGGGTGGAGGTCACTTTCTCTAAGTGCTATTCCTGAGCAGCCAGTAAAACTGGCACTTTTGATTCCGACAGCCTGATAACGCGGTGCCTGACTGTTAAACTGACAAAAGGGACATTAACCAGCGATCAGCCTATCGGAACTCTCCTTGGAGGGGGGCAGGAAACCCTAAACTGCCCCTCCACACATGCAACCGTGGCAACTATCCTTGCTCTGAGTTTCATTACCCCATCAAAGGGATACCCCCTTTACGCCTAAGTGTGACATAATCCAGGACAGCCAAACTTTAAATAAACAAAGACTGCAGTCTCCAAAGACTCAAAGCATTAACTGTTTAATTAAATCTTTTAGTTACTTGATTACGTTTGCCTCTATTTGAGTAGTTATGTTACCATGTTGTTGCTATCTGTTGTTGATATTATTGCTGAAAAGAATCTAAATAAGCGACTTTTGCTGTGTTTTTATTTTCAGCAAGATTTAGGACACTCCTTCGTCTTATGTGTAACCAATGCTTGTTCACAGTACTTTCTCACACATTTCCTTTAGAAATGATGATAAAGAAATGTCATACTATACTCTGTTAATTGCCGGCTTGAATTTAAGGCTAAATAACTAAATTCCCCAGTTCCTAAGGAAACATTGTTTGGATTAATCTAAGCTTTCCTCATTTAACCTGAGCTCCCCCAAGCGGACGAAATAAGTATTACATACCATCGTTGGAAATGCCGTTAATGTATAAATGTCACTCACTCATCGTGACCAATAATTTGACAATTGTTTCCTGTTACCAAATGCTTGACTTAGAACAGTACAACTGAGGTTTGATTGTGGAAAATATTTGATTATAATACGCGCAAATAGATTTTCTTTTCTTTTATAGACATTAAAAGTTTAGAAAGGCAGTCCCTCGGGAAACCGGAAACGCCCCCTGAGGAAACCACGCCCCAGACAACAAAAGAGCGACACACGACGTTGCCCGCTCTCTTCTCTTCTCCTCGTGCTCTGGTCTTCCGCTCTGCTCTCTGGATGCTTCGGCACGCTCTCTTCAAGCACAGCTAACAACATACCGCGGGAAACAGCAAGACTCTCCCTGGATTGTAGTTGAGTCTGGGAGGTGGCGCAGATGGAGAAGGAAACAATAGCAAGGATGTCGGAAGCACCTAATTGCGGGGATAAGGCACGCAAACCCCTGCTCCTGAGCATCCTCACCAACGCCAGATCCGTCATCCAGTATTAGCTGCAAATATCTACTTTAGCAAATGTTGTGTGATGATCATAACAGAAACCTGACTACACCCGCTGATGGATGTTGCTGTACAGCTGACGTGCAGCACCACCCATCACCATGACAAAAACAGAGACTCAGGTAAGAGCAGAGGAGGACTTTGCATCTATGTACATAATGACTGATGTACAAACAGCAAGATCATATGCATCCCTTGCTCTCCTGACCTGGAGGTAATGACTGTCATGTGCAGACCCTTCTAACTACCTAGAGAGCTTACAGTAGTGATCCTAATAGTGATACACAGCTGTCTACACCACACCAAATGCTATGTTGCTAACGTTAGCATAACTCTAGCTCATCTGCATGACAGTATAAACAAACAACAGCGTGCACATCCTGAGGGAGTTTACATTGTTGCTGGGAATTTCAATTAATAATTTCAATTCACAAATTGTAAAATGCCTTTCAGTCTGATTCGACACTCTTGAAATAGCTTAAGTTGAGGTGTGACCACCAGACAGTAAGGATGGTTATCGCTACCAGATACCTTTATGGTATCGATAGAAACAGCCCAGTATCGAGTAGAATCGAAATGTCAGTACTATAATCGATACCTAGGCATACTAATTGTAACCAGATCGCGTCAAAAAAATACGATTTGTGTGGTTTTGCTTGCAGCCAAACACGAAAGTAACACACTGAAAGAAAGAGAAGAACACGCCATTTTTCCTTATGTGCCCGCACCATAAACTGTATAAAAAAGTCCATGCTTGATTTTAACAGCTGCTCACCTTCAGCTGCGTCTCAGGCATGTTCATCACTTGTTTACCACCACCAGCTCTGGTATCATTTAACACAATTTTTATTTGCTATTCACATCACTTGTCAATGACCGATCACTGTGTTCCATCACATCAATTAAACGCTTTTGTAGCACAGCAGCGATCAGCTGATTTTACTCACGGAGCCTCCGGCTGCAGCTGCTTCAGGTGTAGTTAGTTTGATCGGCTGGATGTGCAGCCTCTTTTCCTTTGCTTCTGTACAGACTTTAGTGTGAGTGACTAGTTTAAACAGATTGCTCACTCGTTTTACACTTGTGGCTGCCGTTTTTCGAGGAGGTTTGCCACTCACCAATAAAGGAAAAAACACTTGCGGAGATCTTTCAATTCAATTTATTGATCAAAAGTTAACAAAATAATTTTCCATTGTTTACTTTTAACACACGTGTCAAAAACCTACCTTAAATTCTTTTCCCACAACATATTTGGTTACAAAACTATTTCACTCCTCTCTCATTCAAATATAAAAAACTCCCAACTGTAGTCTTTCCTGTTACAGACTGATACTACCAGTGAGGATGACCTAATTAGGAAGACGAGCAATCTGATACAATTTCCCAATACTTTTAATTGTCGCGGGGGGCTGGAGCCAATCCCAGCTGACTTGTAGAATTAAATGTGAACCTACCAGGAACCCATTATACTCCATATTGTAGAACTGAAACCTATCTGGAGTGTCCAGAAGTACACAGAACCGAGTACTTCCGATCAGCACTGAATAAGATTCCCAAGTTCCCAAGAGTCCAGATTGGTCAAAGAAATACCAGAAGACATTTTTTTTTTATGGACAGATGAAGTCAGAGTGACTCTCAGTGGACCAGATGGATGGCACGTGCCTGGATCACTGATGGACATGGCACCACTTGGAATCAGGTGCCAGCAAGGTGGAGGAGGGGTACTGTTATGCTATCATTAAGGATGAGATAGCTGGACTTTTTCAGTTGAAGAAGGTCTAAAACTCAACTCCCAAACTTACTGCCAGTTTCTGGAAGCTAATTTCTTCAAACAGTGGTACAAGAAGAAGCCTTCTGTTTTCAAGAAGGCCATGATCTTTATGCAGGACAGTTATCTATCACATGCATTCAAGTACTCCACTGCTTGGTTTGCCAGCATGGCCTCAAAGGTACCCAAATAATGACCTGACCCCCATCCTCATCTGACTTGAATCCTATTGCGAACTTGTGGGCCCTTCTGAAATGTGAGATTTACAGTGAAAACAGTGCACCTCTTTGAACAGCATTTGGGAGGCTGTGGTTGCACTGACAGACCCCATGTATGGAAGGCTCATGGCAGTTTTTGAAAAGAAGCTGGCTATATTGGCTATATATTTTTTAAGGCCAAAAATTAATTGTTACAGTTACTTTAAAAATTGAGAATAAACAACTAATTTGATAGAATGATTTTTGTAAATTAGTTGCCTAATAATTCTGCACACATATTCTCCTGAGCCAGACCAAACTTACTTTTCCTTAGTTAAGCATTCAGGTTTGAGGTTTAATTATATTTTCGATTGACTGAGAGCACTGTGTTTGTTCAACAATAAAATGAGGAATACAATTTGCCTAATAATTGTGCACGCAGTGTACGCTTATGACTGCACGCCTATCCACTCCACCAACACCATTATTAAATTTGCAGATGACACCACTGTGGTTGGACTCATTACCGGAGGAGATGAGTTAGTATACAGAGACGAGGTACAGAGGCTGTCAGAAGCTGATTGGTGTTCTATGAACAACCTGGCACTCAACTCAAGAAATGGTAAGTGACTACAGGAGACATAGAGTGGACCCTGCCCCAACAGGGACAGTGTGGATAGGGTTTCCCCTTTCAATTTTTTTGGAACTCACATTGCAGAGGATCTCTCCTGGTCTGTTGGTAAAAAAGACCCAGCAGTGACTGTGCTTTTTGAGAATGCTACACAGAAACAATCTAAAGGGGAAGCTGCTGGTGGCCTACCACTCCAAGATTGAAAGTGAACTGGCGTACTGCGTCACAGTCTGTATGCTGGCTGTTCAGGGGCAGACAGGAGATCTCTGCAAAGGGTCATCAAAAAAATCATCAGTTGCCCTTTGCCCTCCCTGGAAGACATCTCCAGCTCCCGGGGTCTCAGCAGAGCCAGGAAAATAACTAAGGATCCCTCCAATCCTGGTCACAACCTTTAAATATCCTGCCTCAAATGGGTCCAGCAATTCTGTCTGTTAAACTTGATCTGGTTTTATCATTAGGTTTTCCTGTTTTAAATGTTGAGCTGAATGATACTATTTATCTGATCATAAACCTGTCATCTTTACTGCCTCTCTCTCATGTCCTTTACCAAAACCTAAAATGCCAGATCGCTATGTTCGGCACTTAATTACTCCACAGCTAGGCTTTTCTCTGATGCCTTTATAACTTCGCCTTTTGCTAAACTTACAGAGACAGTGGGCACAAAGGCACAAGTCACTCTATTTAATACCACTGTCACAGACATCCTTGACACCATTTCCCTGCAAAGCTTGAGGTTTGATCTGGTATCTCACCCTCCGGTCTTGACCCATCTGAGTTAGTCCCATGGCCTGTCTGAGTTTATCGATATAGCCTCACTCATGAAGCCTACTTTTGCTCCTACAGAAACTGTCCCCTTGCGTCTTTTAAAATAGGTTTTAGATGTTGTTGCTCCTATCCTTTTGTCTATAATAAATAGCACTCTATGGATTTGCTGTTTGGTGATTCTGGAAATTGTGCTATTTTACTCTTGCTTGACCTAAGCGCGGCTTTTGACACCATTGATCATGACATCCTCCTGGATCGCCTCCAGCAAGGGTTGGTATCCAGGGCGTCGCGCTACAGTGGTTTTACTGTTGAAAGATAGAACTTTTTCTGTTAACATTGGTAACATTTCCTCTTCTTCAGAAGCAATTAAGTGCTGAGTACCACAAGGTCCAATCCTGGGGCCAATCTTATTTTCTTTGTATATGGTCCCTTGGGCTCCATTCTCCGTAAACATAATATATTATACCACTGCTATGCTGATGATACACAGCTGTACTTACCTCTGAAGCCAGGTGATTCGAAGTCCATACAGTCTATTTACAACTGTCTAAATGATATTAAGTGTTGGATAGCAATCAACTTTCTCCAACTAAATAAAAACAAGACAGAAGTAATATTATTTGGTTCCCCTAACTCAATTGAGGACTTATCAAAAATGTCCATTAATGTACAACCCTTTGCTAGGAACTTAGTTATCTTTGATTCAGCATTACAATTCGACAAACATAAAAACTCTGTTGTTAAAGGTAGCTTTTTTCATTAAAGGACCATAGCAAAACTTAAATCCATTCTCTCTGTAAAGGACCTTGAAACTGTCTTGCATGCTTTTATATCATCTCAAATTGATTACTGCAATTCCTTGTACTCTGGCATCTGTCACTCATCATTATCACGCTTGCAGCTTGTTCAAAATGCAGCTGCTAGATTGTTAACTGGTACAAGGAAGAGGGACCATATATGCTCTTCACTGGTTACCAGTCAAATATAGAATCGATTTTAAGGTGCTGTTAATTGTTTTTAAGGCATTAGATGGACTGGCCCCATCTTATATTTCAGAACTCCTAATGTTTCAACACTCCTCCAGACCCCTCAGATCATCAAACCAATCTCTCTTAGCCATCCCACAGTCTTGTATGAAAACAAAGGGTCACCGTGCCTTTTCAGTGGTGGCCCCGATACTGTGGAATAATTTACCCCTTATTATTAGATCATCCCCCACTATCCACACTTTTAAGTCTCGACTTAAAACATGTTTTTATTCTTTGGCGTTTGAGTCTGTTTAGGGGCACCTGCGCTTGTGTCTTTATTTATCTATTTGTATCTAACTGTGTTGTTTTTCTATCTTATTGCTGTATGTTATTAATTGTTTGGCCTGTTTTAATTTTTCTGGTTTTTATCTTTTTCTGTATAACTTGTCCAGCACTTTGGTCAACTCTGGTTGTGTTTAAATGTGCTTTATAAATAAACTAGACTTGACTTGCTGAGAGTTAGAGTGTTCCTCTTCCCTGATGACATCATCTCTAAGGAAATTACATCATCTGTATGGAAAAACTGTCTGACATCTTTTACAATTTCCTTCTGTGTGGTGGTTTCTTGGACTAGCTTTGTTTTTCTGATGGTTCGAGAATCACAACCGATGAGCTTCTTGCAGTACGTCTTGCTTTTATAATTTTAGATCAGCTTCTGTGATACCAGCTTTGCAAGACTTTGTTTTGACTTTGTGTCTTTATTTTTGTGACTTTTGTATTTGTGTTGTAGTGCTCCCAAAACAGCGGAGTGATATTTCAGGGCTTTTTCTGACATCATTGTTGACTCGCTGACCTTGAAGAATCTTTTGTGTTTTAACTTCTGAGCATTTGAGATTTCAACTCTACAGTCATATGTTCTGTTTTTTCACCTTTTCATATCTTGGTTTCCAACTGATGATCTCGTCTTTCAGTTTTCCTATTTTCCTTTGTTTCCTTTGTGCATCTCTCCTACTTTTTCACCCCCTTGTTGTAGTTGTCTGTAAAACAAAAATATTTTCTTGAAAAAAAGTTATTTTTTATCCTATGTCTTTCTCTCTCTCTCTGCTCTCTCGCTGTCTCTCTGTTTCACTATCCCTCTTCTCTATCTTCCTCCTTTGCATCCCTTAGCAGTCTGTAAGTTGCTAGGAAAAACACTTTTGCTCTATACATGATGGAGGGGACAAACACCTCTGTGGATTTTGGAATTCTATAATTAATTCAAAAACAAATATCGAAAAACTGATGGCTCAAGAAAGTCTAATTGTTTAAATAGCATTATTTTTTCATTTTAAAATATAAATTAATTGTAACCCTACAGTGTTTCTAAAGTGTAATGTTTCTGTAAAGGTAAGGGACAGAAAAATATGCTTCTATAGACTGACCCAAACATTGTTTATTGTCCCCCACCGCATAATCAAGCTATGAAGCTGATGTTACTCCAGTACAGTTTCTTATTATTGTTCTGTGAGTTCTCTGCTGATGAAGACATACACAGTAAAATCAGCTAGTTCTTGGAGCAGTTTCTGTGGTTGCCATGGTTACGCAGCGAGCCGCGTCGGCAAGTTGAAAAAGTTGATCCATCATAGACTCTGCAGTGGCAAAAAGCTGTGCGTGTTCACGAGAGTGGCAGCCTCCTTCCCGCTCCCTGTTGCTGTCTGAAAGCACTGTAATTGTTACTTTTCTTTGTAGCTCTTGAAAGGTGCACTGAGAAAAGATTTTAGAGATATTCTAGGTTACACATATTGTTCTCAACAAGCTAAACAATAAACTTTCATAATCAAATCACACCCTGAAAACCACAAAACCAACCTTCCCTTTCACTCAGCACTTGAATCATATCGCTGCATTTTCACTTACAGTAAAAAGGGTCAGATCAAGAAAAGCTTTATCAAAGCAAGTGTTAAAGCATGCCAACAATGTAGGTGGTAAGAACATATGATAGTTTTTTCCTTTGGCTGAGAGCAAACAATAATATTGATATTATACTAATATACTATATATATTAGTTTTGTTCCATTTAGTTTCCTTCACCGATACAGTGATAACATAATTTGATACCTATTTTTACATTATGTCACTTGACATCTTCACTCCAAACAAATTTCAGCATGTTTTCATCCAACCGGTGCCCAAAGTAGCATTTCTGTGTGTTGACAGGTACGTGTCCCACGCATACCTGTCAACCCTCACTTTTCCCCGGGATTCTCCTTTATTCTCACGCAATTATCCTGTTTAAATATTTTTCCGTAAATTCAAAAAAAACAGCAAAAAACACTGTGCATACTTGAAATGTTTGCTATAATCCGCTCCAGTGACAGGAAGTCAACGGCACCCGCCAATAAAACATGAAGAAGATTTGCGCGAGGGGTCCTGGATGGATGATGCATTGTTCTACAGAGTATTGCACTTTCTTCTGATTGGCCTGAAAGTTTCCCTTATTACATTATTACACATTGTATTTGGGACCCACTCAAGAGAAGACAGGAGACAGCAGCAGAGCAGAGAATAGTAGGAGAGCATCCTGCTGGAAGCTGAATAAGAGAATAATCAGCAGATATACGTAGTCCTCATGATAAAATCAATAAGAATTGTTTATTAAACATCTGTGTATGTAAAAACATCTTTACGGATTACAGTTATGTACAGAGTGGACCATGCATTCACTTCTGGACTGTGTTTCAGAAGTACAGCAACCATTTCTGAGAGAGTGAGTTTTCATAACGGAAAGAAAGGGCCAAAGTATCTGGTACCCTGGGGTCTTCTGAAGACTTTAGGGTAAAGTTGTCCTAAATAACTGACAGTAGACTGATGGATGTACAACAGAGCTATGGCTATTATTGGACACAAGGTGACTTCTACAGGGCTAGTTTCTCAGTCCTCTTCACAGGCGTATTCTCATATCTGGTTCATCATGTGGAATGAAGAGATGAAACCTCTGAGAGGGCTACCCATTAATGGCAAGTGAAAGATTAGCACAGAAGTTGCTGGAAAAATAAGAAGGAAGCAAAAAAATCAAGCAATCAAAGTTTAAGCCTGCAGTGGAAGGTAATGATTGGTCCTTAAGACCACTTTGAGTGATGGCAGTTTTCTAGGGCACTGGGCTGCCATTGTGATGCTGTGGGCTGGTGTTTCTCAATGGCTTGTATGCATGACAAAAAATAGCTCTTTTGAAACTTTCTTGCTCATTAGGCATCATAAGCACATTGAGGTTGGATCCTCATTGAATCATAAAATGCTTGACAGCCTGTTTTCTTTCCAAAACAGCAGTCAACAACCAACTGAATGCAATTACTCATTATAGTTTAAAGGGGACCCATTATGCTCATTCCTAGCTCTATATTTTTACTCTGGGACTCCATACAATAGCTTTGCATGATTCATAATTCCTTTTTTAAAAACCCTATTTATGTTATACTGGCCCTTTATGCAGCCCCTCGGTTCATCCTCTGTCTGAAACAAGCCATTAAAGTCTCTTTAGGCTTCCCTCCCTAAAAGCCCACTTTCTTCTGATTGGCAAATTTCCTGAAGCCCTGCCCAGCAGATTCAATTCAATTCTTCATTAATACCTAGGCTGGTATTGCTGACACCAACACCAATACCGATACTTTTAACAACATCATCATGGTACTCAGTCTTGAGACTTAATCTCAGATGTTTAGCAAGCTGTATGGTGTTGCCACAGTATTTTACCGTCTTTGCACACACTCAAACTCACAGTGTCATTATTATCTTCACAGCTAATCTACAGCCAGACATAACTCTTTTTACGGTCAGCCATAGTATTCAGCCTTCTCTGTGCAGCTAGCAGCCCTATTAGCTTAGCTGACTGCCCAGACTGGGAGCCAAGAGTACTAGCTGCACTAACTTTCAGACAGACTGAGCAGAAAAGAAGGGACAGCATTATAGGTCCCTTTTAACTTAACCTTTTCAAATATAAAGATTCTCTTAATGTGCATGACAGAAATATCTAATCTTGAAAGGTTAGCAAGTAATCAACATAACTTCACTACTTTTAAGTAGTTGCAAAACAGTAAACATTATATGTATATTAATATATTATTTTAATTTTCTAACATACTAACACACACACGCTTATTGTTTTACTTCTTTTTTTACGTACTTTTTATATTTTATATATTTTTTATTATTATTTTATTTTGTATTAACACACAAACACAATTTTTGCACTTTTATTTCTTTATCTAATGAAATGTATAAAATGAATTGTCCTTATGTACTTTATACATAGCTTTGGCAATATTGTTGCTATGCATTCATGCCAATAAAGCCAATTTGAATTTGTATATTTATATATATATTTATATATAACTTTTACTGTATGTGTGGTAAATATCCATCATCATTTCACAGAGGCAAAATTTTCCCATTTTATTTGCTCTAATCCCTTGCAACGGGTCAAGAGAGGAGAGAGGAGCGAAGGGAGAGTTCAGGGAGAATAATGCCATTTCAGGATAGGCTTTATTTAATTTACTGCAGGTCGATAGAGGTTCTCCAATTGCCTCTCCCAGATTAATAAGTAACCCACACGCGCTGTCCATCACTGTCCATCTCCCATTAGGCCTCTGAAATGGGGGCCTGAATTGCCTGGCAAGGTTGACTCTGATGGAAAACACACTCTCTCACTCCTTTTCTCTCTCCATCACCATCCATTTCTCTTCCTCACTTTTCCCTTCTTGCTAGTGGGTTTCATTTAAAAGATGTACTTGCTGCAGAGCAAAACAAATCAACTGTATTCAAAACTCATAAATTCATAAATGCCTTGTGACAATGAGTGTAAAGCAAGTATCAGTAGTAGTTTTGATGGCCAGTTAGTCTATGCTTCACTTTTTTACATGACATATTGTGTCATGTTTGGCCTTAAATGGAGAAAGAGTAGTGAAAGATGGTACATTTATCCTGGACTTGCTACAGAAATCTACATAACATTTTAGTGTCCAGAAAACCTACTATCTTTGTCTGGAAATATGATGCCTGAGTCCTTAGTCCTCTGAGCCACAGTAATACCTGCATGTGGACAAAGAAGTACCTTTTCAGTACTGGGTGGCAACTCTCCTCCACAACTGTACACCTCCATTATGATGGAGTGGATGTTCTCCTTGACAGTAATTGTTATTTTTCTTGGCAGCCCTTGAAGAGTGCAGTGAAAAGAGTCCTTTTTACCCACAGAAAATGATGAATTCTGGGACAACTCGGTTACATATGGTAGCCTATCAGTTGTATTAACTAACTGTGTTACACCTTTTGCAACTCAATACCTAACTTAATTCCTAATTATGACATACAACTGTTTCTATTTGTTCTTCACATATCTTAATGAACGTCATGTGTTTGTTTTGTTGGAAATATTCCTGCAATTTAGTAATAACCTCATCAACTCTGAGCTGTAGTGGATGAAAAATATTATCTTGTTGGCAACCCCAGTGCTAAATATGACAGATGATCTCTTTTATAAACATTTGTTTAATGTCATTGGTTTATAAAATAGAATGTCAGGATGCCTTTTTTAGTCAGAACACATACAAAGAACCACAATCCATAATGAGACAATTTAGTCTATAAGCATTAATGTTAGCACATCTGTTGGAGCTGTTATTATGATAATATAATGGAATACAATTTTTAGTCTGCAACTGAACATTTAATACTATCATGACCCAGATTGCTGTTGCCCCCCCCGTGCATTTGAAAGGTGCCTTTAAAAAGTTTGCACCATTGTGGAGGATGGCCGCTGCAGTCTGCTTGAATTCACAGCCGTTATAATGGATTCCAATAGTGACCCAGAGTCAGTGCAAAAAATGTGCCAAAACATGTCAAAACCACCATAGCAATTTCTCAAACCACTTATCTGCTGCTCACTCTTATGTTCCATATGTTCTGAACAATCCTTGCTTTGCCAATAAATCCACTACATCTAGCAGCACTTAGTGTATTTTGCTATGTTGTTGAGAAACTATGTGTGGTTCATTTGCTGAAGTAATTTGGTCCCTTCGCCATGTCCACTTTTGAAACATCGATTTGAAATGTGCTGATACTCTGGCAGTTACGTTGAACACAATTTAAGATTATATAATAATCAATTTTTATAAAAAAAAATAGATGGCCATCAGGTGGATTTATGTTACAAGGCTAAACAATGTTTTGGCTGATGTACCAGATAATCCAGCAGAGACTGATGTTAAGGATCTGAGTGATGATAAGACATTATCTCGCACCAGCTGAGTTGAATACGGATTCTACTTCAGAGATGGAGAGACAGAGAAAAACATAAAACAACAGAGGTGATAGTTTTTACTTGAGTTTGTCCTCAACAGGAAAACAACAGCACTGGTCATTTGTTCAAGTGCTTAAAATGGTCTGTATTTCCATTTTCTTCATAAGTGACCTTGTTCAGTTGTGCGAATAATGGCCGTCCTCTTTTAGTAGCAAAGGCGTTTGCCCTCTGATAAAACTCATAGGAAGAAGGCGAGGGGTAACACAATAAACACTTGAGTTTAATTTTCTGTGGTCGTCCACATGTGACAAGAACAATGTGACAGACACTTTTCTCTGTATGGAGGATGTCTAAAGTCAGTCTGATTTCACAGTAGTCTCCGTCCATCCCATTGTCATGAATGCTATATCCCAGGAACGACTACAAATTTGGCACAAATGTCCACTTGGATTCAAAGATGAAATAATTAGAATTGGGTTGTTTAGGTCAAAGGTCAAGTTCACTGTGACCTTCCAAAACACATGTTTGTCCCAACCCGTTCTCACTCCCCGACTTGTCACACATGGGTGCATGGTCAAGATCCATCGGCGTCAGTTTGTAACGCACTAGGCATCCCTATAGCGTCATAGACCAATGCAGTTGGGGAAGCCCTGTAGTCAGTTTCTGATGGTAAAGGTAGGGATATTTAACACAAAAGACTGAGGTGGTTGGGCCAGAACCCTGACTTTGAACCAGGAGAGCAGTTTTTGTGTCCCGTGTGAAACAAAAAGTCAACATTAAATATTTTTATTTAAGTTAGACAAGTTACATAAATTGTGTTAGTTATGCAAGTGACATTAGTTAACTTTTGTGTTAACTGACCCAATTTAATTAATTTAACCCAAACCATGATCTTTTCTTAACCAAGTAGTTTTGTCGCTTAAACTAACCAAGTACTTTTCATGCCTAGATCTAACCAATTGCAACACTTTTATTTTGAAAGTCTAAGCGGATGTTGCATATTTTTTGGTACTAAGGGTTGCTAACTTGACCGCGGATCCATAAAAGTCTACAAATGACTCTAAAAAAGGGTACCCAGGGTGTTAACAAGCGACGTCAAAGGGCCTTGACCAAGAGTCAACATGTGACGAGTCGGGAGTGAGAACATGTTGTTTGGCCATAACTCAAGAACTGATGACTGGATTAACTGTACAATGGGGTGGTGATGGCGCAATGGATAAGACACTGCCTTTGGTGTGAGAGACCCGGATTCAATTCCCTACTGTGACCCATCCACCATTGTGTTCCTGAGCAAGACACTTAACCCCTAGTTGCTCCAGAGGCATGTGACCTCTGGCATGTATACCAATTGTAAGTCGCTTTTGATAAAAGCGTCAGCTAAATGAATAAATGTAATGTATTTCACAGTTGGCCAGAAAATTTATTTTTCATACAGTATGACTCGAAGGTCAGCTTCACTGTGACCTCAAAATGACCTGGATGCGCACGTTTTTGGTCATAACTCAAGAATTGATGTGATAACTATGATTGCACACATTTCACACAGATGTTTAATGGGATACAACGATGAAATGATGACATTTTCGTACCCAAAAAGTCAAAGGTCAACTTCACTGTCACATCATTATGTCCCTGGAAAATGTTTTTCATTATTCCATTATTCCACATCGGACACTTAATAGGTTACACTTTTGACTCAAAGGTCATTGTGACCTTAAAATAGGTTTTTAGTCATAATTTATGAATGAATTGGGGCGATTCCAGATTTCACAAACATGTTGACTGGTAATTAAGGATATGTACCTGTTTTGTTAGTACATCTAGGATAATCCTTCATTAATCAGTTGAACAATGTGTATTCACTGAAATCATACATCATCAAAAACTTCTATTTTGCCAAAAAATACCATTTATACATTTTATTAAATTCCTTCCAAGTATCCACTACATATATTGTATGCGTGTGGATCGACATGGATGTGAATTGCAACTTGAGTGGTTGGCATAGCCGGTAATTGTTGTTTTCTACTTGGCATCTACGATGCTCCTTCACAATGGCATTATGCAATGTGTTGGCTACTCAGTCATAAACAAATGATGCAGCAATGCGGGAGGTTCACATGTGTGATCACTTACAGTAGTTGTGCCTTGGCTTCCCTTTGCCAGTAAGAGAATGCTCCTTTTAAAAGAATGGAATCATTTCACCTGTTGTTTAAGCCTAGATTTATAGGCTATGTGGGGTCCCTCGTGGTGTTTACATATCAGTTGGGCATTTGTGAACTACCAAATCCCCTCTGTTGCCCCTTGGTTTAGAGATTTTCACATTAAGTTATTGCCATTGCACACTGTGCTCTGTTGTGGGTTTAATGCGGATGCCTGCAGAACTCAATATAAGAAATGTAATATCCTTTCTGAGACCCTGCAGATAATCAACCCAATGTATTCTAAGCTTGTAATTTGACTGTATAACACAAGAGTCCATTATTGGTAGTGAAGAAACTGTGGGAGCGAGGAATCTATTATGATTAAATAAAAGTCAGTGGGGACACAGAACAGTGTGACATTCGGAGGCTTTCTGTAAAAAGCTATAAAAGGTTATTATTGTGTTTGCATGAGCAAACATTATTTAGCTGTTTCATTAATTTGATGGTACAAAAGCAGGGGTCATTGAAATGTATGTTCTTAATGCCTGGTTCTGCATGACATTTTGTGCATGAAATGAGGCCATACTGTACAGTAGGGAGCAGATGGATTAAACACATGCATTCTTAACCAACCAAACGAAATATATTTCTTTCTCGCGGTCGAATCACAGAGATAATGAGTTACATTAACTTAGACTGTGAAAAGTAATTCACACCTAAAGGCACTCAAAAGCCACTGAACACATTGGAAGTCTTTGTATGTTTATTTGGCCAAAGTCCTCTCTTATATGATAAGATACAACTTTATTGTCAGTGCACTGAATTCATTTTGCATCCCTGTTCAAGAAATGTACACATAAAAAACACATCATACAATCATCCCACTTATACATATCACATTATATTCTTTGGTTTTTAGTTTAGCAACAGGATAGACTGATAAAAGAATTCTTCAACCTGTTGCTTTTAAATGGACGGACTCTATATCGCCGAATGGAGGGCAGAAGTTGACATTCTCTGTTTAAAACATGCAAGGAGTCAGAAGAGATCCTGTTAGCAATAATCTTAGCAC
This sequence comes from Micropterus salmoides, assembly GCF_014851395.1. Classification (NCBI taxonomy): domain Eukaryota; kingdom Metazoa; phylum Chordata; class Actinopteri; order Centrarchiformes; family Centrarchidae; genus Micropterus; species Micropterus salmoides. The sequence goes on along the minus strand of NW_024040596.1, from coordinate 5,020,010 downwards.
AAATTTGGATTTGATTATGTAGTATGAAACTATGCCAGGATACGGTTTGCAGCCAAGAAACGCACCATAAGGGACTGAAACTGATACTGATGACTTATGACTGACGTGTCACCAATCAGCTTGTTACAGACACTTGTTTAGGGAGGTTTACAATAGAAATAACCAAAATAATTTATGAAATTGGCCAAATTTATAAAATTTGACTGTAGCTTATTTATCCAGCAATCAAATTATGCACTGGTGAGTGTTGTCTGCCCAGAGGAAAACATTCATTCAGTCAACAAGGATTGACGAATGGAGTCGCAAACATTTTGCCACATTCAACTCCTTGGGATCTTTTATGATCAAGGATGTCAAAGGCCATGCTGTGTAGTTTGAAGCCACATACCCAGGGGACTGAGAAATATTGCCCTTAAATAATGCATCATTTTAGAAGAGCAAATGTTAAATACTATATACTACATGTATATAGCTTGTTTTATATAAATATTTGTACTCTACCAGGATTTGATTCAATAATGTAAAATGAAATTATGTATTTGAGGAATTCTCAAATACACAAAATTTCATTTTCAAATATTTCTTTTCAGATATTACACAGTATGTAAAGGAGGGGTGTTTTATTTATAAATTTTTGTTACAGTGAGATAAGCTTTTGCTGTTCAGTTAAATAATCATAATATTTTTACATGGGACATTTCACATATTTTGGTGTCAAAATAACTAGTAGGTACAAAATGTTGGAATCTATGTAGTAGATGGGTTCAGCCGCGAACCAGCTGCAGGGCTGCATATTTCTTCGTGGCAATTGTGGCAGTCAAAAGTACATTTACAATAGTGTGGCTCATTGATTTGTGTTTTAATAGTTTTTGGACAATGGAGCTCTATGGCACAGAGGAATAAGATATGTTAGACTTTTGCAGCCCAGACATTACTTGTTAAGATCATTTCATTTTGTTTTTAAGGGATTTGTTTAGTCTTTAGTCAGCATCTTTATGTATGTAAGCATCATCTTTTGACAATGATTTACATTTTAGATACAGAATCTCTTCTGTAGTTCAGTTTACTGTGTATGGAAGGTGATTAAAAAACAATATTAAATGTTTAAATATTAAAAGACAAACAAAAAAACTTTACTAGGTAGATCATAGGTCAAAAAAAAAAGAAAAAGTTTGACATTACCAGTATTTTAGAAATGTGGACGGATTAATTAACAAGAAGAAAAAGACCATGATCTGAAAACACATAGAGTGAAGACTGCACTGTAAGTTAGATGTTATGAGAATTCAAATGTAGCAGAACTTCCCTGTGTGTCACATTACACTCACAAAGCATTTGTTAAAATTGATCTCAAAAGGCCACCGTCTTGGCACAGAGTTTGGGAAAGGCATACTCCCAAAAACAATACTCTATGACCATCGTGCTGCTCTGTAAGGCAACAGTCTGTTAACAGCTGCTTCAACAACCGAACCTCATCTCTGTCCAGTAATCCTAAGGTCACCCATGCGTGTCCTGTCACACGCTGATCTCCTCTTGCAGATCAGCTGACCCCGCTATCTGCGATGTAACACGCACCTGCATGTACCGCCCCCTCATCCCCTATGTTACGTCCGGGAGATATCGAACACTTAATAAAACACACGCTCTTAGGCTCAAATGTCACCGTCCTAAGCAGGGCTCTGTCAATACCTCCCTGACCTTTCTCTGTGTTTAACTTTGTAGGATATCACGCTTGGCGGTACAGCAGAATGGAAGGCATACAGAGGACTCAAGCTGTGCAAGAAGGGGAGGTAGGGAGGGCATGTGAAGCACTGAAAACTAGCATGGCCTTAGGCAAGATATATAATACCTTAAATAGCAAGTCACTCTCGGCCTCAAATATTCTAATTAGAGGATGGTCAGTCATTTATTCAGAGTCTGTTAGAATCATCAGTGTAGTTGACATACCGATATGTTTAAAATCTTACCGTGCGACTTACCGAGTGATGTCAATGCCTTGTCTTTGTTATCACTTTAGAACAAATGAAATAGCAAACAAAATTCTTCCAGATTTTTTGTTTTTCTAGCAGAGTTTTAGCAGAGAATCAATTTCCAGAGAATCCAATTATCTGAAACGAAAATGAATGACTGCTTCCACCTATTTCTATGCTGCAGAAAGAAAATACAAAATGAAATAGACTCAACTGAGAAAAAGCTTATCTTTTTCTCTCTGAGATATGAAGGAGGTCTCAGTATGCTTTTTTCTGTCTCTCTTTTTGTTGGCTTGGCAACAGGCTCCTGTCAGTCAGAGTAACTTCATTCAGGCACAAAAAATGAACAGGAAGCTTGTCCAGGTGGCACGGGTCATATTGACAGCTTGTCTAAGTACATCCTGACACACTTGGGAGGAGGAAATTAATGTTGTATTAAGTCATGTTTTCACTTCTTTTCATGATTGAATGTGTGCAGTGTCTTTGTAGCGCATGACAGTTATGCAGCTGTGTTCATGTTAGAATAAAACTGCATTCATTGTCAAATAACTATCTAATTAATGCTATGCTTGTCTCAGTGTGGTATTGCATCAGCAGTGCATGAAGCCTCTGTGGAGGGAATAGTCCGTTATCTGTTCACAGAGCTGCAGATATTGAGAACGGAAAATGTTATTGATCGGTGCATCTACAGGAGGTTGAGAAGTACTATTAAAATGTCATAAGAAAGGACTAAGTATCCAAAGTACAATGACATTTGTGGTATTTGTCACCCTGTAACCATTGTTCCTAAGTTCAGCATGTCCTTTAGTTGGTTCTCATTCACTAGGCTCCCAATATCAGTTTTCCCACCTATTTCAGTCTCCTAACACTAGCCATCTTTCTGCACAGATGTTCTCAGTTTAGTCACTAGCTCCATATAAAAAGCCAACAGTACACCTTCCTTGTGTGTTGTATTGTTCCTGTTGCCACATAGCCATTTCTGCCATTTGTCTATCCTTTATAAACTGTCTCAAATGTTCAAACTCCTATTACCAGCACTGTTGAACTGTGACCAAAAGATCATAAAGCCTTTTGAAATCCCTCTGATAGTGGGAGTCATTGATTTACCTGAGGACACTAAAAAGGGCTTTTCAACCAAAACATTTAAAGTTAAAGCCTTATACTGTAGTTTGGTCAATTGATTCCATGCTGTTCCACTGCCAGGCTTCCATTACAAACACTTTGATTGGAAGCAGTAAGTGAGATAACAAGATGAAGTGTTTCCAAAGGTTCATCATGTTTTAGAAAAAAAAACTATTGTCTTCACGTACTCCTCTGTCTCTGTCATTCTTCCTGGCATCATTAAGATAGTGGAGATTATAGCAGTGTGGGATTAATGGACACCCTCCAATGTAGAACAAAGCTGGTCCAGGCACACAGGATTCCAGGTAATGAAGAAGCAGCATGAGTTATGGCTTCATGCAGAAACGGGCAGATACATTTGGAGTGCAGGAGTGGTGACTGCTGACTTATCACCCATGTGGAGATGACTGAAATCCCCAGACAATACGCTGCTTTGGTACAGTGACATCTTTCACCCCAGGGCATGTGTGCTCCTAATTTCACCTTTAAACAGTTAAGATATTTTGGGAAATGTCATTATTCACCACTCTCATATTTGTATGCTAAAGACAGTTTGTAGCTATAGTATGTTATTATGTTATCTCTGTGTTTCTATAGCCGCTTTCATAGAAAGATCCCAAAATAAATACAAAAAGAATATGCGCCAATATGCATATACTCATTCATACTAAACCTACGTTTGGGACAATAAAATCTAAATCTACTGCCACGAAACAGTTAGCTAGCTTAACATAAAGAATAGCTGTGGGGGGAAACAACTAACCAGGCTCTGTCCAAGTAAAACAAAATCTGCCTATTTCAGCAACTCTAAAGCTCACTATTTAAAGGGAGAGTAAGTGATTCAGCAAGTATTGTTGATATTTGAACTCACCTGCCACACAAATATACCCCTCCCTTCAGTGCTGCCTCCACCCCCAAAATATCAAGGTTTCTCCATAGTTTGCCCTTGCCTTGTCTTATGACTTTGTTCTGTTTATACTCTTCAGCCCCTTTCCTCTTTGGCTGTTTCTCAGCCTGCTCTCCTTCTTCACAGTGCCTGGAGTCCAGCATGTTTGAATGTGCCGGTGTATAGAACTCTCTCTCCTACTGCCCTCCTCCACCTATCACTCCTGTGTACAAGCACTAACGCCACCTGTTGCTAACTGGCAGGAACACTTTCTTTGTTTTCTATTTACAGAGCCAGGGCTGTGGTGGAAAAACTGATTTTTTGTCAGAGCACATGTGACCGCCGCGCGGTTGTTCGCTCGCGGGTCGGCTAGTTAAAAGAAACAATTAAAACTTAATTTGGACCAGTACAGTTTATGAAACCAAACCCTGTGGCCAGTCCCGGAACTGGTTCGTCACCAAGCATGTTGAACGGTAGCAGCTAGCTCAACCCAAGCAGATCCTGCCGACAACGCCAAGTGTGACCGCCCCCACGCGGCTGTTCGCCTGCGGGTCGGCTAGTTAAAAGAAACAATTAAAACTTCATTTGGGTAAGGTTCTGCTAGGGAACGGGCTGCACCGAAACAACACGAGGCTCAGACCAGTACAGTTTATGAAACCAATGCCAGTGTCTTTATTAAAAAATAGAAAACAATGAAGCACAAAAATCCCTTCATCAAAAGGCCTAAAAATAATAACAAGTGTTCATAATAAAAACTCGTAATAAAAGTCACTGGGCAAGCCTTGATCTGTCCGGTCCTCAGTAGTTGGTCTTTAAAATCCCAGTTTCCAGTCCGTCAGCCCGCCAACTCCCTTCCTCTGCAAGCAAAACATAAATCAAAACCCCAAACCACACACCCAAGCAAAACTACTGGTCTTCGTGGCGTGACATCATGGTATACATAAAAATGGGCTTTAAAATTAGGACCAGAATCAGTAGCGTACTGGCTTGTTCCTCCAAATACTAAAAATAATAAAACCCAACTAAAAATTGGAAGCTTATTCAACCAATCGCAACCAGAGAGGCGTGGGAGAGTTACTTACAGGGAAGGAGGGGGGAACGAATTCCGACCCCTCCTCGTGTCTCTGATGGCGTCCTCCCCCATGCACTTCCACAAGGGCGACACTCCAGTTACTCCGAGGAGTCTCGTCTTGGCTCCGGGCCGCTGCGTCTACCCAAAGGGTTGCTCGGCAGTGTTTGACTCGCTTCTGACGTCCACCTCGGTCCCTGTCTCGTCTCCATCGACTCTCCGCCTCACATCGTGCGTGGTGACCACTGCGTCTCTCTAGATTGCCGCCTTTGGTGCAGTTGCCGTCCTGCCGTCGGCTCTACTCTTCCCTGCTCCCATGTTCTCCCGCATCCGGGTTTCTCCCGTCTCCTTATAAAGGAGCACCTGCCCCCAGACTTCCCCCACCGGTAGCCATTCACCAGTAACGAGGGGGCGTGACCATACCAGCTCCAATCTCTCTCTTACACACACATACACACACACACGTCACCCCGGTGACACACACTCAAAACAGAGAGCTAGCGAACTTTAAGGAAATATTCACTGAATTTTACAAAAAGGGCTGAACAGCGATATCAGTTTACCCTACTTCCAGGTTTATGCTAAGCTGAGCTAACCATTTGCTGGCTATTGCTACTTATCAATCTTCCCATCTAACTCTTCCCATCTAACACAAGAAAGCAAATAAGCATATTTACCAAAGTAAACTACTCTCCTTAGATGTCAAAGTTTCCTAAAATAAATAAAAAACATCAACACAAATTACCAGGACTTTTTCATTGGGGCTATGGTTTGAAATGTCTTCCTTGGGATATAATGTTTGTATCTTAAAACATGATTTTGTAGATATTATTTCATATAAATAATTAAAGTTTGCTATTGCATTTTGCATTTATTTGACAGAGAGCAACAAAAAATATTAATATGGTAAAGTTAATGAATAAACCAGAAACATGGTGGCCATATGCAACCCCAATGTGTCCCAGACTATTTTATTCTCATTTTTGCAACTTTGCCCTTCAGCACTCTGTTGGTCTCTGTAGGCTTTCATATGGGTAAGCGTGTCTGTGTTGCCCCTGTGATGGTGACCTGTTCACACTGTCTCCCTGTCTTCCACCCAGTGCATGCTGGGAAATGGGATTAAGTGTAAAGAGAAAATGTTCTTCTATCGACACTTCTAGTCAAACTCTTTGGATACTGTTTTTCATATCAATAAGGGTATGCAGGGTTGTCTTTGTAGCACTATAGAAAACAGTAATATAACCAACAGCTAAACATACATGTCTGACATCTGACAACCACTGTGATGTTTCTCTGAATTAAATCTTGACACCACATTCTCATTAAAAAGGTTAATATGGCTGATTCCTTGTAGGTAGAGTGTTTTTGGATTATGGATTTTGAGGAATACTGCTAGTACTTTTGTGACATCACCCCCTTCCAATAATTTGGATGTGTAAAACGTGATTCATTAAAACATATAAATCCAGGAATAGGGAATTACAAGTTAAGTGTCATTAACTCTTTGATTTGATTTTATAGCTGTAATAAGATAGGAGTACTATGTCTTTATTTTTCTGACAGTTTGGGTGGGTGCTAAATATTGTACACAACACCCAACACGAGTGTTTTGACTGGACTGGAGACACATCTCACATTAACACATTATCTTCAGCACTAATGTCATTCCACTTTATAAATCACTAAAACAGTCATTACAGTGCTACATGTTCAGCCTGACATAATGCTTTTACCACTGAATTTTACTAATTACACTGAGGGAAACTAGTCAGTAAAGTTAAACTGAACTGACGAGAACTGATTAGTGTTAATTTAAAGACATTACATATTCCCCTCAGGTGAGCCCACGAATAGCCGTAGAGGGCACCAGCATGTCACATAGTATGACACAAATGAATTAATGAACTGCTTAATTAGAAGGCACCTACTGCTCATATTTGTGGGGGTGAATTCACAGTCTAGCACTCATGTGACACCTGACCGACTGTGTCTTGCTGGAACAAGCCCAGAGGAGATGGAGCGTGACTAGCTGTGACACCGTGATGTGGTGCATCATGCCAAAGGTTGTGCCCTCTCTGTCCTTGCCTGCATCACACTTGTAGACCAAAGGAGCATCTTCCTGTAGCATGTGCCATGCCACATTACACGGGCCATTGGTTTTGTCTGAGGAGCCGCTTGTTTATGTTGTCCTGTTTTTCAGCCCTTGTTTCGATCAAACTGGCATTTTTAATACCGTTGTTCATTTTCTGCAGTTTTATTTTGGTAAGTTGTACATGTTGCAAACACGTTAATCAGGATTGCTGGACATTCAGGCTGAGCAAGTTTGTCGTGTCTGTGAAATTCTAACATAAGAATTTCTTGGAAACGCTTGGAAATAATAGCTAAATATTAGCTAAATACAGAAGAATTTTCAAGTTGACTTAAAGTAAAATATTGGTAAATTATTTAAGTCCTGATGAAAGGGGAATACTTTCTTCCATTTATTTTCTTCCAAATGATTGTTATAATTTCTTTCTTACTCAAATTTCTTTAGTGTAAACATTAAAACATTATTATTTTAATATTCAAATGTTTTAAACAGCCAAAATTCTAGATTAAAATGTACTTTTAGTATTCTCCTTTAGAATGCATTCAAAAATCCCTGCTCTATAAATAATAATAAGAGACTCTTAACTGTAATTTCTTGAAATGATGTGTTATGGATGGGAAGCAGCTGGGGATACCTAGGTGTATAATATTGATGAAATTCCCATATTCACCATAGAGTCCACCACTCTAACTGTAAGTGGTTATTTAAGTTTCACGAGATGAGACTAAAATTGGATTTGACATTTCTCATGTCCCTGTATTAGCATTTCACCACCAGCTCGAACTCTGTTTTGGCAGGTCTGTTCTCCCTTCATTCTCTTTGAATAGGCCATCTGCAAATGACATCTTGTTTAATAAATTAAATCCGGATTAGACCACCCAACTGATGCAGACACATGTTCCGCATACTGTGTGTATATGAAATATTCTTTAAATTGCTTTCTACCTCATTACCGTATCACATTCTGCTATTGAATATTTTCAGATCTTACTGTTTTTAAGATGGTGGAATCTTGACTTTTTTTTCTTATTGTTTTTGCTATTGAAATCATACATTTCACACACATGGGTGCAGAGGACTGTTGTTTTTTTTCACTTTTGCAGAATAGACAAGGCTTGTTTCTAGTAATTTCAAAGTAATTACTGTGTTTCTATCAAGTCGTATGCAAACTGAGGATGAAGCTGATAATTGTCAGTGAATTCATGCCGTGAGTGAACTCTACTCCTACAAAGGATGCGCTTAACCAAACCATAAGAAATGCTATTGACTCTTACCTGATTATCTATGGTGACCATCACTGAGAAGTTCTATGGTGTTACACCAAGGTCACAGGTTTTAATCCCTGTAAAAACTGTTTTCTCAACTCATGTTGAGTAGTCATTGAGCAAGAATGTACTGTATTTTCTACATCAAGCATTATGTTTAGAATGAGTATATTGAAGTTATTAATCCAGTTTCTTGTGTGTCATAAATAGAGAAAGTATTACAACTAGGGCTGGGCACATTAACGCGTTAATTAATTAACACTGACAATTATTTTATAGTACATTAACGCAATTTAAAAAAAAATTATTATTGTTTTGAAAGTATTATTTTGCTCACTGGCTCTGAATACACATACAGTCAAACCATGGGTCACAGGAGGGGCGGGATGTTGATTAGCCTGCAAATCCCCCACCCAAACAAACAGTGGTGAGAGGCTTCGGCAGACTACGATGGATGCAGAGGGAGAAGAGAAAGACAGCGCTCAGTGAGTAAACGGCAGGCTCTCTATGAGAGTAACCAAGGCAACGTTTTCTTTGCGCTACACAGCTATAAATTTAACGTAATTAAAATTATAGGCTACATAACTTTATCTGATAGGCCTTCATCTAGTTTTACAGGGATGCTCTGCCATGCGAATTCGCTCCTTTTGATGTCCTGATAACTATTTAGTAAACAGTAATATATTCTGGAAACTCACAGTGAGGATCAGTCTCTCTTCCAATGATTTGTGCGAATTCAACTTCGGCAGTGGGCGGAGACGAAGGCAAAAACCAGCCCAAGCAAGCTGTTTCGATCAACCTTTTCTCATGTGATACTTCAAAATGTGCATCAAAAAACATTGATGGAAACATGGCTAATGTCTACAGTGAATGCTACAGGGCGGAGGTGGAGCTTTTGAAATGCTCTATGAACAGCAGCAGGCATCATTGACAGCTAGTGACAGCATGGCTTTCAGGTGAGTGTGGGAGCAGGCTCGGCAGCAAAAGAGGGAGCTGAGCACTGTACTTAGGTGCAGCACAAGTACACCTCCATAAATAAAGGGCTGTACTAGATATACTGTATGTTGCAGTGAGAAGAGCACGCCATGTGATCATACAGATGGACTGAAGTTGACTGCATGAACTAGCTCACAAACATTGCTTAATTTGTTTCAGACTGATGTTCAATGTCATGCTACTTCTAACTTTACCTCTAAAATCGAGATCCAGATAGCCAATGCTGTAGCTTAATGGATGGGGCTACTTAATGGTTGGGGCTACTATCATCAAAGAGACCACTCCCAGGATAGCAAAGTTTCTCATCAAAAGATAACCATGGTCACTCAGAATACCTTTGTGTTGATTTTCAATAACCCCATTTCCACCTTTTTTCCACTGACAGACAGACAGACAGAATAAATAACAAAGGCTAACACAATGTGTTAACTTACTGCAGTCTCCTGCATTGTAAATGTTATGGGCAAGGGCACCCCCAGGAATAAGGGGCCCTGTGTCATATCTCATCAGAGAACCTAAAAGCTTAATCTGTCTCGGTAGTTCATTTCAAGTGAGCAGTTCCATTGCACATTGACTGCCTTTATTCCAGCCATCCTCTGTTGTAATACTCTCAGATCCTTTTGCCCTTCACACCTAAGAAGAGAAAAAGTGCAGGTTAAGTCACAGTGATCATGTAGTCGAGTGCAACTTACTCCACTGAGAGTTCCCTCTCCCTCCATTTTAAATGATGTTAATGCAAATCAAGTGGGAGGGGAGGACTAAGTGCAGATATGTGAGATGAATATCAATACTTACCATTTAATATAATACCCTTTTTTCTTTTTAACCCACTATACTGATGGTCATCTACAACCTGTGATTCAGACTTAATTCTCAAGCATCCAATTCAGATAAAGCCAACCCACAGCAGTCAATAATAAAACTAATCTGGGAATTATAGTTGCACAACTACTTTAAACATGATAGGCATATGAATGGTGTTTGGGACTGCACTCCTATCATGTAGTGGTTATTGTTGATTTCATGTTAGGTTATGTAGGCCTGTTTATTGTTTTAAACAGAAAGAACTAGGCTTCATGTCATCTGATTGATACTAATGTTTGATGATATTTGCATGCACTGTAGTAGGTCCCTTTCTTCCAACAAGTTAGACTGCTTTGTGCTAGCAATGCATTTCATCCGCAATTGAATTAAGTGTCCAACTAGTGCCTAACAAATAACTTCATGACGTCAATCCAGGAGACTAGGGTTCGAACCCATATGAAACCAAGTAAACACTTATATAAACTATATAAAGTTATATAAAGTTTTAAGTTAAATAACAATACGCACAGTACTGTGCGTACTATATAGGTGTGGGACAATGCTTTCAAAAATAGACATGACTGAACAGAACAAAAATCTAAATCTAATCAATATTTGATGTGGCCACCCTCTCCCTTTTAAACAGTATCACTTCTTCTAGGTTTATTTCAGGGGTTTTGTAGGCATATTGTCAGATGTATGTTTAAACAATTATACCAAACAGGTTGAAACACTATCATTAACTGGGACAGAAATAGCTGTGTCGGAGGAATACAATTCGGTGAGGAACAGCCGAACTCAGATAACAAGGTGAAGTCGATGAAGACAGTTCACTGTCAATAGTCATACACCATGGCAAGACTGAACACAGCAGTAAGACACAATGTAGTTATAATGAATCATCAAGGTCTCTTCAAGACAGAAAGGGGTTTCCAGATGTGAAGCACAAAGAAACAACACAAAGAGAAGTCTCGACAAAAGTGGTCGTCGTGGAGTACTTGCAGCCAAAAAGCCATAGGCCTACCTCCGACATGGAAACAAGGTCTGACTGGACTGATGAGTCAAAATCTGAAATATTTCTCTGTTGCACAAGGCAGTTTGTTTGCTGAAGGGCTGGAGAGCAGTACAAGAATGAGTCTCTGCAGGCAACAGTGAAGAACGGAGGAGGTTCTTTACAAGTTTGGACTGCATTTTTGCAAAAGGAGTTGGGGATGTGGTCAGAATTAATGGTCTCCTCAATGCTGAGAAGTACAGGCAGATGCAGTACCATCAGGGAGGCATCTGATTGGCCCAAAATTTATTCTGTGGCATGACAATGACCCTAAACATACAGCAAAAGTAATTAAGAAAGTAATTAAGAATCTTCAGTGCAAAGAAGAACAAGGAGTCTGATTTTAACATTATCAGGTCTGTCTGGGATTACAAGAAGAGAGAGAAGCAACTGAGGCTGCTTGAATCCACAGTGGGTTCTATCTCACACAGGCTCCACCATCTACTGGACTCTATGGGTACTACCTTCTCCAATCACACCACCAGACCTCCTCCCTCTGTTATGGGTTCAGCATGCATTTATTTGTGTTTCATGTGCTGCTGTGTACACACTAAAAATGCTGTGAATGTTCAACTGATTAAATACAGTACATTCCTAAAGAGCATTCCCCCACCGAACCCCCTCCATCTTCGGCTTGGTGCGTAACGCGTTGCAGTCTCCACAAAACTGCATGTTCACCGATGCTAAGCTAATGATCCGACCTACGGCCCACACTGCTCTCCTTGCTAGAGCAACGGGTCACCTACATTGCCTGGCAGCCGAATAAAGGGCTGCTCGGCCCCTTGGGCTAAACTGCCATAAGTTTGGTGATGGATCGTGCAGAAGATGCTCACACTTCACGTATACACACTTTCATGCAGAATGGCAACGCCGCTGCATGCTGACAAGCTGGGTGGACAGCATTCTGAGACGAGGCTACTCTCTTCAGTTCTGTTGCATACCATCAGTTTTCCTGGACATAATGGAAGCCAGTCTATCCTCTCAAGAGGAAGCGGACTTCCTGGCCTCCGAGATCCAGCAACTTCTGCTGAAGCAAGCTGTCTTAGGGCATCTCTTAGGTCTTGCACCATGTACTTTTGGTCTCCAAAAAGACGAGAGGCTTCTGAGCCATTCTATGATCTTCGCCACCTGAACCAGCATAATGGACAAGAGGGCGTTTCCACATGCTGATGATCAAGAAAAATGCTGGAGCCAGTGCAGCCCGGCAACTGGTTCACCGCCATTGACCTGAGGGCATGAGGGTTTCTACTCACAGCCTCATGTTAATGGAGAGATTGAAGCCTTGGGTGATCTCCAAACAGCCCAGTTGATTTTGCACCTCAACAGCCTGGGGTTGCAATCAATTTGGAAGACTGCTCCCCCAGCCGCTGCAGCGAGCGGAGTATTTGGGGATTGTGCTCAACTGCAACACTCCAAGAGCGTATCTGTGCACGTCGCTTGGTGGTCCACAGGCTGCAGCGGGGGACAGCTGTCAGTGATGCTGCTGTTGGGCCTCAGGGCAGTAGTCCATCAGGTGGTCCCTCTGGGCGACGGCTACAATGTTGGTTTGCCAGCCTGCATCTGGACCTCAAGAGGTAAAGGTGATGCATACACCAGCCTAGAGATTCTGTGAGTCCAGAACAGTGTCTGGTTACCTCCTCAGTGGAGAGAGGACTTTAGTGAGTTTATTTAGTGTTAGACATTGCTCCCTCAGCTACTTGCCCTCTGTTTATTGTTGTCTTACCTTGTTGGCTCACTCTCTCACAAGCTAAGTGGTTGGGCTTTCAGCGTTGATGCACTGAGTGGGAGACGGATCTGCCTACCTGTTCGGTGGGATCCGTTTTGTCTTTCCTGCAAGGTCTGATGGAGAAGGGGCTGTCGCGCTGCAGCTATCTCTCCTGTCACAGGGGGTTTGGTGACCGAACAGTCTTCACCCACTCTCTCGTGATACGCTCTCTGCAGGGTGTGAGAAGACAGCGACCGGTGTCGTGTCTCTCGGCGCCTCAGTAGGACTTGCTGCTTGTGTTGGTGGCTCTAATATCTGCACCTTATGAGCCCCTGGAGCAGTCCTCATTGAAAATACTATCTCTTGAACAGCCATGCGCCTTGCTCTCACCTCTGCTAAGAAGGCGAGTGAGCTGTGTGCCTGTCAGTTCACCCCAGCTGCATGCTGGTTCTTGGTGTCCACAGTGCAGCCAGATTGAGACAACACACCTCCTTTGTTCTTAAGAACATAAGGAGGATATTCAGGTCAAGGACAATAAATCTAGATGTTTCTACTCCCCTACCCCACTTAGGGTGCAGGGAGGTGAGAGTGCATCTGTTGTGTCCATGTGTGCTAGGCTAAGGTCCTATGTAGAGCACACAGCCCCCCTTCGATGCACTGGTCAGCTGTTCGTCTGTTTCAGTGATAGTGTAGTCAGTAAAACCCTGTTGAAGAAGAGGCTGGCCAGCTGGCTTTGTGAATGAATCTCCCAAGCCTGTACACGGGTGGGAGCAGTCCCACCCTTAGCGATGCATGCACATTCCACTCGGAAGTGTCGAAGTGTCTACAACTCTTTTTCAGCGGGGTGTGTGTCGAAGAGATCTGCACAATGGCATGTTGGCCCTTACTGTGCCCATTTGTGCGTTTCTATCTCTTGGATATGTCGGGCTCCTTCTCGGGATCCAGTGCGACTTAGCATCTGAAAAGTGAGGATCTGGCGACTACTGGGTGTAGAGGGGGAACATACACTTGCAGTGCCTGACGTTTCAGTGAGAAGTCAGGGCAATGCAGGTGTTAATGGTCAGGCCAAACCCCTATCGGTCCAGTGACCTTCTCAGGGGTGTCCCACCATTCTGTCACTAGGTGATGTGGTGGTCGGGGCTTTGGCCGGCCTGTGGCCGACCGGGTTGGTGTGGTGGACTTTGGCTTGTCGTGGCTAGGGCGCACAGTCATCGAGCCTGTGTGAAATAGAATGAAGGTTACGATATGGTAACCTTAGTTCTATAAGCACAGGCGGAGCCCTCTATCGATGAGCCCTGCCGCTCTGACGCCGTATGCTGAAGAGGCGGTCGTATGCTGAGGCAGTAGGGACACTGCTATTTATACGTCACGCACGTATCAGTAGTGATGTCCTATTGGTCGGCTACGTGCACGATAAAATTTCAGTGGGCAAGTGCGTGCGTGTGATTGGAGGAGGTAGTACCCATATAGTCCAGTAGAGGGCTCCGCTTGTGCTTATAGAACTAGGCTTACCATATCGTAACCTTCGTTATGTAACATACTACTTTAACGCTATAGTTGCCTTTACATCCAAAGGTCTTTGAGGGTGAACTGAAAAATGGCAACCCATCTGTAGTAGATCACTGTGGACTGTTCATTTATTGTAGATATTGATGTTGAACTCCAGGATGTAGTTGTCCACAAATACTGTACGGTATGTAGCCTAAGTAACAACCCTTGTCTTATAACTGACTTAAACCATTGAACTGGTCACCTTCGCCATCATCGCAGCAATTGCCCCCTTTGAGAGATTTAGCAGGAACCACCACTGCAAGTGTCTGACAACATTCTGGAAAGGATCCCTACAGAGACAGATCTTTTTTGTTAAACCAGAAACAGTCACTATATCACTCTTGTCAAAGCCATCAGACTCCATTGACTAAAACGGCAACGAAGGCTATTGTATAGTCAGAGAAGTGAACACTGAATGGCTACTGCTGAAAGAATGAAAATCACAAGGATTATAACTATAGGCAAGTCAAGTACAAACACTAGCATACCAATTGTCTACTGGCTACTTTTTGTTTTGTTTGTTTTACTGCCTTAGCTGTCAGGTAGGCTGAGCAGGTCAACCGGCACACCATGACAAGTGTATGCCAAGCTAGGGATACACTGGTAGCAAATACAAATGCTCTGTATTTGTATAGCACCTATCTAGTCTTTGCAACCACTCAAAGTGCTTTTACACTGCATTGCACTGAGCCTAAGTGTTCTAACAGAAACTAACATTCATACACTTGTGGGACAGCCACCAGGGGCAATTCGGGGATCAGTATCTTGCCCACACACAACTTGGAGGAGCCGAGGATTGAACCGCCAAGCTTTTTATGGGCGCCAATTAATGGGCAACCCGCTCTAACTCCTGAGCCACAGCCGCCCAAGTGTACCTGATTTGTCCTTTCTGCTTTCCTGATGGGAGAGTTATCTGTTGCTAATTGAATTCCTCCAAAGTCACGGAAAAGTCACTTCAATTATTTTGTGTTAGACAATTTTTTCATTGTC
This sequence comes from Micropterus salmoides, assembly GCF_014851395.1. Lineage (NCBI taxonomy): Eukaryota > Metazoa > Chordata > Actinopteri > Centrarchiformes > Centrarchidae > Micropterus > Micropterus salmoides. The sequence continues at coordinate 5,004,512 of NW_024040596.1, read as the reverse complement.
TATATCTATTGATCGTGTGACAGCTAATTGGACTTGAGAGTTTTCTTTTTGGTTGTTTATGTCATTTAACCCTTTTCTTATTAGCTTTTTTTTCATCACCAGTACTGATTCCAAAGTCACACCAACATGAATAATGGTTTGTTTGTTTGCTGATGAAATTTGAGCACTTCTCCTTTTTGTGATCATCTATACCCATTGATTCAGGAAATAAGTAGGCCCTCCTAAATTCAGCTATTCAGTGAAGCCACAACACAAGAAAATGATAAACCATACTTCTTCAGAGAATTAAACTTTAAAATAATATGTGCTTGAATTACGTTGCCAGTTCTCAAAACGAAACTTAAAGGCAATATAATAAAATGAAAAATCTGATCTCAGCTGCGTACATCGCTCTGCTATCCACTATCATGTTCAATTAGTGACTTGACCTATTCTAAACACACACCAGTGTTCCCGAGGTTGCGAGAGCCAGTAAATACAGACATCAGTTTCATAGATTGTGCAGTGTTCAGCTCGTTCAAGGAGCAACTGGAAAGTGTCCTCCATTTCTCGCATGGTTTGTTTTAAAACCAAACCCCAACCCACATTTCCTTTGTTCAAAATGGTTTACTCATCAGTACAAAGAGACCATTTACACTTAATCAATTTGTCTGTGTAGTGTAAATGCATCTACAAATATTCAAGATGGATAGAAGTATAATTGTTTAAACCGTGTTGGAAGGCGTTTTGCGATGAATTCTTGCCAGATGTGGAAAATATGTCAAGTCCAAGATGCCTATGTAATCATTTACTCCTCCCAAGTGTATTTATGTCAGCAAACAGTCTGAGGAGCAGCCTCTACACGGTCTGTCCCCAGTGATCACAGCAGTTTAAGTTACACTGAAACTTAACTGAAATTTACTGTCATCTTCTCTGTCTCATAAAAGTGACAGGGAGAAAAATGGCTCTAGCTGTTTTTAACATCCGCGATTATGTAGAAAGTACATCGAGCTGCTATACCGTTTATCTGATCCCTCATCAGTACAACCACTTGATCCATGTGGGTGAGAGAGCGCTTTGAATGAGAGCCCATGAAGACAATAAAACATTTGTTTCTCTTGTGGTTCATAAATGCAATTCATCCATGTGTTTGTGTTAGTTTATAGATAGTGCTTAAATAGCTAGCTGAACCGGTCTAAATGTAGTTCTTTTAATGAAATCATTTATCACTTTATCAATTTTTTTTCTTGCCTGTTTGTGAACAAGTTGTAACCTCACATAAAAATTAATATCACGCCTGCTTTCTCAGTTCCTTGGCCACTATTCTGCATCCTATATGAAGAAATCAGGTTGGATTTTCTGCATGCATGCTCCTGAGCCTCTTGCCTACTGATTTTGAACTGTACACATAGCAGCAAGACCACAGCTAACGAAATGGAGTCTGCTAAAGCCCGTCAGGTCAGAGAATCAGATTAAGAAGCGACCCACAATTGGCTTTCATCTTATAGGACATATATATATATATATATATATCTGTATGTATTTTGTGCTTTAGTTGGCTCAAGTTAGATAATGTTAGCTTGCCGGTTAACGCTGACCAGTTCCTAACGTTATCTGTTGAAAAAAACCATAGCTGTATGGCTATATTACTATCCTGTGTATTAGTGTTGCATCATTCAAAGAACGTTTCGTTCATTTGACCTATTCCTGTATGACTCCGGAAGAACAGATAGTCTGAGGGAGTAATTTTTTCTTTTTCACGCATGCGGAAATAGTCTTCCGCATGCGTGGAGTCGTTCATTTGTCATGTGACAGCTCGGCTACAGGTCTGTGGTTAGCGGGCAGCACAGGAAACAGGACTGATTAGTTCACAACTCAACTGTGGGTCTCTAGGTTTGAGTCGTTCATTTGTCATGTGACAGCTCAGCCACTGTGGGACAGGAATGACCTATTCGTTCACCACTCACATGGGTACTCGTCAGTCTTTTGTTCACTTGGCAGGCTAACATCTTGCCAGCGAGAGTGAGAAACAAGTCGGTTGTCAGGTAACAGTCACTGGACTGACATTATTTATCTATTTTGTTAATTATGTGACATTTAATAAAGCGTAACATTATCACAGTGCAGTGATGTTGTGCTATAGTTTTAACACAGCCGTACCGTAACTTTAGTCCTGCTAGTGTTTTCAGCTAACAGCTGATGAGATAGATAGGGAAATTCAAGCATCCAGTAGCATACGAAATATACATACATTAAACATACATTAAACCTATATTAAAATAAAATTAAAATAAAACAGTAAACAGTGCAAAACAGTGCAAAACAGTAAACAGTGCAAATGGAGTGCAGATGGAGGTAGAAATTGTTCTTTTGTCTATTGACTTCCCTGCCATGACTAGGAGCTGTTGTACAGTCTTATGGCCAGGGGGACGAAAGAGTTTTTAAGTCTGTTGGTGGAGCTGGCTGGGACAGCAGTCTGCTACTGAACACACTCCTCTGCCCGATGAAGGTGTTGTGCAGAGGGTGGTGGGCGTTGTCCAGTATGGACAACAGTTTGTCCAAGGTCCTTCTTTCTGTCACTGTCACCAGAGAGTCCAGCTCTGAGCCCACCACTGTGTACAAGGTGAAGAGGACGGGAGAGAGCACGGTCCCCTGTGGTGCTCTGGTCCTGCTGACCACAGTGTCTGACGTGTGGCCCTTCTGTCTGACGTACTATGGTCTCTCTGTGAGGTAGTCCGTAATCCATGTCACCAAGAGTGATGAGAGTTATTCTGGGTCCGCTCCACTTCAGAGCCCTGACAGGGTTCTACCGGGAGCCGAATTACCACAGAGGTCGTCTCCTCGCAAATAGCAAGCATCTGATCCGGGTCCGACAGAGAACGCAACGTATCTTTTACTTTTTATTTATCAACAGAGCGGTGCTGTTGTTTCACAGCTCCTGATTGGTGAACAACCCGACAGTGTTTGAGAGCGATGTGCTAATGTTTGTTTCTCTCTGTCTGCAGAATCCAGACCTGATGTGGCCCATTCTGCATCCAGAACTGCCAAACCGCTGCGTTTATATAATGTGTTTATTTCTCTCTGTGCTGGAGTTCTTTTAAAACTTGGTGGCTTTATCCAGATTATTATTAAATTGGTTTAATTTGTGTTTAGTGTGTTTTGTGTGTCAAGTTTATTCCTTCAATATATTCCCAGCAAATCTGATGTTATATATAGATGTTACTCATGGATAGGGACGTTATGCTACTGTATGAATGAGCACTTGAGCAGGGATATAATGATTATAATTATATATACATAGCCTATACATGGCTGGTCTGGTTGTGTACTCAGGAAAGATTGTAAAAATGGACAGATTTAGCCGGAGTAGCGGCGATTGCATATTGACAACATATTTCTGTGGCTTTTACATAGTTTGAATTTGTTTGTGGCCCCATGGGGCTTTATAGAAAGATGATAGAGAATAATCAAGAGGTGGATTTGTGCATTATACTTTGTCAATTAAAGCAAACCAGATAGCTTTCTGTGTTTGAGAACTGCGCTGTTTTTGCTCACTAGAGGACTGCAGGGCTACAATAACCAGCCTAGTTCAAATGAATGAAATGACTCAAAAAAAGTTAATAGTTCATTTTAATGAACTTTTACTACTACTGTGTAAAGTGTTGATTTTAGCCTGCAAGAACTGAGAACAATATGTTTAAACTAGCCTATATTGTCGTTTTACCGATACTCAGGTACACAACTTGAACCACATAATTACATATACATAAATATACAATAATGCAACATAATGATGCAGTACAACACAGTGGAAGACCCATTCAGAAAAGTAACATCACATGGTCTAACTATAATACTAAAGTGTGGCAACAATCTTATCTATAATATTCAGTCAAGCTCATTTACCGTTATTGTTATCATCCAATATGTTTTAGCTAAGCTGACATTGCCAAGCCTCTTTGACTAAATGCATTGATTGTAGTGTTATCATGTTATGAGCGTAACATCAAGCTGACCATTACCACACATAAAGTGTGGCGGCTGTGGCTCAGGAGGTAGAGCAGGTTGGCTGTTAATTGGAATGTTAGTTTCCGTTTCCGCACTTACGCTCAATGAATGAATGTGTTTGACTGGTGAATGCAGATGTAGTGTAAAAGCGCTTTGAGTGGTCAAAAAAGACTAGAAAGGCGCTATACAAATACGGAGCATTTATATAATATATGGCTTAATAACAATCACATTTAACATAAAATTCAGCTGTCAAGATTTTTTTATGTTCACAGTTATAAGCTTAGCCTATCACATTTTAAACTGCATAAATTAGCCTAGTGGTTGGCGGACCTTTCCTCTCCTCATAGCTTAACAAATTACACATTTATACTATATCTTACTCACCGCTTTAAGTCACCTTATCTCTCGACACAACAATTTTCAGCCTGAATGTACGTTTTGTACAGCAGCTGATCATAGTGAGAGCAACACGCTGGCGGACTGCCGAGTCATTTTTCAGGTGAAAAATCCCCTGCCTTTCCCAGCTAATAGACAAACAAGATGCCCTTAATGCTGCCCACATCAGATACCAACAACATAGCAGTGCAAACTTTGATCAACAGATGATGAAGGTAAATCCAATCATGGAGCGGAAGGGCTTTGATTTTATAACCACTCACTAGAAATCTCCCTTAATAAGTCACACCAACCGTCAGTCATGTCATTGTGACTTTGGGATCGAAAGATGCAGATTTTGAAGAAGAGCACTTTTTTCCACTTCAAAGGAGCAATGTTCTTCGTGAGATCACTAATGAACATTAAACATGCTTCTTAGTCTGATACAAGTAAACGCATCTTCAGGATTAATAGATAATTATACAGTAGCTGATCTTGAAGAGCTATAGTAAAAGGGGAGTGTCTTAAGTAACATCAATCATTGAGAAGACAATTAAATAACAGCAATTAAAAAAGCATAAAAGGGAATTTGGAGAGAAAAGATTGGCAAAAATTGCTATGAAATGCAAGCAATTTAAGAAGACTTTAATAAAAATGAGCTATGGAATTCTTAAATCAACTTGAATGTTCCTTTCCTTTTATCCCCTGCTGCATTTCAAGCACAGTCCTTCACATCCTTCTTTGAATGTGCATTAACACCTTTTATTCCTCCATCTGTTATGTCCAAGTCACAAGTTCCTCTAAAATAAATACATCGCTGCAGTAGTTGTCTCCTGTTCTTTGTGTTTTGTTTTTTTCTTTCATGCCCCTTAACATTCAACTGACGTCTATTTTAAAGAAATGAATGATAGTTTTGCTACAAGTGGAGCATTTCTCTGTGGTTGTAAAGAAAATTACAAAAACTAGAGAAAGACAGAGAGGGAAAAAATGAGGGAGAGATGTCCCCTACTCTGCCCCGTAAGTGCCTCCAGACAGAACTGTCCTGGCAAGCTGTAGGTTGAATACTGAGAGATACATTTTCAGCCTGAAAGCCTGAGGGCTCTTTCGGGACTAAAGTGTCACTAAAACAGAGAGGCTCAGTATCGCAACACTTTCAAAATGGCTCAGGGTGACAGAACATTGACATCACTCAAGATGAAAACAAAACCTCTCTGACCTTTTGGTGTTAGGCTGTGTGTGTGCATGCATGTGTGGTTTTATGTTTGGTGGCTGTGGGTGCTCTTGAGTGACTGCTACCCGCCACTTCTGCTAACCCTCACCATGACTGCAGCGGAGAGGGAATGAGTTAAAACTGTTTTACCCAGATTTTTTATAGCAACAATGGATCGTTTATGTGTACACATAATCATCCACAATCCAGTCCGACTATGTTTTGGACAATAAGCGGCGGGGCAGGGGTTACGGTAAGTCGTTGTTTTAAAAGTTACTCGCACACTGCTCATAAAACATTTTTCTCATTGCAAGTAGGCTTATCAGTTTTTAGCGGCACATGCAAGAGCCCGGTGTGGGCGGAGATAATGAGCAGACTGGAGCACACACAGAGAAGACAGTGTCACGCACACTTTTTCTGTTTTATTAAATTGCACTTTTTGAAATTATGTAATCACACATGACGACATTGCGATTGCGACTGCAATTAGATTAATCGTGCAGCCCTAATTGTTTCCGCCAGGCCGTGAGACTCTTGAACTCTGACTCGGATTCATCAGCTCTGCTCCATGAAACATAGTTTATCATTCTATGATTTTTGTCATTTTTATCTTTCTATGATTTTTGTAAACTGTATATTTCTGCTTTGTAGCAGAAGTGAGTTACAAACTTCATTTCATTTTACAATTCTGTAAATTAAATGAAAACCTACCTTGTGAGCATGCAGTTCTGATTGTCTGTTCTGTTTGCTGTTGGAAGTGAGGCAGAGTGTACAGGCAGCAGATGCAGTGGCGTTCTGAAAGGCGTTACTATAGATCCGACGTCAGATGAGGAAGAAAGCAGCTTTGAGGGGGTGTCGGGGTGCGACCCGCAAGTTTCAGCAGCTAGGAGCTCTCCGACCTCTGTTGCACGCTGCAGACATGGCTGATCCAAAGTACAAAGCGCTGCGTCACAGGCGTCTGTAGAATGGATGATGTTCTGACAGCCACCCCCACATTACTCAGAGGTGGACAGACACTTCGCCCCGCAGCCCAGCATTTGATATGTTTTGTAAATGTTTTTTTTTTATTTGCCTTTAAAGAATAAAAAAAACTTTAAAAATCAACATGTGCCTCCTAAATTCATTTACTTGATTAGTGTAGGCTAATAGCATGAATACAACATGGAGCATATCAAATGAATGTAGTTTTCAGTAAGTGCAGTATTTATTTAATACAGGGTTATTAATTCTACGTTATTATTATTAGGGAGGGGTTTACCGAAGCCTGTATTTATAAAGGCCCAGGGTGACCGATAGTGACAGATCTACCAACCAACCCAATCACCGTGATTGATGATTTGGTGATGTCATTAGTTTCATCCGATGACTAAGAAGCCAGGTTGGGGCTGCTACCTTTCATATGGTAAATAGAGTCGTTAACACCTCTTCCAGACCTCTACACCTCCCTCCCCCCGCTGCTTGTGTGGGTACGTTTCCAGCGACTTTCGACACAGAACGCGAACGTAGTTGCATCTCCCCCCTCATAAAATCCTACATGATGTTTTCTGTCACCAGGAGTCACAGTGGTGCTCTCTCATCGCTTCTCTATCTGCATGCAGTGTGCAGTCCCAAAGCAGCTTGTGATTTCTCTTAATGTATTCTATGTAATATAGGGTCTGTGCTGGATGCATCTGAAAGTGCCATGGTGATGAACATGGCAACATGGAAGTTGCTATGTTGCGCTGCCATGTTTCTACAGTAGCCCAAATGAACCAACTGCTCTGCAGAGAGTGTTTCACCATTACATTGAATGTGAAGAAGAAGATAAAGTAGAAGTAGTAGTAGTCGTCTGGTTTATTAGAAGTAATAAGAAATTTGGACAAATGGAGGACCACACTTATCATTTAGCACAAGAGCCACAGTACCACCATAGCTTCTCCTACACTTGCAAAAGGAGGGGTGAGCGGTGAGTGACCCTTTGGTTGCAATTTGCAGCCCTTACAACTAGATGCCACTAAAACTTACACTCTGAACCTTTAAATCGTGAACTTTGGCTTTACATGCCAGATGATTTACTCTTACAATAGGAGTAACAACGTTTGTTAAATCATACTGTGTGTGCCCAGTTTTAACCTTTATAATGAATTTGACTGTATTAAAACAATATAATAGGATCACAGAGAGCAGGTACCGGGGGCAACCGTACTGTTGGCAAAATTACTGACTGAAATTCTTTTTCTTGATTATTGCGCAATACCTGCCAGCTGCCTGCCTGCTCTCGACATTTCTGCAGAGAGGAAACACACAAACCGCTTGAGAACACACAGTGTTTTTCGCCATTTTGTGGCCAACCCGTTGGAGATTCATAGACATGCAAGGTACCAAATGAAAGGTCTGATCAAGCCGGATCGATTCACTGTGGGATGTTCCGTTCTCAATCTACAGGCTGGTAAAGTATGTGCTTTTGGTGACAGGAATATTTATGAATGCTCACTGTTTTTATCAATATTTCAATGTTTTGTCATTTGGAACTTGGTTGTATGGACAGAAAAAGTGTTTTAAAGATATCTACCATCAACATTTTAACAGTAAATATGGCCAAAATATGGACATTCTCCTGGTATATTTTGAAAACGTTGTATGATAACTTTTTTATTCTTTTTGCATTCTAGGTGTATTAGAAGATATTCTGTTGCATTATAAGCTTCCTTATGATGGTTTTGATGGTTTATTGCATTAAAATATAGCTTTTTTTACCAGGCAGGGATGAAAATATCAGAATTTTCCTTTACTGCATCTCCATGTAGTCTGTAATAGTAAAATAAATATATTAATATACAATGGAGTTATATTACTTAGCTTCTGATTTTTCAAAGGAGACCAGAATTATGCATCTAGGCCAAATGGTTGAGGAGTTATTCCTGATTCATTTTGGGTATGTTATTTTAGGCGTTTTTTTCTGGAAAAAGGTGCCTGTGCCCACCAGATTAAGAAGAAAACTTTCTGCTGTAATGTTCTCTGTAACCACACATTTTATCCATATAGCCAATCACAAAGCTGTTGTCAATAACCTGTATTTAAGTCCCATCTACATATTGTCATTTCAAGTGTCCGAATCAAGTGATAATGGACCTAAAGGTGTGTGTTAACAGCTAAAAAAACTAAAGAAGAGTAACTCCAGGTCCAGTTCAGAAGTTTAGTTACAACAAACAGTTAGGCTAGCCGAAGATGAGTGGATAGAAAGTAGACAGGAAGAGATGGAGGAAGACTGAGAACTGCACAGTACCTGTCTCCAGAATAGCAAGCATGTAGCCAAGTGTTTTCCAGCAAGAGAAACATATAGAAAATAATGTTTTGTTTCTCTTGTTCTTTCTCTCACTCTTGTTCACACTCACTTAGGGGAGCTTAAATGAGAGTGAATGTATGGATCTGACATTCGTCAGGTTGTCAGAAACACATTTTCAAATGCTACTCTTGTTTACTGTATGTGTAAATTAGCAAATATTTGCTAACAAGTTTGCCACAGCAACTTTATAAGGTGATAATGTCAATGTTTCAGATTGTTTTGCTGACCCTAGGAGCTCAAAAAATCTATTAACACAGCTTGAAAGCAAGAAACTGATTGATGTAGACGTCAATGCTATTTCCAACACACTGTGCATGCTTTGTAATTTAACAGTATACTCTTTATGACAACAACACAGTGTGACATTAAAACTCTGCCATAAATGAGTTTGCTTCTCTTGTATCTGCCTATTTGCTGTGAGAAGGAGCCATGCTGCTGCATCTAAACAGGACAATAGCTTTCAAGCATGTGTGCACACACACACGTGCTTGCTTGCGATACATATCCAGCGGCTGCCAGTTTGCAGGTCAATAACAGATGTGAGCGCATTCTCCCTTCAGAGCATGGCTGAAGAGGGGTGGAAAGGACGCCATTTGAACCCATCAGTCCTCCAGCAGCAGATAAGGCTGTTGTTTTAGATGTAAATCATTGCCATCTGCTATGTTGAAGAAAGTTTATCCAGAGATGGGAGCCATTATATTTAGCCAGGACTATGCGGGACTTTGCAAAGAAAGTTTGAAGGCGGTGTGTGTGTCTGGCATTAGAGAGCTGTCCTTATTTTTAGAAATTAGCATTTGGCAGGTATGACTTATCATCGCAGCAACTGGTGAACATATGCATGGCTCTCGGCGTCTCGTTGAGTGGGTGGCTCATGTGACATCTAAACATTTTTAAAACTTTTTTTTACTAAACACTAAATTCTGAAGGCATTGCTGATATACACCTGGTGGGAACAGATCAGTTAGTTGAGGGTATAGCAATGGAGGGTATAATAATTTAAAGATATTTAAAGCTAATTTAATTGTCATTTGCATGCATTCGTCAATGCATGTGCTCCAGGGCCCTGCACTATTCAGCTAGTTCTGTTGAATGGGATGAAAAGGTGTTGCGGAATGATAATACTCCAACATATTTTCGTACATAAATACATATGTACAAACAAATAGCCTGGATTCAAGCATGCACACCCACAGGCATGCACACACATGCATGCAGATGTATAGTGCGCACAAATTCACATGCACGTAGTGCCTTTTGAAGTTGAGCTAAAACACCACGATGGGGGTGTTTTCAGAACATGGTGTTTCACATTGAATCCCAAATCTGTTTGCTTGGTTTTTGTGTTTACTGATCCCTCAGCAGCCAATTCTTTATCTCCAATCCAAAGTGTTGCCAATAAGCTTCAGGCATAAATCCTCCAGAAAACTGAATAGCCCACTGTTGGCATGGCGTTATTGTCCAACCATGTGTCTCTCTAAAGGGGCTAAATGAGGCTAGATGATGTACTTAGTGGGAGTAAATGAAGTAAATGTCTGGACAGTCTTTGATATATGATTTTTTTTAAAATATATATTTTTGAATATTAAATGCACTGTAGGTTGATAATGTCTAAAAAGGTGCAATGTGTGTGTATCGTATGTCATGTATTGGCTCTCTGAGGATACACCTAAATGTCTCTCTCAGATCAATGCAGAGGAGGGTGTTAAGTAGGTTTCGGATCCTTGCAGAGGTGCTGACATGCACGCCTGAACACCAAGCAACCTGATTGGTTGATCCAACTTATGTCAATAGGTGTGTTCGTAACAGAAAAAACCCATAAACAAGAACAATGCACATGAACCTGTGCAATGTTTGTAAAACAGACATCAGCATGGAATATATAGCATGTGTTGGCGGCTGTGCGTATAAGTTCTCTGTAAGTCACACATATAGTGTGTGTGAGCCTGACTTTTCCAATCGTTAGGAAATACACCCCCAAGCTGAATTGCAACCTCATTAAAAGAACATGATGCAATTTGTATCAAATGTTGATAAAAAGCCGTATTAGCTTGCCCATAAGGGACCCATCCATAGTGATACCGTGTGCATTGTGCCAGGCACGCTATGTACTCCCGGCTGTGTAACCACATCAATTGAGGGGCAATTCAGCCTTTCCTGCAGGACGATTTAATCCTCATTTTTCAGGACGAGCAGAGTGCTTCCTCCTGCAAAATCTAATAAGCTGTGTACTGCTCCAAGAACTACCTCACCACCGCAGCACGCTTAGATATAAGACCAAATAACGATCAAAGGCCAAACTTTCTACGGCTTCCAGGGGAAAGATGAGAGTGCACTGGAGCTTAACCTGTGGTTGGCTGTATCAGTATCCACATGCTTTCTACAGTGGCATGATCATTGGTAATCCCAGCTCTTAAAATTTTGTATTTAATTAGTGAGAGACTGAATCAGGATTTATGCTTATCAGGATTTGGGGCGAAAAGCAACTAATTTTCATAAGAGCTGTTAGAAAGCTTAGTGTCACTGCCCTATGCCTGTCTTTTCATCCACTCACTGCAGTTTTTCACACTGGGCTGTAGCACTGATTATGTCACACATCTCCAGGCACACTTGTTTAAAGCTGTTTAAAACAATTAAACTGACAGATACTGAATCTTCAGGCATGCTGCTCAGAGGCATAGCCCATGCCAAACGGCTGTATTTTTATTCTCCTGTCTGTCTCACCCACTCTTCTATCTCCAGTCTGTCTCTTCTTCTCACTGCTCTCTCCCTTTCTCACCTGCCCCCCCAACATCTTTACTTTCTCTCTCCCTTCCTTTCTCTCCTCTCTCATTATCGCTCTCTTGAGTCTTGGCCTGGACTTGTTCTCACTGTTTTAGTATTGATTAGAAGGCTCCCTCTTGGGTGTGGGCCTGCTTGTGTCTGATCTAACAGAACCAAGATTTGTTCACATTTCTCTTCGCGGCCCTGACGGGATTTGCTTCAAAATGTCTCAGCACCTGATGTTGGTTTCCATTTATGAAAGCTCAAAACCATCTGTTTACTTTCAATTAGACACAGAACGCATGCCATTTCCTTCACTTGATTAAGCTCCGGCTTGTGTGTTTGTGTGTGTGTGTGTGTATGTGGTGGGGATGCTGTAAACTGTGTGTAAATGTGTTTAGGTTACTTTGTATATAACACAACTGAATGCAGAATTTCTGTGACTATCATCTTCCACCTTGTGTGTGTTATGTTGTCTTGCCGTTTTTTGCATATTTATTTATTTTCGGGGACAGTGCACATTGATCAATGTTGCTGTAAATGTGCCAGTGTTGTGTGTAGCCAAAAGGTGGTCAACTGTTGTCCCTTAGCCAGATGTTAAATTAACCAACAAAACAATGCAGGCACCATGGCAACAGTCTTAACAGGTGATAAAACTGTGCATCTGCTTTTACTGCATCGGTCTTTTTCAGCATCACATGTACTAATACAATAATTATTTGGGTGGTGATGGAGCAGTGGATAAGACTATGCCTTTGCTGTGAGAGACCTGAGTTCAATCCCCCACTGTGACCCATCCACCAATGTGTTCCTGAGCAAGACACTTAATCCCTAGTTGCTCCAGAAGCGTGTGACCTCTGACATGTATTGCAATTTTAAGTCACTTTGGATTAAAGCGTCAGCTAAATGAGTAAATGTAATTATCCTGAAATAAATTCAAATACAAGTCTTAAATGAGTATGTCAACATTACTGTTCTGTTTAATACACAGACTAACACAGGGCATCTCTCTTTAACCACTTCTCCACACAGTCACAAAAATAAAAAGCTGGCTATGAGAAAATGTGTGACGGAAAAGCAGGACGCATGGCATTAAAAATGTAGAACTTTTGTGAGATGATTGCATTTCCTTAAAACAAGGAAGGATGATGACACGTGTTTTGCATTAAGAGAAGAAACATCTGTAAGGCTATTTTGGAAAGATGCACTCTCATTGGGTGATCGTAATGCTTTTTTAAAAACAGGAGCTACCCTTTATAATAAATGGTAAGACTCGGGATGGAGAGACAGGAGAATAACTTAAAGTAGGGTTCTTTCAAGAACACCAAAGGTACTGTCTGACAGAGCAATACTTTGTGATGCATGCTATTCCTGATGAGTGAGTTAGTCCAATTTCTGTCAGCTCCTGTACAATTAATGTTTCTATACGATGCATATCAAAACAGTGGTAGGAAGCCACTGCTCTCAAAGGTCATGTTGCTCTCCTGCTGAGCTTGACAGGACCATGATGTCTTAAACTGAAAAAAAAAAACTGAAAACCAGAGTCCCGGGGCAAAAAAAACAAAATAGAGTCTCTGAGTCTATACCAGAAAGGTGCAGGACAGGGAATAACGGGTGGGTTGTCAGGGGCAGAACAGAGAGAGAGAGAGAACAGGTCAAGACTGAAAGACTCAAGCGGACGGCCGGAGGGCAGAACAGGGAAACCTGAGGTATCAGGCGTGTCGGTCGAAGGCAGGACAGAGGGGCTGGAGGATAGTTCAGCGGGCAACCACACAGGCTGAACGGGTCAGGAGGTTAACCAGTGGGACGAGAGCAAGGGCAGAAGCCCTCTGGAGGCTGAGCAGAAAGCCGACGGTGAGGACAGGAAAACTCAACAACGAAAGCAAGACCTCTCCTGGGGTTGAGCAGGAGGCCGGCGATGATGGCAAGCTCTCTCCGGAGGTTGTGCAGGGCTGAAGGCCGACAAAGCAGCAGAACAGGGAACCAGAGACAAGGCTGCTGGAGAATGGGCGATTGGACAGCTGGGCTTGCTTCCGGCAATTGGGCATGCAACAGGACAGCTGGACTTGCATCCGGCACCTAGGCACACAACAGGACAGCCAGCCTTGCTTCCCGGAACTCGGCACACAACACGACAGCCAGACTTGATTCCCGCAACTGGGAAACCGGACTGGCTACCAGTAACGAAACACCATGCTAGGAACCGGCACAACCGGGCTGGGTACCAGTAATCGGACTTAGGGGCCAGGAGTCGGTCGGACCACTGTCAGGGATCAAAACAGGAAAAAGGACACTGACCAGACAGGACATGAAACTAAAACGGAACTGTTACGACCCGTGGGGCGTTCATGTGTGTGTTATTAACTTACCTCCTCCTCCTGGACTTCCATCTGAGGTCGTAACAGGAACAGATCAGAATAATGACCCTAAAAATAAAATAACCCTAAACACAACCAGACAGAGACCAGAGTACAATAAAACAGGCAGAGGTAACCAACAGTCAATCGGACAAGACTAAACTATACAGAACAGGGAACAGGAAACAAGCAGACTGAACACGAGACACAGAAACACAGAGCACACAAGGAAAAAATAATACAAACACACTATGAAGGGAGTGCAACCTACTCAGAGTTAACTTGGGGTTATCAAGCAAACTCAGGGTTGACCAACTCTGACTGCCTACACTGGAGTTAAACAGTACTACGACGGTGAATAAGATGTTGGTTAGTTGAGTCGGTGTTAACCCCAAGTTAACTTAATTGGAGTTGGTGTCCGTTTGCATAAAAGGGGCGTGTTCGGCTGTGCAGACAGAGTTTTTCACAACAGCTCATGCTCCGTATTTTCCCCAGGATATGAGGAGTTTAAAGACACGTTTACAGCCAAATCTAACACCATGGAAGCCAACAAAGCCAAGGAGGCTTGTTGGCCTCGCATTGAGTAAATTTGTAGCCTAATTATCTTCCCAGTGTTCTTATTGTAGGCTATGTATTTTATGGGCTCTTCCTCTATGTGTAATATGATTAAGATGTTAAGGTACAGCTGCACATAATTTCCATTGTTGGAGCCAGCAGAGAGGGGTAACAATCCGAGACAAAATTTTTAATTTCCAATATTAATCTACAAGTAAAAAACTCTCTGACATTACAGTCACACATTTATGAGAAAAACATTTGCAAGGCTGCATCACACACACACACACACACACACACACACACACGTCTGCCGCCTATTGCAGTGGGAAAATATATTAGACTTCACAATCGGATTTAGCAGTGAGGAAATAGGTAAGTTTAGCCCACAGTCACTATATTATCATGCACCTTAGAGACTTTGGGTTGGGCATATTCAGAGGAAAACACCAGATTGATTTAGATAAATTTGACACTTTCATGCAGGATTTTTTTTCACGGTTTATTAACTCCCACCGTGGCTCCGTACGTAAAATAGTCAATCTAAATATGTGAAAACACTTAGGATAATTCAATTATAGCCTACAGATGGACTACATCTAAAAACACTGTCATCTTAATTAAGATCTCCTCCCTAAACTCACAGAGGCTGCAGAGTTTGCCGTATGAACGTAGCCTAATGCTGTTGTGTTAAGAATAACATAATTTCAGCTGCAACGCAGTGGAACAAGTCAGGATGAATTCTAAACATATTTTATCAAGTGGTGGGTATTAATATTCTACTTCTCATCATTAACACGGAGTACAGATGTGGTGTATAGGTCACATCTACAGGGTAACCTCGAGTTAACCACAAACAAAACCCGCTCGGAGCAGTTTAGAGATGCAGCATAAATTGCCATGGCAACAGACCTCAGGTAACACCTGTCCACCTTTCATAGTACGGGTTAATCAGGAAGTTACACCCAGCGTCACAAAGTTACTCCTGAAGTTACCTAGATAAGCCATTTACCTCACTTCATAGTACAGGCCACTGGATTGTGACAGACGTGATGCCAGCAGCCGCGAGTAGCCACACTTTGCTGGATCTCAGGCACATCCTATTATTTTAGAACTGCACGTCATTATTTTGACAACCTAGTTAACCTCTGGGGAATGTCTTTGGAGCACTTCTGGAGCAGCATGCCTCTGAAAAAACCAAGAAGACTTTTGCTGTTGAAAAGTCTCACTCCTGGCAGCAGGATGGCAGCAGCTCATGCGACACAACTGAACTAGACCCAGCAATCGCTAAAGCTATGGAGCCAATGAAGGTTAATATCACTGGCGTGATGGACAATAAGTTGGAACGTATGTTGCACAGTATAAACACCAATATATCCCAACATCTTAGAGAAATCAGCAAGAAGCCGAAGGAATGATTCTGGCCATGGAGAGCACCACATCTGAGACAGAAAGGAAAATTGATGTCCTAATCAAGTCAATTAATGAGCTGACTGAGCATCTGTGGGATTATGAAAATCGAGGAAGCCAATAGAATCCTGGGAATATGTGAAAAGGCCAGGGGGTGGTGATTCGGTTAAGTTTATGGTGGAGTTGAAAGCTGGCCTTGTCAAATTGGACTAACCCGGAGGAATTGTTTCAGTCAATTTTCAATAAAAACAAAATAGATTTCTGCAAGTCAGAAGCCCTTCCTTTAGGTAGTCTTCGTAATGGTGGTCCCCCTTATCTTGTCCACTTAGGTGGAAATCACAGGGCTTTACGGATCTGGCAATTGTGGTAAACCCATCGCTTCACCAATTATATGAAGGTACTTTTACACCGTTGTTGAAGCATACATGAGGTTCTTGAAAGATGGATTTCTTTACTGCTGTCTATGTTTACGAAGGATCTCAATACTCAAAATGAATATTCTGCCTAAATTTCTTTATATATTTCAGATGCTTCTCAAAGTAAGTAAGTAAGTAAGAAATAAATAGGTTTGGCCAGCTTTATGAAGCCACAGGAAAGAGGGAAAGAGATGGTCTATGTGTTTTACAGTCGAAGCTATGTTGTTGATTGGATTAAGAATAATAATGTTTCTGTGTGGCTTGACTTAGAGTCTTCGCAGGTTAATCAGTTCTTATGTGGTCTTCTGTTTACCTCTGGACAAAAGAAGATTAAAGCGTCTATTGGTGACAATATGATTATTAACAGAACCATTAAAGCCTGGTGGGAGACTGGAAGGACAGGAGGGACTGTTATTTTCCCTCTCGCCACTACAGAGCAACATAGATTTCCTTCCTGGTACCACTGATTTGAGCTGTGGGACAGTACTAGGCATTTATATGAAAATGAAATGTTACTTTCATTTGACCAGATATTAAGAAATATAGTATACCACAAAATAAAAGACAAGGAGTTTTCTGAATAGTCAAAGGGGCGGTAGCGTTTGTCGTCAGCTCTCTCTGTTGGAGAATATAATTTCTGTTGGAAAGAAGAAAGGCATTCTGGGGTATGGGTATAGAGCATTATCTAAATATGATAAAGGCAAGACTGCATTTATACTCAGAGACTGGACTAATGACCTCAATAAAGACATTGATGAAGCAACCTGGATACACATATGGGAAGTGGCAAATAACATCTAAGCTTGAAATAGGTTGTGTAAGGTTTACTGGAGGATTCAGAGGCGGACACAAGTTAGATGTCAAACACACGATCAGGTTTATTATAATTGAAGCAGGGAAGGGAGCGAAAGGTTTGAGACGAAGTGGGGATCTCCAGACAGTGCAGGACTTGGTAATGGCGTCCTTAGTTCTGTACAGGGCAGCGTGGCTTGGCCGGCTGACAGGTAGTCCGGTAGGCAGGGGTGCAGCGTCTCGGTCGGTACTGAGGTGGACAAAGACACAGGACATTAGGCAGAGTAAACAAACAACACTCAGAAAGCTGAGATGCAAGCGATTTTGGCCAGAGCAACTGTACCACTGGAGGTAAACTGACAAACTGGTGAAGCGTGGGAGCTGGACCAGGGTATTTGACTGCAGGTGGTGATTACTGGATGAGCCGCAGGTGTGAGACTCTGCCGGTGGAGAGGAGCCAGGGTCGGACACGCCCATGAACACATATACACACAGAGCACATGACAAACGAGACAGACAGGAACAGCAGGGGAGGGAACCACAGGGAACACACTAGGAAATAGGAGGAGGCTAGGCCTAATCATAACAGGTTGAGGGAAACCCAATTTAGACTACTACACCATTTGCGGATTACTCTATATCTTAGACATAAAGTGGATCATAATAAATCTGAAATGTGTACAAAATGTAATGCTAAGGTTGGGAATTCTATTCACTGTGTCTGGATTTAAAAACATAGTGGATATACTATGTTTGATTCTTGATATTAAATTGAGCAAGGACAAACAACTTACAACGGTATTATAAATTAAACCCCCGCTGATATGCTCCTTTAATGTCTATGTGACTTTTTTTCATAATGTAGCTTGAGATGTGAAATGCTGAAGATGGCTGCTGCTTGACGTTGCCTCCTAGTAACCAAAGTTTAAGCTTTGATTTGGAATTTGGACAGACAATGGACTTTCTCAATCTTTGTTCTTGTCCATACTTGTGATCTTGTGAAATGTCATCTTTTGTGGCCTAAGTACTGTTCCAATACACAAGTTCGCATTTTGGCAAGAACGGTGAATCCTCCCGAAAGTGTTTTTGGCACGGCCATTTTACCGAGGATGTGAATTTGTGTAAACTTGACATCACCAATATCCCAACATTCATTTCAGCATTCAAGCGAGGGGCGGAAAGCAGCAGAGAGAGAGGCCAACAACAGAACGTTTTTTTACTATTTTAGATGTTATTTCATTACTAAATTCACTTCTGAGAAGTTTTGAGGCAAGAATTCAACTGTGTAGACTTCGAATATTGGCAGTTTTACTAAAATTGATGGCGAATCGAAAGTGTGATCAATGTCAGCCTTTGAGTATCTCCTCTCAAAGTAGTATGAAAGAGGACTGTCGTAGCTTTATTATTATTATTATCATATTTGACATTACATTGTTAGTGTACACTAAAGTTGTTGTTACAATATTTGCTTTTTATTTGCTTTTATTTCATATAATTCTTATTTATTCACCAACATACCTTGGCGAAAACTTCTTGTAAGTTAAAACCTCCTTGGCAATAAACCTGATTCTGAGCTTTTTGTTTTTGGTGATAAAGCCTGGCTGTTATATTGGAGCACTGCAGGCTGCATCTGTGCTGGGGCTTTTGTGCAGTACCATCAAGAACGCATGAATTGTCAGCAGTGATCTGCATGCTCGTGACATTGCAAGTTCATTCCTCCAAGAACGACTAGCAAGAACGTTCTCCCCAAGAACATGTCTGTTCTTTGCATTCTTGGTTTTGAGAAACACCCGATAACTTTGCAACACGTTTTTGTAGCAATCCAGTTATCCTCAATATTTCAATCAATTCAAAAGCACAGACGCTGCAAATAAGTCATTTTCTCTAAATTTCTCTATCTCGGATTTAGTGCTCTATTTGCCACAAATAATACATTTTCGGTCAGAGTGATGGGTAACAGTTATTTGACATTCAATTATACAGCAACCAAGTGTTGCGGGGAAGTAGGACATATTGTCCATCAAAGTGAAAAGGGCTTGAAGTCTGGGAGAGGAAGAGAGGATAAATTGGGGCAAGCTTGGTCACAAAAATGAGCCGTCAGTCAGTGGCCTCATTTGTGGACCAAGGCTCACACCTGCCACCCCTCGTGATGTGTCTCTCTCTCTCTGACACACAAACAGTACATCACCTACTGCATACACACACACACACCCACACATGCTGGCATATACATCAGTGGACAATGAACGCCACACTCAAAGACAAATTCAAGTGCAAAAAGACGCATGCTCATGAACACACATAGATGCAGACGCTTCTCTCTGAACTCCAGCTGGAGGGCCATGCTGCACTTTTTTGAACTCTCATGATACTAGCAGTCAGCCACTGGGTATCTCCTCTCATGTGCCCGCCTCTAGCACATCCTCCACCCACTCCCCTCCAGCTCCCTTTCTTCTCAGTTTTCTGCCTGTCAATGAAACAGATGTACGCTAAGAACTAGACAGGCACAAACACCCACATCATTTGAAGTTATTAAAGATTATCCAAATGCACAGAGGATGCTGAACACAATGTGTGTGTTCATATTTTATCAGTTATTTGCCGACCAACCGCTGCCAGGACAGTTAATAGCCTGTTTTAACATTCACACCTGAACTGAAGCTAAATTAACACATCAGTGGCATTTGTACAAAACCATCAGCGTTCATTCCGAGAGTGCAGACCATCTTCAATGCAAACTATCAGGCCCGCATTCCCACCAAAATAACTTGTTTTGCCAAGCAGGCTGTGGCATTCAGTTCTCTCTCATGCATTGCAGGAGGCAGGCAGGAAGAAGCCACGGAATACATGATTTATTATTCTGTTTTGCATTGATTCACTGCATCCATTGACATTCATGCATAATGGACGTGAATGTGAAATCGGTACCCAGGAGGGGAGAGAAGAAACCTGCCATTGTTGGTTGTTTTTTCTGTTTTTTTAGCAGCAAGATAACCACAGGGCCTGCGGGGTTTTTGGTGATTCTGGCAGTTTCCATGATAAACAACAGTGGGATCCATCACCTTGCATTGATTGCTGCACCACATCAGCTGTATCTGTATTTGAGAAAACCCTCCCTCTGCTCACCTGGTTATGAGTGTGTTGTGTTGTTAAAAAAAAGACAATAAGTGTGTGTTGTGTGTGCTGATTGTGTTTGGGAATGCATAGGGTCTCATGCTAGCGATCGTCGCAATGTGTTGGTTGTGAACGAGCCGGCTCTGAAAGGAACGGAGCCATCCCTTCAAAACGCCGTAATTCCCATTACTATATTATGCCCCAAGGGTGATAACATCATGCTGCGCCGTATCCACATAATCGCTTATTGATCCGTTCCGTTTGTTAGCAGAGCAATAAATTTCCCCTATCATGGCCTCTTTCTGTTAGCGGTCACTAGGAACTCCATCCATGCAAAGTGCCACTGTGGTGATGTGGACAGGACACACAGGGTAACTATATGTACATCTGCTTTGCATTCGCTTTATGTTCTACTCTGCATTTTCGCACACTGAACATTTCAGCTTCTATAAATACATACTGCAGCTGTAGTTATTTAAATTTTTCTAAAATGTAGCGATGCATATAGTATGTTTGAGCAAACTGCTGCATAATTTACAAGTAAACAACTTTCCTTATAGAAATGTTTCAGTTGCAGTTACAAAGGGGCTTGTTAAGTTATCAACCTTTATTTCAGATCCAGGGTTTAAAGCAACAAACATTCAGCCAGGAAGAATGTGACTTACTGTATGTTGAAAGTCAGCATGCTTCTGACACTGGGTTAAATCAAAGTCATTAAAGTGTTTTCAAGGAATGTGTTTGAATCAGAATCAGAATCAGTTTTATTCACCAGGTATGTGTACACATACAAGGAATTTGACTTTGGATTGTACATTGCTCACAATGTGCTTACTCACTCACAATAATATAATAACACAATAATAAAATCAGACACAGGCTACAGTATAGAGAAAACAGGTAGGTGAGGTAGGTGGCTGCACAGCTGTCCGTTTTGTTTGGTATTATTTTATTTCTCATTTTTGCCTTGACCACAGAAGCATCTGTAAAAAAAAGTGCTTTTTGGCCATGTTGCTGCAGGGAAGTAAAATAAAAGTAAACTGTTGGATTACCAATTAATGCTTTTACTTAAAATCATTTTGCAAAATGATCAGACCAAGTGTGACTGAATGTGCATGGACAGTGTGCACGCCTTGTGCGTGCACACACACACACATACATTTGTACCAACTATGGACTATGTTTCTACAATGACCAAATGTGGACTACAGTTAGTAATCATTCTGAAAACAACTAAATTAAAAATAAAATGTATTTATTTAAGATGTTGTTACGACCCGTGAGGTCTGTGTGCTGTGTTTGTGTTGCTGTGGGTGTGTCTGTCAGAAATAAAGGGCAGCTTTGCGCCCTCCCGCAACCCCCCCGAGCGCTCTCATGAACGCGCTTCAATTGGGAGGGGCGGATGACGCGGATGGGGGTTCTCGAAGAACCCTATGAGATTCATGATATTACAATTATATATATACAACTAAATGTATTAAAGTATATTGTATTATAATCCTTATGCACATCACAAACGTTTAAGAACCCTAGGAAAGTCATGATAGTTATCTGTATACAAATAAATGTATCCTAATGCACATCACAAACATTAAGAACCCTGTGAAATTCATGATATTATCTATATACAAATAAATTTATTAAAGTATAGCGTATTATAATCCTTACACCTTATAGACTTGAAAGCAGATAATGCAGAGAATCTTGCTTTCTTGGAGGTGAGTTGTTGATTGTGTGAGAGTTGAAGTGTTTTCTGGGGTTTATCTTTTGACATCGCCCACCATGGGGCCACAGCGGTGCAGTCACAGTCAAAGTGTTTCAAATGCTAACTCTAACCCACACGAGTCAATTCGAGAAACTGTTGAAAATGACCTGGATCGTACTATAAAAGGCATTCTAGATCAGAAGACTGAAGATCTTCATGAAAAAGCAAACAAGTATTCCATCGCATTGCAGAGATGTCTCACCATGGTAAAACAAGGAGAAAAAGACCAGAACACACTAACTTTGTCAATGCCGGTCGCTGAGGATTTCACTCTTCAGAGCAGAAGAATCAAGAAGGAAGAGACTTTGTTTTTGAAGAAGTTTTAAAAAACATGCCAAAAAACAGCAGGAAATAAAGCTCAGCATATTTTGGATAAAATATCCTCCTCATGGACTGAACGTGGGGAGTTTGTGTTTAACGGTAATGTTATTAAAGGGTCTCATGTGTATGATTTGATAAGAGGAGTGACTGCTTCTCACAACGTGTCTGACAGCCAGAGACCTACAGGTTGGGATGAATATCTGCAATCGTTGGCTATATTGAATATACCTTTATCAGTTGTACCAAATCAACAGGTCAAAAGAAAAATTGATGAGATTAAGACAAACACTTTTGGAGAATCTTCTCCTCTTATTACTGGACCGCCATCTACGCCTCTTGTTACCAGAGGGCATCGATTAGCAAACAATGAAACCAGTCCATTTGTATCTCCTGAAATGCGATTGAGTGACTGGATAACTTTTTAATTGTATATCGTTATTGGTTTTAAATAAATACATAGAGACATAACTTTATCATTTCAAAGTGTTTCTATTTATATCACCATAATAACAAAAAACATTGTCGTACATCTATAAATCATTTTGATAATCAATGGCACACAACTTCTAATATTATTATACACATTTAAAAGAATCTGATACTTGGACACACTGGTTACCATCCGCCATTGTCAACCGCTTATCCTGCGTACAGGGTCGCGGGGGGGCTGGAGCCAATCCCAGCTAACATCGGGCGCAAGGCGGGGTACACCCTGGACAGGTCGCCAGTCCATCGCAGGGCCACACATAGACGAACAACCACTCACGCTCATACCAATCACACCAATCAACCAATCAACCTAGCCTGCATGTTTTTGGATGGTGGGAGGAAGCCGGAGCACCCGGAGAGACGCCTTGCTTCACTACCTTATCAGGTACTTTTGATAGTTCTATCGTATTCATACTATTGTTTGTTAAAGTTAGAAAAAGTCAATGAAAACCTGTCTTCTTGATGATATCTCAATTATAGAATCATATGTGGCGTAAATAACTGCATTTATTGTGCGTTGAAGCGGATTTCTAAAACGAGCCTCTAATCTGACGCTGACGTTTTTAATGAGCGACATATGGTCTCCGCATCCTTCATCAGGGCTCAGATTAAAACAGAACAGACTATATCCACTACAAAATGCGTTGCGGGTTATGGCCATAGCGTTATTTTTAAGATACTTTCCAGTTGCCGAGTACAATTGATGATACTCCCTGATGGCATTCCCTCTGGTAAAGTTGGGTTGAAAGGATTTTGAAGGATATTGTTGGCCGTCAACGTATAAACATAAAAACTCTATATCATAATGGTTAAATGTAAATGGGTTGCGCGAATAACTACCTGTAAATGCCTCATGATCTACAAATCCTACTGCAATAAATTTTGGTATTTGTCCCAAGAATACATTTTCTTGATTACAAACACGAGTGTCCATTGGTATGCTAAAATTTTTCTATGGGATATTTAACATTACCATGCATTAATGCCTTAGCATGCACTAGCTTAACAGCCGGAGATAGAATGACTTTCTTTACAAACAGGCTTGCTGACATAATGTTAACCTGAAAATCGTCTACATTGTTGCGCATTAAGCAAAATTAGGTTTTAGCTCTTATGAATTCTTGAAGTCTATGCCATTTATCATAACTTGTCTTGAAAAAACAAGTCAGAATGTAAAGGGGATATTAGCTCCACTACGCATCCACCTTGTGTGTACTCCATTCTTTTAACTAGTCCCTCATTGTGTCCTCCAGCCGTTGCGTCTTCCATAACCTGCTGTATCTATGCAAAATAGTCCGGATCCGAACTGTGTCTGCAGAGCGTCCTTTCCGTAGTTCAAAAGGCACTCTATTATACCCCTGTAAGGATATGTGTTTGATGATTGCGTTATGAGTCGGTCCCCCAATGATATGTCGACCTGTGAAAATATTGTACATCCAGGGTAGTTGATAAAGCCCACTTCGTCTGCTTGATCCAGGTTTCCGCCATTAGCTTTGGTGATTTTTGTGCGCGTATACAGAAACGTATTGTTTAGATCCAGGTAGTCCTCTGTACCAGCTGGAATGAAGAGTCTGATACCGCTGCTAGAGGAGGGAATTCGACGTAGATGCATTTCTCAATACTCGTTTGTGTTAACGGCACCATAAACAGGTCTAGCTCCGACTTGACGGACTCTTGTGACAGGCTATGTACCAACGACATTCTCGTTAGAAAATGTCTCTTGTCTTCTGACGTTTTGGCGACTTGCTTCTCCTTGCTTGTTTATTTTTTCTAGTCTTAGTATGGGTCTTCTTATTTGTTGTTCGGCTACACCTCTTTGGTGGGGAACTCCCTCTTTTCCCAGGATCGTAGACTTCAAGGTCTGTTTCTACATGGTAGAGCTCTCCAGGCACAGACCCGCGCCATTGTGCAGTATAGACTCCTTTTGAAACACTCATATCTTTACAGACTTTGTTTCTGAAGTAATTCCAGTCTTTGGCTGAAAAACTAATGTGCGGTGTGCTTTCACGAAGAAAAATTTCATCAAGCTCTCTTGTATAAAGACGAACTGTAAACATTCTAAAATCTTCCACCTCCCAACTGAGGCTTTCAGTCCAGAAAGTCAGCCAATGTTGTTGGGGGAGTCTTCTTTCTAGGAGCCATACTCATTGCAACAGGATCTATAATTATACGTCGTTTGGGAGTCATTACTCGTAATTGATTACCTGTGATGTCCATGATTGTGATGCTGCAAAGATGGCGCTCTCACCCGTACTCACCTTTTGGCAATCGACCCCCATCGCGGCTAATAGAGGATAAGGCCGGACACGCCCTAATACAAGCACCCATTTTCACACCCCCATCTCTTTGTTGTTCAACCTCGTTATGACCCCAATCTTTTTCTTTTTTTACATTATTATTTTTTTTTTTTCATTAAAATTTTTAACAAAGTTTTTATTAATTAATTTTTTTTAAATAATTTTTTATGAATTAATTTTTTTATTAATCAAAAATGTATTCACGTGCACAACTGTTACGCGCATCAAATGAGGTAGGTCTGAAAGCCCCCTTAAGCAGGATGGCAGGGCTGTTTTTTTTAGCACTTTATTAGATGAACTGATTGTCATTAATACAGATGATGCTGAGTCATTAATAAATTAATCATGACAAAAAGTTATGATAACCGATTATTTTTCTGAGCTCACTCTGTTAATATAACATTACCTAGCTTATTAGGTTGCTTATTTAACAGCTTATTGGACTGGAACTCATCTTCTACAGCTAGAGATGCCCAGATTGATCAACTGGGGACTGAAATAGGTTTTTTTTGCTTACTCTGCTCTGACCAGTGGCTGGGGCCGAGCAGTGTAAAACATCCAATATTCTGCTGGTCACACTGAACGTTGCAAACAGGCTGCACTGCGCCGTGTTTCATGTGTGCACAGAGAGAACCTCATGTCACACACACAAAGGCCAAAACATGTCTTAGGTGTGTGGAAGTTATTCCATGAGTTTGAAGAAGAGGCAACGCTCACTATTTACATCTGCAAAGAAACACACAGAAAGAGACGCTGTGGATACTTTAAAGCATGGAGCAGGTAAAGCAACAGTGAACACAGCTGTTGAACAAGCCTCCTCTACACGCTACTCATCTGCTGCTGTGAGGCCTGAAGTGAGCTATTGCTTTTATAAAACAGCTACCAACCATGGCAAAAATAAAGTAAGCATACAGACGCACTACAATTTGACTTTATTTCATCAACAGACATTTCTTTATGAATACAAAAAGTAGCAGCAGTGCGTAAAATAATAACACTTTAATATTATAACTACCAGAAAGGGCGGAATTGCGTCTCTCCTTGAGCAATAGTCTATTGAACAGGCTTTTTAAACTTAAACTTTGTTGCAATATTGCAGACATCTGGGACAAGTAGTGGACTGCTCTGTGTGTGTTTGTGCGTTTTCGTGTGTGTGAGAGAGGGAAATGTTGAATCACGTAATAAGCAATGCTTTATCTCTGTCTGTCTGTCTCTCTCTCTCTCTCTCACTCACTCTCTCATTATTTATTTTATATATTTATTTATCTGTATCAGATCGCATTTAATACCAGCTGTAGGCTAAATGGGGCGCGAGGCCCCCACGAAGCTCAGATTGTAACTCAAACGCTGTTTGTCGCGAAGTGATACGGATCTGTGCGAAGGAATTCAACGTCATACTCGTTGTATACGCTCATTATATCACTACTATGAACCAATCACATTGCTTGATTTGACCTACCCGTTTTATAATATTATCACAACTTACATCGACTTTACAATCATTTGCTTTTCACTGTTACCACTAACAAAATCACAGTAGCCAGGACACCATAATACACCATATAAACCAAATGAATACTCAATTCTTCTGCAGACACCCGGAATGTGTTTCAAAAAGAATGAAAAAGGCAACTGTCCATTCAAAATCAAGTCGAAACTAAAAAATACAATCAGAGTCTGGAAGTTTGGGGTTGCACAAGTGGCTCTGGAAGTTGCTTGTTAGGGTGGTGCTGGATTTGTGCACCAGTAAGCATGTTACCCTACTGCCGTGGCAGGAGAGGGGTAAAATCAGCAGTCCTTGGTTCAGGGTTCCTCACTTCGGCCAGAATTGTTCATTAATCAGTTACCTTTTCAAATGAATTTCTGATTTGTTATGAAGTGTTAATTCTGTTTACTTAAATATACATATAATGTAATTTTTAAACACCTTTTACATCAAATGAATTTCAGACTAAAATGAAACCAAGTTCAGATTGTAACCTAACATTGCATATACTTTTTAAACTTAAACAAAACAGTGTTACAGGAATTACAAACTACACAGTGTAAATGCAATAGATTCAATATACCAATGAAATGTCTGACAAAACATAGCGTCAGTGGAACAATATAACAAAGAAAACAGCTTTGGAGTTTCAGGTACATTGCTTATCACATTACTGTGGCATGTTTTTCATCTGTTGTCCTTGGCCAGTATGTCAAATGGTATTCCAAGCTGGACTTCAATGCAACCACATATCTCAAATCAAAGGCTGCCACAAAGTTGAATGTTGACTTTTATCACACTACAGTTATGTTAACATAAAATACTTTCAACATCTAATGCTCTTGCCAGCTGTATGGCCTTGAGGCAGAAAGTGGAGAGCCTGGGATGTTGTTGTGTGGGCTATCAGTCACCCCGGGTTGTCTCAGTGGTTCACACACACACACACACACACACACACACACACATTCTGGGAGCAGTTTGTTTCAGCTGGAGGTGAGGGCACTACTAATCGATATGCACAAGTGTTGAGCTTGGAACAAGATGTAGCTAATTTGGAGATACATAAATGGACAATCTTTATGTATGATCTCTAGCATAAACAGAGACAAAGACTCAAACAAATTTACAGCTTGCCAGTGTTATATTCTTCCTCCTTTTACACACACACACACACACACACACACACTCTTCAAACCAAAGTTGAGGTATAATTTTTGTTATTTCCAAAATAACAGCAGCCTTAACATACTTTCCTACTTCATGTCAATTCTGATCACAATCAGCCAAACACTACTTTTTCTGTCATGAACACAAAGCCAGCAGATTACACATGTGTAGAAATGTGTGTGACCAATGTCAAACTTGAAATGTTCAATTACATGATACATGGCATTTAAAGGGACGTGTAATCATGCTTTAAGTTTGACAAATTGAGTTTTTCTTTGCCCTTATGACTCACACTCAAGTATGGAATAGATTGCCATGATGGAAAGAACTCGAAAATTGAGGCCTTGGTTGAAACTGATTATAATTATCCCTTAACTAAGTTTATTGTCACTTTATACACTCGCTCTCTCTTTTTTTTTCTTCTCTCTTAATGTGAATCTTTCATGCATAATCATGATTGAGATAATTTGATGGTGAATAGTATTTTGAAGTAGCTGAGTATCTCTCTCTACCTCTCGCACACACACACACACACACACACACACACTGCAAGCTGCAGAACAACGACAAAATGTCGCTGTTTGTTGCCTCCACTTGTGAGATTTACAAAATGTATGCACAGCCTAAGAACTAAATCCTACAATCCCACTTGGATGGGAACCATGAAAACGTAAAAGCAATAGTATGCAGGGTTTGGAGGATTACTTTAAAAATGTAATCCGGTAAAATTACTAATGTTAAAAAATGTAATCAGAAACGTAATCCAAGTACCATAAAATAAAAGTAATGTAACCTGATTACTTACTTACCTGAGAGTATCGATGCGTTGTCTGCTCAGTGTATTTAGAGAAATATACAAAATCTTCCATTCCCATGAACTCAAAATGCTGCTGAAGCATAGTGTTTCTGGGACCGGGCCCCACTGACTACTCTACAAAAACATATTTTTTCTCTGATTTTGGTGAAACTGGATCATATTTGATGGAGAAATCTTAGAAATATGGAGAAAATATATTCTAGTTTTCTCTCTGATGTCTCCTGGCTGCTCCTCCTCAACTTAAGTTAGGCTACATTCAGACTGCAGGCCAATGTGACCCAAATCAGATTTTTTTTGTCCATATGTGACTCAGATCTGATCTTTTTATGACAGTGTGAACAGGCCAAGTCACATGGAATCAGACTGTGGGTGCAGTGCCTGATTGCGAACCGTAGCTGGGCGAGCAGACAACAAAACCTCGCTCAGCAGCCTCACAGTGAACACGGCATGAACAGGACCGAACACAGCCTCAACGACCAACAGGGAATCCAGTACTGAGATCTGCCTGTATCTGTGGCTAGTTAGCTTGGTCGGTTAGCCATGCTGCAAGCGGTTCTATTAGCTTACTCAGCCCCGGGGTGCCAAGAGCCAAACCCGACAAGAAAACCACCTCGGTACTGGATTCCCAGTAATCAAACTGGCCTCTGTCGGTCTCTCAAGATGTGTTCGGTCCAGGTCCAGCTGCCTTGTACACTCAATGACAGCTGGAACCAGTCAAGGGGTGGGGTGTAAAGTTAACACACACAGCGCTAACTGGGCAATGTAAACACCAATCATTATCTGCGACACGTAACTGCCTAGCTTTGGGTTACCTACATATAGGCCTACCAAAGACTGTATATAAAAAACATATGGAGGCACTGCATTTTCTGATGCATGGAAACTTTCTGCTTAAAGTAATCCCTATGAGTAATCCCATATTTTTCAAAATGTACCTGTAATATGATTGTCTTTATTTTTTGTACTGTCACGGAATACAGTTACTTTTTTTTGTATCCTGATTACATGTAATCCGTCACTCCCCAACCCTGATTCTAAGTAAGTTCACATGAGCCTTTTGGGGTACATATTCATTTTTATTTTCATTCAATAATCTTTAAATCTAATTGCACCATAATTACAGATATTTATTGTGGACTTTTTTATCCAAATATTCACAGAGAAATTAAATTAGACATTCATCCTTGTCTTTATGCTATTTCCGTATTGTCATCAAAATTACATTTTCACCTGTCTTCTTTCTTTTACGCAGGTTGCCGCTGACGAGCTGGCCCGAGTGTCGTGCCTCAGCCCTCGAGCCTGAGAGGACACAGCTTGCCCCTCCACTGCAATAAGCAATTCGCTGTTTTCAAGGACTGCAGACTACTTCTTCTGTTCCCGCAGCATCTCCTCTTCAATGTCCTCATAATCGGGGGGCTTTGCAGGCTGTTTATTGGTGCTGGTTGAGGGCTGATTTGAAGATTGGGGTGGGGATGGCCGGACTTCTGAGGAAGATTCTTTACATACAGTATATAAAAATTTGGGCTGGGCACGATATTATCACGTCAACGCATTAATTAATTAATGCTGACAATTATTTCACCGCACGTTAAATATTATTTTTATTTTGAAAGTCCAATGGTCACTGGCTCTGAATACACATAGGCCTACAGTCAAACCGTGGGTAACAGGGAGGGGTGGGATGTCAATCAATCAAATCACCCACCCAAATAAGCAGCGGAGGGAGGCTTGGGCAGACTATAGGCCTGCTTGGATGGGAGAAGCATCCGCGAGTAAACAGCAGGTGCTGTGTTGAGAGTAACAATGGCAACGGCTTCCGTGCGCTGCACAGCTGTAGCCTATTTGACTTAAATTAAAATGATAGGCTACATAACTTTACCTGATAGCCCTGGCTACATATTTTGCGGTGATGCTCTGCCAAACAGTAATAAATTCTGGAAACTCACAAACAGCGAGGATCAGTCTGTCTTCCAATTATTTGTGCTGCGCGACAATTCAACTTCGGCGGTGGCCGTGTGTGTGTGAGGCGAGCACAACGGCGACAGTTTCACGGGAAGGCACCCGCTTGCCGCTACGGCTTGTGCTCAACCATTTCACCTCACTCTAACAGGGAAACTTGATACTAAACATAGACTGTTTATGCTGCTCTCTGATAAAAGAAAAATGTTTCTGCTGATATCTGTTCAGAAAACCCCAAGAAAACTGGACTCTGATGCTAATTTGTTTTAACAAGCTAGATACATTTGATTTGATTACATTAATGTTTAAGCTGAGATTTACAAGCAATATTTTATTGCTGCTGTGTAAAGGGAACACTGCGGGTAAAAATCACCTTATTTGTTTAAAGTGTTTGTAAACCACATGTTATTGCACTTTTGTGTATATAGCAGTACATTTAAATTAAAAGTGCGCAATACAATACTTTAGAATTCATTATTAAATTTTTATGCATAACAATGCGATTATTCACTTTTTTAATTCAATTTTAATCGTTGCCCAGCACCAATAAAAAATTTTGATGGAATTGCACAACTAAACAATAATTACTAAATTTCACATTCTCTGAAATAAGTGTGTTTTTCTTATTTTGTGCCTACCTTCTGTTGGCACTAGGGTGACATACTCTTCCAATGATCTACTCATCGCAGAAAGTGAGCTGCACTTGCTCCTCAATACTTCAACCTCTTGCCACTGGACCCAAACCTGTTTTCTTTGCCTAGGTTTTTCTTTCGTTCTTCGTCCTAAGTCTTGCCATCTTCTCTTTATTTTTTCAGAGGTCCTCTTTGTTTTATTAGTGGCATTTACTTTCTCACAGGTACGGGTCCCAAATGCCGTTTTTCCGTGTTACATTTACATTTCTCTGTTGTAGCTCACCAATGTGTTTATTTGTCTCTTCCACCACCTCTAATTCCATGGTATCAAATTTCATTTAACGCTTATGGTCGGACTGCTTTCCCTCCCGACTCTCCATGGCGGAAACCATTAAAACACACAAAACCCTCATTTAAATATTACCACCTCCATTGTGTTTGCACCTTTACGCAATTATTCTTATTTAATCACCCACAACACATACTACAATTACACGTGCAATATTTTCGAATGCACAATTTAGTTCTCTTTATTCTGGGTGGTAGTAAATCTGGCCCTTGGTTTATGAGTCTATCATGGAGTCATGGGTTTAGGAAATGGCTTTGAAAGAAACTGCCCTCCCCCACAACGAATATCCAATAACACCACATTTTTACGTTTAAAAGCCAAAGCTTTGTAGAGCCACAAAGTTTGATGAGGGATAAGTTTGTGGTGGTTAGATGGGTCAGCAAAACGTTGGAAAACACCGTTTGCTTTCCGTTTCCTACCGACAATCAATGTTGGTTTCTTTTAATCATGACCATGATCATTCCCGCTTTCCAGGTTGTGTTTGTGTGTAACTTCTGTATTTTCAGGCTGGACCTTATTTTCCCATGTTTTTGTGTCTATGTGAAAAATTGGGAAATTTTTTGAAATTGCGAGCGAGCTGCAGTCGGCAGCGAAACGTTGCTGCAACGGAATCCTTGCAGTCAATTGACATCCAATAAAGTACTTGCTTTTGCCACTGACAGGCTGGGATTGGTATTACAAGGATCCCTAGAGAAATAGACCTTTCTTTAAAGAGTAAGATCCTTTATGTTTAAACAAGCGCTTTATTGCTTTTGTCAAACCACCAGACTCCATTTATAAAAACAGCAATTTAGTGGATGTATTTTGACAGGGCACAATTGCCCGCAAGGATTACGTTGCAGACCTGTTTCACTGCTGCTGCAGCGGATGTACTGGGACTGAAATTCAGCCCGTGACTTTGAGACAGAGAGGCCTTTTGTGCAAGTGCCATGTAGGGACACGGAGAAGGATTTTTTGCAGTTTATAATCCACTCTCTAATTCTATCTACAGATGACTGTTTATGGTTGCATTGTCCTTCTCCTTCTGCTTCTCTACATCGTCCTTCTCCTACATCTCCTCCTCTTCCACCTCCTCTTCCTTCAACTGTTGTTTAGAATATATATAAATATATAATATAGCCTAAATAAATGCATATATAAATAATCTCAGGTTATAATAAATGTATTACTCATCAGTGCCTGTTCTGGGTCCTGCATTATCTGTGCTGCTACAGGATCTTGCCACCAAGGAAGAGAACGGTTAATTTCTTCCACCAAGGAAGAAAACGTATTGAGATTGGACTCCCAACTGGAAAGTAAACTCCTACGATCGTTGCCATTGAGCCAATCAGATTTCAGCAAATACAAGGATCGGTCCAAGTTGGGAGGGGCCGCTCGGATCCCCCCTCAATATTGAAATTAGTAGTTTGGCCCAGTCTTAATTAGATTTTTTAGTTTTGTCTATCTGAAATAAATGCTTACAAGTGATTGCTCTAAAATGTTGTCACCAGATAGCAGAGAAGTAAGGGTATTAAATAGAAACTCTTTAACTTCCTCTATTTCTCTGTCACTATCTCTCTTGCTCACTCACTCAGCTGAGGATTGACACGTTCATACATCTGTGAGCACACTGGCAGAGTTCAGACTTTTACACAAACTGAGAGACACACAACAGGACAATAGTATGGCTTTGTGGAAAGTTGAAATTTAAGTATTATAAATGGTTTTAAAATAACACGAGCAGTTTGACTGCACCACTAATCTATTTTCAGCCCTAAATGCCACTGATATAACCTTGCTCATCTAACCTACCTTTCCACCGACATACCAAGATGATTCAGAAACACTAATCCTAATTAAATCACACAAAGGATAGCTAAGTGCATGTGATTATGCAACTGGGTCTAGAGATGTCTGCGCATTTTGATATTAATAAAATATGGAGCGTGCATAGGAAACGTAATCTTCTTCTCGTCTAAATGTGCTACATTTGTACTAATTAGGACCCAGCAACACAGCAACTAGAAAGGCTTTCTAACATGCATTTAGAGCCCTGTTCACTGCTCTAACAGCTTATGCAGTGCTTTCCCATCATCATCATCAGCCATGAAGAAGCCTTCTCCCATGTGTGATGGGTGAGATATTCATTCCTTATCTTCCGATAAATAATAAATTTGATTTTCAGTTTGTTCAAAAGTGTTATGAACCATATGTGATGCACACTGTCAATTCACATTTGGTAATCAGAGTTAAGAGAGTGGAGAAACTCTCAGAGTAATGATGTCATACTAAACGCAAAAATTGTTATTATATTATATTATAATATTGGCGAGAACATGTTTTACACAATAGTACAATAGTACAACAGAAAGAAAATCTGAATACTACTTAAAATTCAAGCCACGGAAATTACATGTACAGGGAAGACTGCACTCTGAAGTGTGTGTGCCTTTTTGTGTGTGTGTGTGGAGTATAACCCCACTCTACTAAGTCTCCAAACTTTTAGCAACCTCTATGGTTTCACACCTGGATCAATACAGAGCTATAAAATCAAATCACTACATCTTCATGAAACATACTGTACAAACAACCAAGTGATTACTGCATGATGGCAGTGATTAAAAGGAGAACTTTATCATCCATATGTGGATGGCAGACTTCCACTCTTTCTAATTAGTTTGCTGACTGGACTGAAATCTTGCTCTTTCTTGACAGGTTTAGGGATATGGCTGATAGGATGATCAGAATAGAAGTTGACCCGGCAGGCAAAAGAAAAACTGTAGATTGTCAGTAGAAGAGGCCTTAAGTAGCCTTTGCTACACATACATAAATAACTAAGGGGTTAAAAACAATTTACTACTCTAGCCAAGATAGCTGTGTTTATCTGTTCCCATAACTTCTACTAGGTGACTGTCTCTTTTGGGGTACGTTTGTGATTGCTAGGTAATAGAACTACGTAAAGACATCTTTCTCTATGTATCATATATAAAGGGATAAACATGTAAGACTGCAATGTACAAGCATATTGTCAGACATTACCAAGTAATGTGAGAGAATTTGTTGGCTGCTAACAGAAACAGCGTAGTGCCCACAGCCTAGCCGTGTGCAAACCTTTTGTAAAGGAAACTGACTTTTGTTCTCGCTTGACATTTAGTCAATAGTCTTTTTGGAATCTTGTAACAATGTTGTTAACCTCTAACGATTACTTTATTCAGATTTAGATGTAAAATGGGTGGTGGGGCAGTGGATAAGAGCCGGGTGTGAGAGACCCGGGTTCGAATCCACTGTGAGACACCAATGACACTGAGCAAGACACTTAGTTAGACACACCCCTAGTTGCTCCAGGGGTGTACGATCTCTGTCATATATAGCAATTTTAAGTCGCTTTGGATAAAAGTATCAGCTTAATGAATAAATGTAATGTAAAATTGTGGTTTCATGGATACTATCTTCCCTGTGCAGTGCTGTTTAGTGCTCACCAAATTTGTATTTGTTTACAGTTGTAGTCATGTTTTATACAACTATTTTGTGATAAAAATTGTAATAACTTGCTTTGCTTTTTCAACTCTATATACATAAGAATCAATGAGGATTTGCTTTACAGACTGCAGACAGACTGAAGGGATCTGTAGGAGTTACTGTGGGAGGAGGGAGTTACATGTAGGGAGGGAGTTACAAGGACTGCTGTATGTGCTCTTGATTTCAGTTTTTGTCAATTTCTATTTTTCAACTTTTAAGTTCAGAATAAACAACTCAAAATATATTCTGTTTCCTGTGCTGGTAAAATTATCTACAGGCTACATATAAGTACATACTTTTATAAAGCAATGATTATACTGTATAGCACCTCCACTTTTGTGTCCATAGTATCTGATTCTTTGTATATGCCAGATTTAAAGGACTTCTACAGAAAGGAGTCAAAACTTTAGATTTACAATATGATTGTAGTGTTTGGTTTTTATCTAAATCCACGGAGCATTTTGACTGACATGTTGAAAATAACCAGGCTTTATTATGTATCAGGGCAGATATCCATTTTGTCAGTTTAAATCCCAATTCCAAACAAAACACTTTGCACAAGTAACTATTCGGATCCAAATGTGGCATATTAAAGCTCTGATGTCCCAATTAAATTACAAACTTTCTGCCTCATTTACCAGGCTGTCAAAACCAACATTAGTGAAAGGACATTGCATTGTGTGAAACAGCAAAATAAAATAAATGATCGGCTTGTGTTGGTGGCAAAAATAGTTTCTGTTTGGTGATGCACCTGAGACTCAACACTCAAAGACACCTAGGTAACAGATGTTGTGTGCCGTGGGAGCATCCATCCCCCCTCCTTTCTTTCTTCCACACCTCCAGTGATGTAATGTCCCCGCTGGCATTTTTTTTTCCTCAGCCCTGAAATTCACAAACAACGTCCTTGTAACTTATTTCTCCCTAAACTCCTTTCCACCATCTGTTTTAGAGCAGGTCATGTACTGAGTGGAGGGGGGAAGTGTTGAGAAAGAAAGAGGAAGAGGAAAGAAAGACATGCTTGATGGGTTCTGCACTACACTCCCAGGCATTAGGGATACGTTCAACAAGAGCTGGCGTTCCATGTTGGTTGACAACAACAGAAGTACATCACAACAGCTCTAACTGACAGCTTGCCAGTGCCAGTTTTTATTTGCTAACAAGCACGTCAACTTCCCATTAGCGTCCTTGTAGGAGAGACAGTGTGAGGTCTACAAAAGGGGATTCAAGACAGACTCTCATAAAAATTAAATCAGATAAGGTGATTCAGCCCATTGAACCGTAGCCGTATTGGGAGCAATTTTGAGTTTCCATTAATAGTAAGAGACAGGCAAACGTGTGGAGGAAATATCCTGAGCTTTCTGTTCTAATCATTATTCTGGAGTGCAGTGACTCCCCATTACCTTCTAAAAAGACTTAAAATAGGTGGATGAATATCTGAACTCCCACCATGCTACTTCTTCTCCTCTCTCCTTATATAAACCCAGTTATTCTTTCTTAGCGTCTCTGACTCTGATATTCACCTTCTCTTTCCTCACTGACATTCCACTCTTTATCCCAGATCTAGCTCCATCTCCCTCTCCCCAAGGCATTATCTCCACCCCACCAGCACTGCCGCAAACCCACATGCACTCTCAATCACACATACGCATACACACCCCTCCTTCATTTTAGTTGCAGGCGTCTGTCTCTTCAACTCCAGCGGCATAGGCAGCTAGCTTGCTGTCAGGGCCTGGGAGCTGTCTACCTCTGATTATGCTATCATATTGCTCTGCTGGTGCAGTTATCTCCCATTTGGACCAAGAAGAATCCAGTTTCATATTGGCCATTAATGTTTAACGAGACAGGAGTTTAGAGATGGGTGTGGGGAGCCAGGAACCCTGAGGGCTAGATCCGATTCAGCTTTGAGCCAGGCAGTGTGAGCGTGACATTAGGTTAGCACATACTGTACACAGTCAACATACATGTATTTATATTCACACAGTTGCTCTACAGAACAATGTAAAGCAACATCAAAAACAGACACAGAGTTTCTGAGAAATACACTTTAAAGTTTTCATCCTGTGTACCTGTGTTTGGTTATGTTTTGGTGCTATTATGCAGTGTAAGGCCTTAATCAATAACGCATAACTTTAATAATATTATTTTTCACAGTAACTAGTAGTATAACAGATTCCTTTTCCAAAACAGTAATATTATTACAGCATTATCCTCGACTGCGCAGCAGGTCAGCAGCACTAGAACTTATGTTGTCCAGCCAAAAAGCTAAAGGAACAATGAAGAACGAGGGAGAGAGGCGTTTCTACAGCTATAAGTAGCTACTTCCATTACTGTGTCACAGTCTAAGATGTAAAGAACATTCGTCCGTTGTAAACTTTGTGTGACCTGCAAAAAGCTTTCAACCACAAAAAAATGCTTTCAACTGAACAGTTCTACATCTGACTTATTGAAGCATCTGCTAAAGCAGCACAGCAACGTGAAACTCCAGCAGCTACTGCCAGTGATGCTTGGACTCGTCGAGAGAAAGTGCTGTTAAGCAATATAACATTTTGTAAAAATACTGAATACTGCTCAAAACCCTCATTTAAATACTGTCACCTCCATTGTGTTTGCACCTTTTGTCATCTACGCAATATTTCATACCCAGGTGAAAAAGAAATATACTTAAGTAGCACTTTTTTTGGATGCACTTATTACATTTTAATTGTACTATACTAAGTGTATATTAAATGTGTTATTTTGGAACAACTTAAAGTCAACTTTAAGATAATTGCAATATATTTTAATATACTTAGTTGTGTTAAAATGGACCTATTTTAAGTATCTTTACTGTAATTTAAATATACTTCTTTAAAATTAACTTAAAATACCATAACAGTTAAATATATATTTTAAATGTGTTCCCTGAACATTTTTATTAGCATTTCAGTGTATTGGTAATTTATTACTAGTATACTCCAAGAGCCACTATTAATATCTTGAGAAGCTACTTTATGAAACCATTCAGTATGAGAATAATTCATTATTAATGCATTAAATATATCTTGAAAAATGCCCTTTTTAATAAAAATCAGTTAAAAAAAATTATTTTACAACACACACACACACACACAACTAAAAAAACTTTAATTTTGTGTACATTACAAAAATAAATTCCTGTACATTAAAAAGTACAGCAGCATGTATCACATCTTGAGCAAAATAAATAATCAAATAAAATAATATCAGTAAAATGATGACATATGACCAGTATTACATAAAAAATACACTACACACCCCATCATTAATGTTACCCATGGGGGTCCTTCATGCAGTTTGGACACCGGGCACGGCTCAGATGACCTCACGGCAAGCCATCCCACTTCTGACGCCATATGCGTCACTGTGATGGCCACAGCCGTGGCCTCACAACCAGATGAAGAGCGGTAACCTCATGCACTGACTTTGTTGTGTTCTTTAAGATTAGTTTATATACATTCATACACATTAGACAGTTTGTAGTAAATATTTATTTGGTTACAAATAAACTTACAGGACACTTAGTTTATTTCACATACTTTATTTTAGTTGACTATACAGAAGCATCTTTTGGAACACACACCATTAGTTAGTTTTGGATTTTCATTTTGTTATAATTCTTGTTTCTGAGCTTACCAGTGTTGGATGCCGCACCCAGGAGAGATCCAGGAAGTCTGCTGGCTTAAAGGGTTGGTGCTCGGAGCAGGAGCAGCTTTATAGGAGAGGTGGCCTGATTGGACACTACCACTGCTTGCTATGTCTGGGGGGTGGCTTTATTCTCTCCTTAAATATTTTGGGGTTTAGATTTATATTATATTTGAGTATTTTTGAGTTAAGGTTAAGTAAATGTACATTTCTTTTGGAATAAGTTTTTACATAAGTTTTGTTGTGTTTGCAGTTATGATGTAGTGTTGTTGTTGTTGTTAGTCTTCCCCTGTGTGTCAAAATTGGTCTGATCAGCCAATATATAAGTCCCCTTTGTTTGTTGTATAGTAGGTCAGTTGTATTTTTGAGTCTTTTATGTTCAGAGCTTTTGTTTGTTTATTTGACCTCTTTTATGGGCCCAAAACTTTATCTTTTGTTGTAATGATTTTTTTGGTAAATAAAACCCTTTTGCTTTAAATTTCCCTCTTGACTCCTCATGCCTAACTGCCTGGTCCCTCACAGTCACCCTGCCCAGATTCAAACACAGGTCTACAGGACACCAAACATACAACTTTCACAGCAATGCCAAAGAGCCAGGCTCGTTGGTATGACAGTCCAAGCGCTTACTCAGCTGTAGTGAAGGTACTCCGTCACAAGCATGCAGTACAAATGGTGGAACCAAACTGAAACTGAAAAATGTCACTATCCTTGGAGTGGAGGGTCGGTATCTTTGAGTAGGACTCGTTGCATTTTCTGTGACTGCAGACACTATGGGATTTGGAAACTGCTTTATCACACAGCATCTGTGGAAGGGGAAACGATAGATTTTGTCTATATCAAAGCAATATTAACTCTAATTAACTAATAACCATTGTGTGATTTTTTTATTTTGTTTTAAGTTGCTAGCATCATGTCTAACTGTTCTGATAATGCTAACCGTTTAGGTTCAGGTGAAATGGTTTTCCACAAGGGACCCCTCCCAGTTAATGCTCAGTTCTTCCATTAAAACATGATCAAAAACATTACATAAACACTACTGTACATTCAGCTGAGGAGCTGTATATGATAAAAGGTTATTAAACAGGTACAACAAATATAACATTCAGACTTGCTTAACAACTGTGCTGTCTACAAGTCATTTCACATTAACACAGCAGTCAAGCACAAAAGTAGCCAATTATTTTTAATATAATTTTTTTCACAAGAATATTTGTTTTTTTAGTCTGACCCCATTGACATGTATTGAGAGCAAAAACAGTTATTGTGTGCAGAAGCCAAACATACCTATGAGTACACTGAGCTTGTGAGGGTCCAGCTGGTCCTTTCGTGGCCTCTAAGCCATCTTTGAGTGAGGCAACGATCCCAGGAAGCTCTAAAAGAAAAGAAATACAGTTGCAAATGAGTTTAAATATTCTGTTAGGCCAGCACTTCCACCTAGTTTAGTTCTTCATTTGCGTATCATTATAAACACTGTATTTCTATTCTTATAGCAAATCTTTCTTTAATTTTCTCGAGCTAAGGCAGGAAATTCCAACTCTGGGTTTAGCATTAAGTTGGTTAAAGTTGGCAAAGGGTAGGTTCAACTTTTAAAAGTTGAATACAGGATCTATGACCATACAAATGTACATAAAGTTGACCAGTATTTTATATAACATCACATGCTATTATACTGTGTAGTCAGCCATTGCATGACTGAAGAAGAGAGCGTTGGTGGATATGGACAAACCCAAGTTACAATAACCTAAGAGCATGAAGTACCTGCACTGCTGCACCTTTAGATTTTTCTGGGAGCTGTAGTTTCTTTATGTTATCATAAAAATGACGTGACTTAGAATATGGAGAGTCAACCTCGGCTTTATTTTCTTTCAGAAATCCCTGTGAAAGAAATGCTGAATGAAAGACTGCATTGAGTTACAGAAGCTAGTGGATCAGAGGTCTGTATGATGTCAACAAGTTACTTGGGGTAAACTGTAGATACCATAAATTTCCACTCCATGGCAATTACAGAGATCACTGACCATCATCTGGTAGCTATCTGGCTGACTGCCAATCGCAGAGTCATTAACAGAACTTTAGCTGAAGGGAAAAAGTGCTCCAACAACAGGGAAAAAGGAGAGAATGAAAGATAACTGTGACTGATGTGCCATTGTTTCTAGTTCTCATTTTCAAAAACATTGATTGTTGTTCAGAGCAGGCGAATCTTTTAGTGCAGTGTGTGTTTATTCTGGTGGTAAACTGTTTTCAGTGGACTCCTCTCAGAATCATTGAATTCAGTTGTTCCAATCACTTCCATGGCCACAGGTGTATAAAATCAGGCACCTGGGCAGACTGCTTTTACAAACATTTGTGAACGAATGGGTCGCTCTCAGGACCTCAGCGTGGTTCTGTGATCGGTTGCCACCTGTGCAATTGGTGTGGGGTTGTTTTTCAGGTGTTGGGCTTGGACCCTTGCTAATACTTCAGCATACCAAGACATTTTGGACAATTTAATGCTCCCAACTTGGTGGAAACAGTTTGGGGATGGCCCCTTCCTGTTCCAACATGACTGCGTGCCAGTGCACAAAGCAAAGTCCATAAAGACGTGGATGAGTGAGTTTGGTCTGGAGGAACATGACTGGCCTGCACAGAGTTCTGACCCCAACTCGATACAACACCTTTGGGATGAATTAGAGCAGAGACTGCGAGCCAGGCAGCAGTCTACACTTAAGCTAATTCATAGCCTCAAAGGTTGGGCCAACTTATTAAACAACAAATAAAACACTACAGATTAAGAATGGGATGTCGTTAAACTTCATTTGCAGGCGACCCAAAACTTTTGTTAATATAGATGGACACTTTTCAATAGGAAAACATTATGCACAATAGACAGTATTCACAACTTAATAGCTGGTGTTACACAATTATCCTATAACTGATCATATAATTGCTGCTAATTAATGATATGAAATAACAAAAACAGCGCAACTCAACCTGTTTTCATAGTTTTTATTGTTGGATACCATAACTGTCTAAATCTTTTTGTTGAGAGATACCAGCTTAAAGTGGTGAGCTCCACTATTGAGAGGTTACATTGAAGGCATCAATAAGTTATAGCACAGACTGTTTGTTCAGTCTTTAATGGAGACAATGTTTTTGTCAAGGGCCAGACTTTTGAACTTTCTGGCCGTGGTTAGGGTGGCAGTTTCCCGACATCTCTGAGGCAAGCATCCTTTCAGCTTCCCAACCTGATCCAGGATGCTAGCCACGGGCCTGGTAGCCTCCAGCCTTCATCCTTGCTTGCTAGCTACCAATCTTTATCTCGGTCTCCTAACTACCAGCCTTCATCTGCTAACCTTCTGCCAGCTCCAGAGGCACTTCACTGCTCTTTTCCCTGCCACTGTCCACTGGTCCTTCTGCCCAGCTCCTTGTCTATGCCACTGCCCAGCTCTGCGTGTATGCAAATGCCCTACGCCCAGAGACAGAGCTTCCCAGCTTCACAGAGATAGGCCTGCCCAGCACCACAGAGGCTGAGTTGCACAGTGCCAGATACACTTTGCAGGCCAGTTCTACAGCGATTCAGCTGTCCAGCTCCACTGAGATTCAGCTGATCAATACTCCACAAACTTTTCTGTCAAGTGTTCCTGCACAAACAAGGCCAGCTCTCTGGCCTTCCGCCTAAGAGCACAAGCTCTTTTCCTCAGCTCCCCATACACTTGACCCTGAATGTTGTGATTCTCCTTTTAGACATTTTGTGTCCCTTTGTAGTCTTTTTCTGTGTCTCTTTTTAGTAATTTGGTGTCTCTTTGTAGTCTTTTTGGTTCTTTTTGCATCTTTTGTAGTCTTTCCAAACTGAAGAAAAAAAACCTTCTGTAAATCATGGTGGAGATGATATTTGGCTAAGGCACTTTCACTGTGATTGGAATAATTTCTAAATTCATATCTGTTTGATATACAGTATTTTCCTGACTCTTCTCAGGTGTCATCACACTGCCTAAATGTGGAACTTTGGTCACATGATGACAGGTGGTCAATAACCATGTCCCTGTTCAAAGATAGTTTCTGGCACAGGATATAGATTTTTCTGGCTTTCCACTGCCTCTTGGTTGATGATGTTCCCTGTCAATGTGGTTGACCAGATTTGTTCTGGTGTTCACAATCGATATTTATTAAGTCTCTTGTCGAGGGTCTTCGCCATCACAAGTGATGATATGATGATTTTATACACCTCTACAGTTTTCCTCTCTAGGGGATGCCCTGCTTTCAGGGTGTAGAAGCAGAGATCTTAGGGTATCGACTAGTTTCTGACTCCTAACTGGAAGACAGTCCAGCCATTCAAGGGAGTCCCATCAATATGCTTCTGGTTGTTCCCATTGAGTTAGCAGTGTCGGTTTCTCATCACTAACTCTCCCCACTCCCACAGCCATGCTGCACCTCCCCCTCTGACAAAATGCTGGTTGTGTCCTCACCCCAGCCTTGTGTGCTTGAACCTGGTTTGGCTTCACAGTCATTTCTTGGCAGTTGTCAGGGAGGGGCAGACCGTTAATAAGACTCAGGAGTGATAAATAGAAAACAATTGAAACAACAGTTTGCAACAAACTGCAAAGTGGTGCTTCAAATATGAGAACTCTGCTTGTAATCATGACGTGTGGGGTTTAAGTTCAGTGTCTAATGTAACTTAGTAAAGTGCTCCAAACAATAATAACAGTGCTTAATCCTGCATAGGAAGAAAAGAAGATGACACAAACACAGCAAAAATCCAAAATGATGTATTTCCAGAAATGCACATAGTACATTCTCTTACCTCAAAATCAGCATTTTTTAAAGGAGGTGTTAACGCTCATTTTCAGGTTGTGGCAACATGGGCTGGAGCAATCCATCATCCATAAAGTTTTAACTGAGCTCTGTCTCTACGTCACAGGAACAAATGTATGTCCATTGACTGCCTGGAGGGTAGCTAGTGTTTGGAAGAGAGAGGAGAGTTGTGTGCTGCAACTCAGTGTTTTCCCACCGGTGTTTTTGAATGCGTTTCGGACTACCTGCTTCGCGAGCGCTATATGAGGCGCTATATTTCATGAAAGGGAAATGGCTGGACTACAAACGAGCTGTTTTCAGGCAGTTCAGAGCAGAGTTTTCTGTGGGAGATGGGAACTCCCTTTGGGCTGGACATTGGGCTTTTTCACTTTGCAAACCTATTACATGCACAAAAAAGGTTTATCTCAATAAATAGAGGGTAAAAGCCAAAAAGAATAATACCACATCTTTAAGACTGGACTTTCTTTATCCCTCTCCGCGATCATTGAGGAAGAGTAAAGCCTGAAATGAAATTTTATATAATAGCTAACTTCCAAGGGTGATCACATAATTGCCAACCATTTACCAACTTTAAAACTTACTTTATATAGTTAACACAAAATCTGACAAATTTTCAAGTATAAATTACTTGTCACATCTTATTTTAACATTAACGTTAAATTTGCTTGTGTTAAAGCTAAAGTCTGACTGCTATCTAAATAATATGTTTGCCTCTATGATACATAGACTGCAAATGCAAAGAAATCATTCCTACAACTAACATAGGCACACATTTCAACCACAATATAACAACATAATACTGATTAATAAAATTTTCAGCAGTAACCTGGCCCATATTCACGGAAGTGATAAAAGTGAAAATTTTGACTTGGTGAGATTAAAATA
The DNA here is from genome assembly GCF_014851395.1 of Micropterus salmoides. Lineage (NCBI taxonomy): Eukaryota > Metazoa > Chordata > Actinopteri > Centrarchiformes > Centrarchidae > Micropterus > Micropterus salmoides. Next base: position 4,960,095 of record NW_024040596.1, on the reverse strand, counting down.
AAAGTCATTCAATCTTACAAATACTACAAAAACTTTTGATATGATTGATCCTTAATATAAAGATTTAACATTTCAGCAAACTCTCCCATCCATCCATCCATCGTCAACCGCTTATCCTGCGTACAGGGTCGCGGGGGGCTGGAGCCAATTCCAGCTATCATCGGGTAAAAGGCGGGGTACACCCTAGACAGGTCGTCAGTCCATTGCAGTGAGCAAACTCTGTGTATCTCATTCTATTTTTTAAAAGTGTAGGCTTGTTTTTTGTTTCTAGCCTTGTACATTGTATGTGCCATTATTGGTGTAGCTAGCCTAGGCTATGTCATATTGAGGATGCACCCATAGCCATAGCATACCTTGAAAACTCTGTTCAGATAGGATACTTTGCAAGTCAGTCCAAGATGTTTGTATTTTGTAATGTGGATAACTTCCTTCCCAGATGAACATAGTGGATAATGGACTTACTCACTATTGATAACAAGTCACTCTACTTCCTCCTTTGCAACTGTTGTACAGCCACTAGAAGTCGCTGTTACAATAAATGTAAATATGGCTCGTAATAATACCCGTGGTTTCAACTGCTTTTAAACCTAAATGCACATTTTGAAGTTAAATCAAATGTTGTACTCAAGAGTTAGTTGTAGGCTGATGGCTGTATGTGTTTGTGTCTGTCATGATCTGGCTGTGCCACCTCTTCTGCCCTCATGTTTTCCTCTGTCCCTTCCCTTATCGTTCCTGTCAGTCTTTGTCTGTCTAGTTTGTTTGTGTGGTAATAGGCGGGGTGCTCCAGCTGATCTCCGGCAGCGTTCCACACCTGAGGCTCATCCCTGCAATCAACCTCTGCAATAAGAACTCAGCTCAACACCAGATCATCTGTTAACTACAGTGGTAAGCTCTAAGGCCCAGCTCTAGCTTCTTGATATTAAGAGTTTTTTGATCCAGTCTGTGACCCTACTATCTGCCTGTGTATTTTTCTCCAACTCAGATCCCTGCTCTGGTTCTGAAGAAGCTGCTTGCCAGTCCAGCTCTGAGTTTTTTGAGCCTTGGTTCACTCAGCCTACCCGCCCTGGAATCCACATTTACATTTACACATTCAGCTTGTTAATAAACAGTTCTACATGTGAATTAACCTGCTTTGTGTCCGCTCTTGGATATTCTCAGCTGCCCTAACAGTTTGAATAACAGAGAGACAGATACCACTTTTTCTGTTATGCATAAACATATTAATCCTGTAGAATGATTAATGGCATTAATTTAAATGATTAAACTGAAAACTGATAGTTTTTATTTTATTTAGGTTACTGGCATACATGACATTCAGAAGCATTGTAATATTTTCATGTGTTCTGACTTTTATCATCAAGTCAACATCCACTGTGGGTGTCCAGCATATGAGCATCACCCACCCTGGTGAACAGGCTCCTGTATCCCACTACCAGTATCCTATGAGGTCACCAGTGTATGCTGTCTTTTCCTGCAGGGTTGGTCCTTGTCACTGAGTGAAGAGTATTTGCAGTACTTCAAGATGTCAAAACATCAAAATAATATTGGTGACTCAGATGAAAAAAGGTTTCTTCAAGGAGTAAATACCTTTCTATCAAAGCTAAATGTACAACAATTTGCAATAAACGGTCACTTTTATGTGGTAACACCTTGATTTCATAACCTATTGGTTTCTTGTTAATGTAAAAATGGGAGTCTGCAAAGGGTGTTCTATTTTTACAATTAGAATATAATAACAAAAATATCTCACACAAATTTATAAATTCTCAGTTCTAATTCGGGGTTTTCAAAAGAGAGAAACAATAGTTTGATAATTAAATTATTTTTCCTGTGTTTAGATGAAAACTAAAATGAGGAGGATAGGGATAAACTGTCCACACTGCTAAAATATCTGACTAAGAACTCCCTGATAAGAATCCTTTTGCTCGTCAGATTTTGTCTGTATTTAAATAGCAATTCAATCTAACAGATCATATTAGCTCATAATTTTTACTCTATAGACACAAAGAGTAAACATACCAAAGACAGCATTGTCTGAGGGTGCTTTCACACCTGCCTCATTTAGTTCGGTTGAATGGTGGCCTCGGTACACTTTCAAACGAACTCAGGTGTGGTTCGCTTGTGATGTGAAAGCAAACGAACCAACCACCAGATTTTTTAAAAGCAGTCATGTGATCTGAGAATTATTTCAAAAGTTTAACCACTAATAAATCCGTCTGCTGACCGCAAAATGTGTTCAGCGATTATATAATTGATCTGTATAAGCCATGTATAGGCTATGTGTAAGAAAATCATTTGGTAATCTATACGAGTATTTTTGTTGATTAATAGGTCAAATTCTGTTAAAAAAAGGAGGACCAGTAGTATGCCATTTATCCTGTCAGTTCATTAAACATAAAACATAAGTCCATAAAACATTTGTGACAGCGATACCACAGTATACTATAAGCTAATAAGCCCTGAATTATTACTGGACTACATGTCCTGTTTTTACGTTACTATACGGTCGATCTGCGGTCTAAAATTATTATTCATGCTTATAATAAATTACTTCGTGAGCTCTTTGCGATACAGATCAGAAGCATTAAAGTGCTGCATAAACTTCAGTCAACTTCAGTCAACTTCAGTCAACTGTCAGTCACTGGAGTTTGATTTTCCCACATGTGTTCTGATGTTACAGGATGACAGGATTACCAAAGCTGTCCAATCAACAAGTAAGTCTGTATAATGTCATGGTTACTTCTCTTGGTTCATTTGTAAAACTGCAGTGTGAACATGAACCAGACCAGAACTAAAATGCAAGAGTATAATTTTTTTCACTTGGTGAAATGAACCGAACTACAGGTGTGAAAGCACCCTGAGACCCTTTGTACCCTTTTCCCAGATTACTTTGGTTTGTAAGATATGAATAGTGGTAATTTCACTGGTAGAGTAGCTTTTCTGAGGGAAGAAATTAGCTGTCTGAGGAACATTTAACACATTTAAAAATCATGTTTGATATGACTCTGTGTCAACAGTTGGGGAAACACACTGGCAGTTACTCATGATTTGTACTGGGTGTTCCAGGTTGACCAATGCTTAATATTGCAAAGATGATACACAGGCTTCTACACTTTTAACTGAATATTTGTCAAAATTATTTTACCTTATTTCACCTAAGGTGAGGGTATATACAAGGGGTTCCGTTTTGGGGATATTTTTTCTTTTTTACCCAGAGCCACTAAAATGCATTGATGTCTTTTTATGACTGCATGCAGTCAAACAATTTGGCTCCAATCCATAAAAATCATAATACAGGTCAGTAAAGATTTGGTTCTAGGTCCCATTGTTTTCACATATCATGACCACACTGCACTGATGAGCATGTCGTGTTTGTCTGCTTGTTCTGTGACATACTATCCCATGGTACATCAATAGCTGTCTGAAGCGAGACCTCCATTACTGGTTTTGTGTTGCATGCTTCCAAGGCCCATTGCCCGGAAATTTCGGTTCCTTCTCTGATCTGTGTCTCCCTACATATGCTGCTGTGGCAGTATTGGACAGCTCCTGCGGCTAATGGTGTTGACGCTCAGTGGCTGAAAACCAATCCATCACACAGAAAAAAATGGTGAGGGAAAGAAAAGAGGGGTGGAGAAAGGGACAGGCAGGAGGTGGTGGAAAAAACAATGGCGGCACTGTACTTCATAGTTTTAAAAGGCTATTCATCACAATGGTCCCACTGTCAGACTCCCTGCCTGTATATCCATGGGGGGAATCAACCCAACGCCAAACTCATTTATGGGCGTGGACGTGGAGAAATGGCCCATCATGAAGTCACACAGACAGACTGCACACCATCGGATGTGTTGCATCTAAAGTGGCAGAATGCCTGTGCTATTAGCTATAGCATAAACGTTCAGAGCTGACATTTCATCCGTGTGCTTGAGAGGGACAGGTCAGATGACCAACCTAAATGCTTTTACAAGCTTGTTATAGACAACTTTACACATTATTATGACAAATATTTATGTTTATTGTGGCAGTGATCTCTAGTGGCCCTACCACAGTAGCAAAAGAGGAAGTAGGGTGAGGAATTATAAATAGGGAGAAAGTCAGAGGAAGGAGGTGGATGGGGTGAATGGTACATGGGTCCCATATCATCAGGGAAGGGGGATGACAATTGGATGGATAATAGAGAGAGGCAAAGAGGCTGGCGGGAACTACAGGAGAGAGAGAAAACGAAAAAACAAACAAATAATAGCAATAACACTAATAAAAAATAAGTATAAATATAGTATATATTATTATCAGGGTTATTTTGTTGGCAATGTGAACACGACGCCTTCATCTCATCACGCCTGGATTATTGCAACAGCCTTTTCACCTGTTTAACCCAAAAATCTACTGATCAACTCCAGACTGTCCAGAACTCAGCTGCCAGGATTTTTACCAGAACAAAGAAACATGACCACATTACTTCTATTTTAGCTTCATTACACTGGCTCCCAGTATGTTTTAGAATTGACTTTAAAATTCTATTGATCACTTTTAAAGCTCTTTATGGCCTCTCGCCTTGTTATATTTCTGAACTTTTAGTCCCATACGCACCAGCACGTACCTTGAGATCCTCGGGCAGAGGTCTGTTGTCTGTTCCAGAGTCTCGACTTAAAACTAAAGGGGACAGAGCGTTTGCAGTCAGGGCCCCGAGGCTCTGGAACAGCCTGCCCGAGGAAATCAGGTCAGCTGAGTCAGTGAACTCTTTTAAGTCCCTTCTTTAAACATACTTTTATAGGAGAGCCTTTCCCGATCTTATTTGATTTTATTTTATCCCTTTTATTTTATTCTATTTTACTAATTTTATATTTATCTTAAACGTGTATTTTAGTCTTTTCAATGTTTTCTGGCTTTTATTTATTTATTTATTTTTTGTATTATTGTCTTTTGGGTATTATTGTCTTTACACTTGTTAAAGCACTTTGTAACTTGTTTTTGAAAAGTGCTCTACAAATAAAGATTATTATTATTATTATTATTGTCTGATTTTGATATTATTTTGTAGATTCTAGAGAGAGGTTTTGAGGAGGGGGTGTTAATTATCTCTGAAGTTAAAGAACAAAGATCTAAGTTAGTGGACAAAATGTTATGTTATATTCCAAAAAGTGATTACTCCAAATGTCGTACTTCTGGACAAAGTGGGAATATGAGACCAGGGTGTTATTATGGAAGATATGTTGAAGGAGTGTTTTCTTTTCCAATCCATGAGCAGAAGTTAAATAGTTTCTTGTTAATTGTAAAATCAGGGTTATTCGACATGGTAGTATATTTGGAGGGTGCAAAAGTGGTGTCTGTGATTTTGTGAAATTTCCACCAGGTTGTCAGAGTTGTTGCTATTGTTAAAGTTTTGAAGCAGGGATGGTGTTGGATTGTTTGGCTGAGGAATGGTAGGTCTGAGATCAGAATGTCTTTCAAAACGGTTTCTTCTATATCTAGCCCGATTTCATCTGACGGGTTTGGGTGAATCTATTTTGGTATATACTTAAGTTGATTAGCCAGATAATAATAGTGGAAATGTGTTTTTCCCAATAAAATTTTGAGATGATGGATGGTCTAATTGTTTAAACCAGGTGAGAGTGGATTGTGTTGGGATCCTTGAGAATAGATAGTTTATTTTAGGGAGTATTGTCATTTTGATGATACATATTCTGCCCATAATGGATATTGGTAGGTTCATCCAGCGCTAAAGGTTGCCATTTATTGTTTTAAGTAATGGTGTAAAGTTGAGCCCGGACAGCTCTAACAGCTTGGGGGAAACTAATGCCTAAATAAGTGATTTAACTTATGCATAATGGGATAAGTGGTAAATGGGATGCCACAAAACAGGAATTGTTTTGAAAATGAAGAATAGATGATTTTCTTGGAGAATGTTTCAGTTGGTTTTATTGTTTCTTGTAATGATGGGAGCGGGTCTTGTAGGAATAGTACTATGTCATCTGCATAAAGACTAATCTTATGATGTACATTTGGTGTTTGAATTCCTTTGATACGGGTGTTTGACGGATGGCTGCCGTCAATGGTTTGATGAAAATGGTAAATAGAGAGGGGGAGAGTGGTTATCCTTGCCTAGTACCCATGTGTAGTGTGAAACTTTGTGATGTTAGTCTATTAGTAATGATGGTTGCTGATCGTGTAGTGCAGTGGTCGGCAATGGGTGGCCCACAGGCCAGAACTGGCCCACCAGCAATAATATCTGGCCCACGGCTGGATTGCTTTAATAGCAGAAAAATAAAAAATTATTAAATTGATAGCGCCTGGTGCTGAAACAGATCTCAGTCATGACACATACAGTTACTCACACTCATGTGTCATCTCAGTCATGACACATACATTTACTCTTCCTCTAAAGTAATTGTGCATACAAAATAAAAGCGTGAGAACGTTTTTTGCTGTGTTTGACGACACATGGAGCTACACGGAGTCGATTTTCCATATATGGTCATATGCTCTGCACAACTATGCTCAGTCTGTCCGTACCGCTCAGCAACAACAAAGGCCTGGTAACATGAGACTGGAGTATCTACAGCTTGTTTCAGACAGAGGCTGAAATGATGGCCTACTTGAAGAGCCAGTATAATATAGAAAGCTGATGCAAAGCTGCCATACAGGAGTCACAGAACTACAATAGTCTGGAAATGCAGTATAACAGATCTCCGTTAAATTCATGTCATACAGTTTGCGTCATTTCTCTCTTCCTCACCTCCCCTTCAACTCTCTGTTAGCTTCTTTGGTAGACATAAAATAAATCTGGATTAAACACTAGAACATTAGAAACTTTCTCCCCAGTCTAAATGCTTGTCTGGTGTAACAAATCGCTTGCTGTGGCATTACAATGTTTAATGAAAACTTGAAAGCAAGGAGGAAATGTAATTGTCATGCACTTGGATTAGTTGGAGCCTCCTTCATTAACTGAGGAAAATGAAGAAATCTATGGTTTGTGTAGTTAGTTTTCGTTTCTCTCCTGCTCTGTGTGCCAGCAGGTGTCTAACCAAAGCCAAGGCAGTGGAAGTGAATGGAGTGTAATAGGTCTTCAGCATTAAATGTTGGGTTTGGGGCGCTGCATGTCCAGGGAAAATCAATTTAAAGGGTTCTTCAAATGAAACGGATTTGGAAATTAATTGAACTCCCGATGGCTGAACATGTTGAGTGTGTTGGCTCTGATCAAGTACAACCAGCTGAAGGGAATGAAAAAATCTTGCCATTATTTTTAATTTGTGTCAGACCCATTTTATGAATGTTGGCTCATTAAAACCCTCTGTTTCACACGCTTTCTCCTTGTTTACAAATGCAGTGACTTATACTTGTCGCTTATTGGTCACTAAAAAAGTTTTAACATCTGGTAGATTAAAAGATGGTGTATCTGTTTTAGGCAGAACATTATAACACAAAAAACAGACTGCAAATGTTTTGCTGTTGATGCCAGTCATGTCCCAGCTATCCACTAACCTTAACACATAACACATCATAATGGTGCTTTACCAAAACTAAAACATTTTTAGGTTGAATCATATAGTAAAAATATAGAAATAACTATTAGTAAGGAAACAAGCAGGAAAGCAGAGGTGTTCAGTAGTGTTAGAGGTGAATATTCTGAATCACCATTGTAACTGATGGAATCAGTAGCTTTTGGCAGTGCATGAGAAGCATGAGAAATGGACATCCATCATCCCTCCCTCCTAACAATCGTGCTGTCAAGTCGCGGTGCGGAGCTCCAGCAATGGGGCTTGACAGCGTGCAGCATGGCTTCTGCTCAGCCACTCAAATGCACTTCCGTCACTGTGGATTCGATGTTGTTGTGTCGTGTTTCGTGTGATGCAAAAGACAAATTTGATTTGAGTGACAAGGGCATCCACACTGAGACGGATCTGTAGAAATCCAATGTGGCTTGGATCGGAATTACAAAAATCACATTTCATATGTTGTTTTGCTGTCCAGACTTTCTAAATCAATCTGGAAACAATATGGATATGCCAAAAAATGGATTTGGTTTGGCAGTCTGAATAAGGCCTTTTGTTCCTGATACTACTTTGAACAGGTATTTACAGCTAAGTGTAACCCACAATTGACCACAGTCTATTACACATCAATAAGCTGGCTTTGTGTCTGACAGTAATCATCTGACATGTTGAACTTTGTGATATGTTGGATTCAGTGTGAATATTATTAATGAAGCTCAGCCTAAGTTCAACCAGGAATACTGTCTTTAAGGGTCACTCATTCACCACTCTCTCTCTCTCTCTCTCTCTCTCTCATTCTCTCTCCCAGCCTCTAACAGCTGACTGTGAACTTTCTCACCTAGTTCTCCAATCAGGGTTCTCCATTATCAGCTCAGCCAATCATGAAGTCACTATTACACTTTAAATCTGTTCTCTCCTCTGCTGACAGCTGTCACTGCTCCACGCTGAGGCACTCCTCCACCCCATTCACCTCCTGCTCTCTATATCCAGGCACAGTTGAGCTCAGCAGAAGCCCTTCCCTCTTCTCATTCATGAATCTTTACCATCCTTCATCTCACCACCACCTTATTTCATATTGGACACTGTCAACATGAATATCAAATATCACATAATTTTATCAATAAATTTAAGGTTACAAATTTTTAGACACAAACCAAAATTGTACAGTACAGTACATCCACATGATTCTATATAACTTTATTTACTGATTTTAGTCATTCATCCTGAATTGGTGTTGTAATTTTCACCTGATTGTAACTGTAAGTGGTAATTGTTTATTATGATGAAAGGAAATAAAAAAACCACAAAGATCTGAGTGTCCCGATGAGCTCTGGTAAGCCTCCACAGGCTTGTAGTCCTAAGAGACTGGCACTGTGGCAATTACTGAAATACGCTGCAAATATGCAAATAAACTCTACTCCAAGAAGTGCGGGTATTGGGGCGGACCGATTGGCAGCGCCCCAGTGTTTTCTGGCCTCAATGTCCTCATATTTTTTGACAGCATACATAAATGTATCAAACAAAATAAAGTACAGAACTGAAGTCATTTTGTTAGTACATATTACTACAATCTATAAAAACAATTCCAGAGAACATTTTAACATTGTGTTTTTGTGCATTATTAGTGTGTGTTGCAGCTCTCGTTTTGGAAAATTTTCAAATAAACTTTAAAAAAACCGCCTTGTAACACCGTGAGAAATAACGTACACATTGCTTGTAACTTACAAGTAATAACCACTGGGTACTTGTTAAAGTATAATACACATTTTCCACAGCAGACATTTTGACATAAAATGAAAAGCATGGGCATAACTAATAATGTTAATATTAGCTGCATCCCATTTTGGTGGGCCAGTTCCAGGGCCTTGGTGTTGTGCCTGCTGGCTCACTGACATGGCTTAGTGGAACATCCAAATGGAGGGAAGCCATCATTAACGTTATTAGTTCCACCTGTGTATTTCTTGTTCTGACAAGCCAAAATGTAGTTTAAAAGGCCTCTATGTTCCTTTAAAGTTGATGTAACATTTACTACAAAGCTATAATATAGAAATATCACATTACTTATTAGTAAAGTTCAGAAGTTTGGACTTATTTAGGCAAACCCAGAACGCTTGGTTACAATACCATTACACTACTGTATGCATCTTAAGAAACTTGGACTATACTAAACAGAAAAACTTTCTCCCCTTCATTACACTACTCTCATGCATACATTCTAGACACACAGCCTGCACTGCACTCCCTGCTTCCCACCCATATATCCCCAGACACACCTGGGGAGATCTGCATATAACTGAGTGCACTCTTCTAGTTTTATCTGTGTTTAATTTTTTTCTTAAGAAGAAACGCAATATAGTTATTAGCCTTGGAATGTTTGCCTACTCTAGTCTATTCTTAAGCCAACAAACCATAGTATCTGTACATGAGTGGTATCACACAATGGCAATCAATCATCTGTTTATCAGATGAACATGTCAATTGGTTTGTCAGTGGTATGCAGTCAGTAGGTCCTGACATGTCTGTGCTGCAACAAGGTGAGTAGCCTTGAAAAGTGTCAGTGCTGCCAGCATCAGTGCTACAATAATAAAAAAGAATGATTACCAGTATCTCCAGTTGGCTATCAAAAACTTAAATCAAATTTATAATAGAAATATGGCATATCATATTACATGGGAGCACAACTGTCACAGCAGCATGTGAAATTGCTCTTGGAAGATAATGTAAAAAAAGAAGCTTGAAGACAAATGCATATTGTGTTACTTTTTATACTGTTTTTCTATATAATGTCTGCATTATTGGCACCAGTATACTGTATAGTTGATTAAAATGGCGTGATTGATTCTAAAGATGCTTTGTAATGTCATTTTAATTTATGTTTTGATAAAGATAAGAATAGAATAAAGTATTTGTGTGACTTAGATTGGATTTATTACATTTTTAAAAGTTAATGCTCTTCTATAAATCAGTTAAGCTAGGTTGCAAATGCAGATTGGAAAGCTGGCAAAATCAATTAAAATTACTCAGAGCTGCAATTGTTTCTTTATAAACAACTCCTGACTAACTTTCATCATTGCATCATCATTACCTCATGGTCACATCGGTATATTTTAGAAATGCGGTCAAACAAACTCATTATCCCAGCAGCCACTCAGGTCAAAGTTACAAATTCACTTAATCCTGGAAAAAGCACTTAAAAGGTCAAAACATAAATGAGATCAGAGTAATGTTAATGCGTCCGCCCAACGTGTCTCACAATATCTCTCACCTTTCTCATGATTACATCAGCTTCTTGAGACCCTCAGTGGTGACGGGAGAAGGTACCTTAGTGAGAGAGATTTACAATCAGGCCAGCAAGATGAATTACAATGAAGACTTTCTCATCTTTTGCCTGCTGTTACACAGGCTGCCGATACCACAGATGCAGAATCTAATCTTGCGCATGTAGCCGAACAATAAGAGATCTGTGCTTATAGAACTTTGTTCTCACCAGCATGTGTATGTTTTTGAAAGTATCTTCGCTCTGCCTCATTTAAAAGGCTAAAAATGTTGTTTTAGTTATTAACTAGGCTTACCATGAGACAAAAAATCTTTATTCTAGATCTCTTCACCACCGTACTTCTGCATAAGTGGTGTCAAGCCTACTAAACAGCAATCAGCTAAACAAATAGGACACCCCCCCAACTCATACCCATATAATTGTTGGTCTTTGAGGACTCAACAATCTTCCTGGATCTAAGCTTTTCAAGTGTGGAGAAGCAGAGGCTTAGCGCTGTACGTGGGATGGCCATGGAGTGGAGATGCACAATTGTGTCATTCTGTGACTGGAGGGTGTATGATTGTATATGGCCTCCCCTGTTATTGTAACTCACACAAAAGCTAGATTTTAACCTCTTTATCAATGGGAAGTTGATTTAACACGCACAACATCTTAAGCGGTGTCATTTCTCACATTATTCACACAAGGCAACCGTCCACTTTGATAGTGGCTGCTAAGAGTGACAAGTGAGGTTACTACCTCTTTCGTTCCAGCCCCATTTTTCCAGCCCTCCCAGATATTTGAACTGGAGTCCTTCAGGTCATGGTTTTAATATCTTGACTGCCATCACAACAGAGGTAAAGTGTGTGCATAGGCATTATCCTAATAGCACATTCAGTCATTCACAGTATATTGCAAGGGGTAATTGACCGTTCTGTGGTGAACATATGTAATGACTGCTCCAAAGACTTAAACAAGGGGGAGCCCCACTTATATGGTGAAATTCTCATTTGTGAGACTTGCTCCATGTATGATTAAATCTGATTAGCTGTGATATTTACTTTCAGAGTTAGTCCAATTATTAATAAGATTTTCTTTAAGGGATATAATTACTTTTTGTATTTTCATGATTACAGATGAAATGAAACCATTACAATACAATACAAACCATTTTACAAAGACCTTGGTCAAACTGTATGTTTACACTATTGATGAAATCCTCATCCGGTATTTCTTCCATACCGACCTTTTTTAGAAACTTGGCCATCATCTCTGCAACTATTACTATGCTTCAACCAATAAAATTATGCTGTATGTTTTGAAGATAAAAACAGAATAAAACAAAGTATGCAAGTCTACCTTATTCAAGTTCTTTTACATGTCTTGACACATCACATTACAATTAAGTGTCTTTCTTCTTTCAGCTGCTGCCTGTAGGCGTCGCCACAGCGGATCATCTGTTTCCATCTTTCTGGCCAACCGGGCCACCCCCAGGCCTGCATGGAGATCTGATGATCCGCATATTTGATGCTTTGGCTTGTGCGTCTCCAGTAGCTGGGGAGCAACCCTGGTTTCCGTGTCTTGCTGAAGGGCACTTGCACCTGAGCTACAGCCGCCTTCTGATCATATCACAATAAAGTATATATGTAAAACCAATGACAAGGCAGGATGAAAATATTGAGCAGATGTGTTTTTACCTTCACTCTAAGTGCTCATATGGTCAGCATATCAGCATAATGTACATTTACACAATAACAATATGTTCTTCTTACTACTTCATAAAGTGTGGCTTAGCCATCACACCATCAGTTACACTCAGCACTTCTTTCAGATGTTTCAAATTAAAAGCCTAACAGGAATGGGAGGCATGTATGTATGTATGTATGTAAGGGCGGCAGCCGTGCCGCCCTTACATACATACATGTGTAGAAAATAATATGAGTGCAACAACTATGTAGATTTGTGCTTAGTTTGGGTTGCAGGTAGTGAGTCACTGTCTTGGTGGTTTTCTTTTCCTTGTTTTGTTCTGTTCTGTTCTGATGGTCTGGCTTGGAGCTCATCTTGTGAGATGAACTTGCCCCTAGTACATTGATTGTGAGCTCCCCTTGCGCTGGGTTAACGTGTCTGCTGGTCATTATATTTACTGCATGTCAGCTAGCTTATGTTTTATGGGCTCACTGATATCTCAGCCAACTTGTCTATTTGTGCTTCACGTTGATTTAATGTCTATTTTTAATTTATAAAGGTTTAAATTTTAATATGACTGCTTTCAAGTCATACTTGCCTTCAGGGTGCTAGGGACCTGTTGTTTATGGCCCCAAGGGGGGCCTACACTATCTTCCAATTTCTTAGCTGTCCATCAATTGTATTTCACCTCCATTTTTTGTATTTCACCTATTTACCCAGAACGATAGAGCTAGAGAATGATGTAATGAATTTCTCGGGACCACTGGGTAGTACATTTACATTACATTTACTCATTTGGCAGACGCTTTTATAATATAACTGACAATACATACTAGTAAGAGCAGCAATAAATACTAGTAAGAGCTCATAGTTCATATCACATTAAAGGGGTAAATACCTAGGGAAGGAAGTAAGAGTTAACAAAAAAGTGCTATCAATACAAGATAATTGTAAGGGTATAGAAGAAGAAGAAGAGCAGAGGAAGTGCATGTTAGAGGTTAGGAGTTAGAGGTGTTATAAGAGGAAGTGTTCTCGGAAGAGATGAGTTTTCAAGAGCTTCTTGAAGTTAGAGAGGGACGCCCCTGCTCTGATGGCGTGTGGTAGCTCGTTCCACCATCGTGGTGTCACAGATGAGAACAGCTGGGACTGAGATTGCTTTGTGTGAAGGGATGGCAGAGCCAGGCGGCGTTCGTTGGTGGAGCGTAGCAGCCGAGAAGGAACGTAAGCTTGTATTATGGAGTTTAGGTAGATGGGTGCAGACCCAGTAGTCACTCTGTATGCGGCATTTGTGACTTGAATCTGATTCTGGAGGCCACGGGGAGCCAGTGGAGGTCACTGAGTAATGGAGTGACATGAGTCCTTTTGGGCTGATCAAAAACCAGACGCGCTGCTGCATTCTGAACCATTTGTAAGGGTTTCACCGCACAAGCTGGAAGACCTGCTAGGAGGGCATTGCAATAGTCGAGGCGAGAGATAACCATGGCCTGTACCAGAAGCTGGGTGGCCTGATTTTCCTTATGTTGTATAGAGCAAAGCGGCACGACCGAGAGACAGCAGCAACATGGTCTGAAAAGGACAGCTGGTCATCAGTCATAACACGCAAGTTTCTCACCACCCTGGTTGGTGTGATGGTAGAGGAGTCAATTTGTAGTTTGATGTTATGGTGGATACGGAGCCACAACCAAATTCAAACCATGTAAAAACCACAGAAATATGTTGTCAATATTCAATTAAGCCACTACGCTAAATCCGTCCATTTTCACAATCTTTCCTGAGTATACAACCAGACAAGCCAGCCATCCATCCATCCATCGTCAACCGCTTATCCTGCGTACAGGGTCGCAGCTGACATCTGGCGCAACCTGGACAAGTCGCCAGTCCATCGCAGACCAGCCATATATATAATTATAATTAATATTATTACATCTCTAAAGTGCTCATTCATACAGTAGCCCAGCGCCTATCCATGAGTAAAATCTATATATTAACATCAGATTTACAGGGAATATACTGAAGTAATAAGCTTGACACACCAAATGAATAAAACACACTCACACTCACTCAAACACACATTAAAATTTAACAAATTTAATAATTTTATCTCAAACACTGCAGGTTGTTCACCAGTCAGGAGCGGTGAAACAACAGCACGGCTCTGTCGATAAATAAAAAGTAAAAGTTAAGTTGCGTTCTCTGGCGGACCAGATCAGCTGTTAGCTATAAACACATCACAGGGCTAACGTTGCTATGTGGCTTTAATGTTTTAATGAGCCGGTCCGTTTGTTTTGGAGAGGAGACGACCTCTATGATAATTCAGCTCCCATTAGAACCCTGTCAGGGCGCTGAAGTGGACCCAGAACAACTCTCATCAGCTGTAAACACTAGCAGGACTAAAGTTACGGTGCGGCTGTGTTAAAACTATAACACAAAATTACTGCGCTGTAATAACGTTATGCTTTATTAAATGTCACACAATTATCAAAATAGATATTAGATATGTCAGTCCAGTGACTGTTACCTGACAACAGACTTGCCTCTCATTCCGAGGAGGACCCATGTGAGCGCTGAACGATTAGTTCATTCCTGCTCCACAGTAGCCGAGATGTCACGTGAAAAATGAACGACTCAGACCTAGAGACCCACAGTTGAGAGTCCTGAACTAATCAATTCTGTTTCCTGTGCTGCCTGCTTACCACAGCCTGTAGCCAGCTGTCACGTGACAAATGAACGACTCAAACACAGAGACCCACAGTTGAGTGTCGGGAACTAATCAATTCTGTTTCCTTTGCTGACGGAGACCATGCAGCTGCCGTGTAACGATTGAACATAAGACTCCAAGACAATTCACGCATGCGTGAAAATGAACGAATTAATCACTGAGACAACCCATTCCTCCAGAGTCACATACAGGATTAGGTCAAATGAACGAAACGTTCTTTGAACAACACTATTTTGAATACGCCCAATCCATGGAAAAGTCTCTAAAGTTCCTGATAATATGATTGTGAGCTCACGAGTATTTCCTCACTGCTAAATCCGATTGCGAAGTCTAATACAACTTACCACTGCATGCATAATACACAGCAGAGATTTGTGTGTGTGATGTTCAAAAAGTGAAGTTTCTCTCATAAATGTATGACTAATTGCTATGTATGCAGTTGTACCTTTACATCTTCATCATATTCGTCATATTACACATAAAAGAAAAATCCATGAAATACAAAATAGAAAATTAGCCTAAAATAAGAACACTGTGAAGATAGTAACAAATATACTCAATGCGATGCCAACAAGCCTCCCTGGCTTTGTTGGATGCCTCGATATTAGATTTAGCGTATATTTAACGTGTCTTTAAACTCCTCATATCCTGACACAATCAACAAGCATTCTTCTGGGGAAAATACGGAGCATGCGCCGTTGCGAAAAAAATCTGTCTGCATGGCCGAACGGCCCCTTTCATGCGAACACGCACCAACTCCAATTAAGTTAACTAAATGTCTTATAACATCTTATTCACCGTTGTAGTACTGTTTAACACCAGTGAAGGCTGTCAGAGTTTGTCAACCCTGAGTTTGCTTGATAACACTGGGTTAAATTTGAGTAGGTTAAACTCCCTTCATAGTACAGGCCACAGAACAGCAAGCAATACATACAGTGCTAATGAGCAGGGAGGGAATCAACAGGTGAGGCACATGAGGTGTAATCAAGACAGAACAGGGAACAAGCTGGATACAAACAGACACAGACAACTTCCCACTTAAACAGGAACCAGAGCATGACACTGAGACACAGACCAAACTGAAGGAGCACTCACAGACAAAATCATAAACAACAGGAACAAACTCAAGACGAACACCCAAACTGACTGTTTTGAAAAAAAACAACACGTTCTCACTCCCAACACATCACATATTGACGCTTGGTCAAGGCCCTTTGTCGTCGCTTTTTAACGACTTCGGTAGCCCTTTTGCATCAATTATTGACGTTTAGGGATCCGCGGTCAAGTTATCAACGCTTAGCAACAACAAACATACAACTTCTGGTAAAGTTAGCAACAATAAATATGCAACGTCCGGGTAAACTTTCAAAACAAAAGCAAGCACGCAACAACACCCTGCACAGACATTTCAAAATAAGAGAGGAGAGCAGACTAAACAGACAGATACACAGACCAAACTGAATGAAACACAGCACAGAATACATGAACTACCAAAAGGACACAACTCAGGACAGGAGCACAGGACCAGGACTACGAACTAAGACATGGCAAGAACTAAGATAAGAAAACCGGAAATGAAACAGACAGTAAGAACTGAACTAATGCAGAGAAGAAACACAAATGGCCGGGGTTTGGAAACTCAAGACATGGAACAAAAAAAAATAAAACATGTTAACAGACTAAAACAAGAATCAGAACACAGAGCAGACAAGGCAAAAAGACTTACAAACACAGAGAGACCCAGACCAGGATCGTGACACTGCTGCTTAATGTGAAACAACTATGCAGGAATTGTTGAGTTTGATTACAGTTTTTTTCAATTGCTAAGATGCAATGCTCAAAACTGAAGCCACTTTTTCAAAACTCTTCACACAGTCTGCATTACCTACATGCATCCTGGCCAAACAGTTAATCTCACCTCCAAAAGTCACTCAAACTACCAAAACACTTCATATAAGCCTCAAAATTGGCTGAAGGAGTAGAGCGGGTTGGCTGTTAATCGGAAGGTTGGCGGCTCAATCCCTGGCTCCCCCTGGTTGCGTGTCGAAGTGTCCTTGGGCAAGATACTGAACCCCGATTTGCCCCTGGCGGCTGTTCTGCCAGTGTATGAATGTGTATGACTGGTGAATACAGATGTCAGAAGACTAAAAAGGCGCTATACAATTTACATACTGGCAACAATCCCCACTCAGAAAGCATACACTGTCACTCAACATTACTTAAATTTGTTGAACTTTTATCCTTGAAATATGACTGATATTTTAATATAAATCAGTATTTCATTATAGAATACAGTTGTTTTCAGTCACTTTGATACATTTCTCAGATCAGAATTTAAATTCTACTTGTTTAACCTCCACATCATCTAGTCGCTTGTGCACATCATATGTAAAAGCAATTTCTCAGTCTTTCGAGAAATTGCAAATTGCACATGCTTTGACAAATTTCTGCAAATAATTATGTACATTTGTCTGCTGTTTCCTACATTATCAGTTGCTTACTGTTTGTCATTTTGATCACAATGTATTACAGTATACTGGTTCTTTGTTGAGAAGTCTTACCCCCCAAAACATCTAGATATAAGTTCATTGCGTAAGTCACTACATACAAAATGGTTGAACAGGTCATTATCTGCATTTTCCTACATTAGACTTGTTTTGTAAATGTGTCCTACAGTAAATTGATGAAGCTCTGATCTGTTATGCTGTGAATAAGAATCTGTGGCCCAATAGACAGGAACATTAACCTGAGTGGGTGTTTTCAAGTTTCCATTTCTTATTTTGTAATTGTTTCCGTTGTGCTATGCAGTGCTGTAAAATAGTCTTTTATTTTCTGCATCACATGCATGACATGCTCTGTCAACAAATTACAGTGCATACAGTAAAAGTGTAACTGTGAATCCTGTCCAATCTCTTGCAATGTTTACTGTAACTCTGTACTGTTGAAATTGAAAGTATTAAAAGTAGTAATTGGAACTATGTAGTAAATGAATTAGTGAATGAAAAATACTAATCAGAATGTTACCACCTTGGCAAAAATCTGCTTTAACCAGTGGATTCAGCTTTTGGATTTACAGGTGCATCTCATAAAAAAAAATAAAAATTTCTGTAGCCTAATTTAATTCAAAAGGGAAACTTTCATATTCTAGATTCATTACACATAAAGTGAAATATTTCAAGCCTTTTTTGTTTTTATATTGATGATTACGCCTTATGGCTCATGGGAATTAAATATCCATATCTTAAATATTAGAACATTAGAATAAAGAATGTACAATTCCAAAATGTTGACCTGAGAACAGCCTTTAATCTGGTTCAGTACACACAACCACAATCATGGGGAAGACTTCTGACTTGACAGTGACCAGACACTCACTGACCCCCTCTACAAGGAGGTTAAGCCACAGAAGGTCATTGCTAAAACGGCTGGCTGTTCACAGAGTGAGCTGGATCAAAGCATATTCATGGTAAGTTGACCGGAAGGTTAAAGTGTGGTAGGAAAAGGTACACAAGCAACAGGGATGACCGCAGCCTTGAGAGGATTGTCAAGAAAAGCAGATTCAAGAACTTAGGGAGCTTAACAAGGACTAGACTGGGGCTGGAGTCAGTGCATCAAGAGCCACCAGGCACAGACGGGTCCAGGAAATGGACTTCAAGTGTCGCATTGCTAGTGTCAAGCCACTCCTGAACCACAGAGAGAGAAAAAAGAACTGGACTGCTGCTCAGTGGTCCAAAGTTCTCTTTTTCAGATGAAAGGAAATTCTACATTTAATTTGGAACTTAAGGTCCCAGAGTCTGGAGGTCGAGTGGAGAGGCACAGAATCCAAGTTGCTTCAAGTCCGGAGTAAAGTTTCCATAGTCAGTGATGATTTGGGGTGTCATCTGCTGGTGTTGGTCCACTGTGTCTCATCAAGTCCAGAGTCAATGCAGCATCTACCAGGAGATTTTAGAGCACTTCATGCTTCTATCTGCTGACAAGCTTTATGGAGGTGCAGGTTTCCTTTTCCAGCAGGACTTGGCACCTGCCCACAGGGCCAAAATGACAAATAACTGGTTTTCTGACCATGGTATTACTGTGTTTGGTTGGCCAGTCAACTAACCTGACCTGAACCCCCACAGAGAATCTATGGTGTATTGTCAAGAGGAAAATTAAAGACACCAGACCAACAATACAGTCCAGCTGAAGGACTTTGACTATCAAAGTCATCAGAGTGCGTAATTTGAACCTTTTTCAGAACTTTTCAACTTTTCAGAAGGTCAAAGGTCAATGGATTTTTGATTTCCTTGAGCTGTAAGCCATACTTATTTAAGATTAAAATAACAAAAGGCCTGAAATATTTCTCTTTATGTGTAATGTATCTAGAATGAGATATGCAAGTTTCACTTTTTGAATATAATTACTTAAATAAATAAACTTTTTAATGATATTCTAGTTTTATGAGATGTACCTGTATGCATATTTTGAGATGAATGGAGCAATACTTTCCAGAATGTCTTTTTAGCTCTCATCTTTTAAGATGCATCCTCTGACAATGCATTTCCTGCCCATTTGACAATTGAGTCTGGTCCATCTCCCCACTTTCAATCTGTAAAAAAAATATGATATTTTGTAAAATAAGTTTTTTTACCCTGTGGTACCTATTGCTGTTCAGAGACAGAATAACCATTTACCTTGGGTAGTAAGTACTGATTGTAATGTGTCTTAAAGCAGTCAAATATCTGAATCTGAATAAGGAACATCATGCTCTCCATTATTATTCTGAGTTAGACAATCATCCTCCGTCACAGGATCCAGGAAGGCAGGATTGAAATATACTGGATTTACAGCCACTGAACAGACTGAAGATTTCGCAGGATAACTGTATACATGTCTGTGAGTATGTGTATAAGAACCATCTCTATATTCATTTGTCTGTCTGTGCTTCTGTGTAATATTGTTTTTGTAGGCGAAGTACAAAACACAGTATGTCTTGATGATTGAGGATGAAGATTACAATATACACTCATTTGCTGATTTATTACATTAGGTACACCTAATGTAGTCTAATACGACAGTCTTGCAATAAATCCTACCTTTATGATGGTTCTAATCTTTCTCTCTTTCAAAAGTAACTGTTTTAGAGAGGTGTTGATTCAACTGGATGATGTAGTGCTGTTGATTTTCATTATCCAGAGGTGTTTCTGTTATGTAGCCTACTCTCCTTAATATGGAGTGGACAAAATAATAGAAACACCTGTCAATAATCAAACTGCTATAATTAATTAATAATTGCAATACAAGGCTTAAGAGTTCAAAGTATTCTTATGCCTTGAAGTATATTAATTTTATTTGGAGCATAGTTAGTTCAGGCAGAGCACTGAACTAGACTAGATTGGTTGCTTCATTCGTGCTTCACAGTCACTGGCTTATTCATCAGCTGATGGGCTACTATCTAACTAGCAACATCGAAACACCCTATCATTCCAACATGTTAATATCGTGGCGATGTACCAGATTTTCCCAGAGCCAGCTTTGTTCATGCAAGAGGCCAGTGTATAATTAAATTAATTTACCATGTTTTTTGGATTAGCCTGAATGGGTGTGTTAAACGAAAGGTCTGGATTAGTGCGAAAGGAGTGGAAAACACAAGAAATCAGACAAAAAGGGACAGTCTGTTAGTAAAGAGTGATCCCCTAGCAGCACTTGCAACTGAAGACCTGTCATGAAACTGTATGTAATGGGTGACACACACACACACACACACCTTGAATGCAACTCCTTCAGTCCTTTTATTCATGTCATCATTTCAGCTCTCCACTGATATTTCAGTGCAAAAGAACGTTGTGTTGGTCGGCCATTATTTAGGTGAATATGCTGCACATTCCTGCCAGCCTCTCCTTACGGGTACAGAATGGCGATGAGATCGCAGACAGACCCCCAAAGTGCATGTTTACCTGCCTTTGCTGTGACAGGCCCTCATAAATCACTGTTATCTCCCACCGGTGGCACACACCGCTTTTGTCCTTCACACAATGAGGGCCTAGCTCCATGATGGCTGCCGACAGTTTGTAAGCAGTGGGGCAGCTGGAGGCTGCACTGTACACATACACACACACACACACACACACACACACACCTGATGCAAATTAATCAACATTGCACATCATCCCACTTGTCCCTGCCAATCAAACACAGGTTTGGATGTTACTTGTCTTTCCTCAAATACAGACCACATTTGTTGGTCCTGTTTTTATTTATTCTTATTTAGGTAATTGCGTTGACAAGAAGTTAAAAGCAATAAGCTCTGTGGCATGTATGAAACATGTAGGTAGTGTGAAAGGTATTACAATGGATTTGCACATGTTCTCACACATACACACACAGTACAATGACTGAATGAATGAATTGTGCTCAATGGGAACAAAAAGGTGAAAGATTACAAATGACACATAATGCAGATAAAATTACCATATTTCTAATAGACTGCATTTTCCCAATAACAATGCAATTCATTTGCTATACTGCAGGGGAAATAAAAGGGAAGTTTGATATATGACTGAGAGAGGATTTCATATGGCTGTATGCTTCTATTAGAAATGCTGTCATTTCTTCTCTTTCTATTGCTGTCGCCATTCATGCATTACTTACTGTGTGTGTGTGTGTGTGTGTGCACCTGCGCCTTGTTGGTTTAATCATTTCTTTTACTATAGTGTTATCAGTACACCGCACACCAGGGACCCATGGACATGTACAGTAGATTCTGCACATATGACAATTGCAAATGGTAACTCTCATCTGTGGTGTGGCCGTCCCCATCCCCAGTTCCCCACTCTATTGAGGTGTAAGATTGACACTTCAATTTGATTTTCTTCATTGGCAGCCAACCTGGGTATTTTTTCCCCTCCTTTTGCTTTGCCGCCTCCTTTTTTTGTCTTTAAGGTTTTGGTGACGAGTGATGAGGAATGATGAATTATTATTAGTAGTGTGAAAAATATGGGGACTCCTCTGGATATCACACCAAAGCACAAGCAGCAGTAGCAGTGTTTTGCAAATGGTTGATTGAACGTGTCAGCACAGTACTTATCTGCTTTGCAGATTAGCTAAAGACTAAAGGATATCATTCTTGCCGGTGGCCATCAAACTCTGTAACTCACCTCCACTTTGATGCAGTATGCACATCATTAGACTGGGAGACTGCTGAGGCTTTACTGGACTCGCTAACTGGACTTAAGATTACTTTCTCTGTATCTTCTGGTACACGGTAATACATCTCTTACTAATGACTAATAATTGCCTTCAATACATTACATTCAATGAGATTGTTAACAATAAAGCTGACATTTGAAAGGGCTGTGTTCACGTGTTACCATGACCATCAAGACTGTGGACATGTAGCTCACACCATTTGTGTAAACAAACACAACACCACACAGTAGAGGAGAGCAGGGGCCTGTGTCGAGATTAGCTACTTATCTTTGGGTTAACTTAGGTTTTCTAGTTTCACAAAGCTGGCTCACTTTTAGCGGGGATAGATCACCATGGTTTTAAACCCTCTAACAATCTGAGGGTAGTTTAGCCTTAGTAAAGACAAGTTGGTTTTTAATTTCAGAAGAGACTCCTGTCAATGCTTTTACAGTATAATTCTATCAGTGCAGCGCCGACTTTGTGATGATAATTAGAACCAAAAACTATACCCTCTGTTGTCTTTTAAAAGAAAAGTAATCCATATGCTGTTAATTAGCTCCGGCTAAATTCCAAATGCAGCATTTCGAGCACATAGACCTCATCAGGCATTAACTACTTTTCTCCTCTCTCCTCTGACAGCAGAAACAGTCTTGTATTATTTTTTAACTTTTTTATGTGCATCACATATTCATAAAAGTTTGTTCATGATCAGACAAAGAAGCAAATGGTCAAAGTCAATGCAAATATGTGAATAAGTGATACACCTTAAAGAGTGCTGTAAAACTGTTTCCTTTCTAATCATTCATGGTTAGAAATGTCCAATTATCATCACAAGGTCGCCTCATGATACTCTGAGCTGCAGTGATGGAATAAGAGTGTAAAAGCTATCTACACTGTCAGGAATCCTTAGGAATTAAAGAACTGTAGCACAATTAAACTGCAGCCATAAACACAACTTATATTTGATTGAATTATATATATATATACTCAAGGGTCAGGATAAAAAGTACAAACAAACCTCAAGTCCATTTCTGGTGGGTTTAAACATATAACCCTGTGGAAAATATTAAGGCCTCAAACATTTTCAGGTCAAGAACATAAAACACAACAGACATAATGACATTTAGTACCACATGCGGATATTTATATATTGATTTAACATTTAAAAAAATTGTTAGGTAATGTAAGTAGTCAAACTTACACTGTAATGGTCTTCATCCTCCCTGCTAATGAATCCAGCATTACAAATACATGTTATTATTATTTGATTAAATCCACAAACTTAAATGAAGTTTTTCTGATTCTGATCATGCAAATATAATTACCATATTTCCAATAACAATGCAGTTCATATGCCTTTATTACCACGAAGTGCTGTCATCATAATTTTCCCTGTTCAAATGTCAATAGCTGGATTTTTTACTTCAAATATAAAGTAACTGCTAAGCGATGGCACCTGTGTAGCTCATGGCACTCACAGCTTAGAGATTTGTCATATGTGTCAGTCCCTGGGTGGCATTCAAATCCCAGTATGACTCCTTTCTTGCCCACACATTTGGCTTTCCAGGGCCACTAGTCATGAGCAAAACAAGACAGAAAGTCCTTTCACTGCAAAATGAGACACTGAGTACAGTACTTGAAAAAGTGACACATTTGAAATAAGTCTATTATACTTTAAGGCTTCAACAGTTAGAGAAATAAGTGTTCTTCCAGACACTTCACAATCATACAGTCCCCCAAAGATAGTCTTTTTTTTTAATACAAACTGCCCTCCAAATCCCCAGCAAAAAAATACTGTGCTGTAAAGACTGGTGGCTGTTCTGTGTGTGGTTCACTTACTAGCCGGAAGTGGACCTTTCAACTGTATCTCAAACAGCATGTTGGATGTTTAAGGCAATTTGTGTATGGGTGGATGGGGGTGGGTGTGTGTGTGTTCGTTCAAGAGGTAGAAAAATGGAGGTGGTGTGGGGGAAACAGAGTTAGGAAGTATAGAGATTAAATGCTTTGAACTTAAGTAAAAAATATGATGTAATTACATCATAGTAAAACGTTTCATCTCCAGTGATTAAAAAACATTTTGTTATCTTGATTTGAAAGATTTAGTTGGATGATTTTGAATAGGCACATTTGCGGTAACCTTCTTTGACTGACAGAAGCACTTGCAGAAGGGATCAGGCAGCCAGGACGGATTGGGCACCTACACGGGGTGATACATAAGGTGCTTCTCAAGTCTCTTATTTGTTGTGTCCTTGCTCCTCGCTTGAACCGGAAGTTGTTCTGCAACGCCCAGGGCTGGACTGGGACAAATAAAATCGCCCCTGGCATTTTTGGGCCAGGCGGCTCACGAAAATTGGTCGGACACCCCTCACCAATACCCCATCCTTCCATTTAAGGCTCAGATTAGGGGTGTGACCTTAGCACATGAGACATAACATTGCACAAGAATATGTTTTAATAGGCCTACTGTTTAAGAAAAAAATGTATTGATGAAATAGTCGATAGGTGGGTCTGGGGGTCCTCCCCCAGAAATTTTGAGCAGTAAACACTTAATTTCCTGCATTCTTGGGACATTTTCTGGAGACATTTTCTGCACCAGAGAAGCACAAAATTCAGGTGGCAGGTGACAATTCAGAATATAAAAATATAATTGAATATAATGCAGCTATCAGTAGCTTATTATTGTTCTAAATTACTTTTTTTGGACTACACATTTTTGTGCAAATAAACTTTTTTCATTACATTTTTATTTGTTAATTAACATTTCTTGGTGCAAGCTATTTTTCGGAACATTTTTAACAAATGCTTTCAAAAAGTGGTGGCTACATGTCCCCAGCGTCCCCAGTGTAAATGACCCTCCCTACCTGCTCCCTCCCTACAGGCTGAGCTACTCCATGCTTACCGCTTCACCTTCACTCTAACTCACTCACTCCCTAACACCAGAGACTGGCAGTGGCCACAGCTCTCCTTTACTCCTTCAAGTGCCTGTGGCTGCATTACGTCGGGTAATGCAGCTGATGTTTTTGGCGGCAGCCATCTGAGGATTTTTTTGGGGGGAGGCCCGTAACGCAAGAAACAGAGAGCAGAGGGGGTGGGGGCTAGTAAGAGATGTGATTGGGCTACCCCAGTGTCAGTATAGAAAATTACCCAATGGACCGCTGTCCATGCTTTATGGGTCGATCGTTGGCCTGTCTTTTACTGACCGACACGCCCCCTTATTTGGTAGCCGTTGAATTGATCGCCGCTGTCATTAGAAACGGACATCGCTTCATGAGGCGTTTTGGAAGAAAGGATGTCTCACTAGAAACACATTTCCTCGTTCTGGCTCTCCTGACACAAGGAAAAGACGCAAGTGAGGGAAACGTGGATGCAATTAAGAGACTTGAGAAGCACCCATATTAGCCTACGTCCACCCCTCAGAATTTCCATGATGCATGAAGGTGAAGGGAGTTTTGTTTGTTTGTTTGAAATGCAAATGTTACTTTATGATTTATGTTTTTTTAGAATGTAATGTTTTTTGTTAGTAATTGCCATTCTTGTGGTGGTTTACCATTGTAACCAGGAATGAAGTGACTATCACGTTTGATAAGAACAGCTGAATTTTTCTTTTTATTGACTTGCATGCAGCTTTCTTGTCCTGTCATGACTGTAATCAACTGACATAATCTCCGCAGCCCACATAGGGGGCCCCCTACCCAGCCTGGGCCCTGGGTCAGCTGCTCCCATTCACCCACACTACCTCCACTTATGGTTAGGAGCACTTGTTATTATGGCCGACTTTTCACAATGATGTGACATGATGACATCCAAGACAGCAGCTCCTTTTGGAGAGAACCAGACCACTAGATGTGGTAGAAAGCTCTGAAAAAAGCCAGTAAGTGGGCGTTTGAGTTGAATCATTTGTCACACACACACTCTTCTGAAACTCAAGAATGAACTTCCATGTTCAATTCATTTTTTTAACTTCCTGGACAAAACAAACAAACAAAAAAGAAAAAAAAGAAAATGGAATGGTGGAATGATGCAAGAAGCAGATACATAAACTTCAGCTTATTTCAGTTTTACTTTCAGTTTACAGTGTTTTACACAGTATTACAACATCTAGTTTGAAGAGAATAAAGTGGCATATCTACCAAGTGCTGTGTTTTCTCACAGTTTCATTCAGGCACTAACGATACATCCCACTAGCACTGGGACTCCAGAGTATTCTACTGTTGCTGTTAGAGTGGTGTTCCTGATGAGATGATGCATTACCTTCTGTGACTGCAACTGCCAAGCAAATATTCCCCCCTTTTTATTTAGAGAACCTCCAGATAGGACACACAGATTGAGTTAGCTAAATAAAGAATAAATGCACTAAAAGCCTGGAAGATGCGAGATTATTACTACACAAATCAAACTCGCCCCATAACATTTTACCCATATTGTATGAGTTATGTAGTCACTGCTTGAGTACCAGTGATGTTATTTTAAGTGTTAGTAGGTGTATTTCAGATTTTTTAGAAAAAGGGTATACAGCTTGATAAAGTCACTTGGGATTGGGGATTATTGACCGTTTGAAACACCTCTCCCCCCTTGGTGTGCATGAGGTTACTGTAAAAGTACTGCTTGGTTTACAAAGAGTGATAAATGAATGTCACCTCCAAGCAACCATAGCATTTTCTTGTTAACCTTCTGTATATTGTCAAAGTGTAAAAACCATTGAGGCATAAATCTTTGTTTTTTTATTGTTTGCTGCAGTAAACTGGGTTACGTCAGAATAAAAACAGTTTGTTCAATACTACAATAACAGGGCTACCTGGCTACCCTGCAATACAAGAAGAGTCGCTGTGCTGTGGAAGACATCTTGCCTCGTCCCAGTGGCTCCACAGACTACAGAGTGGTGGCACTGACCTCCCACATAATGAAGACCCTGGAGAGACTGGTTCTGGAACAGCTGCGGCCCATGGTCAGATCTCTCCTGGACAGACCGCCTCCGGTTCTCCTACCAGCCCCGACTCGGAGTGAAGAACGGCATCATTTTCCTTCTCAACCGCATCTATGCCTGTGAGCACTGTGAGGGTAATGTTTGATTTCTCCAGTACGTTCAACACCATCCGGGATGCCTTCCTCGCATCCACAGTTTGTACATCTGCAACACTGTGTGTCGGGCAATGAGGCCAGCACCACAGGAACCCCGCAGGGGACTGTCCTTTCTCCCTTCCACTTCACCATCTACACCACGGACTTCAACCACCACGCCAGAGTCCTGCCATCTTTAGAAGTTTTCTGATGACTCTGCTGTTGTTGGATGTATCAGCAAGGGTGAGGAGACTGAGTACAGAGCTGTGTTGGGTAACTTGGGGGAACTATTTGCAGCTCAAAGTGACTAAGGTGCAGGTTGTGGATCTAAGAAGGGCCAAGGCAACAGAGACTCCTGTTTCCATCCAGGGAGGGGCGGCTTGTTCATTAAGGCGATCAGGCGACGCACCGCCAAGCCGGGAAAGACAGGGGATATTTTTCTCACATTATCTAAAACACTGTTAGTTAGCTGTGACTGTTTTTGTCTCTGAATATCGCTTTCCAATCAGCGTCAGGTCATGTTCTGTGGAGTCCCACCTGTTTTGGTGGGATTTCAGTCTGGTTGTAAATCGCCCAGATCTCTCTCATAGACTTTCATGTAAAGGCAGTTTTTTTCGAGCTGTGGTTGCTGCAATGCAATCTCTATAGGTCCCGGGAGGGCTCGCACTAACGTCTTTACGTCATGTGCTCAGCAGCAGAGCTAAGCTTCTGCCACCTGAAAACAACTCGTCGGTCCTCCAGCGTGTTGCTCTCACTACAACCAGCTGCTGTACAAAACACACGCTCAGGCTGAAAATTCAACCGTGGTGTCGGGAGATGCAGTGACTTTACCAGCGGTGAGTAAGACACAGTTTAAATAAAACATGTAATTTGTTAAGCTATGAGGAGAGGAAAAAGTCCGCTAGCCACTAGGCTAATTTATGCTCCGTAAAATGCCATAGGCTAAGCTACTAATTGTGAGTTTTTATTAAGCTGAATTTTATGCTTATGTTAAATGTGATTGTTATTAAGCCACGTTTTATATGTGTTGGTAGAGTCAATTTAAAGTTAGCTTGTGTTGTTTTTTTCTTTTATTGCCAGAAACTGAAGAAGAAAGAGGAGGTAGCAAGATGTGGCCACCACTGGCATCTTGTCAGACGAGGGTAAAAAAGAAGAAGTAGGAAAGCAACACAGAAAATAAACCGAAAACAATAGAATATACCCTTTACATTTCCCCTTACATGGTTTGTTGTTTATGTGTAAATACTGCGCTTTATTCTGGATTTGTTGTTCCTAAATAAAAAGGTTTGTCACAGATAAATCAGATGATCGTGAGAGTCATTTCATTTCTTTCTTTCATTAATGCTAAAGAAGTTGCCTTTACATCCAAAGGTCTAAAGATATGTTAATCTTAACTGTGGACTGTTCATTCATTGTAGACATTGACAATGAAGTTCCGGATGTAGCTGTTCACAAATACTGTACAGTATGTAGCCTAAGAAACAATTCTTGTCTTATAGCAGACTAAGACCATTGAACTGGTCACCTTAGCCATCATCGCAACAATTGAGAGATTTGGCAGGAGCCGCCACTGCATCCAGGGGGTCGGTGTGAACACAGTGAAGGACTCCAATGGACAATAAACTGGACTGGGCCTAGAACATTCAAGCCATCTACAGGAAGGGTCAGAGCGTCTGTATTTTCTGAGAAAGATGAGGCAGCCAACTTGAACCACATAAGGTTCGGCTTGTTCACGTAAAGGACGGTAAGTTATGGTAGTAGTAACGCAGCGTTAGTTGGATTAGTAAATGGAATATTATTACTGTTTTGGAAATAGAATCTCTTACACCAGTGTAGAGGACGATTATCTAAATATCCAAATACGTTGGGCGCCAGACAGGAGAATAAACTTAATCCTCACCTGTCACTTAAAATGGTCTGATCACTAGCTACCTTCGCTACAAACATACGCCAATAAAAGAAATCCACCAAACACTAATTCAGTCACTCCTAATAAAGTTGATTGTATTCAAAGTCAAACAATAATCCACATAGTACGCAAACACAAATTCTTACATTTCCATTAAAGCAATAAATAACCTTTCAAAATATATCATTCATATACAAAATTGAATGTCCCCAATTCAAATGATAAAGAAACAGACTAGTCCTCCAACTTGAGGAGGAGGGTGAGTGGCGTGTGTGGATGTGTGTGTGTTCAGGGGGAATCAGGCAGTTAAGTCCATTGAACTCAAAAGGTAACTGTTCAGTTTAGTTCCTTTGGGTTAAAGCCATGTTGGCCAATCAGAAACTAATAAAATTGTAAACAAAGCAGGCAGTGGCGCACAATCTGACATCAAACACAGCAGATAACGGCGCGCACTCTGACGTCACAAGGCAAAAACTCTTTTATTGTCTACAAGACAACACTGCGACCGCAGTTTCTTAAAATCATCACCCTGGCAGGGATTTTCAAAAATGTTCAGTTTAAGTGACCTGATACTGAGTTTCCGTGTGGCTGAATGGCCAAACTACAAAGAATAAGTTTGTACGGTTTTGAAAATACCCGTGTTCGAGTAGACAGGGCCTAAGAGCCTGTGCTGATGATCACTGGAAACAGGTGTGCCAATCGCAGATTGCCTGCAGCTGGGAAGATCGGCCAGAGTAACCGGAGGCACAGCCACAACTCCGCCCTGAGGGAGAGGAAGGAAAAGGCGAGCAAGAGGGAGGAAACACACATAGACAGACACAAGCCAAAACCCACCAAGCACCTCTCACTTGCTTAAAAAAAGCCAAATAAACTCAAAACACACCAACTCTCACCTCCTCACCACCTCACCTTGTAGTGTTGTGACACAACAAACACAACAATGTTTTGCACGGACAGTAACGTTGTGGGGGGGGTGGAGTTGGACTCTCTGTCGGTGGTGTCAGAGAGGAGAATGCTGTCCAAGCTATATGTCATCTTGGACAATGTCTCCCACCCACTCAATAGCATTTTTTCACCAAAAGTACCCGGGACTTTTAGTCCCAGCATCTACATTTTCAAGGAACTAAAAGGTTTCTTCAGTTCACTGTTATGTGCGTTTCCATCGCAGTCAAAACAGCTAAGAAAAATAGGAAAATTGCAGAGCTGACGTATGTTCTTACTCTGACGTATGACAAGCATCTTTATTAAGTAATGACATTATGCATGAGCAAAATGCTTGAACACTAAAAATGTCATAAAAATGTTTAAGATGATAATGTTTCAGATGTTTATTGGTCAAGTACACTGAACCGTTAGGGTGCAGTCTTCCTGCTCTGCCGTGTTACTCTCAGGCCGCGGCCTTCACAGTTTTGTAAGAACACACAGACATCACAAGAACACACACACTACACATTTTGCAAACACACACACACACACTGTTACTAGCAGGCTGTATTAGAGGTTCAGGCAAAGGCCATAATTTGGAATTAATTGCACATCCGAATGAGGGATAATAGGGCCTTTATGGATGTTAACAAATTGTTGCTAGCATCTGCACTCAGGCCTGATAAAATACAAGACTAGACACATGAATACAATGGATGCATGTGTTGATGTTGACCAACTGTGTAATTGTTATATTATGCATATACAATGTTTTGCTAATATCAAGATGATGTCTTATTGATCAGTGTCACGGTTGAGTCTGATAGGGTAGAATACACGTTTGTTTGAATAGTGATTATGTGTGGATGTGGAGGTGGAAAAGGTGGGTCTTACCATGGGATCCACATGAAGAGGAGCGTGACAGGACATATTAACCAATTTAATACAGAGTTTGAGACCAGCTCGGATACACATTTGTTTGGATTTGTTTTATTTGTTTGAAATTATTACTAAACTTGGGTTAATTTGAACTTTACTGGAATCTTTGTCTCATTAAAAAGAATACCATTTATAATTAAAGTACAACAGTTCATCTAATTCTAAATTACAGTTACATCCAAGAGAATGAAGTGTGAGAGGGAGGCCCAGTTAGGCCTCTGGCCCGGTCTGAAGGGTTTTATCTCCCACACTAAAGAAAAGTCACTATGAGGTGTGCTCAGATAAACATGATTTGGTCTTTCTTGATGTGATAAAAGCTCGGGATAACAGGAGCTTATAGCCTGTAGCTGGTAAAGGGACAACAAACAACTTAAATACTTCTAATTACCTTTGTAATCCACCAGCACCAGCTTTAATGATTGTACTTTTGTGTGGCAAACTTCTAAAACAACCAACTGTGCTGACCTAAAACATCATACCTCACTGCCTGCAGGTGGCTGACCCATTGACACGTTCACATCACTGGCTATGGCTGAGTCTTTTAAACCTTTCCTGCTTTAAAAACACTACATTTCCCCAAACACAATTATAAATTCACTCTGCAGCTGCACTAGTACATTCCACTATGTAAAGGAATACGTTATCAACATGCACCTCCTGACAAACAGCACTTTCATCTACTGAGGCTTACCCTCTATTTTGGATTTTTTTACAGATAACATTTATTTATTCAAAAACACTTTGTAAATTACATCCTTTCCTTTGCCGCTGTAATACCCCACATTTTTTTCTGTGACACCTCCAGATGTTGTTTTCCACTTTTCCACTACCGTCTTTCAGCCAGTCAGCAAAAACTGGTCACAGGTAGGCCAGAGCACTTCATCACCTCCCTCTTCCCCAGATGGGCTCTGTGCCTCAGCCAGGCCCACTGAAGGATGTTTGCACAGCCGCCAACTCACCTGTGGTACCAATCATGCCTGCTGCATTCACACGGAATTTTCTCCAGCTCCTGTGTGGCATTTATATGTTCTGGTTTTCAGAAGCAAAATCAAAATGAGCAAGTAATGTAACCCTGACCCTTTCCTCCAGTAATTCTAATATCATCATTACTAATTCTGACCTGATGAGCAGAGGTGCAGGCACAGGAATTAGGACATTAGTACAGATTTATTGCTTGTAGTTGAGTGCAAACAAATATGAACGTATTTAAAAAAAACAACCTAATGACCTGATCTGTAGCCACCTACCACCTAATTTTAAATTAAAATTCCACTCATAGTGCTACTCAAGTGTCAGAGCAGCTGCTGCTTAAGATTAATTTGTTGGTTTGAAAGTATACTATTTCATCACTATTATACATTCATGTATTAGTAATTCAAAATAGCTAAGGAAAACAGCAGCCTGCAACGGCAGCACATTCCAATATTATGGGGTATTTATTTATTTGTGCCCTGAGAAATATTTCCTTTCCTTGCACTGTTGCTAAGTTCGATTGAGTTGCTCAATCTGTCTTTGCCTGAGATTTTTGTACATTCACCTAGAACCTTTTTAACATCTGGCCAGGGACAGGCTAACTTGGGCTCATTTACAGTTATTTAGTCAGTTGATCAAGGAGCACTGTCCCTGTTAAATAAATCAGTTAACTGAAAAATATATATATATCAGAGAGTAGATTAACAGACCTGTTTCTGAAGAACTGTTCTCAACACAACATCATTCATTTGATACTTTTGGTGATACAGTGGAATAGTAAGTACTCAGATCCTTTACTTAAGTAAAATAACTAAAACCACAATACAGAAATACTCCATTACAAACAAAAGTCCCTAATTAAGTAAAATATTTAAGTTTATTCTGGACAATGAACTTGAAGCATTAAAAGTGAAAGTAATACAGAAAAATGGCCCCTTTGACGGTTATAATATGAAAATTATTTTAGGTTATTACGCGTGAAATATGTGAAAGCAGGGTTTTACTGTTGTAGTTGGTTGTGGTGGAGATCATTTTAAACTATTTTGTATCAGACTGCAACTAATGATTATTTTCATTACGGATTAATCTGCTGATTATTTTCTTTATGCAGCACACCCAAGAGTCATTGTGACATTGTGTGGGTGGTTAAGATAGGGCACAAAAACATAAAAGGCAACATCTGAATGTCTTCTCAGTCCACACTCATCTTGTAGTCATCTTTTCATGACTCATCCCAATAAAACATTCTTCTCTTTTTGGCATTTCCATTTGAGTATTCATGCCTCCCTCTAAACAATTAACGCATTCAATTTTGTAAGTTGCCATCTGTCTTTGTTAGTCACAGTGGCTATTGCTTTTCATGTTAAATACTGTTTTTATTTCTATATTCTGAACACATTAACCCCCACCCTGTATTTCCCAGGGCCATGATACTTGGTGTGCACAAAAGCAAAGTTTTGGTTACATGAATCATTATTATATTTTGTCAGATGTCAGAGAATACAAAATACCAATAATAACAGTGAGCCAAAAGCAGTATGCCCACAGGCGGTTATTTATGGCTCATTACACCTCTGCTCAGGACTGTGCCAACAGAGCTTGATTGAAATCCCTATGATTCACATGTGTTAAATTTGTAATATCAACCAATTGGTTGATATGAGTATACAGTATGACCTGTGTCACAAGGTTGCCTCCTTCTAAGTTTGCTTTTCTAGAAGACCAAATACCACAAGTTTGGAAAATTCCAACTTTACTACTAAACAGTCTTGTCTTGCATGTTCTGTCTCTCTGTCCACCCTTCAGCCACAATCTCACTTCCCCTGGCTCCTGCATCTCTTCCCCAACTATATCCCACCTGCTCACCTATAGGGTGCCATTTGGTCTTCATAACTTGGGATAAATAAATAGTTGATTTACCTATATTTTAAAGTTCTATTATATATCAAGGATATATCTAACTTCCTGAAAAACACATCGAGGTGAGGCACCTTTATTGTATTAAATTTAGATATATTAACAACATGTGACAAGCGAGACAGGTCCACCCTGTTAAGAACTTAACGTAACTCTTTAGAAGTGTTTTCAGGGCATGATTGCTACTAAAATTTCATTTATAGAAATCATATGTCCCTCACTCTTATTAAATATTTGTTTGTACTTTTTTAAACAGCATAGGCTAGGCCTATATTGAGAAAAACAAGTGCACATTATGAAAAGGGGACATATTTTTCCACTTTCTTGTCAAGAAAAGTGAATTATGATTTAGAGAAGAATTACTCAACGACACGTGTGTATAGTCAATCTCTTCCATATCTTCATGTAAATACAAATATACACTTAATATTTGGTAATTTCAATAAACTATGAAGGAAAAATGCCAACATAACAGGGTAGACAGTAGCAAAACACCTGTATATACTATATACATGTCCACCCTGTTAGTGTCCACCCTGTCAAAAAACTTGGACACTAGCAGGGTGGACATTTAGAGCTAAAGTTAGCCTTTTGCCTGCCTTTGTGAGCATAAAGGCTAGCATGACTTTCAATACTAGATGAGGAATCTAATTGTTTTAAATTATTTAATTTGATTGATCTCCTCAAAACCTCGGCCTAACAGGGTGGACACGTTATGTTCAAACACATTAAACTGACTTAATAAAATGTCAAAATCAGACAGTAAGAGAGCTAGAAAATCACAAAGCTAAATTTCCCTACACTGGTGTGATATCACCCGGTCACCTAATGAGAGAGATTTTTCCACTTAAAGGGACAGTTAATGCAACAGGGTAGAGAGTGGTCGCTGGGGACAAACATAAAACTTTGTTTTTGTTGTACAAAAGTTATCTATTTTATGAAAAAAAACCAAAGCTTTTAAAATGTAAAAAACAAAAACAAACTTAGAAGCCAATCTCATTGCAATCATAATCAATAACAATTGACCTTACATGAAAAACCAAATGGAACTAGTATTTGTATGATGTATGATTTGTACTGCGGACACAAGAGGCACCACATAAAAAAAGTGACCCCTTTGTCTCCAGTCACCCTGTCAGTACATATACCAGACCTGCCTGCCAGCACCTTTAACCTGCTCCATTCTTGTGTATTCTTGGCTACTTCTATTTGGCCTTTGTGTCATCATTTAACCATTAAAAATTCACTGAACTGTTCAGGTCTGCCTGGTTGTCTGCATTTGGGTCCCTTGCCGCCTCGTACACACCACGTGACACTAGGGGCAGTAGAACAAGTGAAACCCAGATCCCGCAGCCTGTTACATTTCAAAAACACCAATCTAAGCGCGTTCACCAAAAGCAACAGTGACACACTGATTATTGTTTAATATGCAGTTCCTCTTTGATGGTATAATTTAATCAGCCAGCTATAACCTGTTTTTGCAAGATCTGTAGAGTAAACAGAAACACTGGTGAGCACCTCTGAGCGGCGCACATAGCCTTTGTGTTCACTTTGTTGGTTGATATGGATGCTTATTTGAAGCAGAACACGTTTTGCAATCACTGTGCGTCTCCTGCATTTTGGAGTGGGTTAATGCTAAAATTACTGAAGGGGAAATATTTGCTGTCTTTCAACTTTGTGGGAGGCTAAATTCTCCCATTCTCCACCTGCCCCAGCGTCCCTTCGTTTGATGTGTTTCCCATTCTGCCTGCATTTATCTCCCCTCACCCTTTGTTCGCCTGTTTTTTTCCCCTCTAACAATCCTGGTATCTGCCTCCTGTGGTGCCGCCTTTGCCCCTGTTCCCAGCAGTCCCCACTCTTGACAGGCGACCTCATGGAGCATTGGTCTCACACGGCCGGCTGCATCCACACAGATGTGTCCCTACTCGTCCTTTTCTGTCCTCCCTCTAGTGACGCGGACCTCTACTGTCTACCTGATGTTGTCCCGTGGGTTGCTGCCCCTCTTCAGTTGTAAGTCCTCTGCTGTCATCGTCCTCCTCCACCTCCTCACTTCTCTTCTCATACTTTCTTTTTATTTCTTCTTCTTGCTTTTTGCAATAAGTTTTGATCTGCTCTGGCTCACATGGAAACTTTACTGCCATGTCAGCTTCTCAGGCTTTATTTTGTTCTGCCTCTCTTCTCAATCCTTTTAATCTTTTTCAAAGCCCGCCCACTCCCTTTCATTGTCTGTGTTTCCATTGTTTCCCAAATCCTTTGAGTGTTCCTTAAGATCGCACAGCTTCTTTTTACCTGGTCTCTCCTCTTGGTTGGTGGTTTCTTGGATACTTGTCTTATCAAATAGCAAAAAGCATGTTTTCCATAATTAGAAGCTATGAAATCATATGATAAACATAGTATTTGGAGCTTACCTCACACTAGAGGCTAAATGATGATCCTTACCCAACCTTAGCCATGGAGCTTCCATATGAAGATGTTGTAGAAAGAAGCAATCATTAAATATCACCATTCTTTTCTGGCAATAGGGTTAAAAAGTCAGGATATTTTGGCTTTCACTCCTTAAATTTTAAAATGATGTCTCTTATGAGTCTCCCAACTTAAACGGATACTATGCGATTCTGAGACTTTGTTGATATTAGAGTCCAACTGCCAAACAAACATTCCCCTCTCTTCACTACTCCTTCGGAAGCTCCTCCCCCCAAACTCATGGACACGCATTGCCATGTTAACCAGTCCTACTTCACAGCGTCTGCTGTCCGACAGCACGTTAGCCTCAAGAAGAGGGCATGTTTTAGCAGTAGAAGGTGTGACAACAAGCCTGACAAAATTTTTATATCTATTGAAGCAAAATACTTTTCTAAGCCTAAGTCTAAGACACGGAGTCTAGTTTATTAATCGATAGGATTATCGAGAGTAACTTCAATAGTTACAATTAGTGAACAAACATCATCAAACGAACGACGTTTTTATAAAAATACATTGACTGAAAAGAGCTGGGAAGCACAGGGGAGAGTGTTTTTCTCCAGGGCCGAAGTCAAAGCTAACTTTGGGGCAAACCTCCTTCACTCTTTATTTAACAGTTGGCAGCAACACACAGGAGAAGCTGCAGTCTTCACCGGCCACTGTAACTTCTACTGTACATTTACTGCTGAACAAGCCTTATTGCTGACAAAGCTAACCAGCTGGGATCATCAAAAACATGACAACAGTTAGATAAGACAGTAACACTGACCCTGTCGATTATGTTACTCGTTGTTGCTAATGTTACTCACCTGTCCAGCAGAAACAGAGCGTCCTCAGCATCGCTTTTCATTTCTTTAATATCTCGTAGATTTATCCAGCATTGAAACCCCTCACAGATGTTAACACAAGTCTTTCCCTCGCCTGGTCATATAACTTGTTCCTCAGACCTTTCCCTCTGTGACTGTTTCTCAGCCATTGTCACAGCTCTAGAGTCCTGTAATGAGTCCAGCGTGTTCGAATGTACCGCTGTTTGTTTACGTTCTCTCTCCCACTGCTTCGAGCGCGCTACCGCCACCTGCTGCTCGCTCGGAGCAGCTTTGTTTGTGCTCAATTTACAGACCCAGGGCTGTTTAGGAAAACCAGATTTTTTTTCTGAGCACATGAAAAACGCAGAGCTAGCGACCCATGACCCATGATGACTCGGTCTCGCCCTCCCTCAGTCTCGGTCTCGACTTGGTCTCAGCTCCTAAAAGTCTTAGTCTTGTCTCGGTCTCGATAAATTCTGGTCATAGTCTTGACTTGGTCTCGGTTTGGACACTAGATAACCCTGTGGCTGTTGGAAATGGAATGCACAAACAGGATGATAGTTAGCCTCGTTAGTGCTAACACTCTATTCCTGTGTCCACACACACACACACACACACACACACACACACACACACACATACACAGTCACAGGAAGAAATAAAAACAAACGCTCATATACACGCACATTCCCTCTACCTTGCTACAAACAGTACTTTTCTATAATTAATACTTTGATGCCAGTTTTAACAGTTGCCTGTGGTGGTGGCACGGAAGTCTAATCTGATGAACAAAGAAGGCAGAAGACAGGCTTAAGATTTTAACCTCCACCGCTCCAGTAAATATCCAGTGGCATAAACACAACCACGCTCCCAAACAAATATTGAACCCGATACCACCATGCCTAATTAAATAATACCATTGGAACCCAAGGCAGTGCATTGCTCAGACTTAGACTTGCATTTGGTAAAAAAAAAACCACACCTCCCCAAAGTTCCCAGGTAAATATTCACGTCTATTCTATGATTACACTCTTGTTGGTTAGGAGCAATGTGAGAGGAAACGAGTAGCTGGAAGGTCACCTTTGGAAAACACTTGGCTTGATTTGAAGATAGAGAGAGAGGTAGTGATGATGGTGGCGTTGGGTGGGGAGGGGGCAAATTGTGGGTAAGAGGGTGGAATTAAATTGCCCCCAGAAGTCATCTCTTGCGCTCATATGTTCACTCTCTTCCTCTTTGGAGCCAGGAAGACAACCAGCCAGCAGCAGCACAAGGTAACCTTTCTCTAATTGATGTCTGTGTGGTGCCCAGCGCACCAGGCAGCCATATTGTGAGGGAGTAGAGAGTAGCCCAAGCCTCAGCATGTGGCAGGGTTTGACAGGAGGGGGTTGATGCAGCCGTGCAGTTTGAGTGATGCACCACAATCAGACTCAAGTGTAATAGGCACAGTCTGAAGCGGGAGCTTTAAGTTCTGCACAGACTGCAAGACTGAAAACGTTCACTTTTTCACTTCAGACAGTGATATTGGCAACTCCCCACTGTTATTTTGTAATCTTTAAAGAATTTTGTAACCTTGGTAAGAAAAGCGCTATATAAATGAAACTTATATCATGGTTATGTCTCAGTTTCTACATAATAGCATCATGAATAGAATATATTCGATCACAAAATATTTAATGTGCATTTTTAAATTACAAATGAATCCCTCCTGCAAATGTTATCATATCTGACTAACTACTTAATGCCACCATTTATTCATCAAACCAGGAACACTATCTTTATTATTGTTTCACATGTTTCTTTCTCAATTCAATTCAGTTCAGTTCAGCTTTATTGGCATGAATGTAAAACAACAATATTGCCAGAGCCACAAAAATAAATGACAAAAGAACAATTAATTTCATACATTTCATTAAATCAATTAAATACCGTAAAACAGTTTGTGTGTTAAAAATTAAAATAAATAAAATGTTAATGGTAATGTGTTAAAAATATAATATAAATAATATATAATGAAATATATAAAATATAAAAATAAAGTAAAAATAAATATTAAAAATAAAACTAAATAAATAAAACAGTAAGCATGTGTGTGTGCGTTGTGAATTCAATTTATATGGTTCATCTAATAAATAAAATAAAGGAAGGAAAAGTGTGGCTGTGTGTGGTATATTAGTAGACAAAAATATATACCTGCCCAGAAATATAAATGAAAAAAACTAAAAAAATCAGTATCAAATGTGAAATCAAAAAACAAACAAATAAAACAATTACAAAAATAAAAAACAATGAAAATAATAACAATTTGAAAGTACAATTATTTAATATATCAGTCTACTCTGAGTGTCCAGTGGTTGTCAAAGCTGACAAATGGTTGACAGTTTGTGGCATGAGGAGATATATTTTGCTGCAATGATTTGGCATTCTGGCAAAAAGGGGAATTTCTGTTTGTCTGATATAAATTTGGGAAAGTCTCTCTCTCTCTCTCTCTCTCTCTCTCTCTCTCTCTCTGTTCAGTCCAGCTCAGCTCAGCTCAGCTCACTGTGCTTCATTGAGTGTTTCAGTTAAACAATGTCAAAGTGGTTTGCAGCTAAATTAAAACGTTTACATTTCAATATGGCATAGCAAGATAATGAATGAATGCAATCAAGGCCATTCAAGTTAGCAGTTATAAATAAAAATAACAAATACAGATAGAACATAAACTGCAAACAGGAAATGACAAGATGACACCTGCCATGCAGCGAACCTGCAACAGTTGGCTGACACAGGACGAGAGAGTATGACAAGCTATGATGACCGGACAGAGACTGAACAGAACATGCAAACATTTATAAAGGAACGAGCAGGGCGAGAACAACACAGGTGACAAGCAATCAGAACAATCAAGCACACAGAGGCACAGTGATCACAGGAGACACAAGCAGACAGGCAGGCAGAGGTATTACTGGGGGGAACAGACATAAGCAAATCTAAATGCAGAATAGAAACTGAACATCATATGACAAAAATAAACTCAACAGGAAACAAACAGATTGAAACACTAATAATACAGAGAGGCTACAAACAAACCTAGGGAGAACAGACTGAGACTAAAAGGTTGTGCAGGCCAAGAATCAAACAACAAAAACACAGAGACCAACTAAAACAGGACAGACAGGTAAACCCAATAATTAACTTAATAATGAGAACAGAACAGACAAAAGCAGAATGATCAAAATCAAATTAATAATGAAACTGGCAGAGAAAATAAATAGACCCTAGCAGAGAGACAGAACCCAAGCACGACAATACAGAAACTAATAACAAACATCAGACAGAAACAGAACTAAACAAGAACTAAGGCAGGCACAGATTATATCAAGACAGATCAGATCAGACCAGAACAAGGAGAAGACAGAACAACATAGACAAACTCCACCAGACACAAACAGACAGGACTGAAACTCAAAACACAGACTAACTAACAGATACCGAACAGACCTATAAAGAAAATTCACAAGGAATTAAACTAGACAGAGCAGACAGGCAGAATGTGACACCTTTTTACTCATAATGTAAAACACTGAAAACATACAGTTTGAACATACAAAGAGTATGTAAAGTAGATAAAATAACATCTGATCTTACATTGTTACTTATCATAGGACTAACAATTTATACAATACAAGAATGTTGCTGCTTTATTTCCACGTCTTCTGCAGTTTTTGCATGTGACATGTAGCTTTAGCCTCTTTTTTAACATGATATCATGTCTGTAGCCATCAAGAGCATATTTAAGCCCGTTTACAGAGATTGTTTTCATAGGGCTAATGTTATCTTAATTAGCTTGCTAGCTGAAGCTGATAATATCTGCCAGCAACAGCAGTCATTATAGCTGACAAAATGAATGGTCACCATATTAAATATAGAAGCCTACTTCTGTCTTCCTTTGTCTGAAACCATGAACACACTGTTTTATAAATGACTGTGAATCTCGAGAGGGAAATGCCCACATTATATTTGTAAACTTCGTATGTGCCATGCAAGAACTGAAATAAATAAATAATTGGCAATTGCATTCTCCTTGCCTTCATCTGAGGAATGCATAAACATTATATAAAACAGACACACTTCTTCCCTATGTTTTCAAATTCAAACAATCTGTTCTTCTAAGCTGAATGAATAGAAAGTGTTAACTTCATCCTAACCTGCTACAGTTCTGGCTGTAGCCAAACACTGGTGCTGTCCTTGGTGCTGATCCCGTCTGTTGATGATAGAGTTCTCCGTGGTCCTGAAACAGCTGCTGCTTTTTTTAAAAACTTCTTCTATTTTCTCCAGGCAACTGTTTCATGTAGGTGAAGGCTATGGCAATATGTTCCCTGCAAGTCACTTCAACTTTTAATAATCCAGCAAAGGTTTGCTGAATACACTCTGCAAACACACAATCATGCTTTCAAGCATCTTGGGCCAACCAGTGTTTTTTTGTGCATCACTTAATTACTGGAACATTTGTGCCTTCCCCAACAGCACCTTGACAACATTTGTTCAAGGGTAGTGTTTACTCATTAAAAATCCCCACCCAAATTTTCACCATCACATCTTCAGCCAGCCTGAAGATGTGAATCAGCAATGCCCTGGTAACGACACTGTTTGGGTAACAGACAACTGCTGCAATTGCTACAACTGCAATTACTGCTTCCTTTTCTTCTGTCTTATTACTTTTCTTCTATTAAAATGCCCATGTGAACAGTTTGTAATTTAGTCAGTGAATAGGCTCCATTCTAATGTATTTGTGAGTGTGGAGCCACAGATACAGTAGAGTAATATGTCCCCATGAAGTCCTTGTATGAAATGGAATGCTTATTTATATAGCAGTTATGAAAACAATGTTACAAAGTGCACAACATAAAAACACGCAAAAACATGGCAATGAAATAGTAAAATTACTAAGCAAATCACATGTTAAAACCCATGAACGGAATAAAAACAAATCAGATGAAATCAGGGAAGGTGATGCGATAAATTTTCCTGCATTGGTACCATGCTTTTAATAATGTTAAACTATTACATGTTACCAGTGAATTTGGTTAGACTATGAGTTAGTTGATTATTCCATATGTTATAGTGTTAAAATGACAATTGCCCAATTTAATAATAATTGCAACAGATCATAATGACAATAATGATCAATAACCTGCATGTACATTATTTCATGTATGGCATTCACTGTAAAACATCTTGGTCATGATCTAACTGTTAATAAAATGCACTTTTGTAGGTTCGGGTTTAAGGACTTGTTGCTATGACAGCAGTTCCAGGTGAGTTTTAAACCAGTTTGAAGAACTAAAATATGCTGACTCTTGTCAAAATGTCAACATTCCAATCCAGATGAATTTTTGTTTTCTTTTTTTTTTTTGACTATTTAGGTTCAGAAGAACAGAACAGGTGGCTCAACTGCAATGGAGTTACCCATTACCCACAAGAGATAAACAAAGAGAGAGAGAGAGAGAGAGAGACAGTACACATCCTCCCAAAAATCCTTCCATCCATCCTTTGTCAACTGCTTATCCTGTGTACAGGGTCGAAAAAATGCTCTTAATAAGATGAGTACAATTGGCAAAATAATCTGCAAAAATCTTTGAGCGGGATCCAAGATACTTTCTGTTGACACATGGACAAAAAGGGATACAAACAGGCAACACATGAATACACATATACAAATAGTGCGTGTTCATTAATAAAGTGTATGCACGCCTAAATATACAAATACAAGCATAGGTGTGTAAATGAGTGTAAATGTCTTTTTTGGTTATTTTGGATATGTAAGACAGAAACAGTTGCCACGCATTATCAAAGGCTGCAGAGCTGAGAAAAACATTGTATCGGATTCGCTCCATATGTAAGGGTACGGACATTTTT
Source organism: Micropterus salmoides (assembly GCF_014851395.1). Taxonomy (NCBI): domain Eukaryota; kingdom Metazoa; phylum Chordata; class Actinopteri; order Centrarchiformes; family Centrarchidae; genus Micropterus; species Micropterus salmoides. The sequence continues at coordinate 4,916,897 of NW_024040596.1, read as the reverse complement.
ACAAGCCAGGTTGCAAGTGGGTTAAAGTAGTAGTAGGTTCCACCCAGAATAACAATGTTTGGATCCAGAGTAATGTCACTGCTATATACTGCAGAGAAGAACTTAAAAATATCGGACCAGAAGTTATGTAGTTTGGGGCAAGACCAAAAGAGATGGCCCAAGGTGCCCTCTGCTGAGTGGCATTTCTGGCACATTGGTGAAACAGAAGGATAAGAGTGTGGTTTGGTGCAGGAATAGTTCAGTCTGTGAATTACTTTAAAATTAATGAGTTGGTGTGTTGAGTTTATAGAGCAACTATGGATGGATTTGAGGCTAATTCCCCAGCCCTCGTCACAGATTGTCACACCAAGATCTTTTTCCCAAACTTTTAAATATTGCATGGAAACTGGATTATTTGTTGTTAAATGATCAATGCATCGGGAGACAAGTTTCCTCGAGTCAGGGGGTTGGTTTATAAGAGTATACGGTGTGATGGTGGCTGAGAGTGATTCAAAATTTGAATTATTTGTGCGGATGTAATATCTAGAGACAAAAGTATCATCCATTAGGGAAGGAGGGAAAGCGTGGTTATGACAAACAGGAGTACAGCGAGAGGTTTCAAGTAACAAATCTGGATGACTTGATAATCCATGCAGAAAGAACGTAGGCTAAAGCAAACAAGATCAAATCAAAACAGCAGCCATGTAAGATGGAAGAGTCAGTGTTCCTGTCAAGAATGTTACTGCCCAGAGGTGTGTGCATGAACATGAGTTGCTTGAGTGTACGTGTGCTCCATCTATGCAAAAGGCACTGTTTACCTGTGTGTGGGATGGTTCACTAGGCATTGCTGATTCTCCTTTTCCCCTAAGCAAGCCTAGTCATTAGTTGTAATGCAACAGTGTTCCTTGCACATCTCTGAGTCACACCTATACTGCATGATCAGTGGTGTCAGAGGACAGTTGCAACTCAGAGTTTGCGGCACAATAACTGTCACAGGTTTTTTCCAATTTAGTGTCTGATTTATTAAATCTCGTTATGCAAATCAAGTAAGTCACAATGTGGCAATTATGTGAAAGTCGCTGGGGAGTGCATGTTTACCAGTTGACAGATGTATGGGAAGGCGTTGTAACAGTGTGTAGTTGTCAGTGCCGTTATGGTATCACTCTTCCAAGCGTGGCCCGACCTGTGACTTATAGCAGTAAAAATTAGGAGAGCAAATTTAAACACGTCCATGCCTCCATGCCTCTGTTCGCATCAGTTGGGGCACATAGAGAGATGCAGGGACTGTATGAGCTTATTCAGGAATTGCATTGTCAGCACCGCTGCCAACTCAGTCTCCAAATGCCCATTTTGTTGTGTGTGGAAGAGAATGTTAACCGCCGGTCCAGCCTCTAACTCGGGGTGGTGAAATTAAAGGAGGGGTTTCAAAGGCAGGGAGGTTGGGAGAAACAGTAACCAGAGGCCAAAAAAAGAAGAAGGTGAACTTCCCAAGGTGGCTGTAAAATGTTGTGCAATGACTCCCTGTTAACAGCAAAACATCCACCATCCAGCCGAGCAGCCCAGCTACATTTATTCCAAGTGTAATTTACCGTTTACTGGTCCTGGTCTTTACAGACCTCCTGTGGGTTGTGGCTGCTGTGCTGCTTTTTCCAACAAAAAAACACCATATTCAGCCGCAAGGTCATTGGTTTGCAAAAACCTAGTGGGAGTCACAACAATCATTGACACCAAAATGGCTCCACAATGTGAATCACCCTCACAACTCTCACACCAGAAAACTAGTCAAATTGCTATTCTTTTCTACATAGACAAACAGGATGACAATGTGATTCATTTTGAAACATTTGTTGCTTAAATGTACACTCCTTGGTTGTGTTAGAAATTCCAGGGTTACGTCAACGCACATGGACCTCTCAACAACCTTCAGCTCAAGTGAAAAACTGAAAACAGCGCACTTGTTTGTAGCCAGAATAAATCAAGTACTTGACATTACCAACTTAGTACTATATATCTTAGATCTGCGCTTTACAGAAGCTGGTAATCTTGTTTATGTCTTTCCCCTGACATCGTGACAACTGGGGAGAACTACCGCAAGCTGTCTCTACTTAACTCTGATTTGCGATTTGAGTGCCAAAGGTCAGCTGTATAGAGCTCTCTTTGTGTGGTGTTGTTTCCTCTGCGTCTCCTGTCTCCCAGTGGGAAGAAGAAAATGACTCTGGGTGGAGTTATTCTCTTCATGATAGATGGCGTCCCTTTTTGTCACCACCACACATGCATGTCACCACAAATCACCCAGCCGGGTGGGTGTCCCACCTATGCCACATACTGAACATGTGGGCGTATACAACCTTAAATTAAAGTGTAGAAACACACACCAACATATCTCAAGTACACTCAGGTATAGCACAGCCAAGACACAACCCTGTTTCCTAAGAATTGCATTGATATACGGTAAACATACTCCGAAAGAAACTTAAAGGCTCCCAGTTTTTTATCAACATAATGAGAAAACTGAAGAATCACAAAATGTCCATTCTGAACACATCAGCTAAATGTTCACTGACTACGCTTTTCTACATATCATTATTTTTCCTACAATACTCACTGTGGTAGATAAAAACACAATTAACATTTTTATGTTTATGTTTCAGGCAAGCTAAGTCTGGTTTGGGAGGTTGTGGTCTGGACAGAAGGTGGTTACTTTTTCAATATTTAACCAAAACCCCTAACACAATTAAAACTCACTGCACAAACAAAGACAAAAATATGCATATGCCCTTTCTTGTCAGCTTTTTCAAGGCAATGCATATGCATGGTTCTGTTTTCACAAATCTCTATCATCGTGCAAGTGAGTGCATGTGCACAAGCCCGATTTTCACTCCCACTCTTAGTAGTGAATCAATGTGTATTCTGAGTGTACATGAGACTACACTTTCTTCACACAAATATACAGTAAATACAAACTAATTTAACATGTACTCTTTTCCCATATTGAACCACCTTTAAACATCATGGCAAGAAAGGGAACTCAACTTGCTGAGTTTTTTCCTTATCTCTCTCTCTGCTCTAAGTTGTTCTATAGCTACTGAGATCGTAGGTGATGCAACACAAGAGCTCAGGCAGCTTAATATTTGGTGCTTATGAGGATTGTGTGTATGAACTACTACAGAGGAGTCACACAGTCTAGTTGCTAGCAGTGCATATTGCATTTGACTTGGATTTCATTTCCTCAGAGACTGGCTGAGCTCTCATGGTATGCCAAAAGAAAAATCACCACTGAATCTAAAAGTTCTTATAAAATACAAAAGCCCTATAGCCTGCATTTTCACAACAAAGAAGCTTCATTTTAACCCTTTGTAAGAGAAATCTGACTCCTTCGGCTTTCATAAAAAGGTTTCACAAGATTCCTCCTTGCTGGTGAAAATATATGTAAGTGTCAAAAAAAGGAACAACACAACAACGCTGTTCTTTGGGTTGAAGCGTCATTAAGATTTTTCATAAATCTGTTTCATTTTTTCATGCTCTAAACGGTAATTCAGCGATTTTAGAATTTCACCCCCATAAAGTCTGAGGACTCACAAGAGTCAGATTAAAAAATGAAAGCAGCAGATGTAAAGGTATCGTGACTTTTAGTCTCTAGTATGGGTCAAGCTCCAAAAAATGCTGGATTCTATATTTCCTATGCTGCACCTGAAAAACATGTTTCATTAGAAACACTACCTCTTTCTTTCAAACCCCACTCCTCCAATCTGTGACACATCTCAAGACATGACATCATCAAAGCCACCGAAGACATGATTGCAATGTGCTCACAGGCTGAGTGGTACCCCTTGTCACCAGTAAACTGAACTTCATGAGAACACATGAATTGCTGGAGTGCCCCTTAAAAATTGCACAATAAAATAAACATGATCCCCTGACAGTCTGTCACCGTTCTCTCATGTGTGCTTGAGTGCCACCATTAGGATCCTGTAGGTTTGTGACTATAGAAATGATCCACACATGAGAACATTTGTGTGATTTCCAATACATTTTAAATAGCTTGTCTCTGTATTTTCAGGCGTATGTAGGTATTGGTTCTGCTTGACAGAGTGGATTGGACAAAGTACCTGTAAATTACTATATAAACAACAATTAAATTAACTCTCACACAGAAAACTTCTTTGTGAACACGTAATATCTGAGTTTATGCACATGCTGTATTCTGTTCCTTATGTGTGCCTTTCTGTTCTTGTGTGTAATTATCTTGCAACACACCCTGTTCATTTTATGATCAGCCGTCAATTGCATTCTCAGTGAGCAGCAGACACCTGCAACAAACAACAAACAGCATCCCCAAACACTCACTGCTTGGCCAACTATGTCATAAATGTCACGCACCACGGCCCTTGTTCTTTTTTATGTGACATGAGTAGATGCCCTGACTGGCCACATTTAATCTTATTGTAACACCCTTAGGCCCCATTAAACACAAAGCCAACACCAGCAGTCTGGGAATAGCTCGCCCCTCCAGCATAGTCCTGAGCCGTAATGACTTTAAAGGAAAAATCACCTCAAATTAAAAATAGGCTTTAGCTGGCGTGATTCACTAGGTAACTTAGATGAGGGCTCTATAATACTAGACACAAGCTACCAAAGTGGTGCAACAGAAAAGGTAGCTTTCTGTATGAGAAATACAGTAGTATGACCAGTATGGCAAACTAATAGACAGTTTTGTGAAGTAATGTTAATTCAAAGTGGATATTAATGCTATTTTAGACAATGTTGTATAGGTCTAAACATTAATATAATCTTAATTTGAATAAGGACAAATACCTGTAGAGTTGTTGATCATAGTCATGTGCACGTGGGTGACGAGCTACACACTCCTGCCAGTGGTTTCACACTGTCACACTGACCTACAGGTGGTGGTAACACGCCAAGAAACAGCAACGCTCCTCATGGATACACACATTGCATTTTGGGAATTTGTTACAGTGGTAACATAAAGAATGACTGTTGATTTTTAAAACTGGCTAAAGTGGTTCCCTTGTTTCACTTTATTACAATAACTGAGGAAGGAATATTTTCCTTCCTGCTAAACATCTTTGCTGCTGAAGTTGCATGTGATATACAATAAAGCAGGTGATGTAAAACATCACTGCTGAGGCATCTCATTGAGCATGAATGAAACGCAATATCTTTCAAACAGTTGCCTGGGGTGTTACGGCTTTTATCTTAACTTGAGCTTTGATACAGTCATAATTAAGGCTTTCTACCGATACCTGACACCTTGAGCCTTTCTGTTTGCAAACCTCAGCTGATGTTAGAGATACATCTGCAAATCTGTTTGCAGTTTGATAGGGTTGTGCCAAGAGAGATAAGAAAACATTCTTCTAACAACGTGACAGATGTTGCCAAGTTCACAGCTCAGATATATTTACAGTTTTACAGTATGTTGCGTGACCATCATGTGTGTCTTCATTACAAGGCTGTAATAACATTCTTCCCCTGCGAAATCAGCGATGCCTGCGGTCCTCCCAGAAACTACGGTTAGACACATTTGGGTCAAATGTAAAATTCAAGCTTTCAAGTCAAGATTATCTTTAATCTTCTAAGGAGAGAGAGAGGCTGAACATTTCTGATCTATCTAGTCCATGAGATTTTTTTATTTATGCATTTATTTCTCCCCATTCCCAGTTTATCAATTAAGAAAACACACATCAAGAGAGAGTTTGATAGCAAGTGTGCTAAAGGGTATAAATTCACCCAGTGATCACAGAAATACAACCAACAGCCTTGGGTCAATAATATAGATATATTATCTTAATTCATTTAATCTTATAAACATTTAGGTGAAATGGTTAAATAAAAAAGAACAGTTGACCGCTGAAGCCATTCTGGATTCAGATTTAATATAATATCTTCAGTTATTTAACATAAAAAGTGGAACTGTACAGGATAATGTTACAATCCTGTATTATGTTATGACCACCAGTTTTTCTTCTTAGTTTCTCAGACAGCATGTTTTGTTTATTAAGCAAGCTAGCAAGCTAACTAGCTTACCTAGACCAGTCTTCATCACCAACGTGTGCCAACGTGCCTCTTCTTCAGATGCTCCAGCATAACTGATGTGCTCCGACGCCAGGCAAGGTCACACTTTTTATGTAGTGAAGGTGTTGCCATCATGCTATTGTTCACTTCACTACAGTAAGCGGTGTCACTGCTGCCATGACATCACTAATTAATCGATCATTAAATTTGTTGGCAACTAATAATAACTTTGAACTTTAAAATTTGTGATTGGAGGTTGCATCAAAATGCTTTGTAACATTGTCTCTTGGTTCCTCCAATTTGTAACTCTATATGAAACATTTGGAAATTATTGCAAATTCATCTATATTATACTCTTTAGGCATGCGCAAAGTAGAGCTTAATCACATGCTGTAATTTTAATGTCTTTTAAGGAACTGTTTTCTGCTGAAGGTAAAAAAGCAAAATCACATTACCTTGTCTGTGAATTATCCTGACAAACTGGAACATGGTTTGTTTTTGGAAAGCGATTTTAAGCTATTGAGTTTTTCAAATGTATTTTTAAGTACCTTGAGCTCCTCAGCCACAATTCCATTCACCTCTATTGTATTGGGTAGACGTTTGCAAAAGAAGCCAAAACTATCTGCATGGCTTGATAGTACCATGGGTAAAGTGGGAAAATACTGTTCCTACTATGATTTATTATTTGACAAAAATTTATGTTGTGCTTTGTATAAATGTATTAAAATAGTATTAATAAAAATAGTATTTTACTACTGAGAGGCAATTTGCGAAGACTCCCTTGAGTGGCTGACTATGAAGCTCAGTTTTCAAAGTGTCACAGCCACCTCACTTCTTCTTCATACAGTTTTGAAGAAATGAAACCCTCCGGCAATAAACTACCCTTTTCTGCTCCCAATCCCCTTCTCTCGTGTATTTTAACACTCATGTACCACTTATCAAATGTTCAGCTTGATTGGGCTGGCAGACTGGGTACTGTCAGCTCAAAGGTAGTGAGACACACGCAAAACGAGTACCTCTTATAGTAGTAAAAACATGGCATAAATGATAAATCAGGAACCCCATACAACTTCCTCCAGATGTCTCTGCTTTGGTAAAATCACTCGAAGTGAAGGTGTACTCCTGTAGAAATCATCAGCTACAAGTTATGTGACTTTTTAACCTTGCAAGTGATATGACCATGATCCTTGGGTGGTCAAAACATTCATTGCAACCGATGGGATGAATTGTTAGTTATGGTGAGTATACTATGAATTAAAATATTTGTCTCCACTTCCTCCTCAAAAAATGTGAAATTGAGAAGAAAATCATATTTATAGATCTTAATAAAAAAAAAAAAGTTTGTGTTGTAAAACTGTCATTACACTGAGACAGCCGCTAGTAGAAAACTAATGGTATGGCACCTGGAATGTGATGCATCATATAAAGAACTTACAGTGGCTCTGCAGCAATTGAGAACGCATCGCATTATTTATGCAGAGCAAGAGGCAAACTGAGACCAGAGTGGGCACATTTAATTTCTCAGCTGATCATGGAGACAGATTCTATTTACAGCCTGCACATGGGGAAACTGAGAAAAATGTGGAGTGGAGTGGGGTGGGGGCGGGAGGAGATAAAGAGACCAAGAGAGAGAGGGAACAGTGTCCGGGTGATGGAAGGTTTTAATCGGTCATCCTGACAAACCTCATTATAACCACTACGGTCAAAAAGCCAGAAAAACCCTGAACAAATAGCACTTTCTCTCTTTCTTGTTTGTCAATAAAAAAATGCCCATATTTGTGGTGTGGCCTACTTGCCTGTTAACAGACACAGATATTAGGGCTGTTCGTGTGGATAGCTTTTAGTGTGATACCACTAGCATCCTGGTTAGATCCTGACTCCAAATACCACTATGGAGTCTTGTTCCTATACAGTGTGTAGGTATATGGTAACAGTTGTAATAAATCTTCATATATCTGTTGTCAAACAACTATTCCTACATGAGTAAGAAAAAAAAGTGGGTTGATTGATTGCAACAAATAACTAACTGCCTTACATCATTGTTGTACAGTTTTGAGCATTGACAGCCTCAGTCAATTCACACTTTTATACTTCTGCTGTTATGTGACAGCTGAAAAAGCTTACGCAGGCCACCGTGACATTGGTTATATTGAAACACAGAAACAAATACACAGAGAGTTGACAATGCTTTAAAATCTTTACTTCCCTTACCTTCTTAAAAGAGTTAAGACAATTTATTTTGCCGGCCCTCCAATCATGCTGACACATGTTCAGAGGTCAAAACTCAGAATAGTGATATCAGTGCTGTAGAAAATGACAAGGTCTCAGGTTGAAGCATAGTTCAACTGACAGCGCACCCAAAGAAAAACAACCTATGGATTGTCAGTGTGGTGAAGACTGATGTTATAGCCAGCTCATGGTTCAAAGCATCACTTTTTTTAGCCTAAGGGTCCAGTGAAATAATTTACAACATTTCAGAACATCACATGAAAACTAGCTTGGTGAGCTACAGTGGCTGGCTAGTGTCAGAATATTGCCAGCTGGCTACTTAAGTAGACACTACCTCACCAAGCTTTCAGCATCAACATGGGATTGCAGGGGTCCGTGAGCTGCAGGCACCACCTTCCTAATCACACCACTGATAGGTTTGAGGACAGGTTGCATTATGTTTAACCATCCAGTAATAGAAACATGCTTTATCAGAGCAGACATAGTAGGAGGCAACTCAAAGAAAACTGTTAAGATCATACTGTAAAGGACTAATCCTCTCAGCGCCAAGCCTCCATAGACTCACCTGGCTGGAATGACATAGCATTTTACTGGCTTGTGGAAGCAAGCCTTTGCCTGGGAGGTTCACAAACTGTTACCCTTTCCACATGCATACTTTGACGAACGTTCGGAAACTGATCCAGCAGGGTGATTGGTTCACCACAATAGTAATAAAGGTTACTTTCATGTCTCGGTGATTTCCAGCAGCACAGGAAGTTTCTGAAAATCCATGTAAGGCTGCCACCTCCACAGTCCCATCCGACTGCCTCATCAAGTTAAGTGTATTGCCTGCTCTCCATCTACGTTTTATATGTGCATTTCATCTTCAAAATGTTGCTGTTCTTGAGAAAAACCTCCGAGTGTGCACCATCAGTTGCCATTCATTTGAATAAAAGTTGGACTTTTTATATTGGCTGTTCAATCATAAATACACCAAACCACTTTTCCTGTTTTTTTCTTTAGAACTTTATTATCCAGTTTTGCTTAGACACACAGGGAACTTTGTCTGCTTAACAGTTCATGAAATGTGGTTTCATCATTGAGGTACACTACCAAAATAAAAGAATAATAGTAATTCAAGTCAGGCACTGATATAACAATGATAAATATAAAATTGTTGATTCAGGTAGATATTAATTCAGCTGCCTACATGGGACTGATGAGAAAACCCATGACTGTTTTAATACAATAATGATGTGATAATATCTGCAAAGCAGACTTCAAAATGAAGTAAATTCTAGACATCTTAACCAATGCGCTTGTGGGTCTTAGCATACTATTTACGGCACAAGTATGTGGTCGGAGTGAGGTGACCAGATATTTCTGTGGTGGTGCAGATGCAGTGTCCATCACCATAGTGACATTATTGAATTTCTGAAAGAAAAAAAGAAAAAAAAACCTAGGGGAAAAAACTAATTGCCTGACCTTTATCGACTCCTTTGGAGGAGACACAGTCCAACGTGCACCATCCCTCGTAACATCCGCATAATTAACGTCAATCGATCTGGCTCCACTTTTTCTCTCCCCTGATGCAGACAAACGTGCCAAGTTGGAGAGTGACAGCTGTCGTGCAAAGTGACATGAGCCAAATTCATTAGCCAATGAGTCAATGGCATTGCTGACGGGGAAAAAGAGGACAAGACAAGGAAAATCCATTGTAATTCACAAATAGACCTGGGATGTCAATCAAAAGCAGTATTGACTATCTTAATTTGGCTATCAATGACTTTGTCCAGCACATTGATTTTGTTTTGTTGTCCATCATTAGATGAATACTTGATGATCACTTTAATTAAAATGAACATGTTGCAGCGCACTATGCTTTAGAAAAGATCCTGGTATGAATGAAAACCCACAAGTGACTTGAACAGGAAATATCTGAAAGAAACCATACATGTTCATCAAACCTTCACCTGATAAGAAAGGGTTAAGCATGTATGAGTGCTATGCTGTTGTAAAATAATATTACGTTGTTACTAAAATAAGGTAACACGCCATTAAAATGTTTACAATAATTCAATAATAATAATTGTAAATAATTTATAGTCATGCAGAACTTCATCTTTCTGAACCACTTGAAGTCATTACAACATTAAACATTTAATCATAATAGGGATAAAATAAAGTGCAACACATGCCTCAAGCATCTACATTGCTTCAATGTCAAAAATGCTTATCGTGTTGAAAAGCCCATCCAGAACTTAATCCTGCGTTTCACCACCTGAGGGGAATAACAGCTTTATTTCCTCCCAGGAGCCAAGCTCCTTCTTCACTGTCAACCCTCACATGATTTGCATACACGGTCAAGAGGTCACAGACTCAGCAGCATAGTCTGACATTTTAATTCTGTGCAGACAGCCAGAGAGTGTGCCCTAGTCCTTTCCTAACCCATCTTTACTGCCTTGTCTGAAAGCCACTAATGCCAAACTTGGTTGGTAGATATATGAGGCACAAACAAACTGTACTTGTTTATCTTTAGTATATCTTTTTTTTTATACTTTCAAAAAAAATACAGCACACACACCACATAATATCATTAACCCACGTACATACTAAATAATGCTGTCGTCAGACCAGGCCTTTAGTGTAAAAGTTTTGACATTGTCATTGTTGATGTAGGGGAGACCGGGGCTGGTTGTAACATTTTTTAACATTTCTGTCTTTATCTCTGAGCTCTTTTAAGCCAGTGTGTTCAAAATGTGATACAAACTAGTTACATGTGTCTGCTGTTGCATGGTTTAGTCTCAAACACAAGGAGTAAAATGTTATTATTCAACCCATAGTCTGGGTTAAATGTAACAAGTAATGTAACAAGGAACATGAGAAAAATATGATGTTAAAAGCTTAAATTCAACACTTAAAATTATTATTTTACATAATCGGTGTGTGTGTGTGTTTGTGTGTGTGTGTGTGTGTGTAGGGGTGATCAAAGTATAGTAGTTACTGTCAGGCATAGCAGTGGCACAGTAGTGAACATAATAATAATGCAGATGTTGACCACCTGAATATTGTGTGTGTGTGTGTGTGTGTGTGTGTGTGTGTGTGCTTGTTTGTCTTGCATCGTCACACTGATGACAGACATATGGCCCTCCTGGAGTGCAGGCCTCATGGCCCCACAGAGACCCCTACAGGTCTTACACTAACATTTGAACATAGTAATAAAATAATTAAACATTACTGAGTTCTGAGTTACTGATTACTGAAAAAAAATTAACATTTTCTTTGTTGTTATACCTTACCCAAACTCTTGTAGCCATGATCTACAGCTTTCAGCCAAAACATTAGCACAGCAACTTGCATGAAAGATTTCTACACAGACACACAATAAACATGATTTAAGTTTGACTACAAAGCAAAAACTTCTAAATATTTTTTCCATCTAGAAGTAGCTGTGCCTGCCACGGGGTGCTACTTTTTCCCATGTTGAATAAGGATTAAACTGGGCATGTGCAGAGTGAATCAGGTGATCGTAACTGATTGGACATGTTCCAACTGACTCGTGTTACAACCGTCCCCAGTCTCCCCTAATTGCTTTAATGTTCTGGGCTGTAAATTTACATGGATTGTGCATGAGCAGCAACTAAATTGGGCGAGGAAAGGTTAGGTAAAAAAAATCTCTAGTCTACTACATAATTTATATGGTTCCCTGTCTTGGGAATGGTGTGTGGGGCCAGCATTGTTAGGAAAACTGTCTCCAAGAAAAGACATCCTGGTGACACAAATTTCCTCTCACATAGCTGTTTTAGTTGGCAGGATTAGAGTATTACAGCTGGATACTGGCCATCTAGCCAACACATCCAACATCCTGTAAGCAGAAGCAACACTACTTAAAAATTGATGTTTTTATACATTTTACAATTGACAAAACAGCCCTCACTGTGATGTGATGTGCATGTGTGTGTCAACAATATACTCCACCCACCTCTAGTTTCCCATAATTGTATTGAAAGCAATTTGTATTTCCTTTATGACTTGAGGGGTATGTGGAAATGACACAAACAGCCTCAAAGTATGAAGGTCAGTAATTGTTTGCATGGCATGTTCCTTTGTTGGTTCCAAATTATTCCTGTTGCATAACTGTCATTTCCCTGTGGACAGAAGCATTTTTCTGCAGCGTACATGAAGAAAAATTATTACACTGTAATAAACAATGTTGGGCGCTAACTTATTCTTTAGTAATGTGTTACAGTAATGTGATTACAGATTACAGTTACTACCAGTGTGGATTACAATAAATTGTAGTAATAACAGTCCACTTCGTCACCCCAGTTGTGCTTCATTACTTTGATATTTTGGGGTAGACTTGTTTGCCGTCTTAACAGGAATTATTGGTGAAGGGGTTAGATGCTATATTAAGAATAGTTTCACTGCTTTACCATGCAGTCAGACAACTCCCATGTTCTGCAAGATAAAATTACTGTTTTTGTCAAAGAAGTCTGGTGGCTTTTAAGTGGTGGATCGGATATCAAGGTAAAGTGGTGAAAATATGCTAAATATAGTGAAGACTGATACTGGTGGCTTAAATATGTTTTCCTGCCCTATCCACAGCAATAGCCTACATTGCTTAGCTTCTGTACATGACATTGACACTCCTGTCTGCTTCTCCAAACTTTGGCCGACCAGCATACTGTAAGTAATATCCTGACCATGGATAAGTAACTCATACAACCACACTTAAAAATTACAAACCCTTACACATAATGCATCACTATTTATAATCCCATAATATAAAATACATTATGCTAAAGCGAGCACTTCTGCATAATGAATACTAGACGAGACATACTGAATTATGTGAAAATATTGAGCATTGAACAGTTAGTTTCCTGCATTCTGGTGAATTTCTCTGCACCAATTTATGGTGGAAATGTCTTTATTTATGTAAAGGGAAGCACACAATTAAGGTGGCATGTGACAATTCAAAATCAAAAAATATAACAGAATATAATGCAGTAAGGCTCTCAGGCATTCTGCGTTGCTTTCAGATCGGTTTCTCCTGTAGATCATCCCTGCTGAGTGAGCACACATGCAGGCATTATTTAATTGTCACTCCTCTTTGTATCTTTGTTTGGTGAAGCAACCTCTTTAAATGTGCATCTGGCACTTTTTCACCTAAATGATAAATTATTTCAGTTTAATCTACCACACAGAGTCCCGCCATCTTCAGAAGTTTTCTGATGACTCTGCTGTGGTTGGAAGCAGTGGTGTCTACGTGATACGCAGGTATACGCCGTATACCCACTAGGAACGGTCAAAGATTTCCGTATACCCGCTGAAAATAGCGTAACAACATCGTTTTGTGACAGAACTTTCACACGTTCATTCATAAATTCCCCCCGTCTGTGTTGTGAAGCACTGAACTGACGTTTGGGGCTTCCGTGGCCTGTGAACGGGATCTGACGTCACCTACCAAACAACAACACAGTTGCAAGTTTTAAATTAACTAATGTGATTCAGTAAAGGAGACGTGAAACGCGAGCAAACTCTAATTATACTCTTTTAGTGTTTTCGTAAGCCTGCAGCTGAATCTCCTGCAGATGACACGAACATTAGAGTAACAGAAACTACAGGAATGGAGCCAGATGAGGCTGATGCTAACGTAACCTGGTGAGTGAAAGCAGCATACGTTATCATTAATGCTATCATTAACGGAACTATAACAGCATTGTTGGTATATTGAATTGCATCTATTATTAGTTAACTTTAATAACGTTAATGTGGGGGATCAGTGAATGCAGGATACTGTGTGTGTGCTCTTGTTTTTCTATCCGGGTGGGGACTTTGACCTGACATGTCACTCACGCCGAGGGGACCGATACCTGGTCCCCACGGGCACAAGCATTGCAATCAATAGAAAACAGCTTCCTGGTATGCCTGGTGAAGTTTTTTTGAGAAAAAAAAAATGGTCCCCACAGAGTTGATTTTCATGACTTTGTGTGTGCCCTAGTGGTCATCGATGGTATTACAGTGTGTGAATTTGCACTGGTGGGGACCTTTTTCCTGACAAAGTGTGTGTGTGTGTGTGTGTGTGCAGTAGTAGAAGTAGCAGTTCCTGTGTGCTTGATCATGCATTTAAGCTGATACAGTAGCTACATAACCTTGACAATGGTTTTAGAAGATAAGTGTGCTTGAGATGATGTGGATCCCTTTTTGTGTCCTCACTGTTGATAATATTCTGTACTGAATGAGTTTTGGTGATAGAACTGCACACAGGCCTATGTTCATTGTTATTACTACATTACTGTAACAAAAAATTTCCACCATAAATTCGTGCTAAAATGTCTCCAGAATGCAGGAAATTAAGTGTTTAATGCTCAAAATCTTCTGAGGGAGGACCCCCAGACCCCCCAGTCATATATTTAATATTAATTAATATTAAGGAATATTTTTTTCAATAGTAAAATATCTTCTCGTCTTGTTCTCGTGACCCCAATATTCTGGATTGTAACAACTCTTATCTCAGGCCTAAAATGTCCCCAACACAAAGTGAGGTCTTGTCCACCTTTAACTGTCAGTGGCTGTTAAAGTCTTTGCAGTGTTGATAACACATAAGCAGCCTAAGCAGTCCATCAGAATGCTCTCTGTTACATGTACATTAGTGAGTGTAGTGGTGCTTATGGGACGTCGTTCTGGGATGGGTAGCTCTGGGACGTGTGAGTATGAGGCTGGGAGGGAAAAATCACAGTATACTCACTACAAAAAACTAGACTACACCATTGGTTGGATGTATCAGCAAGGGTGATGAGACTGAGTACAGGGCTGTGGTGGGGGACTTTGTCACATGGTGTGAGCTGAACCATCTCCAGCTCAAGGTGTCAAAGGAGCTGGTTGTGGATCTAAGGAGAGCAAAGGCACCAGTGACCCCTGTTTCCATCCAGGGAGTCTGTGTGGACATTGTGGAGGATTACAAATACCTGGGAGTGATTTTGGATGACAATGTAGGCAAGGACCAATCACTGAACAGAGTTCCTTATTTAAGAATATTCTCAGATAAATTAACATTGAACAGTGCAATAATTAAGAGGAGTTTACATTCAACAGACATTTGACGATTAAGAACTTTTAAGAGAATACATTATGTACATAGGCCACGTTCACGTTGGAAATGAAAGATAAAAAAGCCTTTATATGAGTTATTCTTTATCTGAGTGCCATCAATTGCACCTACTACTCCTGGGAAGCCAGATATTTGCATGAATTGCGTTTGCTTCTGTTGGATTACAGGGGGTGTTGTTGGGAAGTCGATGAAACAATGTGTGGAGCTGTAAGTGCCATGTCAATTCGGCTTGTTGATGGTTGTGAAGGGCTAAAATCATCAGCATTGCTGTATTTTTCCTGTGGCAAATAAACAAACCGTCACCGCAACCTTCAATTTAGCTGAAAATGTATTGCTGCGTAAAGTCAGTGGTGAGATGGCATCCCTCACCAACTCGCTGACAAAGATTATGCCTGCGCTGTCCGACCCCGTCTAATTAAGTGCGCGTCGTCAAATAATTCAGAAACATTCTTCTGCTCCTGAAATACTCTCGCATGTTTCTGTCTCCACAGTGCCATCACAAGCCCTTACTGCAGCTCCTAACCACTTGAGAGACCTCTGTCTTAAATAACTGGGAGAGTAAGAGTGATTCTTAGCTTTGAGAAATTTGATATCTTGCTTTAAGTTTGAAAGTAGGAGTAAATTTCATGAATTCTCAGTACTCACGACTAAGGTGGCACCTGATAAATACCGGCCCAGATCCCAATATTTTAGACATTCTCCTTCCAGCATGCTGGTCTACACACAATTAACTTAACCAATCAGTGTGACTGACTTTATTGATGGTTGTGCAAGTGGCAATATGTGTATTGATCTCTTCACCATGCAATACTGTGATAAAGTACATTATATTATTTATTTATAAATATTATATTCTTCCACCAAATGATGAACTGAATGCATGCACGCTGTGTTCTATCTATATTGTCATGTTTAGAGACTTGATCAGTTTGAAAAAATTGCTTCTGGCAACTAGCAAATGAGCTACTGAGGCTGTCAAATGTCCATTTGCCACCCAGTGAGGATTTATCACGCCCCTATGTGCAGTATTTGATCTCTGTTTTTGTTTTTCAAATAATGTTCAGCTCCATGTGAAATGTGCAATGTGCCCAAAATGACTGTGAAAGTGGTGCTACCAAGTCGAGAGAAAAACAAAAGAACATCTCACAGATGTTGTCCCCTGGGATGATGGCTCATTTGAACAGGGATTTATTTTGCATCCACATTAGTTCATTATTATGTAGTCTTTTTCTTTATCCTATAGTTAATGGATGAACAGTTGTGCTGCGTATGCTGGAGTGACACCGTGTGCCTGTCAGTGCTCATTAGTGAAGTTTTACAATCAATGAGCATATTGAAGGGACACACTCCAATATGTCATTTTGTGGATGCGCCATTTCTAGGCAACAGGCAGTGCAGGCCATAATAGCACAAAGTGACAGAACACATTAGCCAGAAAAGATTAAATTAAAATGTTGCAGCTGCTGAAAAACATATTTCCTATCAGATTTTTTTCAGACTAATTTTCTATATTTTTCCCTGTCGTTTTTTAATTAGGATAATTATTGTTGCTATTATTACTGTTTGACACTGTCATTAATTTCTTTATTGTTCCTATTATCAGATACTCTCAACAACATTCTGTCTTTTAGTAGTAGTTCTTTGTTTTTATATTTAGAGATAATGGCCATAGCAGTAATTCCATGACTCGCTAATAACAATCAAACACTGTGTATTGTGTAATGTATTTATGTTGTATGTAAATGCATATAAGTTTTGGAGGCACACATTATGCACTATGTGGAATATAATATTTAAATTTATCTAGACCGGTATTGGATTATTTTCATATCTTTATAGAAGAACTTGTTTTTCTTTGTTATTTATTTGAGATCAGCTTTAGCCCTATATCTTCTTTGTGCTCATGAATCACTGCTCTCTGATTTTTTGTGCTATAAAAATAGTCTTATAGCTCACCGGCCTCCCATCAGGGTGCTGGAGGAGAAAACAACATTACCTTTGTGACTCAGTCACTGCCAAAGTCAAGGACCTCAATTAAGTTTTTATTTTATGTTAATTGTGCTATTACACTTCCTTCAAATTGAATTGACAAAGTCACATTTGAACATATGAATACATCCATGGTAACATTGGCTTTCAAGTGTTCTACATTATGGGAACACTGTTGGCACCTAACAATAATTCCTATTAATAGTACAGTAAAAATAAATAAAATTTTAAAAAGTACTATTTTAAATGACACATACAAAGGTTGCTTCCAGTTACTGTTTTGAATGGTGTACCAGAAATGAACCGCTGCAGAGATCTCTTGACACAGAGGTCAAGCGAGACCACCCCTACGAGGCCGACCAGAGTGCAGTTGTTTGGTCCGCACCAGAGTTCGAGTCCAGCGTTCACGCCAACCCCAACGACCAAGGGGGTAAACATTCTAGGGTTCGGTTCAACCTAAAACATCATGCTTTTCAATAAAGATAGGAAAATAATCCCATAGACCTCTGTAAACTGTGTTGGAAAATAAACTATAAAGAAACCAAATAGCTTAACATCTGACAGATGCAGATGCAGTGTATTTGTAAAGGGCAGTTGAAGCAGCAGTTGTCAGTCATAATAGTTTTCAAAGAGACTATCAGAGGCTGAGAAGCTATGCAGTGATTTGATAACAAAGACCTAACAAAAATTAGAACTTTATGACAGTTTGCCCTTTCAGATCACATAAAATGCATTATTAAAAAAACACTCACTGAAAACTTGGAATGAAAAACCTAATAAGAGATGTTAAACACATTTTTAGGAGCATTCCAGATAACACCTCCGCTCTATCTCATTTGAAACAACCCAGCCATAACATGATGCCATTCATTGGGTCATTATACTCTAATCAGCACCGAGGAGCTGAGAGTGTTTTATTCCGAGTGTTAAACTCACCTTGAATGCAAAACCACACAATGAAAAGTAAATTACTGGTAGCTTTCAATTCATGAGATGAGATGTGTTTTTTTTTTTACAGCAATGCGAACAAAAGTCAAGCATGTCCTTCACTGGTTGACATATGGCGTCAGAATAAATTGACTGCGTAAGTAGACTGAGGAGGACAGACACACAACGTGCAAATCAAAGGTGACTACATGAGAAGATTTTCCATCTCTTCACAGCTTTCCGCTGACATAATAGAGATACATGACTGATATTTGAACAGGCTGGATGGGAGGATGCGGTTAAAGTTTCAGGGATCTTTTACCCATGGGGCTGAACATGGGCCTCAGTCCCATTATGGAAAAATCAAAATACAAAGAATAAACGTGCAGTTCCCCGTCTTTCTTAATCTCTCCCTACCTCCCCCTCTGGCTGCACTGAATAGTAGTTTTACAGATTTACACGGTGTGTTGTTTTTCATAGGCTACATTAAACAGAACACTGCAGAAACCCTGGAAGTCAACTAAAATGTTGGGTTTCTTTAGTATAAACGCTCTTTTATCATGAAACAGTTTGAAATGCATGTCCATCTGTTTTTATGCATACTTTCAAAAATATATAAATAATAATTTAAATACCTAAAAAACTGGAGACTTTTTTAAAAGTGGCATTATAGCAAAAAAGTTTTGTGTCGGATGTGGAAAAGTTGTCAATAAAATCAAACTGCAACAGGCTTAAGGGAAAATTATGTCGCCTGCATGGAGCATGTGACATCACTCAAGCTTTGACAGACAAAAACATCTGTTACAACAACTGTTATGATCCTATAATAAATTATATATTTATAAATGCCATATTTCCATCACATTTTACACATCATTTTTGTTTGTCTGATGTTCAACTGGTGGCCTTTTAATCACATCGTTGGTCCCTCTCTGGGTTAGTGGCACACAAAAGGAAGATTAGGGAGGCCACCAACTGCATTTCTGACCCAACTCCTAATATACACCTAAAGGCAATGAATGGAAACACATATTCATTAACATTTTGGTTTTACTATTTCTGGAGATCCAGTTAAAATGTGCACTACATTTGGATGGAAACTTGCTTATGAATGGGGAGAAAAAACATTCCTAATGAATATGTAGCCAACAATGTTTATTCATTTATGGATTCTTCTTGTTCCGTACAACTGGTTTGAATTAGCCTGACAAGTACAGGAGACAATGAATGGAGAACATAAACTTATGATCACAGTGTTCTCACGTGGAAGCAGGCCGAAAGTGAATAAATATGACCTCATCATAGTAATGTCACGTAAGGGAACACAGTTTGGTTAGACCTTGTGGATATGGTCAGTAGATCTGCACATTTTCCTGAGCTGAAAATGGAGTTGATTGTGCAGGTCAAAGGTGACTGGGTTCCCTCATAAAGCAACTAAACGAGGCTGGGGTCTGAGGCGCCCACATCATTTAAATTTAGGACGTGTCTGATGAGCCCTGACAGACTGTGGTCATTCTTGTGGGGCGAGCAGCTATTGTTGCCAGCACAGATGTGGAGGGAGTTAAACATGAACATATGGTCCGGGAAACCGCACACAGGCATGCACACGCATGCAATGACATGCATACTGACAAATTCATTCTACCTTGAAAGCACGCAAACCGTGGTTTCAGAGGGACTGGGAAAAGGCCATCCTGCTGTGCTGAGCTCCCTCCCACCTGCTCCTCTGGGAACAGGAAATATGGATCCCTGGAAAGGCCCGTTGTTCCCCTCTGTCAACATGTTCCCTCGCATACATATATCACACGCCTCCTGTGTTCCTGTGGAGCAAACCTAAAAGAACTGACATGGGTGTGGAAAATCATGAAGAGAGGAAAGTGGGCGACTGAAGCAGAGGAGGGAATTGGACTTTAGTTGATGAGGGAAGGTGAAAAAATCGGCACAGTGGCAGGGGACAGTGCACAAGGAATATGTAAAATATAGTGCAGAGTGGGCGGAGGGGTGTCAATGGGGATAAAAGTAGACTTTGTGATCAAAAGGATTTAGATGAGGGTGTGCTAGCATATGAAACATGTTCAGCCCTTTGTATTCTACTTTGTATGTGGCACCAAAAAGAACATTATGTGCAAAACAAATAGATGCAACACCACAGAACTAGAATTACCACCCCACAGTTGTATGCCTCCACCTACTAGCTGCAGTATACTTAATATACATTGTTGGACTGATTAATAAAGCATTGTCTTAGGTCTAAACAGGTCCTAGTGTACTTGTTTTTAATTTTGTAAAGATGGATTCTTAAAGAGTATAGCTACACAACATGTGGTGCTTTAGTTTCTCCTGGCATTTGGATGTGAAACCTCTCTCTGGGCTGTAGATGAAACTCACTCACTCACAGGATCACGAGTAACTAGACAGAGTCCAATATGTTGTTTGTCAAATCATTTCTGTATTTCTTTCTGCCATGATGCCAGGCCTGCCAGTTCTCAGTGGTGGAAGTCACGTGATTCAGATAATGTTCGAAAATTCAGAATGAGGCAGGATGTTAAAGGCAGAATGGATGAGATGGAGGAAAGCCTGTACTGTGATTGTTATCGTTTACATCCCAGTCAACATGTGTGTGAAATCTGGAATCTGGACAAAATTATGACTAACAACCTATTTTGAGGTCACAATGACCCTTGAATCAAAGCTATCCAGTGTTCAGTGAAACATGGTCGCAATCTCCCCTTCTGTTCCTGAGTTATAGTGTTGAACAAAAAAGTATTTTTCCAGGACATTATAACATCACAGTGAGGCTGACCTTTGACCTTTTGGGTAAAATTTTCTAGCACTTCATCATTGTATCCCATTAAACAAAGGTCATTTTGAGGTCTCAGTGAAGCTGACCATTGAATAAAAGTGTGCCAACAGTGAAATATGGTCATCAATTAATGAGTTATGGCCAAAACTGTCAAAGGTCAAGCTCTAAGGGACCTTGACCTTTGACCTTTAACAACCAGATTCTAATCAGTTCATCCTTGAGTCCAATGGTACTTTTGTGCTAAATTAGAATAAATTTCCTCAGGTGTTTCTGCGATATCACGTTTACAAGAATGAGACAGACAGATTGACAACCCGAAGACACAGCACGGGGCGAGAAAAACACCACAAATCATTAAAAATGATCTGGAGAAGGACGTCTGATCTGCATACCTGCGGTGCTGGTGGTCAGAGCCAACCAGAGCTAGGTTAGCGCTAAGAAAATCCCATAATATGGTGAACCATCTTCTTCACGAGTTGTTCAATTGTGTATGCTTAGGCAAGCTATTTTTATTTATATAGCCCATTATCACATATCACAAATTTGCCTCACAGAGCTTTACAAACTGCACAGCATACGACACTCTCTATCTTTAGACCCTTCATTTGGCACTCTACTCAAAAAAACAGGGGAACAGGAGAGTTAGTGATAATCCTCTGTAGGTTGTCTGTGCAAGTGACACAGACATTTGATCCAATGTTGAAATAAAAATGTTGATTAGCGCAGCTTTAACAAACATGATAACTGAAGAACATAAATATAAAAAACTTTATCTGACCCTATAATTTTATACACTGTAAAAATACACGGTTCTTACTGCATTTTACACAGTTGCATCTCCCAAGACCTGGTTGTTGTTTTTTTTTAGCTGATGTACATCTCCTTCCTTGTTTGGTACAGAATTTTACCTGACTTCCCCTTTTCAGTATACTTCATGAATAGTGCCTGTAATAGTACAATCAGTGTGCTCCTGCTCTAAACTATTGCATTCCCCTGCAGTGACTCCATAGGCTGTTTCTGTAAGTAACTCAGTTGTTCATGAACCTGTCTCATTACATTATGGTTAAACATGTTGCATCAGTTGAACAAACATTTTTTCATACTATAACTTTTTTGTTTGACATACCATGTAGTCATGTTTTGTGTCTTATCCAGTCTCTTGCACGGTTTCCCAATATACCCCTAATGTATTAAATGTATAGAGTGAACAATTCGGCTTGACAAATGCCTCCATAAAAAGTTAGTTAAATAGTTTGCATCTGTTTGGTATAAGAATTTATGTGTATGAATTGGCATTCTCCACAGTTGCATCTGATCTCAGATCTACAGAGAAACTGTAGATCTGAGACAGAACAGACAACACCATTAGTAAGGATGCTGTCAGTGTTTTTGTTCTCTCAGAGATAATTTGGATTTCTCACAGGGTTGTTTTACAAACCCTTGGTGGTTATAAAGATGCCAAGGTGATGTGCGTTTGATTTTTTAAACAGAACTTTCACAATAGCTTTTATTCTAAATCAGATCTGTCTTATCTGTCTTCAGTCTGGCGTATAAACCTCAGGGATCCTTATCTGGTTGGTGTCAGTTTTTATTTTCATCACAATATTTTTAGATCTCCTGTAATTTAGGCACAGCTGCTGACAGGTAAAAAAAATTATATACAGTACATTTCAAGTGAGAAAAGCCACTGCCTAGACCATATCACAGGTACTCACCCAGGAAATCCTCACTTGGTGGGGGGTTCTCAACTTCATCCTCTCCGACCAAGGGTCACAGTTCAGAAAGTACAGAGCTCAGTGAACACCAGACGTTTGCACAAGACAGAATGAAAAAGGGCAGGATAAGACACAAACAGAATTATGATAAAAAACACAGGGACTTAAAGGTACAGTTTGGCCGAACATGAACTGTCTTCTGACACTAACTGTATGGGTGGTGTGGTATCCAATATTTGTGCATTTGACTCATAACAGTTCAAAATAGCACTGTAGCAGCAGGACAGAGGGTCAGTGACCTTCTACGGGGAGAGTAGTGATTGGTGGTTATGTAGGGACTGAACCCTTCAATAGAATTTGACCTCTAACCCCTTGTTTTGTTACTTCAGAATAGTACTGTACCCTTCTATGGGTTTGACCTTTTACTTTGCAGACTCAAACCCCTCTATGGTACCTAACAGATACCTAAACACATCCTACATGAGCTATGTTTGATGTACAGAGAGACAGAGTGGCCATCGGGCTGGGTCACTCTCCAAGCTGCTGCAGAGCTTGTAATTGATGCTGAACTCCTTGATTTAATAAACTTTTATGATCAAGAACAGTGTCAAGCGGGTTTCCTCTCAACACATCATCGCAGCATTATTGTTTGGACACCACAGTGGCAGTAGCAAACATTGGACCAATTGAAAAATAAGAGTGTGAGCTGAGGGATTGTGGACGTTTAATGTGGACTTTGTTCATTGATGATATGCTTCACCAATTTAAGTCACAAAATAAAGTCAATACAGGTGTCTATGAAGATTCTCAGTCATCCAGGTCATAGTTATCCAACGAAGGTTAAAATCAAGGGCAACTGGACTTGGTTGAAAGATCTTGTTGTAGTCAAGACCGCCCAAACCAAGACCAAGTCAAGACCAAGACCAGAGTTTATCAAGACTGAGACAAGACTTTTAGGGGCTAAGACCAAGTCGGGACCGGGACAGAGGGAGGGCGAGACCGAGTTTTACATCCAATCAAAGTTAGGATGTCAACAAACAAATCAGACAATGCAAAAGCAATTTATTGATATTCCCAAAATTATGGTCTTGACTTGTGTTGAAATAAAATCCATAGTCCATAATGTCCAAGACAAGACCGAGTACAAATGCAGTCAAGTCCACGACCGGTCTCGAATGCTACAACACTAGTAAAGGGGGTCTAGCCCATGGCAGCTAATGCACCTCTAGCTAACTGACTAGCTAAGTCAAAATGCGTCACCAGAAATCAGGGGCTCAGAAAAGAAACACTACAGCACAGCAAGAACAAGAAACAGACTCTTCCTATGTCACCCTATATCAGAAACTGAGTAAGGGGTGCGTATCCCCATGCAAAGCAGATTTGATAAATGAAGATAGAGAGATTTAGTGCCGTATTAATTTCTTCAGTGTTTGTGTTTTTCTTTTCCCTTATCACTCATTCATTGGAGGACATTTTTGTTTTCCTTATTTTAATCTAAAAGGAGGAATTATAACTCACTGTCCAATTTGAAAGAACATTTTGTCTGTGTGTTTTAAAGTAACTGAACTGACCTTTTGCGCTTTATAATCCTGTCGAGTATAGTGTAGATGCAAAACAGAGCTTGGCCTGTTTGTGTCTAAGACACTGCAAATGGAAATGGTTGTTTAAGTCTCTGTCTGTTATATACATGGCCTGTGTTGGTATTAGAGTTAAGAAGTGGTGGTTCTGAAGTGGGTTTCGATGAGTGACCCAATGTGAAAAATGTTGTCCCCCTATCCATAATTCCCAATGGCTGGCCTGGTGCCTGGATGCACAATGCCTGATCACTACTGGCACAGAATGCTTCTGTCCTGTACTGTAGGACTGGATGTCACTGCTCATCCTTCACTCCCAGCATGCCAAAGTCCCACTTCCTTTGTTTCCAAGTTGTAGCTGCACTCTCTGCTACTGAAATGTTGTCTTCTCAATTCACATCTATCTACTACTTTGTTTATGGACTGCAATAGAAGGGGTTTGGGAGCACTTAGCCTACCTTTTAGTTTTTGTCCCGCTTGTTTGCAATAAAAATGTCTCTATAATAAAGACATTAACACGAATATATCAAAACATGCTATGAACAGAGAGAGACACTATTTTTTGACTAGTAATCAACCTTAATCACTAAAACACCAAATTTGAGGACAATAAAGAATGCAGTGACCTGGTGTCAACCACCAACCACACCACCATCTCCAGAATGCCATGTTTTTGGATTGAAGACATTTGAAAGGGTTTTATGAGCCCACAAGTTTGAGGACTCTTCTTTTTTCAAAGTGGAGCACGGAAACATTGAGTTGATGGCCTTCTTGCTATCCCATACTGCATCACTGTGATTTGTCTGAGGTGCAAGCCCTAAGAAAACATGGTAAAGACACATTACACATATTATTATTACACACTTATTATTTATATTTTATCTTTTTGAGTAGCAGCACCAGTTTATTTTGGCTATTGTTACGCCCCCGCTCTCTAGGGGTAGGAGAGACGTAAACATAAACCAGATGGTTTTGGTATGGGTGGAAAGATTATTTATTAAACAGTCTGGTACACACAAAAAGGTCAAACAGAAAATGGGCAAGTGGGTGCTGCGTAAAACAAAGAACCAAATATAACAAAAACAGATCCCTCCTAAATGAGGGATTACTAAACTACTTGCAAAAGAATAAACAAAACCTCTCTAGCCGTTGTTCAAAAGCAAAACACAGGGAGCGCAGCACCCCTAAACCTAGTGTATCTAAGTATTTGCTAACAGGTGTGAGTGATCAGTGATGAGCTTCCCCTAGCCCAATTCTGTAGACCAATACTGGGATCAGCCCAGGTGAGTTACCAACTCTCAGTAACACACAGATCTAACAAACAAAGAAATGGTTGTTTCCACTGAGG
The DNA here is from genome assembly GCF_014851395.1 of Micropterus salmoides. NCBI lineage: Eukaryota > Metazoa > Chordata > Actinopteri > Centrarchiformes > Centrarchidae > Micropterus > Micropterus salmoides. Next base: position 4,891,204 of record NW_024040596.1, on the reverse strand, counting down.
ACACGCACACACAGAGTTCAAAGTTAGGACCAGCGTCGGGGCAACTACATGGCAAATGGTAGCTGCCTCGAACCAGCAGCAGACCAGCCTATTTGACAGAGAAGGCACGAAGGCGGTCCTGCAGGCAGCTCGGCGATTGGAGGAGGGTTGGTGCGTCGCTCCAAACAGGATCGTCGGATGTGGGAGGCGGGATCAGCCGGACTTCCCGAAGACCAGCCAATCCCCCGCCTCACAGTGTAACACATGTAGGGAGAAACACGGCAACAACAGTGACACACAGACTGCTGCCCTCGGCAGCCATAACACTATTAATGCAAAACAGCCATAGGAGCAAAAACATTTGCTGGTTCCAGTGTCTCAGATGTGACAGTTTGCAACAGTTCTTCATTTTGTATATTAAGTAAGTAAGCAATTTAAAGTGTCATGCACCAAAAGGTGCCCAAAGACGCTGCAAACATGACAAACAAGAGCAATAACATAATGAGAGAGAAAAAACAAATAATACAAACAATGTCAAATCAAATATAACACAATCCTGATCCTGACAATACAGCTATAAAACATAGCTTAGGAACATCTGAGGCACCAACTGTGACTTTAACACATTAACCGTAAAGCATCCTCCTACGCTGTTGGAATGCATATAACACAAACTGAGCTAAGTGAAACACTTTGTTTATAAGAAGGTACTTTAGTCAGTATTTATCATACACAGAAGACAAATCAGTGTGTTTTTCCACCTCTCCCAGCTCGCACAGGTAACACTGTCTATTCTTTTCTTGAATTAAGTGGAAGCGTCCAATTTCCACTGCCAGAGGCAAGATACCACATCTAAACTAGGCACAGACAGATGTCTGAACCAAAATGAAATGTAAACGTAGTCTGTAATTCTCCCTTCTTCCTGAAATGCATAACCTGAGTTTTATCTTTATTTATCTGTCGCCTGGAGGATATTTCATCCAATAGAGATCTAAGGTTCAATTCAATCAGTATTTCGGTGTGAGTCTTGTCTGATCGAATGTAAACTTTCTGAAACTTCTCATCACTGTTGTTTCTTGCAAGCACGTCCACCTTATGCTGGCACACTAGAGAATAATTGGCCTATTTTTGAGTCTGCTTCGCCCCTCCCATCCTCTGATCAGAAACCCACAACAGCCAATGAGAGTGAGCTCACCGGGAGGCGTCACCAATGCGTTGAGTACTTGCTAGTACTATAAAATGTGTAATTCTCTCTTCTCAGCTATGAGTTTATCGGTTCATCCATGGTTGAATTAGATTTTTTGTTTTCTGTGTAAAATATAGCACACACAAGTGCAACCAGCTGATGACGACGGTCTGCCTCCATCTTTTTGAAGTCACATTTGATCGTGCAAGATTCTGTGAGATTTACTGTGCATGTGTGGAACGAGTCCGCCAAGCTGACTCTAGAAAGTAGTACAAACAGAATTAGCCCGTGTCCACACTCGTCTATGTGCGCGGCCACTCTGAAATTTATTCAAGGCTTAGTCTTTCAGCTGCTACCACTGTGGTTTCCCCGTTCCTCATAATGTATGCCGGAGAGGATAACAGATACATACTGGGATCAAAATGAGTGTTCACTTTATCTTTCACCTAATCAAGCTTGGCTTCCATTTATTCAGTTCTTGTCATTAAGTGGCCGATAATCCAGATCCAAGACCTTAGTTTTTTTGAGAAAGTTTAGCTTTTGGACAGTGACTCACAACAGTGTTTTCCCTGACTAGCTTTTTCAGCGAGTCACGCAGGCTGTCTACCTTTGAGTTTTAATTTGCCACTTTCATCACTATTGAGCTTCTTGAACTCCCGAAGCACGCTGTTTGACAATCTGGAATCACCATTCTAGTCAATGCTTTTGCCTCCACCAGTCCCAGAACGCGGCTCTCCACGGAGCAGATCAAACAGGTCAGGAAATCAAAACAAAACAGAGAACGGAACAAAGACGGGTTGCAGAGAGCGATGCCAGTTGGCCTAGTTGAAGCACAAAAAGGACAAATTAATGACTACCCAACTACGTGCTGATACGCTTCCAGAGGAAGTTGAAGCTGGGCAGAAGATGGGATAAAACTACAGCGCAGACGTTCCCTGTGGAAGAGCAGTGGTTGGCAATATGCGGCCAGATTGCTTTGATAGCAGAAAAATTTAAAATAAATAAATTGATAGCGGCTGGTGCTGAAATAGATATCAGATACAGTTACTCACACAATTACTTCCTCTTAAGTGATTGTGGCTGCGAACGTTTATTGCAGCAATGCTTTATGTTGAGTTTATTGAAAGCTTTTACTTTGAAGAGTTCTGAAGGACATTCAAGCTCCCCCTGGCTTCCCTGTAGTTCGCACCCTGAATTTCTTCAGGGAAATGAAAATAAGCGTCCATGAATGCAGATCAAACGCCGGACGCACACTGCAGCACGTGCCTTATGTGTGCATGTGCAAAAGTGTCCTAACAATCAAGTAATAAGGAGGAAAAATATACGCAATTAATTGGAATGGATCTTCCAATCTTCCTAACGGGAGTCCCGCACAGTAGGCCTACCTACTGAGCTAAACATGCACATGAGTATACAAGGATTTGAAATAATTTGACTTTGTTCTGGCCCGCCATATAATGGCATGAAAAAAATTTGGACTGATGACAGACTTATTTGCTGACCCCTGAACTAGAGCATTTTTAGGGAGACACCATTACGGTAGTTGAGTCGACTGAAGATATATACATGAAAACAAAGGTCCTATAACCGATATATAAATCGTCTTAATGTGGCTGTTGAAATTCAGGTTGAACCAATTGAAGCTTGAAGAAAATTCTGTTCAATGCTCTTACTCAGAGCTTGTATGGGATTATAGCGATAGGGTTATGTATATGTGTGTGTCGTCTGCATAGTTATGGTAACATTATTATTTGTTTTTTTTCTATATTCTTAAATGGATGTCATTGATGACCCTAACAAGAGCAGTCTCAGTGCTGTGATGGGTTCAAAATCTGGAATTGAAGACAGCAACAGCTGCTTAGTGCCGAGAAGTTGTTCAACTGTTGAAAAACAGCTTTTTCAATGATTTTACTTAAAAACAGGAGGTTTGATGTGGGCCTATAATTTCTCTTTAGTGACATGGCTAGATTTTCTAAGAGTGGCTTGACGATTTTTTAGGGCCTGTGGGAGGAATCCTGAGAGAAGAGACATGATGACAATTTGTAGATCTAAGGCCATGCAATTAGAAACATTTTGGAAAAACCCTTCTGAAAAAATATCAAGCGTCAGGAGGAGGATTTCAGATGTTGTATAAAGTCCTCCTCGTTTTCTGTGAATGATAGGATCAAATTGTGTCATGCTATTTGCTGTTGGATTTGCTATTTGCTATTTGCATGCCATTGGATTGATTTTAAGTGGACATGGGGTTTGTTAGACTGTCGACACAGGCAAAAGAGGCACATGCATTACTATTGTATTTTGCAATGATGTCAAAGAAGACAGGCTGCCTTGCATTTCTCAGTTCTAAATTATAAATGTGAAGTCACTCTACGGATGTCATAGTGAATTTTGGAAGTTTGTTTTTGCCACCTGTGTTCAGCTTTTCAACACTATTTATACCAACATGATATTTCTCCATGAAGGTTTTTTCTTACCAAAAAAAACTGTTTTTCTCAATGGAGTCTGGTGGGCCCTAGTGCCCATTTGATTTGGTCTGAGATGCTGGTGCTCTAGTGCAAAGTTCTGTGGCAGCAAATGTTGTATACAGCTCTTTTAAGAGGTTAGGTTTCCTAAAATATTTTATTGGCTAAAAAATATTTTTATTTTCAGCACATACTCATGTAGAAAATGAAAGAAAAGTACTGACTTCGACTGTTGAACAAGAGTAAGGTTATCCACCACCCCTGGGATGGAAAGTCACACGATATCTTAATGGATCAGTGTTAGACTTAGGGTTTATTGGTAGAATGTGGCAGAAACAGAGAATAATGTGCATGTTTTCATTAGTGTATATTCACCTGAAAATAAGAATATTTGTGTTTCTTTATTTTAGAATGAGCCTTTATATTTACAGAAGGAGCGGGGCCTTTGTACACGCAACCCGCCATGTTTCACTGCCATGTTTGTGAAATGGATCCAGAGAGGCCCTTTTGCATTTTTCACGATTTTTGCAACAAGTGTAGGTTCGCCTATGTGATTGGATTGGTGAGGCAAGGGGGGGTTTTAGTTGGTAGAATCTGCAAACTCACAGATGCCACTGAATCCTACACACTGGTCCTTTAAGTAGTCAGTTTGACCAAAGATAACAGATATGGTCCTGTTTGTGTATGTATTACAGACAAGTGATGTAGCCTCTCACTTGCCTTCACATGACATGATGAGTTACAATAACTCTGACAAACGAGAACAGTGTATCATGCTTTACTTTGTTCCAGTGAAAGTGCACAGACAGAGACAGAAGTGTGATAACCATCAGAGCGAGCTGTTGGGGATAGCATTATGCCAATGATGTGTTTTCCTTTGACACTGGAAAGGCTCATTGTGAACATAAATACACACCACTGCTTTTAAATGGGTTAATTAAGACTGTATCATTGGTAGCAGATGACAGCATGAAAGCCGCCATCCGTCTAATTAAATGCTTAAAGCCTTGCATTTGCCAGCCTAATCACACTACCATTATTGTTTTTTGCAATATTTCTGCTGAGCACTCCAATGTTTGTGTTGTTGATGTTAGAATCTGCATCCTCCTGCTCTTATTACTGTTCTGGGAATGTATTGTCCTAGCTCTGGTATACATTTCTGTCAGTTTTATCACCCATAGAGCATGAGAAGCTGAAAATAATTGCATACCATAATAGGGTCATAAACCGCACCCAAGCTGATAGATTGTGCTGATTTGGGAGTTGTTCTTCAAAATCCTCCTTTTCACAGGAATTTGCATCTTTCTCTTCTGCATTTAAGACATCAAGGAACCAAATAGTTAATACCAAGTTAACTGTATTTCTGTACTTGAATTTTTTGAGTTTTGAAGGCTTTTAAATTTTATTCTGCTATAAAAGTCTGAGAATTTAAATAAATGCATGCTGAGAATAATGAAATGCAGCTCATCTCACCATTATCACTAAAGGTATTACTCTCATTACTCCCCATAACTCTCAGTGTCAGTGTATGGATGTTAATTATGTGATTAGGCCATAGGATGATGCCCATTCAATTTGCAACAGTCTTCGATGAATAGAGGTCTTGCAGTCTGCCTTTTTGACTGATGCATATACATAAACACTAATACATGACTAAATACAACATAATGAAACCATTTATGTCATAAAAGCAATGAAGAAATAATAAAGAACATGAAACTGGCAGCTCATGCAGTATTTACTATTCGTTATTCAGAATGTGTTGGTATTTATGTTTGTGGTTGTGTGTTTTATAAAAATATGATATCATAACAGGAAAATGTTGGCTGAAAGTGGGCAAAATGTGTTAATACAATAATTCTGCATCCAAAACACAGTGGAGACTCATCTGGTCAGTTACACTATTGCACTGCACTGTCTAGTTTTCCATGACACGGCCTTATTATTTTGTAATGAGCTAATTATTTCAAATTAGCTATATTATCAATAAAAGATGCATTTTATGCAAGTAAATTACATAGCATACATAGGCTACATTACATAGAAAATCAGATTCCAGACCAACGGTAAAAATCATCTGGTTTAGTTATTGTTTGTGAAGAATTCAAATAATGTTAATAACTGCATATACTCCACCACCTTACTGATAAGATGTCTATGAAGATTCTCAGTCATCCAGGTCATAGTTATCCAACTGAGGTTAAAGTCAAGGGCAACTGGATTTGGTTGAAGATACTAGAAGACGTTTCGTCCCTCATCAAAGGAATTCTTCAGTTCTGACTGACTGGCAGGGAAACTCTGCTATTTAACCTCAGTGGGGTCGTTTGTCAGGGTCATCGATACTGCTGGTTCGTTAGTGTTCCTGGTTGCTGTGACGACAGTCGTTACAGTCGTTAGGACTACCTGTGACCAAGACTGAACAACCATCGTTGGTATCTTCACCTGAGGCCAATAGGTTACGTTTGTTGAGTTTCCTGGGAAGTGATGAGTCTACTTAGACTCTGCAGTCTACTTACATCTGAAGGACAGGGGACACTCGTTTGAGGACCACCAAGTGCACATTTTAGACAGAGAAGATGGATGGTTTGAAAGAGGTGTCAGGGAAGCATCTACACCAGGGTTGAGAAGCCGTCATTGAACAGGGGAGGGGGTCTACGCCACCACTTATCCCCCACTTACAATGCTGTCCTTTCATCACTTCCCAACTCAACTCAACAAACGTAACCTATTGGCCTCAGGTGAAGATACCAACGATGGTCGTTCAGTCTTGGCCTCAGGTAGTCTTAACGACTGTAACGACTGTCGTCACAGCAACAAGGAACACTAAAACACCAGCGGTATCGATGACCCTGACAAACGACCCCACTGAGTTTAAATAGCTGAGTTTCCCTGCCAGTCAGTCAGAACTGAAGAAGTCCTTTGGATCCAGTATCTTCAACCAAGTCCAGTTGCCCTTGACTTTAACCTTCGTTGGATAACTTACTGATAAGTTAGCATCAGAGCTCTATCATCACAGAAACACCTACCGTACTGCAACACTTAGAACCCATTGACACTTAATTACTTAATGCGTCTTGGGCAGGTCGGATAGCTATACCAATCCCCAAAAAAACAATATATAATATATCTAATAAATAAAATAATGACTAACTATAACTACATAGTCACTAGGCGAAACAACAAAGCTAGCATGGTAGACTTCCCCAGATGACTAGCTTGGTAAGTTAGCTGAACTTCCTGAAAATTAACATGTACCATATATAGGTCTACAGTTACTGCATGTGCACTCTCCTCACCTGCAAACACAGCAAAGGACAGTCTTAAATGAACATACTGTAGCCCCATAGCTGTCTGCTATGACTTCTTCAAATTGCTGTAACTTACAACAAATACAATCACTGCTAATCACGTATTTTAGTAACTTTTAAATGACTCAAATCATTTTAAATAATAACTACCAAAAACAAAATGGTCAATGTTATAATAAGATAATACAAACTAGCACAATGGCCTAAACAGTGAAACACTCAAATGTCTGAAACACTCAAATGTCTGAAATTAACAACTGTCACCCGCCATTTAGCCAAACTTTACAGTATTATCTACATTATTATATTTAAATAGTTAATCAAGGAGAAATCCATTATTTCATTGCAGAAGTCCAGCAATTATTTCTTATAGTTATCCATCTTGTCTTCAGCTTCTTCCACGGCAGATCACATAAAGAGTAACTAATATTCACTTTCAAAGGCAGGTAGATAACCTCCTCTGCTCACCTTTGCCTGTGGAGAGCTCAGCATGTCCTTTTCTCCTTAAGCATATGCACACTGCTTCTGGTAAACACAGCTTCTGGGAGAGGATGAGATGAAACTCAGATAGGTACAAGTCAAAGAGAAGTGGAAAGGAATGATTACTTGAGATTTGACATTAATATCAGTTTCATTTGCAGATATCTGAGGAGTGTGAGCAGAATTGCAAGTAACATCTTGAACATTTAGATTTCAGCCTGACAGGCCTTGAGCCAAAAAAATATCTTTCATCCAGCAAATGTCTAAGGTTGACAGCATCTTCCTCAGTGTTTGACAGAATGTTAGTGTTATATGAAGCACAAACACCCCAAATCCACACCAAAATATTTATGATCTCTCTCCCAGCTCTCCTGGTGGGTAAAAAGGCTTCTGGCTGTCCAGATTCTCTGTGAGATATTTAGAATAATAGCAACACCCTCTACCATTCTGTGGCCATCTGTTCACAGAGTCAAAGAAACAGGTTTCTCTCTGTCCAGGGGGTAAATGCCATTCAATATCAGTTATGATCAAAGAGGTGCAGGCTGGTTCTGGGCCTCGTGGGTGACCATGTGCTGGTAATTACATGAAAACTCTGGCCTATAGGGCTTTGAGCTGAGACAACAGCCATAGGATGTCAGGGCAATGAGGATCAGAGAGCAAAAACAGGCACACAAGATCCTCAAGAATGAGATGTCAATCCAAATCTCATTTTATTAAAAGGTTCATGGTCAGATTCATGTTAAGTTACTCAAAACATTGTACCTGTCACTAATGTGGAAATGTGACTGCTATTCTGTAGGAATTGTTGCACTGAAACGTGTTACAAGTAGGTTTTTCCCTTTTGCTTACAATTTGAAGCAGTGAATTTCTATGCACTGCTAATTTCCACTGTTGGCCTAGACTTTTTTTCATGTCCAAATGAGCAGTAAAGAATAAACTGTACAGGCAAACCATAAAGTGTTTAAGCCAACGTCTAACTCTTGAAAATTGTTATCAACTGGCGCAGCCTTAAAGCTGTTTTCATCTGGGCTATGTTTTTCTATGCCTACAGAATCTTGAGGTTCTTCGAAAATTATTGGCAACCTATGGGGCCAGTCAAAAAAGTACAAAGTGGTATTTTGAGGACAGTCTGGGGTTAGCAGGTTAGCATGCTAACAACAGAAGATATCTCTGAATATAGACGTCTTTGACATGATGTCAAAAAGGTTAATTTTTAATGTTATAAACCTTGAGATCTCTTTAACTCTTACATATTGCACCTTAAAATATTATCTGTTGGACCTTTCCTTCTCAGAGCTGCATGCTCACACTAAATGGAGTCAAAATGTTTTCGTCTCACATTTTTCTAGAACTGAGTAAAAAGTAAAAAGCCGTAAAAAGCCAAAGAAAATGCCCCTCTGACTGTGCATGCATTGTGGGTACCTAAGGATATGAGTGCATGAGAGAGGGGGACCAACATCTTATAAGATGTATTAGCCAGAGAGTTAGAGTGGAACATCAAAGTATTTCTTGGATCCGGACTTGCAATAATATAAAATCAAGAGAATCAGACTACAAAACATTATCCTTCCAAAATCTACCTCAAGTCTTGTGATAGTATATTCACTCTTCCATGTATTCCAGCAGCATACCATCAGTGTAACATCTGTCACTGTAACTTGTCACTACTGGTAGCATGAGGCGATACAAAGTTTGCTGAAGCATAAGCATGGAGGAGGTACCTGGGTTCCTCCTTGTGCAGGACAAAGTCCCGCCTCTTGTGGCCAGGCAGTTCCTAGTTAACAAAGACATTGATGTCATTGACTGACCCTCACGTTCCACAGAACTAAATCCAATTGAGAACCTCTGGGACATATCGTGCATGCAACAATGGCAGGTGGTGCCACAGACTGTACTGGAGCTCACTGATGCCCTGATCCAGGTCCGGGAGGAGATCCCCCAGGACTCCATCCACTGTGTCATCAGGAGCATGTCCAGACGTTATCAGGAGTGCATACAGGCACATGGGAGCCATAAACATTACTGAGTCACATTATGAGTTGCCTTGATGAAAGTTACGCAAGTTGGATCAGCCTGTGATTTTTTTACTTAGATTTTTGTGTGATTTTGAATCCAGCCCTCTGTCGGTTGGTGGTTTCGTAACTATTCTGTTCATTGAGATATGATGTGTGATTTAACAGTGTAGTTATCGTTGTCGTTTTTCCCATATTTGTGTTGAGTTAATCATTTTTTCCTCTGTATCCTATCTTGAATATTTAAAATGTCCCATACTAAATGTTGCGTTCATGTTCTAAGATAGCCCAGAACATGTTTATATCAAAGGACTCGGAGTACTGTGAATAGATTTTTGTGTTTTCTTCAATGTTTTGCCATGGCATCATGTCTCTATGAATTAGCTACAGTCAAGTGAAATTATCAATCAAAAACAAATTTTGTCCAATACTTGTGGATGTTACCACATACAGTACCTGCAAAACTAATCACATCCCATTAGCTTCAGCTGTACTTTGTTTTAAGTGCTAATATGGTAGCATGCTAATGAAAGATGTGGAACTTTTCTACCTGCTAAACATCAGCATGTTAGCATTGTCATTGTGAGCATGTTGCCGTGGTAGTGTTAGCATTTAGCTCAAAGAACAATTGTGCATAAATAGAGCTTTGCAGCCGCTGCACGGAACATAGGTCCAGATCCAGTCTATTTTTGACGGAAGCTGTGCAGGGAACGGGAGAAGAAACAGTTCACAGAGAGCTGTGATCATAGTATAAGCACACAAAATGACTAATAAACAATAAACAACAAGTCAACAACATGGGGCAGGTTGAACGCTCCGCTGCTAAAATGCTTCTAGTCGGGGGTTAGACTTGTTACTGTGTGAGCCTAGCAACTAGAGATGAAACGGTATGAAAATTTCTATTATCATGAATAGGCTATAGTGAACAAAATGATCACGGTTATGAGTATTATCACAGTATTGTTAAAATGTGCTGAAAGAGATTACAATGTACTGATACACACACTGAAACCATTTTAAGTTTTATATTAAAAACCATAAATAAAATTAATATTTTGTTTGCTTGAACATTAAAATAATAACAGCCAATACATAAACATATGAAAACCATCTAAGTGGGCATTATCATTAAAGATTGTATATTATTTTATATTATAAAAATAATGCAATGACCCCTTGTACAATTACATGAATACAATTGTGTCTTTAGAAGACAGTGACTGCAATGAGCCCAACAACTGACATAAATACAGAGGAGTCTGCAGCATTTCTCATGTTCAGACACTTTTACAGCTAATCTGACAGCTGCCGGATTTTAAATGAACAAAATATGTTGGTTGGGTGACTATGTAACATGTTATCATGTGCAGTGGACGAAGAGCCGCTAACACTGAGAGCTTCAGTTTACAAGCTGTTAGCAAGTCAGACAAACCAAAGCCAAGTTAACTCACCCTGCGTTCACTATAAGGCAAATTTCTCCCTCAGAGCTCTCATAAAAACTCAAATCCGACTAGACATCAGAGTGACTGAAAAATCCCCGCAATGCTGTCATCTGTGTGTTTTCACTGACCAAAACAAACCCATGTTGCAAACTGCGCATGTGCGCCTGCTTCTGGGACACTGTCGCTAACTTTGGTTGATGCGGGACAGTATTTGTCGTGAGTTTATCAAAGCGCGGTAACCGAACCCATTTATCATGGTAATTAAAATGTGTACGCTAATAATTATTGTCGGGAATTTTTCCAAGGTTTATGATAAAACCGGTAATCGTTTCATCCCTACTAGCAACATTTTGTAGCACTGATGCAGCCATGTTTTTAGCATGCAAGTCACATTCCAAAATGACTTACTATGGAAATCAATCCTAAACTTAAATTTAATGGCATATTGGTCACCTTTGCTCTATTTTTGTGGTTACAGAGTGCAATTTTTTTTGATAAATAAACAAAATAATTAACCCTAAATTACCTTGCATAAGCACCCCAAAATCTGCCAAATGAATCATAGTAATCAGATTCTCTTTTCCTGTGATGCAGACTTTTGTTTTACTCTATGTGGCCTTAACCTATGTAACTAATATTGCCATAATTTGTCTTTGTTTTTTCTGATATGCTCTATTTTACTTGCAAATTATCGTCTGATTGTCAGACTCTGTGTGCGGTTTTCAACAGAAACTATTTGTGTGCATGTGACAATGAGCTCCACTTTATTTTGACTTAGCAATGCTGTCTACATCTTGCTTTGAGGTCAGCACCGCACTAAAATCCCCAGACCAGGCTGTGGTTTTCAAAATGGAACAAAACAAGTATGCACAACTTTGTTAACAATGGCCTGACCTGATGCAGGCCTGAGTTACTTCACTTGGCAAATGGACTCAAACTAATGAGAAGCCAAGTAATTATGTTGGCTACTGCCAGAATAATGTTAATGAGAGTTTTGAGCAATGCTATTTCTTGGTAGACCTATGAAGACCAGATGCAGAAAAATGTAAAGGAACGATGAAAAGGAGAGAGGCAGATGTTGAAATTTAATATTCTTCAGTATTTAACCGCCAGGGGAAAAAATTTATGTGGCTTCCCCTGGACAGGTTTTGTTATTCAGAGATTAATGCATCACCCCAGGGCAGGACATGTCCCGTCTGTCAGTCTGCTAGATGTGTTATGATAATGGAATCCACCCTGGAGTAAAAATAACACAACTGAACGTGCCTGACACAGAGGTCAAAAATATAATGTATTTCAAACAAAGGATGGCCAGCTAATGTTCCCACCTTAAGGGAAATTTGTAATGATGTGGACATAATAAAGCAATGTGGCATCGGAGATGATAGATTGTACTTCACCATCTCAGTTAATCACTTTTATCAACCTAGTAATGAAGAATTAATTAAATTACATGCTGACATCGGCTGCAGGTGTCCCAGATCGTTTATTGACCACTAAATACATTTGTCTGACTGATATTTGCTCCTATTTATTACTTTGTAAAGTAATAACTTCAGTAGAAAACTGGGTTTCAGTGTTTCATCTAAAAAGGTTTTTTTTCATCATTTCCAGACTAAATGAAAATAAAGAAAAACCACAAATTTCACTTAATTCCAGACTTTGATTAGGTTTTTTGCAGACATTGTTGTGCAACCCCTCAACTTCAGTGCTATTGCCTCCAATGCTGATTCAAACACCAGCTGGGCTAATGATGCATGCAGCATTTATCCTTCAGCATTTCAAACACCTTTGACAACTTTACATTCATTCAACTGAACAACAAAAAGACAGCATAGGTATTCATCTTGTAATAAGGTAATGCACTCTCCAAAGTGTGTCTCTCTTGTCCAGCATAGAATTAATTTGCCTGTATCTCAAGACTGAAGGACCATTTAACAAATCCTCTTTTGATTCTAAGTAGCTCCTTAATGCAGTGGTCCCTTCTTGGTGCAGCCATTTCCAATTAATCCTTCTGCATTATGCATGATTACATTAAACAATCCAATAAATTGATATGGAGGCTCTGGCTACGGAAGGACTCTGTTAATGGATATAAAATGGAGTTACACCACTCTGAGATGATTCATTATTTCACTTATTGTTCCAAAAGGTAACATGCTAAGTCTGTTTGACACTTTTATTTTAGTTGGCCATTTTACTACACATCTTCAACTTTGTTTGTGTCCATTAAGACTCAATAGTGGAACTGTATTACAGCATGCCTTAGGGCCAGATGAATTCTATTAGCACCCTCCATATCAATCAAGTCAAGCAGTTGCTCTCCTGGTGTCTGGACTTGCATTAAGAAAAGTGAAACAGTTAGTAGGGCACAGTCAGGAAGTTGTAAAAAGAATGGGGTGATGCAAAACAGACGATAGTGAAGCATTTCACTATTACTGGACATTCCTAAACTATAATAAGTATTGCTCAGTGGGAGTATCTCCTCTCAACTTTGGTGCACAGTTTCACATTATGAAAAACTTTTGGAAACAGGTGGATAGCTTTCCTGGCTCAGTTAGAAGGAACCAAATTCCACCTTAAACACATCTGAGTCTCACAAATAAACATGTTATATCTGCTTGTTTAATGCATACAAAGACACAAGTTGTCTCTTCCTCATTGTGATGACTACCATCCAGGCAGTCCATAGCCAGACTAACTGTATCCTCCTGTTTCCAGTTCTTAAGCTGAGCTAAGATAACTGTAGCTGATGTACTACAACAATGAATAAGATGTTGGTTAGTTGAGTCGGTGTTAATTAATTGGAGTTCTGTGCGTTCGCATAAAAGGGGCAATTTTTTCGTTACCGTGCATGCTCCGTATTTTCCCCAGAAGAACGCACGTTGATAGTGTCAGGATATGAGGAGTTTAAAGACACATTAAAAGCTAAATCTAACACCATGGCAGCCGACAAAGCCAGGGAGGCTTGCTGGCATCGCATTGCCTAAATTTATCATTATTTTCAGTGTTTTTATTGTAGGCTACTTCCCTATTATGTATTTTATAGACTCTTCTTTTATACATCATTATACCTAAATCATATTATCATTAAGATGTAATGGTACAACTGCACATTATGTCCATTGTAATAAAAGAATTGGAGCCACGGGAGAGGGGGAAAGAATTACCAAGATTAATGTGGTAGATTTACAATAAACTAATAATCACAAATATACAAGTTAAAAACTTATATAAGCTATATTCTCTGACATTGCATTCATACATTTATGAGAGAAACTCACAAATGTGTTGGTTTTTTTTATCAAGGAACCACATCGCTTCACTTTGCAAGGCGGCAACATCACACACACACGTCTGCCGTGTATTATGCATGCAGTGGAAAGTTATATCAGACTTCACAATCGGATTTAGCAGTGAGTTTAGCTAACAACACCATATTATCATGCACCTTAGAGACTTTGAGACATACTATTCAGTGACTTCAGTTTCAGGGAATTTGCGATTTTTGTTCTTGTAAATTTGCCACTTTCATCTAGGATTTTTTTTCTCGGCTATTAATCCCCATCCTGGCCCTGTATTTTTTGGACATGTAAAATAGTCAATCTAAATATGTGAAAACACTTAGGATAATTCAATTATAGCCTACAGATGGGCTGCATCTCAGAAACTGGCCTGTTAATTTTTTTTAAATCTCCTCCTTAAAATCACAAAGGCTGCAGGGCTCGCTGTATGAACGTAATGTTGTTGTGTTAACAATAACAATAACGCAGTGGAACAAGTCAGGATGAAATCTAAATATATTTTATCAAATGGTAATGTATATTATTGTCCTACTTCTCATCATTAACACTGAGTACAGATGTGGTGTGTAGGTCACGTATACAGGGTAATCTCGAGTTAACCACGAACAAAACCTGCTCGGAGCAGTTTAGAGATGCAGTGTAAATTGCCATGGCAACAGACCTCGGCTAACACCCATCCACCTTTCGTAGTACGGGTTAATCAGGAAGTTACACCCGAAGTTACTCCTGAAGTTACCTGGATAAGCCAATTCGTAGTACAGGCCACTGTTAAGTGAGGACGGCAACCAGGAAAAGCTCAGGGAAACACCCAACTCCTTCCAGAGAATGTGGAGAACACAGAGAGACAGACAAAAAAACAACATACCAAGCACACAACAGACATCCCAAAATACGAAAATAAATCACAACACACTCACACACATACCAGGCCTTGCTATGCAGGAGTCACAGGAAGGGGGCCGTGACAGTCATAGCATCTGGAGATGTGCTTTTTAAATTTAATCTCATTGATAGGTTTTGTCTAGCTGAATGAATATGTGTGCATTTTCATTATTAATTGCATTGTTATGCAAGGTAGATTTATTAATCAATATACAACAAAGTGTTATATAACGGGACAAATTTGTTGTTCCCTATACACAAAAAGCAAATATTACATACATTACATACACTAGATTGGTGATAAAAAACATAGATATAAAACTATTTCACATGGTGCAGTGGGGAAGAAGCTGCTCTGTAGTCTGGCGGTACGACAGCAGATACTTCTAAATCTCTTGCCAGACGGCAGCGGGATTAGAAGGCTGTAGCTGGGGTGGTGACTGTCTATTAGTATACTTGTCCTGTACTTATTTTTTTGACCCCTGCATTTTTTGGATACTCTGTATTACTTTCATTGTCTGAGGCTGTGTGTAAAGGTGATTTAACCAACATTCACTTTTGTTCTCAAGAAATGAATTTTTCAATAGGAGACAATTCACAATACATATAAATAATTTCACAAACATTTGAATATTTCTATTATGTCTATTTGTCATCCACAACACAATTACACAGTCTTTCTGATGACAAAATGTGCTTCAATCATAAAACACAGAGAATTCAGAAATGTTTAAACAGAAAACAGGAAATTTAGTAAAAAAAAATTTAACAGATTTCATAGGGCCCTAGATGTGACAGTTGGATCGGATCGATTGTTTTGGTCCGTACCAAATTGTGATTTAACGGGACTAAAAGTTAAGTTGTGAAAACACCTATAGTTTAATATTAGCCATGGTTATTGTGATCTTCATGGGTTGGCTGTGAATGAAGAGGAAGCATGTAATTTTAGAAATGAAGTCCCAAATGGGCAGCCTTGTGTCTGCCTTTTCTGTCAATGGATGTTACCATACAAATTAAATTCCACAAGATCTTTACATTTCTTTGATTTACATTATTATTAAACAACTGCTTGGATATTGTCAGATGTACTACTCAATTTTACCTGTCCATTTGGGAATTATCGCATTATGCACATTTTCTTGTGAATTTATTATTGTGATATCAACAGAAAGATACAGAGAAGGATAATAAAATACAGAGAGAGGATGCTGAGAACAGCTGTGTGGAGACTTGACTACCACAAAGTGTCTCCTCTAGGCCGTCATCAAGAGTACTCCTGCTGTCTCTCCTCTCATTATACTGCCCCTGTCTCTCTTTCTTCACCCTCCCTCTCCCTCTCTCTGTCTCTTCCTCTAGGATTGTCAACTTCCTTCTTTGTTGCACATGGGCTATTAGGGCCTCATAACTGTCAAGAAACCTGTGGCTTGCCTCGAGCCTTATACACTGCTGTACCCCTTGTGGTGAATCTAACTCTGTTCCAGCTGCTCTGAAGATGTACTGCAGGCAAAAATGTTGGGGCAAAGTCAGTCAGATGATGCATAAATATGAACGTGTGCCGCAAGTAAAATATAGCAGAAATCAAAAAAATTGTATCTTGTAGACTCAATAAATCTTGAAAATACATGAAAGCAAAACAGAATCATTTGATTAATTTGATCTAGCAAGTAATGTCATTAGTTAGAGTGTTTTAAGTGTTTGGATGCATCACTCTTAGTTGATATGACAACAAATTGCCCAGGACTGATGAACAGTGGACACTGTCTATACGCATGTTCTCTTCAACGTATGAGAAAGCATAAATACCTTCACATTTACTGTAAATGTTCTGTTATAAAGTAGTATAATAAACATAAACATAAGTATAATTTAAAAAATGCTTTCAGAAGTTCATTGCAGAAAACTAATTCACACTCACATTTTTTTTTTTCACCTTTCATTCACCGCTCCTTCTTATGCTAAGCTTGCTCATTATTGCTTCATCGGCTTTGTTTTATTATTCAATTAGCCAACTGAACTCTGGTTTGAATCATCAATCAGTGAGCCTAATGAATCCCTCTCATTTGTCTCATCCAATCACTAACCTCTGCTCTTTACAACTGAGCTGTATCTTTTCGCCTGCAGCCAAAAATAAGTGCCTCATAGAAATATAAGAAGAGTACAGATTACCCAAATGTTTAAATGTCAGTGGTTGAAAACCACTGCTGAGATAAAAAAAAAAAAATGCTTATGTACACAGCTACATTAAGGAGATTCTGAGGTTGAACTAGAAAATCACACAACTCTGCAAATTTGTTAACACTGCAAGATGGAGACACTGAAGCAGTTTGAGCCCACCACACTTTACAACAGATATTTAATTACAATGTTATAACATAATTTACATTTCTTAAATTCCCAATCCAAGTAAAAAATTACAAGATGGTGATGGACAAGTTCTCAGGCCTTAGTAGATAACTGTAAAGAGCCTTACAGCTCCAATAACTGTAAATAACTCCCCATAAAGCTGGTCAAGCTGGAGTTTTAATAACCTTGTATGTTGTGTTAACTCACTGTACCAGTATTAGTCAGCCTTTATGGCAGGTCGAAATGTATCACTTCTATCTTCACACTGTACAGATTGATTCCAGACTGTTTTTGTCTGTTGACAATTCCCATAAGGTTTTCAAACAGATGGCATCATCTTCAAAAATAACAAAACTGCATTGATGTAAGTAAACTGCAAACGCGTAATGTTGAAAGTCAGCTCCTCACTTAATTACAGAATTTAGCTTAGTATCACTGATCCACATCTGAGATTTGTTCCATACCAAGAAAAGTAACCAGTTATCTATTGATAAACAACATGACTTATGAATCTTCCAATTAAACAACATCAATATCTGCTAGCAGCCAGATTGTTGAGGTTCAGGCACTTAACTGGGCATTGCAACTGCTCTCAAACTGAACACGAAACTACAACATTAGTCAGGTGCAGTGGATAAAATCTGGCTTCAGTCGTAGTGTCTGCCTGGAATAATGTGAAAGATTTGCTACCGCAGCTGATCCCACCCAAATCTGCAGCTTGTTCGGCTTTCAGCCACTTTCATCTCATTGTTTTGGTCTGTGGGTTCAGTCCCAACAGCTCCCTCTGATGTAAAACTATAGAAGCTTTTTTCCACTATACAGCGTCAGACAAGCTTCTTGTAACCTACCTGCCCCATGTGAAATAACAGAAAGCCAAAGTAAATGAGATTTAAACATCTAGCAAACCAGAGATCCAGATATGTTTTCTCAGGAGAAGCTCCGAGGCAATTAAATTCATTTATCAGGTGGCAAGAAGCAGAACTCCAGAGAGATGCCTGTGTTGTGTTGTGTCTGCCTAATGCTCATGTAATTTGTTTTTTGCCACCGTGTTAACAATAAGAATTTGATTAAACAATAGAATTTTGTGTTTTTGCTAGGTGTCTTTCAATCATATGCACACTTTAACACATACATTCCTTCACACCGTCAGTTTTCTTGCTCTTTCAATACGCCCTGAAGTCTGAAAATGAATGAAAGAGTTGCAGTTGAATGAGCTGAGTCTGGCTTTCAGGGATTCTCTGGAGCACACAGCTCAGTTTTTGCTCCAGTGTTACAGCTCAGCACAAGGTCCATGAGCTGGTCATCCATGACAGCCCTGTCTGCATCACTTCACAGCTTCTGCAGCTTTATTAAGAAATCGTATCAATTGCATCAGTGCACCATTTTGAATAATAGACTGTGCCTGCAGTTGAGAAATGCAGGAAACAGCTTTACCTTATGAGAGATCAGCGAACAGCCTCATTCACATGTACAGACTGAAGGTTTCATTTTGTTTATCTTGTCCGCCTTTATATCCTGTGCCCTAGCCATCTATCTATGGCTTTAATGGCCTGTCTGTGTATGTTTAGTTGACCATCCATCTGGCCTGACGTGCCGTGACTCAGACATTTGTGGGCTGATTCATTGAATATGAAAGAGCTCGCCCACATGACTACGAGATGTCTGGTGATGGAGAAGCATCAGAGAAAAATTAAACAAAGATTATTTTCCGATGCGCATGTTTACAGCTTGGGTTCACAGAGAGCCACAACTTCACGATTCTTTTGTTAAAACTGTTTCAAGCCAATTTGGGAGATACTGTATTGTGCACTTCAAATAAACAATGACCAACTTCAGCGATGTAACACGTCACTTTATTGTTCCAGGTATATTGACTTACAGCCTGTCTGAACTCATTCTACTCATTAATTTTACACGAAGAGGTCACATGCCATTATTAAAAAATTGAGATTTCAGACCCATGTGGTACAACACTTGAGATACTTACATGACATATGTCCTCATGGGAGCAATCCCTTCAACATGACTTTATTAAAATGCTAATTATCAAGTCTAATTGGGACTATTCTCACTCCATTACTGTGAGGAGCATGCTCTTATTTATTTCATCGTGAACAAAGGGCCAACATAAATTTTAATGTCTAATATATGTGTGTGTAATACAGAAGTGTTTACACAATGTTTTCTCAGCCAATAAGGTGCTACAATACCCCTCACTCATGCAAGTATTGATTTCTAAACTGGGTGAAGAGCTTTGGATAAAGGCCATATAAGAGTCTTTCGGCCGGATTTACTAACATCCCAAATAAAGAGTCCTAAATTGCGTGTGCATTCTTAAATATTGCACGAGCTATTGTAGTACCTGTTATGGGTGATCAACTAAGAATTATTGCATGGACGACAACAGGTGAAAACACAATGGAGATGGCAGTATTTAAGGGTTTTTTACTTTAGGGTTTTGCATGTTATAATGGTTTCCGCCATGGAGAGTCGGGAGGGAAAGCAGCCACTGAGTAAAAACCTTGGTTTGTTTCATTCCCGAGTATGTGGAAATCGTATGTACCATCCTGCCCAAGATTGCATTAAGTACTTGAGACAGCACACATGAAAACTGCTTTGGTTAACCCCAGCAGAAACAGCTACAGTATGCAGGAATGACCCAGACGGGAGGAAATGCCAGCAGATCGTGCTTCATCCAGCCAGAGGAAACCTTGATCCGTGCACCACTGCAGCTGGGGGCTCTCTCTCCGCAGCACCACGCAACTTTCTAAATTCTTCCATCTCACGAAGAAAAGAAGTCAGGTCGAAACGAAATTTGCTTTATTGGCATGAATGTTAATACAACAGTGTTGCCAAAGCTAAAGGAAAATACAAAAACACAAATCTTGGATTTGGTTAATGTTTATGCAGTTAACACATCCTGTCTCATTCTTCAAGTCACTTTTTCAATATTTGACCAAGACCATGATCTTTCCCTTGCTTTAGTCAAGTACTGTGAGTTGCCTGAACATTACAACTATTATCATGATTTAGTTGCTTTGAGCAGAATTGGATTGTAAAAACTGATATTTAACTAATTAGATGTGTTTACACTGAATATTTTCAATGTATCAATGTTTGATACAGAAAGTTCACTGAAAACATGCATCATAATAAAAATACTCTTTTCAGTGCTGCACACATGGAGTAGCAGGTCATTACTCAGACTTCTTCTCCACCTGGACCATATTTTGGAACACTTGCTTAATTATTTTTATAGAAATAGTGATAAAAGACATTGCAAGGGGATTCATGGGACATTTGGCCTGACAGCACGGGGAGAGTGAGGATCTGTATTAAGAGTGCACGGTTCTTCCCTACAGCTTCCCTACAGAGTGCTATAATGTGACTGTAAAACGAAAAGGATAAAGATGTATTTTTCTCACTGTGTGATATTCAGTTGCATTATAATGAGTTGGATGATGGTTTTGATGGTGACATTGGTATTAAAATATAGATTTTATACCAGGTGAGGATGAAAATATCATATTTTCATTTATTGCATCTCCATTTATTCTTTCATAGAAAAATAAATAGTTTAATTTCAGTTGATTCATATTTCTTAGCTTCTGACCTGGAAATATTGTCTGTTTCCAAGATGATTACAAGCCCACATGTATTACATTCATCAGGTTACGCCCATCAAATCTTCGACTATTCGGGGTCAGCCCTAATGCTAACAGAGTTGACCGTAACCTGGTTACTGAGGTCCATGTAAAATTATGGAAACATGCATTTCACACAATTACCTCTTAGTCTAATGTTATTTTTGGCGTGATGCTTCATGGCTCTTTTTTTATCAAGAAAATGACGCAAGATGGAAAAGAAGACTTAATTGTTTAATTCAGGTAATTTAGATGTTATTAAATCAGAGAGATTATCCCAGAGGAATAGCTTTTTTAGCCCAATCAAAAATCAGCCCTTTTCTGGCTCCTTGAAAAATAATGAATGCAATCAAACCAGCTGATTACATTCATGAATCACAATAGATGTTTGATAAGTTTCAATCTGGCTTTAAAGCTGGGAATAGCAAACCAGATGTGATGTTCACTGGGCAGGGCAGGATTTCTGAAACATATATTTAAGAAAAGGTATTTCATATTACAAAATAGGATTTTGTAATTTGTATTGGATAAGGTTGATGAAAATGGCTTCATGTTACTCATAATACTTCGTGAGAAGTCTATCTGATATACCTAAAAACACTCTGATTAGTTCCTGCTCAGTAATTTACAAGGACATGTTGAGATCAGAATAAGGTGACCAGATTTCTGAAACAAAAACCGGGGACATTTTTGGTTTGGTGGTCAGTATGCCATTAAAAAATATATTATTATGAAATAAAAAAGGGGGACGATTTTGGTTTTATAATGTGTCAAATATAACTCTTCTGAATGAAATCAAGTCATTTTGAGGCAGAATCTACCTTTCAGTAAATGAGTAGAGGCTGCAATCACCTTCTGGCAAGCAGAATAATACATTTTATGTGTGTGTTTGGCCATTTAAAGGTATTTCAACTGGTACACAGCAAGTTAAATAATGTAGAGTCATAAGGATAATTGCAAAAGAGATCTTGTCTTTATTTTATATATAACTCAGCATTAAGTCATGTTAATTATAGGCTACATTTGTTTTCCTTTCTGCCAAACACAGAATCCATTTGGCCACAATTGTGATTATTCTGTTAAAAGAAACATTAAAAGTAGGCTTATCACAAAGACATATCTTTGCTATTACCACGGACATAAAGTGATGTTTACTTGCATGTTATGTCTGTTTGATCCAGACAGCTGCAGACGAGACTGGGCGATACAGCTTTAACATGCTGCACACGCTCCTGCGGACGTCAATCAGTTTTCAGAGATCACTTTTCAGCCCGACACTTGTACGCTCTGCTGTCCAGTCTTTCTGGCCACGTAAAATCTGATTTCAGGTCTGCTAACACCTTATACAGTCTATGAATATAACACTCAGTTAAAAACGGGGACATTTCCGGGGACCAGATGTCCCCAGAAAACGGGGACATCTGGTCACCCTAGATCAGAACAGAAAGTTCATCCCGAAGAGGAAGGTCAAGGTGACAAACACGTAGCTTTGCATTGGTTTTTGCATGAACTGCTACAATTCTTAACATGACACTCAAGTACCCTGAGCTTGTTCTCATCTCAGGGCATCCAATACCAGCGCTTTCAGAAAAAGTGACCTGAGACGCTACAGGTGCAACTCTATGAGACGCTCTGGGGTGTGCCATACAGACCGGAAGTGCTAGTTTGCTTGTGCTAGCTAGCTAGCTACGTTCATGATAAAGGTGTTGACAGCCCCCCGAATCCCCTACCCTTACCATAACCATCAGAAATGTTAGTACCTAAACTTAAGTCACTGACTTTATGCATGTCGACCGGCTAACCCTACAGCTTAGCCTCCCTTGTGTTGCTGCAACGTAGCAAAGGGGGGCGTTTCATACGGACGCTGAAGGGTCCTTACACTTTTTCATGCTGTCTGAAAGTGTCAGTTATGACGCATTGAGATGAGAATGTGTTGGTACCTTCAACCAAATCCAGTTGCCCTTTAATTTAACCTTCCTTGGATTACTAAGACCTGGATGACCGAGGACCTTCAGACATTTGTTAAGTTTTGTGTTCATTTAATTGTTACCAATTTATTAGTGTAAACTAGTTAATGTTCTAGCTAACTACTTCACCTGAGAAGCAGCCCTCACAGTTAACAGTAACTTGCTACTTTCAGCCTCCTTTAAGTTTTTAAGTCAGTCGCGCACAAATTACTTTATAATGCCACAAACTGCAGTTTATCAACACATCCACCACTTGTGTTTGATGTAGCTAACAACTTCTCGTCAAGTCTAAGTGTGAGAATTGTTCCCAAGCAAGTTTGCTACTGAACAAGACTGTGTGGGCACTATATTTGAAAATCACACCCCCAAGTCGTTCTCCCGCTTGTGCTTGAGAGAAAGGCAGACAAAGAAGAGAAAAGGTTTGGGAGTCATGCTGGTGTAAGCTTGTCTGCGTTGCACTCCTGAAACACTCACAATCATTTGCAGCACAGTTTTCATGGTAAGGTCACCAATAATAACGTAACTCATCCCTAGCAGCTACCTACCTGTCATACATGCAGTTTAAATCCCTTAATGGTAGTGATTTCTCAAAAGCTGCTGAAAACAAGGTACTATCCTAAACTAAATTAGGATACAACTATGAGTCATAGCACATTTAACTGTTGGTTACTTTAAAACTAACCTATTTGAGCTGTTAACTGTTAGCATATGTCAGATTTATCACATGACTCAAACACTGTCCACTTAATCAGCTGAGTCAGTGTACTAGTGAAGGGATAAATCAAATAGGCTGATAGAAGCTTTGTTGTGTGTTGGGAAAGTTAAGTGGCTCTGACTGGAATGGAAATCAGTGATTTAAAAAAGTTGGGGAAATGTTTGCCAGTAAAATGTGAGTTTTTAATGTGACGTGATTAAAAAACAACTTGGTGAGGTCTGGAAAGGTCATATTAATTACAGGAACAACCTAGGGGGACTGTTGCAGGGTCAGACATGAACACAAATAAGATACTCACAAGCTGTCAAAGCTGCGCCCACTTGAGAAATATTTCTGCATTATTAACCAGTGAGCAGGATTTGTTGTGCTGTTAGGGGTTTTGCTGTTCATTAGATGTTCCATAATTTCACACACTTTTAGAAAGTAGAAAAAATACTTTACAGCTTTTAAATTATAGATGCAGACAACAGTTAAAACATCTTGAAATAGTGATATATTTTGTGTAAGACCAACACAGTTTCTTAATTGGATTAAAATGTAGATTGGAATAAGTTAAGTAATGAAGAATCTCTAAAGGATTACCTTCCTCACCCTGCCATTTATTCAAAAGAAGCATACGGGCACAGCGGGTCATAAGTAGTTGCTGTGATGTGGTTGAATTTAATCAACTGCTTAGGGATTGTCCTTAATTGACAATTTGTTAAACCCTTTATATGAACAGCAATTAGTAATCATAACTTAGCAACTAGTGACCAGGCACAGCAGGTCTTTAAACTTTAGATTTCTCCCCATGCATGGTTATTTATTTATAGCTATTTTTGAAGGGTGATGTCTTTTTTATTGTCCCTTATAAAGCAAAAATAAGACCAAAAGTGCAAGAAATGGATGAAACAGTGTGTTTATTGTGATGTTAAAATAAAAAACATTTAAATCACAATTTATTTATAATAATAATATTAATAATATGACTGAGGCCAACTAGCTCAACAGTACACAGCAATACAATAACAATGCTGCTCCTTTTTTACTTCTACATGAATCATCAGCTCATAAAGATACTAGACCTGACATTTTGCAAAGGACAACATGATATTATGTACGTAGCAATCAAGTGCATGTTTAAGACCCTTTTATGTGGTTGTTGTTTTCAAATGAATGAGCTGGAATCATTGGAAAGTCAGCTGTAAATCTAAAAATCAAAGACTCGTTAAATCTACCACCATTAGCACTGTAAACTGCATGTGGTAGAATCGAAGGTAACAGTAAACTAAGGGGGGCGGGACTTAGCACATGGTCAATTGCAGCAGGACCATGGAGGAGTTCCTGTGGCCCATTAGCCACTGACTGCCTCTAAAGGTAAATGTATTCTCTTACATAATTAGGTCAAAATTACTTTCATTATATTATGGCAGAATATTTCACCTAATTAAATTTCTAGATGTTGTTTATCCCGTACCGAAAATGTCAACTGTGACACATTCATTTCAAATTTTCAGTCAGTTTAGAGAGTTGGCTCTAGTGAGAAAATAGAACCTGCCAAAAGGGTGGATTAACATTTCAATTCAACACAGCAGCCTTCTATTTAAGCATATTAATAATAGTAATATTAATAATAAAAGTGAATTAAATGGGCCCTAAGGATCTGCTTTTGATTGTGTGTAATGAATTCTGTGGCATTGGGGCTATTGTTCTGCTTAATGGAAAGAGAAATTACTGTGGATGGGCAGAAGCACAAAATAGATTAATAGATCACACAGAACTGAACTCAATTTTGAAAGTCATAATGAGCTGTCAGTTTTCTGTCCAGCATTGGAGTGAGTTTTAACTTTTGCATGCAGCTGGAGTCGTGGTGGGTGGACTAAGACAGAGGCTGACGGAGACGGAAGGGGAAAAAAGTGACAGGGAAAGACAGAAAATGTCCATCTGGAGGTCAAGATCATTTAATGAGCACTATTGATGCAATAATTAGGACAGCAGCAGGCTAATGAAGTAATTAATCGCTGAATGTATTTTCACTTTGCCATTTAGAAGACATCTGTTAAGTTACTTACCTAGTGGTAGGGCTATTACCACTAACGATTTGTTGAAACCCAGAAAAGAATAGACTTTAATTGTTTGTTAGAGGACTGTCTAATTTTATCTATTGAATGTGCAGTGAAAAACTAACAGCCATGTCCAAGTATTTTTTATGTTATAAAGTATCCTCTAATGTGTTAATTTTTCATAATTGTTGCAGCACTTTGTAACTTTGTTTAGACAGGTGTTATATAAAAGAAGTAAAAACAATGAAAATTGACATAATTTCTTTAGTTTTTTTCATAAGTAGTTTTAGTAAGAATTAATTAGTACAAGTGCATTAGTTATATTTATTTAGAAGTTGTAATTCAATTACATTCAGTAATTTGATGTTTAAGTTTAAGATACAATAATAAAGCAACATTATGTAAGAACTGTTTTTTTCCCAGGTTGGCGCCCCGACAGTTTGAAAGTGAAATTCACTTTTACAGTTGGACTGAGGTGATTTACAGCGGCTCCAACCTGGACTCTGATCTGGATCATATTTTATGGATTCAACACAGCTACAGTTACTTTAGCAACAACTAAAGCTATCTGTCCATCAGGAAAAAAATGTTTTATCCAGTTTCACCAAAATCAGTGAAGTTGTGTTTTTGTACAGTAATCAGTACGGCCCCCAGAAACATTCCTGATTTTTTCCAACCTAATTTTTGTCTCATTTTCATTTTGATAATTAATAAAGAATTTAAGTAAATGAAAGCTTCAGTATCCTTTGTGATACTGTAGATTGACCCAAACACATAATACAGGCAGAGTACCCAATAAATACTTTGTTAAAACAACTTTTCTGTAGACTGTAATGTGTAGGATGTATGGCTTGTTTTCTTTATTTCTGTACAGCTGTATGTCAACTGTCTCCAGGACACTGGTCAATAAAGTGGTTTAGGAGACTGATCAACTCCCAGGTCGGATGTCCGATATCTTTTCAGTGGTTTGGAGTCCATCCGTCTCCTAAACCACAGTCTTCTTTAGCATAAGCACTGCGTAAAATGAGAAGTCACCTCAGACAAGGCCACTGGGCTAAGTACATCATTTATGTAATGTAATTGATCCCTATCACATTCTAGGCATGGCAAATTAAACCGCATACACTGCTGGAAAAGAAAAAGGTCAAGCACTATCTTCCCGGAGGTGACTTTTCAAAATTTAGCATGTCGAGCAAGCTGAACACGTCAATCCAACACACATCTCACATATCTAGTACTAACACTTAGTCACAAAGTCTTGAACGTACTTACACTAAAAGAATAGAGAACGGCACTGCATTTAGCAGGGGAGATAACATGTCTCTCGCACACAGACATGTAGGCGCGCTATTGCTATCACTTTTTCTCCCACACATTTACCTGAGACAGCATCTCTTTATTTTCTGTGAAGTTTTGGCCCAATCTCCATCCCCTTTCCTTCACCCAGCTTTTAAAGAAAGCTGGAAGGCGAAAATTTGGTTTTTATTTCCACAAGTCCTGTTTGTTCAAGCCACCTTTTCATCTGTGATTGACTATAGGGATCATGCATGCAGCATCACCTTGGCTAGAAAAACTAGATTCTACCTACCAGGGGCGGTTTTAGTGAATTGGAGGCCCGGGGCAAAGAATAAAATGGGCCCTCACATGAAGTCAGGCGTGAACCGAAGCCCGATCCTTTGTTTTGCTGTGTGTGTAAACAGAGAGCAGAATTATGTCAGGAAGAGCCTAAAATGTCTGCAGTGTGGAAATATTTTAAATTTGAATATAAAAGCAGTCCAGCATCCTCTAGAATACTGTCTGCAATGAGAACATTTTGCAAAGCGGTATAAAAAATTTTTTCAGAGTGTGTGTGTGTATAGGAGTGGGCCGATCGGATGGATTATAGGTGAATATTACGCATTAAAAGAGCTGCGTTCAATACTACCAATTTTTTAAGGCAGCTACAAAATAAATATTTAATATATTAATATATTTATTTTATTATTACAGACTACATGGAGATGCAATAAAGAAAAATAGATATTTTCATCCTCACCTGGTAAAAAAAGCTATATTTTAATGCAATAAACCATCAAAACCATCATAAGGAAGCTTATAATGCAACTGAATATCTTCTAATACACCTAGAATGCAATTGTAAATCTGATAAAAAATATACTAAAATACAACAGTTATCATACAACATTTTCAAAATATACCAGCCGAATGTCCATATTTTGGCATTATTTACTGTGAAAATGTTGATGGTAGATATCTTTAAAACACTTTTTCTGTCCATACAAGCAAGTTCCAAATGACAAAACATTGAAATATTGATAAAAACAGTGAGCATTCATAAATATTCCTGTCACCAGAAGCACACCCATGCTTTACAGGCCTGTAGATTGAGAACGGAACATCTCACAGTTATGGGGGGTACATCAATCGATCCGGCTTGAGCAGACCTTTCATTTGGTACCCTGTTTTATGCATCTCTAACGGATCGACCACAAAATGGCGAAAAACACCGTGTGTTCTCAAGCGGCATGTTTCCTCTCTGCAGAAATGTCGAGAGCAGGCAGGCAGCTGGCAGGTATCAGCTCGTTAAGCATCAGCATAGCTTCTTTCACAACACATAATCTCATAATCATATTCAGTAATATTAGACCATTTAATAGTTTTCGCAAGCCGTTTATCCTTCAAGTCCATAACAAGCCGCAGAAAAGAGCCTAAAAACAACTATCAACTGCTTTATCTGTTATCATTGCACCATGCTCGTTAACCTGAATAATTAACAATCCACACTCAGTTTCCTTTTATCGCCGCACCTGTGTTTCTACTTAAACCTCAAAATCACAAATACAATCAACTAACATTTAAACACCGAAGTGACAGATCAAGCCAACAATCCAACACAACTATAAACTGGTTTGACAGCAGCATTAATCTCCGGGAAAACGTTCGTCACATTTCTCTACAGTTCAGCATCTTACCGGCTGCCTCTTCAGATTTTGTAGACATCTCAGACCTGCACAGTCTTACCGCTGATCATGCCACCGTAGCAACATTTTCTTTAACAGTCTTGTTCTTCATGATCTATCCCGGAAACATTTGTGTGTTTTTATCTACAAGGCAATCCTGTGAAAATTACTCAGTTACCTTTGAAGCCTCCTTAACTTTGCGGTCAGTAGTTACCAAACATGGTCTTGTAGGCTACTGCTTTGAAAAGTCCCCAGGGTTGTTCACAAATTAGAAAAAACTGCCAGAATCTAATGTTAATGTTCTTCTACACATTCAAAAGGTCTCACACACAGTCCAGGTTCATACAGTGAAACAGTTTGAAGGAAAGCAGCCGTCCTCCTGATCAATCCTGAGCTCCATCAGAGCATCTAAATTATTTCAGGAGCTAAAAAATTCTGTTTCCTCTGGAGAGTTTCCTCTGTCCTGTCAGTTCACATTTAAAACTACATTTTTTTTGTATCGCTGCCTAAACATTACACAATATTTGCTGTGACTTTACCCATGGAAATGTTAAAAATGACTGACAGCAGCCTCTCTAATCGTGAAAGTAAATCGTTAAAGAAAACATACATTGTTATATCGCACAATAAAGAAACCACTGGAAGAGAGAGATGTAACGGCTTATAATAATGCAGCACAGTGAGGATCCAGTCTGCAGTCTGCAGTGGAGTTCAGACACTTCAATAATAAACCACAGAGCTACAGAGTAACATTAGGCTTAATGATCAAGGACGGTTTTTATATCACGTCCACACTTCTGACCACATACCCCCGTCTGCAGGGAGTCTGCAATTCAATCAATCAATTGATGTCTTTTATACTGTTCCATTCATCCACCAATATAATAGCAAAGCGCCAACGTACAAACGCACCTGGCTTTTAAAAGGAATGGGAAATGACCTGGGGCGTTTCCAGGCACTTGAAACATTGGGGGCTTAGCCCAGCCCAGAAATCTTTTATGTTTTCACCTGTTTTCACCCCCCACCCCCGTTGCCGCCTACCCAAAGTTTGTCTGTAAAGCAACAGTAAATGACCTCTACACAGTAACTCTAACATCTGTCTCATCAGTTAACACTGATAATATTAACTGGGGGGTGTCTGGTGGTCCTCTCCCTGAAAAATTTGGGCTTTAAACAATTAATTTCCTGCATTCTGGTGAATTTTTTTGCACCGATTTATTGAGGAAATGTCTAAGGTGACAATTCAAAATAAAATAATTTAGTGTAATATAATGCAGTAAGGCTGTCAGGCATTCTGTATTGCTGTCAGATATATTCCTCCTGTAGATCAACTTTTCTTATTTAATCCTAGCTGAGTCTACATACATGCAAGCATGCCTGAAGTAGCCTGGACAGCTGAGGAAAAAGTGACAGTGACGAGCGCAGCGTTTTTCCCCAAAGTTGAACATTTTTCAACTCTCTGCGACCGGAAAAAAATGCTCAGCGCCCAACGCAGAAAAGACGCTCAGCGCCTCGTCATGCTGCTGCCATTTTTACCAGCTTGTAAAAACACAGCGCTCCCATTGCAATGAATTGAAAAAAGACGCTGTCTTCAGAAAAAAACGCTTTGGTGGACACTGGCCCTTAGGAAGACCAGAGAGGAGTGCCTGGATGCTTTCTCTCTCATTATGCATTTCAGCTCCAGTACCTCCAACAAGCCTTTATTTGGTGAACCATGATCTTAACTATATCCCACAATTTCAAAATACCACAAAATTTGTGCTTTGGTAGCCATCAAACCAGCTTTCAGACTAGATCTCGTGTTAATTAATGAATGAAGGGTACACAGTTCCTT
This sequence comes from Micropterus salmoides, assembly GCF_014851395.1. Lineage (NCBI taxonomy): Eukaryota > Metazoa > Chordata > Actinopteri > Centrarchiformes > Centrarchidae > Micropterus > Micropterus salmoides. The sequence goes on along the minus strand of NW_024040596.1, from coordinate 4,860,643 downwards.
CTCATTTTCTATTTGCAGCACTTAGTAACTCTTACATCCACAACATTACTGTACCAGCTGCTCTTTGCCATTCTGACGGCCTAATTGGAACTCACAACTCAAAGCTTATTGTTCTCAGAGACTCTTCAAAGAACAGTTTTTCTGAATTCCTATCTAAAACACATTGCATTATATGGGTGTTGCTGTTAAGCTCTGGTCATGTCCAACTTTGAGCATTTCATCTCATTTATACGAGGTGATAGATGTTGTTTCAGCTTTATTTAGAATGTGTTTTCAGAAATAATGAGTGTTAAGCTATTCCAGGCTTTTTGCATTGATCTCTTTCAAGACATCATTGGGTGGGTGTAAACTGTGCTCAGTGAGAGAGCGGTGCTTATTTGTGTTTACTGGGATCTGTAACCAAATGGACAATTAGCAGGTTTTGGGGAGCAGATTAGTGTTTTTACGCAGGGGATTACTCTAGCTGTTTTGTTTTTTGTTGTTGTTTTTTTTGCAATTTGGCAGCTATTTGGGTGGTAGAGAAGGGCCCGTTCTTGTGAGCTTTTTGGATAATCCACCTGAAAATCTTGAAGGGAAGCCAGGAACAAATTGAGCCATACGTGTTTTGTTTTTTTCCTTCAGTAGTCATAGAAGTTTGCGTTTTAGTGTTTTCACATTTCACTTTTTGCCTAAAATTATGTGATTCTATGATTTAGTTAAAAATCACTTATTAATGCATTGTTTCTGGCTTATGTATGGCCCGAAACATGATTCTACATCAATTCATTGTCATATATAAAGATCACCTGTTCTGCCACGTCTGACTTGTTGTTTAATGACTAATTACACCTGTATCATAAACTTTTTTGACATTCAAGTGATTTTTCTTCCCACCAGGGTTTGGCTGAGATGTAGCTGTTTTCAGCATGATCAATAACAGATGCATCTCACTCCCACATACTGTGGTTTTTGAGTATGACTCAAGAGAAAGTAATGCACAAGTAACCCTTGGTGTAAGTGTCAAGCTTGAGCTGTCACTGTTGTCGTGGCTGTGGGCAGCTCGCAGGCACAGCGTCCCCCACATTCTCTCGCTCACTCTGCCGATCTCTGCTTAATGTTCTCACTCACGTTTCTTTATGAGTCATGTAGAAATGTTTTGCACAAATCCTTTCTGTGAGGTTTGCTTTAGTTTTGCAGTCAACTCAAGATCTGCTTCTATATAATTTGCAGCCTGAGGAGACAAGGTAATAGAAAACAGCTCAAACTACATCCATCTGTACAATAGAGTAATATAAAACATAAACTACCATGTTTACCGTGGTTGTATTTTCTCTATGTAGTGACATGTTTAAGACCATGGTTGTATTAAAGAATTCATGAGATCTACTTATATTTAAGAGTAGAGTTACACCAAAAAAACAAAAAGAAAGTTCCTTAGAAGCTTTTAGAGGAGTGTTCAGAGAAGGTTTCTATATGCTGCTGGAAGGATGTCCCAGTATTTACTATGGTCAGTTTTAGCTGTGTTTTTCTGTATTGTGCAAAAATAATTTTCATGGATGGTTTCAAATTCGACTGCATTTCCCACAAGGAGCATTTCAGAATCAGAGCATTTTGCCAGCCCGATTTTGCTGACATGTTTAGATTTTGTTGATTTGGTAATCAGTGTTTCCTTTTTGTGCTTCTACTATGATTAAGTAGGCTACTTTTTTGTGTCTGTTTTAACCATCTTTATTGTTGTTTTAAGATTGGGTGTCTCCACAGGGTGTTTTACTTTGAAAATCGGATTCTCTATGCCTTTCTGTGTCTGACTTCCTGCCTGGTTCGATCTGCTCTGTGCTGCTTGAAGCGTCATCCGTCAAAAATAGACCTGCTACCTATTCTCTGTGGAACGAAGCGGAGAGCTGCTTCTGGGACTTTTCTTGGACGCTTCTGGGACGCGCTGTGGCCGCATCTGGTGGACTGATTGACTATAATTGCCACGATTAGCTCTGGCAAACGCGCAAACGTGGCGCGCCGAGTGAGTGGATTTTAGGGGTTAGATACTGCTCCTGACTCTGATTGGTTGTTTTGGCCTGGGCGTGGTGGATTCTTACAAATGGTCAACAAGTTCTCATCCCTGAATGACTGAATAGGTTGACTGTCAAGTGTCCCAAAAGAACGTATAAGATCATTTTCCAAAACGACATATGTCCTTTGAAAAGCTCAACAACATATATGGCCATTCCCCCAAATGTACCAGTCCAGCGACAGGCGTGTCCAACGGATTCTCACTCGCAACTTGTCACATATGGATGCTTGGTCCCTCGGTATCGTTTAATTCCTTGGGTACCCCTTTAGCGACATATTTGGATGTGTAGGGCTACAGGGTCTAGTTAGCAACGGTTAGCAAAAGTAAATATGCAAAAATAAAAAGCTATGTCTGGTTAGATTTTTAATATATAACTAATGGTTAACACTGTGAAACAGCACATGGTTGAAGTTGCGAAATGTCGCAATTTGGTTAGGTTTAGGCAACAAAACTACATGGTTAGGTTTTGGAAAACATGGTTTGGGTTATAACGACGTTACTTACATGACTTATTTACGTAAGCTAAGTAATAGCCAGTAATTAGTCACTTACACCACTTACGAAGCTTAAGTTAACTGCATAACTTAATTAAAAACAATCAATGACGTTTTGTTTTGCACGGGAAAAAGAACAACAATGTTGACTGTTTTGTTTGCACAGGGAAAAAACAACAATGTTATAATATACATATTTAGGAAAAGTCAGGGTCCTATAGTTACATAAGTTATTACATTTAAAACAGTCAAAATGACCACCTTGGTAGTTCTAGTAGTAAATATGACAAAAAAGTTACCTGTTGGACCTTTAACCAGTCCATCGGTACAATACAGCGTAACTAAAAATAATGTGTAATTACTGACATGTAATGTGTTTTGGCGACATTCCTGCACCACAGTCTTTCACTAACCTTAACCAAAGTACTTTTGTTGCCTAAACCTAACCGCACAATAGACTCAGGATGGTCTTCAGTGTTAAAGTACTGCGCTTTGTGAACCCACCATCCATCCTGACCACCACCCTTCAACTTACATGCCAGACGTAATGCTTTCTACACTACAAAAGATAGCCAGCTATTGTGTTTAATTTCAAAATATAATTGGGGAAAAAATGTGTAATACATAATCAAGTTTCTAGGAGCTGGGGCTGGAGAGAGAAGCTGGCTGGTAAACATCAAAAACCAGCCGGACGTTGCAGTAAGCCACAAGGACGCCCTACGTCTCAGGTCTTTTAATGAAATTCAAAAGTGAAATGATCCAATGTGTAGTTAATCTCTCCCTGGTGAAAGGGTGAAACAAAAAAAAATGTTTTTCTGGGAAAGATAAACATGTAAAGGATTTTCTCCCAAGGAGGCCTTTCACTCATTTCATAATTAAAAAATCATGAAAGCTTTTGTCTTGTTTACTTTCACGAACACAAGCCAAGAGCTACCCAGCAGCATTCTTGTGAAATTCTGCCTGGCAACATTTAATGTTATGATGCTTAGTATCATGTTAAGGCTGCCAATATCCATGGCAGTTTTTGTTCATGGTTGATACACCATAAACTAAAACAACAGCATGGCAGGGATTTATGGCTGCTGAAATGCTAAATGCAACACAGTCAGCCACTTTTGAAAATGATACAGGAGATTATGCTTTGCCTTTTAAGACGTGTCCCCTGGCTTACAATATGCTAAAACGTTAACATGCCCCTTTGTTGAATCACTGCATTCCATACATCGTGACTCTATTCTGAGATGTTGCCTGCTAGCACTGTGAGTGATAGCCAGCAGTAAACAAGTCCCATCCCCAGCCAGATAATAGTCTTCCCGGCTGTGTGTATCTTTCAGCTTCCGGGCAACGGCTCTGTTCCTTGCTGTGCCAGTTGTGATACTCTGCCAGCACTTTCCAGCTCAAACCCTCCACAGAACCCCAACATTACTCCTTTCCCTAACACATCATTTACCCCCCAACCCCCCTGTCCCACCAAACCCCAGCAAGTCCTTTATTCTCCTTACCCACCAGATGCACATGGCTGCATACACACACAGCTTGGCACAAATTATGCAAAAATAAGCTTTCCAAAAACCCTACTTACATATGCCCATGTTTAAGTGCATGCACAGCACTACTCCCAGGACTAATGTCTTATGCTCCACCATTGCACTACCTTTTCAAGACACATGGGCTCAGAACGTCTGTGCCTTTTGAAAAAATAAAAGTGAAATGGAAGAGACAAAGCCATTATGAAGGACGATGTGGCATGCTGTGCTATCTCTCTCTCGATGTGAGGGAGTAATATGTGTGTTTATATTTGTGCTCTGCTCATTCAGTTGCCCCTTACACAGTCATTCTTTGGAAAACCGCCATCCCGATCCTTGGCTGTTTATTTATTCGTCTGGCCAAAGCGTCATTCTCCATCAATTTTCCTCTTCATGTTTAAATACTTGTTCCTGATGAAGTGATCTGATAAAAAACCTCAAAACATGCTACATTAGCCCCGTAGGCCACTAACAGCACTGTTAGTCATTGAATTGGAAGTAAGCAGGGATGCAAGTTGTAAAAGTAAAGGCTGTAAAAGTATTGTTGAACCAGTCACAGGCAATTACAGTGGGCCAGTGATTTCAAGGATTTATTTTCATGAGTGCTCCAGGTGCATCTGTGTCATCCATATCATTTGCTCATATTTAATCCCTGAAATTTGTGAAAAGGATTGTTCTCTCTTGCAGCTGTTAACTGGAAACATCAGATATATGGGGTATATGAAACAGTGGAACAGTGTGAGTGACCCGGGTTCAACTCATGTGACACATCCCTGAGCAAGACACTTAACCCCTAGTTGCTCCAGAGGCATGCGACCCCTGAAATATATAGCAATTGTAAATCGCTTTGGATAAAAAAGCGTCAGCTAAAATAAATATAAATATAATACAGTATGTTGACTACCGTATAATTCACAATTGCTACATTATCTCTGATTGGGCCATTACCTATTTGTCAGTTTTATTAAAACAGTATATCAGTTCATCACAAGGCAGGTGCAACAACTCAAATGCATATTTCTAAATAAATTAGTGTTTAATCATATGACCACACAACAAACCTGGGAGTAGACTATATTCCAGAGTAGCAACATGGGTTGATTGAAGCAATATAGCTGTGTGTGCTCTATATGATGATTACCTAAAGCCAAAAATGTACACACACAAGACTGTGAGTACCTGGGTTACCAGTAATGGTAATTGCAATGGTGGTTTGTAGTTTTGTCATTTAGCTATGAGGACTTGTTGGATAAAAAGAGTCATGGGTTATGTCTGGAAGATTATGTGTGCAGAACAAAAGATGTGTGCAACTGGTTACAGAGCAAGAGGCAAAACAAAGACACATGCACAAAAATGCAAACCGGAAAAAAAAAAGGCACAATGCAGAATGATACTTAAAAGCTTTGGTGGGTTCTAGTGTAGGAGGTGCTGTCAAAGGGGTTCACCAGAGCCATCTTTAAATAGAATTTAATGGAGTGTTTTGTGTTAGAAATGAGACTAAGCAGCATTTTTGTCGCTGCCTGATGTGGTGAAAACAGAATGTTTTATATCTCCTTACGCAACATTTGCATTTCAAAGCTCCCCATGTTTTGATATCATTACAGCGTTTGAAGTGGGCAAGTGTGTTGGGATTATTTGATAAACAAATCATTGGGACTTCAAAATCTGATGTCAGGTATTCCAGATTTGTCTTTGGTCTTTAGCGCTGGTTGTGATGTACATTTGCATCACAATAGCCTCACTCGCAAACCTCAAACAAACCGACTCATTAGAATTCCAGTGGCAAGAGCCAATTTAGTGGAGGATCGTGTTGGGAGACACTCTTTAAACTCAAGAAAAAATCACTGCTTCTTGCAGAATTCATTGGGCATCGCTAAACCAGCTGAATCAATGAGGCGGAATTTAATAGAATTATTACTGGGCTTTTACAGCGCTTAGGAGTGAATGTTCTGCTTGCATGACAGGTATACTGTACCAGGTGTTTAGTTGCCTACGACATATAATATGGTATACATGTAAAATGTATTGTATTTGTACAGGTATGCTTGTCGTTTTCTTTTTAATTCCCTTTTCCCAAGTCAACTTCTTTATTATTTGCTGGAGGGGAGCCAAAATTGATTTTAAAAATCTGTCAGATTCAAATTGTGGTAATATCTAACAGCCATGGTTATTGTTAAGTTAAAAAAAAATTCAAATAAATGTTCATTTGTTTAGTCTACAAAATGCCATAAAATTCTGAAACTGCCCAATATAAGTAGCACTTTGAAATTGGAGACATGCCCCTAAGGTCCAAATTCTAATCTATGCCATTGGCTGCAAGCCTTTGTTACAAGGGTCAGTCTATGACGCTGTTTCATTTTTAGTCATTTCAAAACCACAACTCTCCAGCATTTCATATAACTTAAAAGTTTTTTTCTTCTTCTCTCCTATATTGTTTTTCATGACCCCTCACCTTGGAAACCACTGAATTAATTAATTAATTGGCTAATTCTGTCAGCACAAGTTCAAATATTTATGGAATGTATACAACAAAATATGTTTTTTGTCCATGCCCTCTGCATTTCTGATCTGACGCCTCTGTCAGATGATTTCGTTTGTCTGTGCCTTCCGAGACTGTCACAAATCACTTTTATGAAAAATGAACACATTTTATGGTGATGGTAAGATAAACTGACTACTCAGAGGTTTGAGGACTTCTGTGGTCATGGTTACAATAATAAATGTGTGGCAAAGGTAGGAGAGCCATCATGGTCTTGCTTTTAGAAAAACAACATTGGAAACAGGAAATAAACAGCAGTTTCTGGTGTTAAAGTCAGATTTTTGATGTTTTGACCAGTCAAGTGGATGGTTCTGGATGGGCTTTGTCGCTCAAAAATGTCAGCTGACATTAATTAAGGCTGTGAGCAATTGTGTATAATCACTCAGAGTTTCACTTTTAATCCAGACCTCGATGTTTCACTTCCGAAGCTGCATGTTCCAGGTTAAAACAGTAAGAACAGGCAAGTGTGCACATAGAGACAGGTGACAAAAAGGAACAAGCCTAAATAATTGAGTGGGGAAACATTATAAATGAGTTTAATAAGCATGGAAATGATATGAATCAAATGCTATGCCCTTCACAGTCACCAGTTCTCAGCCCAAATAAACAACCATGGAGATTTTGGAGAGACATGAAGGAATATCTTAATGAAGAATGCCGTTCATCATAATTGAAAAGTAATCCAAACCGACATTATGGCTCTCTGAGTTAATTTTAGTCATGTAAATATGTTTGAGAAACTCATTCTTTAATTATTACAGGCTGCCGCAAACCCCTTAAGTACAACAAAGACTCCATGTCTGCAGGCTTAAATACACAACCAGCCAGAGTTTGCTGTGTTCATAAGTCAAGTCTGCATTGTTCCACTAGCAATTTTAAGCAGTCTAATTAAACATGTGTGTCCAGGCAGGCTAGCTCAGATTAAACGGCTCAAATGTACCAGAGGGAGGGTGCGGATGAGAAAGAGCTGGAACACAAAAACAGATGTTAGTGTTTGGGTCAGACTGGTGTGCTGTCGTAGGAGCGAACCAAGAAGAGTTCTTGAGTTTTGTGAGTTATCAGCAGCTGAGTACTGTGACAAGGTTAGCCCCAAAGTTAGCTACAGCTTAACCCAGGAGCAGTAATGCAGTCTTCCCTGTGCTTCCCAACTGCAGTCTGGACCAGTTTGTTTGTTTAAGTGTTTGTTTAAATAATGTCATTCCATACAAAACATACTGCTGATGCAATTATGAGATAACAACAAAAGTATTAATTATTATCTCAACAGATGTCATATTTTTGTTTGATTTTCCCATTTTAGACTTAGAAAACTTTAATGTCCTCAGAGAGGCAATTTGGGGTGAAGCACAAAACATTTATCAACACAACATAAGAAAACAACACATCAATAAAGAGTAGCAACAATAATCTAAGATTGTCTAGCCATCATTACAAAATGATAATAACTAAGAGTCCAACAGGCATTTAAGTGCATGTCAACAAAGGTATCAATCAGATTTCTTAAATATTTGTCTTAGTGTATTCGTGCACAGGGACTAGCCCCGTGTTTCCCCGGACTCTCCATGTCTACTGTCTTTTATTTACCTGAGTTACTGCCATGGTGTAAGTGAGTTTTTTGCACGTTGTTTTTTTTTCTTAACAAATACTTTAAAGGTTTTCTTGACAACTGAACATATATTTAACAATTATTATTATTAACAAGCGTTCCACTGTGAGGATGGAGAAGTTTTTGCACACGTGTTTTCAATAATTTTGTTTGGTAATCGCCCCGCTGTTCATCCCTCCAACAGAGTTTAAGAGACTTGTAGAATCTATGCCAAGTACCACTGTTGTTCTGGAGGCTTGTAGTGGCCACTCTGTGTTGTTTTGTCACTGAAGGATACATACAGATACTTTGATGCTATGTGATTAAAGTGACTTTTTAAATATACTGCTCTTGGTAAATCAACATTTTAATAGGTGTATCTAAACATGAATTGGATTTATATCCCTTTACATTTACATTTTCTTCTTGGTTAAGTGTTAAAGCCAAATGGAGAGCTGACAGGCAGAGGGCACAGACAGCAAACAAGACAGGAGGAATGCATATGTGACATGTCTAATGGGAGTTTCTGTAAATAAACCTTGAGGCTTTATTTTTTTCCTCGGCTCCAGTGAGTAATTTAGCCCAGACAGAAATCCATAAATGTGACAGAAGAAGAAATGATGAGGAGCGTTGCCTCTACCTGTATTAAAACCACTGAACTATATGAGGCCTCTACATTTATCATCATGTTCTGAAAAACACACTGAAAACTCCTTTGGTAGAAAGAGAGCAGCTGCGGTGGTTAGTTTAAACATATTGAACTGTCCAAAGTTATATACCCATTACACCCACCTGTAATTACCTAAAAGATCTACCACTATTAGGTACAGTACTGTTCAGGCAGATGTGGAAATACTGCTGTAAAGGGTGTTGTGGAACAGTGGATAAGATACATGCCTTTGGTGTGGTAGACACGGGTTCAATTTCCCATTGTGACACATCCACCAATGTGTCCCTGAGAAAGACACTTAACCCCTAGTTGCTCCAGAGGCGTGCGACCTCAGACATATTTAGCAATTGTAAGTCGCTTTGGATAAACGCATTAGCTAAATGAGTAAATGTAAATAAGCATGGTTTCAAAAATGTTGGTAGATTATATTGGTCACTTAACAAAATACAAAGTCAGTGAACAGAAGAAAAATCTCAGTCAAATCAGTATTTGATGTGATCACCCTTTGCCTACAAAACAGCACCAAGTACACTTGCACAAAGTCATGGATTTTCCAGGGATAATTGTTTAATATGATTAAACAGGGCAGTATCCCAACGTGATAACGACCCCAAACACACCGCTGCCTTGCTAAAGAAGCTGAGGGTGAAGGTGATGGACTGGCCGAGCATGACTTCAGACCTAAACCCTACTGACCGTCTGTGGGACCTCCTCAAACGGAAGGTGGAGGAGCGCAAGGTCTCTAACATCCACCAGCTCCGTGATGTCGTCATGGAGGAGTGGAAGAGGACTCCAGTGGCAACCTGTGAAGCTCTGGTGAACTCCGTGCACAAAAGGGTTAAGGCAGTGCTGGGAAATAATGGTGGCCACACTAATTAACACTTTGGGCCCAATTTGGACATTTTCTCTTAGGGGTGTACTCACTTGGTTGCCAGCAGTTTAGACATTAACGGCTGTGATGCATTATTTTGAGAACAACAAATTTATACTGTTACACAAGCTGCACACTCACTACTTTACATTGTAGCAAAGTGTCCTTTCTTTAGTGTTGTCACATGAAAAGATATAATCCAACATTTATAAAAATGTGAAGAGTGTATTCACTTTTGTGAGACACTGTATGTGCATGTGTACCTTAAAGAATTGATGCTGTTTTGAAGGCAAAGGATGGTCACACCAAATATTAATTTGTTTTGATTTGATTTTCTTCTGTTCACTCACTTTGCATTTTGTCAACTGATAAATATAATCTAGTAACATTTTTTCCACACCTACCTAAAACCTTTTCACCGTACTGTGCTTTTAAGAGAAATGCATATTCTGATTGTTGAGACAACTTTCTTTATTAAAATAAAAAGAACTGTCTCAAAACAATAAAAACAAGAACAAACAAACTAAACTGAAAAGACCCAGAAAGAATCTCTTAAGGACTGTGCAGTCAATTTGGTGAAAAATATTTCAATGTCACTGTCTCAAAAAGTTTTTTTAAAAAGGTTTTAAAAATCGCAAAGAATCTTGACTGACACGCCAGGTAGGATGGCAAAAGCGCAATGGTTCTCTCGCCATAACCTTATGTTTTAGTAGCCTAAAACCTAAACACACACATGACACAGGATGTAAACCCCAGCCTCCAGTGTCAAAGTCCTGTGCTCTGTACACTATCCATTCACTCTTCACCCCTATCACTTCTGTGCAGGACCACAAAACACAACCTGGACTGGAAAAAAAAACACTGCCAGTGACAAGGTTTGTACTAAACATTGTAGACCTCAGATACTTTAACTTGTCATATAAAGAAGGCACAGGTGAAACAAATTTTGTCTGTGATGACTCAGCTCCATTACAGTAGAGTCACACTCAGCCAGTCCTAACAGCTGTCATTTATTTCAGTAGCTACAGCTGTGCTTTTTCCTACTATGACATGTCAAAATGTCAAACTCATTACAGTTTGACTGATACTCCCAATACAGTTACACTAGTTTACTCTTTAGTGAGCAGTAAACTGAGATTTTGGACACTTACGAGTGTTCATTTTGTGTCATCACTGACACGTGAAGAGTCACACTACTGTAATTTTTTCACATCTCCATAGCCCATCAGACTAAATTTGGATTGTTAGCAAAAACTAGTGTACGTGATATGGACACTTCATTTCCATTCAACTGTGAGGACTTCTTCATATGTAGCGGACATGTAAGTCACAACTCAGCAGCTTGCCCACATGCTGGCTACCTGTCTGAAAATGTGATGCATCAGTTATGTTTGTATCTGGAGAAAGACGTACCACTCGGCCTTTTTGAACATCCAAACATCACAGTCCACTCGCAAGAAAATGAAAGTGTTTTTTGCAACAAAACCCTTTCCGTTGAGCTTAGCTTGCATGCATTAAGCAAAAACAGCATTTCATTATGTAGTGTTGCCAATTTACAGAATTCTGAAACTAAATTTGCTGGCATCAGACACCATAATAGCAGCGATATCACGGGTCACATACAAAACTTTTCACACATAAGGTTGAGTTGTAGCCTAATTAAAAAAATTGAAGCTCTTGCTGTTTGAAAGTTGGACTTTCAAATTGAAGTTTTGATACGGAAGCAAGTAATCATTCAGAAGCAATTATGTTTCCTCCAAAATATGTTTGGCATTCAGCATTAATTTCAGCATTTAGTTATATAAACATTGTTTCAGTAGAAAGGATTACACCCTCTGCAGAGCAAATAAAATATATTTAACATTTCACCTGACAAATGGTAAAAGACCAGAGCAACCCATAAAAGGTCTTCTTTTGGCCGGTATAATATGACTCAGGTTTAGCAGTCCTCTGATTGCTAAAGGGGAAATACTATATTACTGTTCAGCTCAAGGAACTCTTGACCCCCTCTGACTGCTGTGCTGCGGCTAACAGAAGAGAACAGCAGGCCTGGGACCCTGGGATTTTGCTGAGTCCTGAACCCTGTAGCACCCCAGCAGCAGCCGGGCTCAGTACCTCAGAGGGTCTCCGTTCAATTAGCACCCAGCTGTTTTCTACAACAGTGTAGGGATCAAAGGGACACCAACACACTTCATAGTCTATAGCCCCACACACAGAAGATATGGTGTGAGCTTTTCAAAGATATTGTATCAAGAAACACATTTGTTTGTGACAATATTGGGATTGACACTAAAAAGGTAATATGTTATGTAACCAGTCCTAACTCATCGCAAATATAATACACAGTTATTGATTGAATACTCCCCCAGAGCTATAATTAGCTGCACCATTTCTTACAAAAGTATTTCCATTATATGCAATAAAACTAGTGATTGCAGTGCAGAGCATTTGTAAATGCTGGACAACACTCAAGAAGTCTACATCACTGAGTGTGCAAAATCTGAAGCAATAAGAGGCCAAGAGAGGAGGCAAACCAGCGAGTCAGGCAGTATGAGTTAAGGAGCTTAGACAGATGGGACAGGCTGGATCACAGCCATGAGAGCCTTGCAGGTGAAGAGCTGCATGCCCGCTGTAAGTGCAGAGGAGGACCTGACCCAATTGACTGGTTTAGTACAAATTTACCTAGTTGCCAAGGCTGGAAGCATTCATATCACCAAAGGGAATGACAGGCAAAAATGAATCCAAATTAGAGACTGGTAAAGATGGAGTCTACCCAGGATGCACTGTTTCTGGGAAAGTGGTCGTGGCATCAGTTTTTAGTGCCACCTGCCATATAAAAAGGGAAGCAGGGTGGTTTACAGGTTTTGCATTAGTCAGAGCATTTGTCTCAGATTATTTACTAAAAGGCTTATCATTTGCAAGGTTCTTTGTTAATTATATATCATATATATTATTATATAAAATATTATTAACTTGGGTGGCACGGTGGTGCAGTGGTTAGCACTGTTGCCTCACAGTAGGCCTCAGGTTCAAACCCTGGTTACCCCGGCCTTTCTGTGCGGAGTTTGCATGTTCTCCCCGTGTCTGGGTTCTCTCTGAGTGCTCCAGCTTCCTTCCACCATCCAAAGACTAGGTTGATTGCTGACCCTAAAATTGTGGTGTGAATGGTTGTTTGTCTACGATGGATTGGCGACCTGTCCAGGTTGTACCCTGACTTTCAGCATTCCATAAAACTACATATAAGGTTATCTGAAAATCTTGGCTTTTAAACAACTCATGAACTTTAATTGAATGAATTTTGGTAGATAAACCCATAATTTTACCATGCATTTTGAAGAACAAAGCCAGATGTTTAACTTATTCAAATCTATGAACGCAATGATAATGCAGTGATTACTGATGACTTTCCCTGACCAATCAGTAGTTTGCAGTGTTTTGAAATCACCTTTTGGTATCGCTTCAGCACAATTCAGCTCACTTAGAACCTTGACGGAGGTGACACAAAAAAACACACAAGGTAGCAGGTACAAGCTACAACTTTTCCCTACTGGGAAACCAAAAAAGACGAGCAGAGTTGAGGCGAGTCAAGCTGGTACCATGTAGTGGGAAAGGGCCATTAGAGGCAGCGACAACAAGCTCAGGATACAACACTGACATATCACCTTCAATCGTTTGACAAACTTGTTACAGAGCAAAAACATAATTAATTTGGAGTCGTGTTTCTGACCACGTGATGAATCTAAGTCCAGCATTCACTCTTCTTAGCTCTGTTTTTGGTCTCTACTGATGCCTGAGGGAAGTCTCACTCTTGCTGCTCAATGCTCCACCGTGTTTTCCAGCTAGTCTCTAACTGTGTCTGTCTGCTGCTTGGTGCTGGGCAGGTAAGGTGGTAAAAAAAAACAACAGTTTTTACAGCTTTTATGCTGAAAACAGCTGCCTGCTGCAGCTGAAAACTAGCTGTGAGACTGAACCAAAACAGCAAAGATGCAGTCCGGAAAACCATGAGCTGAAAGACACTACAAAGCTGAGGGGAACTGCTGTCAGATAATTCCCTTTCACATACAAGAAAACGTGTGATGAATTTTTAATACAAAAATACAGAGTATAGGAGCTTGAAGTTTAGAATGTTTAATATATGAATAATTTTTCTGTCAGCACAATTTCCAATGTAACGAAGGTTTGGATATACTGTATTTCAGGGAAAGCTTTCTACTCAGCTCATAACACAGTAGCAGTCACAACAGTCACTTTCCTGGTGAAAGAAAAGGCTCTGAGAGTGGGATTTGTCTGAAATCAAATTTAAAAGACCTAATCCCTTTTCTCTCTTGGTTTTGTCCTTGCATTTCTCAGTGTGTCTCATCTTGACAAGGATCAGTTCAACCAACTGTCTTGTTGGTAATTTTTAGCGCAGCCCAGAGATAAATGGGTGATCGTTCTATCGTTGATGTCATCTGCAAACAGAAAATCATCCTTCAGTGACTTGCGCTGGGAGAGTTTTGATTGACAGGTGTGCCCAGCAGGGATTTGCCCTGGGGGCTGGATCTTTAATGTTTTCTCACAATCTAGATTGTTCTTTTTTCAGACGCAGAGAGGAGGGAGTAGCAGATAAAAAAAAAAGGAAAGCAAAAGGAGGAGATGTGTGCTCTGCATCTCTAAATCCCTTTTCAACATTTCGTTGACATAATTCTTCAAAAGAGATACCCTCATGTTTGACTCATGATTGTTCTTAGCCATCTTAGTTGAAGTGTTTCTTTGAAAAGCATCACCCTGCAGCTGTCAAAGCTGTGGTTTAGTGTGTCATGCCTCTATTCAGTCCAATTACTTAAGTGGATTCTGCAAATTCACCAGTAATCATAGGTTTTGTCCCTAAAATGTAATACGTTAGTACTTAAAATGAAATATCAGGCAAGAAGATAGCCTGTCTTTTCTTTTCACTTTTCAAATCAAATACACCATTAAGATATGTCCACGGGCTATAGATAACTTCAAACAGCTTTTGTCCTTCCAGTGTCCACAAGGAGACAGGGCCAATGTTGTAACCAGTGATGCAGGGTCAAAAAAGACGAGACAGCCGTACTTTTCCTATTTTCTGCCTTTGCCTTTGCATGCTCCATCGGAGAGTGTGGCTCTCACCGCGGAGTCCTGCCAGAGCCTCCATCCATCATTCTCTCCTTGTCTTTGACCGTGATCATCATCCTCCATGCTTCCTTTAGTCCGCTGTCCCCGATAGGAGACCCCACTTCTTCTTTCCCACACTGATCTTTTAGCCTCTTTTGCTTTATTATTTCTGGCATTCACCTCACTTCCTTGAAGCTTCTGTCAACTCACTTTCAGATGGACGGCTTTCTCCAAACCTCTTTGACATTCTCTAATGCTCTAATTACTCTAAATGTTAAATGTGAATAACTAAAATATCTGGTTCATGAAATAAATATATATATATATATATATTTTTTTTTTTAAGAGCTAAATGAGTTCACAGAAAGAGGTCTTAAATCCAATAAAACTCATTACACACAAAGAGGAGAGGGGATTTAACTGCAATCAAAGTTTGTCAGGATAATTTACTCTCAGTCAAACAGACAATATTATTTTATTTACCCATGTATTGTTATTTGAAAGCATGTCTCGCTGTGAACATAGTATTTATTGGTGAAGTCAGCAAAGACATGGAGCGTCAAAATGCTTGACAATGACCAATTTCTTCTTTTAAAAACTACTTAAGTCTCACACAAATTAAATTATATGTTAAATTGTGAGGTCACTGGTCAGTAAATAACCAGCTGATATGATATATGAACAGAATAAATCAAAACAGTTAAAATAATCAAAACAATTTAATTCAGCACTGTGCAGACACTTACACACAATAAAGCTGCCAACACAATGAATGAGTAATTGTCACAAATTTTCAAGTAATTAAAGCAGTCAATCAGATGTCACAAATGTATGCTTACACTGACTGAATGTGTTGGGAGCAGGAAACAGCTTTTGTGGACAGCTACCTTTGTCTTCAGCTTTCTGGAGTCAATAATCTGTGTCCGATATCATGGGTCAGGAAGTTCCACAGTTTAGGGCCCCATCCGGGAAAACTCTGTCACCTTCTGTAACAAGGTGGGATGTGGGAACAGCTTTGGAAGGGAATCTCTTGGAAGAGGATCTGAGGGCTCATGGGGCTTTTACAAGGAACACAATGCTTTATTGTGATATTTATTTATTCATGTATTTATTTGGAGGGAAGCACAGCCATAAGCTCAACAGACTGCTGACTGAGTGTCTCAGAGGTGTTAGGATTAATTCATGCTGTTTAGGCTGGTTTTGCTTTTCTAGTGTGCCCAAAAAATACCCTTTTGAATAGTTTGAATTTCGTAATTAGTATAATCATAAGGTATATAGTTTCAAAGTATTGGATCAAGCTTATACAGCATACACGTTTAAATGGGATGTTGCGAAATAGTGTAACTTCAAAGCTAATTAAGTAATTAGATGTAAGGGGCTAACCAGGGTTTAAGGCAATGTTGTTCACTGCATCTTTGCTGACCAACATTTAATTGGTGACTTGCTACGGTTGAGTATGCGCTGTGACTGCCATACCAAGGAGCCTGGCTCTTTGGCGTTGCGGTAAAGTTGTGTGTTTGGTACCCTGTAGACCCAGGTTTGAATCCGGGTGGTTTGACTGCTCTTGCCTTTCCGTCAAGTAGGTAATTACAGCATGCAACAAATACTCAAAACAACAACCCTATTTATCCAGTAAACATACTATATTTATTAGCTGAAACTATACAAATGGGGTTTTCAAACTACTTCTAGCTCCTACTCAAGCCCTTGTGCTGTGTTGCATGTTCTGTTTTGTGTGTATCCCATTGCCAAAGAGGAACACTGCCAAAGGGGAATATATTGATTGAAAGGTAGATACAAGATATTTATATAAATATATATATATTGCCTTTATTTAACCAGGTAGGCAGATTGAGAACAGATTCTTATTTACAACTGCAACATGGTCCAGATTAAGCAAAGTTGTGCAGTCCAACATGCAGTATAGAGAGGTCATTCAATTACAGTATAATTTTTGCTACAGCAAAGAGCAATACTTTTTTCATACTGTATATGTGCATGAATGCTTCGGACCATCTGCTCTAGGTTAAATAAGATGTGATAAGATAATTATGCACTTAAACGTGCTAATGCGCCAAATTGGCGAGACAAGGGTATAGAAGTGAGAAGATTGCAAGAACATTATAATAAGACAGAGAATAAGGTAGGTTTAACATGTGCAATGATCGGTCAATACCTTCTTTAAAGGCTGAGAGGGGAACAAGGGTCTCGAGTTTTAGTGTTTTTTGTAATTCACTGGCCGCTGAGAGCTGAAAAGAGTGGTGTCTGAAAGAGGTGTGGACTTTAGGGGTGGCCAGAAAGATAAACCTGCTTGAGCGTAAGTTGTGGGTTGGTAATGATAAGGAGACCAAATGAGTTTAGATCCAACGGGTATTTGCCTAATAAGGACTTGCAGATCAGCTGGTACCAGTGAGTTAGGCGACGTGTGTGTAACAACGGCCAACCAACCAGTGCAACAGTGGTGTTATGTGGGGCTACGTTAACAAATGGCACTTTGATATGCCACATCTCGTTTCTTCAAGAGAGAGCTAGAGGCATTTCCATATACCACACCACTGAAATCGAGAATTGGTAAGATGGTCATTTCCCCCAGAACATGTTTAGCAGCACCTTTAGTGAAATCGACATCTTAAGAGAAGGCAACACAAAGCCAGCTGATGTGTTGCAAGCAAGCATGTTTACTTAAAAAACACCAGCTTTAATGCAACTGGGACCAAATTGAATTATTCATTTACTTGATGTTATTTAGAACAAGAGGGAACATGCTGATCCAGTTTTCAGGCATTTATCTGTCGTTTGAAACTGAAACGGAATCTAACCTATTTTCATAACATCCTGACAGAGACTTTTTGTCCCGGCAAACATATTTTGGCTGACCCACTGGAGAATAAGATTTATTTTAACTACAGCTATTCTCACAGTGAATAAAGAAGATTATTATCATAAAATCCAAAGTATTGAATTGTTTAATACAGATATAAAGACTAAAATTGTGGATTAAACAGATAAAGGATTTGTGTTAATAAGAAGTAATTATTGAGGTGCTAGCACAGAGGTATACAAAAAGAAATCACTACTTCACCAATTACAAAAGAAATTCAGCCCTGAAAAAGTCAACTGTCTCAGCCAGAGGGGAAAACAAGCTTGCAGTCAGGTGAGTCACAGTTCTTTCTGATTTTGCAGGGACCGAGTTTTAGTGGTTATCTCAGAAAGGGCCTGAAACTCTCCAAAGACGACCCTGCGGCCAGGCAACAGTAATATATTGCCTACTCGTGGAGAAGCTGACCTCAGACAGGGAAAGTAAAAGAGCTGTCAGCTGAGGAAAAGGGGGCCTGATTACGCCTACATACCCACACCTGAGCCTCTCTCAGCCTGATACACACTGTGTAATGCAGACAGAGTCACGCATGCTCACAATCACACACATGCAGGTATATGCATAACACATTATGTATGATCTTTCCATGCATTTAAGCACGCCTGCACACACACACACACACACACGCACAGATACACACAGGCCCTCTGGAAAACATACATCAAGATCTTCCACTCTTGCTAGCACACACAATGGTGCAATGGGACCATTTTATTTATTTATTTATTTATTTTTACAGATGATAAAGATAATATCTGAAAAGTTTTTATTGTGTATCCGACACAGGCAGCAGTAACTCCATTTACTTGTCAAGATCTATACAGAGTTGCCTATTCCTATACCAGGTTGGTGTTGGCACAGCACAGATTTACCCATACCCATTTTCAGACATCTCAAGAAAATAAGATAAGGTTGTTGTTTTCCCAAGCGCATTGTCCATTGATGGTTCCGAGGTTGGAGTTTCTTATGGTCGAAAACTACTGCAAACATATCTTCCACTTCAAAGCCTATCTGACTGCAGTCCAGGAGATTTTACACTACAATAATACAATGTAGTCTGTCACTCAACCAACACAGAGGTAGTGAGCATGTGAGGTTGAGTGATCAAGCAGAAAGGATAGTGACAGCCACAGGGAGCTAAATAAAAAAACAGACAATTGTGGCTCTTCTTTTCCTTAACATTTGGGCAATGGCTAGTGTTTAAATGAAAACCATATCAAGGGCATTTATAATGCAGTATTGCAGTAAATGACATGATGCTTGTAAAGTACAGTCCATGAAAAAACTTTGTTCAGCACCACAAAACCACAACACAAGCCAACAGACCCTTTTTTCTACACCCTGCGGTACCCACTGTAGTAGACTAATCTCTAAACAACTGTGACCATTAATGTTCCACAGGAGATAAGCTTTAGTGATCCCCTGACTTTTGCTTTAGACTAGAGCCACCATGAGGCTGACGTTTTTGCTTTTGAGCGAAGGCAATTTTTGGATGGATTACCATGAAATTATCTATAGGCTACACATTCAAGTTCTCTCTAGAATTTGTTGCATTAGCATGCTGCCGTGTTAGCATTTAGCATACAGCACTAAGAACAGCCTCAGAGCTGCAGGCATGGCTGTGGACTCTAAGTCTTGTTTATCTCCTCATAAGAGCAATTTATTCAAAATAAAGACAGGAAAGTGAATTTTACTTCCACGTGTTAAAGCCTTGAACAAAAACGAAACACATTTCTCAGATTTAAGTTTCATTATTCAGCGAAAGCCTCGGGCAATTCCAGGAATCTCTGGCCTATCGTTCAGAGTTGGCAGCTGTATCTTTACTACATTTATGTAAGACCAGCACTTAATCAATCTTGAAGGCTACATTTGTTGTGTTGTATGTTGAACATGTTAGACAAGAGAATATAATGTAGTGTGAGAGTAATTCTAGACCTTTGATTTAAAGGCAGCTAAGACTTAGTCTAGGCCATCTTCAAAAGCGTTCAAACTTAAACATGGTAATCAATAAATGATTAAAACTAAAGTTCCCTTGAATTACGAAGAAACAAACTTTTTGAAAAAAAAGTTGCGGCATAGATGTCAGTCAAGCAGCAGCAAGTAACATCAATACTTTCAACACAGTTCACTTTTCACAAATTGAGGTTTCAGCGGAGTGCTCTAAGTGAGCAAGACACCTCAAGCCTTTCCGGGTGTGTGTAATTGAGCAGGACAAGATGAACGCAGTATGGCAGACATCAAGTATCTCTGCAACTCAGAAGTGAGACGATGAAATGCACACCCTTCTGTGTCAACACAGTTGGAGACAAGTTTTCTATTTTGAGTCAGGATGTAGTAAAAGTGGTGAAAAGGTTATTTTGGCTGAGATTTGAAACTTAGGGGTCATCAGCAGCCCAAAATTCACGCTGAGAAGCTCCTTGCTTTCAATGTGCTTAACTGTTTATAGGCATAAATATTAAACATACTACATAACTTGAAGATGGATATACCTATTACTAGCTTAACCAATATCAAAGAGCATCATAGCAAAAAAAAAAGTTTTTAATATTGCTTTGTGAGGGGCTGCCAATAACACTTTGTGTTTTGAAAAGAAAAGTCAACAAATATGTACAAACATAATGCATAAATGAATAACTGCACAATGCATTTCCATGTGCATTTTCAAAAGTATTTCATGTTTGAAAACCTGCGTGGGAATGTTTCATTATTTAGAGGCAATTAAACATTCTCCACCTGTTCATTACAGCACTAGGGATAGGCAAAATACGGCCACCTTTCATAACACTTATATGCGCTTGCACTATATTTATTGATCAATGAGAAGACTTTTTCTCTTCTATCACTTACCAGCTTGCTTGGTGTGCACCCTTCTTATGCTCCCATAGAAGATGCATGCACACCAGTGTTCAGGCAGCATAGAATTGTTGTACCAGCAGCATGCTTTGAAGCCTGTTTTTTGCCTCCCACAGTTTCTCATTTGCATAAAGACACCTTCACGCACACACACACAAGCACACACAGACAGACACAAATACACACAGAACACAGACATACAGACAGAAAATTAATATCATAAAAATGAATGGCGAAACCCTCCAAGAGACTCATACAGTTTGAATACTCATCAAAGAGATGCACACTTAAGTACAGTAATGATCCCACTATGTGTAATGTCATCCATACACATACTGTGAGCAAACCTGCACACATACACACACACACACACAATCTCCCTCGCCCTACTACTGTCTCTGCTGGTGTTCACAATTCCCGTGGAGTTCATGCTTCCGGAACCCAATTATGCCTCGCTAGCAAATTAGCCACCATTAGCGGGGCAGCATCATACATCACCAGGGGAGAAGGAGAGGCCTTTAGCTCATCTTATGGCCTGCTTTCCTGCTCACCAAAATACAGATTATCTTATAATTCACACTCATGCAAAGGCAACTGCTACACCTCGTTATTGTCGAGCGCAAATGTTAAGATATTGGATGGCTTACACCAGTGATTCCATTGTTCTTACCTTGAGCTTGTTTGGTATCCTTGTGGCGTGTCCTACCACTGTGTTTCAGGTTTTCAGAAGTGGTTGGGCAGACAACGTTGACTGTGTACCATATGCACGGTAAACACGATAGAGGAGACAGCGTTGCTTTTGTAGGGTACCACCCTGAGCCAGCAGTAACATAAATAAACCACAAGGATCACATGAACGTAGCTGTTGATTGCCTTTAGAATCACACGTTACTGCTTCGAGATACCTGTTAATTGCATCCTTTTGTCATCCCAACAGGCTGTTAAAGTCTGAAGAAATCTAGTTTCCATGTATTCAAAGGTTCTTTGTGAAAGCATAAACAGTGTGAGGCAAAATGTCAATATACAACACGTCAACTTATGTTTGAGCCAATATTTTGACTATTATTCATAATTACTATCAGCATTACTGTCTGTTGAACACATATAAAAGCATAAATCATGATGGCTTTGGGAAAACTATCTATCAGTCCTCCTGGAACTGCCAGTCAGCCGTTTTTGCTGAACTGGAGACACGTGGTTAAACAGAGACGTATTGCAGGAACTTCTCAATTATGGGCCGTGTTGCTACTGGATTCATCTGGGCACTGGACCACCCTGCTTGACACCAAAGACAATGTCAACCTGTGTAGAGAAAGCAGCGCGTTAGTAGAGAAGCAGCAGCAACAGCTTGAGTCCTCCCTCTCGTCTACGTAGAATGTGTTCAGGCACAGATTGAGTGTCGGTCGCCCACATTTTGTAGTAACATGAGTAAAACAGAAGAAAATAGACTTTGAAGTGTAAAATTAAGCTTCAGGTCATGTTTACATGTGTACAGCAAGAGCTGTTATTTAGCCTGTGTAGCCAGCTGGATGCATTCAAATAGAAGTGTATCTGTTCGGTCAGATGTGCCTGAGATGCACGGCTGAAGTGCTTCCTGACAAGCCTTAACACCACATGCACAACTTCACCCATCATCGGACTGACAGTGACTGGAAGTGCACATTGTTAAACAGAGAGGTGTTTCTGTTAATATAAATGGTTTGAACAAAATAATAGAAACACCTGCAAGTAAAATACATCCTCAAAAATGATAAAAAGTATAATCAACAGCCTTCATGAAGGGTTTATTGCAGGACTGTTGTATTAGACTGTATTAGTTCCAGCTAATTGTACCTAATAAACTGGCAACTGAGTGTATATCATCATCGCAGGGTGGGGGCATGCATAATTAGTACTTGACATTCACCGTTATTGGACCATTTCAGTCAACATGAGAACAAAGCTGCACAAACACAAGCTTCCCATTTTGATCATGATGATGATGTTCGAGGCTTTTGACCATGTTGTTTTGACTGTTCCCTCCAGCTTTGATTCTGTGTGCATTTTTTATTTCTCTTAGCTTTTTGGGATTAGTAGGACCTGATAAGTATAAAATCTACTGTCCTTGAACAGGAATTACTTTTTGAAAAAAATGTGTCTGTCTATGTGGACATTGGGTTTATTTTACTACATGGCACACTAAAGTCACCAATGTGTAACAAAGTACTCCCATTTGGTGAGTGGACCCTGTCAGAGAGCTATTGTTAGAAGCGACTAGCCAGTAGCCAGCCACACTGCTTGCTGCAACTGTGTTTTATGGGAGCCTGAAAGGTTGCACATGAAGTCAAAATTGCAGTAGCGAGGAGAAAATTGAATCTAAAATAACAAAAAAAAAAAAAAAAACGTTTTTGGAAGTTGTGAATTGATTTCCCCCACCCTTAATGGCAGTGAGAGTAATAACACAAATGTGACAATTCTAAGACAATAATCCATTATTTAGGTAGAGAAAATACAATTATTTACAAATACCAACCTGTCCAAGAGCAGTAACGTGACATTGTGTCCGTCCTCAGTCCCTTCTACAATGAGGAAAAGCTACACCATGTGTGTGTCCTGCCACAAGTGATGTCAATGAGAAAATGAAAATAATCTGCTTGCCAGACCTCTGTAGCCTGCTCCTCATCTCTGCTTGAGGCTAGCAGCTCTTGGCTTCATTACGCGTGCATTATGTATCAATTTTGATACTTTTCACTGTACTTACTCCACACTGTATGAGTTTATTATGAGTCTACTGCACATTGACAAAGATGCCAGCACAGAAGACACCTAGTCAATCAAATGAAAGGTTTTTGGCCTCTCATAAGTCTTCACAAATCATTTCAGTCCGGTCAAAATCACCAATGACCTACTCAGTGCAGCTGACTCTGGCCTGTTATTCATCCTCATTCTCTTAGACCTGAGTGCAGCATTTGGCACAATCTTCCATCCACTTCTCCTGGAACGGCTCACGGTGTCACGGGTGTTGCACTCTCTCCTGGTTCTTCTCCTACCTCACTGACCGAAAACACTTTGATCAACTCAATAATCACAAATCACAATGTGCGACCGTCACCCAGGGTGTCCCCCAGGGGTCAGTGCTGGATCCTCTCCTCTTCATCATATACCTCCTACCCCTGGGGAGGATGCCACTACATCAATTTCCACTGCTATTCTGATGACATCTAACTCTACTTCTCTACCAAACTCACCGCCTCCCTACCTCCCATTTCCATCATCAACTGCCTTTAAGACATCAGGAGCTAAATAAACATGAACCTTCTCCAACTAAACAGCAACGAGACAGAGAGCATTCTTATCAGCTCCAGATCCACCCTCTCCAAACAGCAAAACTTCATTATCAATTTGATATATATAATGGTTTACCGGTCACACCCTCATCCAAAGTAAAAAGCTCATTGTCACCCTGGATAACACCCTGCTCTCTGAATCCCACATAAAAACCACCACCTGGACTGCCTTTTTTCACCTCCGCAATATCTCAAGACTCCAACCCTCTCTTTTACACTCCAGCACTGAAACTCTAATCCATGCCTTTGTCACTTCCCGGCTAGACTACCGCAACACATGCCTCAATGGTATCCCCTAAAAACTCATCAATCAAGTCCAACTGGCTCAGAACTCCGCTGCAAGAATCCTGAGCCTCACCAAATCATCTGAACATATCACACCTACTCTTATCAGTCTTCACTGGCTCCCTGTCCAATACCAGATTAAATTTAAGACCCTACTCCTCACATTTAAAGCCCTCCACAACCTTGCACCTTCCTACTTCTCTGACCTCCTTCACTGCTGGTCTCTTTGTCAACCCTCCATTCTGCCTCTCCACCATGGGAGCTTGAGCTGCTCGGCACCCAGGCTTTGGGACACACCACCCCCTCATGTTCAACAGGCAGACTCACTTTCACAAAACTTCTCAAAACACATTTTTTCTGTGAAGCCCATAGTCTGTAGACTTTTATCCATGACTTGTATAAATTGGTTTGTCCTTTTATTTTAGACTTCTTTTAAATTTGCACCGTATGAATTATGCACCTCATTTAATTTCACTGAAAAATGTGTCCCCCAAATAAAATTTATTATTATTATTGTTATTAAATATCATCATTTAAAAAGAAATAATGCCAAGGGCTTATTCAACATCAGAAATTCATCAGTGCTCTAATTAATTTCTTAATTTTACTTTTACTTTAAGAATGCATTCATTCATATATTGAGTTTGATTTCTTACACTTCTTGAAATTTGGAAATAACAGCCATATAAGGACATCAGTACTAATATTTTTTGGATTTCTGAGAACTTTCTGTTTTGTCTGGAAGCTGTGACATGCAGTTCATACTGACATACGTCTTGCTACTGTGAACAGGGATCAACAACCATTGTAACCTTTGACATAACCAACCAAAGGTTATCTGGTTAACTGGCACCCTGAGGTCAGAGGTTATCTAGAGGCCTAAACGTTTACCAGACATGCGATAAAAAAGAATAGCCTCGAATATACTGTAGCTCAGGGTGCATTAAAGGTCTGGGTGTACTTGCAGTCTGTTTGAACATCAGTTATACCGTATTTTTTTTTATTATTATTGAGATATTAGAGGCAGCAAATGTTGCAAATTGTGCAAGTTGAAATCAGTTAGTCAAACTATGTTATGTTATGTACTTCCTAATCTCATTTATTCCTATAAAACACTGATTTGCTGTCTCTAGATAGCTACACAGCCTACCTAAATGACAGCCTTAATCAGCTTTGCTTCCCCTTTACAACTTACTTACAGTGTTATTTAAGCTCATTAGATTTTATAACATAGCAATGATGTTCTATTGTGCCTTTCCACAAGTATTTACCGTTCACCTCGGAGCCTTTCATGAGAAGCACACTAATCAATATCAGCTTCTATTCCCTCCCTCTCTGTGTAGATTTCAAGACAAGTTTAGGCTAAGGTGATATCAGGGATGGAACAAAGTCACTTGAAAGTAATTCAAACTTTGCCGGAGGCAACCAAACTGTCTGCTCTGCTTTGTGAAAGAGAAGTGCTGCAAAGGACAAGAGACACAAAGTTTCTCTTCAGGGTTAAAAAATCACTATATGTAAACCTTTGTACAGTTTACTATGTTTGAGTGAGCCTTTGAACTGCATAATCCTGTGGCTGAATTTTATCAGCAGTTTTCTTGCTTTATGGGACCCCTCCCATGCAGTTTTGAATGTGCATTTGACATCAGGGTGCTGTAATTATTATTGTTGGTCCCATGGACCCACGGGCTTGCAACTTTCAATTATAGCCATCTTAACAAGACTTATGCCAACTGAAATTAGCTACCTAATAGAACAGAAAGCATGAATTACTGGGTCCCACGGATTGAGACAGCTGTAGATGCTAACAAGAAATATATGCAATATCCATCAGGCTAGAGAGATATTTATGTATTTATAGACAAGACAGTCCTGGGTAGCGGCACACAGTCTTGCCAGCATCTTGTTTATCTATAGAAGGTCTCTTTCAAAAGAGCAATGAAATCAAATGTCATCAAGTCAGAACACATTAAGATGTTTACCCACCTGAAGTTTGGGCTGATTCACTGACTTTGGTGGACAGGTTACGTTTACATGTTGGAATGTGCTTCTGATATGTAATCTGACCTGTTCCATCCTCACAGTCCTGTTGCCTTAGGCTTCTTTCCTGTGGAGGTCAGGTTTGGGCCTGCAGCTCTCAGGTTCCAGTCTCCTGAAAGTCTAAGTCATCTGCCAAGACCTGAAAATTGTTTCTTTTTTTCTTGTACTTGTACTACCTAATCCCCACCCCCACCCCTCTCATTTATTAAACAAATTTCATGGATGTTATATGTGAGGTGACTGCAGCGTCTTTGCAATCACTTGGCACACACGTTGTGGTTTAATTTAATTTAATTGAAACAGGCTTACTCTGTGGAGTTCTGGGCAAACTTTGGTCAGGAGTTGTTTTCTTGTCCTTAAGGCCCTTTTATTTAATTTATGATCATAATCATTTCAAGGCATCGAGTGAGATGCTCTCTTTTCAAACGGAGGTGGTTCCACAATTACTCTAGGCCCCTGTGGACATAAAAAAGAATGCTTACATAATGCACATTTTCCTTTCAGGGAAGTGCACTTCACTGGAAATGAAACATTTGGACCGGTTAAAAATGCATCCTATTAAATGATTTGATGACTGGCCAAGAAGTTTCAAATTGAAAGGTGTCTTTCTGAAAATCTGAGGTGAAAGTGAATGTGGAGCTCTGATCTGAAGTCGCTGCACCCGGCCAAGAAATCGTCCCAAACATAAGCCCCTGTAAAACTTGTAGCTCAGTTAGGTAGATAAAATAAATTGTGTTAATTGGTGAGCTTTAAAGGTGTTAGTAGGTGGATTAATTATATTTAGACAGAACCATGCTAGCCCTTTCCCCTTTATTTCCAGTCTTTGTGCTGAGCTAAGCTAAAAATGCTCTATACTGTATATATTATGTAACCCCTTGGTTTGAGTTAAAAGGTGAACAGCAGCATACAAGTGTTCTCATATTAGGCTCTGTCCCTTTAAGAGGGTTACCTCTGACCCTGAGGTGTGACAGACCAGGGCCGTTTTGTGGAGCCATGCTGATTGTTGACATGTTAAAAAACACAGTAACAAGAGAGAGTATTGTAGTTTTTTCAAATGGTTGGTGCCTCACCATCTTTGCAGATAAACTGGTGGATAAAAGGTGGGATGTTTCAAGAATAACTATCCTACTTGTTTGTAACAAGAATAACACCAGACTTGTGAAATAGTATGTTTTTAAATAATTACACAACTCTATACAGACACAGACACAATTGTTAGAAAAATAAACATAAAAATATGCTCCATGATGTCTGTAATCTTGAGTAGGTTTGTTCCCAGTAAATGTTTTGTTCTTCCTTGTCAATGCACTCCTACAAACAAAAGCTGTATTTGTCTTTTTAAGGAAAAGGTCAATTAGCCTATTTAAAGAAAAATGAATTGCCTAACACATACAGATAACACATTAAACAGGTATACTTCTTTCAGGTGGAAGTATCTCTGGTTACTCAGAGCTACCAGAGCTTCATGATGATAAACACAAATCCAGTCAGAGCTCTGAGGAAATGCAGATACAAAACAAACAATCCAAAAGTGCACAAAAAACGATATAGGCCTAGAATTTTTTTTTATTCTGTTGCCTTGATTGTGGATCTTTTTTCTTAGACAGAAATAATTTGTCATTCTTTGCTCTTGTTTCTAATGCAGATCGTTTTTACATTGGCAATAGAGCAAAAAAGTTAACGTCAAGCCCTGGTTACATCCTGTATGGT
This sequence comes from Micropterus salmoides, assembly GCF_014851395.1. Classification (NCBI taxonomy): domain Eukaryota; kingdom Metazoa; phylum Chordata; class Actinopteri; order Centrarchiformes; family Centrarchidae; genus Micropterus; species Micropterus salmoides. The sequence continues at coordinate 4,832,704 of NW_024040596.1, read as the reverse complement.
ATACCTGCCATATGTTTCAGGAAGCTGTGACCAATCAGTGACACAGAGCCTTGCTTTAAAAAACCTTTCCTTAACCTCCACCACTCCCTCCAAGCAGCCTCTGCAGGAGCAGAGTCTCCCTGCACCACCTTGTCTGTTCTTAGTTTTAGTTTTATTTCATTTGTGTAATAAACTTAATGTTACGTACCCCTGAGCCAGGGCTGTAACATCTTGGCAAGAAAGCGAATGTGCATATTTCCCTAAATGTCAACCTTTTCCTTCAAATAAAATACTGTATTGGTTTAGAAGCATGCATATACACACACAAACCGACACACACCGTTTGGGATAATCATATTTAAACCTATTGGACATGGGGAAGTTCTCTGAACTTATTAGATTTCCTTCTTAGTCAGATTCTGAACATTCTTTTACCAAGCACATTGCAAGAAAACAAAATCTTTGGTTTTACTCTATCAAAGCTAATTACTTGCAGTGTACGGATCCTCAGTAGACAGTTGTTTTTAGCCTTGCAGGTCGCTCTAGGGATGGCAATGTGGGTCTGTTGATCAGTTGGTCCAACACTTGGTCTAGACTGAAATATCTTAGCAAATTTTTGATGGATTACCATAAAATTTGGTTTCCAGGAATCCTACTGACTTGGCAATCCTCTGGTATTTTCTTCTACTGCCACAATGACATTGACATTAATGGTTCTGAGTGAAATATATAATTAACTATTGGATGGATTGGGAGGAAACTTTATAGTGACATTCATGTTTCCTACAGGAGGAGAAATGGTGATCACATTATGCTTGTTAAACATCAGCATTTTAGCTTTGTCATTGCTAACTTGGGAAAGAATAACCTTACAGTAACAGTTTTCTATCTATCTTTTCTATCTACCATCTTCTTTGTGTTAAGTTCACAGTCAAAAGGTCTTTTTAAATCGTGCACTTTTTAAGTAATAGACATGTTTTTAAGTTAAACCATTATAACCACTCCCTGCTCAGTTAAATGCGTTAATCAGGGTGAGTTAAGTTTCAGTTTCATAACAACATGTACGTGATTAGAGGATAATGACTGGCAGTAAATGTTACAGTAATTTATTGTCATACAAATTTAATGCCATTTTATCTTCATTTCAGTATATCAGTTGTATGTTTGCCTTTTAAACTGGGTGCTTTGCAAAGAAATAGTAAGAAAGTAATCAAATTTCTATACTGGTCAGTTTGTTTCTTGCCAATGTGTCAGGAGAGCACGCTGGGTTAAACCAGCGTTCAAGACCTCTGACAGCATCTGCATTCACCCTCGAATCACATGCTGTTTAGCCCAGGAGCACTAATTAAATTTGGAATCCAATTATGGAAATGGTAATGAAATTTCCAAATGGGGAAACTCGTAATCTGCTCATTGAGGTGTTTAATTACAAGCGGGTCTGTGCATTTCAGATATGTTACACCTCTGGATTTGGCGGACAGAGACATGGACACGGGTTTGACAATGTGAGTGTGTTGGAGTGATGGAGGAGAAGAGACAAAATATTGCACGTGTGTTGCAGTTTGTGTGTCTGTTCATCTGATGCTATGTCTACAACTCTGTCTTGTTTGTGTGTCTTGTCTGTCCCAGTAGCATTAATAACTTCTGTGCCTAAACATGTCTGTGATCTTGTTCTAAACATAATTTGTGTGTGTGTGTGTGTGTGTGTGTGTGTGTGTGTGTGTGTGTGTGTGTGTGTGTGTGTGTGTGTGTGTGTAAACAAGATAAGCTAATGTTGAGATATATTTAAAATTTGGTGTTTTTTAAACTTCTAATTAAAATGTACTGAATCACGCTGTCTGTAATTTAGCTTTGACAATAACGCATCATCCACATTCATGCCAGTAAAGCCTATTTAAAATCCAAAGCTCAAATGAATTTGGATATTTGAATTTTGATATAGAAAATGAGCAAAAAAGAGACTAAATGTGTGTGTGAAAGAGAACGCTCAGTGTGTCGCCATTGGAAAGTCTTCATAATATATTGTGGCAAGAGAAACGCTATAAACTACTGTTTTGTGTTCACAATGTGTGTGTATATGTATAGTCATTTATTATATATACATACATACACACACTGTGTATGGAGTAAGGCAAAAGCACAAAACAAACCTCTTTTGAGTTTCTTTTCACTTTCTGAATTATCAAGGAAACTCCACATACTCATTTACTGATGCACATATATACTCACTGGCCACTTTATTAGGCACCAGGTTGGACCCCCTTTTGCCTTCAGAACTTTGTGGCATACTTTCAACAAGGTGTTGGAAACATTCCTCAGAGATGCAGATTTGCGAATCTCACGTTCCAGCACATCCCACTGTGGAGGCCATTGGAGAACAATGGATTCATTTTTTAATGTTATAGAAACCAGTTTGAGATGATTTGAGCTTTGTGCATTAACATCCTGGAAGTAGCCATCAGAGGAAGGTACCCTGTGGTCATAAAGGGATGGACATGGTCAGTAACAACACTCAGGTAGGCTGCCGTGTTTAAATGATGCTTAGGTGGTACTAAGGGGCCCAAAGTGTGCCAAGAAAATATCCCCCACACCATCACACCACCAGCTGCCTGGACCATTGGACCAGTGTAAGATGGATCTATGCTTTCATGTTGTTTACGCCAAATTCTGACCCGACCATCTTAATGTCGCAGCTGAAGTCCAGACTCATCAGACCAGGCAACGTTTTTCCAATCTTCAATTGTCCAGTTTTGGTGAGCCTGTGCGAATTGTAGCCTCAGGAGGGGCACCCGGTGTGGTCTTCTGCTGCTGTAGCCCATCTGCTTCATGGTTCGACATGTTGTGCGTTCAGAGATGGTGTTCTGCATACCTTGGTTGTAACGAGTGGTTATTTGAGTTACTGTTGCCTTTCTGTCATCTTGAACCAGTCTGCCCATCCTCCTCTGACCTCTGACATCAACAAGGCTTTTTTGTTCATGCAACTGCCGCTCACTGGATATTTTCTCTTTTTCAGACCATTCTGTGTAAACCCTAGAGATGGTTGTGTGTGAAAACAGTAGATCAGCAGTTTCTGAAATACTCAGACCAGCCTGTCAGGCACCAACAACCATGCCAAATTCAAAGTCACTTAAATCCCCTTTCTTCCCCATTCTGATGCTCGGTTTGAACTTCAGCAAGTTGTCTTAACCACATACATCTACATGTCTAAATGCATTGAGTTGCTGCCGTGTGATTGGCTGATTAGCATTTTGTATTAACAAGCAATTGAACAGGTGTACCTAATAAAGTGGCCAGTGAGTGTAGTTGTCATTGTTATAAAGGAATCTTGTATAAATATAGGCCATACATCACTTGAGAAATAACTTTCTCAACAACTGACAAGTAGTAGATGGATTTTATAGTACTTTAGCTTTTGAATTTCAACCAGTACATTTGGAAGTGGACTGCACCAGAGTTCAGATTACACCTGGTTCCAATGACCTAAACGGGCAAACGCACCATAGTTTCTTTCAACCATAACAAATGTCAACAGATTAAGTGTGAAGCGCACCTTAGGAGCACCATTAAACTGTGGATATAGACATAAATAAATTTAACAAGTTTAGCCTCAGTTTTTATGACCAAGTTTCTGTGTATTATGATTACATACAACAAAGTCATCTTCATACAGCATACAGTTTGTTTTTTTACCATGGTCATTACGTCCCAGCTCTGTGTTACCTCACCTACACCTGCCAAAAGAAGCACAATTTGAGCTTTAGTCTATGCACACTAATCAAACATGTCACTTCTCCAACGTCAAGCCAATCCTGCGGTGCCCTGTCTAGGACTTGACTCAGTAGTAACACATTGGGCAATAGTTTTTCTCTCCACAGCACAAAATACAAATGCCGCAGCACTCATATTCAGACTGATCCAAAGCAACACTGAATGGCACAGGAATGTCACTGCAGATGTGCTACCATTCTCAGCCCTAGAGAACACAGAATTTAATACTTCAAAGTGTTTGAGTGAGTACAAAATGTTCCTTAAAGTGTGGGCTACATTCAGTGCGTAGTATCTAACCCTGTATAGAGAGCACAAGCTGTTAAGGAACTATTCATTGTACCTCCTGTTACTCTCAAAACCAGGAGATGAAACTTCAGGGGTATAGAGAGTGACAGTGACATCCCACTACATTAGTCCAGAGTGGGAAACATAATGTCCTGTTCTGCAAACTTGCCACCTGTATGAACAGCACACAAACATACATCTGGCAGATAAGCTAAAGGAGGGACTGTAAGAATGGAGATTTGAGAAATTTAATAATATTATCCTATCTCTCAAAGCCATGATTCTGAAATCCATGGTAGGATAGTGTTTTGTTACGTTTCCGCCAGTAATTGATTGTAACTAAGTACTTTTGTAAAAAATAACTACATTTATTTGACAGCTTTTGTTGTGAATTACCCTTATTATATAGTGTTATACTACCAAACACTATTTAATAATTAAAATTAGATCCACCTACCCCTATAGGGAGTCGTTTTTGATGAATTTATGAGTTTACAATCTGATTGCTAATATTACTTTAGAACTATACTTAAGAGACATTTCCAATGCAGGATTACTTATAATTAAGCATTTCTATTGCAATATTGTTATGTTTAAAGTGAAGGCTGTGCCACCACAGACAAATACACACATCTTGTTATCAGATTCAGTGCTATTTGTCATGTGAAAAGTGGCTATCGATGGAGAATGTACAACTATCTTATGTGAACATTTCTGGCCAGTGTAAAGAAAGTATTATATTTATTTTATAGTATGGATGTTTCAAACTTAATTTGAAATGTGGCTGCTACAGTGGTCAGTCAGATATTCATTTTGTTTTAAACTCATAATATAAGCAAACATCTTTGATCCAGATACACCTTACATTTGGTCAATACAGACTTGTAACCAAATATATGTACTGAAGCTGAAAATGTGGGCCGTGCCGGTCTCAAAACCACACAGACTGGAATCCAGAAGCTAATGATGACATTCCTTTGAAGCAAAAAAAAAAAGTTTTGTCAAAGAAACAAGCACAACGTTGGTTTGGGGGATGGGGGTTATGACGAGATACGGGGATGGCTATGTGAAGTCAGTGGGCGGAGAGGCCGTGATGAGCAAGAGGTAAACATACTGGGGTTTGAACAAAATCATTTGTTCCTTTGTTTCTGTTTTTGTTTCCTGGCCCTGTTAGAGCTCATTCCTTTGATCAGTGCCTCAAAGCTTGTAATAGTGCAAAGCACTGCATATGTCAGATTACTGTGGAAGGGCTGCAGGGGCACAACCAGCTCCACTCTCCCACAGAGCCATCCTCAAAGTCTTCAGCTTCCTCTGAGAGATGATCCAGTGTCAAATTTCTGTCCACTGATTTGCATCTTTATTTTTAGGAGCAACTGACAGCGTGCAGTTTGGTTAAAATGCATGCAGTGGCATAGATCCTAAAAGAGTATTAACATCTACCTCTGCAGGGCATCGCCTAAGTAAGCACTAAATTCAGAGCCTCCTCAGAAAATTGTGGTTTGAATAAAGAGAGGAACTGAATGAAGGATCGGCCCTGGTGGTCGGAGATTGTCTGTTGGATGACGGAACGGCTTTACTGAATGAAAGCTTGGTAAGTTGGAAGGACATTCAACTGATCTTCTTTGCACCTATTTCATCCTCATTAACGCTTAGCACGGCACTTTGTATTGTAAAGAGAAATAAAGGCCACACTGGGTTGAAGCCTTGGCTACCATAATACCTATTGCCTCACCTCACCCCAATCTCACTTTAGCTACTTAACCACTATGAACAATTGACATTGCTTTGAATGAACAAATCTTCTTGAGATTCATATTCATTTAAGCTCAAGTTCAAGTTGACAGCCACTCATTTAATGTCCTCGTAAGAGGTCTCTCATTCAAGTATTCATAATAACTTCCTACAAAGATACCCTGTACCTATCAAAGAGAAACATTCAGAGGGATTTTCTATCAGATGTCCATTAGTTGAAGGTGTAGTTCAACATCTTGGGAAATACACATGTTTACATTCTTACTAAGGATCAGATGAGAGGAGCTTGCTTAGCTTAGCATAAAGTTGACTTTCACAGACTTTGCATTCTGTTGACCATGAGCAGACTGGCCATTGACAGTACCAGGAGTTTTCCTGGAGATGTTTTCCTTCCGCTGGACAATTGGGCCACATATTATGAAAACAGAGACAAAAAACTGCAGTTGTACCGTGATCGATTGGCCCATAGTGTATGGTTACTGGCCCAATCCGGGGAGGGCGGAAGTGCATCAAAATTACAGACTTTTATTTTGGTGCTGCTGTCAGTCGCAAATTAGGTAGCTAACAGTTACACAGGTATCAATGAGACAATATGATGGCTTACTGTTTGTTGTTTGATTAGCTTAAAGGGGCTATATGCAGGGCTCTCAAGTCTCACGCATTCACCGTTCACATCTTGTATTTCTCACGAAATTATTATAGATGGAGTCAAAAACTCTCCAACCTCTTTGCAAACACAAGCTTTGACTTTTTTAGCCAGTGGTGAGCAAAGTAAGATCCTTTAAAAAATAAATAAAAGTACCAATACCAATAATAAATGTCCCCTATGACTGTTATACTATTATATCATTGGATTATTATTCCTCATGCATTAATGTAGTTGGGTGAGGTTGAACTATTTTGTATCAGACTGCAATTATATTATATTATATAGTATTTTTATTTTTATCAGCTGATTACTTTCTACACTTTTGATTATAATAAATTCTAAAAATAGTGAGAAATGTTGTCACAGTTCCCAAAGTGACACCTTCACAATGCTTGTTTTGTCAGTCCAAACCTCAAAATGACGAAAAAATACATTCAAAAATAAAAGCAGCAAATCTTCACGTTTGTGAAGCTGGAACCATGAAATATTTTTACATGAAAAATGACTAATACCAAACAGCCTAACTGATGTAGTTCTACTAGCTGGACTTCTATAAACTGTTTAGTAATTTAATTTATATCAAAACATCCTATTTTTTAAACTCTTCATAAGTTTTGTGTGTAAAAAGCTTCTTTTTTAAGGTTCAGTTTACTAGTAACTGAAGCTGTCAGAGAAAGTAAAAAGTACAATATTTCCCTTTGTGATGAGGAGAATTAGAAAGTCGCATAAAAAGAAAATACTCAAGTTCAGTACAAATACCTTGTGTACTTAAGGACAGTACTACTTTGTCCACCACTAGGCTTAGCTTTGGCTACCTGAAACTAAGGAAAGGACTAGAGATGTTTTTCTATATTTTGGCTCTGGTTGGAAAGCTATCATCCATCATGATGGTAAAAATGGCTGGCCTTGAGCCACAGAGCCCCTGCTGTCATCAAGGCATGAAAGTGTGCAACAAATAATTACAACTCAAAACACCATTCATAAGTTGAAATGTGTAGCCTACTCACACACACAGCCTGACTACATGCATAGGGCAAGTTCTGCCATCCTACTGTAGGCCTATGTGTACAGCGCTGCTGTTCAGTGGGCTCGTTTGGGGCCAAATTTCTTTTTAGTTTAATACATTTGTATTTTTAAAATATAAGTACATAGGGCTGTCTCCGTCTAAGGATTTACATAGTCTAATCAGAATCGTCAAGTCCTGCCTATAGTCGACTGATAGTCAATTTGTGTGTTTTTGTGCACAGTGATTGCGAGCCGAATCTAAACTGAGGCTTTTTGTTGACCATTTTCTCTCTCTCTCGCCTGCCATTCATTGGTCTTGAGCAGAGGTTTTGCCGTGCTGCCGACAGCTGCATGCACGTCGCGGTCCCTCGCGGGTCTATTTCAAGTATCCGGCTATAACGATAAAATATTCTTTGTGTGGTTCATCAACGGTGATAAATTATCCGAAAATCCCGCGAGGTGTGGACAACTCGGCACAACACTGGTGAAGCTGTGGCTCCATCTTTTCAGCAAGTTTTCCTCCTACCACTACACACATACACGCTACGCCTACACATGCGCACTGACGACCCAGGGTTAGGATTACAATTTTGGATTTATTGACGCACTTTAAAAACATTTTACTTTTTACATGTTTATTTACAGCATAAACATTGAAGTGTTTATTGTACTGTGCGCTCTCCCAAGCCTCGCTCAGACAACAGCGACAACACCGCAGCTACACATGCAGTCCACTAACACCATAAAACAGCCAGCTCACAGCAAAACACGTAAGGATACAAAACAACAAAAAGGTTTATGTGCTGAAGCCCACCAGACCAAACAGATTCGGATGATGTCGAGTAAAAACAAAGGCTACGTTCAGACTGCGGGCCTTAATGCTCAATTCTGATTTTCCCCAGATCCGATTTTTTTTGTTTGACAGTACACATTATAGTTTAAATGTGGCCCATTTCAGACCCCCCACCCCCCCACCCCCCACTGTGTCCGCTCAGACAAGTAGCATGCACTTAACTCAGAAGAGAGCCCCGGTCCGGTGAATTTTAGGTATAAGAAAGGGAATTTGTGAACAGATGATAGCGAGGTAGAGAAGGAAGAGATATGTCATAAAAAGATCAGATCTGAGTCACGTATTGGGCAAAAAATTTGGGTCACATTGGCCTGCAGTCTGAACGTAGCCAAAGTGAGCATTAGTAAAGCTGGAGAAACACAGAGAAAGTTTTACGCCAAAGTGTTGATTTAGCTTGCAAGAAATTATGTAATGGTAAAAAGCAAATGTGGAGCGATTTGTTTACTAGCCTTTAGTAATGCAGCCACAAGCTAACGCTACAGTAGCTCCGACCTGCCGCTGTTCGTAACGTTCAACTTAGATTTATTGTGCTTTCAAAGGTACTCGTACACTGCTTCTCCACCTCTCAGTCGCTGTAACTAATGTGACCCACATAATATACAATACTGCAGCAAAACGGGGACAACAACACAGAGGAAGAGCCATCCACTAACACTACAGAAAAGTTACTTACTGCGGTCAAACTGTAATAAAGAGTGACACAATCTGTATATAATATTCAGTCTAGCTCACTACCCGTTTCTCTATCCATCCAATACATTTAGCTGTGTTGTCATTACTGAGCCTCCTGTGAAAGATACCCAGATAGTAAAGAGAGCTACTGAAAAGCAGACAGGCGAGCTAACGCTGTAGCACGTCGGCTAAATGCAGTAAATGTAACACTATCATCACGAGCATGGATTAGTTCAACCTGCAGCTGATAAAAATATTACTGTAACGTTGCAGTGGGAGTTTACCCGAGTTTCCACCATGTTGTGTGAAGCTGTTTCCCCACCTGTCTATAGCTGCTGTCACTCTGCCTTTTTTGTGAGTAATGTGCCAATGTGCCGGTGTCTCGCCGTGCTGAATGAAAGGTACGGCGCCGGTGTTGATCTGACTTTGAGCCGGGAACGCTGAAGTAGCCTGAACATGTCTGTTTGAAAAGCCACACCCGGCCTGCAGGTGTTTCTGTCACGATCCTGTCCTGAGGTTGTCTGTGTTATATGATTTTGGCCATGCCTTCTCTGTGTTTTGATTTTGCTTTCTCTGTTTCTGGGTTTTGGTTCTTGATTCTGAGGTTTGGGTTTTGTATCTACTTTTTAGTTCTGTCATCTGTTGAGTATAGTTCACTGTGTGTTTACTTATTGATCTGTTTTGTTTCTTGTTCTCTGTTTAGTCTTGTTTATTTCATTGTTCTGTTTAGCTCACTTTGAACCTGTCTGTCTTGTATGTTAGGTTTAGCCCTGCATTAGAGTTCTGTGCCTTAGATACTATGTCTTTGTACTTACTCATAGTTGTGTTTGCGTTATTTTGGTTTTGTCTGCTCTTGGTTCTATTTTATCTTAGCTTCAGTCTGTGTTCCTTGTTGGTGTTAGATTATTTGTGATCTGTCTGCTTGTGTCTGGATTAGTTTGTTGTTTTTATTATTCTGTTCTGTTACTTCTTATTTTGATATGGCCTATGTTTAGTGTTCAGTAACTTGTGTGTGTGTCTGCCAGTTTCCACTGCCTGTGAGTTTTGTCTTGCCTGTTTGTCTTGCCTAGAATTAAAACTCTGAAACTATATCTCAGCTCTCAGTGTCATGCATTTGGGCTCTCTCCTGCCTTACGCACCCTCGATCGTGACAGTTTCTGTGTTTATTGCAGGATTTCTGTATGACAGCGGTTGTGTTTCGGATTATGCTCGCTCATGAGTTCAAGCGAGCACGCGTACGAGCACACGCCTGGTTGCAATCTTAAAACTGCACCACTAGTGGCCACTGGAACAAAAACTACTAAAATAATAAATGTTGGCCCTGTAATCCTCAACGTGCTGTAGCTACTGTACTGTGGTTACAAGTTTGCTACGTCTGAACTTATTTGGCTAAAGTGCAACAGTTTTTCAAAGGTAGGAACCAACTCAAGCGAGCATAAACTTTTTATCACTCACTTTTTTATTTTATTAAGCCATTTCCATCAACCTTTACTCACATTGATGGAATCAAGGGAGCATGAGGTTATTATTTAGTATTCAAATTATTAAGTTATTTTTTTCCCTACAACAGAATAGAACAGAAGTCCTTTATTGTCATTGTTACAGTGTAAACAAAGACATTCAGGTGTACTACCTGAATTTACTACTACTACTCTACCTCCGATTTGCTACTACCCGTTTCCTTTGTTGGTTAAATTGGTTATAGTTGGGTTAGGGGTTAGCCAATCAGAGGCAGAGAAGGGTTCAGGACCGGAAGCAATGCTTGTGTAGTCAAGTGAGAGTTGTTGAAAATCTGGTGCTGGAAATAAAATAACGTGGTGCGAGGACATCCATTCTGAGCCACGTGCATGCCAGGAAACAACATCTGGTGTATCTGTATTATTGCTTGGGTGAAAACAGTAGACTTTTAAAGTTGTAAGGCTTATACATGTTGTGCAGCGCCATAAACAGGTTGTGGTAATAAAAAGGAAAAAAGAGTAAATTTGTCATAAATTGGGAATACAACACGAATTGGGATATTCAGAACTATGGGAGAACTGTGACCCCTGAAAGAAATCGGGAGAGGACAATGAAAAACAGGATTCTCCGAGGAAAATCTGGAGGGTTGGCAAGTATGAGCCCCGCTGCTAATTGTTCAAATCCGGGTTGGCCGGTCACTATTTACACATAAAAGAGTGAGAGAGATGCGTCGTCAGGCCACTTTGATTATGCACCAGTCCACATCCTTTTTCCCGAGATCCTTAATACCAGTTCAGCTGTTCGCGGTTTTACATATGAAACAGTAAGACAGAAGACAACAGGAATAGGCAACACATTCTCATCTCATTTCAGACAGCGTGACAAAGTAAGTATTTTATGCTAAAGGTACCCTTCAGCGTCCGTATGAAACGCCCCGGTTTGCTATGTTGCAGCAACACACGGGAGGCTAACCCTACCTGTTAGCACATTGGCCGTGAGGTAGGGTTAGCCGGTCGACATGCATAAAGTCAGTGACTTCACGTACTACCATTTCTGATCGTTGTGGTAAGGATAGGGGCTCCGGGGGGCTGTCAACACCTTTATCACGAACATAGCTAACTAGCACTTCCGGTCTGTACGGGACGCCCCAGAGCGTTTCATAGAGACACTAAATGGTTCCTTTAGCGTCCTTTAGCGTCATAACTACGTTTTGTCACTTTTCTGAATGTGGACTGGTATGTGGACTGCCATTTTGAAGCCTCGAGTTTGGCCAACAGGGCGGCGCCATGTTGAGTTTTTGCAAGTTTTTGGATGAGACGGTTGAGCTAACAGCCGTGTGTGGAGCTTGCTTAGCTAGGTACATCTGTAATTCACGTTAACTGTCATTTTAACAGGGATGATAACTTTGTCTAGCGAACAACAGTCTTAAAAATAAATGAAACAGCCGACTCCTAACAAGCTTTTTCAACAGCGCTGGTTAAATTTACACAGTGCCGTGGGTACGAGTCGGCTCTAGCCTGATTGACAGGTTGCCATGGTAACGACTTGTCAATCATAGATAATCCCGCCCTGAAGCAGACTCTGCTTTATGGTCTATTTTAAAATAAATGGTACCATTATTTACTAAATCAGCATAATTTTGTATTGAAGCAACTGAGACCATAAACTCATCAGGAAAGTGTTTACTGAGGTAATAAAACAGCTGGGTCATTTTGCCATTATTTCTAATGGAGTTGGACTTCTTTTTGCTGGCCGTTTAATCGAATGCAGGTTTAAGGGACTTCTGCATTCGCATCAGATCGCTGAACGGAAGCTTCCCGCTTGTGTGCTAGTAGATTTCTTCATTTAGGGCCACATGCACTCCCTGTTATTAACACGTTAGGCTAGCTGTTTCCCCTTGTTTCCACTCTTTATACTAAGCTAAGCTACTTGCCTGCTGGCTCCAGCTTTATACTTTGCGAATAGACGTGAGAATGGTATCGATCTTCTCGTCTGATGCTATGTCTATGTAAAAAGAGAATGTGTATTTTCCAAAAAGAATCATCAAAGAGCTCTGTGGTGCCACTTTTGTCACTCACTGTACACATTCAGGCTGACTGGACGCTACAGAACATCTTATATTGATATACTTTTATATCATATTAGGATATTACTTTCTTTCTCAATCAATACACTCAAAACGTAATGCTTTTTTTTGCTGACTTCTTTTGCAACTTACGACCATTTGGCTTTTAGACAGCTTTACCACACATTAAGCCAACCTACGGTCACACTGTGTGCCATCGGTCTCCTTTGGGCAAATTGTGAAAACCACATTTAATTGGAGTTTCTAATTACTTACTCCTCCTATCCCCAGTGGCTAGCCAAATCAGAGAGGATGCTAAATGAACTCTGCCTAACCAATTAGCCGAGTGGGCTGCTCAAGCTAATGACATGAACAAGTCTGTGGCTGCTTCATTGCTGCAGGAGGCCCTAAGGTCTGCAGGATCCCTCCCTCACAGATGAGAAGATTTAAGAAGGATTTCAGTTACTGAGCCAACTACAACATTAATTACTTTAAGGAGCCTAGAAGTATGATGTAGCCTCTCTGCCCTCTGGGGCCACAATTGAATTTCTTCAACTCACCTGTATCAGAACATTTAAAGCAAGCTGACTTAAACAAGAGCACTACCTGAAGAGTTTTAAATGGCCAAGACAATCAGAGAAAGATTGTGAAGATCTTACTCATTACTATATAATGACGCAATTCAGACCTATAATAGCTGCAATTCAGACCTCTGCTTAAGCACCAAGTAGATGAGCTTATTTCTTTTTAGTATGCCATTTGTCCTCTTGCTATATTCTTGCAGTGGCCTCAAGTGCAGGATTAAGTGGTCTTCAGAAAGAACCATGTATTGGTGTGAAGATCTTTGTAAATGCTCAGGTGTCATTAAAACTGTATTATTGGCTTTCTGATAAGTCGGTATATAGATTTGGTTTCAATAGTTCTGAAGCCAAAATGGGTCATCATCAGTACATGTATACGAGTGACAGCATAAATGAAATAAACTCCTAGCCAATATTAATGTTCAAACCATTTATAGTGGTAGTACCAAGTACCAAGTCAGAGACATGCTCGTTTTGTGAATTGTTGTGTGTATTGTTTTACAATTTAGAAAATTATTTCTGTAAAGATATGATTTTAGATGCTGAACAATTCAAATACACCATATCTGAAAGTGCTTGCATTGCATTTGGCTGTGCTGGCATGCCACAGGTACAGTATACTGGAAAGGATGTACATGAGGCTGTGAGCTCGTACGACATATGTCAGTCAGCTGATATCTAAAATGTGACATATAGTGTGTGAATAATGAAGCAATTCTGTGGTAATATGGTGAGCTGACGTACACAGTTGCATCCATGTTTAAGAGGGTCACATAAGACACATGCCTTTGGCGTGAGAGACCTAGGTTCAGTTACCACTGTGAGACATCCACCATTGTGTCCCTGAGCAAGACACTAAACCCTGTAAGAAAAAAATGAGAAATAAATATTTCACCTGCCTAATGTTGTTGTAGGAGGCCTCTGATGGTGATAATGAAGGATTTTTGAATTGTGGATGGTTTAGCTAAGTTTTAGGGAAACGCTGTAATATTGTAACGTTGGGCCTAGCTGGGAGCAGAATTTCAGCATTTGCACTCCCACTGTCTGAACAAATATATAGAACAACTAAGGGTTTATTTGCAGTGTGGATTGCATACATAGCACAAAAACAGTAAATATCCTGACCAATAACCAACCAATAGTCATACAATAGTCATATTTCTATGTATCAGAATTTATTAAAAAGAAAAAAAACGTATAAAATATTATATACAAAACAGAATGAAAACCTTGTCTCCACTGGTGGTTCACATGACTTCTGTGCTGGGACCCCATTTGGTGGACCCCCATTACCTAAGGATGGTCTCTTCTGAGCAGTCACGGATCTCTGACAACTGTCACTATTATGGATGTCAAAGGCTGAAGTGTGTCCTTGATGTGTTGACAGGTGTGTTTGTCTGAATTAGATTAGAAAGGAATCAATTGTGATGTCAAAAATACATTAAAAACAGTATAGACAGTGTATTTAAAATGATAAACAGCAGAAATGGATTCTGACCAGGATGAGAGAGGATGCTAGTGGAACAGTCACCTGTTCAGCATCAGCACCACTGCTGACATCTGGACCAGAGTCAAATCAGTATTAGAAATGATGAAATGATCCTTTTTCAGAAAGTGATACCGGTCCTGGGCATAGTTGCTTAAGTTGGTTGGCTCGATGTCTTTATCATCATCATCAGCTGGACATTCAATGGGTGTCTGATTCTCTTTGTCCATTTCATCAACATTTTCAACCACCTCCTCATCACTCAAGTCACTGGTATATGATTCCATCTCAACATCACTCTCTCTATTTTGGGCAGCAACAACGGCATCACAGCACACTGTAGTAAACAACGCTCCTTGCTGGTTCATTCTAAAATGGATTTAAAAGTTGCAAGAGTTAGAGTGGTTCAAGTAAAAATAATGTCAATGCAAAGGAATCCTTTTTGTGTGAAACATTCTACTGAAGTCACACAATACTGTCTGGCTAGCCTAATGTTCACTCTACTTAACATTATAAAAGGAATATGCAAACCCCCAGACCGAACATTCACACCTGTCCGTGAACAATGCACCATGCATGCAACCCCCCACATTTTAGAACAGAGGTCACTAATAGGCGGACCGCGGTCCGGATCCGGACCCAGCCGCCGTCCTCTCCCGACCGCCGACCTACAGCCGATTTATTATTGAGACTTACTACCTCGTGACGGAGTGTTTCTATTTCAACCAGCGTGCTTTTCTAGCATTTACTGTACTGGTTTAGAGGACCAGGAAACTCACAGACCAATCGCATGTGCTCCAATCGTCTCATGTGACGCTGCTCAGCCAATCAAATCTGTGCATACCGATGCTTGCGAGTTGAGTCCGCGAGATTCACCAGAGACGTTTTGGAAACACACCTGAATTGAGGATACGAAAGATAAAAGAGATTTCACATGACTTTTAATCAAGAATGTACAGATTTTTACATGTACATTCCTCCCACGGGCAGTTCAAAACCAGAATATCTCATAGATCTAGATGCTAGCTGGAGCTCACGTTTCTCACTGAACAACAGAAAGTAGGAAAGTGGTAGCTCTGTAAGAGGAAATGAAAGAGAAGAGGAGGCATTACAGCTGTTCATTTGTTATGATGTGTTGAGTGTTTATTATAAAATTGGTTAAGACTACACTTCATCACTTCAAGCTACACTTTTATTAATTTTTTTCTAAAAATTAGGCAATTAATTTAATTTATTTAAATTTAGAATTTATTATTTGAATAGTTATTATTTATTATCCTTCCAGTTTGATGTGAAAACTGACTGAAATATTATTTGATTTGACAGTCCGTTGTTGACTAAAAACATGTGTTGATACAACTATAGGTTATAGTACTGAATGATAACGCAAGTTCGTCGTTTTGATGTTCCGGACCTTTGCTTCAGGAAATTTTCTCTAACTAGACCTCTTTGAAATCTAATTGAATACTCCTGTTTTAGAACATTTGCGCCTTTCCTTGAACAACCAACAATCACAAAAAAAAATATTTCAGGGATTTTACTCGCTTTAATGTTCATATATCCAAACAAGGAGATGTGCTTCCAGGAAAGTTCGCAGTTCATGGCCTTATGGCAAGACCTTTACACACAATTACTATTCAATGGCATTGCAAGGCTAAACAATAGGACCCATTGGCTATGTAAATGTGGTCTTTTAAAAAAACATCCATCCATCCATCCATCTTCATCCGCTTATCAGGGATCGCTGGGGGAGCAGTTCCAGCAGGGGACCCCAAACTTCTCTTTCCCGAGCCACATTAACCAGCTCTGACTGGAGGATCCCGAGGCATTCCGAGGCCAGTGTGGAGATATAATCCTAATCCTAATAATCCTAGTCCTGCGTCTTCCCGAGGCCTCCTCCCAGCTGGACGTGCCTGGAACACCTAACCCCTAGTTACTCCAGCGGCATGCGACCTCTGATATATAAAGCAATTGCAAGCTGCTTTGGATAAAAGTGTCAGCTCAATGACTAATCATTATCAATAATAAGTTAATACTAAGTAGTAGCCATATTTTGGCAAAATGATAAGTGAATGGAACAAATACAGATGAACTGTGGACGATGCTTCATAAGTTTGAGAGGTCTCTATGGATGTTTTGATAGAAGTTTTAATTTTGAAACTGGTTCAGCAATATAACCCAATGTAACCAACCACAGCTGCTGCCCTTTGCCCTAGGCAACATCTGAAATTGTGGAGTTTGAAGATGTAGTTAGCTACTATATAAATAGTCTCATTTACCTCATGACACACTGTGCATCAAAAAATTGGAGACTGCATAAATAGAATCCTGCTGCTGGTTGCTACAAGTATTTTACTGAAAATAAACCTTACACATTCTACAAACAGTTGTGATTAACAGTATGGGTAAGAATCCTAGGTGGTCTGAGTTGATGGAGATGCTGGTGAATATAATCTATTGACACACAGAGCCAAACATTAAACTGCAATTTGCATATATCATTTAGTTTTTACTATTTCTATCTGTGTCCCTCTTTTGAAGTTTGGTATTTTTCAACCTGGATTAACCTATTTTCATGGTTTTGTGTCTGTGTGACTAATGGGGACAGCAGTTCTGAAACTGGTCCAGTATTGAGCAAGCGCGCTGCAGTTGGCAGCAGCGAAACAGGGCTGCAACGTAAATCAAATGCGTCCACTAAAGTGCTTGTTTTTGCCACTGACAGACTCACATTGTTATTACAAATGTCTGAAAACATTATGGAAAGGATCCCTACAGAGGTAGATCTTTTAGATCTGCAAGCCACCAGACTCTCTTGATAATATAGCGAAAATACAGAAGTTGCCCTTTAAGGCAGAGGTTTTCAAAGTGTGAGAGGGGCATTTGCAAAGCTTTGTCTGAGGGGAGGCCGAGCGTCTCGGACTTTAAAAAACCCTGCTTAAGGACCCGTGTCAACCAAAGCCTTTTTTACCAGCTGAAAACGCCACCTGCTGTTCTGAAAACGCCTAGCTGGGAGCACTAGGGTGCGTTTTGGAGGCGCAGTGTTTTTTTTCGAGACGCTGTGGTTGCTTTGATACATAATTTCCATGGAGGCAATGTGTTGCAAGTAGGGTAGCCTACTTAATTTTAGTGAACGTAAAATGTCACCACAAAGTATGTAGGCCTACTTGCTCTGGCCCTTGCTCTGCATGAAGAGAAGGCTAAAACATGAGAGCACAGACTGTGTTCATGAGATTTTGCGGGAGAGGAAACACCTCGGCGAGTAGGCACATCGCTTCGTTCAAGTGCTCGGTGCGGTGTTTGTCCCGCCCCTCCTGCACTGTGATTGGACGGCTGGGTAAAAAGTGACAGTGACGAGTGCAGTGTTTTTCCCAAAGTTGAAAATTTTTCGACTCTCGGCGACCGGGAAAAAAGCCCTTCGTGGAAAAGGCGCTCAGTGCCTCGTCACGCTCCTGCCGTTTTTACCAGCTAGTAAAAATGCGCCGCTCACATTGGAATGAATTAAAAAACTTCGCAACACTTTGTGGTGGTCCTATTGGATTTCACAATGCTCAGACAGGTGTTCTGTTAAGAGTGCTGTCGTAGTGCACAGGTGTTCCATCTCCTGAGTTGAAATCTAAAACTGAACAAACATGACCTTCATGTACTCACATTTTGAGTCACATCCCTTGCATATGTAAACGTACTTGGACAATAAATGTGAATCTAATTCTGAAACGCTGAATACATAGTTCCACAGGGCTTTCCTCCTATGAGTTATGTGAGCCTCAGGGGATCCTGGATGTTGTTGAATGAATTATTATGTTCATCATGTCCCTGACCTTTGAGCAAACCTCCATACACTGAATGTGTTGTCACTGAATAATTTGCTCCAGGCCTGCAAACCTTAACAGCTTGGGTGAGGTGTGGACTTTTTTTCCCTTACACTAGTTAGATACTGGACCTCAGATTCGAGTTTAGCAATTCGCCACAACAAGACAACAAATCACCACAACACGACAGCAGTTCACCACAACACTACAGCAAATCGCCACAATACTACAGCTATTCGCCACAACACGACAGCAATTCGCCTCAACACGACAGCACAATGTGACAACAAATCGCCACAACACGACAGCAATTCGCCTCAACACGACAGCACAATGCGACAACAAATCGCCACAACACGACAGCAAATCGCCACAACACCACAACAAATCTCCACATGACAGCAAATCGCCACAACACGACATCACAATGCGACAACAAATTGCCATAACACGACAGCAAATCGCCACAGCAGACAGCACTACACGATAAAAATTTCCACAACACTACAGCAATTTGCCACAACAAATAACACGACAGCACAACACGACAACAAATCGCCACAACATGACAGCAATTCGCCACAACACGACAGGACAAATTGCCACAACAGGACAGCAAATCTCCACAACACGACAACAAATCTCCACAACACGACAGCAAATCTCCACAACACGACAGCACAACACGACAACACATCGCCACAACACGACAACAAATCGCCACAACACGACAGCACAACACGACAACACATCGCCACAACACGACAACAAATCGCCACAACACGACAGCACAACACGACAACACATCGCCACAACACGACAGCAAATCGCCACAACACGACAGCACAACACGACAACAAATCTCCACAACACGACAGCAATTCGCCACAACACGACAGCACTACACGACAACAAATCGCCACAACACTACAGCAAATTGATAAACACACGGCTTTACAAAACGAAAGATAGAGATGTGCAAAAAATCAGGACGAGGATCAGTTTCCAATACGTATCTGCCCTTTCCGTTTCAGTCTTACCAATGCTGTGTTGTTGTGGCGATTTGCTGTCATGTTGCGGCAAATTGCTGTTTTGGTTTGCATTTCAGGGCCACCGTAATTTTGACACACAAAACAATGAACGATGGTGCCTATAAAACAGAGCAACAGGTAAGAGAGCTCCTCCCTATGTCCGGTCCAAATATCCATTCCAATTCCAAAATGACCTATATCATAGTCATGCTGTATACAAGGGATGTTCAATATTGGCATGCAAACTCTAAGAGAGCAAAATACACCTACCCAGCATTCTCTTTAAGCCTTGAGGGGACCAGTGCCTGTCTCTCTTGCCACGTCCATAACTGTGAGAAATGAGTTACGGTCAGCAGTGCCAAAAACAAATTAACCAGGTCAACCCGGAAAATGAAGATACAAACTTGACAACGACAGATTCCTTCTCCTCCTGCCTGTAATGTAGCCTAGATAACGTCTTTAGTTCTTTCCTTTGACATTGGCTATTGCACTAATTTCTCATAACTGCCTGCTGTCACTCAAAACATGTGTGCCCTACAAACCTTATTAGAGAACATGCTGCAGTGAAGGTGATCCTATGAAAGAATTTCTATATCATTAAAATATGTAGCCACTGGGCTGACATCTATAGATTCTAGTTTCAGTGTTAGTCCAATGTATTGGGAAAATACTATAACGAAATGTTTTGAAACTGTAGTCACACACACTTGTCCACACTCCAAAATAACCTCTTCTCTTCTTCTTCATCACATTATCTCATACCCACAGTGTGCCCCAGAAGGTTCTTTTCTAAGTGACAAAACCTTTGTAAGTCAAAATGTCTTTTGTGATCACAGACAGTAGGATTGATTTTTGTTCATTCCTGTCCTCTACTGACCTTTCGGGATTTGGTTTCATGGCTGTGTCGAGCACTGACAAGATTACCCTTGCAGATAAGCAAATTAAAAATACAAAAACTCAAAAGCAACATTTACTCGAGCTGGTTGAGTCATCATTTGTACAATAACCACAGCTTCAGCCACACACTTGTATCTTCCCAAACCACTTCAATCTTCCATGACATTTATATATACAGTGTATATATATATATATATATATGTTAAGATGTATATAATTCAGTGGTGGGCCGTTATTGGCGTTAACATGCTGCGTTAACGTGAGACTCTTATCGGGCGATGAAAAAAAAATCGCCGTTAATCTATTCTCAAAGTTGGGTTGGGAGCTGGGTCTATAGGGGAGAGCCGGGACGATTGAAACGCGGGACGAATGAAACACAGCGATTTTCTTGGAGCCCGTACAAGTTTGATATGCCAAACTACCTCAGCACATACAGTCCACAGTACTTAACAGAACAGGGAAAAATCAGGTGGATACGTCACACTTTCACAGAAAGTTTCATGAAAGAAGCTGTTTTCAATCACAGAAAGTAAATTCACTCAAGCAATCTTTTTTTTTGAATGACGGGTTGTGTTTATTGTTCCATGTGCCATGGTCGTGATCACATAAAAGATTAGTTAGTACTTTAACACATCCTGAAGTTTTAAATGTCAAAGTTTTACAGTTTAGAAGCTAGTGAAGTTTAAACGTCAAGAGTCACTGTCGGGACGATTGAAACAGGTGTTTCATTTGTCCCGACACGCAGCCATTCTACCTTTATTTAGATAAGGCGGGAGGGTGGCAGAGTCCACTAGGCTGCAGGCTGGACCACCAGGATGCTCACAGCCAAATAACAGGATCCTCACAGTAGACCAGGAAAACAGGCTGCAGATGTAGGCCTACTACGCAAGCTATGATGACTTTCACCTTGATATTTTAGCGCAGATGTATAGCTAGCCAAATTGCACTGTAGGGGGCGAGAACGAGTCTTCGAACCTGTGTGTATGCCTGCTGTGAAATTACCACATCAAACGTGACGTGCTAACATGGATGCAACTATGAAGCTGCCGGGTTTGCGTCAAGGAAAATTTATTTTTAAGAAGCTTCCCAATGGTTTTCTCAAGCAGTTTGTGATGCATTTTGGAAACAGGAGATGAGCCCTCTGGTCTAATGCGCCACCTGGCTTGATAAACCCGTTCTCAAAGACTTACTTTTAGTCATTATTTGGGTAGCACACATATTCTGAATGCCTTCGGCAGAATTCAAATGAGCCATTTTAATCTAGATACATCTAGATTAATTCCAAGATTGCAGCGAGATTAATCTAGATTAAAAAAACGTATCTCTGCCCACCACTAATATAATTACATGTGTGTAGTGCAGCATACTACTATGGCACCAGCCACTGTATATGGAACTATACATTTTTTCCAACATGCTCACTGTCACAACCTGGAAGAAATTTCCCAGAATTTAATTTATTACTGATAAAATGATTGGTCTCCCCATCCCCAATTTGTATGACCTTATCTCCTTAGCCCTGACACTGGAAGCACACATGATTATACTGTCAGCACAAATCATTTTAGTGTCACTCTTACAGAAAAAGGGCTCAAAAATGGTAATATTACGTACATACCAATAAACATGATTAGCATATATAAAAACATTATTTACATTTTCTGGTATGGTTTTATTGTGTTATTTTTTGTCATGTATTTGGAGCATAGATTGACTGCACTGCAGAATTTCAACTTAAGGACAGTAATGTAACAATCCCACAAAAACTGTATTGACGATCCCAGCCCTGTGCATGAAGGGTATAATAAAAATACCATAACATCACCAACTGAATGAGGATAGTAAAAAAAAAACTTAATTAATGAGCTTAGAAAAACCTCCAGGAAAGGCCGCAGAGTTCTCATTCCTTACAGTTTGTTGATGAAAGCAGCAATAACTAACCATTATGAAGTCAGCAAGGAATCCAGTATTTTTATCCCCTCAAGTTTTTTAGATTTTTCAAGCAAATGACAACCATTCAAAGACTCCAAGAGATGAAAAACTCTCAACAGTAGTAATAATGTGCAATTTGATGAGCTGGATTTTTTTTTCAATTTACAGTAATTGACCCTCCTCAAACCTTTTTCTGAACACTGATTGTCCGATCATACAGTAACTAGGCAACCATCAATGGGTATTTTGAATCTTCTCTGCATGCCTAACAGTGTGTAAGGGTCTAGCAATACTTTGTATCCAAATAGTTTTGGAGTGTGGTGTAATTTCATTTAAATTAAAAGTGGAGGAGCAAAAAAGTAAGAAATGGATAAACAGTGTCTGCTCTCAGGTAAGCTGCTGATAGAATCCTTGTTCTTACTAGTTGACTACCTGCAAGGCTTAATGTACTTCCAAGACCACGCAGCAACAGCTACATCACATTGTGGGCTTGCAGTCTTTGTTAGAATCTATTCAGGACTGAAACATCTTAGTAATGGCCAAAAATAAATAAATGGTTTTTTTTACTACTTTTACAAGTTCGATTAGCACCAGATCTGACCTGGTATATACTGCCTCCAGGAAATAGCTGTCGCACAATGTTTGCACACCAGTTGGACACTGACAAAAGCTTACGCCTTTTCCTGCCCACTTCGCTTTTACATGTTACAACTTCCAGCAATATAAATGGAAGGGGGGCTAAGGAGGCATATAAGCTTAAATAGTGTTAGAATCTCACTCAGTACCAAGAGCGCTGTAGATGACAAAGTTTAGCTTTCTTTAAGGGAGGGGACTGGCTGATACATGTTTTCCCCTTGGGGCTTATCATATTATGTAAGTGTGGGCTGTTTTCTTGTGGCCTCAAAGATGTCAAATGGTAACAAAACACTCAAGCTTAACAGCACTAATGCTTAGCGAACTTTAGGTTTGCCACTCAAGTTCACCCGACATAAGTTTGTTTTTTCAAACTTATGTCGGGTGAACTTGAATTGGCTCATTGTGATCCTCGAACATCTATTCTCCTGCAAAACTGAAACTTATTGTTTAAAATACTTACAACAAAGCATAAATCTCACCTGTGCATAGTTTATTTATTTATTTTTTGTGCCAAACTAGACAAACAGGCTTCTATGGGAAGAACAGTCTATTCTTATGCAAAACATTTTATAGTACTGCACTATAATACTACAGCTGACTAGCCATCCCACAATTTCTGTCTTCTACATGTTTCATCAACTGGTGAGGGTGCTCACTTTTAGCCTAGGACATGGCATCATTGTATCACTATGGCACTGACTTAGCACTGTACTGTACTGTATGAAGCGATGCATAAGATCCTTTTGCAGGGGTTTTGTAACAGCAAGTTAATGAAACTTTGTTCTGTTTTGTCTAAAACTATTTCTTTATGTGTTCCTATATTTCATTGTGGTCACTATAAGAAACAAGGTAGTACATCGATGTCTATGAAGATTCTCAGTCATCCAGGTCATAGTTATCCAACGAGGGTTAAAATGAAGGGCAACTGGACTTGGTTGAAGATACTGGAAGACGTTTCGTCCCTTATCCAAAGGACTTCTTCAGTTCTGACTGACTGGCAGGGAAACTCAGCTATTTAACCTCAGTGGTTATCCCGGGTCATCGATACCGCTGGTTTGTTAGTGTTCCTTGGTGTTGTGACGACAGTCGTTACAGTCGTTGAGACTACCTGTGGCCAAGACTGAACGACCATCGTTGGTATCTTCACCTGAGGCCAATAGGTTACGTTTGTTGAGTTTCCTGGGAAATGATGAAAGGACAGCATTGTAAGTGGGGGATAAGTGGTGGCGTAGACCCCCTTCTCTGTTCAATGATGGCTTCTCAACCCTGGTGTAGATGGCTTCCTTGACACCTCTTTCAAACCATCCATCTTCTCTGTCTAAAATGTGCACCTGGTGGTCCTCAAACGAGTGTCCTCTGTCCTTCAGATGTAAGTAGACTGCAGAGTCTTGACCTGAGGAGTTGGCCCTTCTGTGTTGAGCCATGCGTTTGTGTAGTGGTTGTTTAGTCTCCCCAATATACAGATCTGTGCATTCCTCACTGCATTGGACCGCATACACTAGATTGCTTTTCTTGTGTTTGGGTGTGCGGTCTTTGGGGTGGACCAGCATCTGTCTTAGTGTGTTCTTGGGTTTAAAACACACAGGGATGTTATGTTTGTTAAAAATCCTCCTGAGTTTCTCTGATACTCCAGACACGTATGGAATCACAATGTTGTTGCGTTTGACCTTCTTTTCCTCCTCCCCTGTAGTTTTGTTCTTCTTGGATCTTGTGGCTGTTTTCACAAAGGTCCATTTAGGGTATCCACAGGCTGTAAGTGCCCCCTTCAGGTGGTTCTGTTCCTTCTCTCTGGCTTGGGTGCTTGTTGGTATGTTTTCTGCTCTGTGGTGCAGTGTTCTCATGACCCCTAGCTTGTGCTCCAGTGGGTGGTGTGAATCGAACAGTAGGTATGGGTCTGTGTGTGTGGGTTTTCTGTAAACACCAATCTGCAGGCTCCTGTCCTCTTCAATGTGAACAGCGCAGTCCAGGAAGGCCAAACTGTTGTTGTGAACATCTTCTCGTGTGAACCTGATGTTACTGTCCACAGAGTTGATGTGTTCTGTGAAGGCTTGCACTTCCTGGCTTTTGATTTTGACCCAGGTGTCGTCCACATATCTGTACCAGTGGCTCGGTGCTATTCCTCTGAAGGAGTTGAGGGCTTTACTCTCCACTTCTTCCATGTAGATGTTGGCCACAATCGGGGATACTGGTGAGCCCATGGCACAGCCATGCTTCTGTCTGTAGAATCCACCGTTGTACTGGAAATAGGTGGTGTTTAGACAGAGGTCGATAATTTGCAGATTTGGTCAGGGCTGAGGCTAGTTCTGTTGTCCAGGGTGTTGTCTTGTGTTAGCCGTTTCCTAACGGTTTCTACTGCCTCTATGGTGGGGATGCAGGTGAACAAAGAAGTCACGTCATAGGATACCATGGTTTCATCTGGATCCAGTTTTAGTCCTCGAACTTTGTTTACAAAGTCAATAGAGTTTTGAATGTGGTGAGGCGTGTTTCCCACCAATGGAGCTAAGATGGTGGAAATGTGTTTGGCAATGTTGTAGGTGACCGAGTTAATGCTGCTGATAATCGGCCTGAGTGGGGCTCCTTCTTTGTGAATCTTGGGTAGTCCATAAATGCATGGAATGGATTCTCCAGGATACAAACGGTAATATTGTTCACGGGTGATGGTGTTGTCCTTCTGTAACTGTTGTAGACATTCTATGGCCTTTTTCTTGTATCCGCTGGTTGGGTCTCGTCTCAGTGTCTCATACGTGTTTGTGTCCATTAGTAGTGTGTTGACTTTGTTCTGGTAATCCGCTGTGTTAAGTACTACACTGCTGGTCCACCCCAAAGACCGCACACCCAAACACAAGAAAAGCAATCTAGTGTATGCGGTCCAATGCAGTGAGGAATGCACAGATCTGTATATTGGGGAGACTAAACAACCACTACACAAACGCATGGCTCAACACAGAAGGGCCAACTCCTCAGGTCAAGACTCTGCAGTCTACTTACATCTGAAGGACAGAGGACACTCGTTTGAGGACCACCAGGTGCACATTTTAGACAGAGAAGATGGATGGTTTGAAAGAGGTGTCAAGGAAGCCATCTACACCAGGGTTGAGAAGCCGTCATTGAACAGGGGAGGGGTCTACGCCACCACTTATCCCCCACTTACAATGCTGTCCTTTCATCACTTCCCAGGAAACTCAACAAACGTAACCTATTGGCCTCAGGTGAAGATACCAACGATGGTCGTTCAGTCTTGGCCACAGGTAGTCTCAATGACTGTAACGACTGTCGTCACAACACCAAGGAACACTAACGAACCAGCGGTATCGATGACCCGGGATAACGACCCCACTGAGGTTAAATAGCTGAGTTTCCCTGCCAGTCAGTCAGAACTGAAGAAGTCCTTTGGATAAGGGACGAAACATCTTCCAGTATCTTCAACCAAGTCCAGTTGCCCTTCATTTTAACCCTCGTTGGATAAGGTAGTACATCATGTGACTAGTGTTCAGGAAGTAAGTGAGCATGGCACAGGCAGGAGTCGTTTAAGATAAGTTACATCTTAGCTAATCCAGCGACATCTGCATACATCTTACGCCTTTGGCAGCATCGTGGGTATGGATTGATTGTTTATTGTTATTTACAACCTCATGGTTTAATATTTTGGGAGAATTTTACGTTTGTGAAGTTTGATATCAGAATCTGCCATTACTAATGGTTGCACGGTTCTTAAGTAATATTAGAAGTTCATAGAAGGACAATTACAAGTGAATGAACAGATAATTGATCACATGTTAAAAAGACGAGAAGATTTAATTCATATTAGAGTTTGAATGTGCATATATTTATTTCCTGTATCTCTGTACATGTTAAAGGCAAGCATAGTATTTATTATGCTTTTGTACATTTCAGTTTCACCTTTCCTTGCAACTTCATTAAACCTGTGGACAAGAGACCAACTGTCTTCAGAGTCTTGATGTTAGGAAGGAGTTTGGCTGGCTGTCAAACTATATACAATATATATACTGAGGACAGTACAGTGAAACCACGGCTTTCTAGCAGGCAAGATAACGCAGTGTAAGCTGACAGACAGGAGTAACTTCGTCACACGCAGACAGTGGATGACCATCCGAGAAGTGTCTAAACAGAGATGCACCACCAGACTGTACCATGGCGGAGAAAGTAGCCTCATTAAAGATGCGCTCCCGCGCTTCATGTTCCTCAGAACAATCAAGTACTTCATCAACTGGGTCTGCAGCGGCCAAGGCGAGAGCAAGAGCAGAAGCAGCAAAAGCACGTCTTTCTTACGCCGATGAAAGATGCTAGAAAAAGCTAAGTTGAAAGCATCTATGCAAATGCTTAAGCAAAAGAAAGAAGTAGCAGCAGCTGTTGCTGAAGCAGAAGTACTTGAAGCTGCCGCTGATGTGAATAGTGAGAAACACCGTTGTATGTTAAACCTAGATTCTGTTCCCTTGGAAGCCACACAATGCACCGAACAATATGTCATTGACCAAAACAAAGTACAAGATACAGAACTCGAGCTATGTGACAACAAAAACAGAGGCAAATCCCAGCTATAGTATTACACCTTTACATCTCAAACCTGAAGCCAAACCTTTCTTTCCATACAAAACCAATGCTGCTTCCCAATCACCACATCTAACCTCACAACATCCTTACATCTATGAAGACGGATATGTCCATGAGTCACACAAAGTTGGATTCAACAGTGACTATGCCAGTCCTGTGCAGTATTTCGGACCTCAGAATAACAATATTCGTCCTGCTCCCTCACCCTACCCCATATCTCCAAACAACAATGACAGCTCAAACATGAACGACTTTGTAAGATACCTTGCTCGTCGTGAGCTCGTGGCAACAGGCTTACTTCAATTTAATGACAAACTTCTGAACTACAGAGCCTGGAAATGATCCTTTCAGAATGCAACCAGTGGTTTAAACCTGACGCCAAGCGAGGAGATGGACCTTCTGCTTAAGTGGCTTGACAAAGAGTCAGCAGAACATGTTGAACAGATAAGAGCAATTCACATCAACCATCCTGAGTCAGGGTTGGCAATGACATGGGACAGACTCGAGCATACTTATGGCTCAACAGAAGTGATAGAAGATGCTCTGTTCAAACGAATCGACACCTTTCCAAAAATAACAAACCGAGATTATCCTAAACTAACAAAGTTAAGAGATTTACTAATGGAACTTAAGTCAGCTAAAGACGAAGGAGACCTGCCTGGCCTCTCTTTCCTTGACACAGCGAGAGGCGTCAACCCAATTGTGCAGAAACTTCCGTTTCCTCTGCAAGAGAAATGGGCATCAGTTGGTTGTCCATGTCCTCTATCCTCCCTTTGCTTACTTTGTAGACTTTGTTAGCCAGGAGGCCCGCGTTAGGAATGATCCAAGCTTCAACTTCATAACTGCAGACATGGCTACAAGGGCAGAGAAGATATCTTGGAAGCCAAATAAACAACATGAAGTCTATGTCCACAAAACAGAGGTATTTAATAGAGTAACTTCTAATAGCGAGCTCCAAACGAAGTCAAATGACTGTGATAAGCTGTGTCCTATTCACAGAAAACCGCACCCTTTACATAAATGCCGTGCATTCCAAGAAAAGCCCACTGAAGTTCGTAAGACCTTTTTGAAAGAGAACAATGTGTGCTTTAAATGCTGTTCTTCATCAGCACATATTGCAAAAAACTGTGAAGCTAAAGTCCAATGCTCAGAATGCAGCGGGGAGAAGGAGGAAACCTCACCTCAACCTTGTGTTACCACCAAATGCACAGAAGTCTGCGGCGGAGATCTGCCAGGTCGATCCTGCTCCAAAATATGTCTTGTAAAGGTCTATCCAGCTGAACAGAGAGACAAAGCAGTTAAACTGTATGCAATCCTGGACGAACAGAGCAACAGGTCGCCAGTTTGCTCACAGTTTTTTGAAGTGTTCAGTGACAAAAGTCCAAGTGCTCCTTACACATTGATAACATGTGCTGGAGTAAAGGAATCAGCAGGAAGAAGGGCCAGTGGCTATGTAGTGGAATCCCTTGATGGAACTGTCTGCATTCCGTTACCAAGCCTCATAGGATGTAATAACATTCCCAACAACCGAGAAGAGATTCCAACCCCCGACGTGGCGGCGCTCCATCATGCTCACCTAAGGTCATTGGCACACCTTATCCCAGACATCGACCCACAGGCCCCAATTATGCTTCTCTTAGGTCGAGACATTATCAGAGTTCATAAAGTCCGTAAGCAGGTGAACGGCTCTCACAACCTACCCTACGCACAGAAGTTGGACTTGGGTTGGGTCATTGTAGGTAACGTATGTCTGGGTAATGTTCACAAGCCGCTGACGATTAGCACCTTCCGCACAATTACCGCGGAGCTAAAACGGCCTACTCTCTTTGATCCATGCCCTAACGTGTTTCATGTTAAGGAAAAATACAGTGACATCCAGATAACCAATTACCCTCCATCCCGTTCTATGAATGAATCCAGCTCTGATCCTGACCACCTGGTTTGCACTGTGTTTAAGCAGACTGAAGACGACAATCAGGTGGCTCTTTCAATCCAGGATTCCTCTTTCATAAAAATAATGAAGGAAGGACTACGAAAAGATTCAAACAGTTGGGTAGCACCATTACCCTTTAAGAGTCCACATACAAGGCTCCCAAACAAGAGGCCCCAAGCACTGAAGCGTCTCATGTCTCTCACACGCAACTTTGAGAGTAAGCCTGAAATGATGGATCACTTCCTCAGCTTCATGGACAAGATGTTTAAAAATGGCCAAGCTGAGTTAGCCCCTCCTCTCAGTGAAGAGGAAGAACGATGGTACTTGCCAACATTCGGAGTCTACCATCCAAAGAAACCCAAGCAAATCAGAGTAGTGTTTGATTCTAGTGCCCAATACAATGGTGTGTCACTCAATGATGTGCTATTAACTGACCTGACTTAAACAACACGCTTGGAGTACTGATCCGCTTCAGAAAAGAAGCAATTGCCTTTACAGCAGACATAGAACAGATGTTCTATTGTTTTTTGGTAAGAAAAGAAGACAGGAACTTCCTACGTTTTCTTTGGTTCCAAGACAACGACTTCTCTAAGAACATTGTCGATTATTATACTATTATACAAACTATACAATATATATAGTGAGGACAGTACAGCAGGGTTTGAACAACAATTTTGACACACATGACCAACCTTGTCAATCACAAGGTAGCCATGTCCAAAAGCATACCCTGCTTTATCATCTATTTTGCTCTAAATGGGACCATAATTTATAAAATAAACATCATGCATTCAAGAAGACTTACAACTCGCGATTAAGACCATAAACTCAGTAGGAAAGTGTTTGTTGGGGAAATACATCAAGCGAGATGTACAATAATTTTGTCATAAGGCGGTATCGAACCAATGTGAGGATGATACATGGTTTATTTTTTTTTTACTGGTGTGGTTTGTGTTCACAAAGTCAAAACTTAAATGTCCAGAAATTGTCAAAAACAGCCATGTGGGTGAAATGGCATTCGATTATTGGAAAGGGTGGATATTTCATGTCATTGTTGGGGGGACAGAACAAACAAAATAACGTCCCTGAGGGTCTGAAAAAGGTAGGCAGCTCTTACCTGTTTGTGTACCAAATACATTGATAGATGGTGATGGACAATAGTGATTATATTTAATTGTTTCAATCACAATTATTGCTAGGGACAATTCAGTGGTTTCTGGATATGAGTAGGGACCTACTAAATTCTACGCCCTTGATGATTGGTCAGTCAGTGGGCAAAAAAACAAACCCATCCATCCATTCATCCATCCATCGTCAACCACTTATCGTGCGTAAAGGGTCGTGGGGAGCTGGAGCCAAATACTTTTAAAATTTAACTTTTATTTGTCCCCCGTAGGGCAGTTGGTTTTTCAGCAAGACATAGATACATACAAGACTATAAAATTTATAAAATACTGAATGTTGCAGACTCATGGTGAACAACAGTGGAATAAAGACATAAAGTGCTAAAGTACTTGCAGGAATAAAGTGCTAAATTTTGGGACATCCGTTACACAATCAACATGACAACAATAAATAAATACAACATCAAGGTCGGCAGCATCGTGACACATTGTCACAACCATTGTCATTCTCGTCGTCGTCACCATCAAGAACAACACCGTCACTTTTGTATTATTTACTTACTTACTAAAGTACTTTGATGTATTGTTGATGCAGTTTTAAACTTTCACATCTGTTGGCATTGGCATCACTTTTCAGACCCAGAGGTTCCCATTTGAATATTATCAGCAGACGGTCAGCAGACGGGTTACATAATGTCTTAAGACATAATGCCAATGCCAGATGTTCACAACACAGCATCCCAATATTTTATTTAAAAAAAACAAAACCTTTTACAGTGTATCAGCATTTACCCTCAGTTTAATTACATCTGAATGAATTTTACACTTGAGTGGATTTTGACTGCGGGAACTGTTACTGTACATGCACTAGGCTAATGAATCTTCCATTACAACAACACATTTCCAGTTACATGACACATCATGTCTCACCAGTCATCGAAGACAGGTGCTCGCTCTGTGTGTGTCTCTCTCTCTCTCTCTCTCTCTCTCTCTCAATTCAATTCAATTCAGTTCAATTCAAATTTGCTTATTGGCATGAAAGTCAAACAACAATATTGCCAAAGCTTGAAAGATAATACATAAGAACAATTAATTTCATACAGTTCTTTAAATAAATAAAATAAAATAAAATGAAACAGTAAAAGTGTGTGTGTGTTTAAATAAAATAAATAAAAATTAAATTAAGTGTGTGAAAATAATGCTGTAAAGTAAAAATGCTTTCAAAAATGGACATGTTAATGGACTCATCAATTAACAAAATGCAAAATGAGTGAACTGAAGAAAAAGCTCAATCAAATCAATATTTGGTGTGACCACCCTTTTCCTTCAAAGCAGCATCAATTCTTTTAGGTAGGTATGTAGCCATAACTTCAAGTGTAATATTAAACATTTCTACCAAAGCAGGTGCTAATCACCAATTTAAAATCTAGTTAAAACACATTCATTCATTAACTGAAACAGAAACAGCTGTGTGGGAGGAAGACAACTGGATGAGGAACAGCCAAACTCAGCGAACACTGACTGTCAAAAGTCGTACACTATAGAAAGACTGAGCAAAGCAACAAAACAACATACAGATAGCAGGGAGACCCAGTGAGGAGGGTGGGTAAGGCATGTTTATCCGTCCCTCACCATTTACTCCACAGAGCACTGCTGGGGATGGATTCAGGAAAGTGGGAAGATTTTCACAGGAAAGTGAAAAGATTTGGGTGCAGTACATCACAAGAGACACATCATATGTCAACTGCCCACAGGAAAGTGGCAAATAAAAAATAATATATATAGAATTCCCTTCGCTGTATGGACCTGTGCAGCTCTGAGGGTAGTTACTAATACTGCCAGGAACAGTGGCTTTACTCCCACTGGTGCCATCCATACTAAAAATGTAAAGGATCATCTTTCAGTGTGGTGCTTTAGGTGTAAGTATCCACCAAGTGGTATAGCTTGACTGTAACTACTGCGCAGCAGCTGCCTTTCTCCTCTACCGCAGGCTATTACCCTCAGGCTAACTCTGTTAGTTCCCATGAGTGGGAAAGGGGAAAAAGCTACTTCCTAATTCATTCCTTCAAGCATCCATCCGACTGAAAGCACACTGGGATATTTATGATGGTTATTTCATGGACTGAATGGCTTTGTGTCAAGGATGGATGCTCTCTTTTCTGTTTTTATTCATGTACAGAGCATAGTTACTCGTGAAAAATAATATATATTTCGTATGCTGAAGTTCTTTACTTTTTCTGCTTGAAGGAACAACATAGTTTAAATTCTATGGCATGTTATTTTTTAGTAGTCATGCTTCCAATATACAGAGCTGTTAGTATTGGGACAAAATGTTTCGATTGTTTCCTGAGACTAGTTATTTCCTTCTTCAAATTGCTTGTGTAAATTATTCCTGCATCATCATCAATGCCCTCAGAGTATTCTCAAATTAGACAATCATAATTTAATTTACTTTACTTGCCATCTTTTATTTTTATTTATTTGTAGTCATGTTTCAGGCCACCTGGTCAATGGAAGTCCAATATTCACTCTCCGTTAGTTCTGTTTTTGGTCTCTACCAATACCTGATGGAAAAACAGAAAAGTAGCGGTCCAGACAGCTAAACAATGAGCTGATAATCTATAAAGCTCTGTAAAGCCGAGGGGAGCTGCAGATTCAGGTGAAATAGCCTCTGTAGGTGCATCACTACCAGCAACCCCTTTCACATTGTCACACAACAAACCCTGTCTGCTACAGATTATGTTTATACATTACGTTATGTTTTGGCACTTCTGCACTTGGTTAAGGTTGTGGTCTTGCTTGTGGTCTTGCCCATAGTTTGAATAAGTGACTTGAACCACGAAACCCAACGTGCTTAATTTATTAACATTTAACCAAAACCACAAACTTTCCCTAACCTGAAAGATTGAGTTGTAGTCAAGACTGTCCAAACCGAGACCAAGTCAAGACCAAGACTTTTAGTGGCTGAAACCAAGTCGAGACCAAGACCGAGGGAGGGTGAGACTGAATCAAAACCAAGACCAGTTACCCACATTAAATGACACACAATGAAATGTGGAACGACGAACGTCGAGTCCGAGACGAGACCAAGACCATCAAAAAGTGGTCTTAAGACTGGTCTTGAGACCAAGAAACACACATAGATACATACACTAATTGTATGCTGGCATGTACAGAATAGTTTATTTCAATTCCAGTAATAATAATACTGTAATAACGGTAATAATTGCTGTTGTTGGTGGACAAATACCAATTTTTCCAAATGTGCTGTGTTACTGTCATCCGGCAAGTCTTTTGGATGAGCAACTCGACGATGAAAGGTATTGTGGCCAGAGAGGGCCTGTAGAAAAAGAATGACTGAGGAGGTCGAAGGCAAATGACAATAAACGTGATGATTATGATGAGTAATGATGCTTGAGGTGATGACGACGATGGTGATGAAAATGATGACAATGTCTGGAACAGAAGGTCTGCACATGGAAGCCGAATCTCTTCTCAAGAACTTGGAGTTAATCATAGTTTCAGAATACCACAGCTACACAATCAGTGAAACTCACACATGAGAGTCACGACTGTAATCAGTATGTGCTGAAACAAAAGCTGATTTGACAAAGGCTTGGCTTGCACACATACACAAGAAGCTGCTTCCAAGAGCCCAGTATTATGTTGTGAAAATGCATCTTTGCAATCACCATAACATGCTGACACACTAATATACCATACGCCTCTACATGCACTCTAACCTTTCAACTTTTGGCATGGGTAATGTACACCAGCAAATTTTTCCCATGACATTGTCAGCCCCTAGATTTACAAAAGAAATGGATGATTTATTAATACATTAGAGTAATTATGAGGTAAAAATCAATCATCAGATATCTGATACAGGGTTGAGTGTTATTCCAGAATGCTCTCTCAGGATTCGGTGTACATTTCACCAAGTCAGAAATGTAATTAGCCTTTAGCCTGGGGCTAGGCTGCGTTTAGGCCGACCTCCTCCTCACAACGCCTGCATGGGCGTCACTGATACCAGACCAGGTATTCAGTCAGACTAATGCAGAGATAAATGAGTCACAGAAAGAAGAGGAAATTACTGTTTAGCTGCAGTGCAAAGTGTATTCTGTTGCAGTCGGGTTACAGTTTGAGCCACTTGTAAATACTGCAAACCATCACTCACCAGTCTTCTTGGATGAATCAAAAGGAAACTCAGCTATAACAAATCTGTTCTGTGCTGACCTTTACACAGATCTAGTTTTGTTACTGGCGTTGTGAGGGATAGCAGAGAGCAACTGTCTGGCCCTTAAGTTAAAGCTAATACAAAGCCAAGATGGTAGTTCATTTCACACTCTGCAAAACCATGTGCGTTTTGCAGAGTTTTGAACAAAGATTGATCAAAGTTTTGAACAAAGATTGACTCAAGCATGGCTGGCATCGCTCTGTAATGAGCCACCTACATGGACCAGACCAAATTCTCTTGACGACTTCATTTAAAGTGAAGATGATTTTACACTCCTGGCCTTTCTTGGTCAGAAAGCTCAAACCATGCATGTCTTGGACAGGTATGCACAAAACCAAATCCTAACCGTGTGTAAAATAAGGAGAGGGGTCCAACTGCAGACCTCCACTGTCAGGCCACCTCCTCTGTCAGGCCGGTCAGTTTTTTACGTCCCCACAGGACGTAACGTGATGCATTCTCAGTTGTTTCGCTACTCTACACATCGCGACAGTGGTAGGTGACTGGTTAGCATTATCCAAAACATTGAGTAAAGTCAGAATGCATTGCTCTTGGTATATGTTTGCCGTCAATAGCCACCGCTGTCAATATTGTACATCTAAATCACACAAATTACAGAATGTTACACGTGTGTAAGTTATATTTGTCGTTCTACATAGGTAACGTTAGGCTACGCCAACAGTGGCCAGCGTTAGCTCCTGAAGTAGCAGGATTAGCTTTTTTTCCCATTTGGATAACGTAAGCTACTCATAGACTGTATGTAGCTACAGTGTGTTCATTTTTTGTAAAGCATTTTGCAAGAGCATAGGTTTGCATTTGTCTTAACATGTTGACGACGCTCAGGTTAGTTATTTGTCCAAAAGAAGATAAAATGATATTGTTTAGACCGTTCAGTGTAGCTTTTCGTTAAAAAGTGTGCAAAGACTTTGCTGGCTGTACAAATTGATCTTAGTTGAATTGAAGTTTATGTACTACGACAGTGTTTCGTACTCTCTCGTCCTGCATGATTTAATCTCTCCCTGCTTCAACATAGCTGATTGAAGCAGCTTCAGGATTCATAACGAGTTGATAGTTTGAATCTGCTGTTTTGGAGCAGTGACATATTTAAAACACACAGTTATTTAAACAGTTATCCACATAAAGATACTACTCCTCACCACAACCACTGTTGGCATATCCTAATTTGCGTGATTTAGATGTACAAATATTGATAGTAGTAAATATTTTGATGGAACATGCCAAGACCGATGCATTCAGACTTTTAAAAAATGTTGTGGATCATGCAAATCAGTCACTGCTGCCAGCTCCTTTTCTAACTGTGTAATCTGTGTTTATACAGTGAATAAAGTAAAAGTATTATTACAGTAGGCTATTGTCTCCATCAATTTTTAAAAAGTGGATATTTACAAAATTATTGATACAGGTATACATGTTGTATTGCATGTGTGTTCATTTTTACGGATTGTACAGTTAGATAGTCCAGCAGGGTTCTAGTTACGGTCTGAGCTCTTAATCATGCATCTGTGGGGGTCAGTAATTCATTTACCAACAACCATTATTTTTAATGACAAATGTACATTATGTTAATAAGATAAACACAAAC
This sequence comes from Micropterus salmoides, assembly GCF_014851395.1. Lineage (NCBI taxonomy): Eukaryota > Metazoa > Chordata > Actinopteri > Centrarchiformes > Centrarchidae > Micropterus > Micropterus salmoides. The sequence continues at coordinate 4,796,383 of NW_024040596.1, read as the reverse complement.
ACGTTTTCCAAACGAACTATGCTGCGCACCGCATGAATGTCATTACGACATTTTGTAGTTTTTGCATCTATTTCCTGTCCTGACTGGCCTGACAAATTTTAAATCTTGTTATATTTCAAGCTCTGTATAAGTTACATTCCCATAAACCCAAGTAATGTAAAATGAGAAAACCCCAATTCCTTTAGTGTCCTGCTTGAAAAAATACTGTGCCGGGCTACACACAGTATTGGCCAACTGCCAAGGTGAATCTCTACTCCCAGAAGTGGCAAGACCAGACACACCAAATGTTCTGTTGTTGCCTGCAGGGACAAGAATGAGGGCCAGGACAAATCAGGATTTGCTACAAATTTACTCATCAAGGCAGGACTGATCACTTTCCTATTTCTGATAACAATGACATTTTAGTAAAAGCAACAAAGCTATTCACCACTAAAGATGTGCTTTGCTGCTACAGTTTTTCAGAAAAAGAGACAACTGTCTGCAAACCTAGGAAGATGGATGGTTTAGCTTCTAGCAAGTGGGATACCACTAACCTTGAGCCAGGATGAAACATTGTGTGTGACAAATCATTGATAGGTCAACCATCAACTGGCCTAAAAATCACTTAGAATTACTCTAGTCAATACGCAACCCAATGCTGATGGGGCAAAACTACTGTGTTAGCCAGAGGCAAACTCCATGGCTGCCACCAGTGTTGTTATTAACCCATTTGTCATCGTTTTAGCTAGGTTGGTACATGTCTCTCTTGAATTAGTAATGTTATTTTAACAAAGCAAACCTGAAACTGGCTTTGTTTGGTCAGCAGCAAGTTGCACCAGTTATCACAAGGGCCAGGCTCATGCTAAAAAAATTCTCATGAATATTATTATAGCAGCCTAGCAAGGCTTAGACAAGGGTATATCCCAAGTCTCTTAATGGCATCCACGTTGCCTTCACTTGCGTCTTTGAACATAGGAAATGATTATATATGAACCCTTATCAAAACCGATGCTCAGGAATTATGAGCCTCACATGTGACTGAATGGAATGGATGATAAATTAAGTGTTTATTGCTAACAGACAGACTCTCAGACTCTCTGACTGTAACAGTATGCATAATAAAAGTTAATAGGGGAAATAAAAGATCATGAAAAGAAAAATCTTCCTAATGAATGACAAAAGTTGTTTGTGGTTCTTTTGTTGGTGGACGAAACGAAAGAAACAATTTAACTACGTATAGCCTACTTAACCATGGCAGAAGCACAAAAATCAAGGACAACTGAACAAATTAACTAATTCTGAACAAGTCAGCAAAATCAGACAGGTAAATTCTCTTATTCTAAAATGCTCCATGTGGATATGCAACGTTAGCCTGCAGAGCGGAGCGGAACGGGCGCACAGAGAGCTGTTCACAAAATGACAAATTAACAACACATTAACAACATAGGGCAGGTAAACGCTCTGCTGCTGAAACACTTCAGTTACCTGTGTCGGTTCAGCTGGCGCCATTATCCCACATTTTCCTCTAGTGTTGTTTGTTGTACACCCTGTGCCCACTCTGATTGGTGAGTAGGACCGTAACAGGAGGTGTATGCTTGTGATTGGCGAGCAGGTCTGTCACACATGACAACGGAATAAATCTGTAACTGCATGACTGTATAAAACGGGTCAGATGCGCTGTATAATTAACCTACATTTTAATTGCCGTCTTCACGATTAGTTAATCGTGTTCTTTCAAATCGCAGTTTCGATTGGAAAATGATTGATCGTTCAGCCCTATAATAAGGGATGGGATGCACCCAAAGTCACCCTTGCTGCCCTTGTTCCACTGGCCATCTACAGTACTGCGACAAAATAAAAACCCAGAGTGGCCTAGAAAACCATTATGAAAAATATAGCTTTAAAACTATTGATCGGACATCTTGGATGATATCTTATTATTTAGGGTGTAATGACTGTTTATTCATTAAGATGTTATGTTTGTGAAGCTTCCTCTGAGCCTGGAAAAGTGTGCTTTTGTGGGGTGTGACATCACTTCAGTGATGCCTGTGGTAGGAGCCAGCGGGACCAGATGCTGTCACAGTGGTCCAAATCTTTTGAGTCACACTGGAGACTCTTCAAAGATTCCTCTTGGCTTTTTGACTCACCCCTACAGCCTAGGCTGGTATCTAAGCGCTAAACTGGCACGTTGTTTACATCCCCTGCCAGTAAAATAAAACCCTATAAAACAAACCCACGCCTACCTTAAGTCAGCCTTTCATTTTATAAATCACATTATGGTGGTGACTGGCCCTCTGCACATACACAAGCAACAGCTGCCAGCGCTTTTGGTGAGCAAGGATAGACTGGGAATAAAAAACGCCCCTGGATCTTTGCAGACCAGCCAACGACCACAGCCATGACCTTGTGTTAAATAAACTGTATTGAAAGCAGCTGAGTTATGACCATGTGCTAAACAGTCTGATCATGACCCATGGCCATGTGATAGCTTTTCCACCCCCAACTACTCAAGGGCCACTCAACTGTGCTAGTCTTGCAGTGTCACAGCCCCCAGTTGTTGATATTTTTTTTCTTTCATTTGCAATGTGTTGCATCAGCCAAAATGGCTGAAACTGCCCGCCACGAAAGCTGCTACAAACTGGCCAGTTTGGCCCTGCTGGTGAGTGCTCAAAAACAGAATGCTGGCAAATGGCTTTTTTTCCGTTCTGCCAAGACTTAGGAGGACTCAAAGTGAAAGTAAGTTTAGCAACTGTGTTACAGGTGTCACTGATGTAAGCAAGGACTAAAGCTTCCTCTCCACAGCTGTGCTACTGAAAAAAAGCAAACACTTCATATGAAGGACTCTATTGCCTGCAGAGAAATTGTTTAACCACCTTCTCAAATGCCATTACACTAAAACTGTCATATTTTACTTCTTTTTCTCTTATTGTACTCCCATTTCACACACCAGATTATACACAAGGTTGCCTGGAAAGCAGAGAATGTACAGTATGCCAAAATGCTTCAGTGGACAAATGAAGACTGCTGGAAGCAAAGAGAAAAGCCTTGCTTTGAATTCCAAATTAGCACCAGTACAATGGCAGCCAGTTACCCCACCACTATTCTGCTAGTTAGCCTTGTTTTCTTCTTCCTTGTCACACTTGTAGGCTCACACTATACATATTCAGTCAACTTCTGTTGCTGCCAAATTAACCAACAAAGATTACATGTCTTTGCATTGTAATCATTTTAAATGTCATATTCATTTGGTAGGTGCTTTTGTCAAAAGAAAATTACACTTTTGCCCCACATACGTGCAAATTGGGAGCAATTTGGGATTCAGTGTCTTGCTCAAGGACTCTTCAGTGAGTGGACAGGAGAAGTTGGTGATTAAACCACCAACTCTTTGATTAACGGCCAGCCTGTTCCAACATCTGGGCCACAGCTAACCAATCATTAAATTTATATTTGTATCTTCAAAAAAAAAAAACTCTTAGCACAGTTTTAACACAGCATCTTTAATGTTGCAGCTGGTGAAGGTGTGGAGGAGATTGTGAGTTTCCACCAGGGGATAAATCAAGTCTTAAGCTGATGATACACAGAGCAACTTTCAGAGCAATCGTGCAGGGCAACATTGCTGTCAGTGGTAGTGAGTCAAGATTACTACCGTAATCCCCTTCCCCCCCTTCCCCTACCACTCCGCCACCCGCACCGCACCGCCGCTATCCGTTCAAAACTTAGTCAGACTTGCCACTAGCAAGATTGCCCATATTGCCCAACATTGCTAAAAAGTCGCCCCATATATATATATATATATATATATATATATATATATATATATATATATATATTCTATTATATAGAATAAGAAGGTACAGAGAATTAACTCTACACTTTGCAGTTCCTCTCAGCTTTATGGAGCATTTTTCAACTGTTTGTTTTATGATGACTTTTTATGCTTGCTAATGAGTTTGCAATTAGAACCTAAAAGGTGATAATAAATCTGTCTTGTTTTCCGCGGCCCCCAAGTGGCCAAAAAGTCAGTTAACAATGCAACATTAGCATATATCTTGTGTTTCTAGTCAGTGGCTCGCTCTACTTTAATCTCTGTTTTTGTTTCCACCAACACCTGAAAAAAATACATGTGTCTTTTGCTGCTAGATGCTTGACTGTATTCAGCTGCCGTTCTGTCACTGTGTCTGTTTCCTGTTTGTTGCTGGGCAGGAAGAGTACAGTGGGTTTTTACAGGAAATGGCTGCCTGCGGGAGTTGAAGAGACTCCTCATAAGCTCACTCACACTAAAGTAGGCCTAAAAATGTAAGACCAAAACAATGAACTTAAAGGAGTCTTCTGTAGAACTGCAGGGCTGGGTGATAATTCAGTGCCTTTCATATGACTATATGCTTTGTTAGATTCTTAGACAATATCAGAAGTAAGGATACATATAACCAAAGTGTCACATGATGTTTTACCACATTTATGGCTATCCTAATGTGCAAATAAACTAAATAAAGAATAAGATACTACCATAGTGGTTTGTACTGCCATGAAAATAGCGTGGATGAGTGAAGATATTGATCTTTAATTATGTGAAAAGCAATAAAAGGTTTATTTGTTTACAGGCAACTGCAGCTTTGCTTCCTTAATATCATGAGGTCAACCATCTGACAGGCCTTAACAGCAACCCTTTTATTTCCTCTATTTAAGAGCTTTTTCATGCATATGGCTGCTAATTTCCTTGGTTCAAAGAGGGTGAGTGTACGCAGCCTGATGTTGGACTTGACCTCTGTTGCGCAGAGGCTTTCTAGGGCTTTCTTGGCCAAACATGCCAATTACTAGCTGCATCCCGCCCCGCCTGACAGCAGTAACATATGTCCAAAAGTATATTAGTAATATTGAGGTCTTTTTGCATTGCCTGGAGGCAGAGACCCAGGAATATCGTCAGTGTCTTTTCAAAGCGGAGCAATTATCCAAGGCCAGGCTGAACGAATCGATTCCTGGAGACTTTTTAAATGCTCCACGGCCAATTATAAAGACAGTGCATCCTCCTCTGTACTGCCTATCCGTGGTGTGAGCATGCATCGCCAACTGAACCCTGCACTATGGACCTGGAGCACTCTGTCTTTCTTTTCTTTTCATTTTTTAAAATCTTTCTCATTTTGTCTTCCTCTCCTTTGCCTATTCCACCAGTAAGATATTCCAATCATTACGGAGGAGAACCCCCCCCCCCCCCTCTCTTCGGATCATACTCCACGTGATTATAACATAGGTGGGAACCAGCTGCTGGTGAGAGAGCGAGAGAGAGAGAGAGAGAGAGAGAGAGAGGCCAAACACCAACTCGCTGTGACTCTGAACACACCGCACATACAAAGTAAACGGGAGGACCGCGCCGCTCGTGCAGGAGAGCTGCTCGTTTCACCCGTGGATACTATCACGCAGCTGCCGTCGTCTCCAAACCCTGTCCGTGGGATACTCTGGCTACATCCTCTCAGTTTTACAGTTTCCATTTGTATCACCCCCTTTTTACCTCTTAACCATCTTTCCTCCCCCCTTTCATCTTTGAGCATCCTCCTCTTCTCGCAAGTCTTCTTGCCCGCCTGGCTAACTTTTCCACCCGACTCCATCTCGCACAACCTCCTCCATCGCTCTCCAACCCTCGGCAGTCACCCCCACCCCCTCCCTCCGCCGCCGCCACCACCACCCCAGTCCTCCTCTTATTGCAGCAGCCTCCACTGGATCGGGCGGAACCCATTTGGTCAGTCTACACGGGGCACTGCTACATGGGGCGCACGGTCTCGCTCGGAAAATGGTCTACTGTCGGTCTCTAGGCGCCCCGTTGAACCTGCCGGGATTGGAGTTGTCGGTGCGCGTCTCTTTCCCACCTCGCCTGTGCTGCCGGGGCCAGTGAGATATGGGTCTCTCTGTGGCGGCGCAGGCACCGCTCGAGGAGTCCCGACGGCTGCGCCAGTGGAGCGGGACGGCGGGAGGCTGGCTCAGGATCACCCTCGTCTCGTTCCTCGCCACTTTACCTGTGGAGCAGCTGCGCGCCTTCCCCTCCTCCCTCAGCGACTGCCAGACGCCGACCGGCTGGAACTGCTCCGGTGAGAGTCATGTTAAAGAGGGCACAGTTGCATCCCGCTTTTTGTGTTTTTATCTAGATGTGCGCCCATCGCCCAAGTTAGGCACACACGACCAGTAAACCACCAGGACTGAGCATCATTAGAGGACCGATTCAAAGTTTAGAAGAGCTCTTATAACAGCCTCATTCTTGTTATTGTGGGTTTGTGTGTTTATCCAGCAAGCATGCCGGGGTTTGGTGTTGGTGCTGTGGAGCACGGGCTGCGGGTGGTGAACACCGCAAAGCCCTGTGATGAGAGGATGCAGAGTTTGAGATTGCTTGATGTGCATTTAGCCTGGTTGAGTCTGGGAGCACGGCAGCGAGGCATCCGCCGCCGATCATGTCTGAATAATCACTTGGCAGGCAAGGGGTCGATGATTTCGATTCGCGTGACAAAGTGAAAACAGCAACAGAAAGGGTCATTTTAAGGAGAAATGTATCAGAGAATGATTGGGAAGATTTTCAGCAGAATAACGCGATGTGCGCCACAATAACAGTGCCAACGCTGTTTAGTTTTAGGCTACAGATACGCGCATTAAGTCGTGTAACTTGAACATTAAAGGTTCTGGTCAACTCCTGGGTGTGCTGCTCAGTTTCAGCATTGGCTTTAATCACCCAAATTCTGGAATAGAAAAAATGATGAATCTAGTTTTATTGGCTTATTTTTGGCATTCTAGTCGTTTCATCAAGTGTTACTTTAAATAGCAGTGTAGTCGTTTATTTTATAGGCCACCGAGCTGTAAACTTGCTTTTCCCCCTCTTCGGTGCCCAAAGCGATGAAAGGAGCGAACCGGGCTGCAGAGCAGAGAGCCTCGCCTCCCTTTGTAAATCAGCCGACTGAGCCGCCATATATTTCCCCTGTCGCCTGTCCAAGACTGAACCCTTAAAATAGCTCCAAGCCGATTCCACACACTCGCGGGCAATAGCAGTATTGATATTATGGCTCATAACAGCCACGCGTCAATATTGACTCATGACTGCTGTTTGCAACCTAAAACTGAGCACCAGTAGGCTATACTTTGATGACATGTTAATATAAAGAGTGGGGAAACAAGTCCACGATACATTACAAGCATCAGAGAGATTTTATGTAGTGACAGGTAGTTGGCAGTAGATTCCTGTATGATACATTTACAGTTGCAACCTTTGGATATCATTTTTAAAATGAATTTGATTATAACAGTAGGCTAATTAAGAAGCTTAGTTAAAACACAAACAAGACCATTGTGGATAATATTAGGTTGTTGTCATTACTTTAAGCATCTTTGGTATTTACATTCTTTAAAAATGATCTTTCATGGGATTTCAGTCATAGTCTACTTTTTTTAAGACACCATTTCAGTCTTTAGAATTTGGAGCAAATGTTAATAGTAGTGATGAATGACCTCAGCTGTTTGAATATGTTAATTTGCCTGATTCACCCTGGTGCGGTATCGGATAGACTGTCTCAGTACCATATGTATTGCATTGTGCTGGAGGATCATTTTGTGCTGCTGTTGGTGGTGGTGAGATTTGCTGGTAATGACAGATAATGGTACACATCCTGTCCAAATACACACTTGCCTACCACCCCGCTTCCTGACAGACTCTCATATGCATTTCGATGAAGGCTTTTATCCAACATGCCTTGAGAAGGCTTAAGTGCATATACTCAGAACAATGCACACACACACACACACACACAACAGTACACACACCACGTCAATTAGAATTAATAAAACAGAACAAGCGACACATGGTGCATCGTGAAAAAAGATAAACCCCTTTCAATAATAATAATAAAACACAGTAATGGCACACGACTTAATTATCCACTCCTTTCAGTATATCATGCACTTTAACAGCAACACTAATGTGTGACAGTTTTCAGTCCAGGAAGAAGAAGGCAGGCTTAAAAACAGTTCGGAGAAGATTTCAGTGTCACTTCAGTGCTAAGGCACAGATAATTATGGGCAGTAGTGTAATGAAAATGGGAATGCGGGACCAGTTTAAGCACTGCTGCCTTTGAACGAGTACTGAATGAGATTCTGTTCCACGGAATAAAATAGTGTGGGGGGGGGAGTCGGTTTCACAAAGATTGTCATTCTGTTTGGTTTGCATCTGTGGAAGGCTATGAACAACTGCCATTGAAGGATTCACTGAGGCAGAACACAGAATCCCAAAATGATCTTGACACTAAGTTAATCTTTGTTATATTGTGAGTGCAGCAATACACTCGGTCTCGGGATGCCTTTGGTGAACCCAGCGTGTCACTGGGATAAATGTAATGTGTAAAGCTGCACCAGGCAGGATTTGTGAAAGCACTTAATGTATGAGTCATATATCAGTGAAACTACAACAGAAAAGAGCATTTGTTCCCACTTCTTTACTCGATCTATCTTTTTCAAATTAGCCAAATACATGGGTGCTATGTTTGGATATGGGAACCTGTGATCTACACATAGGAAGTGCCAAAGTAATGTGAGCTAAGTGATGACTGAACTGTGAATTCTCTGAGTTGTTTTCATCAGATCACCAGACACCATATTGAGGGATTGATAATTAATTATTTTTCATGTTCAAATAAAACCTTAGGTAATGAGTAAAGGAGTGAGAGGCTCTTTGGTGACTATGTGACCACATCTGCGGTGTGTTATGGGGGCATTCATAGTGAATTAAAATGCATTCATAATGCTTTATGACTGCAATCATAAACATAAATAATGCTTTCTGATGCACTATTTCAAGTCACAGTCATAAAACATTATGTGACTTATAATTAATTGTAAGTGTGTTATGGGTGTTCTTGCCCAGTTATAAACACCAGGTTGACTGATCTAAATAATATCTGAAATAATGCATGCTTCGTGATGTTTCATTGTTGGTGGTAGTAAAGTGTAATGACTTTTCATGCATTTAGTGATTAGTATGTATGACGCCAAAATTCAGAGAATTACTTTAGGAATGTAACCTTAAGGAATAAAACCTCCATGATATATTCAAAGTAAGAAAACGTCAAAAGACATGTCTTTATTTTCACTATGGGATGGAAGCAATGAGTCGTGGTGTTCTAACAAGCCGTCGACAATGCGGTATGCAGTCACTGTAATAGTTAGACCCCTTACAACCCGCCTTCAAACACACACACCAACACACACAGAACATTGATTTTAAAAATGTGAGTGTCTATTATTGTGATTTGGAACAGAGCATGGAGACCTGGAGATGCACTGTAGCCGCCCTGTGGTTCATTGGGTTTTGAAATAATTCAGCAATATCAAAGACACTCACGAGTATTAAATTTCCTCATATCATGAATGATGCGGCCAAGAATGCAATTTATATGAGATCTTCCAAGTCAGTACTCCCACTCAGTAACCCTTGAACGTTATTTCTAAAGCTTTGTAGTCCGATTTCATATGTGACCCCGAATATCACATCAACTAAAACAAGTTTGTTGCTCTCTCTGAATTCTGTGTGCAGGATCTCCAAAATGTATCTCGTGGCAGACAGCAGGATGATCATGTCCATAGAGCTCTGTAAGCTCTTCAGTCATCAGTCACAATGCACGATCCCCTTCTAACATGGCGCAGTATGATAGGAAGAAGCTGGTCCTTGAAACGCTTTCAGGCGATCTTGAGAATGGGTCTCCTGATGGTCTGGTATACTTCCAGTTTACCAGATACCCATTTTTTATTCTATCTCCATGCTGGCTCCCACGGTTGTACTGTCAAACACTACTTAGCTTTGTAAATGACATTTCCTTTGGTATTCAAAATATTCAAGTGTAACTTCATAGTACACAGCTATGATAAATTCTCAGTTCTGTCTGGCCAAGGTACACATTGTGAGGTCTATTATTATTTTTGTTTAAAAAACAACTACAACATGAGTACAAACAATGTAAAACATTAGTCAACCTCTAGTTTATAGCTAGTCAAGAGCATGCGTAAGACACTTGAACTTATAATTCATTTAGCCACATAATGTTTTATGAATATTATATAGTAATAACAAATGCATTATAATTCACTATGAATGTCCCCCATGACACACTATAGATGTGGTCTTCACAGAAAGAGCCCTCTGTCACATCAGACATTTTGACATGTCACAGGAAGAAAAGCACATGTGTAAATAATACATTAATGATGGCTGAATTCCATTTAGCTGCTTCTGTCTCTGGTGACAGAATGCAGGCTTTAGTTGATAAATGCTCTAGATGTTCACTAGTGTGCTGATGTTGGAAACAATGCTGAGCGATAGACACATGATCCAAAACAGTGAGCTGAAAGATGCTAAAACACATGCAGCTGAGGGGAACTGCAGAGCAGGCTGATAATTCTCTCACTACGAGCAAAGCCATTCACTAACTCGTAATAACTTGATCCATTTTAATATGAAACTATTGAACAGTGCAGCTTTGAGTTTTTTTAATCAAATAGCCAGATCCTAATAAATAAGCAATGTGGTGGTTGAGATCTCGTTAGGATGGTAATTTACCTACATGGAAAAGCTGGTGCTTCATTAATTAAGTTTCTACACGTGGAAATGAACGTGGAAAGCCAACTTTTCTCTAACAAATTGGAGAGGTTTTTATATTCATCCAGCGCAGTTGACTGTGTATTCAACATTTTGTGTAATTATCACAGGCAAACCATTGGTGGCATTCTGCCTGTAATATTTGGCTTGGATCACTTAAGATAAATGAGCGAAGTCTGTGTTATCTTTAATAGGTGCACTTTCAGACTTTGGCCAAAAATTCACTCATGTCTTTTTGCCATTTTATTCATCCGCATTAAAAACAAGTTGAAGCCAAAATGTTAATATTCGTGTCTCCCTAAGTACCACTTTCAGTCAGTTCAGTTCAGTTTTACAAGAATTAAAGTAGTTTTTCACCTGTGATTGCGGTGGTCTCTGAACATCTACTCACAATTTATTTACCCCATGATATACCTTACATATCCTGTGGGAGAATGCCTGTGCAGGGGCCACAATGCTATTGTTAACTCTGAAAGGCCATGTGAAGCTTTGATAGTTGTAGTGACAGGAATCAGTGCAGAATATGCAAAGCCCCCTGTAAATACCATGAAGTGGAGTGAATTACCGGTAGTCTGGAGAGAATTGCCCATCTGCTTCCAAGATTTGTCAACACGCAGGTCAAAAGTACTCCTCTTGCATGCAGGTCCACACCTCTGAAAGAAAACAGCATTTGAGTACAGGGAATTATAGAACAATGCAGTGGTAGGCAGGTCTAATCAAAAAGGGATCAAAAGTTACTAATTGGCAACTGGCTGCATTTAGGGAGTTTTTAATAGATGTTTGACTGAAAATGATTTATTTTCCCGTGTGGAAAAACACCTTTAAAGACTTGCTGTAATTACAATATGTTCTGATAACGATTGGAGCGCTTTTAATGCTTACAGTTATTGGGCCTTTTAATAACCTAACATAATGAGGGCTGAACAATAACCCTCTCCGTGACAAACATTTGAAAACCTGTTGCAAAGTTATAGAAAGAGGTCAAGAAAGGATGTCTCACCAATGTGGTTGTTCAACCTTCATTATTAATTCAGCCTACTTAATTATTGATCAGGACAATGCTTAAAACCGGGGGGGGGGGGGGGACTCCTTGGTCTTCTTAGTGTTGTGAAATTCCAGGTAGGTAGGAGGAGATGCATTTGGCTGACAAGCTCTCTCTTTTAGACAAGTAAGTGCTTCGCTTGCCATCTTAATCGTTAGCATACAAACATTACCTTTTCAATATTTGATGTTTGCCAGCTTGTTTTCGTTAATTATTCAGCTCACTGTAATCTCCTCCTGGAACGGCAGGCCAGGAGCAGGAAGTGTAAGTTTTCCAGGCCTCTGACACAGTGCAACATGGGCTGCACACACAGCCTGTATCAACCAGGACCAATTAACATTTTGTGGATTAGAGTAGCAGAGAGACTTCATTCTAAACAGTGTGCTTAAAGTAAAGCTGGGGTAGGCAATGTCCTGCTGAAAAATGTGGACCGAATGACATGACTGGACATGCTTTTTACAGCCCTGCTTGTGTCAGAGCATGTGACTTATTGATTGCTGTCAGTATGTAAAGAGAACTTCAACACATAAAATAAAAAAATGCTTCTGAAACAAATTGCCTACAACAGCTTGAGCAGGAGTAAAACAAACACACACACACAAAAAAACAATAAGTAACACTCGTGATAAAATCATGAAGATGCACAGTTACGGCTCAAATTGTCAGGAATATCATATTAGATGCAATTGATGTCGCGGAATTCTTTATCGAATGTGCTCAGTGTTGCACGAAAATGTTTGCTCCTTCCAAGATGGAAATTGCTTTTTGTAATGTTGATGATGTAGGAACTAAGAGTCTGTTCCATTTCTAGAGTCTACTAAATGTTAAAAAAAATACTGAAGAGCTACTTTTAGGTAGAATTACAGATTTTATTTTTACTTTAGGTTTTATGGAAATTATTTATGGAATTATTTGAAAAGTGAATGTATGATTTTATAATTTTTACAAAACATTCACTCGCAAGGGCCACACTATCAACATATAAATGATTTATTGATGAAACAAAAGCATTGTGTGTGAGGCTTTGATTTGTTACTGCGTTGTGGGCAAGCTTCAGTGGGAATATGAGTGTGAGACGGGTTATTTATGGAAATGCTGGGAGTGACATGATTGAGGCGTAGTCCTGCTCCTGAAAATCTGCTAAAAAGCTCCATTAAAGCATAATCTTTTGATAGTTTTAGGTTCATGGCAAATTTTTGTGTTGGTTCACGCTGCACGAATCCCAGCCTATGAGGACAGGGAGTCCATAGGTTTCCTAACATTAAAAGAGACGGTGCTAGCTTTTGTGCCCAGTGCTACATCTGAAACATCTCATTTATCTCTCTTTCACTCTGTCTCTTACTTTTTCTCTCTCTTTCTTTCGCTTGCAGGACACAATAAAAGCAATGTGGAGTTTTGTCTGGGCGAGACACAAGTTACTGTACCTACTGTCCTCTTACTAGAAGTTCTTATAAGACTGTGGTCTGTCACATGTGTCTGAATTCAGTGTACAAACTAGCATTCAACAATCAAAAGGAGCTTAATGTCAAGTACTGTTTTACACATACCAAGAATTTGCTTTGGTGATAAGATGCTACAAGCAGGCAAACATATAGTTGACATAAATAAATCTAGAAATATATAAATATGGAATAAACATTGCACTAATAAAAAGAATAGAGAAAAATAATACAACTATTTGCAGAGACAACGTGGCAAATATTTACATGTGCATTATTCCGGGTTTGTGCTGTGCAGACGTATTATTAGAATATTGTGTACATAAATATATAAATTGACAATATAAAAATATAGAACAACAGCAATTAACAATTGACAACAAATATGTGCAGTGCGCCAGGTTTGCGCATGATATGAAATGAAATAATGAAATAATTGAAGCATTCATTTTTATTATTTTTGAACTTGACCTAGCTTGGCGGCTCTCCCTTATGTGACGCCACGTCCAGTTTCTCTGTTTTGAGGCGGAAAACTACCTTACAAATATGCTAGTGTATGTATAAATATACAGATTATAGAGAAAATTGAGTTACTACATTACTTTCACACATCTTAATGGACTAGGGACGCCAACCCAAAAGTTGCTCTTTAAGCCCCTGCTTCTGAATCAGGGTTTCGTATTTACTAGTTTTGAGCATCCTGCAGTATTTTGCATCATATGACTTATCAAGACTTCTTTGATATTCAGTACTTCCAAAACTTTACTTGCACCCACATACTGGTTGATTTATGTCTGTGGGCGATAATATTTCTGCTCATTGGAAATACTCATCTTGAAAGATATTTCACATCGTAGGGATGTTGTTTAAGTGTTGGAGATCTGAGCCAAAGTGTTGGAAGGATAAAGAAAAGTGTTTTGCAGCGTTAACTGTCACTTCTCATATTTTTTTTTTATTACACAGGCACTCTATTTGTTTTTGTTTTTTTTAGCCAGGCACTCTGACTTTTTGCTCAGAAATGGATCCCAGGTGTTGGTGATAGAACAATAACAGTAAATGCTTTACTTTGTTAAATGGTGTGGATGTGGATGCGTTACAGCCAGAAAACACTCCGCATGTGACGAGCTGTCAGGGTTATAATCTTTACCTGCCCAACAAGGACAATTATTTGCTGTGTTTGCATAAATGTAAAATCTGAAGCAATACATATGGACATGTGAAAACAGTGTTTTCCACTAGGTTTTTTTTCCAGGGGGTGTGGTAGACTTCGACTACGTGGTGTTGTCGTAGACACGGTGCACTGATTTTTGCCTATTTAGTCTTGTCACCTTCTACGTTCCTCTTAGACATTTTTAACGCTAAAGTAACTTCCTCCTGATGGAGCTTGCACTACAGTTATGCTACATTCAGATATTGGGCGACGAGAACATGGATATGGCCCTCTAAAAATCCATTTTAATTTGTTGCAAGATTCCGTTCATTTTTCCCCAAATTCAATGTTTTCCATTTCCGTGTTTTACAATTAATAAAGTCAGAGAACAGAGGCAGCGTGTGTAGAAACCAAAACATAGTTTTTTTGTTCGTTTGGCTTGAGTACTGTGGGCAAAAATGCTGATAATGCTGGGAAACTCCTGATTTTTATAAATTGCGACAACATTTTGGCAGATTCCATGATATTCCGCGTTTTACAGTTAATTGCATTTTAATTGTCAGATTATGAGATTCTGTCCATGATTTCTGCAGCTTTCAGGGGGCGCGCCGCCCCCCCCCAAAACACTGGTAGATATTACTATATTGAACAAAATAATCCTGTTATCAAGTTCAGTCAAACTACACTTTATTAAGCTGTTTTATACAACAAGTTTAAATTTCTGTTTCAATCTAAAGAAAAATCTCCCCAACAGCCTTTACTTTATGTTATGACTTATGTTCATGTCTTAATGGTCTAGAGAAATTGCTTTGTTACAACAAATCGTCTTCATAGTGTTGCAGATGTTCTTCAAATGTATGCACTCAGGTTGCAGAATTCAAAACAGGTGCCTCTTAAAAGCATCTGAAAAGGTATTGTAGCAACTGCCACATTTGTTTTATGGGTAAAAAACATACATCACTAGGATGATGAAAATGTCAGGGTGATTGTGGGCCATTTATTACTATGAAAGTAACCACATTTTCAGGAATATTGCACTTCCCAAAGCCCTTAAATGACACACATGAGAAATTGCCCCTCAGGTTTTCCCAGTACTGTAAATCTATATTTGTTCCCGCTTTAAGGCAATCATTGTCATATAACTAATTGAGATTTGTGCTGAATTTCCTTTGAAGCCAAAACACAGTTGGCCCTGATGTTTGAGTGGTGATCATCTGGGACATTTATTCTATTATGTTTTATACTTGTTTCCTTCAGAGGCTCGACACCCGTAAGAAAAGCTAATACACCACTTGCGTCCTTGTAAACAGCTCACAGAAACAATCTCTTTTGTGATTCTATACAAAGTGTCTTTTTTTAATTGTATTTATACGTCTTGATTGTTGTTCATAAGATGATGAGGATGTCTTCCTCCTAAATGAATACCCCTGTAGTTATTGTTTACAAGCGATTCGTGTGTTCTTCTTGCATACTGGCTTCTGCAGATGTCCAAGCTGCACATCTGTTTCTTGGTAAAGAAGACAATTTAATGACATGACGAAGAGCCACATTCTTTCCTTTTCCTTTCATTTAAAAACAATCCCCGTTTTGGGTTTTTTTCCATAGCCTGCTATCCAAAATGCTGAAATATCAAACTATCAAATTAGTAACTTGGAGTGATTTCACAAAAAAAAACATTTCCCATCTTACAAAGAGTCTACCAGGTGGCGTGAAAAGGATCTGATATTTTCCAATCATTTCTATACACCTAGCCAGTAGTATGATTGTCACCATAACAATGCCTCTCTCCGGTGAGTATCCTCACCATGTCAGTTGCCTGGGTGCCAATTTTTTTTGTGTATTTCCAGATTGCCTTGGATGGCCCTCCTGAGGCTAAGGGCTTTGTTCCATCAATGCACTCCAAATGTCGAGACCTCTCATGTCACTGTTCTTGGCTGGATGATTGTACATTTGCACAGAGAGCTTGCACTTTATGGTCATTCAGGACCCTGGCAAAAAGCAGGTTAGTTTCATCATTGGACTTCTCTTCCATGCGGTATTATTGCCTGATCGGTTGTTCCATGCCAAGGAGGGCTTTTAGAAGTGGAAAGGGGCGCTGGTTATAATAGTCAGGTTGCAGAAGGTGTTGAGTCTAAGAGTCCATTAAAATAAGACATTTATGAATAGAAAATAGCACTGTAAAATATGTGGCTCATAATGTGGATGGTAAAGAGTCCAAATCTGAGGACAATTAAAATATTTATCTTCTTTTGCGGTAAAATGTTGCTGTTGAAGTTTCTAGTGGGGCAAAAGACTCGTCATAGGTTTCAATTTAGACTTTTATTAAGTGTTTTATTTGAGCACGGCATTTGTAGGGTTTTGAATCAATAGCACCTGGAACACTTCTTGAGGTTAAACATATAAAGGCATTTCAAAGGGCTCCTTTTTGATGAACTGGATGTGATTATCACTAAAACTGTAAGCAAAATAATTGTTTCTCCTGATGTAGATTTGATGCTGGCTGTTATTGGCTGTTAATTACGTTAAAACCTTGGCCAAGTATGACAGAAACAGACAGTAGAGCTACATGCTGGGTAACTGTGTAACACTGTAAGAAGACA
This sequence comes from Micropterus salmoides, assembly GCF_014851395.1. Classification (NCBI taxonomy): domain Eukaryota; kingdom Metazoa; phylum Chordata; class Actinopteri; order Centrarchiformes; family Centrarchidae; genus Micropterus; species Micropterus salmoides. The sequence continues at coordinate 4,779,555 of NW_024040596.1, read as the reverse complement.
TGCTGCTGAAGTGTCCTTGAGCCTGACAGTGACGTCTTACCTGCTCCCGGAGAGCTGTTAGCATGCTGAACTTGGCATTTGTGCTCCCTGTGGAGGACGGCATGCCAAAAGAGAATATCCGTACGGGATCAGTTAAGCACTCAATTAGGAGATTTCCGTTCATACTGGAGTTGCCTGGTTAAATAAGGTTAATTAAAATAAATGTAATTATACTACTTTTAAGAGACGTTTGTACCCATCTTACCATCTGGAGCAGATGAATTTTTCTTAGTTGCCTACAGTGACAATATGTTCAAAGAACACAACTAAGGGTTAAGCGTCTTGCTCAGGGTCATAATGGTGGATGTCTCACAGTGGGAATCGAACCCCCGGTATCCTACACCAAAGGCAAGCATCTTATCTATGCACCACCACCACCAGTGTCAATTTACAGTGTAGACACCTAGATAAAATACTTTGCGTGCATAGCTTTATAGTTTAAACAATTTTCTGTGGGGCCACAAAGCATGAACTGAGACAAATAAAGAAACAGACCCCACATTGTTCATCTTTGAACATCAAAGATGAGTATTTTTGATGATCAGCTTCAAATTCCAATTTTACTACGCCTTCTGGACTACAGGCTCTTTTTGAATACCAGTATTTGTCTCATTAAATGCTTCATTAAACATTTTATAACTAAACTATCATGTCCAAAGGCTGCCACAAAATTTTTTCTTAAGTTTCAGATAGTCACCCCAAGCAGTAGCACAATAACAACAGTTATATAAGGTGTTGCATCCATATCCAGTCATGATACCAGTCGCCACAGTTGTGTTGTTTTGCTGCAATGGCCCTGTTGTGCTTTATTTGCAAGAATGGTTGGAAGACAGCATTGTCGTTTCTCCAGAACTTTAAATGCAAGTAATTGCTTATTAGTGCTTGTATAAAAATAACTAACAACTTCATGCTTTGAAAGAAACACGTGTGCACCCTTAGTGACAGTTCTCAAGCTAAAGTGTGCATTCAGGGCAAAGGCGAGAAGAGCTTGACTGATCAGCAATGCAGCAATTCAAAGCAGCCTATCGTTGATGAATGTACTGCAGTTTCATTTAGCATATCTGAAGATTTATGCAGATACTGACATATCTGTGATAAGCTAATACAAGCGTTGCAGTATCAGTCGGGCTCCCTTAAAGAGTGTCTCTTAAAACTGATGAAGCAGTTAAATAGTTTTTACAAGCTCTCCAAATACACATAGTACAAGCAAATTGAGAATCAGAAAGAAGGTCTTCATTTGGGACTATACGACATCCTAACAGGGTGTAAGCAGACCTCTTTATGTGATCATCGGGCGATTAATAATTCAATTCATCATCAAAACAACCACAAGGTTCCAAAATCTCCTCTTTAGTTGAGTTGTAGGGTTTAATTCCATAAGCCTCTGCAAAAAATAATGCTCCTATAAATGTAACTTGCTCCTCAATCCATCTATTAGATGGTTGTGGCCTGTGCAAATATCTTAAGCATCATATCATTATGAGCTTCTTCACCAGTACATTGAGAATATCTATGGCAAACTATTATAATAAAGCATGATTTTGCTTCTTTTAACTTGATATTAATGGGATTGTACTGTAGTGTAAGTAGGCCCCACTAGGATAAATTATAATGTTTTCTGCTTTAACCATAAAATACAATATTTCCAGCTGGACTTTGGTTGAATTTAGACCTATGGACTTTAAAATGCACAAAGCTACATGTACATGGGGTTGCTTTTTGCAAGCAAAGTTCAGGTAGACTAATAGCCCCCAGCTCAGTCTACTGTCTCATGCCCATGTGACTCTTTGATTTGATTCAGGATGCTTTGTTGGAGTCATTTGAGATCCCTAACGCAGCCTGAATCGGATCATATCCCAGGTTTGCCTCTCCAGGACAACGCCCTGGGAGTCGGCCTTGTTGTACACAAACAAATATTAAAATATGAACCTGAAATGATGAGTAGAGAAACATGATTAATGCAGATGCTTCCTCACAAATTATGTGTAACATATGCTATGGCCTATAAAGTCACCAGATGTCACCTCTGTTGAACAATATGGGAGATTTTGGACCGGCACATTAAACAGCGCTCTCCACCACCATCATCCAAACTAAATGAAGAAATATCTTTTGTTCATCCCTCTAGTAGAGTCTAGAGACTAGTGTTTTATAAATGTATTTTATCATTTTGGCAGCTAAGGACAAGAATGTGTACTAGGATTGTCTTTTCAAAGTGCACAGTATGTGATCAAAGACTGCATCGTGCTGTGGGAGCCATGACTAATGGTAGACTCTCATTATGAACAGCCCTGAATGCGGCTCAGGTCAGAGTTGCTTGGGGGCTGAACAGAGAAACACTTAGTCACTGATCTCTCTTGTTGGCTTTGGTCCTCCAGGTTTTGATGACCGGGACACAGACCTGTTCTTGTGCGACACCAACACATGCAAGTTCGATGGGGAGTGTCTAAGAATTGGGAACATGGTGACATGCATTTGCGACTTCAAGGTAAGACCTGTGATGTTTCTGTTCCTGCTCTGTTTTATTTTTTTTTATTTGGTTTTAATTGATTGTTCACTAAATCCTCTTAAATGTTATTGTCCAATAGCTTAGCAACCATAACTAGCAACAGCATGTCAAGCTTTGGATGTTGAAGTGGTGTGCATGGAGCTGTAGTAAGAACAATACATTTAGAGAGATATGGGTGGTGTCTTTTTTTAAAGCAAACGCAGAAGGAATGGATTAAACAGGGTTTTTAAACAACATAACATAACATTAGATGCAGCTGTTAGCATGGCTCAATAGCTTACTACCTAAAGTAGTGACCTAATATTTTTTTCCAAGGCCATTTCATTAACCAAGTGCATTAGTTTGTAGGGTTGCCGGTTACAGGGAAAAAAGCCCTGTTCATGACTTGCACATCCACTGAGCAGTATTTTCCCACTCTGTGGAACCCGGCCTTGGATGCTGTCAGAGTGTAGGCTAACATTAGCAGCTTTGTTTTATGCTTTATTGGATTTGGGGTCATTTAGAATCCAGCACTTTTAAAAACTCTGATGAAGGCGCACCTGCACTACTCTCAGGTCAGGGCTTAGTCCTTGTGAATCAGTTGAAGTGTGCTTACCGTGCTCTCTTTGTCTTTACAAACATGTGAACCAAAGACAGCAACCAATTAATGGAGCTAACGTAACCTTAATTATGAAGCTAGCTACAGCTGATAAAATCTGCCAGTTGTAATTTGTAAGTTGTAAAATTGATGGTTGCTGGCTTGAAATGAGAATGCTGCTTTCGCTGGCCTGAAAACTTTAAAATTCCTGAGAGCAAGGCTTAGCGAATGATCAGTTGAAGGGAGCTGACAAGTGTTGTGGGTTGCAACAGTATTTAGCTGTACAAGATCTTGTCAAGAAATTCAATAATCTTCATCCCAGTATGCAGTAGAAATGGGTGTATGGTCGCATAGTACATCAACAACAGAGAGGAGGCATGAAAGACAGGAAGCTTAGATAAGCACGTCCTGTGTTTGAGGGTTTGAACTGTGAACAGTCGATTGGTAGAATTCTATGATCTGTGTCTAGTTTTAGTTATTTTGATTTTAACAGAGAGACATCTTAATGAGAACATATGTTGTTGTGTCTACTTGAAACTGTAAAATGATTCAGAAGTGTAGTGCTCATAGTGTGATTCACAGAACTTGAAGCTGTGCTCTTGAAGATAAATAAAATATGGCCGATAGAGCTAGAAAACTCACCAAGGCACAGCATATGCTAATGAAAACATATGTTATTGGAATTTAAAGTGAGACAGTGTTTGAGATTTATATATAATCAACTAGATCGAAGTCCATTGTCTTGATTGGACAGTATTAGCCCCAAAGGGATGTGGTTGCATATCATGAGCCCAGTTTATGGCTCCTTGTGAAACCCCGTGTCACTATCCTGGACCGCTGTACGCTCTCCACGTTCATAAACAAGACTGCCACTGATGAGACCTAAGTCTGAAAGGCCCTCGTTAATGGCATAAATCTGGGAAATTATACTGGTCTTGATAATGACTCATACTTAACTTTACGACCAGACCTATAATAAAAATGGAGCAAACCAGTCAGCTGAGTATTGATTTTGGTATAACATTTGCAAGCTTTGCCGACTAATATGCTATGCAGAGGCCTAGATAAATGAAGCCACTGAGATCTGAACACGTAGCATGTGTTCTCATCCGTCGCTTTTATCAGCACGTCATCATCCAAGCCAGGCACTAGGCAGGCTGACACTCCATTGGTCACCAGCTTTTATCTCAATTTCGTACTTCCCTTGGAGCAAACGTTAACAGAGGCCTGTAGATAAATGACATTACAGCTCCATTCCTCTTCAGGAGATCTCACACTGATACTGCTTTCACTGTGCGCTGAGGCGCTCTCTATGCTTTCAGAAAGGAGCACAATTTCTGGCTTTATACCATTGATCTGAGGTCAACTCAACTATGCGTCTTCTGTTTGTTTGCGTGGAAGGTTCCTGATGTCAATGTCTTTATTTCATCAGTCAACGTAAAGATGACCTTCCTAGCCTTGCAACTGTTGCCGTCCCCTGAAATAATCAGTCACTCCCAATCAGGATCAAATAAATAGGTCCAAGATTTTTCTCTTGTTGGCAGTTCGTTCAGGACTGTCGGAGAAAACATATCAATTCTCATCTTGGATGGATTTTCTTTGTTCTAACAGAATCTGTGGATGCGTGTGCACGCACTCTAAAACACACACACACACAGACACACACAAAAACCCAAAGAAGAGACATGCAAGGGGCTCTGTGAAGAGGAAATGAGTTTGGTGTGGTGGAATCAATGGACACTATTCATTGCCAAGATGCATTAGATTCACCTCACACTGACTGAAAGAGCCAAGACTTTCACTCACTAAGCGGAGTCAAACTGCCACAAAGCAACATGCTCTCTTGTACCTGAAAATGAGTTGCTTTTGTCAGCTAACACCGTACCCTGACTAATAACATAACATTTCTTTGTAATTCATCTTGCAATAGCTGCTGGGAAAAGCTGCTGTTGCCAGTTTGGTTTTGTTAATGGCAGGTCACAGTGCTGATTCCCAAAGGGGTCGTCCGTTCTAAAAATATGTGCGCTCATGGCGCCATGAAACACTTCAACTAAAACTGTCCACCAAAGGGTATATGGCACATTTCATTGCTTTCTGTAATGGGGTTTGGGAGTCACTGGAATTGTTTCTCATAACACACAAACTGTATATACAGCTCTGATATATATTCTGCTGTCTTTTGTACAGTGTTTGGTACAGAAGACCTGGTATAGATGAATGCAGTTTAAATACAGGAAATGCAGTAAAGTATTCAAGTTTTTTGTTATCGTTATTTTTGTTTTTAAAGGCGAACGCTGCTCATTAGTGCAACAGGTCATTTCAAAACATGTGTTACACAATACAAGCAGTTGCCCCTGAAGTTAATAGTTGTTGTTTATTTAACCTTTGTTTATGCATGTACTTGAATTAATTAGTCTTTCAACAGTAAGTTAAAAGGGCCAACATTTATTAAGAAACATTTATGAAAATGCATTGCATGAGCTTGGAGGAAGAATTATTGGCCAAATACTCAACTAAAGCGTCTAATAAAATGTGTGCGAGCACATCTTGCTGCAGGCGTGGGTCAAAAAGTACTTTGTCTTCCAAGTAGGATGGATTTGGTACATGTCTCAAGTACAAGAGAGTTTAGCCAGTCACTCCAATTTGTTTTTCTGTGGTTGGCACCAGTAATCTCACACCAGCTGAAATGTCCTGATGTAGTTCGCCTGATTAATGTCACAATGACGTGTGGTTCACAGGCAGGACATAGAAAAGGGGACACGAGGGGCATAGCCTGTAGCCTGGTAAGATATCTTTAGGTTTGACCCCAGAATGACGCTGTCTTGTTTGGAGGGTTTTGCAGAATAAACAAGACAGATACACCCACTTTTAAGTAGATTATGTTTCTGCCATTTTAGGGCTCTGACTGGCTCATGGTGATGTTGCTTGATTACTCAGCCCTGTTTCTGGCTACAGGCATGTAGGGAGGATGTTTACTGTGGAGTAGTAGAGGGCATCCAGCTTGTTAGGGATTTTCTAGGTACAGCTTATTTCATAACACCAAATTGAATAACGGTGATGATTCATTTGGGCCAGTGAAAATATAAATTTGTGTTTCGAATTGTTATCGTGCAGACACAATTGTCTTTGTCAATGTTGACATGTTTGTAATATGGAGTCAGGCACATGAACCCAAGTGCACATACAGCATGTAGTTCTCCAAATGACTACTGCAAATAATTCACAATTGCTCAGGTAAATTCGATTATTCCACAAATAAAAATTCAATGTAATGAAAAAGCAATGACTGTTGTCACTGCAGGCTTCAAGAATGAGGTTTCATCCACACACAAGTGTTTTACACAAAATATCTACCACAATCAGAGAGTGCAGGCGATTGTTAAATGGTTTTAAAATGTAAATGAAAAGGCAGTAAAATCAACATAACTCACATAAATGTATCTCTTCCTTCTGGCCATTTTGAAAACACAACAGTTGTAAAGATTCCACTTAATGTTTATTCAGATAGTGTCTCTCTGTGTGTAAATAAATGGATATTGCTGTCACAAAAATTTATTGTAAGTTTAACTCACCAATATTTCATAGAACCAACATGTTCGCATTGGCACAGAAACAGAAATGCAAACTGAAAACCTTCTTTAGATGGGCCCAAACCATGGGCAACTGCACTTTTACATCTGAGACTATCCTCACCAGAAAAAAAACAACAGCTCTGGTTGTTCTTTCAAATACTCAACACAACCTGTTGTTTTTCTGCTAACAAGAATGACCTCTTGTCTGCATGCAAATGATGTATGTTGTCTCTAAAGCCTAGTTCACACCACACAAATTTTAGCCCGATTTGCCGCTCGGCAGTCGTTATGTGTGAACTACTCAATGATGCATCAAAACGGCTCCCCGACACATTTCTGCCACATCGCAGACGCCTGCCAGATATCTAGCATGCCAAATATCTGGAGGAGTCGGGCCGACTCGACATCCAAATCCAGCCAATGAGAGCAGGCAGCTACTTTTTCACTGCAAAACACTTTTTACTCACCTCCAGCTCTCTCTGTAGCTCAGACGATCCCTGCTACCTGTGTGTGCTTTGATTCTTTGTCTTTATGATTGGTATCTTTATAATAACAACCAACAGCTGTGAGACCAGCGTTGGGTGACACAGTCCTTGTCTGCTCGCGTCGTGTGTGACCTCCTGTCACTGATCGGTCATGTAGTGCGAACGCCACAGCAACTTAAAGACTCCCGTCACAAGACGGCAACTTGTGTAGTCTGAATAGCACGGCCATCGGCTGACGCTGAACATCGTGCAGTCTGCACAAGGCACAAGCAGCAAAGACGGAAGTAGTGTAATGTTCTGCTGCAAAACATCTTAGGGAGGATGTTTGTGCGGGTGGTCTGGCTTTGTCATGGCAGGCTGACGGACGTTCGCCCTTCTACCAACTGTCAACGCTGGTGTCTTTTGACTATGATCTGTCCATAACTTTAACCAAGTACTTTAAGTTAACTAAACCTAGCTCAGCTGTAACCATAGAGGTGACAGTTTGTCAATATACACAAAGCCTGATTGAAAACCATGATGTGCATGAACATAAATGGTGAGATTATGAATCATGGATTAATTTGGTACCAGTCTGATAAACATGCCAACATGTGAATATGTACGATGTATAAGTACCAGAACCTATTATTATCCACATTAAGTACTGATTGTGCCCATGGATGTAAACAGCAGACTGGACAGTAGATACCGTTCTGGTTATTATACATTAAAGGGATAGTTTGGGATTTTTTAAGTGGGACTGTATGAGGTACTTATCCATAGTAAGTGTATTACCTGCAGTAGATTGGCGGTCGGCACAAACCCAGTTTGGAGAAGCAGAGAGATGTACCGACCCAGAAGCTAAGCACTGTACTGCTGTGTACAGGGGTAAGCAGCAAAATTATTTTAGCCATCTATAGAAGGCCGACCGAAATAAATCAGTATCAGTTCAAGTGTACTTACGCTGTATTTGAAATATTTTCTGCAGCTGACCTTGCCGTCAGGCAGCCATTTCCTTTACACAGTGCACAGCTAAGTTGCGCTTTTGCGTTGGAGAGTTCTACTGTTGAGAAAAGCTTTTTTATGTTATGTGTTTTAAGTATATATATATATATATGTATATATATATATATATATCATCTGATTTTTTTAACTCCCTAATATCAGTATCAGTACTGGCCTTAAAACCCTGTATGGATCTGGTTATAGTCTGCATACGTGTTAACACATGTTCAACTGGTCTGCACAGTCATACATGTTTGGCTGCTCACAGACATCCACACAGGTACCTCATGGACATGGACAGATGAGTAAATTTACTTGGTATCACTTCACCTTATGTGACATTCGTTCACACGTTAGTGGCTTATAGTCATTCCTCTATGTGGCGATACCATCCTCTGACATCCTAATACACATTCGACATCATAATGTGCATTCAGTCAGCATAGCATAGTTACTGACTTTATATAAAATAACTTAGAGTAATGTTGGCAGCACATTTGTTCTTCAATATGCTCCCTGCTGGTTGTTTGATGTGGCTACTATTCGCTGTAATGCCTGACCTCAAATTGCTCTCCTGCCTTTCACTGCCGGAAGCCGCCTAATGTTTGGGTTGTGATGGCTTGACTGCTGAAGCTCGCAGCACTTCAAAGAGGGATGAGAGCTAATGTGGGTTCATATGATGTTGATGGGAGAGTGTGGAAGGGCACCACGTCCTTCATATTGCACTAAACAAGGACCTGTGAAAATGCTCTGGTACACACCTTTCAAAAACACACACACAGCCCACAAATGCTAGTAACTGCTGGAACGCGACTGACCCGCCCTCTCCACCTTCCTACACACAAACATCTTCACTTCCACACTCATACGGACTTCTGTGATAGAATGTAAAATAATGAAATGCCTGCGATTACACAGAGACACACACGTTCACACAGGCCCAGGTGGTACTGACACCAGCTTCTGATGCAGACCCCATTCCATATATTTGCATTCATTTGTAATCCTTTTATCCAGGGCCATGTGAACGGACTGGGACTGAGATTTTGAATAATGGTGAATTTATTTCCTGATGCAGGGAAGCTGTAACAGCAGGCAAAGATGCTGATAAACATTCAGCTCTGACTAAGGTGACAGAACATAAAATGCCAACCTGATCGCGGTGTCACCTATTTTTTTTTTTTTTTTACAACTCTGAACGCACCTTGGTTTTCACACTGTGCAAAAACAGTCACAACAACTCACAGTGAGTGGTAATAAGATCGTTACAGAGGGCTTTCGCTAAGTCACAGCTAAAGACTAAAGGTTGATTTGTCCATGGCTGTTGTTGTTTATTGGATTTTAAGCATCTTACAAAAAAGCACTCCTCACACATCCATCTTAAATCTTTTGATGCGTGTCAGCCCTCCTTAATGAGGGGGTTTCCTTACGCTGTGCTACTTCAAACTGTAATGAGGAAATTTTAGATAATCCATTAAAAAGTTTTGTTGTTAAATTGGTGATGGTGTTGACTGGTAAATAGGGTTAGATTTAGGTTAGGGTAAAGGGTCAAAGTCAATTCAATGCCTCCTTGTTCCTGCTAAGCAAATTGATGTATCCCTCTTTTACAATAAGATAAGCCCCGGATTGTTTCATCAATATTTTGCATAGCTTAATCCTCTTTACTCAATTTCTTTCAACCCTGCATCTCCTACTGTCTCCACGCTGCCTGCCTTTTCTTCCATCCTCTCGTCTGTCTTTTTTTCAATCACTTGTCTCATGTATGTGGTCCTCTTGCTACTGTAGTGTCTCAGTGCTTACATGTTTTACTGTTTACCCCCAGTGGTTTCTTTTCTTGATTTTATCTGCAATACAATGGGGATGAATGGAATTTTGTAGTTTTAAGCATTCTGTTCTTCTTCCAAGTGCTTGAAACTACTTTATACAGACAAAAACATCTCTCTTTGAAGGTCTTTGAGTTATCTTGAGTAGTTTCTGTAGAGGCGACTGCGTTTTTAAAGTGTCATTTTTCAACGCTTTGAGGACAAGTGAAATTCTATTCTCCTCCGTTACAGTCTATTAGAGTGGCAGCAGCCAAAATGATCTGCACGGCCAAACACCACCTGTGAGAAAGTAGATTGCTTTTTTTTTAGTAATTGGGGCCAGTAAATTGTTCAGGTTCTTGCATCTCTCCTGTCAGGGGTCTCTGTGGTGAGACACAACCACCTCTTGTCTTTGCATGATAAATATACCAATTAAAATCAGCAAGACGAGTCAGCGCAGGAGGCAAGTTTCTGAGTCACAGATTTGTGGTCTGAAAATGGGAGAGCATGCCGCTAAAACAAAGCAAGTGATGATGAAGGTGATTAAGTATTTGACACATGCTGGTCTGTGTCATGGAGTGAGCTCTTGACATAATTATGTTTGTGTAACATGTGCTGTTATGTACTATTGATGTATCGTTAATTTTCTTTCTGACAGGAATACACTAATTTTGTGAAGAAATTTAAAAGAAATTACGGCATGTATAAGAGGTCGTTCTCTCCTCCATGGCTCTGTATGCCGCTGATGGCGCCACTATCGCTACCCTGTGCTTTAATGTTGCATTTCTCGTGTAATTTTGGGCTGCAACTAGCAGTTATTTTTATTAGCTATTTATCTGCAGATCAAATAAACACAGTAAAACAAAAATTCAGGAGGCCACCCTAATTATCTCACATTGACGGAATTTCTGGATTTTGAAATATCTTATATATTATCTATCTATCTTTTGTTGTTGTTGTTATTTATCGCGTTTTGAGATGTGGTTGCGCTCTCTGAGTTGCCGCATATTCTGTGATGTAGTGTTTTTTTTTTTGTGATTGGCTGATTTGTTTTGACATTTATAATTTGTTAAAGTGTTTTGCACCTCATGTCTGCAGTGCCCAGTACAATATGACATTAGGTTTTGATTATGTGATAATCTAATCGCAATTAGATTTTTTCTCCAGTTAGAATTAGATTGAAACACCAACATGTGGGTAAATGTGCTCAAGCGAGGCTTCTCTGTTACACTTCAGCTCTAGCTGATTTATCAATGACAAAATAAATTTCTACCACGTTCGGGCTTGGAGTTGCCTGGTACATTGAGACGACTTAGTCAAGGCGGAGAAGGGAGACACGGAACTTAGGGAGGAACTGTGTCGGGCGCCTGAAAAACGGAGCATCTGTGTCAGCTCCTCTGTGGCTCTGGCTGGCCTGTCAGACACTATTACAGAGGAGCCTGTCTCCTGTGACTCTGGGGAGACTCTGTAGGGACTGGTGGGCTAGGTCCTAATCAAGAGAAGACTGCCAAGCGGTTAAAGAGCAGAAGCACAAGCCAGCCACCTCCCAGTCTCCCTCTATCTCTCTCCATCTTCCCGTTGTCACAGTAACTCTTCCATTACTCTCTGTCGGCCTCTTTCGCTCCCTCACTTGTCCGAATAGCTCGCCCTCCCTTGTTTCTGTCCTCTGCTAGTCTCTCATTGTCTTTCCTTCCATTGTAAGGACCCGACCAGTGTTCGTAAACAGGGAAAGGCATCATGGGAGAATAGTTTGTCACTTACCCAGACAACGCTTGACACCCCTCTGTCCAGCAGGTCTGCGGAATACAGCACAGTGTCAGGCACAGAACAGATTTGTCACTCTGACAGCAATCCTTAGGGATCCATTGTTGGTTTGTTGGGTTTTTCTCCTGTTCACCTTCTCTGACATCGACTGCTTCTAAGTGTCTGTGGTAAGGGGGCATGGCTTTGCTAAAGCTTTTCTAAAACAAAATAAAATCTTTGCTGGGACTGTGGAACACAGCATTTGGCTGCAGACCTTTTCCGGTTGGTACAAGCTCCAGTATAAATCAAGACCAGTCGCTCTGGGAAACAAAGTTTGATGTGATTTATATAACTGATTTATTTTATTGACCCAACTCTGGCTCTGACCATCAACTCAGACACACCAACCACACCACTCCTTATCTTCCTTAGTGAGTCATCGTTAGGGTTTTGGTTGTCTTTTGTTCCAACATGAAAGAAGGTCAGTCCCCCAGCATGAGGCTAATAATCTGACAAATACCTGTGTCAGACTAACATAATGAGCTAGGATAAACCAGGATGATCTAAGTGGGCTTAACACGTGTTATCCTATTTTGGTTTGTGACCCTTCTCCCAAACAACACTGACTCATATTTTGATATAAAGGGATGAATGTTTCTGTCAGAGATAATTTAGCTTCTTGAACACTTGACTACACTGTCTTGTTTCAAAATGGCAGTTATGTACTAGTGGGAATGATCATTTTTACATCACTAATCTCATTGCCATTGAAAAATAGATTGCAATGAATTATGGTGTGAGTTTTGCAAGGATCAAGCATGACAATATTTAATTTAAAATGGTATTTTGATACACATATCACCTGTAATAAATATTGCGCCTCCTGCGATTGGAAAATTGCAGTAGGCCACATTGAGATTTCGATAAAATTTCGATTAATTGTTCAGCCGAGAGGCGAGCAGTTTACATGATCAGTCTGCAGCAATAACAGATTAATCATGAAAGCTAATAACCTACAGAATTTTTTCCTTGATCAATAGCTTTATTTTGCTTTTGTAACACAACAGATTAATTTATCAACATAGGTTACATTATCTTAATCATAAACTATAAAGAAATAATGCTGTCACTCCAGCTATCCCTATTTATGGTTCAAAAAATGGCCAAACACATTTAGAAACAAACATAATGGTTTTGCAAAAGCTGAAAGCTTTAAGACGTAATTAAACTTGACTAAGCCCAACCCATTCTTGTATCAAGGGGAAGGGCTGTATGCTAAGGTGGTAGGGTGTGTTGGCCTCTAAGGTTTCAAAGAATGCGGTCTACAGCCTGAAATGTGTGTTAACTCCTGCCATGTACTGTAACCACTAAGCCAGTACGGGGTCAGCGGTTCAGTCACTTGTGTTGCTGTGTTATCGTGCAAGACGGTGAAACCCAAATAGCTCCTGATGTGTGTGTGTACGGGGGGAGAGTGTAAGTAAATGCAACATGAATTGTAAACTGTCATTTTCATCAACTAGAAAAATAAAATGGTATGCCTTGTTCTTTTCTTTGGCGGTGCTAGACCAATTTTATTGAGGAGGCCAGGCTGGGGCCAGTTGTTTTGTCAGCGGGGCCCATTCAGTCCGGGGCAAAAGAGACAAAGGCTTGTTTAGTAAACAATGTAATGTTTTTGTATGTTTCAGTAACTTACAGTTATTTGTTTTAGTAACAGATCTTTTCAGTAACTTAGTTATAGTTTTATTAAATTACAATATTTAAAAAAAACATTCCTGTTAACTTTAGCTTAAGTTACTGTGCATTATTTGGAGCAACGCTTCTTTGTAAGGCTTAATGAACAGTATAAGCTCTAGTGTTCTAGACATTCTCTGGATCCCAGTTTGTATTCTTGATCCAACTATAACTTTTACTAGGAAACAAAAAACGTCTCCATATTCACACCTGTTTTTAGTCCAGATGGGAAATATACCTAAAACAAAATACTTGATAGTGGGCCATCTTCCGTGCATTAGAAAGGGGGATACGTTTTAATGGCAGGTTGAAAATGCAGTATGAAATTATTTGTATCCCACTATAACTTTGCTAGGAAAATAGAAACTTCCCCATATTTACCCCTGTTATTAGTCATGAGGTGAAGTATTCACAAAATTAAATACTTGATGGTAGACCAACATCTGTGCATTATCAATGGGTATATATATTTTGGCAGACTGCATGTCCAGCCTGGTAGAAAACAGTAGGCTACTGTTAAGACTTTTTGTTACGATAATAATTCACCCTTAAGGAGGGGAACTCAGAACAATTTCCAGCAACATCCAAAGGCTATCCTTGCAATGGAAATGTGGATTACAAGGACAAAATATTGTATAATATAATGTACATTTCCAGTCCAGTAGATGTAACGTTGGGGTGATCAATGTGTGAAACTGATTACTGTGACCTTGATTTTACAGTATCTATGACGTTGAAGGAGCAGCTTACATGAAAAATGTGACAGTCCGTCTTGCTTCCAAACACTAACATGGATGACTAAGTGATCAACTACATGGTCAGTTATAACATCGTCAGACTATCGCAAAATAAAAGTTTGCTTTACGAGGGAACCTATATGCTCGTTTTGTTTATAGACATTCTCAATTCAGTGCAAAGTTCAATGAGAAGTAACGTTAACCTATAAAAGCGTTCTTATAATCCGTGTGCTACAATCCACATGTTATATTTTCATTTACTTTTGTGAAGTTGAAAGTCCGCCTTCACCGTTGAGTGAACGCGCGCTCCCGCGGCAGGGGGAACACTTTCATTATCACAGATAACTATCTTGGCACGACACCGGACAGTGGCGGTGTAACGTCCTAAAGATCTGAATAGTTGAGACGCATTTATTCCACCTTTCACATCAGCGCCATATCGTCGCAAGGAAAATATATAACTATGATTTGTAGACTTTTCATTCAGAGGGGGGCCATTGGGGCACTGGCCACTGTTGGCTCCCCCTAAAACTGCCACAGCTTGTGACAAAAGACTGAATTCTCACTGCTTCTAACTGTATTTATGAATATGGACATAACTGCATGTGATATGTAAAATGTGTACATATGAGGGTAATAAGGTAAAGAACAAGTAGCCACTGTGAACTGGTTGAGTAAGGACGTGTAGGCTGACTATCGGCAGCTGAAAACATATATGTACATTGTGCGTTGATAGTTAATATAATTTATGAAAAGTGACGTAGAGTCAGAGAAATAGAAAAAGAGAAATTAAAACTGTAGCTTAAATTTATTTGTTATGTCTTTGCTCTCACTAGAGCCGAAAAAGCACCAGGAATGTTGTAATTTTGTGGTTAGCAGTCATGTGATGGGACAACGGTCAATTTGCCCATAAAAACAGCTGAATGGAATGTAAATGCCTTTCTAGTCTTTGCGACCACTCAAAACGTTTTTACACTACATCTGCATTCACCATTCACACACATTTATACACTGAGCCTAGGTGCTCAAACAGAAACTACATTCACACACATTCATGCACTGTTGGAACAGCCACCACGGGCGATTCGGGGTGCAGCATCTTGCCCAAGGACACTTTGACATGCAGCCTGAAGGAGCCGGGGATTGAACCGCCCATCTTCCAATTAACGGGCAACAGCCGCCAGAAACGTAGAAAATAAAAACTGTAAAAAATGAAAAATCACAAAAATGTTTTTGCACCTGGCTGAGGAGACAACGTTGGTGTATCGTTAAAGCAAAGTGAGACAAAACAAATTTGTGTCAAAGTCAAATTTGCGCCACAGTTGGAAGGAAACCTGGCTACAGTGAGCCACGCTAAGGACCAGCTGTGACAGTAGTCTCATGAATGGCTCAAACACATTGCATTTAACATCAAACACCATATTTGTGTGTTAAAAGAAACACTCTCCCTACTTTCCAAGCTCCCTTACTACCACCTCCTCAGCACCAGGCCATGTCACAAATGCTTCACCAGACGTCAATCACATGACGACAGGGTTAGCTGATGGGAAGAAAGAGTCCGCATCGGAGACGCAGAGGAATCTTGGACGAGAGCGTCTGTCTCTTGTCATGAGCCACAGGTGCTCTCTGCCACCACCACGAGCACTGAGGGGTCTCTGTCAGAGTTGATAAAGCTGCAGCTCTGATAAGTGCGAGAAGGCATAAGTAAAGATTGTGCCTCGGGGTCTCAGCAACTAAAGACAAGTCTTGTGGAAAGCAAATGCGGTGCTTAGTAAGGGCAGAGCGAGCAGACAGAGGGTTTCATCAGAAGTAGAACGTGCTGGGCGGTGCCGTCTGCATCCTCTGAGGCTAGCCCTAGTTTCGTGGAGATGTTTATTATTGATAGAGGTGGATGATAGCCTTGGGATGAATTGCATAATCTAGAGCCGCCTCTAATGGATACAGGAAATGGATCAGGCTATCAGTCAGGTCTCTGTGGATGAAGGATGTGTCTGTGTTTGTATGTTTCTCTCTATGTGTGTGCATGCATGTGTGCGTGTGTTTTCGTGGATCTGATTACCAAAACTGAAATGCATCTTTTAAGTACGCAAGACGGGCAATTTGTTACATTTCTACGAGGTATAACTCGTCACAGTCCTTACAAAAAAAAGTCTAAAACAAACAAACTTTTGTCAGCTGTGTAGTGCAGCCAAGTTACTGATGTTATTATTCTCCCTATCTATATATTCTATGTTTCATAGTATACGTGTGTGTCTGTCTCCACTTTTTGTCTCTACATCTCTGACCTCCTGTTGCTGATTTGATTATCTGCGTACGCTCTTGTCTTGGTAAATCAGAGATTGTGAACACAGACTGTACACAGTGTATTAGACTTTGATAGGCACTTAAACTCACTCTTACTGTCCACACAAAGTCCGGGTGTCCTTTTCCACCTTTTGAAAAGATGGAACAAATGGAAGAGCTTTGAGCTTTTATGTAGCATTTTGTATGCAGCTCACCTCTCCCCTGATGTGTCTACATCATCTAATGTGTTGCACTCTGGATATCTCAGCTAGGCTTTTTACTGTGCTACTGTACCGCAGGCTCCCGAAGCACATGGATCTTAATTGTACGAAGGAAACGTTTCTTGTGAACTTGTCAGAAACATAATTATTATTGAAACAGGTTTGGTCATTTTAGTCTAACTGAAGAATTTTATGAGTCCTAGGGTTAGCCACATAATACTATGCAATTGCTCCCTACAATTTTAAATTGTAAGCTATGTATGCTTATGTGGCCCTACTATAATGAGTCTAAAAAGACAATTAACCAGACATAGGCCTAGTTTATTATGGGGGTTGTGGAAGAAAGATTTCACAGGCAAACTAGTTAGATGGCTGAAGGTAGCCTGGCTGCAGAACCCCGAATCAACCCCACATCTCACATTTGTACATTATCCATTTAAAGAATATGGCAGTTCTGTCTGATCACCAGGCTGGGCTGATTGATAATCTCTTACAGACTCTGGAAGAGTTTGCGACAGGTGGAAGAGGTCTTTTCTACTTCTTTAAGTGTACTTCTTTAAGTGTATTTCGTTGACGCATGGTGTCAGATTCGCTCTCAGTTCCATACGTCTCTTTGTCCCCTCTCAGATGGTTTTGGAGACACTCAGACATTTCAAAGGAAGGATTTGAAGGCCATGTAATACATTTTTGCATAGCACCTAAGCTCACAGCTGGGATCAGTGGATTCCATCCTCTTGAAACAGTTTTCTGTGCTCTGAGAAAATGTCAAAGTTGTCATTGAAATTCATTCTATATGCCACACATGCTGATGAAGGGATAGCAGTGTAAGTGAAGCATTTCATACCCCTGTTTTATGTTGGGGTAGTGCCTGAGATGCTTGCACAGAAAGGTTCCCAAGAGTGTCCTTCAGCTGAAGGAAATCCCTTTTCAGCAGTTCTGAGCCACTGACTGTATTTAGGAGGATACTCAACAGGCCCACATGTACAATCATCCTCTTGAGATATGAGCATTCGAGTAAAAGTTGTTGACTTGGCTTTGTTATCCTATTTACAGTTGTCTCATGTTGACTATTGGTTTGTTTTTTGTTGGCTTTATGCATGCTTAATTGTTGTCTCCCACTGTTAAATTGTCAATGTCAGTGCACTGATTTATGCGTGAGCTCGGCAGTGTTCCTGGGGCTAACGTTAGCAGGGTTAGCATTAGTTGGCCTGCACTGCTGTATAGGCTCCTATACTGTAGCCTCGTCCACCTAACCCTGCCTGTGTTTGCATGTTGAGTGAAGCTTTGGTAAAATTAAGGGCTCTCTCAAACAGGTTGAAAGTAAGTAACTTCAACCTGAGTAGTACTTGATTTTTTAAAGCTGATACTGATATTGATATTCTTCTAAACATTTAAAATTCAAATCTCTTATATTTGGTTGTTAGAGAATTTGAATGTACTAAGCAGGACATTTTAAAGTTTAAAGTTTAAATAAACCAGATGATCTATTTCTGTACAGTGAACGCCTATATATCAGTATCAGGGCAGTGTTATATAGTATACTTCACTGGAAATAAAAATTGTTTCAATAACCACTATGTACTACAAACAGCAGAAATATATTTAGGATAAGAAAACTATGCTTCACATATATGAAATATAACTATAATGAGCATTAGATGAAGTAGTTTGTGGTGTGGGTGAACCTGTATGATAACTTCTCATGTATTGTTCTTGATAAATCCAGTCGATAATATCGGCCGAGCCTTAAAAACAGCAAGCCTGCTTCGGTGCCGACTTACCGAAACCAGTCGCAAGTGTCCCTTAAAATAATACGCACATGTCAGAGCCTCATATAAATTAAAATTCTGTATTGTTGTTTTGTGAAAGAGTTTTGGTAATGCATACAAACTTTTGTTCCTAAGTTGTGTTGTCATTGTTGTTTTAGATGCAAATTATATAACTCCTAAATTAACCTAATAGCTGAGGCGATAAGGCGTTGACCATTATCCGTGGTGACACTGTGGTTCCTATTTATGTTGGACTTCTACTGTTTATTTATACCGAGCCCATTCATACAGATTGCCTACCAGCTGTGAGTGTGACCTCGCATGGAGTAAGAGTAGTGAGGTGACTACAGTTGGGAGGTACTGTTAACCAGGTGCTTGTTTTTAATTGTAGCATCAGCACTCTGCTATCTCTAAATGTTTATAGAAATATGGTAAAAGCTTATTGTTTAGAGTTAGCAATGGGGGGGGACAGTCTGCAAGGACAGCTTTCCAAAGTTGCAGTCATTTGGGTAGATGGTCCTAGCTAGATTTTAGTCTTGGACACTGGGAGTGGGGGCAGTCAGCCTAGATGTAAGTGAGTCCGTAACAATTACTGTAGGCTGTCCCAAGACTAAGAGTCGCTGACAGAAAGGCTGCCACAGTAAATCCATTTAAGGCCTTCTCAGGGAATAGCATCTGCCAGATTGCCTGCATGCGCAGCAGTCCCTTGCTAGCATGGCAGCACTCTAAATTTGCCCAACTGAGCAAGTCATATCATTAGGTTGTGATATGGTCTCTGTTGATACTTGTGCAGAGCTGTCTAAATGTGATGCAAAGAGGCTGGGGAATCTGTAGACCCTCTGTTTGAGGACATTGTTATATGGCAAGTGCCTCCAATCTGTTGTTGATGACAATTATCAAGTTATTTACAACGTTAGACATTTTGTCGCAACTGGCGCATCTCAGTGCAGTGATATATTGCCTTGCTTGCTTGCAAGAGCCTCTATATAGAGAAGGGAAATTACAGCAGAATGGTGTAGGTGGTACAAAAAAGACCTCTATACTGAAATGTCAGTGTTATTAAATTAATATAAATTATTATATTATATTATAAAAGTAATGTTAGCATATTTTAGCATTAACATTAATCCATCACTTCATACAGTGTGTGGGTTTAATGTTTGATATGTATAGTTGCTAATCTCATAATACAGTCACAGTAACTCTTCATTCATTTGTTCATGGTCATTTCTTTAAATACTGTATTAAAACATTCACAGTGGTAAAATACACTGCACACACTGTATATAAGCTGTATGTATGCATGCAAAGCGACCTTGTCTGAATGTTTAGCACCTGCAGGTACTTCACAATTGGCCATCAACACCGAAAGAATGGGTGTAACAGCAGAATATGAGTATATCAATGGTGATTCCTGATTGTGGAACTTCTGCTTATTGGCATGGCACCCCATAGGGTCAACAGATGGACACCTGAGAGTCAATGACGTTTGGTCTCTACTGATCTGTTTGTGTTTTTGTTGTTTAATTAACCCCTATAGAATATGTGTTATTTTATTATTATTTGTTTAGTTTCCCATACTCTACACTAAGCCAATCCTCAACAAGTTGTGGGTACATTACCTTGATAGCACAAAGCAAGTGTCTGTTGCGTTTATGTCCTGAGCCAAAGTATCATGTAATGTATGCATGATTGTTCTTTTGTTGAAAATGAGTTAGCTAGTTAGACTTTATCTTCCCTGGGGGGAAATTGTTTTTCAGAGCACTGCACATCACAGGGAAGACGCACATCTCCACACACCAGTTACAGACAGAAATACATGAAGTACAACACTAGGACGACAGGCAGAACAACATGAAAACAAGACTCATAGTTCCCCTAGAGAGTCACCCTGTTTAGGGCTGCTGTGGCTGCGGGTACCAGGCTTTTACCAAAGCACCTCAGGGACCTGGACCTGCTCCACAGGGCAGTATAGTGAAGTGGCAATTGAGTGGGTGTGTGATGTCCTGTGCTATTGTATTTGCAATGCGTGAAGGCCTTACGATTGAGCTCTGAGAGGTTGGGTGTGCGGAGACCTATAAATGATGATGTTAAAATGATAAGTTAAATTTGACGCTAAATTCCATGTCAGAAGTACAATATGGCAGTTACGGACACAACCTTGGCTCTTTACCTAGCTTGTCCAAAGAAAGTATCTGTGGTGTATTTGAGCGTCACTGAACTGGACAATCTTAATAATCCGGCTGCAAACTTGAAATTTCACACTTCTTTATATATTTTAACCCTTTATGCAATGAACAGAGACTGAAACCTGTAACAGAGCTCTAGAGGCTTAGCCCCTCATCTTAATATATCTCTACACTGAATATTAGCCATGGAAGTGCTGCCTGAGTGTGTTGCTGCTGCCTTTCCCTGCAATTAGCATAGAGAACGAGAAGAGTACAGCACCTGCTGTCTTGGTGGTATGCTTTGTAGATGCGATTTCTCCACAGGGGGCAGCTGTTTGGTCCATTATTGACCAGTTCTGCACATTGCAAACTGTGCCTATAGGAAAAGAACATAGAAGCAGTATTGCTGGTTTTACAAAATGTAATGTAGGCCTAATTGTGAGCCATATAGCTGAATAAAAATAAATATAATTTTAAAAATATATGTCAGATCATTAAAGAAATATCAGATCAGACTTGGTATCAGCAGATACTAATTAAGAATATTCAGAATAAGACTGGAGGTCAAGAAATGTGAAGACCGAATATAGACTACAGTCATCTGGAGGCACAACGTTGTTTGCATAATGTAGAGTAAAGGTGGGACATTCAGGAGACTGGACCAAGAGATGCGGTGTTCATTCCATCCGCTCTCTGAGTAGGGGCGCTGCAGCTGGATGACACCCTCTTGCGTTACTTCTTCCTATGGAACAGTCTTTATCTCTGTTATCACTGTTAAATAAACAGACACATGTTTGTAGCGGTGCTGCATTCAGAAGCAAGTGCATAATCCTGCTGATCAGCTTCCTCCAAGTCTACTGCAGTGAAGAAAACAGGTTTTTGTTGTCACAGCAAAACACCACATAAAAGCACTCAATGCAGTGAGGTGAACTATGGCGAGGACTTTAGGAATCTGCTCCTCTAGACTGACAAACATTGCTTCAGGCAGTTCAGGCATTTGGTAAAGTTTTCCCCCTGGGGGCCTCCCTTTAAAGGTATTTAAAGTACCGTAACCTGGCATCAGACCCATGGGGCACACTGCAGGGACCATCAGTCTGCAGGGTCTTCCAGCTGAGTGGTTAGCACTTTGGGATTTCCCATGCGGAGCTTAGATAGGTACTTGCAAATACATACTTTGTTGCCGGTCAGATAGTCTGCTAAGTAGCCTATTATATGTTGTCTAATAATGGCTTTTTGATCCTGTTAGCAAAGATTGCACTCCTTCTTCTTCTCAATCATAACTCAAATCTGAACATACAGTCAGAAGTCAGAGAAAAAACTCCTCATTATCATCATGTTTGGTTAGGTTTTATCAGTATTAAAGGTAATCCAGTGATAGCTGTCTTTACATGCATGGGCAAACAGAAACTAAATGTAGACAAATGTAAACAAAGGCTACAAAATGGAGCTCAAGATACAGTCTACGGTGGAAGTCACTGAATCAAACATTATGTTTCCTGCTTGCATTGTCTAAAACTTAGAAGATCATTATCCCCTATATCAGAGGGATGACTGATGGACACTGCATCTACTGGACCAACAAAATTAGCAAATCATCATATTCATTGTCATCATATTGTCTCAAATTCAAATGGTGCTTTCAGGGAGCTGCATATTTATCACCTGTCCAATTTCACGCAAACGTTTTCACTTGAAAGATTGCTTTTCAAGATATCAAGCTTTGGTGTTAATGGCTTGACTAGTTCCTATTTTTGCTTTGCATCTAACTTTTCATGTAAACAAGTTGATTATATCGATTCATATTGATTCATCGTTTGGCTGATTGATCCCCCCACCCCTGCTCCGTGGACTTGGTGATAGACTGGGTGCTTTCCGATCAGGTGCCTTCGTGCGGTTGGTAGGCAACATAAGTTTCATTTTACGGTGGACAGACAGAGTTGTTCACAGAGTTCATTACAGAGTTGTTGTTTAGCTTAAAATAATCCCATACTTTGGACTGTCTCTTCCTCCACTTTGGAAACAGCGCCATGATAATCACGTCGCGTTCACACAGCGTAAGCTCGATGTGCGAGAGTAATAAATGTCCGTGAAAAAGTGAGCTATATAGTTATATGGATAAACGAAGCATTGGCGCAAAGAATTTGCTTTTCAGTAATTGAATTAATCGATGAATCGTTTGAGCCTTAATTTGAAATGACAAAGTTGGATACGCACAAGTCTATATATCTGTTGTAATCTATTCTGTATTTGACTTCAAATCCAGTAATCCTGCAATTTTGTACAGTGTATATCTCACTTCAGAATGACACCCCCCTGCTGTGCTGCAGTCCACACATAGCTCAGTGTGACTTCTATCTAGAGAATTTGCAAATATCTGACTAATTGTTGCTTGGAATGGTGATCATTTTTGCATAGGTGTATATTGCAGGGTTTGGGTAGAGTGGAGCTCCACTGGACAGACGGTTGAGTCATTTGTTTCTTCGCTTATTGATGCTGATATCCTGTCATGTTTGCAGCATTTCGCAGCGTTCTACCCCTCAAATTGGCATGCTCCTTCCCTCTGCAACATAGTCATGCACTGATGCGTGCACTCGCCTTCACTCTGCATCTCTGCTCTCCTTTGTCTCGTATGGTTTCCTCTGTTTCCTCCTGTGTGCACGTCCCTCGCCACCCTCGCCCCTCACTATCCCGCATTGTTTTTGTCGTTCTCCTACCCCCCCCCCCCCCCCCCCCCCCCCCCCCGGTTACACTTTTTCACATTTTAGTCTCATCCTTTTTACCTCCTCTGCCCCTTCACCCTGCTGGCCTCCCTATCTCTGACACCTCCCTGCTTCCCTCCTTTTCCTCACATCCCCCTGTTTATACCTGCCTTTTCACTCCGCATCCCTACTGCCTCCCCTCCTCCTCCCACAACCTGTCTTTGTTCCACCCATCAGCCTGCAGTTATGTCGGATGCTAGGTGAAGTCAGCATTGGGAGCTGCTATAGAGGCGCAGAATGAATAATGATGGTTCTGCTTGTTTTGCAAGGTTGTTGTGTGTTGCGACCTGGTAAGGCGCAGATGCCTTTTTTCGTACAAAGTGCTCAAATGGTGGATGCGTTGGTTGCCTTGTATGTGTGTGTGTGCATGTGTGTGTGTGAGTGGGTCTCTGTCTGTGCATGTGTGTGTGTGTGTGATGCACTAGTCCCAGGCAGGTAGACAGACAACAGGTCCTGGCTGCAGTCCCAAAACTTAGCCTTTGGAACTCAGATGAAGAGGGTTGAGGGTAGGCAGAACCACAGCAGCCCCTGCAGGAGGTTTGCGGAAGCTGAATTTCTAGTTACAACAGAAGTGAATTGGTGGGAAAGTATTGATATGGCACGGGAGAACCATAGAAACTACCTTAAATGCAAACAAGATGCTGTAAATGTAACTCTGGAGAACAGAAATGTAGATATGGAAGTATGATCAAGTGCACTTCACCAGCATGAAAACACATGCACTCTCCTCCATATTTCCTGTTACTATCCACTCCAGGCACACAAACACACACACACACACACACACACAGGACCATCGACACCTCAGTTGTCTCTGCGTTCTCGGTCAAGACGCCACGCGACTGTCCAGGTTTTGTCACAGCAGAGGTGTGGGGCAATGTCTACGACTTTTGCAAAGCTTCAGCCAGCGGGCACATAAGGCCGTGCCATATGGCCCTGGCCAATGGCACCCACTACCCTGTCTGCAGAGAACAGTGGAGGATCAAATTTTCTCACCTTCTGTCTCATTCATCCTCTCTCATTACCATACTCACTCAATTTTTCCTCCTCCCGAATCTTCCATCAAATGGCCCTTATCTTTCAAACGCAGATCTCAGATTGTTTTGGGCACCTTTGTCTGTCTTCATTTGCATTTAGCCGACAGTCATCTTGGCCGACTTACAAAAAAGTGCACCAGCTGACAAAGCTTATATTTGCGGACTGCCAACATCACACGCTGCTGGTTATCACGGAACTCAAGGATCAAAGCTGCAGCACCCTGACAAAGGCCTAAAACAAGAACGTCTTTGTCTCTAATATGGTCATGTGCTGTGTAAAGAAGTGCTGTGAGAAGAAATACGAGCCAGTTTGAAAGTTTGACATCTGTAACCCCGGCTTGCCTCTCTTTCTCACTGTCACGTCAAAAGAAGTCCCAGATGAATAAATAAGAGCTTGGCAGGTGGGTGTCAAGTTTTTTTCAACAAGACTGGTTGAAGATCAGTTGGAAGATTCAGTCAAGATGAAGACATGCAATGTTTCATGTCATGTCTGACCGTCTTATTTTATGTTTGGCAATCTATTTCCGCACCTTACCTGTCAAAGTCACTCACTTCCATCTGCCTCACGGAAAATATTAAAGGGGATGCACTCAACATGCTTTCAGAGGCCCATTGAACACAGGATCCTCCCTTTATACCCACGCATGGATATTTCTGGGCGAGACCGTAATTCGCACACACAGCTGCAGCCTCCGTCTTGCACCTCCTCTTAGGGAGACGAGGTTTTAAATCACCCATCCTCTCATCACTCCTTTTCTGCAGGGGAGAGAGCCAAATACTGGGGAAGATCAAGAGATGGGGTGGGGGAGTTTTCACGGAAAAGAAGGCACTCTTAAAAGACACCCGCAGGGTTCTGCCGGGCAGCTTTCCCTTCCGTTGCATCACGCCTGGCATAATGTGAGAGTCCCCAGGTTAAGAACAGCCTGAGCCAGATGGGAGAGATGGGGGGGATAGAGGATGGCAAAAAAGCGCGGGCCCTGCAGTAAGCTATTCCAAGCGCCTTTGTGGGGTTGCCATTTTTTCATTCTCTCTCGCTGTTCTTTGAGGGGATTTTCTATTCCTCTCTCTCTCTCTCTCTCTGTCTGTGTCCTCGTTTCTTCTTCTCATTCGTTTTTATTTTTTATTTTATGATGTTCTCTTTTTTTTGCCTGGGTTTCTTCAGGCGCTGTGGTTCTTTTTTATCGTGCCAAGTTTGTTGAGCCAGGGCTCCATCTCTCTCTCTCTCTCTCTCTCTCTCTCTCTCTCTCTCTCGCAGTCTCCATCTCACTTCTGTATTTTTCTCTACTTTCATTACCCCTCAGTCTCCTTCTGTCTCACTCTCATCTATTTCCACTGACTTCGTCTCTCCCCTAAGCCCAATTTCACTCATCAAGTTTGCCTTCTCTACAGCCTCCTTTCCTTCCTGCATCCCAATCCCTTTGATCAAGAGCCATTGTGCAGATTCCCCTTCCCTTCTGTACTCGTTCTCCGCCTCCTTTGACTCTTTTTTGTGTGTATTCTGCCATCTTTCCCCCCTCAGCTGGTTAAAAACAGTGTTCACACTTGATCGTTGTGATGCTCCTGGGCTCCTGAATCGATGGCGTGCTTATTTGAGTGCTTCTCCTTGCGGCCATCAGACCTTGTGTGTGTCTCAGATGACATCCACACACTAAGCCAGCTAAATTTAAAAATGCTGTTTATGTGTGAAAACAATGTGTTTACACTACTGTTTACAGGTCCCTTTCTTTAAGATCCCTGTGCACACTCAAACACCTGAATGAAAGGAAAGCTGCAAAATATCCTCTCCTTTGTCCTGTTTTGGTTGCCTAACAACAAAGCTCACATCCAACACCTGGTACAAAGCGAGACAGATAGTCGGTACTCTACTGAGTACAGTTATTTGAAAAAAAAAAACAATAAAAATAATTATAGGCTACCAATCAACTACTATGGCTTCAACAGGTGGCGTTTTATGCAAGGTATCGAATAAAGTACTCTATGGTGTCGGTATCACTTTAAGGGTACTGGGTTTGGTACTGGTATCGTAAAATTTTAAACGATACCCAACACTAGTTACAGGTGTTAGAAGTGTTCCTCTTTACTGCCTCTACTATGTTGTAGTTGGAGTGTCCTGCCTGTAAAAACATGCAGATTTGCATATGTGGGAATGGCGATCATGTACTTTTGTTAGAGCCATGTGGTGTTCTGCGAGGGCACAGACAGATGATTTGGCCCAGAGAGAGCAGATTTCAGGTCAATCCATTAGAGACTTAAAGGGGAACAGAAGTGGAGACAAAGAGCCATGATCTCCTTAGCCTCGTTCCTGTGGGGACTCTCAAACCCCTTGTCCTTGTGATGTCACACCCAGCAAGACATTTTCACACACTGCCTATTTTTCAGCACTTTGAAATGTAATTAGGTTATGGGCCGTGTCTACTGATAGCCAGGGAATAGAGGGGAATGTGTCTCAATTGAATAATCACGTTTGTTATTCCTTTGGTGTGGCACGGGCGAATCAATATCAAATCAAATGTATATCTCTCCTCTACAGCCAAAAAAAATGACAACAAAGACCTGGCGCTCCAGTGCCATAAGTCAGATGAAAAACCTAGAGTTGCTCTGAAGCCAACAAACCATGTGGGGAAATGAATGAGTAATGATCTCCTGCACCTTTGCTGCCATTTTGCTCAGTGCCCTTGAGCAAGTCACTTAACCTGCGGCTGCTCCAGCGGAGCAACAACAGAGGTGATGGCCAATTTTCTGAAGATATATGCCGCATGAATAGGAGCCATTAAATGTGTATGTTTAAATGTTTAAAAATGTAACTAACTAAGAAAACACAAACATGTGTAGTTATTATTTATCAAGAGATTAAGTCTAAAAACTGAAACACTTATTTATTAAATCCTGGTTGGTGAATTGTGTATGTGACCCTTTTCACCTTTTTCCAAATGAGCCCCAGTCAGACAAGCACAGAGAATGATAAACAGAAATCTCTTGTGAAAAACCAAAACTCTCTTAACTTTATCAGAAATGATTGTGTTCATGTAAGATGCCGTCACTCACAGTAAGAAGTGATTGAGAAAATGTGTTTTCAGGGCCTTTATGTGATAGTGATTGTGAAGATATATCATCCCTGTTTTAATATGCCTACGTAACACGTAGTAAGACCTACGAGAGGTTAACTGTGTTATGAAAAGATGAATGAGCGTTTGTTTACTTGCTAAACTTGTGGTGGTCGATAACGTAATCATTTACGTCCGGCAGGCTGCCATCACTTTAATTATTAACGGTAGCTGCCAATAGGCTACAGGTTTATTGTTGATTATGCAACGTTAGTTTTACTTAGTTATAACGTTACACTGGTTTGAGAGTCTGGGGGTTGTGTTGACTTACAGTAGTTTATAAGTTGTGATTAGTTGTAGACGCATTGTACATTAGGCTACATGGTTGTGCTCTGTGAAAAACAGGCTACAGGTTTATTGTTGATCTTTATTGTTGATCATTTAACGTTACAGTTTTATTTCGTTATAACGTTACACTGGTTTGAGAGTCTAGTGGATGTGCTGACTTGCAGTAGTTAATAAGCTGTGATTGATTGCATTGCACATTACATGGTTGTGCTCTGTGAAAAACAGGCTACAGGTTTATTGCTGATCATGTAATGTTACAGTTTTATTTAGTTATAATGTTACACTGGTTTGAGAGTCTGGGGGATGTGTTGACTTACAGTAGTTTATAAGTTGTGATTAGTTGTAGACGCATTGTACATTAGGCTACATGGTTGTGCTCTGTGAAAAACAGGCTACAAGTTTATTGCTGATCATGTAACGTTACAGTTTTATTTAGGTATATTGTTACACTGGTTTGAGAGTCTGGGGGATGTGTTGACTTACAGTAGTTTATAAGCTGTGATTAGTTATAGACGCATTTTACATTGGGCTACATGGTTGTGCTCTGTGAAAAACAGGCTACGGGTTTATTGTTGATAACGTAACTTTAGTTTTATTAAGTTAATTTGCTTTGCACATTACATGGTTGTGCTCTGTAAGTGAAAAACAGGGTACAGTTACAGAATCCCATATAGCTATCCAGTTATATAAGCAGCCTGGATTGAACGCAGCAGGTAATACAACATTCATTATAACCACGAGAGACTTGAGACTTGACGTGGCACTTCTTGCAGGTTGGCTATATCTACTTCAAAACTATTTCAGAAAACCCTTATCACATTGATGATGTCATGTTGTAAAGCGTGTATGTGTTTCCTTCAACGTGGCGTGGCAGCGAAGTTCCATGCTTCACCATGAAACTGGAAGTTTGCACTTCTTCACTGGACATGCTCAAATCTGTACCAAAATGTACCTGCTTGATAACAGTCCTGCCACAAACATCTACGTGCCAATATTCAGTTATACTCATATCAACAAGTGCTCTGTAGTGCAACAAAGTGGACCCAGTTCATTCCAACATGTTCAGTTGAGTGCAATTTCTCTGTTCAAAGTGTGAACAATACACATTTTAAATAGTTGGAAGCATTACATTTGTTCTGATAGAACTGCAGTCTGTCATAAAGGAACCTCTTCTTCTGAGCATTTCCATGTGTCAGTTATGTCTGTTTTGTTTTCTACTATTTACAAATGTAATGGCAGGATTTCTCCAAATAAAGAAAGGAAATAGAAGCTTTATGAATCCAAACAAATACATTTTTATATCACCTACCTGCAGGGGTCTTTGTTAAAACAAGTGGTCTGTGTTTCAAGTAGCTGAATTTTGATCTGCGTGGGTTCTCTCTGGGTGCTCTGGCTTCCTCCCACCATCCAAAGACATGCGGACTAGGTTAATTGGTGACCCTAAATTGTGCTGGGATTGGCTCCAGCGCCCCGCAACCCTGTACGCAGGATAAGGGGTTGACGATGGATGGATTATATTTGTAGTTGAGAGTCTCTTTTTTTATTTAAACACCCTAGACGTTAATGTGGCGTTAATGAAATGGACTTGACCCTTACCAAGGCCTCACATACAGCTTATGATTAAGTACGTAGCAGTGTTAAGTAAGTACTTACCCTG
Organism: Micropterus salmoides; assembly: GCF_014851395.1. Lineage (NCBI taxonomy): Eukaryota > Metazoa > Chordata > Actinopteri > Centrarchiformes > Centrarchidae > Micropterus > Micropterus salmoides. The sequence continues at coordinate 4,750,087 of NW_024040596.1, read as the reverse complement.
TCAACACAATGGCATATGAGCGTTGAATGAACACAATTTTATTTGAGGATGTGCTCTCAGTCTTTATTTTTTTAGATTACCATAATTTGACAATCAATTTTTATGCTCATGTTCTTACCTGTTTTCTACTGCTTTCTCTTCTCTCTGCAGTGCAACAATGACTATGCCCCAGTGTGCGGCTCCAACAATCAGAACTACCAGAATGAATGTTTCCTGCGCAGGGATGCCTGCAAGCAGCAGTCTGAAGTACTTATTATGTCAGAAGGCGCCTGTCCTGCTGGTATGTACATTTACATTATGGCGCCTACACAGATGTACACACAAGCAAATACACTCATACACACACAACTGTAGTACACACATTTATACAAACATGAAACAAACAAAAAACTCTAAAGTAAGAAGGAAAAACTTACTGAACATTTCCTGCACAGCAAATGTAAAGCTACTGTAGAAGGCTAGAAGTGAAAACCTAATCCAACTTTAATGTTGCTTATATAGTAGTAATATTTGAGGCTTACATGTTGTAATTATCAATACATGCAAATGCTGCATTGGATGGGATTCAGTAATTACAGAGTGATGCATTACTTCAAAGTAATTGTGAAAAATGCATCAAGAAAAAATAGCGGTGAGAGACTGATGTAATTTACCCAAGTTTGGTGTAACAAACACAACAATGACAGTGACATGTATTTTCATTGAACAGGTAAATATTTCATCATAGCCAAACAATGTCCTCAGACGAAGCTAAAGACAGCATTTGTTGAGTTAAACAAGTTAATTGTACAATTTGTTCAAATTTGGCATGTCAAACAGAAAGTAAAACAAAGCTTGGTATGACCTTTCGTTATGTAAATAAATGTCAAAAGACATAAAATGTAAATACTTGCCAAATTGTCATAGGTAGTTACTGTAACATTGTTGCCAAGAGCCACGCTCAACAAAGCAGAAAATTTGAATGACTGAATCACACATCATCTTGATGGCCATTTCATTTTTTATTTTTTATTTGGATTGTGTAGACATTTTGTTTCCTTTTATCTTCTTCAAAGAGTACTTGAATTAATTCTGTAAGAGATCCAGTTGAGCCACTTGCATATTTTTTCAAATAAATATTTACTGTATGACTAATCTCTACAATACAAGAAAGACTGCTGCTTTGTATTCACAAACAGTGCATTCAACTTAGTTACTCTGTGATACTTTAATTAACAAAACAGATTAAAGATTAGTTCTTTGTTGAGTTTGATTTAATTAGTTCTTTGACAAGCAAAATTCACAGTAATGTACAGTTTTAAGCCACGTTTGCTGCGCGTCTCTTGGGGTGGCAATGCCAATGAGTCTGTCGGTCACCAGATTAAAGTACTGTTCTGTTCTTGTTTCTATGGCACCATCAACAGGTCAAAATTAAAAATTGTCCAGTACTTTGTTTTATGACCAAAAGCTAACATCAGCCTCAGTTGTACTGTTTTAGTGCTAATTATCAAAAGTTAGCATGCTAACACACATAAATTAAGATGGTAACAGTGGTCAACATTATCTGCGAAACATCAGCGTGTTCGCATTGTAATCATGTTGCCATGCTGATGTTAGCATTTAGTTCAAAGCAACACTGTACAAAGAGTACAGCCTCACAGAGCAGTAGCAAACCTGAAGACTCTTTTAAGCTTTTGTTAGCATTCAAACAATAAAAGCTATTTCTTAGTAGGTATTGTAAACAGGAGAGTCTGTGAGTGCATGTTGATGGAGTGTAATATAGTTGATACAGGTTTGTAGTGGCTATGTTAGTTTATTAGCTTTGGGCAGTATGTTTGCTGTTAGCTAACATTACTGTATATTTGATTACATGCCAATATAGCATTGCCTCTGTTATGTTGTTTATTAGCATACGGTATGTTGGTTGAAACATATCTTTTAAACTTTCTTGGTTTGGTTTACTGGTCAGGGTGTTAAGGCAGCTATGGACCAAGCTTACGTGCATCTCCTCAAACATGTACATGACCACAAGAAATCGGTCTCATCGGTTGCTTATGTGTTCTCCTATGTAAGTATTTCTGATGCTGAGATTTATGATAGTGAAAGGCAACATGGATAAACTCAAAGGCTCAGTCATCCCATATTTTGGTATTTTATAAAGCCATTTCCAGTGCAAACATTCCTTTCACTGCATCTATTGCACTCCATCCAATGAAGGAAGTAATGTAAATATACTTACTTCAGCTAGGCTTGGACAGTATCGCGGATGGTATTATGGTACAGCCTACAAGGGTATTTAAAAATCTAAAAGGTATGACTTTCAATGCAGTCAAAAATTCTACGCTCCTCTTTCTGATATAGATATGTGGTATTGAGCTGATGTATTGTGGTGTTGGCCCTCAACATAGGCGGGCGAAGCTGCATGAAACTGCACCCTTCACTGGTAAACAGCACACACACGGGAGCTTTGGCTGCAGCATTTATTCGCTGACCAGCTGTAACCTACACTGTACATACTGTGTACACACTGTATACTGCTAAACCTCACTGCTCACCTGCCGCTTGCTCTCTCTCACTCACCATGCTCACCAAAAGGAGCGACTTGTTGCTGACTGTGTCTTGTGGTAAAACGTTACTGGACTAATTAACAAGTAAAATGCATCTGCCCCTGTTTAGTGTTTAGTCCAGATGATAAATGTGAGCCAGCCAACAGAACGAAGCTGTGTGCACAACATCTGCGTTCAGCCCACTGATGTGTCGGTATCTGCCGCAACAACAGGTGTCATCGGGTTCTCCGGCAAGAATCTATGGAAGGAGGGCACTTATTCCCTGTCTATTCATTATTCTATGGGCCACAAGTATTTAAACCCAGCAAGACTAAGTAGGCTAATTGCATAGTAGAGACATCACTGTATGCTAGATAATGTCAAACATATCAACAGCGACTTCTATTACAAGCATCTCAACGTTTGCTTTTTCTTTTACAAAAATACCATCATATACACCAATAAAATGTCAGGAAAGTATTAAGAAATTAATACCACCCCATCCTAACTTCAGCGATATTACTGTATGGAAACAGTCTCATTTTCTTGGCTTGGCTGATTCTGGTTAATCTTCTGGACACTCTTTGTTGTGTCTTTTAGTTTAAAGAGACTTTCGGCTCAAAATATGAATAAACTATGTTTTAATTGCTGGCAAGTGGCCGTGGTGCAGGCAGGATAATACTTTTGCCAAAAACAAAATAGAGGCAAACCCCCTCTGCTTCATGTCAATGAGTAATTAGGTTCTGTCTAGTTTTTATCTTTTTATATGTTTCAGCAACTGCTCCGCTTAGATTATCCCTAATATTTAGGGAATACCCATTTTTGCTAAACCTTTATTGTTTCCTTTTCTATACCCTTTCCATTGATGAAATCGCCTATTGTCTTTCCATTGGTTGGAAAGAAAACGCACATGGTGTAATTATCTAACATAATGGGATTACTGTTTGCTGAGATAGTTTGGTGTTTAAGCTGCTGAGTGGGCGTATTCAGTCGGTAAAGGTCAGCCACTTCATTAGCCATGTTGTGGAGACCATGTGCTGCTCCGAGTACGTGGTGCTTTAAAGTTAAAGATTCTCAGTCAGTAAAGGTTTTTTAACGGTTATGTTAATTCACTCTATAGGCAGTAGTTAGAAATAAGTTCATCATTACTACATTTTCATCCTGGTGACTGTTTTAGTTAAGTGACATTCTTACCAAAAACATTTTATACCTTTTTATTGTCCAGTTGAATCCAGTCCAAATGACGACAGTGACTGAAACCGCTAGTCTAATCTGACAATACATATATTACATGTTCATATTTAACTTTTCATTGTATTATCAGTCCATGAAATTTCTGCACACAAAGGCAGGCGGTGATTTTTTTTTCCCCATCTGGTTTTTATTTCATTACAACATGTGTAATTAGGTTTGGCCTACGTAATGTGTTAAATCCTGTGATGACAAATCCAAATGGATGGGCAAATACTTCAGAAAAAGCATTCCCTGACGCCCACAAAGGAATTCTTTCTGAATCTACCAATTAGTGAGTCATGTTATGAGTAATATGCTTAGTTGTGAATGAGTGAATCCACTTGCACGGTGATGCTGGCTGTTTCTGAGGCATATATGAATCACTTCTTAAGCTAAGATAGTATTGCTGGCTTGAGCTGAGCAGTCGCTGACTCAGTTACCCTCAGTGACAAGCAGCCGGCAGAAGTCCATTAAAAGGCCCTTGAATGGGCTCGGCTCAGCAGAGGGAACATGCAGGGCTTGAGGTGGAAATGTTATTGCAGGAAGTGGTGTCTGTGTGCCAGTAGGCAGGGCTGAGTGCTGTCACATGCAGTGTCCGGCCTTTCTCTAAATTGCTTGTTTGTGGGTTGTGTGTGAGGTCCTTTCTAAGACATGTGATAGAGTAAGCCAGTGTGTGCGATATGAGTTTGTGTATCTTTTTGAAAGAGAAAGGGATAAAGGCCCTTCTCTGTCATGCAACAAGCAGTACTTTTGAGGTCTTAATGCAGGGTCCAAACAAACAAGGATGTTCTTGTGGTGCAGTCTTGTGATAAACAGACCATGACAGTGGTTCTATATGATCTATTCAGTGTCTCATGTTCGATGTACATTTTTTTCTGGAATTATTCCAGAACAAGGCCACGTTAAACAATTATACTCCTCTATTCTCCAAGGCCAGTGTTCATTTCAGTAGTCTGATTTATTACAGACTGTGAGCTTACTCACTCTTTTTTCCAGCACTGTGGTTTTAATTTTGAATATTTCACTTTGACATCCCCCTTAAATCTGTGAATTTTAGTGTGGTATGTAGTGACATTTGGAAGGGAAACAATGACAAAAAACATGCAAATAGCATTTTAACTATGTTGAATAAGATGATTTCTCAGTTAATACAACTGAGACAGTGACAAATACATGATAAAATAATATTTTAACTAATTAAACCACTCACCTATAAGTGTGCTGTGATATCTCTTTAATAACATTGATGTGATTGACCAACTGCCTTGGGATATGGAGCTTATTAAAACCAAATTACAGAGGAAAGAAGGTATAAACCATATCCATTCAAGCTTATCTACTGGTCAGAAGTTATATTCAGTAAAGGCTGGTGCTTGTCCCAAGCATGAACAACACATTCAAAAATCAAGACCTCACAGCACGAGCCACCAGAACAACTTCAATCATAGATCATACATACATCATAGATTGTCTGAAGTCCACTGGAGGGATGAACAGCATTCTTTCAAAAGACATTCCCTCATTTGATGTTGATGACGGTGTCGCTCTGAATCCTGCGATGGGTGTTCATTTGGGTTCACATGTGGTGACTGTGAAGGCCGTTCACGACATTTTCTAAACTCATCAGACCATTTAGTGTGCCGTGTGTGGAAGGATCTGCATTCATTATGTTTCCCACTCATTTATTAAGGTTTTTCTCTTTCATCTATACCGTGAGCATTATTGGGTTTGTTTGTGGTATAGCTGCCAAAAGGTCAAAGTCAGTTTGAAAACAGCTCTCCCAGGAGGTTAGAGAGGTTTCACTGCAGAACATAAAAAAAAAGCAAAAGAAAACAACATTTAAAAAATGTAATGACAAACTGAAAACTGAAAAAAATACATTTAAATTTTTCTCATTTAAAACAGTTTTCATTAAAGTATCTGTCGTACAGACAAGCCTATTATGAGTATGTTGAAAAGAAATGCAATTGTTTTTTGACAGACTGAGTGATGAAAATACAAAACCATTCTAAATATAGTTCATTTAAAGTGATTATCATTAAGGTATCTAACGGAAGAGTTACAAATGCTTGCTTTTCATTTGAGAGTTAAACACATGAGATTGCTGTGTGGGAGCTTTCTTACATAACCAAGTGTTACACGCAAACCTTTCATGTGGAAAAGTAGGGCAGGCAGTTACTTCTGAAGTGTTTCCTCTCTGCTCTCTTCACCACTTAGCCATTTAGTTGATACTCTCAGCTAAGCTAACTTAAAGTGAGTGCAGCAGTGGAAAACGTTAAAATATCTCGAATACCAGCGATACAAATACTAATAGTAAGACACGCAAGCATCAAAACTTTACCCAAGCTGTACATGTACTGCCACAAACCCGTCTCTCTCTCTCTCTCTCTCGATAACTCCCTGTCCTCCTTTCCATTTCCATCTCCCAAAATCCCATTAGCGGCAACAGTACACAATGTAATGGATATATGTCAACTCGCCGGTGCCAATACTTGTTTCCCCTGCCAGGGTGAGAAATGTCATGAAGCAGACACATCTGGTGTAGGTTTAGATGTAGTGTTCGTAATGTTACTTTTGACTCTTCACTCGTCATATTAGTGGATCAGTGTCAAAGACAGGGATTCCTGCATTTTTAATTTTGAGGAAACAATATCACCATTAGCTGTTCTGAGACTTTCGATCTTCATCAGCATATGGAGTTTATATTGGTGCAATGGAATTGTAGATGATGCACTTAAATGACTATTATGTAAGACTGAAATCTGCATTAACTGAGCTGGAAACGACAACGGTGACTTAAAAATATTTAATGTTGACTTTTTGTTTCACACAGAAAACAAACTCCAGTCTCCCGTTTCAAAGTCCGGGTTCTGGCCCTCCATCCACCCCAAATACATCCTTACTCAGTCTTTTCAGTTAAAAATATTCAGTTAAATATCATGTACCTACCTTTGCCGTCAGAAACTGACGCTACAGGGCTTCCCCCACTGCGTTGAACTATAACGCTATAGGGATCCCCAGTGTGGTACATACTGACGCCGATGGGTCTTGACGATGCGTCCATATCTGACGAGTCGGGGAGTGAGAAGGGGTTTGGCGGCAGGACCCGTGGGGGGGTGGGGGCGGTACAGATGTAGACCTGGATTGTATTTATATTGACAGTAGCTTATTCTGGGTCAGTTTCCACCTTAGTTTAGTGTTTATTTACACTGCCCTAATCTGCGCCTTTTCTTTTCTCTTCCCCCCACATGCACACACACCTAGCCTGCACCTCTGGTCTGGTCTGGTCGCCAAATATACTTTGGCAGGTGCTAATATACCCGGCCGGCCCGCCCAAGTAAAGTATATGTTGAAAACATTTTATTTAAAGATAATTTTATTGTCCTCAAACTCCACGTGTCACGTGACTATTTCGTTCCAGTTATGATTGAGTGATCATGCCTGCAACTTTGACTACTTTAATTAACCCAAGATGGAATATGATGAATAAAATAATAATAATATTAACTACTCGTTACATGGCCAGGTCCCTTCGTGTGTTTACCGTACATGGTGGTCCTGCAGGATCCTTCTCGATGTTATCAGACCAAACAGCCACCTGACAGCGCAGTTTTATGTGCTCTCATTAACCCTCTTGGATGCTGCTGAGGCCAAGAGGCCAGACGTTAGAGTCTGCTGTCATTCCAAACAGTAAACAGGAGGCCTGCTGAGGTGCCAGTTTCATGCTAAGTGACGGCGCTGAGGCATAGACAAACATGATTTGATACCGTGGCCTTCTGTTTTTTGTCCCTAAGGGAAAGCGTCTCGTAACGGCTTCCATATAGAAGTTTGCACAATATTATATCATATAGTTTTCAAATTGGGGCATCTTCCAAAGTGTGGTATTTTAGCCAATTATTGACTTTTTCAATGCAATATCTGTCAGATGGAGAAGCAAATATACACTTCCTTTATACCATTTAATTCAGTCTTTACTCGCTTCACGTCACCAACAGATCTGGAAGTGATTTAGAAGTAAACATGAGGAAGACCTTTCAACAGTACAAAGCCATTAAAAGCTGGTATCCCAGGATGGTACCACTTTCCTATCATATCACGTGTTAACCCACCAGCCTAATGAGGAGCATTAGCTTAGTGAAGTGAAACAAACCAAAAGTCTATTTTCCCTAAAGTGAGAGTTAAGCTAAGGCGAGTGCTAACGTAGCATTTTCCAACTCAGTTCACAAAGTGAGCAGTATAACTTCCAGGAAGTCATTAAAATGGGAAGGTGGGAGACGGTTTAATTGACACATTGTTAAAATTTTGATGACATGTTTAATCACCATTTTGTCGCCGTGCAATCCCTGAGCCCCAACAGATGACAGCAGCCATATGTTTGGCTGATGATTTCAGAAGCACACTCTGGGTTATCAGTAGACCAGGAGCTAAATGAGAATCAGTGTAACCGTGTCAGTAGAATCTCACATACAGTACAGAGGAGGACATCAATACCCTTAATTTAAAACAAAAAAAATCACTCATGAGCGCTAAGTAGCTGTAATTTCTATCTAAATTCAAAGCACTTTAAGTAGTGATAATCTAATACGTTATTGATCTGCAGCAAGATTTTCTTTTTGCTTGCTCCCCTCCAGGGAGGTCAGAGGTTAAGAGCAGCTATCCAGCAGCACCCCAAAGAGGATTCAATATCTTTCTCAAGGACATTTTAGATTGGGGCAGTCCTGTCGCCAGACCAGGACATCAGTGTGGGATGATTCTGCAATATTCTGGATTACATCCAAAAGCCAATGTTTTTAAAATGTGTGCTTTCTGCAAGCATGGCCACAAAAATGCAGAAGTTAATTGCAGGTCTGTAACGACCCATTCACCCCGACCATCTCCACACCCTTTGTCACAACGCTACATAAACGGCTACTCGCTACTTCCTTCATTGGCACTGTGCGTTGGCATTGGACAAAACATGACATGAAGAACATACTGGGCTGGTTTAGGAATCTCGTTATAGGTAGAAAGCTAAGACTGTAAAGGTTAATGCTGAATCCTGGGATCCACCAACCCCTGCAGTAAGCAGTTTAAAACCTGTGTTTCCTACTGAGTTGGAAATGTTCCTATCAAGTGGTGGTTTAATAGAACATAATTTTAAAGGTTCCCCGTCACTGTAGCCTTTGAAGCTGCAAATACTGAAGACTTTTGCAGATATCAAATTCAGATATATACATGCCACAGCTATAAATCTGCCCTTTGTTGCTGTTGGATATATTGCACATAGGTTGTGTTTGCGAGTGGGTGTTTACTGCATGCTGTATCTACATTCACGATTTACAAAGTGTTCACAGTTAAAAGAGCCCATTAGGATATGAGCATCATTTTTACAAGGAGGACCCACAAGTAATTAGATCCACAAAACTGTCTGCCGTGCAGAGTGTCTGTCAACATTACTGTAGTACTGTACTGAAGCCTAACTTTCAAGTCTTATTTACAGTAGAAGGTGGAAAATGTATTAATGTGCAAGCAGGTAGTGATGTTTGTTTGTGAATATGTGTGTGTGTACAGTCTGTGTGCTATGCAATATAGCCTCTGGTGTAAGCAGCACAATAGGGTTAATAACAATTCCCCTAGAAGGTTCCTCTCTCCTTCTATTTGTTCTCACCTCTTCTGATAAATCGTTCCAAAACTGGAAAAAAAGAAATCACCTCAATCTGTTGTCATTTTCTTCCCTTGGCTTCTGCTATCTCACTCAGTCTTCAGTGCCTCTCACAAAATAAAATTGTGTGGTAGCTCCTCTTTGTAACCCTTCGTTTGGCAGACAAGCAGTAGAAAAGTAAGCTTGTGCCTATCACCCTTGCCATTTTGTTCTATTTTCTAATGCCAGCCTTTCTCTCCTCAAACCTGTACAGATACTAAAGGTTTTTATTGATCTCCCATGAACCCCTACTGACTTCAGCCTGATCCTTAGAGCTAAGCCTTTTCATGAAACACTGCACATTTAGTGTCCCACATGTTCCAAGGTCACTGAAAGTGTGCAGATTTAAAAGGAGGTAAGACAGAGGAGGGCAGTTTTTGTAGAGAGTGTGCATGGAGATTTTTTTTCCAACATTGAAGGTGCCATGTGGAGTTTGCTATTTACATTCACTGTTGCGCAACAAAACACATCCGCGTCTATCAGACGTGTTGTATATATTTCCGTCCTCATGAGATACTTTTTTTGAATATTTTAAATTGTGCATATTTTACATTCATGTTTGTTAGCTGGCTCTAGCAGCTGGTCTTCTTCTTCACTGCCTTTGTTAAAGCATTGCTATGTGTCTTGCATTAACGTCACCAGTGGTTGATCAGTGAAAGAGTGTGCGTGTGCCAGTGCATCCACAAAACTCCACACGGTACCTTTGCATACAGTCATTCTGACCTGGAACCTTGAGTGTTTCTATTGTGAAAGATGAATCCCTTGTTCTTCCATTCATTATGCAGCAATTACACTAAAATTTGTGTCCCTCAAGAAGTGGGTGAGATGCATTTGCTTCCTCTCTTTGATTGATGTGTTGTTATCTTGGCAACTCTTCCTGTGGTCCACATTGACACGTACAGTATAACAAACAAATGTTTACCTACATTGCATAGACAAGTAAAAGGAGTAAAATAAAAACAAATCCAAACATGTGACATACAAACAAATAGAACAATAGACAGTGAAACATAAAAACAATGATAAATCTCAAATTATACATACAGCATACAGCAAAGAAACTTAAGTGATTTTTTTTTTTTGCCTATTTACTATTTAAGTATGGCAGACTATTCCAGTGAGATATGGCTGTGTGCTTACCTGTTTATATCCGTTTATTAGCATTGGTCTTTGAATTGAGGCAACTGTGACCTCTCCTTTCCTTGATAATTGTGTATACTTCCAGAAAAATAAAACTTTTGAATACAAATAACATGGTTGTTGTAGCACTATGATGAACTCATCGAGTTCTCTTTTCTGAAGCCTTTGACCAGACTAATGAGATGCTATGGCTTGTATAACCTGCAAAATGCAACTTGGAGTAAAACATTGGGAACTAGCTACTCCTCTTCTCATTTTGCTGCTATATTATTTATATGACTGTGCTCCATATCTGCCAGATATGGACTGGGACAGAGGGTAATGATGGTAAATGTGCTTCATAAAAAGAATCTATCATTTACAAGTTGTAGAATTCTACCGCTTGCAGTTGTGGTCTGACTATGACTTTACTACATCTATAGTAAGCCAACTCTTGTTTCAGTTAGTGTAGCAGTTTAAACTATTTATGGGCAACTCCTTACTACTATTGCTGTCTGCCACAGTGTTTTTTTTTAATACTACCACTTCTACATCAACCGGTTCTACATCTAGCTGTAACCAAATCACTATTAATCATGAGTAATGTGTTAGTGTAAGTGTAAGAAAGTTAGGTGGAAAGTTTACTAAATGAGAAAAAGTTGCAGGGATACGAGATTGTAGTGACGTGTACATCAGCTGATTCAACAACACGCCCACCCACAAGCTATTTTTATTTATTTATTTTTTGACAAAACAGTTAGCCGCAACTGCATGTAGCAGTTCTGAGGCTGTCCCAACCTCACTGACTTTCCCTTGGCACAACTGACCGTCTGCTGCACTGATTCTCAACGAATCATCAAGCTGGAGACGTGTTTTCATCCCATCTGAAATGCATTTTACTGAACCAAAGCTCATGTCATTAAAGTATCAGGACAGCTTGTTGGTCAGACTCCATGTGTTTTAAGGCCGCGATAGCCCCAATACTCCAGTTAGTGTGTGCACTTTCTTCTTATAAACCCTCCTCACATATGGAGCTCAGCCATTATCCCCCTACAGTCCTCTGAGGCCCTGCGTCTGGTCTCTGGCCTGGGCATTTTAGCAGATCCCGTTACGCTGCGGCTCAAGTTACATGGTGCCTGTTCTTCAAAGTGCTCATCGCTCTCCCCTCACAGTCATATTGTTAAACAATTCAGTAAGCCCGATGTGTTTGAGGGAGCTTTACACAGATTCAGTGGGAAAGCTACGGAGAAAGAGTCGCTGACACGCAAACACAATGTCAACTGGAAACACAGTGCCATCCCGCAGCCTTACCAGGGAAAGGTCCACAGTTGGAGGCGTTATCATCAATGTGCTGCTGTAGAATGGGGTAGATGCATGATGCTCAAAGCCTCAGGGCATCCTCACTATCATCGCCTTTCTGTTCATCCTTCTTTTTTCAATCCGACTCTCCACATTGCTTTCTGCATCATCTTTAGAGAAATCTCGTCTCGCTCAAACACACCCACAAGCACACAAAGTATCTTACCCTTCACACACATACACTCACATGCAGATATTCACATTGGCCTAGACAACACACCGACATTATGCAGACACACACGCTTATTCAGTGAATGTCTGCGGCTGTGTGAGCCTCTGGTTAATAACTGTGTTTGTTCTCCCCTGCAGATGCCGGCTCAGGATCAGGAGACGATGGTAAGATTACTCACCACCTCCTCCTCCTCCAACTCCTCCAACTCCTCCTCCTCTGTTCTAACTCCAAATGCGCCTCTTTTTCGTTTTTCTGCACTCATTCTCTTCCTCCACTGAAACTAACTCGCTACGCAGTAGCATCTGAATGTGAACTGTAAACCCAGACTAATTCAGTTTATTGAAAGAAAATTGGAAAATTCATGGCCCTAAACAATATGTTATACAAACAAACAAGTTTGACTTGAATGTACTATTTGTTTTTCTTAACTCATAATATTAGGTTGCTACTTTTAATTTAATTACCTTTTTTTATTGAAAGCTGCTTAATCACTCTCACAATTGATCATTTGATTGCATTTTTAGAATAATTTTCTTGTCCCAAATGAATACAAGAAACAGAAAACATCAATCTGTATGAATATTATTTCAGCTTTCTAATTTTTTTTATTATGCAACACGAGAGCCTCCTCTGCCAACATCCTAAACATTAACATGCACCAGCTATGTAGATTACACTAAAAACAACAATCCCTTATCAGCTACATCATTCTTTGTTATGTTGAATCTATATCAATACACATTTCATTGCCTTTTGGAAATGGTGTTTGCTCACAGCTGCGGCAGTGAATGATAATGGAACTGTGACAGAACGTTATAAAAGTGAAAATAAAGGCAAGTGATGGATTTTCCAAGTCTAGTCTCAGCAAGATAATTTTCATATCATCCTGAAATTTATGGCCTGGAAGGCATCACATTATTTGAAAAATTGAAAGTATGGTTTGGAAAATGGTCAGCAATTACGCAACTTTTGATGTGCACAGTTACACAATTTGTACTTGATGTATTTCACTAAAACATGCAAGATTATTGGCACAGTCCTTTGCGGATTCCTAATCTCAAACTGATTAATTTGACGAAGGTTTTTCTGTCGTACAGCTAGGGGCCCCAAAATACAAATCCACTTATAAAGAACACATCATACTGCCTCTGTAATTGTCCCACTGATAATACTCTGCCAGGGCTGCTTTCAGAAAGACTTGCAGACTACATGTGTTAAGGGAACCTCCTCATTAAGGATTGTGCAAGTGTTACATTTTCTCCCTCTCACACTGTTCAGTGAAAGAGAGTTTCAGTGGCTGTTTTCTCAAATGACTGTGTGGACAACATTGCAATTAATCAACGCTGGAGGGGGTGTTAAGTGTGTGAGGGTTTATTGTAATATGATTGGGGTTGGGAATGACTTTTTGTGAATAACTTTTGTGTGAGTAACTAATCATGTAAAACCTCCGGCTGATTAATAATGTCATTCAAGTAAGACTCTAATTTGTTGCCTAATGGACTAACAAGGCTCAGCTCTGACGTCAGAGCAGACAGTACACGCTCGGTAGTCGAGCTCATCTGTCAGTGCGCATATATTTGCTCTCGTCCGTCTCTGTCTGTCCTCCTGTGTGTTTACCCATGCAGCTCCCTCATTAACTCTTATGCACGGAGCTTCACCCAGCATATATGAGAGTTTGGAAAAGACAACGCACGAGAAACGAAAAGACAAAGTACAGGCAGATGACAGGGCGGAAATGAAACTGATGCTGGGTCAACCAGAGAGAGGGAGGGAGAGGAGGAGAGGCTGGGGGTGGACAAAGAAGTGGCCCGAGGAAAGTGGTAAAATAGATAACAAGACTGAGGGAACAGAAGGCGAGTATTCAGAGACGGAGGGAGTGAAGGAGGGCAGACAGTGATAAGAAACATGAGGAAGAAGAAACAACATCAAACATAAACTGAACAAAAAAAACACTTTTGTTTTTGCCCCCATTCATCATGAGCTGAAGTCAAAGATCTAAGACTTTCTCTATGTACACAAAAGACCTATTTCTCTCAAATATTGTTCACAAATCTGTCAAAATCTGTGTTAGTGAGCACTTCTCCTTTGCCGAGATAATCCACCCACCTCACAGGCGTGGCATATCAAGATGCTGATCATACAGCATGGGGATTGCACAGGTCTGCCTTAGGCTGGCCATAATAAAAGGCCACTGGAAAATGTGCATGTGTCTTCTGAACCCTACTCAGACCATTTGCTGTGCTTTACATTTAACTAATTATTTGACAAGGATCCTTGTGACGCAGCAGGGTAAGGGTGCTTTGTTTCTTGTCTTTTTATTCCAACAAGTAATGCCGGGTCTAATGCTGTGCTGTGTTGTTTTGTAGACAAGGATCACACTTCCTGGGAGTGTTTTTCAGTGTTTTATTGCAAAGCACCACCATCATTTCCCTGCAATTGTAAAGATATAAAGCAGTCACAGGGTCTAACTGGCTTGTGTAGATACTGAGACCCTGATGTGCTCTAACAAAACAAAATGATAAATCAAATTCACATAAAATGAATGACTAATCAAATTACTAAAACGATCTTAACCACCTCTCCTGAATCTACTGTCCAATCATGGCTAGTCAGCAGGAACATGGCACAGCAGACCTTTTTTGATACCAAAATCAAGAGTAAAGTGTAAGGTGTGGAATGAACAGTGCGTTTGCCTGTTCTAACACACACTGCAAATGTTAGCACGTCCAGCTAACTAGCTTACTAGCTTACTAACTACAGGAGGTGACGGACGTTACTTCCATGGCCAGGTTACATCTAAAAAGCCCTGTTCACAGTAGCACATCCACTGTGTATGTAGTATGTATACGTTAACACTTTATACTTAAGGAGGTGTAAGAAAAATATAATATAAGAAGTCACCTGTACCCTTCAAAATAAAAGTCTCACAATTTTATATGAATGTAGAGCGCAACAACACACAGACTGTTTTTTTTATGATTCCTCGTAAAAAAAACACAGCAGCAGAAACGGAGAGTTGACGCATCAGGGAGGGAAAGGATGAAGAGTTTTGTGTCATTATGCACATTAAAACAAGCGGTCATCCTCTTCAAAACAAAGTGTTTTCTCTGAATTTCCCCATGAAAGCTCATTATGAATGCTCACCTTTGGAGACCTCTGGGTGGTTTAAAGGCTTGAGAACTGTCCTTATTCCAAGACTGTCAGATAAATGTGACGAATCGATCATTCAGGAGGAAAAGAGACAATTAAGGTAAAAAAAAAAAAAAAAAAAACTAGCTCAGGGGCAGAGAGGGTATTCGTGCAGGAGAGGAGTGAGAGGCGAAGGAAGGGCAAGGACAGGAGGAGGAGAAACACAAACACACTCCATAAGGATAGAATCATAGCAGAGGTCAAAATAGATTGAGAGATACAGTATAAGAGTCGGAAGCAAAGGAGGAGGGGAATTGGCAGAGGTGGAGAAAGAGGAGAGCTGCTGGTGTTTTATGAGCAGGGGAGAAGGTTAAAGAAAGTGGTTGTAAAAGGCGGATTGGACTCCTATTGAGGAAACCAGCAGTGGAGAGCCATCCTGGTAAAAATCAAATGCATTTTAATAGCCAATGATAAATCTACACACATAAAGCTCAGGTCAGCTGGGTAGTTGCCAGCCTCATGGCTGAATATGTGTGAATGTGTGTGTGCAGAGTGCATGTGTGCATTTCTACTTGCCTTGTGCTTTCTTTCTTTTTTTTTTTTTAAATCTGATAAGTGAGACTACAAGTCAACTGTGCAGGGAAATGCCCTTAGGACATGCGTCTGGTCACATGGCCCATTTAGTCAGAATCAGACATTTGTCCAAATCAAATTGTACAGTAGAGAAATTGAATTGCACTCACATGATCATGCAAGGACAAAGGACAACCGAAGCCTTAAACCAAAAAGACTTCTGTAGGTCTCAACAAGTCTTGTACAAGTATATTTTTTAAACAAGACTACAGTAAAAGCCTACAGTCAGGCCGGCAGCTCTGTGAACCTGGAACGCATTCATTATAAAGAAAACCAAACTGGAAGAGAGATACAAGTTGTGTTTGTGGTTGGCTTTCACTCTTTACTCCCACTGGCAAGAGTTGGCGGCGGGGAACAGCAGATAGGAGATCTTCTTGTCTGATATGCTAAGAGACAAAGATGTTATCAGTCATAACATCTAATAACAGCGATACAACCTTTGCCAACACTGCATGGACCGGTACCAGTTTGCAGCCTGGTTGCTGACATCAAATTCACACGCAGTTTGGACACAGGCGCACAAATCAGTACAAATCACAGTGCACATGTCCAGACCAAACATGTCTTATGCGTTATTTACAAAATATAAAATCAGCCACACTCACCAGATAATCTGATTCTAATTATTTATAAGAAATGCTGTAACCTCATTTTGTTGTTTTTAGTCCTGAGCTTAATTCGAACACTGCTGTAGACTCAAAGTCTTGTTTCTGAACATTTAGGCATGAAGTATTTATAATGTGTGTGGTACCGGTTGTGATTTGTGTGCAGTTAAAGGTTAACGTGTTACCATGCTAGCATCTCCTAATTAGCACAAAGCACAGCGGAGACATGTGTGAACCACACGGTGGCACTAGTGGAAACGTCAGGGGATGATAAAAGTGATTAGGATTCATCTTCTGGGAATGATGAATGTCAGGTCATAAAATGTAATGGCAGTCATTAAGATATTTTAGTCTGGACCAAGGAGTGGTGGACTGACCGACCATGGCAGAGGACTCGTGGCTAGCATGGTCATTATACAGAACATGGAGTTGATCACTAAATATCTCTAAAATATCTTTCCATAGATGATCCAGCCTGTTAAAATGTTCGTTTGCTTACCAGTAACTTTAATTATTCACTATATTTTTTAAATGACTAAATGTACTTTAAGTCTGTGCTTTCTATGTGGCTTTTTTCAAATTCAATATTAAATATGTGCTTTTTGACACATCCTTTAGTAGACCTAAATTAGTCCCAAATAGAACCAGCTGGTAAGGAGCCCCAAAGTCAAAGATTTAGACTCTGTCATGCTCTGCGAGCCACCGGCATTAAAGTGACCGAATTTCCTTGCAGTTTCAAAGGGTAACTCTTATCTAAATGAAGTGCTTTGTCAAGGTCAAAACAGTGTCCCGTAACTTATCAGAGCCATTTTTCAGTTTGAATGGTAAAAAATGACTCCATTATGAGTCCTTAGCGACAGGGAGAGAGCATCAGGACTGTCTGCAGTCTAATTACCAGTATTTATGGGGCATTCTTCTAAGTGTCTCTCTGTCTTTTCAGCTACCTGATTCCCTTTGAGTCTCTTTAATTACTTGCCGAGCTTTTTTTTTCGGCCGAGACTTTTTAAGCACTAGTTCCTCTGTACGAACGGAAGCCTACATGTGTGTATTAGTATATTCATGTGCACATGCACCACACCATGTCTCCACTCTATAGTTTATATTAACTTTTCTGAGTGTTGACTAATGCAAAGATAAACACTGCACTTGGCTTAATTGAAATACAATAGCCTGATTGAGGTAATTAATCTAATGATCAGACCTACAACACTATGGATTTGCAAGCACTTCATTAATTTGAATTAAGGGCGAGGCTCCACTGTGGTGCAATTATGAATTCAATTTCAATTGATCCCCCTTGGTCGGTATGCAGCAATGCACAAAAATGATTTTATGAGGTCGCACTCCACACTATTATTTTATTGACTCTCCAAAAACTGTAGCACAACATATTCAATCAAAAGCCTAATTCCCCTCTATTAGACCTAATATTAGCTAATATCAAGTATAATATAAAAATAACCACTGCTTTTACAGTGTTTGGTGTGTAGGGAATAGATGCTGAATACACATGACCGTAACATGACCTTATTTTGCCTGGTTTGACTTTGGAAACAACTGGAAGTTAGAAAAGAACTTAACAGGATGGTGAGTTACTGAGGGAAAATAGCCGGCTGGCCTGCGTTTCCCCTGGTGATTGTTCCATCCGTCCATTCCTGCTTCAGCAGCCTCCACAGTGACGAGCTGCTGCCCTAGTCACACTGCTATTGCTATGGTAACCAAGTTAGAGGTTTAGGGAAGTGAGTAATCTAATCTTCCCACTTTGTGGCATAGCGATAAGACTCGCTACCGCCAGCCCACCCGTGTGTGTGTGTGTGGGTGTGGGTGTGTTTGTGCGTGTCCTATTTGGTCATTCTATGCTGCATGTCTTACTCACACACACACACACACACACACACACACACACACAAAACCTATCTAGCCAATATGTTCCACCCTAATAGGCAGGTGAAAGCCGAAGGGCAGATAGGCTTCCAGTCTTGTTGGAAAGTCTGAACCTTAGTGAAGTTGGCATTCTGCACCAATATCATCAACATTACAGGAAAGCTCTGTGGCTTTTATTGCAAAGTTTAGGTGAATCTTGAGTTTTTACAGAAAACTTGTTTCAATAACTCCTGCAACTAATAGTATTCAGTACATTTTAGATCATATCCCAAGCACACAGCTACGTGCACACACAGCTTGGTTAATTTGCTTTATATATGGAAAAACTGTGTTAGTTAGGGGTTTGTGCAGTGCAGTGGTGAGTTTATTATCAGCTGGCTATTACCTACTGGTCATCCCTCTGTGGACCAAGCCCATGAGAACAGCTCCTAACTAAAAGGTTTTGCAGAGTCAAATCAGTGTTTTATTTAATGTATGTGGGGAGTCAAATGCCATTTATTGTAGTGAATCTTGGAACATGTTGTAATATATTAACTAGGCATGATTAGAATCTACGTTAGCCAATTTTATCAATCGTTGGTTTGGGGTGTTTTTATTTATTTTTTATGTTTCAAATTTCCCCAGTTATCACGCACTCTGCACTTGTCCATGATGAAACTTGACCAGTGCTTGTTCTTGTCTCAGTGGGACCAAGAGAAGAGAGCACCTGACCCCTGCCTGTGTCACATAACACTTCGTTATAGACAGACACACACAATGGGATAAAAGTTTATGTACCCGATAATTTGGGATTTCCAGCTTAACGATTTTAGCAGAGAACTGCTTCAAATATTACATAAATTACAAGCATAGCAAGACTGAAATGAGAAAATAATGTAAAATAATGTATCAGCTTATAATTTATTTTAAAAATTGTACTCTACTAAAATAAAAACTGCCATTGCAGTTTACACAGTTACACTGATGATTCAGAATGTATAAGTAGGTTAGAATTTGCTACCTGCAATATAATAAAATGTCATTTATGCTACAAATGCCTAACATAGGTAATAATGAAAGCTAGTTAGTGTAGCAGCATTAACAGCATTAAAGACTGTAGTTTTGTGCTGGTGGATTTTACACATTTTTTATACATTTGTTAGATATGTTATTTAAAACACTGACATTTGAACTCCGGCCGCTTTGTGCTTGATACCTATAATGAGGGCTGTGGTACAGTGTGCCATTCCTTTGCTTTTATTGGTGTCACTTGAGATAACATCGACCAAACAGCAGCATTACATACTCAATTTGAATTCAGGCTCGAAGCTGATAGTCAAGATAAAAGGTTTAGGACCTGGTAAACATGTTGTATACACAAATAGCCCCATTCCTCACAGTACAGGAGTAGAGCACACGAAAAGGCGTATTTATTGTAATGTACATCGAGATAGTCCCTATGTTAAAACAGACCTATCTCACGGTCTCAGAAGCGTACGTTCAGGCAGTGCACATGAGAAAGGCTTGGCCTGTAAGCCTTTATTTTGGCACGGGGATAACTCGGTAATAAAGACTGAGAGGGATAGGATCTGCAAATGAGATAGAAGCAAAGTCGTTAGATCCCTTTATCCACGCACGTTCACTCTCTCTCACACCGTCTTCCATCTCTCACCTCTGCTGCTTTTGCTTTTCCTTCGTCTCTCCACGGGAACGTATCCAATCATACCACTTTGAAATTGTTATTAAAATTTCCATTGCCACTGTGTATGCGCACAGCAGGGGCCCTGAATGAGATGAGTTGGTGGTGGTGGTGGTGGTGGTGGTGGTGTTCAGACAGTATCTGGTGTGAGAAGGGAACGTAAGCGGCGAGTGGCAGCCGCCGTGCATCAGAGCTATCAGTAGAGGTGGTGAAAAGTGGGACGGAGGCTGATGAAAATAGCGGGGTCACCTTTGGGCCAGCCCTCGCTCTCACCGGCATCAGGGATTTTATTGTCACATATTTTTTTCGTCATTCATGAAAATAATGGAACAGGGCTGAGACGCAGAGTGGCGCGGGAGGGGAGGAAGATTGCGCCAAAATCGGGGGGCCAACGCAAAGGGAGGGATGGATGGATGGATATTGGGGATGAGAGATGGGAGGATTGGACTTCTTTCGGTAATGACAGGATTTGGCTGGGATTAAGAGAGGGAACAGGGGAATCAGGTGGGCTCTTTTGGAAAGAGTTGTGGGTGTGTGTGTGTGTGTGTGTGCGAGAGGGGGCGTATTCGCAGAATGACTTTAAATGGCTTCTGTTGTGAACTGTCCTTCCAGTTGGAGTGTAAACTAGAAGTCAGCAGTTATGAATCTTCAAATCTAACTTGAGAAAAAATAGACTGTAAAAGTGCACATATAGCAGCAGCCCCTCATAATGTCCAAACAGACATGGGATAATAAAACAAATGGCAGATTGTATCTTCATCTTCTGGGAAAACCTGGCAAAGTATATGTCAGCTCAGTGATATTCAGTTATATTGTGCCATAACCATCTGCTGTATACAGTATAACTGTCATGTCCGTAAATACTGTACTCAGGGATACAGATAGGATGTCCCAGATAAATGAAGGCTCATAATCCTTCATGCAGCAGCAGTGGCGACATCCACCCGCCCTTTTGGCCCTCCCCTGGGGATTTCAGGTCATGCCTTCTTATGTAAGCCTGATAAAGACACTTGTAATGGAATAATAATGCTTGTCTCAGCTCAGTTTCTCTCTTTTGGGTTTAAAAATACTACTATTACTACTACAGCAGTTCTTTTTAAAATGCCCAATTTATCCATAACATCATAGGCTTTTTGTCACCATGATGATTGCTTGTCAGATGTTGTTCCTTTTCTAGATTTTGGCTTCCAAGCGCAATTGATGTTCCTTTTAGAGTTTCCCCTTCCCCAGATCGTTTTCCTCAAGTTACAGTTTGGTCAAGTCCCAGATTTCTGTAATCACGCCAGCTGTCACTTCCTTTGTCAGCAGCGAGCTAGTACACCTCATTAGAGACCGTGTGTGGCAGGCGGATGCTAGCAAAGCAATTTGAGCTACACACAGAGAGATGTTGGCTTCAATTCCAGGTATGAAGAAAGAAGGAAGGAGAGAGAAAAGAAAGAAAGACAGGATAGAGAGGAGTCACATTAAGGTTTGCCTTGTGGGTCATTCTACCAAGGAGAAGAACATTTTCTCATTTGCTTGAAGATAATTGCAGCACTTATTATTCTGCTGATGCTCAGTTAAGCAGTAACCCAGAACAGGCCATTTTATATGGGGCTTAAATTCACAGTGAAGGTGTAATATCGGCTGGACACCTTGTAGATATGTGTGTTTGTTATTTCTCATCTTATTGTTTACAGAAGTCATTAATGTAGTAAGCCATGACAGCAGAGCAGATGATTACATTACAGTTATTGACCTGACCGTGGCCTCCATTATTTATTTTACAGTCAACAGTAGAGATCATGACATGGTAGATATAGATAAATCCAGTTAATCCTGGACATTGTCACTTTTAAATCAAAAGGATTCATTTTTATCGACAATGTGACATTTAGATAGGTCTAAATTTGCTTTATAAAAAGACCTATGTAAAAACTAAAAATGCAAATTCATGCATACCAGTTCCGCATCAATATACAGTATTTCCATAGCAGCTGTGTCTGTAACGTTTCCCAGTTAACCTAAATACAGTTTGAAACGTCATAAGCTTAAGGCGCCATTTCTGATTTCTTCTCATCGACAGTGCAAATGAGCTTTCCACTCACTCTCTGGAGGCCTTCAACGGCGTTGTGCTCCAAATGTAAACATCTGAAAGGCTGTTTATTTGTTGGCTTCAACACTCGTCCCAGGAGGAGCGGTGAATCCCTCGTGGCACTAAAGTCGGGCGGAAACTCTGCATGCCAAAGACGTTGTGTTTTGAGAGCAGAACTCATAGATTGTGCTTTGGGAGAGCCCAGTGTGGCTCGTGGTTTGTTTACATTAGAGGAGCAGATCATATTGAGGGTATTGGCAATAAAGGGACAGGTGACGTGTTTATTTACTCACTGAAATTGCATCTAGGAGCAGTTTGAAAGTTCGCCCATAATGTACATCAAGTACTGCATAATAATAATAATAATAATAATAATAATAATAATCTTTATTTGGACAATCTTAAAACGGAGTTACAAAGTGCTTTACATGGTTGAACAAAAATTATATATAATATAAGCCAATCAAAATCAAGCAATTTAAAATGATATAAAGGTAAAAAAAACAAGATTCCTCAAACGTGACACAGTAAAAATGGGCTCATAGACAAAATAAATATGAAAGGATGCACTAACATGAATATGAGGCTTTTATGTAAAGGTATGTCTTGAGAAGTGATTTAAAAGACGTCAGTGAACCTGCAAGCCTTAGGTTCTCAGGCAGGAAGTTCCAGAGCCAAGTCCAGGCTCAAGACAAAGTCACCTTTGGTCGTGAGCCTGGACTTTGGAACAGCTTGATGAAGTAAAGACTAGTGAGGAAAAGATGTATTTTTCTAAATATTACAGTACATTGTGAGAAAGGGTCTACTGGTGAAAAACACTGATATTAAGTTGCATGCTTTTTCTTTTGTCCTCGTCAACCCGTCCAACATAGTTATTTTAAACGGGAAGTCAATCTAGCGCTGCTCTTTCAGCTTCAGGTGGAGATAATGGTTAGAGTCACATCCCATCCTCAAAGGACATCTATTTTGGTTTCTCTCTCTGAGGAACTGGTATCTGGTAGCTTCTTTTTGCTGGATTTCTTTCAGTATGACTGGACAGTAAATGTAAATGCAAAATAACATTATTTTAAAAAGAAGGCCTCATTTTTTATTTGGTTTTGATTGGCAGTTACTACACAGACTGAGATTAGACAAAATAATGAAGACCGTGTTTTTTTTCTGCTTTTTAAACAAACAATTTGTTTAAGGCTTCGCTTAAAAAATGTATTTTTCTTATTGTTACTTTGCTGTGCAGTTTGAGCATGAGACATTACGTGTCTTGTAGTTAAACTTCTGAAATAAACAACGTTTGCACATTTACAGATTCACTGAGAGTGCAGTAAATGTAATTTTTATGAACAGGTAACTAAATCACACTATTAGATAAAAATCAGTATTTTTATACTTGATAATTACATTGTTGAGAATGTTGTCATGTTTTTGCAGTGCTATTGATAATTGAACTAAACTTGCACAGTATAAGACTTTTTGAGTCAAATTAAGTGCTTTATAGACAACTCGTAGCTAAATCTATGGCAAATGTTAAATAGAAGAGAAAAAATTCTCCCTTCATCATATTTCGGGTTAAAATCGCTAATTTTTTCGCAGAGCTTAACGAGTGTTAATATTTAACTCACTTTGCGAGCCACAGTTTGCCAAAAGATGAAAGCAATGTCAATCATGCACAAGCTGGACAATAAGACTATAACAAAAATTCGCGCCATAAATTTTTTTTCAATAACTATATAACAAATGTTCAATAAATGTTTGATTTTATTCACTTGAATCATACACAAATTAGGTTTATTTAGTTGAGGAAAAATGACTGAAAAAAGCTTTTACTTAATTTTATTCATGCATATTTGTTAACAAAGATTTTATCATAATTGTTTTGAATGATTGCCTCAGATTTGTGAGGTGATCCACTGTTTGGCCTCACGTGTTGACCATAAAGAAGAGTTTAAACCACAATTAACCATCAGGTTTCTTCAACTTTCACTCAGGAGCAAAAATCAGCCTTTAAACTCGAAAGAAATAATGATTTGATACTTATCGTGATAATTATCGATATCGGAAGATATGAAACTTTTTATTGTGATAACATTTTTGCCATATCGCCCAGCCCTAGTTACAGCGCAGATATTTGTGCCCTCAGATTTCTCGGCCAGTGATCACCAGCTTTTGCCTCTTCCATCCTTCTCCTCTCACTCGTCCTCCACACCCTGATACAGCTTTACTCTTCCTCCTCTTTTCTACAGCTCCTTTCCCTTTCGCCTGGACTGGACGTCTATTCCCAATAGCTCTCTCTTTAGCCCCCGGCCTATCCTCTCTGGTGGTCTTGTGCACACAGGATTAGCCATTAGCTCGTAGTTCTCTTCCTCTTCCTCCCTAGACCAAACCCTGCCACCACTCACCCGCTGTCTGGCTGTCCAAGGCTCTTCTCCAACACTCAGCGGTGCGAGATTGGCCCCGCAGGCTGGTGGCAAGATTAGAAGTGGCACGGTGAGCTCAGTGGGCAGCCAGCTGACACCGGTGGAGTTGGTATAGAGTAGTTGCAGGCTGGAAGCTGACATTTCCTGAGATTTTTTGTCACCGATGCATTATGCAGAAAGCAGGTGATGAGGACAGAAGGGGCATTACTGTGCCAAGATTACTAGATTACTAGATGGGAATGTCAGGGGATTGTCTGCTCAGTGAAGGTGTGCGTGCAGGTGCATATATTGTTTTATCTACCGTATAATTATGTTTAGCATGATTCAACTTAAAGGAGACAGAATTGTTTGTTTTGTATCATAATGCTATACACAAAGGCCATTTTTAAGTTGAAAGACTTATTGGTTAGTGTAATAATTCCTTCTGTCCTTATGGACATGAAGCCTTTGTAGCATGGGAACACTACATTGTAAGATGGGGACGAAAACATTGAGAGGGAATGATTTAACAATGACTTAACATTGAAGTTAGATGCTGAGGAACGTCTAGCTAAAGAAAAGTGGTCCATGGCTAATATTAGAAGCAAGGGGTGGGGGTGTCATTGAGATATTAGACAAGAGAATATTATAGCCCGCAGTAGGCTGTTACACAGAGGATGATACTGGACCGAGACCTGTGTAAAGAATATGTGGCAGCTGAGAGGGTGAGAGAATGTTCCTAAAAAAACTACTGAAATGTAGACGTTGCTGTGCCAAAAAGTGCCATTAAAATCTTAATATCAAAAAACGCCTTGGTGAGCACAATGTGGCGAACAGAATATTAACTTTGGATTGTTTGTCTCAGTTATACTGTATCTTTTATTTTAGTTAATTTTAGTATCATATTTAAACACTAAATTATTTCAGATTAAGGGCTGACTGTAATTCCTAAATCTGCTGTAATTGATTTATACATTTTTTCTTTTGGGCCAGCTGAAAGTCATCACCTTTTAAGTTGATATGATTAACTTTTTGTCTTATTTACACGTTGGTTTCTGAGCGACATTATAATTCAGTTTGAGTTGTGTTTTTTGGCCACCTGGCGAATGTAAGTAATGTCATATTCTCTCTTCTCTCTCTTCAACTTGTGAGGGAAATGTGAAGCCGCTAAATGCCCCACTGTTCACCAGCTAGTTGCTAACTTTGTCTCTTTGCCATTTGGTGCTGAGCAGGTAGTATACAGTGGGTTATTAGAACAATTTCAGTGCTGCCTGCTGCCGCTGAAAAAGATGCTCAGAGAGCAGTGAGAGGGAGCCAAAAAAGAAGAATGCCACAAATTCTCATCGAGCAAATCTGTTTGTAGCTGTGGTTCTTGCATGATGGCCATTGTGTGTGCTGCAAAGACGTTGTGTGTTTTCGTCCTCTTCTTCAGTATTTTAATCCATTGTTTACCATATACACACACACACACATACTTTGCGTAATACAAGTAGATGGTTCTAAATGACTCAGCAATAGGTAGCAAAATGATGTCTGCTTCAGTATGAAGGCAAAGTTTTAGCATCTGCTTTAAATGCAAGCCCCAAGATAAGATTCAAGCCTGGACTGATTCCAGTATAAAGGCAAAGCAAACTTTTTTATTTTTTTATTTTTTAAAGAGCAGATGTTGCAGAAGTTAGTCAGCCAGGGTCAGGCTTTGAAATACCCTCTATGACTGCCAAAGTGCCATAAAGCATTGCATGAAATGACAATCTCCTGCAGGGGCACTTGCATCCTTGGGCTGACATTTTCATCCAAAATATCTATGTGTAGGAGTGATAATTGTATTTAATTAATTGATTTACAATAGGACTGTGCAATATGGTAACACAGATCATATCATTTTGACAGATATTACAATTGCGATATGAGCTGTGATATTCACAATTAGTGGGGATGATTATTTTTGCATAACACTTTGCAATTTAAAATCATGATGATGTTTGTTCTGGGTCTGTATGAAACAAACATGTTTTATAACATCCGGAGGACAATATTTGTAATACAGTTAACATTACTGCATTATAATGAAATGCTGTCACACCCTTTACCTTTATCAAATAAATTGCAGCTTCACTTTGCCATATTGCAATTTCGATAATATTTTGATAATAATCAAAGAAATGTACAGTGTGTGGCAGTGGTCAGCAATAGGTGGCCCGCGGGAAAGAACCGGCCCCCCAGCAATAATATCAGCTTTGACAGCAGAAAAATAAAAAATAAATTGATAGCGGCTGGTGCTGAAATAGATCTAATGACAGCAACAGTTACTCACATAATCACTTTAGTGTTTGTTTCCATGAGCATCCAATATATCCCAAACTCATGTATTGCTTCAGCTATGAAGACTTTCACTTGACCACATTCACAAATATTTTAAACAACCCAAGCCTTACCTACGCTGTAGGCTACGCACGTAGCCATGCATACTATACTGTGCGTAGGTGTCCGTCATTCTACAATTACACCCCCAAATGCTAGTCGGCAGCAGCGCTACAGCGTCCACTGTGTTGACTTTTGCCGGCCGAGCATGCTAACTTCCTGTTTAGCGCTCCGCTAACGTAAATGGGGGTAAAATTGTAAACGTGCGGCTGGTGTAGCCTTTTCAAATGTTACCGACCGAATGGATCACATTCTGATAGTGAAACCAGTCATTTCGCTCGGGTTGCGACTGTCAAATATATTGATTCACTGTTTTACAGCCGTCGTTTTGGCCGCTAGTAAATGTTACTTCAAAGCGCGGAGTACTTCCTGTCGGCTCGGAGGCATTGCGAGGCTACCCAGCCAACCAATCACAGAGCTTACGGTCCGCGTCGACTCGACGTGAAGTTACATTTTGGAGGAGGTGCACGTCAGGCTATGGCGTAGCCTCTGCGTAGCCCCGTAGCCTACGCCATCACCTACGCTATCGATTTGACGATTTGAAGTATAAATTGCACTTAATGCTAACCCCATGCTAACTTTCAAAGTAAAGCTCAGTCTTAATCCTGCCATATCATACACCCAAAAATAATGATTACTATACGCTAAACTGTCCTCATTGTTAACCCTAGAGATTTACAAAAAAAACTGTAAAACAAAGAATGCATGCAAAGGGCCATTTTGCTGCTATTTAGCATTAATCAAGTAAGTCCAACTCAGTTTCAGGGTTAGCTTGTGCTCCAAGTAGTGTTCAATCCATAATGTGTTTGTGCATAAAGGTCGTAAAGGCCTTCTTTCATTGGTATTTTTGAAGGTTGAAACATGATAGATGGATAAAACAACAGTTTGTTAGCATATAAGTACACCCCCCAGGAGTTTCTGATAGCACAAAGAAATAGTTCACTGGAAATTTGCTTATTTGCTTTCTTGTTAAATGAGAAGATTGATACTTACAATAAAGACTGGAAGCAGGGGGTAACAGATGTAGCTCTTTCCAGTATCACTCACTAACTCATAAAACTTTTGTTTTTCAGTTTGTGAACACGTTAATTAGTGAGCTTTAGTGGTGCTTGCAGGCATTTGTTTTACTTTGGACAGAGCCAGGCCAGCTGTATCCGTACTTTTTTAAGCTAAGCTAGCTAATTTTCTCCCGCTTCTAACTCCATATAATGGACAGATACGAGAGCGGCAGCAATCTTCCCATCCAGCAAGAAAGCAAATCAAATATCAAAGATACTGCTTTAAGTCACATTCAAGTGGGCAAACATTCCAGTGAAAACGTGAGAACATAAACATACTCAAAGCACGTTTGTAGGTCTTCCTAAAATAACTTGACAAACATTTTTTCTCAGACAGTTTTGGGTGTATAAATTTTTTGAGTAATTTCAACATAAAACCACAGCATAATGAAGTGTGTCCCAGTACATATCCACCGAGGCTCTACACTGTTGCAAAGGTCAGGGTGGGCTACTAGTAGCCTCATGGGACAGGATATTTTTGCAGAAGGACCACTCTACAAACAAGAGTGCATCACAATTTTCCACAAGGGTGAATAGAAACAGACGGAGAGGATGTTTGTTACTCCCTGCCAGCTCATTCCTGTATATTCTCCACATTGTGCCAGTGCTTGAAGAATGAATATGCCAAGGTTAGAGAGGCCTAGCTACTAGTACGAACTGCGAGGGAAATTAATTGAATTTCCAACAAGCATGCTGATGTGAGATATGGATAGGAAATTCAAAATCCTTGTGTGCTGTATGTATGAGGACAAATAATGGAGTAATGGAAGGAAGGAGTGTTTGACCAGAAGAAAAACATTGGCCAAATAATACCAATCTCTTTCATTTTGACGCTTTGGTGGTGCTATCTGCCACATTTGTATAACATTAAACAAACTCCAAATTAAGCAGAAACAAAGCCATGATTGATTTAGTCTGTTTGATGAAAAAAAAAAATCATTTTTCCAGCCTAATAGACAGTGAGTGCTGTGGGCCAGAGCTTTGTCATAATGCATTAGTAAAATCAAACATAAAATAGATGGGTGTCCTCTTTAGGGAAGAATGGCCTGCATTGCTTTTCTTCTCTCTGAGCTATTTGAAGTCCAATGTGACTTGCTTTAGGCTAATGCAGCGTATTTTGGGATTATAACAGGAATCTTGTCTTGGACACAACACAGGAAGGGACTGATAAAAAAAAAAGGCCAAAGCAAATATAGAATAAGAAAGGCACAATAGCTGATTCCACACCCTGTTGTTGGCAAGCAGTGCCCTGTGAAATGCTTTTTGCATAATACTGACCTGTTCCAAATTTCAGATGGTCAACACTAAATTGTAGTATTTCTATGGTATAAATCAACAAACACTCGTATTTATAAGGATTTTTATTTATCTTGACATGATTGATTGATGGACTATATGAAAACAACCTCAGATACTTCTCTGATTATGACTGATGGTCAAAAACAGGAAGAAATCATGGATGACTTTTGTGACTTCGATAGACTACCATAGAAATAAAGTTAACACATTTCAAATTTGTCAAAATTAATTATATCCACTATGACTAGAGCTTTAACTGAAATGTGTCACAGCAATGCTTGATTATTCTAATTTGTTTTTTTCATTTAGATATTTCCTTTTTTCAATGATAATTCTGTTTACATTGGTGTCTTTGTGTGAAGACACAATTAAATACTGATGGTTTGACATGTTATGTGTAATGAGTAGTTTTCAGAAAATGTTTTGTTTGAAAAAAATATAACTATATATATAACTAATATAACTATATAACTATCAAGTTTCATTTGGTATTGGTGCCAAAACATAAAGAAATATACACTGACATTGTGGGAAATATTCACATAGATATCAATCACATGTCTGTGCATTAAATACAGAGCTAGTTCCAGGAGCTGGTTAGCTTCACGTAGCATAAAGACTGGAAACCATTAGCCTGGCTTAATTTATACCCAAACAGTAAAAATAAAATGTTGTGATTTAATGGGGAGTAATCTAGTAGGCTACTGTTTTTTTGGCAACAAGTGTATATTTTGAATATGGGCAGAGTCAGGTTAGCTGTTCCCCCAAGCCTTTATGCTAAGCTAAGTTTATCGCCTCCTTGTGTCTAGCTCCATAGTCAATGTACAGATATGAGACTGGTGTCGATCTTCTCATCTCACTCTCAGTAAGAGAGTGAGTTAGCATATATCCAAAACTTTTCATGTACTGGCACTAATGTCAAAAAACTGAAATGACACCCAGCCCTAACCAGGACACAATCAAGGTGCCTGAGGAACAGAAAGTTTCCCAAATATCAATGTCCCTCAAACTTCAGTATTAGATTCCTGATCCATTAAAAGAACTAACACGGGCCATACTCTGTCTCACTGATGTTTAATTAAGAATAAAGAAAATAGGAGGTATAGACAAGCCACTGCTCCTAAAGCAACCTGAATGTACTTTTGCAGAGCTCTGGTTGACTGCAGATAGGTGACAGGATTGAAAGACAGTCACTGAGCCATTCAGGCAAGAGGAGAACAGAATGCAGAGTCTAATCCTCTCAAAGCTGGGAAATATGAAGTTTGAAAGCCATAATTCCTCTTTTTAATCCATTCAGAAAGGCTCTGACCCAGTTGGGGACCTTGTTGGTGGATTTATTAACCACTGCACGATCACTACCAGTGATAGTTGTACCTGGCTGCAGCTGCACCTAGGTACTGTAGGATCTGGGGCAGTGAGTCAGAGGTCGTTGTGTTTGTGTTGTGCTTGAGGTTTGAATTTGAATTGTGCAAATTGTGATAAGGGTTTTATTTCTATTGGCATGCTCAGGGGGCAGGGAGGATTTTAGACATTTTTGGACACAACTGAACATGCCCTGGTAGCCATCTGCCTTGATTCACAGCCTGCAGATCCATCCCACAGAGCAATGCAAGGATACAATATTGCCTGTTGTTGTCAGAGCCCAAATAAAAGGGGCTGCACTGACTGCTTACCTGCCTGAACAGCTGACTTCTTTGAATTTAAGTGGCTACATTAGTAAAAGGTCAAACTACTGTGTCCTAAATGCATTGGCTGCTGTTTGTCAGTCATGTACTCATCTGAGTTTGTTAAAGAAGTCCAGTCTCTTATTGGGAATAGTAAAAGTTGAGAGAATGGCAAGTCTTTTTGAGTGACAACTGACAACAAGCAATGCAACGAGTGATTCCTAAAATGTCAGTTGTAAGAGCTAATTGCTAACCTATAACAGTTAGCATGTTGACAGGAGGTTATCTGCAGACATGCTTCAGTATGACAAAAAGCATGTCAAGAGTATTAATTAAACAAAATTCAGAATCAAAGACTTTATTTTCCATTGCAAAGTGATGGAAATCGCTTTGGCGTGGTTCTGCCATTGCACCACAAACTACCTTGCGGAAGGAATGAGGAGAATCAACAATATGTTGTGACAGTAAAGCTGCAAGGTCGCATGTGAATCATCTCTTCAGCATGCCCCAGCATGCCTCAATTACAAATGGTTGCTGTCATTTTTGATTGGATCTTGCTAAAACATGAGAGCAAGCCAGTAATAAATCCACCTTGGTGAGGACATGACCTGAGTTATGGTGTGGTCAGGCCAAACTTGGGCGCTGGTGCATAATGCACTCACTGCAGCTCAACAGCATCCTCATATTATTTCACAGTTTGGGCGGTTATAAACAAGCATATTTACAATCAATCTTTTCTGAATGAGAGGTCAATCCTACCCACCTCTGGACACTGGAAAGCCTTGTTATTTCGCTTTTCAAAATTCAATTCCATTGAATTCTGCACAAGGCGATTGCTCCATGCTTCCTTACTTAAAGTAATGAGAAGAATTTTTGTCTGCACCTTTCAGTCAAGTTAAAAAACTCAAACAGTCAGAATGTGATGCCTTTGTGTCAGTGGAACGTAAATAAAAAGTGCTTTGTGTCCTCATTTCCAACCTTTTAAGAGATTGCTTCATGGGTTTCATGTTGGTCACATTGAGTTTGTTTTGTGTTTCCCTGCCAATGCCCACCAAGCATTTTGATAGTATCATTATTTATATCAGTCATTGTTGCCGCGTGCCTGATTCATTTTGTCATTTGCGTCACTGGAACAACCGCCCTTGGCTCACTTTTTGGCAGAGCTTGGCTTCTCCTCATCGGCCTTATGGCTGACAAATGACTTTGTGAAAAGCGATATGGTCTCCTGCAGGGAAAAAAAAAGAATAGAAATTGAATCCTGGCCTCTGTCGTCAGTCTCATCTGTCATCTTTTCAATATTGATGTCCATTATGTTTATGGATTATTTGGCTGTCTTCTGTTCTCTGGCCCAGCTCGCCCTGTCAGATCGGCCACTTGGGGCAGCGGCCTGTTGATAATGCCATCTTGATTGATGGGTTTCATAGTTTAATTGTCAGCAGGACCTTCTTTTAATGGAGCGCCCCATACAACTGAAAGACTACATCTTAGATGAGTCAGATTTCAATCTGCATGTACTGCTCGCAGGGTGATGCAGATACAATGTGACCGTACCACAGATTCAGTATCATCATCCCGGGCCATTATCAGCTGTTTGGCTCATGTTTATTGTATCCTGTATCACCTTTCATGGATCACATGTCCGTTTACGGGAATAAAACAGCCCTCGATAAGATTTATCACACTGCCACTAGGCATCACTTTGTTTCACCGGCATGGTGCAATGATTCTGTGACTCGTATATCTTTGGGAACACTCACCGCAATTGAATATATTTATACATAGTAATGTATTATTAATTATAGGTACACATACCCAAAACTAAAACAGCCCTGCGCCTTCATGAATGTTATAATGGTTTAGAGAGTGTTAATTCAACGTAGTGGTTATTTGTGCTGCTGTTTAATTGAATTGTTTTATACCTAGAGTTGTTTTTTAAGATTTTGTCAACCTGGGTAAGCTATAGCATACTGTCTACATAGTAGCATACTCTCTTATTCTGCTGTATGAGTTCATCTGCATTGATGTATCCCGTCATTATCATTGTCATCATGATCTATTTTTGTCAGTTTGATTATTTTCCATGTGCAATATCCATATGGGCTTACAATAGGGATTGCATGCATACATGCCATATTATGATGATTATATGATTACAACGCATAGCCATTACACTTGCACATACGATCCAGTGAGTTGAAATAAATCGCTTAATACATGTTCAGTCTAAACCTTTTTGAATGGTGATTCAGTAACAATAGTGAGCCATGTGGGGTTTCAGCGATCACACACACCGCCATATGTAGGGAGCATCAGCCCATGTCTCTTTCCCATTCCTCTCCTCTCCTCTCTGGCTCTCCCCAGTGTGTTTGCAACCAAGGTCGTAGTGGTCTTGCTCTGTTTTCCATGGGTGTGTGGGCTTCATTCATCATCCGTATGATAGCCGCATGCTCGAGTGCCCTAAATCTCCTGTCTGTGTTTGGGTGTATGTCTTTGTGTGTGCGCTCACTCAAAGAAATTGTCTCATTCTCTCCATATGCTCGCTCAAATGAATGATCTCTCTCATCCTGTCTTTCTCCCCAAAACTCCCTTTTTGTTTTCGCTGATGTGTCTACTTATGATCAAATAGAAATATTATCATAATTTATATATAGAAATTCCAGCACAATTGAAGAAAGAAGAAAACACAATAATTTACCTCACTGTATTGTTCTTCATTTTAAACCAATGCTTTATATCTTATACATTTCGGACCTGGAATTAAGTCATTTTTAGGTCAAGGCCTCTTTGGTCTTTGATGAGTCTATTAAAACTACACCAAAGGTGGAAAGAGTACTAAAATAAAAAATACTTTAGTAAAAGTACCGTTACAATGATGAATTCTTCCTCAAGTAAAAGTAAAGTTACAGTTATAAAAATCTACTTAAGTAAAAGTAAAAAGTAGCTCATTTACATTAATTAGTTACTTTTTTATCCTCCTAAAATAACTCATTTCTACTGATTTAATATCTTATTAATACTTATTGTTCTTGTTTAATTAAATCGCAGTCTTTTGCGATTTGATAAAGGCACAAAGCCGGATTTTAGTTCGTTTGACAGCTACCAAAGCAATGGCGCAAAACAATGTTAGAGCTTTTATTTTGAGAAGTTTTGTGAATGTTTTTGCTTCATTATGAAACTGTGGCGGAACAGAATAGACTATGGGGGGCCGCACTGGACTGGGAAACACTGGACTGCATGTGAAGTCATATGCCTATTTAGGCTACATTCAAACAACAACTTTTTAGGCGTTAGCATAATTAATTTTTTATCAACACAGGCCTAAGCCTGGTTAACTAGTTACCAGCAGGTTGCTAGTGCCAACCAACATCAGCAATGTCATGTACCGATATCTTTTTGGCTAATTTGAGCAAAGCCTCTTACTAAACTATGAAAACTTCTTTTACCAACTACCCGTGGTACAAATAGGGGTGTGAACTGTCTTTAAGCAATAGCTCACAGCAGGCCGTGATATACGCTTATTATATCATAGTTAAGGCACTTTGCGTCGGGTCGGCAACCCCATTAACTGTGATATACTGTAATAAGCGCATATCACGGCCTGAAGTGAGCTATTGCTTTTATAAAACGGTTACCAAGTATGGTGAAAAGAAAGTAACAGAAACATTACAATTGGATTTTGATTTATTTCATCAATAGACATTTATTTATAAATACAAAAAGTAGTTCCACCAGGCAGCCGGTACATAGACGTTAAGCAACATAGCTACATCAAACTGAAAAACTGTCCAGCATCAGTAGATGCAGCGAGGATATTACTCCACTTTCTCCGGTCCCCAAGTTTCGGGTTGCGAATTGCTCTGGAGAGAGGCTTCGCATTTGTGTTCACTAACAGCCATAATCTCTCTCGTTTCAAGACCTGCATCAGAGAGTTTTTGAATTGTGGTACTGCGGAGGCAATGGTTTGTGTATCTTTGCCGTGTCCCTGCTCGCTTGCATATTCTTGGCAACATTGTTGCCAGGTGATTGATGCCAATTGGCTCACGAGTGTACCTGTAAAACACCAAATGCATTTTTAGATGATGTCTTATTCTAACGATAACCTGCAAAAAAGCCTGACTGTTATTTTACTTACCAAACATCGTCATCAGCGCAGACAACATTTCTTGTGGCATATTTCAGTCCGTTTTCATCTCTTTTGATGATGAATGATGTGGGTTTTAGCTGCGGATTGCCCTCATTCCCCCTGCGCCCAAAGTGTAGCTGAACGTCAAACCGTACATGTTTACGATCCCCTCCACCATCACGGGATGCAGTACTTTCTTAATGGCTTTTAAGTCATCTTCTGATATTGATGTGTGATGGACCGTAGTGTCGAGTCTTTGTCTTCTCAGTGTTTTCACAACACCAATGAAACCACTGTTGCTCGTTGTAAACTCTGTGTCTCTGAGGAGGCACCAGGACAGACCGAGTGGCGGGTCGTTAATGTAACGGTTGATGCCAGCACGGAGACCAATGTAGCTGCTCAGGCCATATAGTTCGTTGTTACTGTTTCTGTCTCGTAAAATGTAATTGAAATGGTCCTTTGATGTGGTTGGAAAGTCTATTGCTGTACGTTTATCCTTACACCATTCTTCAAAGCATCTCACTGCCCACTTGGTTTGCTTCTCAGTGGTCTGTTCATTCCGGTTCTTTTCGAGTTGGTCGATCTCCTCTTTAGTTAGCTCCGCGTGTCTCACAAGTGTCTTTTTTTCTGGCGAAGTCTGCTCAAGCCACTCCTCCATGGTAAGGCCTCCCAGGAGGTCAAAGTTTACCTTTGGAGTTTCCCTCTCTATTAGTTTCCAGCCAGACAGTCGGGGATCGTTCCCTCTGGCTGGATGAAGCCCAACGCTCCTGTTTTACGCATGATCCATGTGCTACTCAGGGTTGGCCCTGACAGTGTTGGAGCCCTGGGCGAGATTAGAAATTTTGAACATTAAAGACTTAATTTCCTGCACTCTGGTAAATATTTCTGCAGCAATTTATGGTTAATCTTCATCTATATAAAGCGAAACACAATATTTAGGCGGTAGGTGAGAGTTCAAAATTTTATAGAATATAATGCAGTCAGGCTTTCAGGCATTCTGTATGCTATTGCATTTATGTTTTCTCCTGGAGATCAACTTTTCTAATTTAATAATATCCCTGCTGAGTCAGTACACAAGCTTGGCCGTTTGGGGAAATAACCTCTTTTAATAGGCCTACGTGGAACCTTGTCACCTCAACGATAAATGAATTCATTTTTATTCAGTTAGAAACTCCTGGACTTTAATTTAATGTGCATTACGTTATTGATTCGCAGGTATATAGCTTCTTCCCTTTAGACCGTTAGACCGACACAGTTTGGGACAACATGCAACCTTGGGACATGCAACGTGCAACATGCAACATGCAACATGAAACCGAAACCAACCAAAAACACTACTGATCTCACCATAAATCCACATGTTAACTTCAGCAGCT
Organism: Micropterus salmoides; assembly: GCF_014851395.1. Taxonomy (NCBI): domain Eukaryota; kingdom Metazoa; phylum Chordata; class Actinopteri; order Centrarchiformes; family Centrarchidae; genus Micropterus; species Micropterus salmoides. The sequence continues at coordinate 4,713,665 of NW_024040596.1, read as the reverse complement.
CCAATAAAGTGCAGCTCACAGTCCAAAACAACAAGGCTGTGCTTCAGTTCAAAGATGTTTATAGTGCAAAAATCTACCAGTTACGTCACTGTCTGGACTCACAGCGCGAGGTGCACATGATTAAAATTAGTATCAGCTGGGCAGAGTTGATTCGTGAGTCGAAAACCTTTCTTGCGGCGCCCCCTCACATTTTGGGCCCTAGGCGAACCCTATGTTGCTGTTCCACGGCTCGGCCCTGGTGCTACTGCAGCTGGGGACTCTCCGCAGCAAGCTGAGTCACAGTCTGTCCTGTCTTTGAGCCACCCGCAAACGTGAATTAATTTTTTACTCAGTAACCGCTGTGATTTAAAATGTAGCGAAATACAATACTTCAAAGAAAACATACTTAAGTAAAAGTAAAATTACAGATTATAAAAACAAACAAGTACACAAAAAACTACTCAATTACAGTAACGCGACTAAATGTAATTCGTTACTTTCCACCTCTGAACCACACTGCATGTTTGACTTTTCCACAAAATGCTGTCTGATTGATTCTTTAAAATGTGAACAATTCATTATATTAATTTAATCAACTACTGCATACTGCTGTTGATTGACTGAGACACTGAGTACAATTAGCTAACAATTCTAAAGCCTGATAATCATAATGGAGTCTCAAGAACAAGACAACAGGATACCCAGAAGATTGAGCATTAAACTCTTAATTTCCAGCCTTCCAGAGAAATTTGCTGCTCCAATTTATGGTGGAAATATCTTTATTAATATGAAGAGAAACATATATTTAAATTTTTTAGCCTAAGCTACTTTTTTGGACAGGCAGATTTGTTTATTCTACATTTATATTGCATTTCATGTTTTCCTATTGTGCAAGGAAACCTTTCTCATATAATCTTTATTTGTTATTTAACATTTTTATTGCAAGCTAACTTTCAGAAAACATTTAGCAAATGCTTTCAAAAAGTGGTGGGGACATGTCCCCAGCGTCCCCAGTGTAAATGACACCTATGCAAACCAGTAACTAACTGCTGTTAATAGCAGACATCCATCATACTTACGAAGCTACCTAGTGTTTCTGTAGTGGTGACAAAACTTTAAACTTTAAAAAGTATAAATGCATTGTTAGCAGTTTGAATGAAACGGAAGCCCTCTGCGCTCTCCGGGGAAAATATTAAGCCAAACTCCCTTTAGGAAATTTGATATATTAATAATTCCTTTCGGTTTTGCAAAAACACATAACTTTAGAATCACAAAGATATGAGGAAGATGAGTCTTCTTGTCATTTAGGTATCAATATTATTCGAAATCGCCTAACCAGCCTCCGATGGTTAGTTGTGCTATTTTAGTACATACAGTGGATACACGCTGAATTAAAGGTGGCGTAAGCGATTTTAATCCAGTACACGTTACTAGCTGTCCGTTCTGTATGTGCGCTGAAAAGAATTCTGGTGCGTGTACACAGCCTTGGATCTGTAAATGGAAACCTTGGACCAAGCACACAACACTATTCCAGCCATGATTTGTGTGTCAGGTTACATTAAATGAGTTACCCATTCAGCTTACTTTGTAGTTTGCCAAGACATGCTGTTGTTGTGATGTTAGCTATAGCGGCAGGAGAGTTGTGAGCATCGCTGTTTTGAGCTGACTTTGATTGTCTTGTCCTGTCTGAATGTCAGCTTCATGTTAGCTCTGCAGCAGCCATCGTAACAACAGTATGCTAACCCACAATTTGGCTAATGTCAATTAAGTTCTTGCTGTGTTGTTGTTCACTCTATATCATGATTTTTGATGGTATCCAGAATCTCCTGAAGCAGAGGAGAGTGGTGGGAGAGCTTACATGATTGCCTCCCCACAAGCCTTTATGTTTAGCTGATCGATAGACGATGAGCAAGGACAGATTTGGAGTTCCGTCAGATAATTATGAAGTTGCGAGTTGGATTAAGGACAAACTTGATAATGTCAATCTAATTGATGTTAAAATAAGTGGATTAATCATTTTTGAATGTACACAATTGTAGAATGCTTTGGACATAACCAAGTTAGATGGTTACCAAGTGTTGTGTTTCCCACTTACTAAGAGTTCCTGGAAAGGGCGTTGTGGAAGGAGTACGATGGAAGTTGATTGAAAGAGAGCAACAGAGTTGCTGACATTCATATGTTCAGCATGAGTGACGGAGATAGATGTGCAACAAGATATCTTATGTTGCCTATTGAATCACAAGCCCTGCCTGACAAAGTATTCTTAGATTGGTCCTAGCAGTTACTCAGTAAGAGCTTTTGTTCCCAAACCCATTCATTGCAGACACTGCTGGAAATTTGGTCACAGCTTTCTTGTATGTAGACATGATATGTGGCAAATGGGGAGAAGAGATGTGCAGCAGCAGAATCTGTGGAAAATCAGTGTGGAGGAAATCATGAAGCATGGCAAAGTCTAGCAGGTAGCAGCCAAGAAAGAAAAGATTCAAAAAGTAAGGGGGAACAAATCAGATAAGAAGCATGCAGAATATTGTTTGTGTAAGGACAAGGATAAGTTCTTAGCATTTCTGGTCATGGTTATTAACTGTGCTGCTGAGGCAGAAAGCAAATCTGAGAAAATAGAATAGTTGTTGATGCTGTGAGAACATTTTTGGATATCGTGGGAATTACTGGAGAGGAAGTGCAGGGGCTGTTGAGAGAGGCGTCCAGGCCCTCTCAGAGCCTAAACTGACTAGGATAGTTTTATTGGAGAATGGGGTGAGAGGGGAGGAAGAACTTTACTTAATTTATTTATTTTTGTTAGATTGGATTGGAAAATTTAGCCTTATTGTCATTTCAGAAGAAGGTTTCAGAACATTTTGGATGCAAACCACCTCTACAAACCAACGAAGAAGAAAAAAAGAAGTAGGTTTGGTGCTGGAGAGATGCACAGACGTAGGGGTTTTGTGACTGCGAGGTTTCTTTTGTTTATTTCTATGATTTCAACACAGGCTGATAGTGACTTTACTACATTCTTTCTGATTGTAACGCGTCACAGACGCAGGGTGTGTAACTATCAACATCATTGTTTGAACATACAGATTGGGATCAACTTACCTAGTGAAAAAGGTTTTGAGTTTACAATATTTACTTGCAATTTTGTCCCGTTCCTTTTCCATTTAACACTTTCTGCATTCTTTTAGAAGCATTGCGCAGAAAGAGTAGCAACTACAGAGTAGTATAAAAGAGTAGTAGTCTATGTTTGTTTGTAGGAACACTATTAACAACATCCTGGTACACACATGTAGGCCTAGTAATACTTAACACCTTAGTGTTTAACTGCTTGTGCATATAATGTTAAAAGTTAGCTAACGTTAGCAAGCGGGTTAGCTGTTAATGTTTACTTTAATTGAGACTTTGATGTCCAGCATGATGACGTAGACACTGGGAAACATGAGTTTATTTGCTGCGTCGCATGCAGTTTTAAATTTGTCAAGGTTTTATGACTCCAGTATAACAAAAAAGTACAGTAGAAAATGACACTAAGAAAGAAAAAGAAGTTCTTAGTTCCCAACATCTGTATTGTACTAAAATTTCATTATCAGATTTGTTTGGAATTTGTTTTGTCACAATGTAGTAATATTCACATTGTATTTGTTGCCAGAAATATGACTGGTGAGCTGCTAGACCTTCCAGATGTGTGTAACCTACAATTGCTTCACACTATGGTTATAAGTGATCTCCATTCAGCTCATTATGCAACTTCTTAATATTCATAGCAAAGAGAGTGATTCATAATATAGTGTATTATGTTTTATCCTAAATTTATACCATGTAGCTAAACCTCAGTTTTCCTTTTACATTTATTTAATTTTATTCTATAAGCTAATGTGCAAATGGAAATGCACATTCACTGCTTCCATTGTGACAAATGCCTTTTTTAAAAACTATAAACAGAAGTAATTTGCTATCATCATCATCACAGATTTTTTTTTTTGCCATGCACAGTGGCTGCCCTTTCATTTACTTTACAGCTTACGTTGGCTGAACCAGTCGAGCAGTGCTTGTTCTCACCAGAGCAACTCAGACAGCTGCTGCAGTCAAATGAGCTCAGAACTTGTCACGCTGGTGTCCTCCTTCTCAGCAAACCTTTTTCTACGGGAAAGGTTTGATGAGTGCGTGGCTAGCGTGGCTAGTGGAGTCTCAGGTTTAAATGCAGAAGTCATAGTCTTGAATTCTGTTGTGTTTCTGTGTGAATTTGTTGGTTTTTGTATATGTATATAGTATTTACATCGTGACAAAGCATCAGACACCAGTAAAGAGATTAAAGACACTCTTTAACCTCTGTGAGAAGCTCTGCAGCACCTTTGTGAACCACTTTTGCTCCTTTGCTGTTTTATCTCTTACCCTTTAACTCATCCTTTAACTATTTCACTCTAATCTCTTCTTTTCTTCCGAGTAACTTAATCTTAACTTTTTTATGCCTTTCCCCTTCCTGCTGTGATAAAGTCAGACAAAAGCTCGCATAGAAAAAGTATTGTGTTTATTAAAGTGAGCTTAAAAGGTGTGAAAGGGAACACAGGAAAGAGAGAATTTGGTAGAGATGAAGGTGAGGCAAGGGCAGTAGTCAAAGAGGAGGCCAGTCAAGTGGTCTGGTCGAGGCGTGGATCGATACTAGGTGATGTAGAAGCTGGTGGGGGTGATTGTGGGGGCAGCAGAAAGGCTAATCATTTCAGTCATTACCCAGCCGTGTCTCCTGATTCCTGGGATTAGCAGACGCAGAAACAGGGGAGGTGTTGTGTTAGTGCTACAGGAGACTCTATCAGGGATTTGAGGAGTGGAAAACACTGCCTGTCCCAAGTCGACTTGGGTAATTGTGCCTGCAGCACCGTGTACAGGGGTCTGGGGAAGAGCGTGCGTGAGCGTGGCCATACAAGATGTGTTAGCCGTAGTGTTATGGAGACAAGGACAGATAGAAGAGGGAAAGGAGACAATGTTGGCTTTTGCGTCGTACGTGCACGATTAAGAAATACGAGCAGGCATTAGAGAATCGTGTACAGTCTCGCTCTCTCTGTCTCCTGTAGGAGAGGAGAGTCGTGGGAGAGCTTACATGATTGCCTCCCCACAAGCCTTTATGTTTAGCTGATCGTTTGACAGAGTACAGAGCAGCTAGAGGGACTGGCTACCTCCGGTGCCTGCGAGAGCCCTGTGAAAATTTCACACGCCACAACATACACGGCAGGTGGAAATAAGGGAAATAACGTTCACGTAAGTGGGCAAAGAGTCAAAACTTGCTAATTCAATCAGCTGCAGTCCCAGCTTCAACAGTACCTTCCACCCTGATGTGAGACAAAAGGCAAAGCCCATATAATTGAACTGTCATGCTCAGTTGTACACTTGAGAACAACACTGACAACACGCCTTGGAAATATATGAATTAAGAAACGTGGATTTGCAAGTATTGCTTGCATTATTGAGTTTTAAAGTGGAGCTTCACCGATTTTACACATCAAGATCAGTTACTAGTCATGAAGAGCAGTACTCAGCCTGTAAGCAGTACTGTGACCTGTATAATGTCTCCCGCAGCTCAGGAGGAAATTAAATCCCTTGTGATGGAGATAACAAATTTATAACAAAGCCTGCCGTACAAACTGGGGGTATAAAGTGTAGGATTTAGGGCGCTATCTTACACCCGGCGCAAAGTGGCGCACAGTGCATCGCAAGTGTCATTGCTAGTTTCCGATGTAGTTGTCATTTTTACTCCCAGTGCCACGTTGTGTCCTTGTGCTCATTTGTGCACCCAGGGCGGTCTTACAAAGAGGTGCGGTCAGGTGCATTGCTATCTTAAGGCAGCAGAAAGCAATTGACCAACAAAAACCTGGTCTGAAGTCAACGTGGCAGTATTTGAGTGTGCATAATTCAGATGCGCTTGCATAGTGATGCGCAGATTGCAGTTATATCCACTGATTAGGTGGCGTAAAAATGAAAATTCTGATTAGTAGTTGGTGGGTGAAATACGGTGAAGCTGTGCACATTAACGCACGAGGCACAGCAGCGTAACTTCATTGATTATTTAAATCTCCCGACACGCCGACATGATAGGTCAGGATGCACTGACAGCAGCCTCTCAAATCATTAATGTAAATCATTAAAGAAAATAAAGACATTAGATGTGACCCACGACTAGTTCATGATAGCTTATAATGATAACGCGGATCTACCTGTCAGTCCGTCACTGTTAACTGAGACTCCAGTCTGCAGTGTAGTTCAGACACTTCACTGGTAAACCACAGACCTGTAAGAGAAACATTAGGCTTCATTATCAAAGAGAGTTTTTATATCACATCAACATTTCTGCCCATACTCGCAGGGCCCTCGCTCTCTCGCTCGTCCAATATGACCTCCCTCTCTTTCTCTCTGCTGCGAGTCTGCATCATACTTTTTTAATTATTTATGTGTTATTTAGGTTTTTTTTATGTCAGCAAGACAGCAGGACAACAATTTCTAAAATGTTTGTTTTCTGAATGGAGTTCGGATGGATCAGGGCTATGCTATGCTAACTTGGTCACAGTAAAATACAACAATAGCTGGAATAAAGTTACAGATAGAACTCACCAGGTAGTTCAACTTCCTTGCTTTCTTTTCTCCGAGTAATGTCCAGTTTTGTCCGGTTTTTATATAAATACAAAGACAGAGCTCTAGGTGCCGACCAGCGATAACAACAACAGTGGAACTGGATGTGCACAGAAGCTAGCTGCTGAGAAGCTCGAGTGTTGATAAATCAACGATGTAATCCCAAAAACTATAGTTTTAAATTAGCTTTTTACTTTATAAAGCTTTTTACTTTATAAAGTAAAAAGCTAATTTAATAAAAGCAGTTTACTCCAAGCTCCTCCCATGAGCAAACGGCGTGACAGGAAATCGCGGCTCTCCGCGTCTTTGCATTGACTTTGTATGTAAACGCTCACTTCGCTTTTAGTCTGAAAGCACCATTAGAATGAGCCATTTCTATCTACATACACCGCTGGTCCTCGTACATGGAAGTCGCCTTGTTGCAGTGCCATGTTTCTACAGTTGCACAAAAGAATGAACTGCTCTACAGAGCGCGTTTCATCACCACGTTAAATACGTACGAAGAGGTAGTATTAGTAGTCTGGTTTGTCATCAGAGAATTGAAATTTGGACAAATGGAGGCCCACACGTCTTATTTAGCACGAGAGCCGACAGATTGTGTTGGCCACCGTAGTTTCTCCTGAGCACTTGCAAAGGGAAGGTTGAGCAGCGAGTGAGTCGTTTATTGCAATCAGATCAGATGTTTTTTCTTGTCTTGTCTTGTCTTTCAAAACTTTTTGATAGCATTTCCCATCTGTTTTCATATCAGGCATAAAAATTAACAAATTTCACATTTAAGATTGTTATTTTTATACACATAGATTTGAAGAATTGGCTAAATAAGCTACTAAAATCAGTTCAGCATTCAATAATGTCGTGGAAGTCACAAGAGACAGATTATAAAATTAATCTTTGTAGCAGAGAACAAGATGTTTCAACTTGTTTTCCCTTGTATGGGTCACAATGTAATTTGATGGCCTCTTTCATTAGACGCGCTCTGTGAAAATGTGTCCTTTTAAACCCCACACCTCCTGTTTGTAATACATTTTTCTTTCAAAAAGAGTCTGATTGTAAAAATTATCATCAAATGGCAAAACATTTTTGGAGAAAATTCCAAGACAATTCTTGAATTCTTGAATAGATTAGATTTCTAGTGCCAAAGCAGCATCATATGATAAAGGTAAAGCAAACCAAAGCTGTGAATACAGAATGTACATAGCGCCACCTGATTGCACATGTTCAGCATCCAGAGGAAAAGCTGCCTCACCGCCACAGCTGCCTTCCAACACCTGCAGCTTCAGACTCAGCTTCAAAAGGAATAAACACTGAAAGCAAAGGCAGGACGTTTGAAAGGAGCTTAACATCCTCAGCAAAGGAACTTTTCACTCATGTAGGCTGCATTGTGTTTTTGGACACAGGCAAGAGAGGCAAATGAAGCAGTTGGGATAATCTGACCCAACAGCCACAAAATCCAAGCTGAGAGCCATGGAGGAGGCAAGTCAAATGCTAACTAGATTCAACGCTGAAAGACGGCGAAATAAAGTTAAGTGACTTTGACCTTCAAGTAAGAGTCAAATCCAACTTAAGCTTGACAGCGGAAAATCAGGTTAAACCTCTCTACCAGAGTTCTTTCCAATTCATCCAGCGTGTCGCCAGGGATCACAAGAAATAACAAAAGTTTCAGACGGGAAAATGAAAGCGGCGACACAAGGGAGCAATGCATGGTGGCAGCAGTGTGGGTGCTTGTGCATGTGTGTGTTGGGGAGATTAAAGATATGACATGGGGAAATGATGCCAAGTTCCACCTCTACGTCTTCTTTTCCAAAGTTGTCCTCACGGGCCCTAGTAAGTTTAAAAATAGAGCTTTTCTAATGGAGAAGAGGGCCAAGGGGAAAGAGAAGAAGAGAGAAAGTGTACAGAGACTTGAGGAGTCCTCTGTGGTAGCAGAATGCAATTTGAGATTGGCCAGATTGCTTTTTTTTTTTCTTTTGGTCCCTTCTCCCCCTCGGCCGCTCATGAGGCGTGATATGCACCGGCGGGGTCCCTAAGCCGCCATAAGCCTGACGCCAGTACCCACCCCGCCTCCGTGGAGCCGTCGCACTCACAGCACGAGAAAAATCAGCGCGATGAAATAAAAGAGGGACTCGAAAGAGATCAGCTGGGATATTGGGAGTGAGAGATGAGAGTCAGGAGAGCAGCAGGAGAGGGTAGAGAAAAGGGGAAGGAGTGAAAGAATAAAGATAGCTTCGGTGGGATTACGGCAGGATATGGCAGAATGTAAATGCATGGCTGAATTCTCACGGTCACATTGCATTGTGAGAGGTGCTTTGTTACGGGCCTTTGTTACCGGTGTGTCCTCCCTCTGAATGAACCAGTTTGGACAAATATACTCACAGTCAGACAGGAAGTGTCTTGGAAGAAACAGGCGCTGAATGTTTTCCTCTGTCTCTCTCCGTCACCTTTAGGAGGAGAGGGCTCAGCCGAGGCAGGGCAGAAGGAAACGTCCACCTGTGATATTTGCCAGTTTGGGGCTGAGTGCGATGTGGACGCCGAGGATGTTTGGTGAGTTTGCACACACAAGCACACCCACAAAATCCATGCTGTGTGACCCCGGTTGACCTACACAGCTAGACTCAAGTCATCTTGACACCTTCTAACATTTTTCTATCAATAAAAGAACCTCCTACATTTGTTATTTGAAGCATTTTAGCAAGTTTGAACACTAAGAATTTAGATTAGAATTCTTCTTTATACTGCACACCCCTGCCGCCGAACACCCACTGAGGTTCAGTGCATGGTTGACCATTTCATTTAACCTCAATTACTAGAGCAGGGCACGGAGAGAGAAAGGAGATTTTCGCTTATTCTGGAAATCCAATTACTATCCTTACAGGACTTGGCAATGTCAGGCCAAAAATGACTTTGACTCACACAAGGAAAACTAGTTCAGTGAAGAAATAACGAAATTTAACCGTTTATTGCAGATGAGACTGACGCAGGTCCCCCCCCTCCTCGCGTGCATTAGAAAGGAAGTGGCAAAAAACATCCTCAGGGATACATAATAAACATGTGAGTGCAGAGCCCAATTCGATGAAGACTCAACTGGTGAACTGTTTCCTGCACCAGACAATAGCATCAGTGTATTTGCTTTCTACAGCATGAATGAAGCTTAAAAGAACCAACATTGCTGATTTGGTGTGGAACGAGGATCAGCTGCTATCAGCAAAAGGAAGGCAGTGCTTATAAGAAATCCCAGACGTCCCGCTAGAAATTAGAAGTGCCCTGGGAGTATGACTCTATCAAACGGCTTGATGTAATGGAAAGATAATGTACCCTGGTGTGCAATAACCGTAATGCCAAGGAGCGGTTTCATGAGGCATTCTGAGCCTTGTTGCAAATACCAAACAGCTGGAGTCCACTCCTCCTCATGCCACCCACTTTCACAAATGCACCTTAATATTCTACTAAAACATAGAAATGGATTTATTGGCAATTTCTTAATACCCGAAGGTAGAATCCATAAGGCAACGACAGCACACAATGTACTGCAGACGATCTCAAAAACTGGAAACATAAAAAGAAGATGGAGCCTAAAGCACATGCCGCATAAGTGGAACAAAGGCAATTACATACTGTGGGATGTTTGCCTGCACAATAAGAAGACAGTGGACAATACAAGAGAGGCAGCCTAAGTCAATAATGTATCTCGTTAAAAAAGCAGTTGACATAAACAGGCATATGAATATTTCAGTGTCCCTTCTTGTAAAACGGAAACTACAAGTACTCTTTAATCTTTCAAAAGCCCCAAGGTGTTTTGATAAGAATGTTTCTGGTGAATAATCAGATAGGTAATTGCAACCTAACAGCAGGTGATTTTCATCAAACAGCAACCGAGCGCTGGCGTAGCGTAGGATCATTTTGATTAAAATGACAGGTTATTCTAATCAGGCGCTAGCTGATTTTAATCAAACAAACTGTCAGTTAATCAAACAGGGAGTGGCGAGGGCTGTAATCAAAGGCCAGGTGACGGTAAAGTGATGTGTTTGTAATAGTGCATTATTCTTATTTTCGTACAAACAATACAGAGTGATAAATAAATGCTGTTCTGTAAATGGTGAGCCACTGTATTAAGTGCTGTGATGCTTTCTGATAATCAGACTGAAGTGCCATTTTGTTTTCACTTCATTAGTCAGTCTGGCGTTTTATTCATGTTAGTCGCGTTCGGCTTGGGTTTTTTCATTTTGCCCTAACCGATCAGTAGCAGGTGATTTATCCTTCCTGCCAATGTTGTATTCAGCCGACACAGAAGCTTCGTAAGAGGCTGCCGAGAGCAATTAACTTAACAGTCTGTCATGTTGATGCAAGACATGTTCTTTTTTTAAAGGACTTATTCACATGAGAAGGTCAGCACCTCTCTCTACAGACAGGCGAAGGTTGTTTCCTGCTGTTTCCTGCATGTGTCCTAATGTTAAGCTAACCAACCAGCCTCATAGTTAATGGACAGATGTGAGAGTGGTGTTGAGTTTCTCATCTAGCTCTCGGTAGGAATGGGAATTGGCGTATTTCCCAAAATTTCTGTCGGGATCAGACTCTATGATCACTGCGATCGTGGAGTCTTATATTCTTGCTGTAACTCGGCCAACAGACATGGCTACACGCGTGATGTCTTTCTTGAGTTGCATGACATAGTGCAAGAGACCATTTACTGGCTTTTTCTGGCTTTGGCACAGGACTCCATATTCTTAATCCCACCTAAAAAAGCTCCAACTGGCTGATTATTAATTTATTTGAATTGCTGTGCAGCAATTCATTGGTCTGGAACCATGCTAAACTCAACTAACTATAAAAGCCTCCATGCAATGAATGCATAACTTATCAAACTGTAAACAAATGCCGAGACTCATAACTGCTGGTGGTGTCAACGATATTCTATGTGGCCTTGGAAAGTTTGATGTTTTTCTTTTTTTCATACCTCATTATTATTATTTTTATACAAGTTGACAGCATAAAGGAATGCAAGCCTATTATAATGAAAGGTTTTCATAATGTGCTGAGATATGAGGCTCTGACTTTCACGGAGCAGTCTGGTCAGGAGAAAATTGCTATTTCATTCATTTATCATCATTTGTGACTCACCATCTGGATTGAAATTAGGAAAAGAAAAATATGCCCAGGGATGTGGTCGAAATACTGTATGTTAGTTGAACCAATTTTTGCTGAACTATACTGCATTTGACCCTGCTGTGGCGAAGAGCCTTGCTATCCTTACACCACCCCTCTGTAGCTCTCTGTACTCTGGAGGCAGGCGGCAGGCAAAAAAGACCAATTTACCCCTCAAGGATCAATAGAGTGTCACGAAAACCCATTTAGATCCATTTGTGGTGTAAAACTGTAATTACCCACAAAAACCCATGCTTTCAAACCCATCAATAGCACCCACCGGTGTTGATAGAATTAAGGTAGAGGAGGAGCAGATAGCGAGCTAGTCATAGAGAGGGGCTGCAGGGACACTTGCTGTGTGAACGCTGGGTTTAGACCTCCTGAGAAAGCAGCTAGAGGCTTTTCAAAGCCGGCACTTGAGTCCTTATTGAAGCCCATTCTATGAAGAACAAAAGGGAATTTCAATGAAAAGCCAGACAAGTCACAGGCCAATGGGAAAGGTGGGAGACTGCCTTTATTTCCCTTGAGCAGAGTCCCTGCACACACACACACACACACACACACTTGGCACAGGAAGATGAACTCAACACTCTTAATCCCACCTAAAAAGCTCCAACTGGCTAATTCATCTATTAATCCACTATATTGTTATTATTATGGCATTACTACCTGCAGCACCAACTATACGTTTTACATTATAACGACAGCAAGAAATCCTTCTGCACCTCCGTTTGAGGAGAGACCAAAGAGATGGGTGGCAGTGAGCTTCTATAGTGGCCCTCTGTTTGAAAAGATGAGCTGTCACGGGAGATTTATGATTGTGTCCTTATTTCGATGCATTTCTCTGTGCATATTTTTGTTTCATGGTTTATACAGCAAACGCCGAACTTCGTGTAAATTGTCTGAAAGTCCGAACCATCCAAAAAATGCTTTCACACCAGAAATGAACCGAACCATGGTTCAGTTTGATCCGGACCGAGACTACCTCTTTTTGCCTTGAGAGGTTTCACACCTGCAATTTTGGTTTGGACCAAACTGAAAAGCCAGAAAGTCCGGGCCAAACGAGGGAGGTGTGAAAGCCCCCCATAGTGACCAAAATGATCACATCAAAAGTACTGAAACACACACTGAAAGCACTTCACCAAGTTGTATATTGAAAACCTCAAATACAGTTAGCAGCACTGTGCACTTTATGTTTGCATAAAGATTAAAATAATAAAAGCCAATAACTTATGTAAACATATGAAAACCATATCAAATGAGCATTAACATTAAATATGTTTATAATGACCCCATGTGCAATTTGCATAAATACAAAGTCTAAGGAAGACAGGTGATTTATATAAATACGGAGAAATCTTGTGTAGGAGTCTGCAGAGTTTCTCCTGTTTGAACACTACAGCCCAAAAAAAATTCAAGATATTTTTGGGGGCATTTTTTGCCTTTATTTGAGAGGACAGTGGATGGAATGAGGAACGAGGGAGAGAGATAGGGGGCGACACGCAGCAAAAGGCCACAGGCTGGATTCGAATCCGGGCCACTGCGGTAAGGACTCGGCCTTGTACGCGGGGCACGCGCTCTACCAACTGAGCTAAACGCACCCTGACGGCCGTGTTTTAAAGGAACAAAATATGTTGGTTGGGAGACTAAATTACGTTGCGTGATATTGTGTGCAATCTGTGTGTGCTGTATAAATGTGAGTCTGCAAACACACATGCATACAGCAGCGGAACAACATGTAGTGTTTCAAGAGTAGGTTACAAGTTGTTAGCGAGTCACATAGACAAATTGTGTCGTTTTTCCGAAGTCCCCACATCCATTGAGCTGAAAGCTAACTTACCCCGCATTCACTGTAAAGTTATTTGATTTGATCAAGTTTCCCCCAGCACTGTTATAAAAAGCAAAATCCGACCAGACTTCAGACTGGCTGGAAAATCTTTATGGGAGCTCCATGTGTGCAACATGCGTCTGAGAGACTAACTTTGGTTGATGCAGGACAGTATTTACCGTGAGTTCTTCAAAGCGTGGTAACCAAACACGTTTTAATGATCATTAAAATTTGAAATGATAATACTGTCGGGAATTTTACCGTAATTTATCATGTTCATTTTGTGTGTCTTTGTGGTTGTTTTGCATCTTACTGTCATAGTTTTCTGTTTCTTTGCGTTCATTTTCTGTGTCTTTGTGGTTGTTTTGCATCTTACTGTCATAGTTTTCTGTCTTCATGTTCATTTTGTGTGCCTTTGTGGTTGTTTTGCATCTTACTGTCATAGTTTTCTGTTTCTTTGCGTTCATTTTCTGTGTCTTTGTGGTTGTTTTGCATCTTACTGTCATAGTTTTCTGTTTCTTTGCGTTCATTTTCTGTGTCTTTGTGGTTGTTTTGCATCTTACTGTCATAGTTTTCTGTCTTCATGTTCATTTTGTGTGTCTTTGTGGTTGTTTTGCATCTTACTGTCATAGTTTTCTGTTTCTTTGTGTTCATTTTCTGTGTCTTTGTGGTTGTTTTACATCTTACTGTCATAGTTTTCTGTTTCTTTGCGTTCATTTTGTGTGTCTTTGTGGTTGTTTTGCATCTTACTGTCATAGTTTTCTGTTTCTTTGCGTTCATTTTGTGTGTCTTTGTGGTTGTTTTGCATCTTACTGTCATAGTTTTCTGTTTCTTCGCGTTCATTTTCTGTGTCTTTGTGGTTGTTTTACATCTTACTGTCATAGTTTTCTGTTTCTTTGCGTTCATTTTCTGTGTCTTTGTGGTTTTGCATCTTACTGTCATAGTTTTCTGTTTCTTCGCGTTCATTTTGTGTGTCTTTGTGGTTGTTTTACATCTTACTGTCATAGTTTTCTGTCTTCATGTTCATTTTGTGTGTCTTTGTCATTGTTTTGAGTCTCTTTGAAGTCGTTTCATTGACTTACACATTCAACAGAGGCTCAGTGATTACTGAACTCACATATTTAGTGCCACAAAGCAGTGCAATATTATTTGTGTGTGTGTGTGTGTGTGTGTGTGTGTGTGTGTAAACATATTAGAGGCCTTTTCTACCTCTAATCATTTGTATACATATAAACACATTCTCTCTTCTCTCTTTCTCCCCTTTTCTTTCTCTTCCAACATTGCTGATTTGTTCTCTCTGTCAGTATCGCTCTCCAGCCCCACCCCCACCCCCCACACCCACCCACCCACCCACCCACCCATCATGCCGTCTGTTTGCCTCTCTCACTCATTTTTTTCAAAGGATTACAGTAAAATTTGAGGCCAAGGATTATGAAAATCAATGTTATGTTCAGTTGCAATAAGGTTTGCTGCTAAGGATTTGTACACATCATGAGACAGTCAGTGGATATGTTGGACTCAGCCGCTGTGCATGTTTGTGTGTGCGTGTGTGTGTCTTTACATGTGTGTAAAGTGGCCTTTTCAGTTGAGAGCCAGCAGACAGTCTGGGGGGCGTGAGGGACTTTGATGGGAGGGGAATAATTGCAAGGAGCTAATCAATACGACACATCCTGCTAAGATAGTAGCTTCATGCACACATGTCACACACACACATACACACACACTTAGGTATGTACGGTACACACATTCACACATGCCCCTAACTTTCATTTAACACTTCTCTCCCCCTTTGTACCTCTCTGCAGAATGTGTGAAGCAACGATGTGTGTGAGAGAGAGAAAAGGGGAAAAGCAAGGTTTATCACGAAGCAATTGCTTTTCTCGTGCATGTATATGTCTGTTTGTGCACGCCTGTCCGCAGGTGTTCAAGTGTGTGTGCGAGCAGCATTAGGATGTGTTGACGCACTGCAGTCTAGTGGTATAGTGCCTATTGTGGAGAAAGTGAGAGGCCTCATTAAAAATGTATGGAGCCCAGACATAAGCCACCGACCAACAGCGGCCTCGCGGGATGGCCGAGACTCTGAAAGCTCTTCTGTGATGGGTTGTGGAGGGGTGGGAAGGGGATGCATTCATACGTGTGCTGTATTAAGCCTACACCTATACTTTTTACAGTGGTGGATGTGTGGAAAATTTCCTTTCGAGCTCAGAAACTCTCAAGATTTTGATTCTTAGTTCCTTGCAATCTTCTCGCTGCCTCCTTTCATGCTGAAACTATTCTCATTTAGATACTTTTGTGATAACGCAGACACTTTAATTGTAAATCTAATCTTGTCTTGAGGGTGGCTGCAGCAAAATTAGAGTCTGTTTTATAATCTTTAAAGGTTAACCCCTAACTTCATTTTTTTTCTGACTTGCCTCTAGTGATATCTAGCTATGCAGATCATTTGGGCTTTAACTGGTTTTGAGAAATCTGCTTGGGAAATCTGCATCCACCTTAAAGGCAAGCTTAAGTATTTTTCAACCTGTACCCTATTCCCCCGTGTTTTTTGTGTCTTTGTGACTAATTGGGACAGCATTTGTTTTAAATTGGTTCAGTATTGAGCGAGCACGGCAGCAGTGAGACATTGCTGCAGTGTAATCCTTGCGGGCTATTGCGCCCCGTCACAGCATGTCCACTAAAGTGCTTGTATTTGCCAGTGACAGGCTGAGATTGTTATTAGAAGTGTCTGACAACATTATGGAAAGGATCCCTACAGAGGTAGACCTTCTAAGAGTAGGATCCTTTTTGTCGCCGGTATATCGCCCTGTTCAAAGCCACCAGACTCCATTGACAAAAACAGTAATTTGAGTAACTTCAGTATTTGCCTTCAGCCAAGAGGAGCTAGGGTCTGTGCTTTGAAGTAGCATCAGTGTACATTTTGCATCTCAAATGAGTAGTGACATGTCTATTGCCACGGGTACATTTTATTCTACCACTGTGTATTTTGCAAACTGAAAATTCAATGTAAAGTTTTCAGGCAGTGTACACAGGAGAGTCTGACACTTCTTTCAGTTCAGGGTTCCCTTCCAGTGAAAAGCTTGGCACATGTGAAAACGCAGATTGCTAGCGAGAGAGAGGCGGGCCAAACGCACTGACAGACAGACACATCAAAGGCGCAGGAGTACAGAGACAGAGTGCTGAAAAGATTGTTTTTTGACAGCCGTATACATTTTTGCCAAGTGTCACAAAGTATTTGTGTCGGTTCTGCAGTCGTGCATCGATGTAGTCATACCACTGGTTCAAAACTTTATACCCCTGATTGGAAGCAAATGAAAAATCATTTGTGGTGAAAAAATGACCTTTAAAAATTTCAACAGCAAACCATCTTTCCGCAACGATATCCTCACAATTCATTGTAAATGGCTATTTCTCCATTTACAATGAAAACTGTTGACAGCGAGGTCTGAAAACCTCAGCAAATAAAACCCAAACTATCTGCATGGTTAGAGATTGTCTAGGGGTTGGACAGACCCTTGTGAACTGAACCTTTAAATCACGGTGTTACAGTCTCATTGTGTAACCCTCTGCAGTGGCAGGTCAATCACAGCTGCGTCGGCTCACCTTTAGTGTCATCTGGGATTGTGGATATTGCGCACCTTTACACAACCGTGTCTTCTCTGATGCATAACGAAGCCTTTCTTCACATCATTCTTACTTTGCTGATCCATCATTACACCAGTAGCTGAGCACTGCCACGCTTTGCTGCACGGCGTTTCAATCAGCATCAATGTCAGCAGTAAGATTCATCATGGCTGATTGTGAAGGTATCTGTGTGTGTGTGTGTGTGTGTGTGGGCACTCGTTTATGTGTTGGCGGGCGCCCACGTGGGCGTGTATGCAAATGCAGCTGTAAGACAGCTGAATGCCTGTGCTTTACAGAGAGCTTGGCACCATGGGAAAATGAAAAGACCGGGAGAATAATGACAGATTTATAATTACAGAATCTAGCGTTCAGCGCTACTCAGCAGCAACTCTCTGGGGAAGGCAATCTGGGTGTAATTTCTGCTGATCAGGCCCACCGCACACTTAAGGTTCATACTACACGTACACTAAAATACACGCGCCCACACACATACGAGCACACGCACGCAGGTGTGTGCGCTCGCTCTCTCGCGGACGCGGGAGAGCCTGCGCTGACTCGCGCGCACACAGACACACAAACATGTCTCACACTTAAATTTCACAGAAAATTGTGGTGCGACTGCAAATTTGCCAGCTAATTTGCGCGAGCTAAAAGCATCAAGTGAGCGCCTGATTTACTGAGAAATGAATGTATTACAGCCTGCCACAAAAACACACCAGAAATATCAGATTTCTGGAAGGAAGTAACTGATTCAATATACAGAGAAGACAAAACAGAACTAATTTGAAAGCATACGGATGTAAGCAGTAATTTGCCACACACTTTTAATTTGACTTTTACTCAGTTATGTAGAAAAGCTTTTCCAAACTTGCACTTAATGTAATTATCTGTTGTAAGCAGTGAATGCATTCATTTCAAGCTAATCAGTGATTATAACTTGCTTGATGAAATGACAGAGAATTTCCATTTGAAGGTAATGCAGGCCACACTTTCGTGCTCAGCTGTGTCATTTGATACACCAGTAATGCCTGATCATTTTTAGAATTTCTCAGCTGAGTGGGTTTTGTTGGAGGACATTATAAAGACATGGTGTAATACCAGAAGCAAGCTGTTCTGCAATCTTCAGTGACTTTTGTCCCTGCTTCAGTGTGCGTTCTGATAATATTAGCTTAGAAGTTATTATTTTCCATTTGAGTTATTTTCAATGTTATCTAAAATAAATTATGTGTCTGAAAGCTTGAGAATGGTGGCTGTTTTTTTTTTTTTTTGTGCTACAATTTCCTCCACAGTACTAAAATGTACAGCTTTGTTATCTACAATTCTTTCATTATTAATAGCTTCCTGCCATTGTAATGCTACATCATTTGTCAATCAAGCCTTCTGTGCAGCCTGTCTCTTTTTGTAAATTTAAATCCATTTGCTATTGTGTCAGATTGAATGTGCCAAAACCCAGTCTGAACAGGATTACTATGCATGGTCCAACATCCTGACGGAGTGCAAGCTGTACTGCTTTTTTATTTATTTTTTTCGGCCTCATTTTTAATCCCCTAACGAATTTCGGTCCCTCACAATCAAACACACACATAAGTCTTTCAACGATAAAGATGCACTCATTTATTTTAGATCTCGACCTGGATGATAAATAGGAGGTTTGCTGCAATATTATTTCTTGTTATGCAGGTGTGTTTGCAACATCGACTGTTCCCACATCAGCTTCAACCCGGTGTGTGCCTCCGACGGTCGTTCCTATGACAACCCCTGCCAGGTGAAGGAGGCGTCCTGTCAGAAGCAGGAGCGCATCGAGGTCAAGTACCTGGGCCACTGCCAAGGTCAGACCCGCACACACAAACACACGCATGCATGCATTTATACGTTCATTCCAGAAGACACACAACACCTTCACGCACACAGCGGAAGCCGTCAATCTGTCGGGCAGGTGTTCACTTCAAGTTGAAGTGAGTCCGTGGGAGCAAAATGAGGCAGCTTGCACAGCTAACCGCAGACACCGTGATTCCATATCTCCCTCCAGCCGCAGTTCCAACATCATTTCATGATTACATATATTTTCACTCAATCATATTTTGGAATAGTGTGCAAACATAATCCTCCAAACCCCACATCGCCTTCGCTGCTGTGCATATTGATAATTTAATCCCCCCCTTTTTTGGTCTAGTTTCTTTCATTTGGGTGCAGTATTTGTTTGTAACGGTTCCAGGGATAAAGTTATTTTATTAATCTCTGCGGTGAAATCCCTAAACTGAGTCATATTGCTAATCCACATTGGAGAAGACAAAGGCACATAAGAATTATTCTTTTGAATATGATTTTTTAATTATTTTAGTGGAGGTGTGATCCACTAACATCTTATTTTTTTCTCTGGCTGAGGCTGCTGTCAGGAGGGAGGGAGACTTCTCCATAGCCGCAAACCAGGGAGGTGTTCAAATCTCCTTTGTCAGCAGCAGTATGAGTGCATTTGCAAGCTTTTGATCGGCTCTGCGCCCACAAACAGGACAATTTATCGAGATGCGAGAATCACGAAGGCTTTGAGAAGTAATAAAGCAGTCAGGGCTAACCAGCTCTGGAACACATGTTCCCTCCACGTTACCCCTCTGGGTCAGACCACCCTGATCAATTTGATCACGCCTCCACACATACTGTTTCAGTCTGGGAAAGTGGAGAGGGAAACAAATGTCATGAAACTGAGGAATTTAGACCTGTGAAAAAGTAAACCTTGTGTTAGCAGGGATTCAAAGTGGCACCTTGATATTTAGACTGCTGCTTTCTGTGGTTCATGCGTCGCTTTATATTGAAACCGTTTTACATTTTATTTTTTCTGTTTCTGGAAATAGCCCTGCTCTCTGCTGTATCTGGGACAACAAAAAGTACTAATGAGCCTAAGATTTTTCGTTTATGCACTTGCAGCATGTGTTGTTTCATCAAGACCTCAAGTTGTCATCGCTGTGTGGAGGTAGGAAGAATTAAAGGAGGAAGAAAGAACATTTTTGTAGCGTCTCCCCTCTGAGCAGCCTTAAAGTTCATTTGGTCTAATATTTGATTTTTCTTACGTGGATGTCAAACATACAAGACACTAGCTTCTGATCTCACCGAAACGCTGCTGTGTTTCTTTTGTTTTGTTCTCCTCCGGTGCAAATAAATAAGGAAAAGAAGGGGGGGAGAAAGAAATAGTGAATAAAAAGCCTCAGACCTAGGTACATTTCTTGCCAAAATTGCATCATAAACCTGGGAAACACTTTCACAGACTCTGTTTGATGGAATGGATTCGCTGACCACGGGAAAAAAATCAATTACAATAAAATGATAATGATTGGAAGGAGATTTTGTCTAGCCTTTGTGAAAAGAGGAATTCAATGTAGCGTCAATAAGGTGTGCAAAAATGCATTATTTCCTCTGATCTTTTGTACCCGACTCTGCTCCATTCTACCCTTTGTGCAGTGGAATACATTAGTGGCGATGGTTTCTGACTTTTGAAGAGAATAGTTCCCATTTATACACATTAACTAAGCAGGTGCACACACCACATGAACCTTTTGTTGAGATTATAATTCACATGCAACTCTCTGCACCTGCAACGGCATCAGTCTGAACGTGTCACCCACAATGGAGGTGGGGTTGGAACTATAGGAGAGCTTGTCGTGACCTGAGTTTAGTTTGAATGTGTCTTGTGGCTTTTCCCAGGCGACATCATAACGGGGAACAAAGGTGGCGATGGACACTTCGCGCGGACCGACCTCACCGGTGAGTGCATGTTTAAACGGTGGCGGATTGGCAAACAACATTTTCAGCCACCCAAAGCTGCATCAGCGCTGATTCTGTTCAGTCTCTGAGACTTTTCTCTCCCTTTACCTGTTTCTGTCCTTGACTTGTTTCATCTCGTCCTCTCTTTCTTACTTTGTTGTGTCTTCCTTGTGGAGTACAGTAATGTATGTGCACAGGCGGCCATGAGCATAAGTATTTATGATGTTGTGTATGTGTTTACGCAGTAGAGGAAAAAGAAGATCAGAGGAACGGCTGGCCCGCGGCTTGTACATACCCTGTCCAGATCACTACAAAAACTACTGCGTCCATGGAGAGTGTCAGTTCCCCAGTATCCTGGCCCAGCCCTCCTGCAGGTACACACACACACACGTACAGTATTACTATGTTTGTGAGGACAAAGGATGGGTAGGGATAGGGCAAACAGAAAATGATACAGATACTACATACATCACTAGTATTTTGGTGGAATTTGTGCCTTTTTTGACAATGTTGGACCATAAGGAGGTGAAAAGAAATGAGGGGAGAGAGGGAGGAATAATATGCAACCAAGGTTCCCAATCAGCTGAGGCCATTGCAATCATAACATATGGTCTGCATCTTAACCACCATTGACCATTACAGTTAATGCCACAATATTTGAGGACGAGTTTGAAAAATCCTACTGAAAAGCTATGTAACCTCACACTGTTTTCTAAACATGGTATAATTTTAGCATGATACACTTAAGTTGGGGCTACTGATTATTAATTCATAATAAGATGAATGGATTTTTTAATGTATCAATAAGGCTATATTTGGAGTAGCTAATTATGGGTTACCGTGCATGGATCCTTATATGGCAATCAATTAGACTATATTACTCTTAGATATTATTGCCTACATTGTTTTTACAGTGTAACTCTTATAGTAGCGCAGCTGTTAACAAATCCCACATAAAGCAAAAGGATGCTGCAGACACTGAAAAAATTGCATAATATAAGATTTCTAATCACTTGAAACATTGAGAACGTGCTAGGGAAGTGCTGGAGCCCATTTATTTTTTAATCAGGCTTGTTTATCTTGTGTGAATACAATGTGCTGAGAGGGGGAAGAGCCGGCTGTTGACCAGTCAAATATGCTGCAGTGCTTCACATTAATCCCATGTTGGATTTCTCACTCCTAAATGAGGATGTTGGCGTTTCCTTCCCCTCACGTTATGATGTGGTTTCACGAGTTTCATTTTGATTTGTTGATGATTTCATCTTGAGAGCCCACACTCTGCCGCACCGTCATCTGTCTCCCAGTGATAATACTTGGCTGTAAACGCACCACCATGCACCATCATTGATGACTGACACCTCGAGTGTATCATCAGCAACTTCCCAGAAGTTATGAAATACTTTGGTATTGTTTACAGTAGCAAAAAAAATATATAAAACAGCAGGCAGCTGTTAAAAAGCTCTGATAAACCCACGGTACACTCAGCACCAAGCAGTGATTTGGCAACTAGCTGGTGTGGAGTGCTACTCCTTATCAGTGCAAACAGCAGAAAACAACCAGTTAAAACGAGCACAACCACAAAAGATATTGCTTTGAAAAAAGGGACAAAAAGCTAAAGAGCTAGATGTTTCCCTCGGGGGTTGGTGGAGACCAAAACACAGGTATAAGGAGATTCAAAGATGGATTTACATTGGCCAGAAACGCGTTAAATAGACTTATATATTTGCCATCGCTACGTCATAAGGTGATAAAATGTTAGTGTTTGTTACAGTGTCCGCAAGTGGCCAAAAATGTTAATGCAGTGTTTAACATGTCCATCCATTCATCTATACCCGTTTATCCGTGCAGGGTCACAGGGGGTAATGTGACCGCTATATGCCTGCTACTTACTCCAAACCTTGACCTAACCCTAGTCCTAATCTAGTCCTGACCCTTAACCATCTCCTTGATATGGGTTTGGCCTTCATTTTGACTATGATAACTTTGTACTCAACAATCCGAGCTAAGATTTTAATGTAGCTCAATTGTTAATAATTACTATTATTATTTTTATTATTACACGTCACATGTCCAAATTGCACCAAATGCGACACAGCGCTCCCTTGGATCTGCAGCACAAACCATGCGTGATGTTGATGGGATGAAACACAACCAGACACACACAGATTCCTGCCTATTGGAGAGATACTAGTGTTAAATAGACTAACACATATCACGAGATGATAATATGTCGTGTTTACATTGTCCACAAGTGGAAAAAACATGGCCCCTACGTGCCTAATCTTCCTCCAGCCCTTGACCTAACTATAGTCCTAAACCCGAGGCTTTGTTTCTTGGCCTGTTTTTTTTTTTTCGTAGTGGTTCCCTCATCTCAGCAATGACTTTGGTGAATACAACGTTATCCAAACCAGTACAAGCAATGGCTATTCAAAAAATATGGTTCAATCAATTGGATATATCCTATAAAGAGGCAAGGAGCAGCACGATAAGTATAGAAATACAAAAGAATATGCAGCAAGCGAGCAAATACAGACACACAAACACATTTACAGAAAAGCAGTCACACAGGCGCAGATGAGAGTGCACTTGAACACAGGCAGCACAAACATGCATTTACACAAAAGCACAATGAAAAATTGTATTAAAACTCACCACCCACACGCAAACACACACGCAAATACACACACAGTCATGTATATGGTCTACCAGGTCTACCATCTTTTACAGCCTGGTAGTTTAGCAGCCAGGGGATCTTGGTATCTCCCTCCGTCTCTCTCCTTTCTCTCTAACCTCGCTAGTCAGCTCGCCCTGCCAGACACTCTTGTTGCATACAGAGAGGGAGTGGGTCTCTGCTGCCCCCTACCGGCTGCAGGGACTGGAGGCGGCATCCTAATGAGGAGGGGAGCGCAGTGGTCTCTGTGGGAGTGGTGCACGTCTGTGTGTGTGTTCATGTGTTAGGAAACAGAGCACAAACCCCAAACAGAACAAGGCTGCAGTGTTCATCTCACACACTCTCAGGTCGAAGGGATAGAGAATGTGAAGGAGACTGAGTGTGAGTCTGTGTGTTTGTACCGAACAAGGATATGCAGGTGTTGGTGGGTAACAACCTCCCCAGAGACAGGGGAGGCAGGTAAAGACATGGAGAGGGAAAGAGAGATTAAAAAGGAGACCATTTTAGCTCCTCTCTGAGGACAAAGATCATCTCCATTAGTCTCTCTCTCGCTGCCTCTGTGTGTGTGTGTGTGTGTGTGTGTGTGTCTAGCTCTCTGAGACTACATCCACACTAAGCTGGATGAATCTGCAAACAGTCTGTGAAAACAGTGTGCGTCCACACTGTCTTTATCAGGTTGTTTTTAGAAAGCTCGTCATCCATACTAAACTACCGTAACCACCTGAACCCTTCATCTTCATCATCTTTTGGTCAGCAAACAACAACAACAACAACGCTGTTGTTTATAGCCAGCATCTGTTAAGGAGCCAGACAAGTCTCGATTTTATGAGCGCAATATCGTGTGATAAATGCAGCTTGAAGACAATACCTGTAATGTGCAACTGGTTGTACTGTATATTTATGTAGAATTTTAATAATAACCTTCAGTTTTTCCCATCTGTACTAAAATGTGAGGCTGGCATTTTTTTTAGATCCACTTTGAGAACACGAAAGTCCTTATTTTAGCCCAAACCATAATCTTTCTCTGAACTTTCTCTGAACCAAACCGACCATTAACCATGGAGGTGTCAAAGGATAAAACAGAATGATTGATTTTTAACTGTTTTGGAAGATGTACAAATAAGAAGGTCCTGCCGCTAGGGGGCGTCAGATACTAAAATGCTATGTGTTGTTGGAGAGGACGTGGAAAAACAACTTCATTTGTCATTTAATTCTGAGGACTTGTTGGATACAGAGTGACTGTTGGCTTGCGTGTCTACAGCTGGGGATATAAACTGCATGCTACTACTGAATTGGAGACTTTGACAGGCGTGGAGAGCGGTAGGTTTGCTTTGGAAATCGCCAAAAACAACAAGGCTGCCGAGTCAATGAAATGAATGAAAGGAAGCTCCTTGATGTCGTCTTCACTATCAATCAGCTGCCATCAGAAACATGCAAGAGACAAATCTAAGAGAAAATGATGCCTTTTTAAATGTGGCTGCTTAGTGCGAACATACTCACACGCTCTCTCTTCCTCTTTTCCCTTGCCCGCTGCAAACCTTATCCGTCACGGTCATAAACAAACGAGACAAACAAAGAAAAAGCACAGTCACACAAACGCATTGTTCCGCCACAATGTCAGGTACCAGACGGCTGCTGACGTTTCACTTAGAAACACAAAAATAATTAACCTGCTAACCTCTCAGTGCAACAAATGACTTCCTATCTCTCTCTTTTCTTTCATCTCTCTTGTGGGGCTTGTGTGTGTGATCTCAGCTGTCACTCGGGTTTCAGAGGCCCCCAGTGTGACATCAAAGAGTACAACGTGCTCTATGTGGTGCCAGGCTCTGGCAAACTGCACTACGTCCTCATCGCCTCTATCATTGGAGCGCTCCAGGTGGTCATCATCTGTGTGGTGGTGCTCTGCATTACCAGGTGAGTCATGCCCGAACAGACACACAGACAAACACAGCTTCCTAATGAGCCTGGGAGCCAGTATTTTCCGTGTAGCGTGTATTTGAGAGTCACAAGGGGGGCTGTGGAGCTCCTGAGCCGGGAGGAAACAGCTGAAAGGTCACCTTGCTTGCACCACAGAGGGAAAGTAGTCCCTTTCCCTGTGGATACACACCCACACGACTGACAGCGTGTGCGTACAAGCGTAGATACAGAGATATCTGTGTAGGCAAGCAAACTCACTTGTGTTTGAACAGGCGTTTTGTATTCACAGTAGAAGCCCACACACACACACGCACACACACATATATAGCCGGCAGCTTGTCTGCCTCCGGCTGACCTAAGCAATTTATGACATTTAATAAAAGATTTTAAAAGAGTTTTGGCCGAGACGAAACTGCTCCTCTGAGCAAAGTAGGGGAAGAGGAGGGACGAAATGAGAGAGGGAGCAGTTGTAAAGGGTGAGGGTGAGAGGGTACAGAGAGAAAATAAAGAGGGAGAGAGAGAATTATAACACTGAATACAACCACCCTGCCGTTAATGCTTCCTGCTGCTCAGTGATAATCATTTAAAGCAAAAAAGTATAAAAATCCTCAGCCTTGTAAATGTCCACAGTGCATTGTGGGGCTCGTAATTGTATCAGTGCAGTCTAGTGAATGGACAAATGTGTAAATGTGTGAATGAATCTATGCAGACATACATGTCAGTGCGTATTGACTCGCTCACCTCAGTGTCCTATCTCTGTTGGACAGACTCTAGGCTATAGTTCCTGTTTTGTGTTTTATGAATGTTGCAGGAGTTTGTATGTGATTTCCACTTATTATAAAGACTTGCCATTCACTTAAAGGACAAACAGGTGGGAGTGGGAAAGGTCATCTCCATGCTTTGCCTCCTGTGTGTGACATTCTGTCACATCACGGAAAAGGTCCGCTCGAAAGGGTTTCACTGCAAGATCCCACACACTTGGATATCGTGCCTGCTGTTGACAAGTCCTATAAAAAGACCAACACGAACAATGTGTTTGTTTGTTTCTCGAAACTCAGCTATTGCTTTGCACTCAAGGCAATTAGCTTCATGAGCAGCAGTGAGTGTTGCAGCAAGTTCTTGCAGTCTTTTTATGCCCTGGGCTTGGCCTCTCAGGCTAGATTTCTCAGGCTGTTGAGTCAGGCTTAAACAGTACTTTATCTCTTCACTTTTTTCAGGTTTAAAAAAAAAACAAAAAACAAACAATCCATGTATTTAACTAAACTGTATATCTTTTTATTTACTTTTTAAATTTAACATAAATTAAAGACATGTCAGTAAAAAACTTGTATTTTTAGTAAAGATGAACATGATCTAACAAAGTTTGAAGTCACTATCAAAGAAACTAAAGATGTATAAACAATACAAAGAGTTACATGGCAGGAGTGACTCAAAATACACAACAGTGTTCATTTACATGAAGCAACATGTCACCCAGAGCACTGGTGTGTTTTCGAGCAACAATGGAGCTCTTTGACATTGGCCTTGGCTACGCAGACAACTAGGGCTGACCCCGAATAGTCGAAGATTTGATGCTTCGATGGGCGGAGCCTGATTCGACTGAAAAGAATAAAACTTTCAATAAATGTGTTAACATAAAATTGCGTAAATAAATCCAACATTGTAACCCTAACCCTGGGTCGTCGGTGTGCATGTGTAGACGTAGCATGTATGTGTGCATCGGAGTTGCTTGAGAAGGATCTTTCACAGCTGCAGTTTCTTACAGTAGCATATAGCTAACCCCCTATGTGTATCTTTTTGCACCCCTCCCCTACCTTCTTCCACGTACAGGAAGTGCCCACGGACCAACAGGATCAACCGGCAGAAGCAGAACAATGTCCACTTCAGTTCAGAGAACACCATGCGCGCCTCCACTCGACTTATCTGAGCCCAGACACACCAGACAAGAGAACCCTCCACTCTCCGGAGCGCTGCGGCGTTAGATGTTCCCCGTTGTAGGCCAACCCCGCGAAACTTAGGATCTGCATCCCCTCACTCCTCGCCCTCTCTCCCAGTATGAACTTTAAGAATACCCGGGGAGGACGGTGGCGCAGCAAAGACCGAGCTGGCGTAGCAGTCGGCGATGGGACTCGACGCGTGGTGTAATGTTGTCATCAGTCGCCGACGCCAACCGCCCAGTTGCCGATGTGTCTCCTTGCACCTTGTCACTTCCGCCCAGGGTTTTTCTGACAAACTGAACCACGAGGTGTCGGGGGAGGGGCGGGGACGAGGATACTGAATGTGTGTGTGTGAATGTGTATTAGATGTGTGAGCTTTGTTAGAGGCGGGCTAGCCGGTGTCTGTTGTTTGTAGATGAGGGGTTAAAGCAAATCGGGGTAGTGCAAAGCAGGGTAACAGGCTTTAAATGAGGTGTGTGTTGTTTGGTCTGGGAGAGGGGTGGTGGGGTGGGCGTTGGGGGGGCGTGGGGTTCGGGGCTACACGTGATGCCTTGCACTTTGTGTTATAGGAGACCTTTGACAGAGGGCACAATGTTATTATAGAGCTCTCTGTTCGGTTGTGACGATGACGTCAGCTTCTGTATCTTGGGTTCTATTTACAATAGTTATTACTACATTGTGTTGATGGGGTCATTTTTCTGTAAATGTAAATAAATAATTTATATCACGAAATGTAACATGCTGTTTCGGTCTTTGTCTGTGGTGTGGCATTTCATAATGACTAAGCAATGATTTGAAGTTAATATGTGTTATTGTCACAATTACGCTTTAACTTCTTAATAACCTGAGATATATTTATGATGTTTAAAGTTTCATATTTGGAGTTATGTCAATCATACACGTCAAATATTGCGTATCCTTAAATGGTGGAACAAAATACCTACATTATGGTTGCAATTCTTCCATCAATGAATAGACACAGAACGCATCTTGTGCTCCTCAAAATCCATTCTGAAATTGCTTTTTCTTTGGTGGAATGTAACTATGTTTTAAAGTACTTTACCTCATTTTGAAAGAATTTTACATTATATTGAGTAATTCCATTTCATGCCACTTTTTATTCTACTACATTTCAGAGGGAAATATTGGACTTTCTCCCTCTTAATAGTTGCTTTAAAAATTATGTTATTCCTATACAAAACATATGAAAAGCATTTATAGATTAAAGTAACCAACAGTATTTGTTCCATGCTTTGCTGCATCAGCAAAATTTACATTTACTTTTGATAGATACTTTAGTATGCCTTCATTTTGCCATTTAGTCGTTGGTACTTTCACTCAACATTGTTAATGCAGGAATTAGCTTTTAATGTCCCCTCCCCCCCTCAACATTGCAACTTATACTTCACTAAATTATCTGAATACTTCATCTACTGCTGTGCCTTTGAGTCCATTTGAAATGTGTTTTCATGACAGTTTCCAAATCCACACAGGCCTGTTCGTGCTGCATGCTCCTGTACATACAGAACCAATGATATTTATTAAAAATAAGGGGAGTAACAAAACTGGTAAGTGAAATACGTAGAATTTGCTTTGTATTTCACTCCATGTCCATTCTAGTAAACATTCCCTTGACAGTATTTCTCACTTCACACTTTAAAAAGACTTCAAGTCAAGCAGCCCTGTCCTACAGGAATGTCAATCAAATCCGTGCGTCCACCGCCACAAGATGGTGCTGTTTTCACCACAAACCGGATGAAAGACTTTATTTGGATGAAACCCAAACAGCACCTCTCTACCACCGGCGTCAAAGATACACGTGAGCGGCAAGATCAGTAATGATAATGGCCAGTTTAACAGCGACGCAATCGTCATTTATGATGAATGTGTAAAACTTTGTCAACAAGAGTGTTGTCGTGGCCGAGTGGTTAAGGCGATGGACTAGAAATCCATTGGGGTCTCCCCGCGCAGGTTCGAATCCTGCCGACAACGATTCCGTTTTCACGGCGGAGGCACCCGTAATACTTTGCTGGAGCACCACAGTAATCATCTGCAAGCAGGTATGACGATGCAGAAAAGTAATTCCCGATTTAACAACGGACTGCAAAGGTGAGTTTCAAAGTAACAGTCTGGTGTTTTAAGTACATTGTACTGATATTACATATCAATTCACAGCAAAGTATTTCAGTTTTTACTTCACTACATTTTAGCTGGTGAAACATGCTGTATACTGTTACAGATTTAACTACATAATGATAGATAGATATATACTTTATTTATCCCAAGGGAAATTCAAGTAATATAAAATGGTTAAAAATCCATCCATGGTTTTAACCAGCTATAACATTGCAATGCTGTTTGAAGGTTAATATAAATAAACTTGACTTGATTGATTGATTGAATACAACAGTAACAAGCCAATAATACAATATGACACTCATTAAAGGGGCATTATGTAGTTTAAAGCGGGGCAGTTTTAAGATTGCAACCAGGTGTGTGCTCGTACGTGTTACGAAGCAAACAGTGGCAGGTCCGAGCTAATGTAACGTTAGCTGGCTGCCCTGCATTACTATAGGCTAGTAAACAAATTGCTCCACATTTGCTTTTTATAGTTTCATCCTTTCTCGCCGGTTAAAATAATACATTGACATAATGCCGGTGGTACACAGGATAGTAATATGGGTCGCATTAGTTGGTGAAGTAATGTGGAAAGCCATACCACTTTTCACTGTATAACGTTAGCAACTGCTCGGTGTTAGGCGGCGAGCTAACGTGACTTTCTCTGTCTTTCTCCATCTTTTGTCATGTTCACTGTGTTTTTACTCAACATCATCTGAATCTGTTTGGTCCGATGGGCTTGTTGTTTTGTATCCTTACGTGGAGCCTGTGTTTTACTGGGAGCCGTTTGTTTTATGGTGTTGATGGGCTGCATGTCGTTAGCTGCCGCGTTGTCGCTGTAGCCTGAGAGGCTCTGGAGTGCGCACAGAGCTGAATCACGCCGGTATCCTCACATTTATATAATAGTGGCTGATGCAAGCAACAGAGAAAACAGGCGTCTGCTTCATTTCTACATGAGTTTGAGCCCGTTGAAAATAAGGCAATGAAAATTTTATTTATTAAGTAATTTAATTGAAAATCTACATATAGCCCCATTTTAAAGACGGGGTAAGCGATTCTAATCCCGTACACGTCTTTTTGTCAAATTTAGTGAATAACATTATCTCCTCACAATCTGCTAGCTGTGCGCCAAAAAAAATCGGCTAGTGTTAGTACTCATTATTTGCCTAGCGACATTCAGCTTACTTTCTAGTTTGCGAAGACATGCTGTTGCTGTGATGTTAGCAATGTGATGCTGGCTCAGGGACTCTGTATGTTAGCTTCCCAGCAGCGACTGTAACGACAATATGCTAACCCAAAACTTAGCTAACGTTACATTACCTGCTGTGTCGTTGTTCGCTCTCTATCATGGTTTGACTTGGCGTTGGATTTCTCCAGAAACGCTTGCTCCATCTTTAAGTTATTCTGATGATTGTTTTTACTGTTTGTACTTATCTTGTGTTTAAAAAGCACTTTTTTATTCAACTAAACATATTTTCCACACTGCCTGGTTACCCATTAATAAAGAATAAAGCCATTCATTCAGAGAATGAGTATTATCTATAATCTTAAGTAGGGACAAAGCGCACCCGTATTCCTCACAATTTAAATCAAAGAAAGATTATAGTTGAAATATTAAGTTTTTAGGTGGAACTGTGCTCAGGGTCACCCATGGGTCATTCTGGCAGACTTAAAAATGTTCCCAGCCTGTTTGTAATGGACCTGTAGGCATTCAATCCAGGCATGTGTTTGTTTGTCTGAAAGCCAGATCCCCTGTGTTTTATTAACTTCAAACACTTAATAATGTTAACCCAATTTTTCCAAGTTTGACACTTAACAGCTCTCAGATCACCTCTTCTCTCACAGTCCATCATTTCAGCTTGATCTCCCTCCCCTATCCCTCAGACAAATCAAAAAAATTAAAAGTCAGAGTCCTGTACTACAGAGAGTGGACCCCAGAAAAAAAAAATACTGATTTGTGCTCATGATTGTTCTCCATAACACCTCCCAGGCTACCCTGGGTTCAACCCCTGGGCACACCCCTATTTGTATACACATCTGTGTCTGCAGAGTACCTAGCAGAACCAGTCAGTGTAATCTTGTCAGTTTCCTGTCTTCTCCAGTTTCGTCTCAAATCCGGTGGGCCTGAAGCCAGGGAGGAGTAGGAAGGAAATTTCTGTGAAAGTCTGAGTATCTGCTCTCATCTGAGGTCGATAAATGTGGTGAATCATTGACATTGAATGCAAGATTATCCCACAATGAATTTCACTTTTATTTACCATTAACAATAAAACTTCTTACCTTGTTTCCAGAAATAAAAGACTTTACTCAGATGTAGATAGCCTGAGATGTGATTTTTAATTTTGCCATCTGTGGGTGTGCCATTTGCCACTATTACTTGGATTTGCATGATCAAGTTTAAACAGATTCAAGTGCAGGTTGACTGAGCACTAAGTTTGTTCCAGAAACAGCTTGCAAGAGATTGTGGGTGGAGGAGGAACATACTGCGCCAGCGTTAAATCTTGGATGCAACTTGAAATTTCATGTTAGTCTTTTTAGATTACATTTTGACACAAAGCTACTGCCAATAATACAGTATGGGTGGGGAGGGGATTTTTATACATATGAATAAATGCTTTTAAAAAATTTTTAATCAGGTACAGGAAGAGACAGGTGTCATTCTTAAATAGGAGCTTTTTTGTGGTTGTATTAATTTAGGTTTATTTTAGTATTCGCATGTGAGACACTACAAGAAACTATATAGCTTTTTATAATAATAATAATAATAATAATAATCCTTATTTGTAGAGCACTTTTCAAAAACAAGTTACAAAGTGCTTTAACAAGTGTAAAGAATAATACAAAAAAAAGATAAGAGCATGAAAATTTTATATAAAATTAGTAAAATACAATAAAATAAAAGGGATAAAATAAAGTCAAATAAGATCGGGAAAAGCTCTCCTATAAAAGTATGTTTTAAGAAGGGACTTAAAAGAGTTCACTGACTCAGCCGACCTGATTTCCTCGGGCAGGCTGTTCCAGAGCCTCGGGGCCCTGACAGCAAACGCTCTGTCCCCTTTAGTTTTCAGTCGAGACTCTGGAACAGACAACAGACCTCTGCCCGAGGATCTCAAGGTACGTGCTGGTACGTATGGGACTAAAAGGTCAGAAATATAACAAGGCGAGAGGCCATGAAGAGCTTTAAAAGTGATCAATAGAATTTTAAAGTCAATTCTAAAACATACTGGGAGCCAGTGTAATGAAGCTAAAATAGGAGTAATGTGGTCATATTTCTTTGTTCTGGTTATCAGGTTTTTACCTGATAAACAACATTATGTTTGCACTACTGAAAGCGGTTATAATTGGAATTTGTATTATATAAATGTATCAAATGGCAATATGAAGAAAATGTGAAAGAGGTCATAGTTACGGTAAAACAGATTATAATCATCTAAATGGGTGACCCACAACTTTACTGTTTTGGTTCACTCTCACTGCTCTCATAGTGTTTTCAGATATATGTATAAATATATACTCATCTGACGCCTAGCTGAACAAAGTAGAACTTTTAGTAGCTGATGTAAAGAAGACTGAATAGTGGACTTGGGAATGTCCATTGGGAATGGGACCCACTTGAATATTCCACAATCTATGCAAACAGGAGAGTGTTTACGCTCGCTTGAGTTGGTTTTTGCCTTTGTCAAAAAAAAGTTAATGCGCTAAATGGGAAATGGAAACACTTTTGCCGAATAAGTTCTGACATAGCGAACTTGTATGACATTGTAACTCACGTCTGATTACTGTTTCGGCTGTCGGTGTCTTGCCAGATTTGCCTGTAACTTGCAGAGACATGGCTGGTAACAGTTTGCCTGCTTGAAACAAATTCCTGAGGACCTCTCTCCATTTTTCTAAAATCAGTGGCTATCAGTTCCATGTGACAGGTTTTGTTTCTGGTTTTGAACCCATTCGTCTTGTTTATTAGAGCCATGTGTTCCGTCAACTACTGACGTAACTACGCTTAACATAGCTTGGTGTATTCACTCCAAACCAGCTGATGGAAATGCACCTATTTCGCATGACAATTACATGGCTACTGAGAGATTCCGTGCAAAGTTGTATATCTTT
The DNA here is from genome assembly GCF_014851395.1 of Micropterus salmoides. Lineage (NCBI taxonomy): Eukaryota > Metazoa > Chordata > Actinopteri > Centrarchiformes > Centrarchidae > Micropterus > Micropterus salmoides. The sequence continues at coordinate 4,679,986 of NW_024040596.1, read as the reverse complement.
CACATTACTTCACCAACTAACGCAACCCATATTACTATCCTGTATACCAAGTGTCGTATAGGATGTAACGGTTCAAAGCAAATGTGGAGCGATTTGTTTATACAAGCCTATAGTAATACAAGGTAGAGGAAGCTAACATTAGCATGGATCTACCACTGTTTGCTTACAAACATTAATTTAAATTTATTGTCGTTTCACCGATTCTCAGGTAAACAGCTTCTCCACCGTCTCAGTCGCAGTAACGTCACCCACATAATATACAATAATTCAACAAAACGGCGACAACAACACAATGGAAAACTCATAAAGTGTGGCAACAATCTGATTATAATAATCAGTCTAGCTCACTAACCATTTTGTGCAATACATTTAGCTGTGTTGACATTGCTGAGGCACCAGTGAAAGATTCACAGTTAGTAATGTTAGTTACTGAAAAGCAGCAGGCAAGCTAACAATGATGAATCACGTTGGCTAAATGCAGTAAATTTAACGTTATCATGTAACGAGCATGTTGTGTGAAGCTGTCTCTCTGTCTGTCTATAGACGTTGTCAAACGTCTGCCTTTTTTTCTGAATTGGGCGGAGCTGGCCGGCACCATCTTGGCAGCGCGTCACCGTGCGTCACTCCCGGATAACCAAAAATGGGCAAAGAGGAGGGTCGTGGGAGGAGCTGAGGTGACGTGTTGCTGAAACCACTCCCGCCTAACTCATGCTAAGGAGCTAATGCTATATGCTACTCTGCGTTAGCAGGGGTAGCTTCTGCACCCCCAGGGTTGTGGCAGAGGTTGGAACCTGTTGCTGTGTTATAACTAACATTAGTTTATAGTCATTACCAGCTCACAGTCAAGGTAAGACACCTGAAAATATTAAAATAACTCAATATCTGTTATTGACATTATATTTCACAGGGTTTTACATGCGTTTTAATATATAACGTTCCATGTATGTGGTAAAGTTATTTTGCAACACTAATGTTAACGTTAGACCGTTAACAGTTAACTACAAATCAGTTATTAATTAGATAACATTTACTTACATCTCAAACGAACAATTTTAAGCTAATCAATTAACCCTTTTACATACCGTTAGTTACGAGTCGTTTATTTGGATGTCATCTGATTATGTTACTTGTAATCAACGTAATAAGCTAGCAAAAGAGTCCTTAGTTACATGATGGAAGCTGTATAACTTATAAAATGTTAGCCATGGCTGTTATCACGTTAATTAATTCCCCACACCTCTATCTTGAGTAATGTTGCTGCTGTCGGCAGGGATGTGTGAGATTATTGTCTGGAGTAGGACATTTAAGAGAAAGGTACTTTTGATATTTGTCACAAGACACTAGTGATCAGTTCTGTTTGAGAATCTGATGCCTCCACATCTGCTACTCATAGTTTAAACTGTAAGTAATGTTATTAGGACATATCAGGACGACATTTATAGACAGCTGATGTCTGTCTTAAAAGGAAAACACAAAAACATTTTAAGACTGTCTCCCTTGTTCCATTTTCTCCCATGAATGTGACATAATAGTGCTGTCAACATTAAAACACTGAGGCATCTTTTAGAGAGTTCTATTTCGTATATAGGCTTCGCCCTCTAAGGTTATCGATATTGGGTTTACCCCTTCCGCGCGCCTGCGTAGCACTGAGAATTTTAGTCTACGCCCACCCACAGCGTGGGCCTCTCCTACGTCCGCACCTTGTATATATACAGCGGTGAGACCCAGCCATCGGCTCCCATTTTTCTTCAGCACTGAACTGTCTAAAGAGCAGAAGATTTGGCTAAAGAACAAAAAACTTTCCAGCTGGAAAACAAGAAGAACGATGTCTTCCACAAGCCGGCCAGAACGGGGCGAGACGCCGGCATCGATGCTACTAGGTTGCCGTGGCAAGGTAAGCTGACAGGGAGCTAACAGATAGCTAACATGACGCTCACATGCGGTCTGCCTGGATCAGCCGGCCAGGGAGACCCCTAATTGCTCCACATTAGCTACGGCTTTCATTGCTGCTGGCCAACCCTCGTCTCCACATTAGCTACGGCTTTCATTGCTGCTGGCCAACCCTCGTCGTGTTAGCCAAGTGGCTAATCTGCAGCTTGAAGCTCAAAGCCACAAGCAGTACACTGTTCACGATCTCCCCACAGAAACTGTATGAGCCCACGACAGCGGACATTCGCTTCTTGTGGACAGAAAATATACACACCCGGCACAGATGCTGGCAGTGCCCGGCTGCGATCAATGGCATGGTCCTTCTGTGCGTCCAGGGGTTCTCCCATGGTTCACAGAATCCAGGCTGTGTCAAATGAGCCCTTGAAGCGGTCATTACGCTTCATGCAGACCGGATAGCACTACACACAACCCTGCGTGTAGTGTTATACTATCGCCGCTCCACACATTACACGCGCCCCCCGCGAGAGCCCGGCTGCGGGACGCAGCCAGAGGTGTGTGACAGGCTGTGTTGTGCGCTGTACGTCATCAAGTGTGTGCCAACACGTTACGCACGGTAGGCGACAGTGATGCTGGGGAGAATTGTGTTTCTTGTAAACTGTAAAGTGTTGCGCTTTACAGAAAGCTTCTCTTCAGATTATGAAGAAGCTGCTGTTTCTCACTTCCCCACATTGTGTGAGCCAGCTGTGTGTTAGCCAAACAGCTAAGAAGCAGCCTGGGCTTGCTGCAAAGCTGCACATCCTCTCTCCCCTTGCCCCCCTCCCTGATATGGTCAGGTGGCTGGCCTGAACCCACATGTACGTCACCCCTGCCCTCTTCCCTTGCCGGTCGAGTGAGGCTTCTGGGCCTCATGTCGGCGGCTCACGTGGTGGTCCCCTGGGCCTCCTCCATATGAGGAGCTGCAGCGGTGGTTCATCCACCTGCGTGTCGACCCGGTGAGACAGAGACGGCGCCTCGTCTCCGTTCCTCTGTCTGTGGCCTCTCTCCGGTCGGGGTTCCCCTGGGCAGGGTCACTTCCCATATCTGGGTCTTCACAGACGCCTCCCTGATGGGCTAGGCTTTGCCTAGGGACCTGCCTTTCTCGGGTAGTGGATGGTCTGTGGCAGGGCTGCAGGCCTCTCCACACATACGAGCTGGAGCTCCTCACAGTGTGGAAGGTGATCCGACATTTCTCCCCCCTGCTGCGGGACCAGCACTGACTACAGGGCCGCGGCGGCCTACATAAACCGCCAGGGCGGGGTGCGCTCTGTTAGGTCTGGCCAGGCTGCTGCTCCTGTGGGCGCACAGTGGGATTTGGCGTACGTAACCCCTGTTCTTCTCCAGTTGACATTTCTATATCATTTATTATACAGAAATGTATTTATTCTAAAATATTTATACATTTTGAGAAACTGGAGTTTTTATTTCCATGTTCACAGTAATCATCAAGATGAAACAAAAAGGGTTTGAAATGCTTCACTTTGTGTAATGAATCTAGAATATATCAAAGATTCACTTAAATTACATTAGAAAATGAACTTCGCCACAATATTTTATTTTTTAAAGACTCATCTGTATTGTTTACTTTTTATTTTTCATTACTTGAAGTATTGGAGGAGGGTGATGGCGTAATGGATAAGACACATGCCTTTGGTATGAGAGGCCTGGGTTCAACTCCACTGTGACCCATCCACCATTGTGTCCCTGAGCAAGACACTTAACCCCTCGTTGCTCCGGAGGCGTGTGACCTCTGACATATATAGCAATTGTAAGTCGCTGAAGTTCCTGTAGGGTTCGATGCTCTGATATAAGTCTAGTTTAAACACAGAATAATGTGGGCACATCTAAACCATCCTGTGGGTAAGTGCTAAAACAAACAATGATCAGCACAGAGTAATTATGAATCCCACTAGGTGGTTTTTTATTGTGGGTCATTGGAGATTGACTCCCTTTTGCAGCCAGCCTCAAGTGGCCACTCGATGAATTGCAGTTTCAGACACTTTAGTATTGGCGTCAGCCCGGAGACCGGAAGTTTGCCGCTTGGTTCAAGCCTATGGTACAAGCACACGTATGAGCACACGCCTGGTTGCAAATTTAAAACCGCACAGTTAGTGTTTGCTGAAAACTACACATTGCCCCTTTAATCTGCAGTGCATAGGGCACATTGACACTGATAAAATAAGTGCATTGAGATGATTTTGCAAGTTACTTGTATATGAGTTATATGTATTGTATCTGATCATTACAATAAAATAAAATTGTGACCATACATTGACCATAAATCTCATTCTGTTTTCAACACACAGCAACTAGAAACAACACCTACTGAACAGAAAGGCACTTAGCTTTGGAATCTGACACTCATCTCATCTCATCTTAGAAATCTGGCTCCTTACCATTTTAAACAGCATGTTTGAACATGCAGGCTTGTTTTCAAAGGCCTTTAAATATTCTGAATAATAAAAATTCCTCTACTTGATAGATAACTTCTGGGAAATTAGTTGGGCTAAGAGCTGACTAAGCCTTAGCTCAGTCAGCGGTCCTATTAACTAACTCTACTTGGACTAATTAGCACTTTTGCAGTTAGCATTGAACAGGCGGCTCACTTTGTGCATGTGTAACGGTAGCCAGCTAGGGTGTGCAGAGACGTGCCCGTGGGTTTTAGTCTCCTCATTACCGCGCCCGCCCTCCTACGCCGAGGTCACGATTACACATGCGCTTGTACAAAGGCTCATTACTAATGTTGTAGCACAGTGATAACAATGTTATAACATTGTTTCTTGGAATAGAACCGTATTTTGATGCCCTAAAACATTGAAATTAGGGCTGTGCCCGACTAAGGATTTACATAGTCGAATCAGAATCGTCAAGTCTACACTATGTTTTTGTGAGCGGCGATTGCGGGGGGGTTTACACACGGTTGCTCTACTTTAAGCCGGGGCTCAGTCTCTTCAGCAAGTGTTCCTCTTCTGCCACCACACACACACACGCTACGCCTACACATGCATACTAACGACCCAGGGTTAGGGTTACAGTGTTTATTTACGCACTTTTGAAAACATTCATTGAAAGTTTTATTCTTTTTACATATTTATTTACAGCATTAAACGTTGAAATAAATATTGTAATAGGCTGTATATTAACTTATTGGGAGAAAACTGGTATGTCTTTAAGTAAAATCAGACGTTGAGCACCCCCATATCGCCGAAATTGCATGATCCTTGTTTCGCTGCGAAGCTTCGACTGTGAGATTGTCAGTTGAATCAGTCTCCGCCCATCGAAGCATCGAATCTTCGACTATTGGGGGTCAGCCCTAATTGAAATAATTAAATTAATATCAAAAACATGCAACAACTAGTTGACTAACAGCTTGAACTGACAACTACTAGTTGAGTGGGAAAACCTTTGGTCAGGAGCAGCACCAGAAATTACCAATGATGCAGAGAAGCACATGTAATGAATGAAATATCAGCAAAATAAAATCATTTTGCTTAGAGACACGTTGATGTCTTTCAGGAATCCACACTTTGGGAGGCATCAGGCTGAATGACATTGATTTTACAATCAACAAACTGTACCTCAGCTCCTTTGACAGCGAAGGATTGGCCCATTGGTTTGAAAATTGATGGTGTTGGACACATGAAAACATATACATTCACACAAACAAACAAACACACACACACAGGGCATTTCCTGACATTCTGGGGGTATGTGTGTGAAGCTCAACACTTCAAAAATTGGTCCATTACCTTCCGAATTGATAGCATTACAGACATCAAACGCCATAGAAAACAAACACTCACTCCTCTAGTAACGTACAAGGCCACATTTAAGTAAGCGTGTATCTAACACATGCTGGTCTGTGAAAAAGGGTCATTTATAGATCCATCACCATCTGTTTTGGTCCCAGCATGCCATTTTCCCCTCTATGGAGGCCTTTGATTTAGCGACAAAAGGGTACCATTGCTCCCTTCTTTCCCACTGTGCGACCAGACATCAGCTGAGGTGGTTATACCAATCAAACGCTGCCGAGCATTCATCGTATCATCATAGGTATGACCACCTGTGTGGGACTGTTGATGGTAATCACAAGCATTAGGGGTCCCATTTAAGCACTGATCAAGGAACCAGTTTGTCGTGTCTCTTGCAGATATCACATAACCTGGAGTGAACAAAACTAAGTGTGAAGAAGCAGGTGGATTTTTTTAGAAGAAAAAAACTGGTTCTCTCAGATAGTCATAGTCTATCTAGAACATTAACTTAATAAAGAATAACAGCAAACAGCAAAGCTGCACATGGCTCAGTTCTTCCTCCAAGACACAAAGGATTTCAGAATCAGAAATACTTTATTGATCCCCAAGAGGAAATTCTGTGTCACAGTTGCACACATTGCACATCAAGGCAATGGAATATAAATAAAAACAGAAAGTTGGTATATAGAGAAGTATATAAATGTCAGAGTAAAAATATAAAATACAAGGAAAATATAAAGGAGTGTGGATATGTACAATATTTACGCAATTAAAAGAATTGTTATGGTAGAGAATATTGCACATTAAGTATTTAAACAGATATTATTGCACAAAACAGATAATAATGTCCAGTTTAATAACTAAGTGTCCACTTAAGCTCAGCACATGAACGTAGGGGCAGTATGTCAATCTGACCGGCAGGTCAACAGAAAACTCCTGCTCCTGTTCCATGCGCATGTGCATTATTCTGGCCCAAACAGCGCTGATAATGTGGTGGGCCGCCACAGATAAATACATTTATGGGAAACACTGTACTGGATATCACTCACCATATTAGCCAGTAAACAAACCCAGTAACAAACAGAACGGAAGTTGACTTCGGGCCGGGCGCGTCACCTTGGCAACACGTCCGATGAAAGCGTCTATATGGACTTGCAGGTGACTAGGGAGACAAGGACAATATGGCTTGTCCATTTTGCAGAGAGAACTGCTAACTGCAAAAACTTGATAGCATTGTGTGGTCATTGCACTTTCAGATGCTCTGTTTGCCACTTACAGGCACTGAGACACTGACTGTGGGGAATAGACTTGTGGCTCTGCTTCCACTGTGCGACAGCAGAGACAATTTAGAGGAGACACACCACTCAATCACACCCTCAATACAACTCTATGGGGAAAGACCGTAACGGTAAAGATGCCGGTTATCCCGCCCCTCCTGCTAGAAAGCCAATCATCTGCTTTTAACAGCCAAAGCGGGAATCGCATTTCAGTCGATCATGTGGTTCCACTGACAGAACGGTCCGTATTATCTTTTTAAACCTTATTTTGAGGCAAAGTTCTTTTCAGATTTTAATGCTGATTCTATTCATGTATTTTTTTTGTATAAGTGCAGTTCTGGCTCTATCCCCATTCATTTAGATAGGAGCCTGGTCTTGTTAGTCTGAAATAGCTTCCCGGAGGCGTTGCCAGGATGGCTGCCGAGTGGCAGGACTTGCCTAAAAGGACTTTGTCGACAGCAGTTGATCCAGATTTTTCTAGGACCTTAGGTAAAAAGGACAATTTTGAAACAGGTGAGTTAGGTATTCAGGGTGGAGGGACCCAAATAGTTTTTTAAGGAGAGGTTTGACCAGAGCAGTTTTAAAACAAGCGTGGACAGAGCCGGAGGTCAGGGAGCTATTTACAACAGTCAAGATGAAAGAGCCTGCAGTAGGCATAAATTCCTTCAGTAGTCTGGTTAGGGACCACATCCAAGCGGCAAGCAGTTGACTTCAGGTGGCTAACCATACCATTCAGTGTGGAATGAGATAAAGGAACTGAAGGTTACAACATCACATGATCTGTGGGTTAAAGGCTCTGGGACAGATAGGTTGTGGGTCCAGCAACCATCAGTCTGGGATCTGACTTCTTTCCAATTTTTTCTGTAAAAACTATTTTAAACTGCTCGCAGAAGTTTGGTGAAGCAAGCAAGCTGGTCAAGTGTTTTAAACATTACTTTTGAGTCATTCTGAGAATTCCAGGTGGAAAACAAATTGCTTGTGCGTCATTAACTGCGTTATTGTATTTCTTCATTAAGGACTTCATGTACTTATAGTAAAGGTAAAGTTTGCAGTTTCCATGTATGCTCTGCTTTGAATACTTCTCTTTTTAGGGAGCGGGTGTCGTCATTGAACCACGGGGGGGATTTTTAAAATTTATTTGGTTCTGGTTCTGATGAGGGAAATTGGATTCAACATTGTCAGATAGAGGTTGTTAAAGGAGTTCAACAGAAGGTCAGTGTCAGCCACGAGAGGCCATTTAGATGAGAAGGATGAAAATTTACTAGCTCTCGTTGAGTTAATGATGCGAGCGCGAATGGGGGCCAATGTAGCTTTAGGCTGTGGAGAAGAATACAAATTAAACACAGTACTACAATGATTACACTGCAATGATACACAGAAATTAATAACCAGCGCTGGACTGGTATACAGGGCATTTTCCCAGTTGGCTGATGTACATTTGGGGCTGGATGTATGGCAATATATATTTACAGACCATAAAGCAGGGGACACAACCGATTGGTTTGTTTTCTGTAATGACACTAGACCAGCCCTGTCACATCTGTAACGTGGCCGGTCCCTCCCCTCCCACCCTGTCCTCTGTGCGTCTTGTGTCTGGATCACATCTACAGCGACAGCAGTAAATGTTATGCAGCAAAAGGTGGAAGGAGGGAGGCACAGGAGGTAGTGTGTGCGCCACGACATGACGTGAACAATGCGTAATAACAAAATTGTTTTCATTTCCAGCAACAGGCAACAAAGCTGTCCTATGTTCATTTCCAGGTACGTGGTAACTAGTTTGATATCCATGGTATGCCGTGGGTTTAATGTAGGCCTAGAGAGGTCAACTGTAGTTCAAACTCCCAAATATGGAAGCACACCCTTGAGTTCATTGTCCATACATTGACCTGTAAGATAAAACAAAAAGGTTTTTGCAAAAGTCATCATCAGTATTTGGATACCTGAAAGCTGTATGAACTGGAAAGTTAGTATGCAATTAATTAAGATGGAACAGCTCCATGTATTCACTGAATAACCAACTACTTGGTCATTATCAGTATGGCGTTTTCATGTCATTTACACTGGGGACATGTTACCTCCACTTTTTGAAATGACTGATTTTGTACCCATCCAAACATTCAATGCAATTTAAATATAGAAGAAACGAATGTGCATTGTCCAAGAAAGTAACTTAAGCTAAAAAAAACAAGTTTCTGATTACTACATTATATTACATTATATTTTTATATTTTGTATTGTCACCTTACACCTGAATTTTGTGTTTCCATTTATATATATATAAGAGATATTTCAACCATAAATTGTCCATAAGTGTTTAATGCTCAAAATCTTCTGGGGAGGATTCCCAGACCCCCAAAATCATACATCACAGTACAGAATATTTATTCTAAAATCTTTATGTTTTGTTCACGTTTCGGGAGCAAGTGTATCACTGCACCCCTAATCTGAGCCCTTAAATGTCCCCAATACTAAACCGCACAAAGTTACGCCATTGGGTGTTGTTTAAATTGTACAGCTTTTTGCACATATTTGTCAGGGAATACCAACAATTCTGGATCTGAATTTAAAATCATGTAAATACCCCACCCAATTTATTGGAATAATGTCTGACTATGTCAGTGTCTAGTCGAGCCCGGTTGTTGAGGTAGCGTGGAGGTGGAGGTGGAGGTGAGACAGGGAGGAACAACAAGCTGTAGACTACTTGAGTATGGATATTGTGTACTCCACAGCCCCCTCTGATCACCAGGTAGTCAGTCAAGAGCAAGTGAGTTCATTGGTCCACTTTCACTGGTACATTTGTCCACGGCACTTACTACCATTTGTAGTGGTTTGAGGGAGAAGTACAGCAAGCATATTTAAGGGAATGGTTTACTGTGGGGGGTAGTTCGAAAGATTGTGGGTGGCCGGTCAGGGCCAAACTTTATAGCTTTCATGTTACTTAAGTAAAACTTTGTAAGTATAATTAGGAAAATTTGCTTAAAATATTAGAAGTACTCAATGCAGAAATGTCAACTTCAGCCAATAGACCAACTTCAAAATTATTAACAATAAATTAAAATGATTAAAATGAAATGCAACTAGGCCTACTCTTCAGATTTGTCAAGCTGGAACAATGAAATGTTTTACATGAAAATTTACTGATAGCCCTAATTCTTTATGCCAAATTCCTGTAACTTGATATCACTCTCATAACTGTCTGTCAAATATGAAGCTAAAAGACTCCCACTCCTAACAGTTTACGCCAAATTCCTGCCGTGTCTTTCTTCCATAACTTACAAATAGTAATAGGGCAGTGTGGGGTAAGACTCCCCCCCTAAGCTCAATGTCTATTTGCTGATACAAAATAATATTTTATAGGGTTTTTTTATATCTTGGAGATGGCCTTAGGGTGACATAATATAAAGTAAAATAAATACCTACAGTTGACAAAGTAATTTGTATTTAATCCAATGTATTTTTAAGGGAATAGGCATTTTCCACATGGGGTAAGATGCCCCCCTAAGGTGTGAAATCACCATAGCATTTTACTACTTTAACCAAAAACTATAAAAATCTTTCTCTTTAAACAATCGCATAACTTATCTTAAGGCTCCCCTTAATGTAAATATACATATACATATATAAATTGAAAGTAAAAGTGTGAAAAAAGTGGGGGGGGGGGGTTACCCCATGTTACCCTATCAAACAATTGCCTCTTTTTAGGTGCCAGGAGTGAAAATTTGTCAACATTTCTTGTGATACGCTTTCACACTAGTGAAGACAGTTGGAGAAAAATTTAAAATTAATAAATAAATAATGTTATAAAAAACAATTATTGGTATTTTATTATACTCAAACAGCTCAGGGGGAAAGTGCATAACGCTGCTGTAAATGGGAAAAAACATATCCCAGGTGGAGTATGCCCCGGGACCCCCCCCCCCCCCAGGTTTGGGCTAAGCAGCGAATGTTTCACATCTGCCTTCGCCCCTGCTCGACATAATAGCATAATGTCTCGATCTGTTGAGAAACCATCATTACAGTCTCCATGAAGTCTGCCTCAAGGTGTTTCAGTTGCATTCTTGTGTCCTCATCAAACAGGCACTTAGACAAACATGTGGCCTGGAACAACGCAGAGGAAGACAGGCACCATATTCATAAGCCAACCCATGCAGTTAGCAATGACAAGGACTGTAGAACATGCAACGCAGAAACAAAGAGAGGGAAACGAGATTGAAAAAACTCTCTGTGCAGGTTTGAAAATGCACTGTGAGTTGTTGCCTCAGGTAAAAGGTTAGATTGTCTTTCAAAAAAGAAAAGGAACATTATTTCAGAATAATCCTTCGTGTGTGTGTTTTATATTCAGAGAAACTTGTTCATCAACTGTTTGGAAATCCACCCAGGTAGTTTGCCAACAGCCAACGGTTACAGCAATACCACACCCCCTGTTGAAGGTTTTGAAGCAACTCCAGGGAGGTTTTCCAGGATGCAAATCTCATTTATTGAATGATGCGACTTGCAGCGGCATGTTATCTAAAATGATAGAATATGCTCATTGCTGTTCCTGTCGTGGTGGTTTCACCTATTACTCGTTTCTTGAGATTTTTTGCAGTTGAATATTTGAGAACGGAAGTTTTCTTTGATAAAACGTGACTGTAACTGTCAATAAAAGGAGAAAATATGAGAATAAATGGAGTCAATGGCAGAATATAAAGGCATGAATTATGCCTATTTGCTTATTGTCTGGGCCCCCATATACAAGCATGAGATACACGTTTAAAATAAATATATTATATATATATATATTGTTATTTTTACAGTACAGAGAGCAGTTTTTTTGGACACAATTTTTTCTAAAAATCTTTGCTATAAAAGGTAGTTTGGAAATTGGTCTATTAGGGAGGATCTAAACCAGGGTTTTTTTTAAAGTGGGTTCACACAAGCCATTGTAAAATAATCAGGGACACAACCAGAAGATAGGGAGCTGATAAACAAACAGAAATGAAATGGGGCCCAACAGAATCCATTACTTTCAGTAAAAACTTTGTTGGTATTACATCAAGTGGGCTGGAGGACACTCTGATTTGTGATAAAATCTCAGACAAGTCAGTGGGATAAAAACTGGTTAAAACGATCTTGTTGCTGGTGAGGGACCTCTGAGTAAAAGGCAGAGGGGGTAATAGAGGCTTCGATTGACACCTCCTTATCAGTAAAATAAGATAAAAACAGTTCACAGTCATCATTACTTCCAACTGAGGCACGAGGAGGGGTTGGGTTTACCAGCTGATCCACTGTCTTAAACAGAAACCTGTGATTGTGTTGATGTGTAGTAATGAGTTCAGAAAAATAGTGTGTCCTCGCATCCTTAACCATGTTATCGTAGTTAGATTTTTATTATTGTATTATATGTAACTGTAGCAGTAAAAAAATGCCCCTTAAATAAATAGTAAGTGTGAAGGGAAAGGCAGCATTCCTTGACACAACACTGGAAACGTATGAAACATGTACCAGACCACTGTGAAGAATTCAGGAAAAGCAGAAGATAAGTTACTGAGAGAGGAAGAAAAAAGGGGAAATGGAGGGAGGGATGGATAAAAGGGGGAGCAGAGGAAAGGAAAGTAGGAGGACAGCTGGAAGAATGACAGGATGGGAGCATCATGCGCTCCGCTCTATCCCAGGAGTGAAAGTGGGAAAGTCAGAGTTCAAGAGCCGGGAGGTCACACTTTCATGTCGACAAAAGTGTGTCTCCAAGGAGAAGCAGCTACAGAGAGAGGGGTTAGAAACACTGAGGTTTTCAGCTAGCGGAGGAAGGAAATTTGTTTGGGGCGAGTGTAAGTCTAGCACTGTCAACTGTTCTCTGACAGCTTTGAAGCTTGTTAAGCGAGCAACCTCAAGAAGAGGTGTTAGTCTTGGATGTTGACATGGAAGAATCTGTGAAGCGCACTTCTGACTACATGGATAGCCGGTGAAAAGACTGAGCTGCAACAGAGAAATGGCTATCATGTCAATATCGGTACAAGTTTCTTTTTAAAGGAATAGTTTGACATTTTGGGAAATGCATATTTACTTTCTTGACAAGAGTTAGAGAAGATGATTGATATCACTCTCATACCTGTCTATTAAATATGAAGCTATGCTTAGCTTAGCACAAAGACTGGAAACAGGGCAAAACTGTTAGCCTGGCTCCATCTGAAGCAAAAACACCAGCAACTCCATTAATTAACATATCTTGTTTGTTAAATGTTGTCAAAAACAGAAGTGCAAAAAGATGGTAGTCACTGCACCAGGCAAAGAAATAGTCATAAAACACTCACCGTATAGGGGAGACCGGGTATGGTTGTAACATAGGGAGAATTGTAACAACACCAATTCCACCAATTAGAGATAAGATAGGAGTCATGTGATCATTTCAGTATTTACCTACTTCCTCCCTGATCAGACACGGTGGTTGTTAAGTCTGGAATATATAGAGAAAAAAATGATTTTTAGGTCAGAAAGGAAATTTTTTGACAAGATGTTTTGTAAAGTATCTATACTATTGCAGATAAAACTGTTTGACCTGTTTTAGACTGAAATGTGTTTTCTTAGGCAACATGTGATGCATTTTTTCCTTTCTAATTTCAAACCACTATGCTAATACAGCTAGCTAAACATTGGCTGACAGGGGTGGGTTGTAACACTTCTTTAAGAAGTGCTATACATACAACTGGGGACTTTCTCGATTATAATATTTTACAGAGTGCCCATTGCAGTCTGGGCCCACCAAGCGTGCACTCCAGGGTTACCAGCACTCATTTGTCAGCACTGTGACCAGTACTTCCCATTCACATGTTGTTCACATTGTTGGCGTATCGGCACTCAATCTTTTCCATACTCCGTCTCCGCCGGTGTAGAAGGCAGAGAAGTGCACGCGCAAGAAAAGTCCCGGTATGCCGGTATGGTAAGAGTAAAATATAGTGAGTATCGGCCCACTTCAAGCACTGAATGTGACTCTGATTAAGGATATACACACACGGACACACACCTTTTTTTGTGTGTTAGACCTAAGGATGTACAGAGATGTTCTTTAATTTAGTACGTTTTATTAAATATACTGTTAAGTAAGGTTATTCGATAGATACATTTATATACACATACTGTAACTGCGTGCGAGTCATCAGAAACTCTGTTACAGTGAGAAACATTGTTCTTTTATATCACTACCTGTTTTTGAAGCATATCATACAGTGTGGCATCTATTTTTGCTTCTTTTGTCTTATTGTTACAATCTACCAACCGACACAATGTATTTGACATCAGTTCACGAGGTCTGTGATATCCGTGTAGAGGATTGAATTGGTGCCATGTGTAGTGAACAAATGTGGGTACTTTGTATAAAAGTATGAGAACTTTAGCTTAACTGTTACAACCATACCCGGTCTCCCCTAACCCCAATGCTTTGTTTTTACACTTTGGTTTTCTTTGGAGATATAAGCAAAGCAAAAATTAGCGATCTTTCGAGGTGCAGGTACGTGGCTTTTTTACCTTTGGACAGAGCCAGGCTAGCTGTCTTTGTGCTACGCTACAGGCTGTAGCTTCATGTTTAATGTACGGACATCATCTAACTCTCAGCAGTAAAGCGAATACAGTATTTCCCAAAATGTGGAACTATTATAATCCTTTTAGCAGAAATGTTTGTATTGTTACTGCAAATCTGAGTGAAGCAAAACTTGTAAGAATATCTCCAAGTCAACACTGAAATAACCACACAATTTGAAAACAGATGCTTTTATTAATGTGGTCTGGATCTGTGGACTCTGCCAACATATTTTTATACTGTTCTAAGGTGTGTCTTTTCTGCGTGTACATAAAAGCAGCTGCAGAGAGCCTAATCTCGGTTTAAAGGTGGGAATACTTTGTATTGATCTTAGATGAGATGGTGGCTGACCAAGCCTTTGCCGTATCAGGCAGAATCGAATAAAACTTAGGTGTGGACTCCAATGCTTTCCACCGCAGTGATAAAAAAGATTCTTGTTCTAATACAGTAGGTTTTAATCACACAGATAAAATGCACGGACATCCAGGCACTCCTGTTGCATGATCACACTGACACGTTTCCTGCTGAACACCATTTCACTGTGACAAATCTTAGATTGAAAGAGTGACTGTGTTACCGCGGATGAAATATTTACGGTGATTGTGACAAACTAAAAGATTGAGAGTGAGGCCAGGGCGTCATGCCAGGGCACAGATGAGCTCATTGTTGAAACAGGGACTTCCACATTTCCATGTCAGTTTGCCCCATGCCACGACACAGAGCTCAAAAACAAGAGGGGAGAGGAAAGGGGCGCTCATATGGTTCACACATCCACACCCTAACAGTGAAACACATAACCTGTATACACCAGGCTTTGGCATTTAACAAAATATGCACCATGATTTATCTCGGCCAACAGCATGGCAGTGGAGAATTCATCCAAGTTCCTGAAACACACAAGAAACAGTGGCCTACTGGTTTGGATTGTAGTTTTATCTTTACTTTATTGTTTTGCTGGGCGCACACACACACACATCTCTCGATTACAATGCAGTCTAGTGGCTACAATTTGTAACAATACAAAACACACCAGCGAACGCAGTAGGCCTAAACAAAAGTAGCCTTTGCACATATATTTTTCAAATGCAGCCAGGCATGCACAAAGTGGAATGGCTGGCAGTCACATGAAAACGAGCAGGCATACAAGGAAGGACACACACACACACACACACACACACTAACTCTACCTCTATTCTGTCAATAGGGCTAGGCCTGGTTTCCATAGCAACCACGCCCCTCCCTTTGGCTTGCAGGGGAGGTGTTTTGAAAGTTCACAGCGTGTTTGTGCTTGTGCGTGTGGACAGAAAAAGACAGACAGGGGCGTGGATGCTGAATCAACTCCAAGAAGTGAAGAAACCTGCCTTCAGTTCTCAGCTGGAGCAAGTGACAGCAGCGCCGCAGAGTTAGTGAAACTACTACTAACTGTGTTTAGGTAAATTACCCCCCATTAAAACGGGACATTTGACCACCTGTGAACCATGGAAGAAGACGCGTCTCACGCCGAGCGCAGCAGCGGCTCCGGCAGCACGCACGCCATCCCGCAGCAGCAGCAGCAGCAGTCCGAAAACACGGACATCCTCATCCCGTCGTCCGCCCCCTCTCCCCCGACCCCGACCGGCACCCTCTCCCGGCTGGGCTTTAAAATCCCGACCAGCCCGACCGCGGCCGCGCCGGGAAGCCCGGTCGACCGCGGCCAGGTGAGCGCCATCACCGTGGTGGCGCTGCTGGACAAGCTGGTCAACATGATGGAGGCGGTGCAGGACAACCAGCAGCGCATGGAGCAGCGGCAGGCCGACCTGGAGGGCGCCGTGCGCGTCGTGCAGGGGGACGTGACCCGGCTGTCCAAGACCCACATCAGCACATCCAACAGCGTCAGCAAGCTGCTCGAGCGCTCGCGCAAAGTGAGCGGGCACCTGAAGGATGTGAGGGAGCGCATGGACAAACAGGCGGTCCAGGTGAAGAAGCTGGAGGCAAACCACAGCCACCTGCTGAAGAGGAACCACTTTAAAGTGCTCATCTTCCAGGTGAGGGAACATGGTGTGGTAGCACTCTATGTTTAAAGACAAAATAAATAGTGCTGGAACTTTAACTACTCAGCACTTTAAAACTCTTATAAGGGCTGGTGATGTGGTCATGATGTCATCAGCAGATTAGGCTGGAGACATAATTGTAACTAATAGAAGCATGAGTCAGCCTACAAACTGGAGGCGTGGGGTTAGAAAAAAAGTGGCCATTTAGGAGGCAACTTGAGAGCATCTAATGAAAGATACTCTCAAGTTGCATAATGGGAAATGGCGGATCCAGTGTTTCCTACCCCTTCAAGGTTTAAAGATAGTTGTTTCATACACATTAGCATCACAAACTCCTATGAGGACTCACTCTAATGTGTGCGTGTGTGCAAGAAAGTCACATTTGCATTCATATTTGACTGCAGAGGTGTGTGTGTTTGAACGCCTGCACTCTTCTGGTGTTCCGGCTTGGCAGTGAAACATGATATGCTGATAGGTGAACACTTTCTTACAATTTTAGTACTAAAAACTTGTCGAGCAGGACGTAGGTGAGAGCTCAATTGACAATTTCCACTGGAAATACATTATAAACACACTTCTTTTAACACAAGTGCACATTGTGTGAACATACTGAATATGATCTGGTGTGTGTGTGTGTGTGCAAGGAGAAGGGTGTGTCTGGGAATGGCGCTATAGAGGATAATAGAGGAGGGCTCAGACACTGACTTGGACTAGATCTGTTTACACCCCCACAGTCATAATTCAGACAGACAGATGGCTTTTGGGTGGATTTCAACTGCCATATCACACCTGTGAGGGGAAAACTCTACTCTGGCCCTGAAAAAGTGCTACACTTGCCAGTTTCCCCAGGAAATGAGGAGTGGAAAGTGTGAGGAATGTCCTTACATAACCCATCTCTCGCTTATCTCAACACACAAACGGTTTAAACTTTTTCTGTTTACACAGCACGTAAAAGGCAGACCTTCAACCTGGATTCTGGATATGCAGATAAAGCTGAGTTTGTTTATCATAATGAGGTTGAAGATGAAAGCAGCTCCATACTGCATTTGACAGATTCCTGTCCGATCGACCAAAAAAAAATCCCAGGATCTCGGCATGGTCTCCGAGTGTGATTTGTGGATGAGTAAGTGCATGGTTTTCCATGCTATATGTGTGTGGGTGCGTCTGAGCATGTGCGTACAAGTGTGTGCCCAGGCAGCGAAGGGGGGGGCATTGTTGACACAGCCAGAGCCACCGAAAGCTCTTAACCACCGCTGTTATCTGGTTTCCCAGGTACTGAGGCTCTGTTGTTCAAATGCAACAGGTGCCAAGACCTTCCCCTGTAAAAGGTGGTTCTGTGTGTCTGTGGGTGAGGCACCGTGGGTGGATTGAATCCCTGGTCAGTTTATGTGTGCTGCTCGGAGGGAGTGTCCTGTGGTTTTAGAGATAGTCAGAGTGGCCAGTGTTGCTTGCTTTTAAAGCCTCGTCAAATTCCACCTGTCCTTTGGATTTTGTTGTGACGATGATGGAATGTTTTCCTGGCTGCAAATATGTTATTTGTTCTTGCTCCTTTATTATAAACATCATTAGAGCATGTAGGAGTTGTGTTGCTGTGTTTCTCAGTAAAAAGTGGCGATCTCACTGAATCAAATTAAGAGCGCTGCATTTGCTGATGGGTGTAGTAGGGCCAGGTATGATATCAAGGGCCTGTGTGTGTGCGTGCAACTTGCCCACTGGATGTTATGCTGATGTGTTGGGTCAGGTGTATGCAGTTACAGAGCTGGTAAATGAGACTTTGCGTGCCAGAGGGGAGCGGGGAATAAAAGAACTGAGTGCAGCCCTTGTTCCTTCTCCTCCCTGAGCTTGTTTTGACTCTTTTCTGGGTCCATCACTTTCTGCCTCACCTCCTCCTTTTTTTTTTTTTTGTTTGCCTTCAGTCTCGTGTCTTTTTCTTTATTTTTCTCCATCTGGTGTTGTTCTGTAGTGATCTTGTCTGACACCTTTTGGTTTATGTTTAAATGTGCAACCCTTTTTCACTTCTCACCTTGCTGTTCCTCTGTCTTTTATTCAAACTCCAACTTGCATGTGACCACTTTTTCTGTCTTTGGTCAAGCCACCTGTCCAGATTCCCTGAACTGACATGAAAGCACATGCTGTGCGCCTCACGCTTCCCTTTGATAAAGCACATTTGCCGCACACCCAAGAGCCAACCGCTCTATACCAACCCTTTAGCTATTGGCCGAGGGGCCTCCTGCCCCCCTCCATGCTCCACAAAATTGATCCAGAACACTCATCACCCTGTACGTGCCAGCTGAGGTGGAAACATAGTGGGCTTCTGGGTAAACAGCTACTGTTGCACAGAACAGGGGTCTACACCAGCTCCGGGCTTTGGCTACTGTCGGTCAGAAATGACAGCAGCGCTTTCTGCTGCTTCGTTGCATTCCTGCGCATAACAAGGACTAATGAGGGCTTAATTACCGCTGCTTGGGCCTTGTTTGTTTGTTTCTGTGCACCAGTGCTTTTCCTGCCTCACATGGCCATCCTCTCCCTTGGCCTCTCCTCTTGAACACAAACACACACATACAGATGCACACGTTGCACACACAATTCCCAGCCATCTGAGATTCCAGTGTGTAGAAACTATTTTTGGTAATTACTATTTGGAAAGGTAAAATGTTTTTTGTTTTTATGTGCTGGATTGCAGATATTTTCGTTTTTCTATTATTTGTGACACTGATTAATTTCAAAGGCTTATTACCTTTGAGTTTAAATATCAGAAATCACCCTGGAAATCTTCTAACTTATAACAAACCTTATTTGCATCACTGTTGGCATGTCACACGAAATAGGACGTATTTGGAATTTAATTTCCTGCGACAGAAGTAATATATTTTTGAGTAGATCTTAATCTCCCCAGCTGTGTTTATTTCACAGCGGAATTTCATCACAACAAACAAGTCAACCACAATGGCAAATTGAATTTGAACGCTTCAAGTTTCATTTGTTCTCCTGCTTCGCACATAAGGGCCCGATTCAGAGTTTTGTTAGATATTTAGCAGCGAGAAGGGAGTTCTCTGTGTCTCTCGTGACGGAATGGGAAGAGGATGTTTGGGTGATTGTCTGTGTTTTTGGGATCCCTAATCGCAGAGTGGCAGGGAGTGACTACAGTCACACTGTCAAAGAACATTCAAATAATCACATTGGAAGAACAGAGAAAGGCTCTCCCAGCCAAACACATGTTTTTTGTTGTGCTGTCAGAGATTTAATAGAATAAGGATCATTCTTTAAAAAACTTAATTCTTTTGTTTGTCATTATTCAGTCATACGTGCATCAGGCTATGTGATTTAATAAGTTAAAGGGAATTTGCCAGATTGGGAAAAGTTTGAGTCCATCACCACGTCCTGACAGTCCGTACAGAGGATGCTTACAAAGGCATAAAGATTCAGACTTAAGTCCTTGTCATTGTGTTTGCTTTGCTTTTGTGGTATTATCGACACTTGACCAAAGGTTGTGACTTAATCTTAGCTTTCAGCAGCAGGAAGAAGAGGCTGTTTTTCCACACTCTGTGCATACTCTTAAGATGGAGGACAAACTGGTAATTCTGTTCCTAGCCTCGCCCCAAAGCTCTTACCTCAGATGACACAAAGCTCAGTATGCCGGAGTTAAATAAATCTAAATAATGGCCGAATGACTAAGTCGTGCTCAGCTACGTCTGATCCGTTTTGGTCACAATCTTGTGCGTACAAATCAAATGTGACTCAGCTGAAGCTTTACTAAAAGAAAAGCCCTGAATAAGCAACAGCAAGAGAGGGAGCAAGCTTAGTAGTTGAGAGTTAAACTTTAATATTGAACCCCTTTTCAACTAGCCTTTTCCCAAACAATATATACTCTGGGGTAATTAGATATTTGAGTGTAATTATAGTGCACACATTGCGTGTGTTCCCTGCAGAATCTTCCGTTATAGAGTCATATATGTTTCCACAGGTTGGAGCAGGTCGCTGGCTGTTGGCTACAGCTGAGATTCGCTGTGTGTGTCGCCGACCAGGTGATACATTGTACAGGCTTACAGCCCAAAGCAGTGCTGGCTGTTTCAGTGCATTCAAACATCTTGGGACTACACTTAACCTTTAACCCATGCAGATGTTTAAAGAAGGGTAGTTTCCTTAAAGAAACAGGCCAGTTACTGTAACACATGCCACTACTTCCACTATAGACAAAGACAAATTGACCGAAACAAAAATCCGGGAACGTTACATTAAGAAATACAATGTGAGACGGTATTTTTCATTTATTTATGCTGACTACTTATCCTGCAGGGCTGTGTTACGGTAATGTGATTCATTTTGTTGTATTGTAAGGGATTACAATCTGGAATGCATGTGTTACTTTACAGTTACTAATCCAGTGAGCTTTCATTTCGCTGTCTGACCAGGAGTTAGATGGAACAGATGATGTTACTTTTGTGTCTGTGCTAAGCAGTGTTGGGAGTAACGCAATTACAAAAGTAACTCAATTTCAGTAATGTATTTCTTTTTGCTGTAACGTAGTAATATAACGCATTAAAAAAAGAAAACCGGTAATATTATACCCGTCACAATCTCAGTAACAACGCATTTAAATCCGAAATTAAGTGGTGTTTTGTTTTTTTAATTCACCAACAACGAGAAACACTTCGGCACCAGAAAAACAAATCAATGAGTAAAAGACTAACGTTATTTCCTGTTACGGGAATCTGATGGTGGACATTGTAGGCAGGGCGCAAACTACGGGGTAGCTCGGCTCCCTGATGGATCATGCGTGAATAGATTTCTATAGGCTGTGTGTTTGTGCTGTAATGAATAACTTTCATGATCAGAGAGGCTGCTGTCAGTTCATCCTGACCAATGGCTGCCTTTGCCACTGGTAAGCCTACATTCTGGGTTGTGTTTAGAGTTGGAGGGTATGTGACCGCTTCAGCTTCACTGTGAGGGCCCAGCTAGCTATTGAAGCTATTGATGATCAGTCATTACCTCTCGGCCATATCTGGTTGCTCGTTAAAACACAACGTCTCCATCTGGCCCCTACAACTCTAGCTGATTGCCTCACGTCATTTAGACAGGTAGCTAGCAGCTAATGGCAGCTAATGGCAGCTAATGAGCAGCTAATGAGCAGCTAGTGTCAGATAGTGACCAACAGTATCTCAGGTAAACCGGGAGGCTAACTAGATTGGGTAATTGGGACACTTCATGGAGCTCAGCAATCGTTAAAGAAATGAATTATACCTGTGCTTTTCCGCCAATGACAAGTCAGCATGTTTTCTGTAAAAAGACGAGCCTGGAGCTTATAGTGAATGCTGCACTTTAAATATTGGTCAGAAATATGGCAATTAGATCATTTCCACAAACCATTTAGCCCTGCCAGTGACCAAGAAGTGACTCTCATACATTTTGTATTTGTAAGAGGGCTGTTGGATAGAGGACTAAAAGAGTAAAACTGGTCTCAGTGATAATAGTCTAACATGGCTGCTCAGGCTTTAAGGCAGCATGCTTTCTAAATGAACTATGAGGTTTGTTTACAGCACGGCTTCATTCTTTGTTATCATTCTTATTTTCCCTTTGGGGTTCATTCCTCAGATAATCCTCTGGGTTTTCAGAAGGGGGAGAAGAGCGAATTAGAGAGTGCAGAGAGAAAGATGGCGGGCAGAAGGAAAACAAACAAAGTCACAAAAAGTCTGTTTTTGTCAACTAATGATAATACCATACGAGTGAGTTTGGATAAGAGATTATAATTAAGTTTGCTTACTGCATGGGTGAAAGACCTGCATGTGGAAGGGGAAGTATTATCCTAACTCCTTGCTCTTCTGCCTGATGTCACATTCAGGTTTGACAAGTCTGCTCAACTCTTCTCAATCTCTGAGGCAAAGGCAAGTTTGTATCTGCAGATTCCTTGATGGGAAACGCCAGTTTGATCCGCTTTAATATCACAGAAAAGTGATAAAACAAAGTATGAGCGAGCCTCTGCTATAGACTGATAGTGTATGATTTGGCATGCTAGCTAGACTACTCAATGTGTGTTGTAATTATGTTTTCATGTCATGTTTACTTGCCATAAACTAAAAGTTGATGGGAAAAGAAACAAAATTTTCTCTTTCCCTGAATGGAAGGTTTTACAAAGTAATGGAGGCAATACAACAAAGCTGGGTAAACAAAGATAAATAAAGGTTGCAGCTCCAAAGACAGTTTAGCCTTCCAGCGCTCCACTTCTTTGGAACACATATTTAGCATGTTTTTCGTTATGCCACAGGTATTGATAAGGTAATGGCACTAAGCTGTTTTACACACATGCACTCACTTGCTTTTTCCTTTCGAGCTTTCTCTTTTCTCTTTCACTCTCACGCAGCACGACACGTTGCAGGTGGTGACTTATCAGAGGGTTAGTGTTATCCAAATTAAAGAAACTGGGCGTTTTGGTGCTGGAATTCTACCAAAGAATCTCAAGGTCCTATTATGTGATGAGAGAAAAATGAGTAAACTATCTTCTTTCGACGCCTCCTTTCACCTCTCTTATTGTCTCTGTCATTACACTTCCGGACTCCTACATGTCTGCGCCTTCTTGACTTTTCAAAACCCAGTGTCCATTCAGTCCACTTGCCAAGGCCTCAACATCCATGGTAGGAAGAGGAAAAACAATAGCCATGCCGGTTCTCAGTGTTCTTATTTCTCTGCTCTTAAATAAAGCATGAAAATACGACATGTATTGAGATAACATGATGACTTCCTGGCTTCTCTGTGGACAGTCGTGCCCTTTGACCTCTCTGCGGGGTAAACACTGTGACAATTGGTGGTAGCCTTATCAAAAATGCTCACTGTATCTCCAACTAGCCCTTATCAAACAATGGCTCTGATAAACAGTTTGGGATTGTGCAGAAGCAGCGTGTGAAGGGGGATCTTGGGAGATTTGAACAAATGAGCTGAAGGAGATTAACATGGTTAAAAACCGCAGCAAGAACTGTAAATGTACAGGAATGTGTTGTAGCGACGCTGCTGAAGGCATTTTACCTCATTCATCATACATGCAGAGGGGATGGTGCAAGACGAGCAGGGTTTAGTGATGCAATCCGGTTGATGTAGAGGAAGTACAGTAAGTGACAAGGAGTCCAGTCAACCATGGGGTTATTATAATGAATACCATGCTATGTATGAAATTAATTATGAGAATTGGAGAGCATATATCAGAATATGAAACTCGCCATCATCACCCCAAGTGCGCTGACTGCTACCCTGTAAATTATGGGTTGAGTGAACCTGAAGTTTCTTCAGACGTCCAACATCATCGTATGTGTCATTAGGAGGATAATCAGCGTGACACTGCGCCTGAATTGGTTATTGTGTTGTGTGATTACGCAAGCTTGCAAGGCCAGTAAACATGGTGTGTTTTCTTTTGGTGAGGCAGATATGGGAGGGGTGCGCATGGGAAAGAATGCCCTAACTTGTTATGCAAAGCGTCACGGGTGTTAGGCCAAGAGGCATAATTCAAAAGTGGCATGAAGTCACTGACAAGATGTTTACGATGCATATTTCTTTTTTACAATTCGAGTATACTTGGCATGGTGTGGTATGGTGCTGGGCTAAGATCTTAACAGTGGTTGGTTGTATATGTTAAGAATATTTGTACATTCATTAGTTCAAGGCAGTGTATCGACTCAATACACTGAGCAGAGCACATTGAGAGTTTATCATGTTACCCAGTCCCATGATAAAAAGCAGAATTCCATTTCCTTTCCTTCCTTTCCTCCTTCCTTCCTCTGTCCACAGATGTGCTCTTGGTGCACATTGGGATAGGGGTGGAGGGGGCGTGATGTTACGCAACAAGCTAGGTAGGGATGAAGTGTAAAGCAACTCACTGCTCTATAATGGGAAGGATGTAATTATAAAATATGCGGAGGAAGGCAATTTTGCACAATAACGTGAGTTTTAGGTGGACACTGTACTGCAACTCTTCACTGAATGGATGAAGTTGTGCGTGATGAGGCTGCAGGGACCATAGTAGTGTTTGTTCAGACATTATGAATGAAGGTAGGTTTTTAGAGAATAGAGGGAGGAGGCAGGAGGAAATTAATAGAAGAAAAAAGATGAATATTACAATTCCCATTACAAACAAAACTGATATCAATCAGTAAAAAGCATCTGGAGCTGTACATTCTTGAAGTAGCGTTCTGTTTGTCTGCGGTCTATTTTCTCCTTCTTTTCTTTTAAACTAAGCTTCCTGTCTTTCTTATTCTGTAGCTACATAATTGCAGGGGCTTGACAATAGCAAATGCGTGCACACATACATTTCTGTGTGTGTGGTGGTGGTGATGGTGCAGGCCCCCGGAGGCACCTGACTCGCTGTGCCAACACACCTGTACTAAGGATTAAGAAAACCTCCATTCGTCATCTGAAGGGCCAGGAAAACACACCTGTTCAAATTGCTAACACACACATGCACATTAACATACATAACTGACTACGTGCAAATCTGCAATACAAACCTTCGATAATACAGTAGCATGGTTTATATATGTACATGTAAGGGTTGTGTTTTTCTGCATGGATATGTGTGTGTTTTGAATCTGAACTTGAAGTTGGTAGGGAAAGTAATAGAGTGATAAAGATCACTCACACGCACACACACATACAGCAACACAAGAGGTAGAAGTAGATGTAAACGATATGGTGTTATTAGGGCTGGGCAATAAAAAATAAAGTTTATCAAATTTCAGTGAAATCCCATCGTGGTATGATTATTCCTGCTAGATGAAAGGTCAGGGGATCAGTGTCATCACAAATCATCCCGAGGGGGACGTGAATGTCTGTACCAAATGTCACGGCAATCACAGTAATAGCTGTTGACATATTTCACCAAAAAAAAAACACATCAACAAAATTTATTGTGCGAAATCGTCCAGTAGATGTCAGTAGATAAAGCCACACACACACACACACACACACACACACACACACACACACAAACAAACAATGGGGAGATAATAGATGCAAAAGAAACAGTATAGCGTGTCATTACACATACGGTAAATATAACCGAAGCACACACTCACAGAATAACCCATCTGAGCTCCTTCAAACAGTCCTGCCCCGCCCTGATCTCTCTCTGTTTGAACAGAGCAAGAGACGCCAGAGAACTGACATACATAAGCTATGGCTTAGTAAGTCCTAGCAGGACTTGCAAATAGATGACAATTCTACTACTAACTGCTAAATGAGATCTTGAACTCCATTACATAAGCGTACAGAATATCTTTGAAGTGAGTGCCCTAACGTAACGTACGGTACACTCGCTGTCACGCTAAATCAACTTTGTTTTGTGGTTTGCTCCAAATGTATTTAAATTTCTTTCATCATGCTCTTTTAAACAATGGCTGAGGTCCCACATGGCTGCACACAAGCACACACTGGCACCCGTACCCTCGAACACACGCATATCACATTCTCAGTGGCTAATGAGCGCTTGCTTAGAGGCTACATTAATTAATGGAGTTCCCAAGAGAAAAGCAGAAGAATGTGAGGTACACACATGCACACTCACACATGCACACACACACGGAGATACCGGACAGACCTGGGTCAAATGGGATTTAGGAAAATTTTGTTTGTTGTAGCTTGCTTGCCAAATTGTTGGGGGTTAAACTGGGGACACACTAATTTCAGCACATACACAGTATCTTCACCAGTAAAACCAAATAAACATGAACACTGGTAATAAACACTACTATTGTTGCTATTGTTAATGTGTGTGTGTGTGTGTGTGTTTTATAAGTGTAAGCACTCTACAATTCAGATTGACAAGCAAAGCATTGATCGTATTTATCACCATGAGTAAAGCATGAATCAATCAACAGTGTTACTGCTACACACAGGAGAGCTCAGTTTTCATCGAAGGGTGTTTGAGTTTCAGTTGCTGCCTTCCACACAACCCAGTACCCACACTGATTATATCAAACATGTTTGAGCCAAATCAGAAAGTCTATGGCATGCCCAGACTGGAGCAGAGGTGTCAAGATTGAATCTTAAGAAACCCTAACACCACCAAACAATCAGGGAAGATTAGTGCGTATTATCAGGAAATGCTCCACTGAGGGTCAGGAGAAGAGCTCCTATTGGCTCTGATGATCTAATAGTGACTTACAGATTTAGGTGGGTGTTTAACCGTTAAGCTATCTCACGCTTCATGCTGACTTAAACTGACTCTATCTGGCTTGTAATGGACTTTGTCATTTGATTCTGCGTGTACATGTTCTGATCCACACACAGTCTCTGTGGGTGTGGCACACTGTCAGACCAACAGCAAATTGGGGCATGCAGATACTGCTCATTCAGAAATAACAGGAGGGAGCTACAGAGAACAAAACAGAAAGGGAGGAATTACACTGAAACCAAGTCAAAAGTAGTGGTAACCAGAACTTCCTTTGTTGTTTTGGATTTCAAGTTACAAACCTGCAGTGCATCACAACTCCAAGCTTCTTTGGGATGATGATGACAAAGCGCTAGCCAGTGGTACGTAAAAACTCAAGAACTGTCTACATGCACAGAAAAGCTACCTATAATGGGGAATGCCAGAAAAAATGTTTAGAATTATTTAGAATTGACCTGGCTTTTGATGTTGTGCCTTTAAGAACACCCAGACAGATTTGCTAGCATTAACTTGGAGATACCACACATGCTTGGCGCACACCTGAACTGTGAATCATGCCTGCATTTTTGAGATCAAGGCAAGAGGCATCAGGTGTCTGCAAGGTGGTAAAAACAGCTGGGCTTTTGTATGGCTTTCTACTCTCGAGAGTTTTCCATACACTATGAAATTGTTTAGGTACCTACATAGAGTGCTGTTAACTGCTGTGGATCAGACTCGGGTAAAATAGCATAGTCATTGGACGTCATTCTGAGTGCTCATTTTCAAATTGCCCCAGTCTATGCTAGAGTTTATGCAGTCAGGAAAATGCATAAAGTGGATGTTGTATAGTATAGTTATTTGACACAAGAATAATATTGATTGGACATTTTAATGACTGTCTGAGTATTTCACTTTACATCATGGTTTTGTGCAGCTTTGCTCACAATTGCAGCCCCATAGCCTATAATATTACTGTCACAGATACTGTGTCATCTTACACACTTGACCAACTTCATAAAAATAGCAGCAAATAACCACGTGTCAAAATAGGCTTGAATGGGATGAATTGGCATTGGCAGATTGTAGGTATAGTACTACTGTCTCTTTCAGCAAAAACACGCCATAGTTGACAAGTGAAGAATGGACAGGAGGCAGGACTTTTCTAGACCATCCTGTTGGCCCAGTCCTTAAGTATGTGTTAATGACAGCCCAGGAAAGATGCATTGCACACTCCTTCAACTACCTATGACATCCTGTAGCTTTAAGAGCCTATAAAATGTATTGAAAGCTGCCATGCATTGTTTGAAATGTATTGAAAGCTGCCATGCATTGTTTGAAATGCAGTCATGCTTTAATGCAGTCACATTCTTAAGCATGGTTCAAAGACTATTGTTTAAAAAGTATGTCATTCAAACATGTACTGAGGGTGACTGGGGCCTACACTAATACTTGCTATTGACAGATCCTGAGGTAAAACATCTCAAATATGAGTAGCCCCACTCTTGAGTGTGACTGCATATAGTTTCAATTCCCAATTGTAGCCACAAAGCTCATATTCAGAGTTAAATACCAACTAGAACAAGCCAAAGCACTTTGCTGCTGTAATCCTAGCCCAATCAGAACATGACTATCAAAAATGTTCAGCATTGTGGGGGGTGTGGAGGCTTTGAATCAGTTCAATCAAGCCTTTCCTGGAAGTGATTTGTTGTGGGCAAATGAAAGTATTAACTGGCCATACATTGATTTACATACACATACATACATACATTGGCATGTCTTGGACCTGAACTTGAAAACATAAAAATGTGCTGTACACTGTGCTACATTAACTCAAAACCAAGTAGTAATACTTTAAGCTGATATTACCGGGAGGGTTTCTCCATGAGCATTTCAAATGTGTAGTGGAGTATGTCAACCACTGAAGCTGCACCATGACTCTCCTCTCAGTTCTGGGTGTGAAAGGATAGGGGCAATGGGGGGTGGGAACTCTAGTTCATAAAACCCCAGTGTAGCAGAACATTGTATGTGTATGTGTGTGTCTGCATGTGTGTGCTTGCGTGATTGTGCACAAATGGATAGGCAACAAGTAAGAGGGAGGAAGACGTGGGCTGACGAGAAACACATTCAAACTTCGGATATTGACCGTACTGCTCTCCATCCCACTCTGTTTATGGTCATCAGTGTGTTCATGGATGGCGGGTTAAAGGCAGAGAGGAGTTTAAGAGAGAAAATGAAGAGAGGTGTGTGACTCCTGTAGAGACACATATGGAATTCCTCAGATG
The DNA here is from genome assembly GCF_014851395.1 of Micropterus salmoides. NCBI lineage: Eukaryota > Metazoa > Chordata > Actinopteri > Centrarchiformes > Centrarchidae > Micropterus > Micropterus salmoides. The sequence goes on along the minus strand of NW_024040596.1, from coordinate 4,651,038 downwards.
TCCCAAGGACAAGACCGGGGAGGCATGCAGAGACTGGTTTACTCGGTCCTCAGCAACACCAAACCAACATGTGTTGTGTGTAGAGTGTATTAAATGCAAACAATGGCCAAACAATGGCTAGAAATACACATAAACATGTTTGTGGGGATGTGTTTGGACGTACACTTGCACTATCCTGACTTTGATCACCATGGTCAAGAATTCCATAGAAGTCATTGGAACTTATAAAGTTGCCTAAAGTCAAACCCTGACCATAACCAATCCAAACAAAGATATCATTGCGGTCATTCCTGTCAAACTAAAGCCTGGTTCAAGCAATTATGCTTACTCATAACTTGTTCAAATGACCGTGCTCTTAAACCCACCTGTTCCTGTCCTTCTGTTTCCCCATAGGACGACAATGAGATCCCCTCCAGCGTGTTGGTCAAGGATTCCCTCAAGACCCCACAGCCAAGCCAGTATGATGCAGAATCCACCCACCCTACTCCGTCTGTTATGGGCTCTGTTGATGGTGCCCAAGAGGAGGGTCTTCAGACCATTAGCCTGTCCTCAGAAGAGGATGATGATCTACCAGCACACCATGAGGAGGACGAGATGCTGGAGGGCGAGCATGCAATGGGCGTGGGCACTTCCCTCACATTTGAGAGAAGGGCTGACAGGTTCAAACGCTCCAGCCTGAAGAAGGTCGATAGCCTCAAAAAGGCATTTTCGCGCCAGAGCATCGAGAAGAAGATGACCCAGATCACCACCAAGATTGTGCCACCGGAGAAGCGTGAAAAAATCAAGAAGAGCCTCACCCCGAACCATCCCAAGAGCCCGACTGCCAAGACCTCCTCTTTCAAGGTGTCTCCCATGACCTTCAACGTCAAGAAGGTCAGAGATGGAGAGGTCCCCACACACGACATAGGCTCGCCTGAGGAAGAAGACCATGTGGAGATTCCTCCTCTGGGAAGCTTAGATGGAAAGATTCCCCTGGCAGAGGTGCATACCCAGAAAGTAGTTGTGGAGGAGATTCGGGAGATGCTGAGCCCCTCCACCCCAGAGAGCCTGAAGGCAGAGGTGGCAATCAATGGAGAGGCACCCAGCATGGAGTGCGAGATGAATGGCGATCGTTCTGCTGGCCTGGCAGTTCCAGAGAACGATGAAGATATCGGCGAGGAGGAAGAAGAGGAGGAAGAAAAGGAGAAACACAAAAGCCCTGTTGAGAAAGCAGCAGATACCCAGATTCCCACATCAGCGATCACTGTAGAGCAAGTGTCTTAATATGATTTGATTTTAATGAGCATCAATTCTAGTTTCCCATTCTTCCTTTTCACAGATTATCCCTCCATTATAAACAATCTTGTGTTCTTGTGATTAACACCTATATGTACTAGAAACATTCTCTCATCTTCCTAAGGTTGTCCATCCTTGGACCATTCCTGCAGTACTACCTTTCATTATCACCAGCATAGTCTAAAAACCTTCGCACAGACTGCATAAGCATAGGTTGACAAGTAGACCTCACAGTGTATCAGAATCCAGTACAAGTGCTTCCAAAACCCTACAGTAGGGTTGTCCAAAGAAAGCAACATGGCACCAATGCTCCATAACTCACTCCCATCAGCTGGTGCTCACCTCTTCAACAGCAGCACATCTCCAGGGCGCTGGGCCAACTATCTCCCTCCTGCTGTGTTTGTCTGCCTCTGGAGCTATTTTCCTCACTGACAAATAGCTTCTTTGTTCTTTGTGCTTTTTGTGAAAAATAGTAAATCTTTGGCAACAGTGGTACTGCCCACCGCCTGTTGAGGCGGTGTGTTGCCAGGTTGTGCAAGAGTTGGAATGGGGAGTTTCTGGGTTTTCAGTGAGACGGTCCTGGGGTGTTTTGTAGTGAACTAGAGGTTGTTTACTGAATTCTTTGGACCTGTGCTGAAAAAGGCCAGATCTTAACTAACAGGTGACCAGTCCAAGTGGCGCTGCGTTGTCTCCTGTCCTTCACCTGCACTGCTATTGCTATAGTCGGTTCCTGTTATTTCCAACTTAATCATTACCTACCTAGAACACCAGATGAGTTGCATATGATGCATCAAAATATTTTTGTAATTTGTGATTGCCAATTGAGTAAGAATAGGTAGAATATGAAATTAACTACAGAAAACGATTTGCAAATACCAGTCCACATGTTTGTGCGCATTCACACTGATGCAAATGAAGGACATCATTGCAGGATATGAGCTGCTCTAGGTGGCGAGACATTAGCGGCACAAAGAACCCTACAGGTTTTAATACTGACACACTAAATGTTCCTTTTACAGCCCTTTGCCTTTTCTGCAGAGCAGTTTTGTATGTTTATGTATAGGAATTATTATTATTAGTCTTTCTCTATGCGAGGCACATTACTCTCATACATACATTAGTAACGTTATGATGACTACCTTGAGTGTGTGTTCTTTATGCAGTTATGTTGTATCTGAATTCTTTTGAGTTAAGTCGTCTTTTTTTATTTTCAGGCATCCATAATGTGTATGGTGAAATGTTTACTTACTTACCTATGTTTAGACATGAGACACAAATAATATCTTAAACATCTGCCAGGGCACCTCATCATGGATACATGCACCCAGATACTCCTACAGTGCCTTTACCCTGCAGAAGCTGGTTTGGGTAATTGCACTCCTGAGGGGATGGATTCCTGTTTTGTTGTAGATAAGTGTGACAGTAGAACATGCCTGAAGTTTTTTTCTCGTCTGAGGAATTTTTTTAGCAGTTATCACTTTATGGGGCATAGTCAGTGTTTAAAACTACATAAAACCGAGACAGTTTAAGTTTGAAGGAGGTGCAAATACAGTCACAATCATTCACAATCAACATCACATTTGGAAGTCATGCCTTAGGGTTTCTATAAAGTGACCTTCCTCTTATTGCACATCGTTAGTGCTTTATCAGCCTTGGTCACAGATGTCTGATGCCATGACTCCCTAAAAATACTTTAGCAAGTGATACCAGGTGCCAAGGATCCAGATACTAGAGAGGTCACAGAAGTGGATAAAGGCAGAGGACAGCAATCCTAGCTTTGACGGATGACTCCTGCTCAGCCCATTTTTCATGCGCTTGGCCTCCTTGTTGAGACAGTGCAAAGAGAGAGAGAGAGAGGCTCTCTGGAGCCACAGGTGTTCGGCCCTTGTGGAGGCTCCTGGACACGAGCTTGTACTGGAAGGGGGACAAGTGTGGGTGTTGGGAAGTGTGAGAAAAGACTTCAGTTGTTGGTGAAAGCATGATAAAGTTGCCTTGGGGTTAGGCATGCGTGCAGCTTGGCAGAAAGGTGTTAAAATTGCGAGAGTCTGAAAGGCATTGGACCATGGGAGCTTAAATACATTGTATGGGGTATACATACCAATATCTGATCTGGCACTGCAGGATTCCATTACCTGTACCCCACTCCGTTATACTTCTTCTAGATGAGATAAAGCAATGGATTCTTAACTTCTTTAAGTCAAAATATGCTGCCCCAAATATTTTGATACCATATCTTATCATGGAATCTGTAAGGAAAAAATAAATAATTAGACATCAGTGACTTCAAAACACTTGTTACCTGTGTTTATCAAATCTGCTTAGTCATTCTGATGATTTTTTAAGTCTTCTTTGTATAAATCATCTTACTGAAAAGGGATAGAATGCTAAGCTTATGTGTACACTGTGTACTGTAGAGGTTAAAATGCGACTGGCTTTGAGGTATTTTCTGCTTATTCATGCAAATGTTCTACTTTGGTGATATCTCTGTCTGCTAATGTTAATAAAATGCAATATCTAGATTTATGTATGTGTGTAAAAGTCCGTTTTGATTTGTCGTGATGTCATGTTTAATTTGGATCATATGTGAGGAATTATTTGTTGTTTTTTTTGTTAGAAAGTTCAAAGACCAGGTATCTTCACAAGGCCCTTTGTCATGTAGCGATATCGTGTTTAACATCATCTTTGTTCATATAAAGTTCTTACTTTATGGTCTTTTCATTTAGTTAACCACTAAAACCAAAGAAGTGTCCTTCACAGCAGAAGATTCCCTGCCCCTGGAGTGTTTTAAATATACTCCTCCTGACGACACTTTTTTCAAGCATCTTGCAGGTATTTCCTTTCAAATGTTAGTATTGTATACATCAATAAAGATTTTATAACATTCAAATTGTGTTTGAGGTCTTTGGGGTAAAGGGAGATGAGAAAATGTCGCACATTTCACGTATATGATTTAATAGTAGTTAATGTTCTGTCGGTCAAAGCGTGGTTATCTAGGAAACCTAAATGGATGTAATAATAAGATAGTGGAGGATTAATCTCAGTGAGGGAGTGGTTCAGCTGCTTAACCCTTATTTACATAGCACAGTTTGTAGATACAGAGTGCTCTATTTAAAATTACAACTAGGCAATCAAGGATTGCTTCACCAAATTATTAAATTTGTATCACTTACCCAACACCATCTAACATCATCACTGATTTTGTGTTATTTGTCCAGGTTTTGAGATTATACTCAATCAATGAAGGTTAATGAGTTTCATAATTTCATGTCTGTTGTCTAGAAGATTAGCCCACTGCCTTTCCAGGAACAGTCTACTGTCAGTTTAGGACAATGTGCAGAACATACTGTCGCCTAGTTAAATGGTTTTATTAAAATACTGTCGGAAGTAGAACATCGCTGTGAAAACTATTAATAGTAGGCTATAATATGTGGACTATCCAGAGTAACTGGATCTTTTTCGTTTTGTTTCCTTTTTCTTTTTTCCGTATATGAGCAAAATTAAATTCCACTGGAGTAGCAGAGCAATTATTCTGAAAGAAAGATAAACAAACATTTTTTGTAATTTTGGTGAATCGGTCTTTTAACATTAGAACCGTCTGCAAATATGGTGCAAATAAACATAGCATACAAAATTCAAGAATATCATCTCGTAACGTTACAGGAGTCAAAACAGAGAGCAGCTCCAGGTCAAGAAACGATAAGTTAATGTTGAGCCACGCAGGCCTACGGCAGCAAAAAACAGGAAATGTGTTGCACATCCAGACGCCAAAACAGTGTCAAGAGTGGAGGAACGTGTAATGTCGTTTACGACAGGATAAATCAGTGCTGCGGTGTTTGGGCTTGAGCCGAGATATTGTGATGGTGTTTGTCTCCCTCCTGCGTCCGAGCTCATGACAACACCCTGTTATTCTTCCACTGCATTCTGTAAAGACTTTTGCCATTATCGATGGCACAGGTATGATTAGCAAGCCAAAGAAATCACATATACGCTATTTCTAAGACATCTAGCTGCACACATCTCAACCAGCGGGGGGTGGTGCTACTGTTAAAAAGGTTCCGATACAGGCGACTATGTTGAGTAGTCACGGTGGCCGAGAGGTTAAGGCGTTGGACTCGAAATCCAATGGGGTTTCCCCGCACAGGTTCGAATCCTGTTCGTGACGGAATTTATTTTGCGGAGTTCACGCACACATCCTTACGTACACAACGGATTTCTAACTAATGCAATGCGGTGACGTGTTTTACGCATGTGAATCACTGCCACGTACTTTGTTTTTGGACGCATTTTACGCCTCGACCACAAACGGGCATATATATATATATATATATATATATATATATATATATGTGATGTTTAGAAAAGCAAATATAACCGTGATGACACAAAAATAATGGATAATGCTGCTTCATGTAAAAAAAAAATAATAATCAACATCGTTAGTTTCATCGTTGACACTACACTCTCACAAAAACTCTGTTAATCTCGCGTTGTTTGCGAATGGAATTAATTTGGTACAAACCAACTACTTTCTTTCTTTTCTGTAAACATGTCAGCACTTTGTCTTCTTATATAAGTACAAACAAATAGAAATAGAAATAGAAGCCTGATTATTGTGCGTATTTGACGTCTTCATTGTATAACAGCACACAAAAAGAAATTTCTACGTTTATACCCTTTCCCTGTGTAGGATAATGGAACAGCCCGAGTTAGATAAAACTGACCCGCAGCACTCGTGGACGTGTTGTTGGGGGCATTGTTGAAGCAGGGGAGTGCGTGCTGTGAACAGCTTGTGCAGATTTTAAATAGCGGTTTTTTTGGGGGGGGCTTTAGTATTGTTTAGACATGAATAACCAGGACACTTTACACAAGGCTTTTCGACAAGTGCAACGTTGCAGGGGCCACAGTTAGATACAGACACACCAGTCTTGTTATAGCAAAGCATTTTGCCAGACTGCGCGCTAGCAAAGCTACCAACTTACTTCCTCTTCCTCGGAAGAGGCTCACAAAGGAAATACGGTCGATCAGAAAATATTAACGTAACGTGGAGTTTGTCTTTAATGGTCGAGGGTGATTAAAAACCGCTTTCTCAAAATAGTTCGCAACACAGACAGACTCTCAAGCGCTGGTGTAACTCACAGCCAGTCGGTCTTTGTTGAAACAGATGTCTCAGATTTGACTCGCGATTCTGGATTTGACATCCTACTAGTTACTGACGTTAACGTATTATTTTCTCTTGATTTCGATATTTTAAGCTCAACCGCACTGCAAATCGTTCAGTAATCTATCGGCTAACGTTACACTAGTAACGTTGCGTTTTTTTCCCCCACGTTTGTTTGCGTTATATGAAGAATGCAGCTGCCGTTATGGCGATAGTCGTGAAAAGAAAGATGCACCGATATCCATATCCTGAAATTAAAAGGAGGTAGCTTAGCTTACAGCTAACGTTTAGCTAAGCGTTCCTTAGCGACCTTATCTAGCTAGCAAATGTAGCCACCCTGCTAGTGTGCTAGCGGTTTGGAAGAGGCCAGTGAACTGATATTTATCAGCTCTTTTTCCAGTGTCACTGTGTTTATGGTAACTGACTTGAATGTAGTCGACCATCTGAGAAGCTGGCCCTTTTGTGTGTCTGTTGCCAAACAATCACGATAAGGTTGGTGTTCTGAAGTCGGGCCTGTTAGCATTTGGCTAACTGGCTAATTACTTAGCTGAGCTAAAGCTAATATAGCAGCTACCCATCACAAAGTTACGACAGCCAGCAGTCGTTGCTACTGAATTGAAGTGTCAGGCGTACAATGGCAACCCCCACAAACGAGGCCTTGTTTTTGATAAAGGATGTGAAGCCCGGGTCGAAAAACTTGAACATCGTATTCATCGTATTGGAAATAGGTAAGTAGTTGGACCGCGACACTAACGTTAAAGCGTCTCTCCCATCACCAGCTTTTTTTTTTCTCTCTTAAAGGGACCAGCGGTAACGTTACACTTCTACCTACACTAACATAGTGCAGGCAACAAGGACTTTTTTGTTTGTAATTAAGTCATAACATTTCCATATACATACTGGTAGCGTAAGCTCGGTTAGACGTGTTTTTAGGGTTACCCCTATGTTCTACTTGCTTTGTCCCATTTAGGGCGAGTAACCAAAACGAAAGATGGTCATGAGGTGCGCTCCTGCAAGGTGGCGGACAAGAGCGGGAGCATTGCTATCTCTGTGTGGGACGAACTCGGCAGCCTTATTCAGCCAGGGGATATAATCAAGCTGACCAGAGGGTAGGATTGTTGGCATGCTTGGAAACTGACATTAAACAGTACTTTCTTAGTTGTACTATTAACTTGCATGTCAGTGCACATACTTGCATTTGACAGGTGGTTCTGTAATGTTACCTCAGCAACTCTTTTCTTAAATTGTATGAGGAAAAATCTTGCTTTCAAATGTTTAACTTGTGATTTCTGTTAGCTATGCATCCATATGGAAAGGCTGCCTGACCCTATACACTGGAAGAGGAGGGGATCTACAAAAGATTGGAGAGTGAGTAGCAGGCCGCAAACCTATTTATAATTCAGCTATGTTCTCAAGCATTATATAAGACCAGAGTAACTTGAGAAATGTATCAGTAACATGTTTGTTTTTAAAGCCTGGTTGAAGAACTTTATTTTATCATGGGAAGTCTATTCTATCATGGGCGGCGGTAGCTCAGTCTGTAAGTATTAGGGGGAGGAGGAGGGTCGCCGGTTCGAATCCAGCTCGGACCAGAGTTGCGGAGCGTGGACTGGTACTCCTCCTGGGCACTGCCGAAGGAGGTCTTGAGCAAGCCCCTGAACCCCAACTGCTCGGGACGCCGCCCTGAGTGGCAACCTCTGTGTGTTGCTATGGGTCCTGTTTGTGCATGCACCTGTGTGTAAATACTAACATAATAATAACAGAGCGAAAACAGTCTTCCCTCGTGGGATTAATAAAGTATAGAAAGATATACATTTCAAAATGGTCAGCTGTATATATATATTCTCTAAACGCCTCAACATACATGACCTTTAATCCCAAGACATCTCGGTTATACCAGTCTCACTTTCCAGTAAGCAACCTCCTGTAGACAGTAAAATTTCAGTGTTTTCCTTTTCTGGAAGATCTTTTAATCTAACAAATATTTATGTGTACCAGTCGGAGGATGATCGTTTCAAACTTTCATCCAAACAAAACCATGTAATTTCTTGTTTTTCTTGAATGTCATGTTGAAACATGGGTTTTGTCTCTGCAGGTTCTGCATGGTGTATTCAGAAGTGCCCAACTTCAGTGAACCAAACCCAGAGCTTCTAACCCAACCGAACCAGCAAAACAAGTCTGTGAGTAGCCGTGCACCCGTTCCTAACATAATGATGGCCCTTCCTTTTAAACATACCCGTGTTGCAAGGCCTGTTTTATATAAATTTTATCAGGTAATAAGGTGTTAAATGGTAAGTCCTCAGTCCAGCCTAACACCAATGGTGGTAGAGAGTTAAAGGTGGCGTTCTCTTCTAACAGGGTAAACCAGACCAGAATCAGAGAGGAAACTCTCCACCCAATCAGAATTCAGGTACCCCTGCCCCACCAGGTCAGTATATTTTGCTTTTTATGCAAATAACCACTGCGCAGAAACAGCACAGTTGTGCATGTTCTGTATAGTGGAGTGTCCATCCTGCAGAAGAAACTATTCTTGTTTTGGTTTTTTTTTAAATTAAAGCTTGTTTTTGTACTCAATAAAGTGGAAATATGACAAAGATGGTACGGTGCCCAATTTCTTAAATGCTTACCAAATCTAAAATGGTGATGAGTTTGGGTAATATGAGGAAACGGCTATTTTTTTTTTTTTTTTTTTTTTCCATAATATGAAAAGCTCAGGTGTTACTAATAACATGAACAGCTGTGTTCCTTTTTTAAATTGTGCCTGCGTGCACAGTACCAGGACCCCTAGACCAAAGCAGCTAAATTGATTTCAGCCATCGTTGTTTTATTTACACCTGTGTGAAAGGCCAGGGAGGGATGACATGTCTTTAGATGCCTGACTTGTCTTTCTCAACCCACAGGTAACGGTTCCATGCCACCATTTGGCGGCAACAACAACCCACCACCTGGCGCACCCCGTGACCCTGCGTTCGGGAGCGTTGGGCGACCCAACGGTCGGTCACCTGGGAACGGAGCGCCTCCGGTTACTGCTGCAGGACCCCCAGCAGCCGCAAAGTCTTCAATTAACATTAGCAACGGCAGGGACCCACGGCGTGCCAAAAGATGAAACTGGGGTTAGGGGGTATCATGTGGGGAAAACTATGGACCTCCCCGTTTCGCCCTCACCCCTTTTTTAACATCTCTGCCCCATACCCATCAAAGCCTATCTTGGCTTTCAACATAATGAGTTACTTTAGGGACTACTTGCATCATTTTTACACAGGCTATATCATAGTCAAACGTGTCGTTCAGTGTCATGCGTGTAGTGCAAGTAGTGCTCTCAATAAGCAGCACAGTGTGATTGTGATTTACCACGTGACGCACTAGCAGGACTTCTTATACAGTCGAGCCTTGCTGGCTGAGTTGTGGTCGGCCTTCTCAGTCTACATTGTTGTCTGCTAAATCTTACTGAAAATTGCCAGTTCTGTGCCAGTGTTTCCTCCCCCGTACCCCGTTCCGAAGCCCCCCCTTCCCTGTTAGCTTCTTTTCAGACTATACACCCTACTTGAACACTTGATGCACTTTCTTTTCTTAATTTATATCTTGGCAAGGTTGCCTGTCATTTAAATCTGAAAACGTGTTTCTGCTTTTTAGTGGAAAAGGCCTTAAGTTGGTGATGAGTTATTGGACTGAATGCACAAGCAACATTCTTCAAAGAGCTTCTTTCTCTTAACCAAACTGTATCCGAGTGACTCTGTGACAGGAACGGTGTTAGTTTTGAATTTTTAATGATGGGTAGGATGATATTAAACTTGTTTGTGTTTTTTTCATAGGACTTATTTCTTTTTTTTTTCTTTTTTTTCTTGTTTGCCATCAATTGTACCTTGCTCAAGGTGGGACCACTTAAATACTGGCGAAATGGTTCACCGAATAAATTTTACAGTAATTCTGTTGCCACATTTGGGTTTTCTGTCTTTGACAGTTGAACACAAGTTAATGTTAATAAAATTGACGTCACTGTTCTCTTGCGCTTAAACAACTGCCTTGTATTGGTGGTCTGGCTACAACAAATTGTTTGGGATTGACAAGATTGTTGGGTTTTTTACACACTTGTCACAAGTATCAACATGAAGGGCTCTATAAGCTCTCAAAGAAATGCCCTGCTTTAAAATGACACTGCCACCTTTAGAGCACCATGCCATCACCAACAAATTAAAGAGAAGCTTCCCATGAAATTTTGTGATGTTTTAGGTTTACAGTACCATCTAGTGCTTAGAGAAAAAAATACATTTGTTTTTTCCAGGAGAAAAGATATCAAAGCAGTTGATGTCTTGTTTTTCTAAACCAGCTGTGGTAAAATCACAAAATTGAGCAGTAAGAAAAGGAACAAAAAACAATCTTTTGTCAAAGTGCAATGAAGATGTGTATATACATTTTTATGAACAAAAAGCCTTTTCACTAGGAATTTCATTTTGATGCAATGCATTGCATACAACAAAACTGTGTTTCTTCATATCCTTTGTTGCACCAAGCACCTTATCATTATGACCTGTAGGTGATGTTTTCACTTTTGTTGCCCTTGTACTTCTGGTTCAGTGCTGTCCAAATGTGGAAATGCTGTTCTATTCAAATGAAACAAGTTTACAAATGTTTCGTCTAAATTTCAACTCTCGCTTCTTTGAGCATTTAAAGGAAACATTTTTCAAGTAAGAGACAAAAGTGGCCCAGTAGGATCGAACGCTAACAAATACTTCTGTCATTGTGTTTTGTGTGCCAGAGCTAGATGAAATATAAGACTACCGAAAAAGTTTTATCTAAATTTCACACAAACCCAGTCCTACTGGTTTCGTATCCCTATTGATGTTTTTCACAACCCCCACAGGACTCGTACCTGTACGTTCAGAAGATGCTTATGTAACACCCAAAATTGCAGTGTGACAGTGGAAGTTGAAACACATGAGAAGTGTGGCAGGAAATGTGATGCTAGGCGCTCATGTGTCAACACAGAGGCCTGTCATGAGCTAGGAACTTCCTTTCAACAGCAGTGGTCAATCTGAAACGTAGTCACATGTGGCGTGGTGCGTTGTAAATTTATAATTTTCCCTGTTGATAGAGCCCCCCCCCGCCATAGAGGTTTCAGCCTGTTGCCTTCATCAGCTGTTGCGGGTTCTACCTTTCCAAAATGTATGGAAGTATTATGTGTACTTTTCCATTTCTTCATGTTTTTATGAAAACATTTATTCATTCGGGGAAGTTTCTCTGAGAGAAAGCTTCTTTTTAGCAGGAACTCCCCGATGACAGACACACCTGGAAGCTGCCCTTTACAGCCACAGTTTGAGCAGCTCCACTGGAGTAGTTTGGCTGAAGGGTACATCAGTGGTGGGATTAGACCGACGACCTCCGCCACACACTTACTATATAAACAAGGGCAACAAATAAACAGGATATGAAACCAGAATAAAGTGATTATTCATCCGGTGTCTGTTTTAAATTCATAACATTACGTGAACTAATGGTTTCTCTTCATTTTGCGTACGGTGTGACAGCATGTCTCATGACAGATGATTCAGAAAATCTGACATGGGGTTTAGGGGAAGCATGTTGGTTTAGGAATAACCAAACAATAACATGATTCTGGTCACTACCGATTTATCAACAACCTCCTAACATAAAGAGAAAATAATTGCTGGGAGTTACAAAAATATTAGAAAAAAATAAAGATAAAAAGTTTTTTAAAAAACAGCTTTAATTTAGAAGTTATTACATAAATAAATGTGGGATTGGAAAACTAATTGTATGCTTGCCTATTAGTTGCAGCCCTATACAAGCTGCATATATGTGTATAATGTGTGACTAATAATTAAACAGTAAAAATTAGTGGATCAGGTTTATCACATGTACAGAAATAAAACATAGGGGAGCTTTAACATATTGTATTTTAAATATGTGATACATTTGCTTTGGTGAATTTGAAAATCACATCTTCCTGTTCTTTCTTGAGCAAATCAAAATCTGTAGATGAGGTAGACAGGACCCATGGTTATTGAGATGGGAGGAGTGTAGAGAAATACACTCTTTGTTTGTTCCTCGTCTCCCTTGTCACACGCTCATTGCCTCCTACAAAGAAGACTGAATGGTGAGTATTTTAATCCTTAAAATAACAACTTTTAAAACAACTTACTTATAATGGTTGATATTGAATTAAGCCGTGTACTTGCAGTAAACAGTTTATAGCCATTAATACCTCAATGAAATTTGGGAAAGTGGACATTTACAATTGAATATGGAATTGTGTAAAAAATGTAAATAAATGTAGGCTTCCTCATTTTTCCTTTTAACCTTAATGCTGCATTATATATGTATAAACCAAAAGTGTTTTAAAAATATCCCAGTGCCATAAAAATGTTATATACTGATATAATAAAAATAATCGACTTTCGAGTTAAATCTTTTAATTCCTGTTTCTTTGAAAAAAGTAAAAATGTTTAATTGTTTCATGCTATTTATTATGTTAACACTGTCCCAACAACCTGTTTAAATGGCACGTTAGTTTGTGCTTTACTGTAGATGTACAGATGTGCTGTGACAGCCTTTGCGTGTGCAGCCTGCTGTGCGTCTGTTAAAAAGTACAAGTTGCATTTCCATTAGACTTCTGTTAACAGGTTTATGACTGAAATGTTATGTTTTTGATTGCTATCCTCAGATCCAACTATGTCTCCTTTTACCATGGACTTTGGACTTGCATATGATGAACTCAACTTTACTTATAACGACTCAGGGTTCACCCTAAACCCCGATACGCAGCCATGCCACTTCTCCATCCCAGATGCGGTGACCTTTGCTGTCAGTGCGTTTTACATCCTCATCTTTCTGCTGGCCATTCCTGGAAATCTGGTCGTGGCGGTGGTGATTTCCCTTTCCAAGCAGTCGCTGTCTCCCTCTGACCTCTATCTCCTCCACCTGGCAGTGGCCGACCTCATCCTGGCCATCACTCTCCCATTCTGGGCCACCTCTGTTACGCAGGGTTGGGTGTTTGGAGACGCCATGTGCAAAATCATGACCGTCCTCCAAGAGCTGAGCTTCTACTCGAGCATTCTCTTCCTGACTTGCATCAGCATGGACCGTTACATGGTGATCGTGCGAGCTATGGAGACTCGCAGGGCTAACCGGCAGCTAGCCAGCTTGGGAGTTGTGCTGCTGTCTGGGCTGTAGGAGCGCTTCTATCTCTGCCAGGGCTGTTCACTTCTGCTAGACCTTCTCATTCCTCCAGTCAGACTGTGTGTACAGATGCATATGATCCCAAAACAGCTAACAATTGGAGGCTGGGCACCAGAATTCTCCGCCACACTTTGGGTTTTCTTATCCCCTTGGCCATCATGCTGCCCTGTTATGGAGTAACCATCCGCCGCCTCCTTAACATCCGTGGGGGGTTTCAGCGGCAACGAGCCATGAGAGTGATAGTGTTCGTGGTTGTTGCCTTCCTGCTTTGTTGGACACCGTACCACATTGCGGTGATGGCAGACACATTTTTCAGGTTGGACATAGTGCCGTACCAGTGCCCAGCAAGGATGGCAGTGGATCAGGCCATGTTCACCACCCAGAGTCTGGGCCTGCTTCACAGTTGTGTCAACCCAGTCCTGTATGCTTTTGTGGGAGAGAAGTTCAGGAGGAGGCTGTTTCAGATCCTGAAGAAGATGGGCATCTTGAAGAGAACATCAATAGCAAGAAGCAGCAGGTCTTCAGTGTCATCAGAAATCACATCCACGTTCATGTGAGAACACCAAAGAGACGCTTCTGGACTCTCTGCATGAGTTAATACATCAGTGCTGATGTGCTGGACTCAAGCTGCCTTCAACATTTCTCCAAATTTGTAAATGTGTTTTCAAGCTTTGTTATATTTTATTTTTTTACTTTTAAAAAATCTTGTTTAACTTGGTTTTGGTTTCACTCCAGCAAGTTAGGCTGCACATGTCAACATCATATTTTTGTGGTTACCCATTTAAATCCCCTCGCCCTCCTCAGTCACGTCTCATTCTGAGGAAACAGTGGAAAACATGTTTTTCAAGTGTGACAATATTTCAACACAGCAATACCATGTCACAACACCAAGACAAAACATCCGCTGATGGACACCTAGAGATGCAGGATCTTGAGTTACGAAAATTCAGTGTTAGATGTTGAACCGATGTCATCAAGTATAGCATTTAAATGTGGATAATTAAACTGATTTTCTATGATTTAAATTTCCAAACTAATGTGACTGTCCTTTGAAAGAGGGTTTTACTTCCAGCTCAATTTTATTGCACGGACTGCAGCAGAAACATGAAACTATCTTGTACAGTACTATATATCTCCATCCATGTTTTTATTTTAATGTATTTACATTTCTTTTGTAACCTGTTTGAGGTTTATGTATATTTAGCTGAAAACTGCATGTTTTCATTCACATGCCAAACTATATGCAGTGTCTGTATAGTTGCAATCATCAATAAAGTGTTCTATAAACACGTACACTGCTCTGTTTCTCTGATTAATGTAACTCCACTGAGTCACCTGATATGTTACCAAAACATAAACAGCTGATAGAAGATAAAACTTCCCTCTAACTAATCCAGCAAGTAATGTTTTTTGGGTGGTTTACAGCCACAGCATGGAGAAGTTATGATGACTGCAGCAGCAACGCGACAGTAATCACTGGATCAGATGGGGAATAATACGGTTTCACTACAAAATTATCCCTGGAAAGTGCAGCTGACAGGAACCACTGCTTATTAAAAATAGCAGAAGAAATATATTTAGCTTTTTACTACATTATGTTGGTCTCTACCCAGTTGATTCAGGTTTAATACATGCCACACAACCAAACCAGAGCTAACATAAGTCAGGTTGATTCAATTCTTGGATGTTGCATTACAACACTGTGGATACAATGGAATAAAGATCAAATCTTGGTGCTCTTCACTGTCCAGCATGGAGCTTTTTGTAAATAGCTTCCAAAATGAAATAACACTAAACGATTTTGAAGTATTATCGACAGTGTATTTACATTTTCCAATAAACTAGAAAAATGTATTTCCATACAAGCAGTATTGTGTCTTTCCAGAAAACAATGCATTAGACATAAGCAGAGAGGCTGTGTCTCTTGGATAAATAGTAAATTTCACATTTCCTGCTTTTCTTACTAGGTGAGTCCTGTTTTACTAAATGAAATTGCGTGATTCAGGTCTCGCATGTTGGACTTGCTTGTCTCAGGCCTCTTAATCAAGGCACCTACATGTACATCGGGCCTCGTGCAAGAACCACCCGTACGAACAGGTTTGTTCTCAAGTGGCTCATGTGAGTGATTCTGGAGAAATTGCTGCATTCACCAATTTTTGTAGTATTTTGAATTTTCTCCAACGTACGAACACAATTGTGCGGTCAAGACCTGTCGTCCGAGTCATGTGCAAGTAGTCTGCGGTTATCTCAAGCCAAGATGATCATACCGACTTAAATGATGAACTTATTGAAGGTTAATCTTTTGGATGCCTGACGCGCCGAGGCATCCAAAAGATTAACCTTCAATAAGTTCAAAGATCCTAAAGAAAAGATATATTGGCAGGGACAGATGAACGGTTGTTGTCGCTGTTTAGATGACCATGGGTTGTGCTTCTGCAAATGTGAAATGATTGACTCATTGACCCATTGACTCATGTATAACACTTTTGTCTCCCCCTTTGTATCAAAACCCGTCAACACCAGTTCGCCAGAGCGGGAATGTCGCCACAGACACCGGATTTAAAAACTCTGGTATACTGCGAGTACAGAGAGATTTACCAGGCAGTGAATGCTTAATCAGCAGTGTGTGAACTCGTTTGGCAAGGACTTTAATGTAACCGATGTTCATTTACAAAGTCCTGGACTCCAGCAAGTACAAATTTTATAAAACTTTATACTTCTACTCTACTACATTTTAGAGGCAAATATTGTACTTTTTACTCCAATTTGTCTGACAGTTTTAGTTACTTGATTATCAGATTACAATTTGCTATAGACTTCTTGTCCAGTAAAAACCTTGTGTCTCCAAATTTGGTCAATTTAAATATAAATGTTTTTGATAGGCTGAAGTGTTCCTCTATGGGTTCATAAAATTCTCCTGCTTCTTAAGCTAAACAAACTACTTTAAAAACCCTGTTGAATCAGCTGGAAAATGCATCCTCACATTGAAAACAGGTTTTTCAATGTGGACTTTTGAAAGATACATGGTTCTCACAGGACGGAAACATATGATGATCTCAAAGAATATGATGCATTGCTATAGATGAAACTACGCAACAGTAGACTAAGTAGTAAAATTATCCCAACCATAAACACCTGCAGCAGTAAAATGCAACATGCACATTAATGCAGCAGTAGTCTTAATCCAGAAACATCATCTGCATAATGAGTACTGCTTGTGTTTTACACATTGAGCTACTTGTATAATGGACTTGGCTTGGCCCCTAATCCTTGTTTAACAATGCACACAAGATTCACACTTGCAGCATCCGTCCATTATTTATAACTGTGTGTCCTTTACAGGGTCGCGGGGAGCTGGAGCCGATCCTAGCTGACAATGGGCGAGAGGTGGGGTACACCCTGGACGGGTACAGTTCAACTTGAAATGTTTCCATTTAAGAAGACACTGGCAGTTGGTAGGTAGGTTTATTGTCACAATATAACAAGTTATGGAGTGAAATTTTTGTAACTCCCTTCTGCTACATAGAAGATAATATACATTAATACAGATCAATTATGAAAAATGGTAACAGAAATAAACTATAATCAATGGAGCAGTGCTGAGGATGAATTAGAGTTGAAAGGCTGATAGCTTGGGGGAAAAAGCTGCTCTGCAGTCTGGTGGTGCGGCACCAGAAACTTCTATATCTCTTCCCAGAATGCAGCAGGGTGAACAGGCTGAGGCTGGGTGGGTTCTGTCCTTTAGTATCCTTTGGGCTCTGCGTAGTCACCTCACTGATATCACTGATGCTCGGGAGATGGGTACCAATGAGCCCTCCAGTCCTGGGCCGTGCACATCCCATGCCAGTGTGTGATGTTTCCAGTCAGGATGCTTTCTATTGCTGACAAGAACTTGGCGACGAGATCAGCTCCTTGGTTTTGCTCATGTTGAGCCGTAGGTTGTTCTCTGAGCGGCGCTCTGCAACATTATCAATTTCCTCCTGATATGAAGTCTCTGAAGATGAAGAATTTTTGTTTGAAATCCGGCCGATGATGGTGGTGTCGTCCGCAAACTTCACAACAGACTTCTCTCCATGTCGAGAGATGCAGTCGTGGGTGCACAGTGTGAACAGCACACGGCCCTGGGGGGCTCCGGTGTTGAGCACTAGAGTGGAGGAGGTGTGTCCACCAATCAGAACTGACTGGGGTCTGTTTGCAGAGATTTGAATTCAAACCCAGAGAGCTGAGTTGCTGATCAGTTTCATGGGGAGATTGTGTTGAATGCTGAGCTGAAATCCACAAACAACATTTTGATGTAGTTGTTGTTTTTAGCTGAGTGGAGGGCAGTGGAGATGGCATCCTCTGTGGATCTGTTGGTTCTGAAAGCGAACTGGTGAGGGTCCAGGCTGGGTGGGATGTTGTTCTTTATGTGCTGAAGAACCAGTTTCTCAAAGGACTAATGTTAACCTACTTTTTTAACAGTTTCACGTGTTTTTGTTTTATTTTTTTACCTCCATCTATATTCTAATATACTTCCTGGATGCTCAGTGTTGTCAGTAAATGTAGAAGGTAGTTGAAATATCTCTTTTAGGGCCAAAGCTGCCAGCTCACAATGTTAATAGTGATAAATATTTTCTTTCTCATGATATTTGACCACCTACGTCAGCCTCTACATTTGACCTACAAATTAAATATCTGTCCCATACAGACCGGCCCCTCCTCTGTGCCAAGTGTTGCACCATCTCACATGTTCTACTGACCTCAGGTTGGCTAAAAATGACAAGGGGGCGGGAACCTAGCAATGAGTGGGCAGACGGCTCACAGCTGTCATTGTAAGGCTTGCTGGGCAGTGACTGTCATTTCCCCCTTCGGACTGACTGGCAGAGCTAGGGGGAGATCATGAGTGGGGTGGTTTAGCTCATGGGACAAGGAGGGGGGGGTGCACTGTGCAACTTGCTGGACGGGACTTTGCATGCTTGCATTCAAACAGAAGCCAAGCAAGAGCACATCTCAAGGCCGCTGGGAATAAAGAGGAGACTCGCTGAAGACTCACACACCTTGTTCTGCGGAGAAGTTGCTGGGAAATAATTACAACAGGCTGAAAAGTCAGGAACATCAGGAAAAGGAGGGGGAAAAGCGGAGCCGTCACTTCCAAGACAAGTCAGGGGAGCTGTTAATGCAACATGATCCAGTGGGTCCTGCCCTAAAAATACCTCTGCGCAGGAGAACGGTAGCTATCTCTATCTGCTTAATTACCTGGTAATCAACAATTTCTTTTTCTTCTTCGGACGACAACTGAAGTCAGAGAACAGTGATTTGAGGAGAATTTATCCACGGCAGATATGTTTCTTAAAATTTCAATTTGTCTTTTCAAGTAAGAGCAAGTTAAAGACTATCCTAAATTTAGAAAACAAAATGTGAGAACTGTGTTAACTTAATTTATGTGTAAAGCGTGCTCATGGACTCTAATTTCTGTTTAGAATACTGAGAGAGGGCCCAGTTGTACAATCCACGTACACAGAATCCATTGTAGGATCTAGCAAATCAGTTCAACCATGAGAAAAGCTGAGGTGCAAATGACCCTGAAAAAAGGGGCAGATGAAGCAGTGGCACCCCCGAGCCCCATCATCCCCCCAAAACGATCCAAAGTGAGCCCAGAGCATGTTGTCCCGGAACCTCGAGGACCTGGTCATCCCACGGCAACGCCACCTGTTTTTATACGCAAAATGAGGAACGCCGCTGTGGGGACAGGCTGCGACATCCGTCTCAAGGTGACTGTGGCCGGGGACCCCCAGCCCTCCCTGTACTGGTACCACAATGATGACCTCCTCAACATGGAGAACCAGGAGTACGGAGGACTCTGGATTAGGGATTGCAAACCCAGTGATGCTGGCCTGTACACCTGCATCGCCAACAATCACCTGGGAGAGGCACGGAGCAGCGCTGTCCTCGCTGTGTTGGATCTGGGTGAAGGTAGTGCTAATGAATACATTTAAAACTTCACACTCTGGATCTAGATCGGTCTTCTTGTAGAGAAGGTTTAGTTGTTTTTAGATTGAACAGTCCATGTGGTGTCTGAATCAAACAGTTTGAGGAACTGCTATAGTTTAACATTAAAACTCAAGTATCAGAAACCTGAAGTAAAATGGAGCTGGAGTACAAAACCTACAGTTCATGCTAGGAACCCCTTTATTATAATAACCTCAAGCTGAATGTAGGAATGCGAAATTAACCAAAATTACACAGGATGCAACAGTCACCCCAAAGGCCCAGCCCCCTGAGTAGCAAGAACTAACTAGAAAACATGGGTGTGCTACATTTGCTGGAACATTAAGTGATAATGCTGACTAATATCTCAACCAGAACACAAGCTGCTATATCTACTGTAGATAGTGTTTGGATGTAAATACCATCCTTGTCATAGTTCACTGTTCATTTAGGTGGTTGTGGGGCTAAATGGTTACTGGGCAGTCAATATTTCTCTATAAATATATTCAATGCCAAACATTATTAAGTATAAATATAATTCTTTACAATAAGAACAATTGGACGTACTGGAAAATGTAGCACGCAATTGATTATTTCCCAAAGCACATGAAGACGATATAAGACGAGATAAGTTGTTGCTAATGCTGGGTTTAGTTTTTACCCAAAGCATCTGGACAGGCGCACAAAAGCAACAAGCATAGGAATACACTGGTACTGGTACACAAAGACACGAGTGTGTACTAGAACTGTTTCAAATAGCTTGTGTCATATAGTAAAGTGTGATGGACCAGGTACTGATCAAATTATTTTTATTACAGTGCATTAGTTCAAATTGTGTTGTCACACACACATTTGGTTTTCAGTTTGTCATCCTATTGTGCAGAGAGGATAGAAAGATGGTTGTTGTAACTACATTTCGGAAGAGATAGAAGTTTATCTTTTATAGGGGGCGCAGCGGAGGTCTTGTGTTGTTTTTATGTGTTATTGTGGGTATCTCTGTTTGAGATTAGCATATGAAAAGAACGTTGATTAGATTTCCACCGTGCATGCAGGGACACTGGAAATGAATCAGCACTTGCTTTGGACAGATTTGGCCAAAAGCGAGCTTTCGAGAGCGTATTACAGTCAGATTCCTCAATGTCTAGCCAAGGAAGCTCTGAAGGCCAATGCAGCTCTTCTCCGTTAAAAAAAAACTTGCATTTTGCTCAACAAAACCTCTTTTTATGCATCTTGTGATCTCCAGCACTGATCTAAATTCAGCTCACCTGACTGCTTTGACCACTTTGAAAAATGACATTACTATCTCCACAAATGTGCCCGTCATATATCAGCCCCAAATGCTTTGTCACTGTTCCGCAGTGCTCGGTGTGTAGTGGAAACTCACTCTTCAATTCGGAGCTGCCGCTTCCTGCTGAGAGAGCATCGTTTATGTGGCATGCATTCGTCTGCGCAAAGATGTCAAGACTCATCACTGCTGGATACAGTTCAATCAGTTTAACATAAGTAACGTTTTGGCAAATGATGGCATTCTCTGACGCTGTAGCATAAAGGACTGGGTGCTTACATAACGATCCCTGCTGGCTTCAAGCAGCAAGATGCTTTGTGCAAGCTTATAGGACAAAAAGTGGGTACTAAAAGAGTGGTGATGTCTGCAGACTGGACAACACCATGACAAGGATTCAATTTAGTGTGGGCAGCAAGAAACCACAGTACATTTGCTTTACTATATAAATATTGGATGCTTGGATGGAGTCCACATAAAAGATGCACTATCAAGTCTGAATGCTTGAAATTTAATAACAACCCCCCACCCCCTCTTCCCGCCTAGTTTACAAAAAAGATGCTGATAAACACACTCAAGTTTCCATTTCAGTTTGTTTGTTTTAAACACTTTTCTTCCAATAATCTGTTATTTTCAACTTAATATAAATCAGTAGGACTGACTTTGTTATGAAAGCACCTGATCAAAAATATTGCAAATTAGAAAATGAAGATAAGAAACCGATACTATAAATCTAATAATTATACCAGATTCAGTCGTGAATTGATCAGCATAGATTTTGGGCTTGACTGATGAAACTTTGTTTGATCCTTGAACTCCACTTCACATATTTTCGGCAGAATGAAATGTTGTGTTCAGTCTTCACAGTTCCACCGCTGTGTCAACCTCAATAATGTATTGCATGCATCACACCAGGGGAGCCACAATATTTTGAAATGCAGTACAAAAGAGAAGTAAGATGGAGATGGAATTACAAAAACAAAATGCGGTTTTATGTAAAAGCAACACAACCGTCACCTAGTTCTGTTTCAAGTAAGACCAGTCCGTCAGTTTAGAGACTTTCAGCTGGACAAGAGCATTGTGAGCATAAACAGTGAGGATTATATAAGCAGGGCTCCATACGCTTCTGTGCTCCTGGGTCCTCTGTTTTGTTGTGGTACACTCAAAATGATCTTAGACTGGATGCACTGTGTGATTTTATGCAACTGTATATCACAAACAGTGGATATCAGAAACCAAGATCCTGGTTCAGAAGTTTCTCCATTTTAACCTTCAGTTTGATTCAGCTCTCTATACTGCTTTTCCATGTTCGCAGTCTACAGCTGTCCCATCACTCAATGAAACTGCCTGAACCCTTTCTCTCTCTCTCCCTCTTTGAAAATGTCTCTCTGTACCGCCCCCCCTCGTCCACCAACTCTGCCTAGTTATTTATACAGAGGAATGTGCCAGGCCGAAGATTTTTGTGATGTTAGCAGGCTAACATCTCTCCTGTTACGCAGGAAGACATCACTGCTAAGTTTAGCCCGGCCCAGTATGACTTTTTTCCCCCTCTGCTAATCAGGGGAAGGGCCAATTTTAAATCCACAACAGCTACTAAATACGCAGGAGCATAAAGATGTCTGCCATATGTTGTGATGTCGTGCAACTTTCATGATCCATACCGTTATGTATAATGTCATGTCATAATGTCTGTATCCTCCTGCATTTAAATGTGCAGTCAGTCTAATATTGATTAAAGGATGAATATAAAAAATAAATTGATAGATGAAATACTTTAATTCAGAGTCAAATATATATATATACATATATTTTTGGCCGCCTGGGGGCAGCAAAACAAGTTGCAAACAGAAAGTTGGAATATTATCACTGTATGATGTTATGGCAAATACATTAGCTCGTATAAAAATATTGATTAGTGGTGCTTTGAAACTGCATTAACTAGTTCATTGATCTGGCCAAGGCATGAGCAAACAGTTTCCTATTTCCACATCCAACATTAATTTTCATGTACAGTCGTGTTTCTACTTTCTGGAGGTGGAAGAGAGCGGTGAGGCTGAACCAAATAGTAAGCTGCAGGACGTACAACCAAAACGATGAGCTAAAAGACACTAAAACGTTGCATAGAGCTGATGAGGATTGCAGAGTTGGGCGATTCTCTGACCAATAACAGCTCAGTAACTGTTCGATAGAGATTTTATTTAAAAGCCTGTTTAAAGCTTGCAGAGTAATCACACTGTTTGGAGAGATCTAATACTGGAAACCACAGATCTCACAACTGAGTGTGCCCATGGCCCCCTTCCAGGATGTTTCCTCACCATGTTGTCTTCCTCCTGGGTCATGAATGTGAATGAACAGGTGGAGCTGCAGTTACACTGTGGAAATCCCCTGCATCGCCATGTTGCTTTGATGAGTAGGTTTAATGGTAGCCTAGAAAAACAAATTAATGTTGTTTAATGGGCAAGAAATCTGAATCTAAACTGGGTTTATGAGTGTATAAGAGATTTCTAGGTTCCTTGCTCATATTCAATAGAATGTAATGTAATGGGAGTGATGAAAAACAGAGAAGGACATAGTGACGAGTAAATGTGGTTGAAATACTGAAATCTGTCCCAGGTCGCCTCTCAGAGATCAGTAGTACTTTGCCATTATGATAAATATTATGATAATAATTGGGTATTAACATTATTATACAGTATTAGTGCTAATGAAACACCATTGAAAATATCAATCTATTAATTGCCTCACATCTAAAAGTGAACAGCAGCAAAACCCATATCACTTTTTATGATATAAATGTGGTATTTCGTATTCAGTACAGCATAATGAACATTTCTTACCTTTTATTTCTCATAACCCTTAGTTATGTACCAATAACCAGATTCTGGATGTACAGAAACATAAGCAATAATATACAGTGAAAGTGGTGGAATGGTTAACTTATGATTCTTAAGTTAGCTGTCTTAACTTGAAAAAATGTTGGAAATATTTCAATATGGAATCCCTTCGCGTTACATTTGCTGGGCTGCTGGAATAACAAAATGCACCACCTGGCAACAAAATGGCCCCAGTGCATTTCCAAGATGAGTGTAAATGTTAATTAACACTTGATTGTCTTGCACAAAATAAGGATTCTGGCAATGTAGCGAGGTCATTCCACACGTCGTCAATTAAATTTTCTGAACATTTGCAGATACAAGTAAAATTAAACAAGGTAATAAAAAAAAAATGTATTTAAATTTTTTTTGGCCACTTGGGGGTAGAAAAACACTAACACACAGCCACCCTCTCAAGATATTATGACACGTCAGGAACCACGTGGGTTGATCACTGCGAGCAACTCCTTTCACGTTACATGTAGTCATTTTATCTGTTGTTATTATAAAAATGTTGATTAATGAGGCTATCTGAAAACACAAATGCTAATACTGCATTAAATGTGCATTATTTAGCATTTCAGCGTCAATAGGTCATTTTAGGGCTTAACCCTGTCACCAGCAGTGTTGGAGATATATCACTTTGATGAATAACACATTATATATATTTAAACACAATTGTTCCGCCAGAGGTTATTATTCCAGCATTATTAAAGCATGCTGAAGCTAACACTAAAACTTTGCATTATTTTTGTCACAAGACTGAGAATCATGACATATTTTCCCTTTGTTAAATTAATGTTGAATTCATATATGAAAAAAAGGAACAGGTCCACATAACATGCAGCTGCCAAGGTAACAAGAAGGCACCCCCATGACCTGAGATTACATAATCAACAGACTGTGTAACAAAGCCTGTAGGTTAGGTGTTTGCAATTACAAATGTCATAAGTACATTGTCTGCACACTGCACATTTGTGGCTGCAACCATTAGATATTTATTATGAATTATATTTATGTACCTTTTTGCACAATGCTGTAAAGTAAGTTTGTGCCTTAGGTTTATTTAACATTGTGAATTGAATTAGGTGTGCGAGCAAACTCTCAGCATGCTCACTGTGTCATTTTGTCCTGAGCACAGTGTTATGCTATGCGAATTGAAATGTCATCTTTGAGCGTAGCTATTTCTGTGTATTTTTAATACTCGGCGGTGGAATGAAATGTGTGCTCAGTAATGCTTTCTCCTTTCCCTCAGGGGAAATAATTCTTGTAGCATGTGATAAGGGTTGCAGAATATTCAAGACTTGTTACACCAAATGTATCAAACAGGAGCAGCAACTCTCTGCTGTGAGCACAGCAATCCAGCCTATCATCTCCTTTGGAAATAGGATTGCTTTGTGTAGTCAGTCTAAAGCAGCCAGTAACACATTTCCTGTGAGAGCTAACAGTGTTCCAGCAATGCAGAGGAGTGAGGAGGTCCCTTTAGCTGTTGCAGCGATTCTCCCCTTCTCTGCCGACAACACCACACGGACTCATTACAGCAGTTGAAGAATAAGACACAGACACATGGGGAGGAAGGGGAAAAAATGAAAAATGTCAACCAATGCTGTAGAACACTGATCTCAAGAGGGCTGGATCACTCCCACTGTTTTTTCTGCCTATCGGTGTGCACTGCCTGTGGGGTGGAACACAGCGGGGGAAGATGCTTACACTGTCGCTGGTTATTGTGTGGACAGGGGGGCTCCCTCAGAGTGGATGATAAGCATTCAGCAGACATTTCCACCTGCGGATGGAGGTCTATGCGCTGTGCTTTTCAGAAACGGATTCTCTCAGAAGAAGTGCTGGGACTCTGAGGTGCAACTTGTTATATAATGGACCAAAGTGCCTTCTTTCCATTTGTCTTTTGCATTTGATTGAGAAGCTTTTACTTGCATGTTAGCAGACTTACAGTATATATTAAGTTGAATCTTTTACATCCAAGTCAGATATTACTTGCTGATGTCTTCATAGAAAATGTCCTGATCTTGGCGTATAGTAATGGCTCGGAACCCCCAGTGTGTCTCGGGGAATACCCTACTGCTGAATGTAAGCCAAGACAAAAAATACCTGTCGAGGACATACAAACAGTGGCCATGAAAATAATCCAGACCAAAGAACAAATCAGGCAAGTGCTATTTCATGTTATCTTTGTCTGTCATACGTCTATTCATTTTCCTCCTACACTGATTCAACCTATGTAGAACCTAGAAGACTGTAAAATATTTCGTGTGACATGCTGACAGAAGCATTTTTATTAACATTGCTGCTCAACAACTGGCCACACAATTGACCAATTGTTAGATGCAATGAGGGAAACAAGAATAGACCAATGTCATTTTTTAATATAATCTCCTTGCCCAATAGAAACTAGCAACTTTGAGTAAACACCAATCTCAAAGCACCGCCGTAGCTTTGAACTTCAAGGAACTGCAGAAGACTAACTAAATGCTGATACTGTGATGTTTTTCAGACTGATGTTGCTCATGTATAAGGGTGTGTGTGTGGGGTGTTTCTTATGGGCTTCTTTATTATTAGATATACATATTGTGAAACTATTAACAATATCCTAAACTGGAAACATGTTCTAACCCTAATATTAGAGTGTTAATCTTAAATTAGCAGAATCGAAAATAGCATCAAAAAGATGAAAGACAAGACCTGTTTTCTTTTGCCCTCTTAAAAATGTCACAACAACAAAGAGAGCATAACTCTCATTAAGATAGTACTCAATAAAGCGTAAATCTCATTTTGGAAGATGTAACTTGAGCTGTGTGGTTTTCTAAAGCGTTGCAGTGACAGGTTCGTGGGCCATACATTCCTCGGACTATAGTGGGATATGTTCAGTAATACGTCTGACATCATACCCTATCTAACTAAGCCGTGTGATGTCTAAATTCTCCTTCCAGAACTTGCTTACTACTCAAGGTGTGCTTTACAGTGGAGTTGAAAAAATCTCTCTAATTCACAAATGCAACACACACATGGACATTTTGTGCACCGTTCTTGAGCGATGTGTCACCAAAGTCAGCAGGCTTCATCCTCTTGGGATCATGAATGTTTGTACAGAATGTCATGGCAATCCATCTAGTAGAGTTGTTGAGGTATTTCAGTCTGGATCAAAGTGGTGGACCTCGAGCCGCACCACTAGCAAACGAGTGTACCTTTATTCAAGCCTCCTGTGTGTATACCCCTTCTTATTAAATCTGGCACTTTCCTGCAGCATGTGAAGTACCCCCTGAACTGTAGCCTTCAAAATGTTATGACTAGCCGCTTGGAGATTGCAGCAACATGTTTTACTTTTTACTAAAACCTTGAACAATTTTTCATAATAATGATAAATATGTCAACAGAAAGTAGTGGCCCTTTTCCGTTGCATTGCTTAAGTTTTTTTCCCCTTTATATTTCACATTCTCTCTTTTTCATAGTGCCTCTCCTCATTAAGCATTTTCTTTTTCCCATTAAGCTATGAACACAATATAATCAATGCTGAGTAAAGACATACAGAAGCTTGTAATTTCCATGCCAATTATTTGGATTATGAACCTGATGCGCGGCTAGCTATAAGAACATATGTTGTCTCAACAGATATTTATTTACTTTGTGATTTAGTAATTATTACACTACTGTAAATGTGTGCAGTTTTTTGTAAGTGAACACTGTTTTAGTATTTGAGATTTGGACAAAAAATGCTTTGGGGAAACAGTTGTACATATTGTAAACACTTTGTAAAAAACTTATATACTATGTGTTCAACATACTCTTGGTGGCATTTTTTTTGCATTTGTAACTGCTTCATTAGATGATTATGTGCTACTCTGGAAAACAGCATTGTATATGTCCATGGGATTGTTATTTTGAAATCTGCAGTGTTGTCATATGTGAATGTGCATGAATGGATTTTATAGCTTTGAGTAACAGCATGAGCTTGACACACACAACCCACGTTGAGAATTCGTCCAGCTTTGCTATTTTTATATTAAAAAATAACTGGTTGACATTGAAGAACAAATAAACAAATTTAGTGTATAACGTTTAGTGGATTTTGTTTACCACTGAATTCATGCAAGCGTTTTCAGTATTTTTCAAGTTCAGTATGACCAACATTATCCTATTGTGTTCTCTTACTGCCAGGGAACAACAGATAGCCTCTGTTTTTATAAGTAATTCCACCTACTGTGTTGCAAACACCTCATGAGAGCTGCTGGGATGCCAATGACTCAAAAGTGCTTTCTATTTTGAGTTCCACCAATGACTGAATATTCTCTCAGTCTGAGGAAAATATCTTTCAGATGGTACAGCTGGAACACATTTTTAGATTTAAAAGGGATAAAATGGAAGGTTGATTTTCTACTAAAAATACTGAAAATTTTGTTATTTTGCTTCTATGCATTATATTCCCTTCCTTAATATTACCTCGCAGATGTTAATGAGATAATTATGAATGATAAAGACTCAGCAACAATTCAGCTGCAGCAAATTTAGTACAGTTAATTTAGCTGCGCTAATGAGTCCCTGAGGGTGATAACTTTTCAAGTTAAAAGACAGTCATAATCAAACAGAGATAAGGTACAATGCAACAGAAAACTAAATTTTAAGTTGAAGTTTATTTAATCTTGGATATGCATTTCTTGAAATATGTATAATGATATATTTTAGAGTTGTGTACCTGTTTTTTCTTCACACCTAAAAAGTTTTTGCCCAATTATAATGTGTCACCTTCAACATCAATATGCACTGGGAATTTTCAGTTGCAGTTCAATTCAACTGAATAGGATTGGTACATCAAAACATAAGTTGTGTAATGTTATGTTAATTATGTAAATCATTTTATATTGTCACTGATTCTCTTCATACTGTTATTATTTTATGAACCAGTAGTGTTCTGTAGTTAAAATTTTATTCAGTAAAAAAAATATATTTTCCATTGTTTCATTTTATTTTTATTTTTTCAGATTCTGAAACAACAGAGGATGAAGACCAATTTGAGACCAAAGAAGATGGTGGGGATGTTGAGGACCAGGCTGTGCATACAGGTGTTTCCAGCTTTCAAATATTCCTTTGGACAATTGTCTTTCATTTCTGTTTTACTTATTTCTATAAATGCTAACATTTATAGGCATTAATACAAATTCTGATATCTTTCAAACGAAGCTCCCTCAGAAGCTCCGCCCCCCAAATTTCAAATCTCTGAGGTTTCTCCAGTGTTGAAACGCCTTAACTCTTGCTTGGTCATATAACTTTCTTCTCTGTTTATACTCTTCAGACCTTTTACTCTTTGGCTGCTTCTCAGCCTTCTTCCTCTCCAGCACGTTTGAATGTGCAGGTGTATAGAACTCTCTCTCCCACTACCACCTTCCCCCATCACTCCTCTGCACGAGCACAAACGCCACCTGTTGCTGATTGGCTGGAACAATGTTATGTGGCATGGTCCACACCACAATTTCAGTTTTCCATTTAAAAAAACAGTTTTCTGTAGGAAAAACGGATTTTCTTGTCAGAGCACACTCAAATCAGAGAGCTAGCAATCTGTGAGGGAATAATTGCTGAATTTAACAAAAATCACTTACTATCCTGTTAATTTATTTAAATTTTTTTTTTATTTATTTGGGCAGTGGAATCAGCTGAAAACACAGCCTTTACAATTCGTCATTTGGTTTAATGGTTACAAAAAGGATTGATTAATGCAGCTTTTCATTAGCCTTGCTTCATAATCATTGCAAATACTTGATTGCTTACCTGTACAATATGTCATATCTCCTCTTACATGAGATGCAGTGATGGACAAATGTGCAGAAGATGACAATAGGACACATGGACACGAGGATCACTCCAGCACAACCAGGCAAGAACATGCAAATAGTTCTAGCAGTTTTAAAAAAGACTCAAGTTCCATATTAAAATACAATACTTGGCAGATCCTGAATTACAAAGCTACAGATTTTGCTTCAAATCATCTGTTTCAGGAGCCAGTCAGAGAATTTTTCAAGAGAATCTCCCCCAGAAGTCCTCCCACCTCCATCACCGAGACTTGTCAAACGCCCCTCCACCTCTCCAATGCCAAGTCGCTCTGGTTCCACTACACCTCTCAGCTTGCGGAAGAAAATTGTTGTGCCAACTGAATACCAAGACACAGTACCTGGGGAGTTTGAAGAAAAGGTTAAACAGCCAAAATCCGTGTCCCAAAGCAGTAACTTGGACTCCCGACCACAGACTCCACTGAGCGAGTACTCTCGGAAAGAATTTACTCTTAGACCATCACCAAAGCTTACCAGGGCAAGCTCAAAGGTTTTTGAGAAAGTCCGTGGCTTAGAAGAGCGGAGACGAAGCCTTGATATTCCAGAAGGTTCCATCTCGGGAAGATCTTGGGCTGGGTTCAATCTTGCTGGATCTGTAGATTCAGATGATGGAGGAAGCCGGTTGGGCATCTCTAGAGAAAGTTCAAAGGAAGATCTAAGGGAAGCTTTGAAAGAGGATGCTGCTGAACGGAGATCTATGTTTAGACAGAGAGCTGCTTCACTGGAGGAGAAACCTCGCTACTCCCAAAAAGTTCAGGACATTGAGAACAAGTTCACTGAAGAACTCCAGCGCATTAAGAAACTTGTTGGTAAGCCTCATCTGAAGAAGTCTTTTTCAACTGAACAGCTCACCCTGAAGAGCAAGCAGCGGCAGCCTCTCAGGAAAATAGAACCTATTCCTCCACAAGTCCTTCAAAAGCTCCAAGAAAGGGAACGTGCCCAGTGGGCAAAGGAACAGAGAGGAAAGGAACTAAGTCAGCAACCAATGCATCAACAACAGCAAACACAGCAAGAACAGCATAAATCCCTCCCCCAAAACACAGCAAGCACTGGTTCAACAACTTTAACTGTCAGTAGATTTGGAGAAGTTGCAGGCACCCCAGAGTCCATGCAGTTGTCTGACTTACCAGGACAACGATCAGTGAGAGAATTAAGCAGAGTCAGTCCAGTTACAGAAGTCATTCAGAGATCATCATCACCAGCGTTATATTATCAACAAAGGGAAGAGTCACCAAGCCGAAATGTTACTGAGATGACATTACGCAAGGTTGAACGTAGGCCACCAAGTCCACTTGTACAAAGGGTATCTCGAATGCAAGAATCCCAGTACATCCAAGAATCTCCTGTGCAAACAGTACAAAAGGACGAGACTTTGGGGAGAAAGACACCTATAGAACTAGTATTACGAAAAATTGAAAACAGACCTGAAAGTCCACTGGTACAAAAACGATCTGTCATTGTACAAGATCTTTCTCCTCCAAAACCCCCAAGGATGTCACCAGTCACTCCCACGGAGGAGAAAATGGAAGTGGAGCTTTCCAAACCAGCCTTAAAGATAAGAATCCCCGCAATTGTTGTTGAAGATGAAAAGATGGAAGAAGATGTTCCTGTGAAGACAAGTGAGCCTCAGCAGATTAGTGCCAAAGAGGCACGACAGCAGAAGACTAAAGGAAAAAACCGTCGCCCTCGACCCCTGTCTCCAGAGTTAGGTGAGATGTGTTGCGCTTCTTTCCTTTAGCTTTCTGTAGTAGTGCGCAGTTCCAGTCTGCTTACTTTCATGTTTATTCAACCAATTACTAATTTCTTACTGGAGGGGGCTTTCCTCTAATTTGATCACGAGGGAAAATAACTTCAGGCTTATTTTTTGTTAAACTCTGCAGATTCTTCAGATGATTCTTATGTGTCTGCTGAAGAGGACCCAATGGAGGCCCCTGTGTTTGAGTTTCCCATCCAGGACACTGTAGCATCTGCCGGTGCAGATGTGCTTCTAAAATGTATCATTGCTGGCACTCCCATTCCTGAAGGTAACACTAGTGCTTTGTGTTTTAACAATAAAACCCTAAAAGGCAGCTTTGCTTTATTTGTCTTCTCTGTCTTTACCTGACCTGAAGTTACCTGGACGAAAGACAACACTGACATCGCCAGCATTGCAAATTACACAGTCAAAGTGGAGGGTGAACGCCACAGTCTGCTCATCAAATCAGCTAGAATAAGTGATGGCGGAAAATACTGTGTAACTGCTGTTAATCAGGTGGGCAGAGCGACCAGCAGTGCCACTCTTACAGTTAAAGCGGGTAAGTTTGACATTTGGTATTTCAGCTGAAACTTAAGTAAGCACATACAGCACTGTTTTGTCGTCATTTACTTAAACTCTTAAAACTCGAAACCTAATCATAAATTATGTGTTGGTTGTTTAGTCACAGAGACTCTATAGTGCAGGTTTTAATTGTATGTCTACAAACAGCAGTTGCTAATTTTAACTTAGAAGGCCAATGTACCTAACAATAATTTTGATTTTAGCATTTTAAAAGCTCTTAAACACTCCATGTTATAAAAACGTCTTACGGTCTCTTCCCACATTGGCATTGTGTTTCAGTTGATTTCTCTCCTGTTCCCTTGTCATTATCTCTCTGAGCAAAATGTCTGTGCCATATATTCCAGCTGAACAACCTCACTTATAGTTACCATAGCAACTCAGAGGAGAAACTGGACCTATAAATTGCCTACTGAGGCTCGCTGGCTCCACCCACTGTGAATCTACTATTGTTTGGATATCACATTTGACATCCGAGATTCTCATTATATTTTAAGGGTGGCTTTGTTTTGGTTTTTTTAAATAAATGAACTGTGTTTGCATTGGATTGGTATAGGATTTGATTGTAAGCAGGACTATTTGAAACTACAATATGAAACACAATGTAACCTTGTTGCTTTGACAGAGGCTGTACATGAGCCGAAGGGAAACCTGGGCTTGCCTATGGATATCAGCAGTCCTATTACATCTGATGAGGAGTATCTCAGTCCCCTGGAGGAAGGCATGGATTTTGGAGGGCCAGAGCCAAGGCGAACTATTGATACTCGATTCAGGAAACCCCCTGCATTCCTGGTGAGACCTTACAGAGCTGATTAGATAATTAATTGACTTTCCCTTTTAGAGTATGAGATGTGTATGTTTAGCATTGACACCGACACAGCTGCACTTTTGACTGGTTGGTTGCAAAATATTGCAGGAAAACGTTTATGTACATAAAGCCCATGATTCTATCATAATCATCAACACATCTATCTAAAAAAAACTTCCACCGCTGTGTTTCTAACCTACATTACATTTCAAACAGGTAACGACGACTGATCAAGCTGTCATTGAAGGACAGGAAGTCACAATGTCTGTCCGAATAAGTGGACAACCCAAACCTATGCTCTATTGGTAGGTTCCCTCACTTCAAACACATCAAATTACTTAAACTCATTGCTTGCATGGGACATGAAAAATACTTTCTCTGTATCACAACCCATGAGCAAGCCTGCTTGACTGCATATTTTGTTCTGGAGCATGATGTTAAAGGAAGTGAAAGCTTAATGTTTACTGCCTAACAATCTCCGAACTGGCAGAAAGAGTCTTCATGAGGAAATGAACAGAATAACATGCTTCCCTCATTTACCACAGAGCTGTTCAGTGCCCAGAAACACAAATGTCTGGCTGAACTAATAAGCTCTGGAATTTACATGCAATGCTGAGTTCATCCAACAGAGAGCCAGATCTGACTGCGCTTGATCAGGTCCTTTAGTGTTTGTAGAATACTTCCTGATATTGTTCTACTAGCCAGTGGCTCTTTATCGCTGTCAGCTAGGACGGCAGCTTCAAAGGATAGGACTGGCAAAAGTTCATATTTTTGTTTCTTACTCAGCTAATCCCGCAAGAAGACCAAAGCCTGGTATATCTTATTCCTCTAAGCCACACTGTTAACTTGGCGACATGTGGCTTCATTACTATGAACATTTAGCCTGTCATCACCAGACTAATGCAAACCTCTTAGTTAATTTTAATTTACAAGGGACGTTATCAATTGGCCCAGACCATGGACGCAATTGGATAGACCCATAAGTTACCAATCAGAGCAATGAAACATCTGATGTAGCATAGTTCGTAAATAAAACTTACCAAATCCTGCTTTAAGTGTCTTCTTTTAGAGAAAATATACAGTTAATTTAATGCTGATGTGATAGTGGAATTAGGTTCAAAATCAGCTGCAGCAATCTTGTTTAAGAAAGTCGCATCTGCCGGAGCATATAAAACATGAGCTTGCAGAGTCGTCCCTGGGCTAATGAAAATGGGCATTGTATTTGATTTTATGTCAGTCCCACATAGGCCATCCTTCTGCTGTAAATGCTCAATAGTGCACCATCTCTGGCGTTGAATAAAAAATACTTTCTCACACCTTTCAAGTGTTCTGATGTCATGACCCATTCACTGCGTCTGGCTAGCTTTCTCTATTTTACATTAACATTACATTGAAAAGTATTGGAGTAGCTTTTTGGTCTTTTCATGGGATTTGTTGACAATAAATGCAATATAGAGGCATGTCAGCTTTATCCCTTAAAAAAGGAGACAATAATAGGCTGAATCACTTAGGCAGGTTCTGTCATTGGAGTTAGTCATGACTCAAGAGACAATAGCAGAAAAGAAAGAGCTAAACATAATATTGGCAGCCCTGGATAATGTATCCCACCCAACACCCCCTTCATATCAGCCAGAAGAGAGCTTGTGCAGAAGCTGAGAAAGTGTGTGCTTGGTCATCCTTCACTGCATGAATTACATAAAAATGGTGGTGGTGTGAGTGGTTGCTTTTAAATCATAGCAACAATTTTTCCTTTAATTCTTCTCTGTTTTGTAGGCTGAGGGACAGAGTTACGGTAAAAACAGGGCCACGTCACATTGTACGCGAGACAGAAGATGGCACTTTTGAAATGACCATCAAGTCAGCAGTGAGATCAGACGCTGGGATTTACACCTGTAAGATCATTAATGAGTATGGGACAAAGCAGTGTGAAGGAAAGCTGGAGGTAAAAGGTATGCTTCTCTTCAAATTTACTAATGCTTGTTGTCACTTTTAGGAATGTCCACATCCACATTTCCCTCTCTATTTGTAGTTGGTAATGGATCTGTTCTTTTTAGCTTTGTCGAGTTAACTGTTGACTGGGTAAATTCCTGACACTAGTTTATTTTTTAGACAGCACATAAACTGGTAACGTTCACTACACTAACATTCATATATGACTTAACGACACTCTTCCTGTCCTTTATTTACACCCAGCGCCACCAGTTGAGCCAGGTCTGGCGGTCATACGCCCGGTCAGGGACATCACAGCCAAGGCTGGAGAGACAGTTATGTTTGAGTGTCATATCATCGGGCCGAAGGACACCGACGTGGACTGGCTTGCAGATGGTAAGCTGATCCAGCCGGCATTGCTCAACTGTAAGATGCACTTTGATGGAAGAAAATGCCGGCTGCTGCTCAACTCTGTGCACGAGGATGACAGCGGGACATACATGTGCAAGCTTAGCACAGCTAAAGGTATATCTAAAGAATAAATGCCGCAATATGTGTGATGTAAAATTTAAATGAATATATTTCTTGTTCTGTCCGCCTCGTCTGCTACGTCTGACTGGAAAATGTCTACTTTTCAGAGGAAGTGACTTCATGTGGCAAACTCAAAGTCATCCCTTCGATTGAACCTCTCTTCACTCGCAAGCTGGACGTTCTAGAAGTCATTGAGGGGCGTAATGCTCGATTTGATTGCAAAGTTAGTGGGACGCCATCTCCTAAGGTCATCTGGAGTCACTTTGGTAGGATGGTACTTCCTTGTGTCATTAAAATCTACATTCACAACCACCTGTTTATCTTAATCACCTGTTAGAATTGCTTTTAGGATTTTGAAAATGTTCTTGCACCAAGGTGTTTCACAGAACCTTTAACATTAACATCCTTTGAAATTACCTATTCTTTTTTTGTTTTCTTTACCTTTTTCTTTATATTTCTCACTTTATAGTTTTCCTGTTGACCTTTTGATTATAACACACTTTATAACTTAAGTGTAAAGACAGACTCTTTTTTTTCTATAGATCATCCGCTCACAGAAAGTGAGGACATTCGTATTCTTCAGGAGGGCGGCCGCCACTCTCTCATCATTTCTCACGTGACCAATGAGGACGAGGGTTTTTACACTGTTACGGCTCATAACAGTCACGGTGATGCAGAGACCTCCGCTGAACTTTACATACAAGAGCCGCGGCCAGCCATCTCCGCACAGATGTAAGATTGTTATTTATCGGATTTTGGGCCATAGCTCATGGGTGTTTTATGGCCTTCTCTAGATTATGCCTTATAACATTTTATTTCTATGAAGTAACAGATTTTCTTCTGTTCTCTGTCTTCCCTTCCCTTTAGGTCTAAACTGGAGAAGATGCCATCGATCCCAGAGGAACCAGAGGTCCCAGAGAATGAGGTGGAGCGCTTCACTATGCCTGACTTCATCAAACCCCTTTATGACCTGGATGTGATTGAGGGAAAGGAGGCTGTGCTCAAATGTAAAGTGGCTGGCTTGCCATACCCCACCATCGTTTGGTTCCACAACGGCAAAAAGATTGAGAGCACAGAGGACAGAAAGATGACACAGTGTAAGTGTTTCAAAATTCACCCAAAGTTCAGTTATTTTAAGCTAAAGTAAAATTTATATTTTTGACAAAATGAAAATGAACAAAGATGAGTATGATTGTTTGTCACTGTTCTCTAAAACACTATATTTTTAGATCTGCCACCTTTATGGTCAAGGCCTGGTTAAGTTTAGGCATCTAAAATGGATGTGATTAGGGGAAGGTCATGGTAAAAACTAACAATACTGATTGTTGGTAGGTGACAGGATGTAAACCACAGTCGCTTTAGTCAAACTCAGACATGTTGTACATGTGACCATCCAACCCAGTCTCCTCCAGAAGAGGATTGGCGGCACTGACAATATCACGCTATTTCCACCTTGCTTCTCAGAAAGGACAGTCAACACTGGCGGGAGGTTGCTTTTCGGACATAGGTCATTTTAAGAATTATAATTTTCTGGTCAGATTTTTCTGGTCAAGACAGTCTCATTTCATAGGTCGGGATCGCGTTTAATCTGACCTGTTGAATACAGTAAGCACAGAGATGCTAACAGACCAGTATACCTCATATTCTATCATCTCTGCTTTCTCCTGTAGTTCGTGACGTCCACAGCCTGGTCATCCGCTCTGTGTGCCATGCCCACGGTGGTGTCTACAAGAGTGTCATCTCTAACAAAGTTGGCAAGGCCACCTGCTATGCTCATCTCTATGTCACAGGTGATTTTGAGTCCTTTTTTCTTGGCAGAAAGATAACAAAGATAACACACTGGGCTTCATGCAAAACCCACTCGTACCAACAGCTGTGTTCTTAAAGCTAGGTAGGTATTGTATTTCAGAATCATTTTTTTGTTATATTTTTTGAAATTGTTTTTACTACCTTGAAAGCAATCAATAAATCAAATGCTCTGGAGAAAAAAATCTCTTATCTGTGGCTGAGGATTGGAATAAGCCTGGTCTACCTGTCTGTCTACCTACCCATCTTTCTGTGCGCACCCTGCCTGTGCACCTAACATGAAAATATATTTTGTGGTAGTGGCTTTGGAGGGAGGCCTGAAGAGAGGGGGTGGGTGCATACTTTCAAAATCTATCTATCTCTTACTAGTCTCCGAATTCAAACATATATGCACACTTTATTATCAAGCCTTGCCAATTTACTGAGATTTTTTGAAACTCATTTGTTTGGCATATTTCAGCACAGCACACGCTCTGACAGCTGCCTCAGAGTCTTTATGCAGGTCGCTGTTCAGTATCATCCTCTGCTGCACCCGATAGTGTAACATCACCTACTGCAGGTTATATTATTCTCTCATCTAAAATCTCTGTGAATGTCATGTCCCCCTCTCCGCCTCTCATATTAGTCATAGACCGATTTGCCTTAGACATTTTTAGCATTCCTCTTTATTTAAATGGCTCTGATTGTACATCATTGGCAGCTGTACTGATAATATATTCTAATTGTTTAAAATATTCCAAATGACAAAGTGGTCCTGTAAAACAAGAACTAAAACTGCAAAATGTGTAATGTATCTAACAGGCAGCCTTACATGGTAATTTTAGGGGTGTAGATTATTCTAGTAGTCAATTATGCAGGTAGTTGAGGTGGCATGGTGGCAACAGATGGCATTCACCAGGCTGAAACCAGCAATTTAGAAAAAAACAACAACATTTCTCCAGGTAACAGAGTTTGTTGAATCCGACTTGGAACACTTGTATAGGAGAAAACCTCACAGACAAAGTGAGAGAAGTTTAGGATAGGAATAGGAAAAAGTTCTCACATTACGCCCAGTGTTTACATAATTGTGGTCAATAATACATAGTAGGACAATGCGTTCTGTAACACTGCCTTGGGCAAAGGCAGAACAGAAACATCTATTTCCATTGTCATCATTTTCAGATATCCTTCCTGACCCTCCTGATGGGACTCCAGAGATAGAATCCATCACTGGTAAAACAATCACCTTAAGCTGGAAGAAACCAAGAAGACTGGACCCTTCCATTGGTACGCAACAATGATTTTCAGAATCGTTTTTTCCACCAGATAAAATACAGTCGCAGGATACGTGAAGCCTTTGGAATTACATGGATTTCTGCATAAATTGGTCATAAAATTGGATCTGATCTTCATCTAAGTCACAACAATAGACAAACACAGTCTGCTTAATACCACACAAACAATTGTATGTTTTCATGTTTTGATTGAACACATGGTGTAAACATTCACAGTGCAGGGTGGGAAAAGTTTATGAACCCTTGGATTAAGTAACTGGTTGACCGGCACCAATAACCTGAACCAAACATTTCCTGTAGTTGCAGATCAGACTTGAACAATGGTCAGGAGGAAATTTGGACCATTCCTCTTTACAAAACTCTTTCAGTTCAGCAATATTCTTGGGATGCCTGGTGTGAATCGCTTTCTTGAGGTCATGCTACAGCATCTCAGTTGGGTTGAGGTCAGGACTGACATTCTCCTGCAAAATTTCTTGATAAACTTTGGAATTCAATTTTTTTTATAGCAACCCTTCCAGGCTCTGAGACAGCCTCAAACCATGATTCCCCCTCCACCATACTTCACAGTTGGGAAAAGGTTTTGATGTTGTTGTGCTCCGCCTTTTTTCTTCCACACAAGTTATGTTGTGTGATGGCACACACAACATAACGTAAAGTTATGTGTTCCTTCCAAACAACTCAACTTTGCTTTCATCTGTCCACAGAATATTTTGCCAGTAGTGCTGTGGAACATCCAGGTGATGATTAAAAACAATATAGAATTGTTTGTGTGGTATTAGTTTAAGCAGACTGTGTGTTTGTGTCTATTGTTGTGACTTAGGTGAAGAACAGATCACATTTTTTTGACCAATTTATGCAGAAATCCAGGTAATTCCAAAAGGATTCACATCATTTTTCCTGCAACAGTAAGTAAATTATTATTATTATTATTATTATTATTATTATATTAAATAATTAGTCCTATAGACATTAGTGCAAACACCTTTAACACAATGCATTCTGACATAGAACAGAAAAATATACATGCAGATACAGTTTCTCTCTAGTATCCTAGAAGCATTGAAACATTGTAACATTTACAATAACAACAATTTAGAAATTTTGTTTACCTCCTTGGATTTAACTCTGGAAACAATGTTTTAGGAAAAATAATCAAATTTTAAGCTTTCTTGGGAGCTTAGCTAACACAATTGTTGTATTTTTGAGAACAGAAAAAAGTAGTTTCAACATTGTGGTGTGGCATTTTGCTGTAAACCCTTTTTCTTTCAGATCCCAGCTCCCTGATGTATGCCATCCAACAACAAGCCCTGGGCTCCATTCAGTGGACTATCATTGCTTCGGGCCTGAAGGAGACCACCTTCACTATCACTACCCTCTCCAAAAATGTGCGATATGCTTTCAGGGTCCTGACCATTACTTCCAAAGCCTTCAGCAAGCCCTCACCTGCCACTGACCCAGTGCAGCTCCTGGACCGAGGTGCATTCAAGTTTTTAGAGGATCCATCTATCCATTAGTGTGCACTACATGTTTATTAAATGATACCCATGTGCTCATTTTGTTTTCTTTTAGGTGCCTATCTTCAAGAGGCTCCAGTGATTATAGATAAGCCAGAAATTGTTTATGTGATTGAAAACCAGTCAGTCACCATCACTGTCACCCTTAATCATGTCAACGCTGCAGTCATCTGGAAGAGGTATCTCTGTCTCTGTTGTCAAGTTTCTGTTAATGTCTCTTTTCTTTATTTTAAGAAAGCATCATTTTTAAGAACGTTTAATCTTGCATGAATAATTTTATTTGCATATTCCTGTGATACTTTCTTCAACATATACAGTATATTTTTATGTACAGACATCTGTTTAATTTTTAATCTTTTAACCAAACAAAAAACACATTGTAAAATGCTCCAACTGGTACATGCATAGGTCTATAACAACACTGCAGTTGTCAATAGTAAATGGTCTGTACTTGTACAGCGCCTTTCTAGTCTTTGCGACCACTCAAAGCGCTTTAAATTACGTCACATTCATCCATTCACACACTAATGGCAGAGGTTGAGGTGCCAACTGCACATTATAACGGCAATAACATTCCTAACCATGGCACAGCCACTGGGAGTGGTTCTGTGTCTTGGACACAAGACCTGCAGACTGGAGGAGCCGTGGATCAAACCACCAACCTTCCAGTTAGTGAATGACCGCTCTACCCACGGAGCCACAGCCCACCCTTGTGTTTGTAGATTTTAACTTAACATCCATGTTGTTATGACATGATTAGTTAATTAGTCAGGTCGTATCTGGTGGTAAAGTCGCCGCCACCTTGTGTATCCAGTGCATTACACAATAGTCAGAGTGTACAACTGACAAGCATAAACACAGTATGACACAAGCAGCTATTTGATTCCAAGTAATTATCAAAAATTCTAGAGCAGTGAAAAAAGTCTATTATTGTGTCCTGACTTACACTCAAGCAAGCAAAGCACACACTTGCCAGTGCACTGCTCTCCTACCTATTATATATTAATCCTGGTTTACTATACAAACACATTTCCACAGGAGGGGAGTGGTCTTGGCCAACAAGCCAGGCCTGTACGAGATGACAATGCCAGATGACGACCAGCACACACTGAAGCTGCTCAAAGTGAAGAGTGCTGACATCGGAGAGATGGGGTTTGTGGCCTCCAACAAGTATGGCAGCGACAGCTGCACCTTCGACGTGGAGATGGCAGGTAAGCAGCAGATTGATCTATCTATCTTTCCATTTGTCCGTCTAAAGCTAATGTAAGTTGGTATTGTACCTTTGCAACTCTGTCCACAGCTCCACCGACATTTGAAACTATCATGGAGGACTTAGACGTTTGTGCTGGGGAGACCCCTCGATTTGCTGTGGTTGTGGAGGGCAAACCCATTCCTGACATCCTCTGGTTCAAGGTTTTTATCCATTTTAGCAGTCAAAAGTCAAAAGTAATTTAACTTAATAAGAAGGAATAAGGACATTTACCAGAAGAGATACCGGTAATTGTTTGTTATAAATCTTAAAAGAAACTTAAAGTATTTGCTTTCAGAATGATGTCCTGCTGTCGGAGAGCGGTCATTACACATTTGTGTATGATGATAATGAATGTTCCCTGGTGGTCCTAAACGCTCGTCCGGAAGACTCTGGGGTTTACACCTGCACTGCTAGGAACTTGGCAGGATCTGTGTCCTGTAAAGCTGAACTCACCATTCATGAAGGTACGAGGTCAGTCCATCAGAGCCATAAAAAATTGAACAATCCCTTGACTGCATTGCTAACAAGCGAAGTGAAGGACTGAACAATCCCTTGTAATCTGTACATTCTAAATTGAACTTGCTCATTACTGTAGCCAAACGTAAAGAAGATCCAACGGACGATGAGGAGACTATTCGAAGGAAAATGCGCAGACTGACTGACCACTATGACATCCATAAAGAAATTGGAAGGTGAGCCATTTTTAAGCTCACATTTGAAATCCCATACTTTGAGACAATATAATGCCAGAGAACCACTGTCTTCATTGGAACCAGTTTTTATTTAATGTCCAAAATTATTCTGATTCTTTTCATGTCTTAATGCCCCAATCTTACTATTTTGACAAATTTTGAATTATTCTAGATTTGAGTAGTGGTGAACTAAGGTTGAAATGACTTTTTCCTTCTGATTTTCTTCCTCCAGAGGTGCATTTTCCTATGTGAAACGTGTGACCCAGAAGGTAGGCAAACTGGAGTTTGCTGCAAAGTTTATCTCCACACGGGCCAAGAAGAAGGCGTCTGCTCTTAAAGAGCTGAACCTGCTTTCCAAGCTGGACCACGAGAGAATACTTTACTTCCATGACGCCTTTGAGAAAAAGAATGCAGTCATCATCATTACTGAAATGTATCCTTATTTTGCAGTTAAAGAGATGTACACAATAAGCCATGGAATGTAAGAAAAATCATATGAACAAAAAATAGTTGCCTTTTAACTTTTTTTTACTGTAACTTCACACATTATGTTATTTTGCAATAAATTCTTGTTAAAAGTGAAATTAAACATGCATACATTCTGTAAATGTGCATCAAACAATGCATCTGATGCCCCAGAAAGAATTGCCTTAACTGATCATTTAAGATGCCACGAGGAGATGCTTGACAGATTTACAAGGAAATCTACAGTGATGGAGTCTGATGTAAGTCCTGTGTTTTATGACTGCAGAGCAAACGTTACCCTAAAAATGTCAATGTATTTGATGAAATTCAATGTAATGATCAAGTGTATGTAATTAATTGTTATCTGCTACACTGGCATGCTTGTGTTTTTGGGACCTACAGGTACGTTCATGTATAAGACAACTGCTTGAGGGAGTGGATTACCTTCATCATCTAAACATCATTCACCTGGACATTAAGGTAGATCCTCATGGATACTCACCGTCCCACTCTTGCATTGTCTTCCTTTGCATATAAAACATTTGTATTAAAAATAATAAAAATAATTTAAATAATTTAAAAGTGTTCTAATGACAGAACATGATAAATAATTTTCTTGTTCTTTCCTCAGCCTGATAACATCCTCATGTCAGACCCCCACAGTGATCAGATCCGACTCTGTGACTTTGGCAACGCAGTGGGGATCACACCTGATGAGGCTCAATACTGCAAATATGGCACACCAGA
Organism: Micropterus salmoides; assembly: GCF_014851395.1. Lineage (NCBI taxonomy): Eukaryota > Metazoa > Chordata > Actinopteri > Centrarchiformes > Centrarchidae > Micropterus > Micropterus salmoides. Next base: position 4,608,120 of record NW_024040596.1, on the reverse strand, counting down.
ATTTGTGGCACCAGAAATTGTCAATCAGACCCCTGTGTCAAAAGCATCAGACATCTGGTAGAGTATCTACAACAAACCTGTAGTAAACTTTGTTTTGTTTTACCACACCACCTTTTCCTAATTCTTGTCTTTGTTTTCCTAGGTCAATAGGAGTGATTGCATATCTGTGGTGAGAAATGTATTATTCATTATTAAATGTATTCCAGGATGCGGAATATCAACCTCAGTTTTTAATGTGTTTGCCTATTCAGGACTACCTGACAACTAGGATCATCATTAAATGTATTTGTTCCTGTTAACAGTCTGACAGGAGTTTCTCCATTTGCTGGAGAGAATGACCGAAGCTCCTTAATGAACATCAGAAACTATAATGTGGCCTTTGAGGAGAGCATGTTCGCTGACCTTTGCAGAGAGGCTAAAGGGTTCATCATAAAGCTGCTGGTAGCAGACAGGCTGTGAGTAACACTATTGGATCTCTATTTACCAAGATCTGTTTTATATAACATTATTGTGTAAAATGCATACAGTACAGGAATATTTAATTTTGAATTGCCACAAGCACGTATACTGAATAATACAAGAGATATTGAAGGAATCAATCCTGATATCTGACACATCCAGAATGTATTCAGTGTATACAATAAGTCTTGTAGGTAAACACAGTGTATCAATAAACTTGACATAATTTGTAAAAACTCAAACACAAACCAAATTTATGTCAACAATGAGATGATGATAATTCAATATTTTTACATTTTCATGTAATATTAATTTTAGTACTACACATTTAATAAAATATGGATCTGTTTTAGTTCATTTGTTGAGTTTTTGTATGATTCATTATTTTTTCTGTTTAAACAACTCTGGAAGTCGTCTCACTGTTGTTAAAGTCACAGTTTCATAAAATAAAACCTTTTTTTTTCTCTGGTATTTTGTAATTTCACTGAGGAATTGTCCCTTATCAAGTAAATAAAAAGTCAAAGTTAAACAATGTTAATGATTTTGTTTCAATATTAGATGCATATCAGATGGACATCTGGTATATATTTTTATTGGTACTTTAGTGTAGTATTATTACACTGTTCTCTAGTCCCTAGCCCCTAGTCTGCAACTCTCACGGTACACAATCCTCTATTGCTTTTTGTTTAAGATAGCTAAAACAAATGTGCATAAACCTTGAAGAATGAAATATGTCATAATTTTCTTCTAGGAGACCCGATACTCAGGAATGTCTCCGACACCCCTGGTTCAAGGTAAGACAAGGCCAGTGGCACTTCATGCTGCAGTGCTAATCATCCACAACCTCTGAAATAATTTCTACTTGATGATACTGAGTAAGGCCCCATTTCTAATACATTACATTAAATTTATTGTTTATTTATTGTACAGACACTTAGCAAGGGGAAGGCAATGAGTACAGAGGCTCTGAGGAAGTTTATATCTCGCAGAAAATGGCAGGTGAGGGATGTTTTATTTCTTATTCTGGTGTTTTATACTGCATACACCCATGATAAATAAATAAATAATTCAATGGTCACATATTTTAAATTTTGTCCACCATATTTTCTCTTTTACAGCGTTCACTAATCAGCTATAAATCAAAAATGGTCATGAGGTCCATACCCGAGTTGCTGAATGATTCCTCCAGCCATATCTCCATTGCAGTTCCCAGGCACCTTAAAGAAGGTTCACCTTTGCCATCATCATCCTCAGATTCTGATGAAGACATTGATGAACTGCCATTTATTCCAATGCCAGTTAACATGGAATTCTCTGGATCTAGGATGTCATTGAATGACATCCAGACCAATGAGCAGGAAACAGGAAATCAGGATGGAACAAGTAAATGGTCTGGGTCTTCTGTTCAAGCCCAGGAAGCAATGGAGTGTGACCCTAAACAATTGGATAAAGAAGGGATTGAATTAACAGGTAAAGGCCGTCTGCGTATAAGATTGTCGCAAGACAATGACAGGGGTTCGTCAGATGAAGAACCACCTGCTGAACTGCCGCAAAAGTCAGAGCTGACCAGAAAACCCCTGCGAAGAGGATCAAGTATGGAGTCAGACAAACCAGAAGGTGGACGCCGAAGAGGAGAGCTAAGACGTGGAGGCTCAGCTGACAGTGCGTTGCTGCTAAGGATTCCACTTGAGGAAGGAGCTGAAGAAGGAAACCAAGAGGATGGCAGGAGAGTTCTCAAGAAAGCTGTCTCTATGGAGCTACCAAGGAGAAGCACCAGTCCAGGAACTGCCAAGATGAGTCAAGAAGACTATGCTCTTAAACTAGAGCTGATGAGACAACGACTGCTACGCGGGGGCTCTGTGGACAACAAGATGAGTGGACTGAGAGGACCCCTGTTAGAAACTTTAGGAATGGGAGATGAAAAACGTGCAATATCCTCAGATCGCTACTCTCGTACTGCTCGTTTGGGCCCACCTCCACTAACTAGAGCTGCATCCAGCGATTCCGCACGGGACGAAGTTCCCAAACCCAAAGTTTTGCGCAAAACCGCTTCTTTCAGTCAAGGTGATTCAGAACCCATAGCTTTACACCGTCGGTCAGGAGCTCCTTTGGAGATTCCCTTGGCACAGATAGAAGAAAGAAGGCTCAAGGAGGCTATATCTATGTCAGCGCTCACTGAGCAAACCAAGCTAGATTCCCGTCCAGTGACTCCCAGGGACCCTTCACCAAAACTGCCAACACCAGAGTCTGTTGTGCGGGAAAGTCCAACCAAAGCAGAAAGCGAGGAATCATTCATGGAAAAAGAGATTAAACCTGACACTGAGTCTATGAATGAAAAGATGGATGGGTTGACTACAGATAGTAACTTTGATGAGAGATCAAGCACAAGTGGATTCTCTGAGAAGGACATGAGCATTTCAGAAGAACCAATGATTGAATCAGAGTATATGGGCCAGGGAATTCCTACACCTCCTCTTGTGGTCCAAAGCTCCAAACTAGAAGAAAAGATGGAGGAAGAAGAAGAAAAAGAACAAGAAGAAAAAGAAGAGCTTATGAAAGAAGAGGAAAGAATTGTCTGTGTTGCTGAATCAAATGCTAAAGAGAATGTTTCTGAAGAAAAGTTAGAAGAAGAAGTAAATATGCCTGCTAAATCTTCTGATATGATCATAACCACAAGCTCAGTTATGGTGAAACCAACACAAGAATATTCCCATCCCCCAGCAAATGTTGTGTCAACTTATGTAACACCCTCGCTTCCTGCTCGAGTTGTTCTTCCAGATGGAAGGACTTCAGCATATGCAAGTATTATGCAGACCATTATGGTTCCTTCAGTTCAGCCTTTCAATGAGCAACCTTTAGGCCCCTCTACACCTGTTGTTGTTCCAGCCACCTCATCATCCTCCGTATCAACTGAAACATTTTTACCCACATCTTCACCTGCCAGCATGTCCTCTGCTTTACCTGGTTCAAAGCCCGCCATCATGTCAACCACCGAGCACCCTGCTGTATACTCCAGGGTAGCTTCCCCAGAAATGATCACAAAAGAACCCAGTCCACCAAAAACTACCACACATTCCTCATCCCATCAACAGCTCTCAGAAGGAGTTGACTTAGAGGACATTACCTCTGAAGAGGTCTTTGAGGCACGCTTCAAAAAACGTGAGTCTTCCCTCTCAAGAAGTCTAAAATTTCTGTCCCGGTCAAAGAATGAGGACAAATCTCAGGCGACTTCATCAGACTCAACAGAGTCAGGTGAAGAGATATACAGACCTGGGCCAATTGGTGCACCATTGGAATTAGCACCAAGGAGACTTGAGGAAAAGTCCAAGTCAGTCCAGGACCTTCGTGAAGCTCAAAAGGACCAAGGCTTTATGAGAAGGCTCTCTATGCGCCTGAAGAGAACTCCATCAGCCGAGCGCAAGGATGACACGACCAAAGAAGAAGATTCAGTTGCTTCAAGGCGTAGGCTCTCTTGGACTCTCGGCCGGAGAGGATCACAGGACAAGAAGGAAGTAGAGATGATGCGCATGGATGGCGGAGGTGATACGTTGGTGGAACAAGATGAAAAGGAGCTTAAGAAACCTAATGAATCACCGGTCTTGGCAATGCGTAGAAAGATTGAATCAACAGTGGCTGGGATCTCCACAAGAATTCGCAGCTTCTCAGAGGAGCGGAGAGCATCAGAGGAAAAGGAACCCAAGAGGACACCCATTCTTTCCATGCTTCGTCGTTCAACATCAGAGAGCCGTGCCATGAAGGTTGCCAGTGTTCCTCAGAACCAGCTGGCATCTCAGGCCAGTAATGGTGCCTCATCAGAGTCTATAGACTCCATGTCCAGCCTAAAGTCAGATATATCAAAGGGTATGAAGCAGTTACTTCTATATCGTGTTAACAATTTTACTCCACATGTTCTTATAGAGTACCATCCATTGCAGTTTCTTAAATACATGGTGATTAATTTATGGCATTGATTGTTGTAAAAAGGTCTGGAGGGTGAGCGCAGATCTCGCTGGGACCGGTGGGGCCTGACCAGAGGGAAGCGAGACAAAACAGTATCACAGCCTGACATACCAAGTGCAATCTCCAGAGAAAATAGTTCCCTACGTTCACGCCAGTACTCCAGACTGGCTTCTGGTAAGTCACACAAGAGTGTACATGAAGAGACTGTCAGGAGTAATGTAATGAGAACTTAAAGCAATAGTCTGACATTATGGGAGATACTAAGAAGACCACTCTTGTATCTGTCCTTTAAATATAAGGCTAGGTTATCTTAGATTAGCAGAAAGAGTGGAAACAGGGCGAACAGCTAAATTAGCTCTGTTGCTCTTGCAATCACCGTGAGGTTGCCAGGCAACTATTGGATACTTCAGGAGGTGAAGCTCCTGGCCAAAAAATAGTCCGGCACATGACTAAAGCGTGTAGTTTTTAACCAGATAACATGATAAAGGGGACCCATTATTGCCTATTATTGGTCCTGTTGTTGCTAAAGTAACACTAATCACTGCTGTTACAGTTGTTAGTGGACTGATAAACAGTAAATTCATCAAGATAAGTTAAAGCTGTCATACAGTATGCTGCAGCTGAACTGTGAACCATGTGCAGCCACTAGTGGAATCCCAGAATAAAATTATAGAGCTAGGAATGAGTATAATAGGTTCCTTTTAATTAGTGAGCTTTAGAAGTGCTGGTAGGCTGCTTTTGTTACCTGTTTCAAGTAGCTGTAGCTTCATATTTAACATGTAGATATGACAGAGGTATTAATCTATTAATTATCTAACGCTCTGCAAGAAAGCAAATAACCATATTTCCCAAAATGTCAAATTGTTGTTTTAATTTACCTTTCTTAAATATTGTATGCTACGTGGTATACCAAACCACAACACATAGATTGTATGTCAACATCAGTAAACACAGAAAATGATGTACATATTCGTAACTGTACATGAGATGCCCTTGTATGTCTGGACAATGTGGGGAAGAACACAAAAGCAAAGGTTCCTAGTTGATCCTAGGCCAGAAGTAGTACTTGTAGTTCCAGTGATGGTAGTCTTAATCAACGCTGGGTACAGTAAATCATAACTTTTAATCTGACCTATCAATATGGGCATGATTTAAGAGGTCTAATGTCTTCTGCTCCCAGATTTCCCTCCAGTATTCCACATTAAGCTGAGAGATCATGTCCTGCTAGAGGGGGATCCAGTCACACTCAGCTGTCTGCCAGCAGGCAGCCCCCACCCAAACATCACCTGGATGAAAGGTAAGGATCTCTGATGTGGATGCTCTTACTGGTGGCCTCAGAGATGAATGGTTTGATCATTTCACTTGTTAATTACAATAATTAACATAATTGTTCTTTGGTGCATGAGTGTAGAGAAATAATGATGGTTTACATTGCATATTACATCTGGTACCAAAGATGTTGCAAACAGTGCAAATAAATAGTAGGGAGATAAGATTAACAATTGAGATTCCTGTTCGTACAAGAAACTGATTAAACCAATTTAAATCTTCTTCATGACATGTTTCCTCAGATAAGAAGCCCCTGGAGATTGATGCCAGGATGAACATGATAGCCTGCCCTGATGGCCGGCAGCTACTGATGATCATGCAGACCACCAAAAAAGATGCAGGGGTCTATGAATGTGTTGCTACAAACCCCCTGGCCTCTGTGTCCAGCTCTTGCACAATATCTCTTGCTCGTAAGAACTGAGACATCCATTACTTTTATGTCAGTCTGTGAGGAGCAGTAAACCGTGTTAGTCCTATTTGCAATAAACAGTATATATTATAGGACTATACAGTAATAAATACTGTTATAGTGTACAGGATAGACAACAGGGAACATGGGAAGAAACTGGAGGGCAAATAAGAGCCCAAGGACAGATGATATGTATGTAATACCGATATATTTATTTTTACAGGTCTGCCCAATCGTCCTGGAACCCCTGAAATACCTCAGAAGTACAACAACACAGCCTTGGTACTGTGGAGGCCCTCAGACACCATGGCCCCCTGCACATACTCTCTGGAGAGGAGAGCAGAGGGTCAGTATTTACTGACAACGATTTAATGTTTTATTCCTTTTTTGGACAGATACCTAGTGTCAGATATTCACAAATGCTTTTTAGATCAACAGGACCACATCAATAATACAAGTGATCTTAAGGCACACAGTGGTGCAGGTGCAGTAGTGAACTATATGTTTTACGGCAGATGAGATTTAACAACCTGAACCATAAATACAGCATAGCAGCCAAGCCACGTTCGAACCCATATTTAACCCGAAAGGAAGGCTTCTTTTGTGCTGAACTCTAATGTGAAGTAGATGTCAATACACATGAGAAATTAGACTGGCATATAAATAGCAAAACAAGGTGCGTGTGTTTGTGATTTAGAATAATAGCAAGTGTGATATAATAACACTAGAACTTGAAATAACATGAACTTTCTATTTACCTTATTTTTCCTCCCTAGGTGAGACCAACTGGTTGATTGTGGCTACAGGAGTGGCAGACTGTTATTACAATGTGGTTGACTTGCCAGCAGGGGGCTCCTTCAGGTTTAGGGTGGCATGTGTCAATAAAGCCGGCCAGGGCCCCTACAGCAACCTCTCAGAAGTGGTGAGCCTGGATGTTTCAGGTATGTATTATGTCAATGCAAATATTGGATTACTTTCTGTTTATTTTAGAAAAAGTTGTCTAATACGCATTAAGTTGCTTTCTATGTACTTAACGATGTACAGATACTGAAAGACTTGAAGTTGTGTAGTAACAGGCGGTTATGTTTTTATGTGCATGTTAATGATATTTTTACATAACATATAGAAGTTATTTTACATCATTGGACATTGTGTTGAAAAGGACATGTCTTAGGTTGTCACATTGTATGTATTTTCTCGTCTCAAATCAAGTCTTGGGGGTGTATCCTTCATTGTCTTTCATTAGAACCGGCTAAATCCAGTGCTACTGTGGTGGTCAACACTGTCCCTGCAACTACTCCTCCCCCCCCTGTGGTGATGATGTCATCCATGAAAGTGCCTCCCATTAAACCAGCTCCCAGTAAATCCACTACAGGAACACCTGTCCCTCCCTCGACTTCATCGCCTGCTCCATCTGTGGCTGAATCTGCTTCTCCAGCAACCATCAAACCCACTGTGCAGGTTGATGCTAGCCGTCCTGCGGTTACTCCGCCCGCAACTGCAGCCCCTTCCGAAAAGGCTCCTGTTCAGATAACCACAGCAGCCCAAGCCACGCCAGGCAAAGCCAAGACCACCCTTAGCATCAGTGTCAGCAAACCCCAAGCCAAACTGGCACCTCCCCCTGTTGTCCCACCCAAACCTCAGAGTCCTGTAAATGCAGTCCCCACCATAACCAACAAACCGCCTTCTCCTGTGCCACCACCTGCACGTGTCATCGGGAAACCTATTTCATCTGTTCCCATGTACGTGCCAGCTGCCACCATTCGTGTTACTCCGCCTTCTGAATCTAGTTCCACCCCGACAACCACCACCCCTTCAGTCGCTCCTGTGACTGTCTCACCTCCCGTGGTGGTGGTGCAGAGCTTGACACCAGTGCTGCAGGCTGGGGACAGCCGGAGTACCCCATCTGGACGGGTCACACCATCGGGACGGGCCACACCTTCGGGACGCAGGACGCCGTTGGGCAAGCCTGGGGAGGGATCTCTGCGCCAGGGAGTTCCACAGAAGCCTTACACCTTCATGGATGAGAAAGCAAGGTAATAATGAAACCTGATTTAAATATAAAGAACCAATTTAAAGGTCCAGTGTGTAATACTAAGGAGGATCTATTGACAGAAATGAAATATAATATCCATAACTATGTTTTCAGTGGTGTATGAAGTTGCCATGTCAACATCAACAACTACAAACTGTACCTTGGAAACAGGATATGGCAATTTTAAGATATTAAAGCTGCACAGTAAATGACAATATGAGACAGGTCACTAGTGATGAACCCACACATCAGATTAGATGTGATTACTCCTCACCTCTACACAGTATTTAAACATCTCGCAACGTGGTTTTGTGGCCCAAAGCTACTGTTTTGTCTTAGCCTTCATTTTCAGCAGGCAGCTGTTTTCAGCGAAAACAGTATAAAAGCCCACTGTATGCAAGCTAGTTAGCATTAAACAGCAAGTAGACACAGGTAGTGACTAGCTGGTAAACATAGTGGAGCATTTAGCAGCTGAAGAGCCATATATTTTTTTATATACTTTACCAGTAGTTGGTGGAGCACAAGACACAGCTAAAGACTGAATATTGGACTTGTGTTCGCCAGATAGCCAGTTGCACAACTCCAAATAAATGCTGATGTTCGCCCGTGTCAGCACAATGTAGTAATGAGCAACTGTTTGCTAACATAGTTGCAATATGAACTTTTTAAATTAAGACTTGATACTATGTCAGCATTTTTTTACATCTCATTATACTGCCTCCAAGTGGGAAAGGTTTTGAGTGGTACTTTAAACTGGTATTTGAGAGCACAGTGCAAATGTTTAGCATCAGAAAGTGAAGAACACTAAGCCAGGTTTTATAAATAAAAACTATTGATTTTCTTTGCTCTTTTTGCCTAATGGACATAAAGTCTGTAAAAGGAACTGTTGACTTCTTCTTTATCACACAGGGGTCGGTTTGGTGTGATCCGTGAGTGCCGGGAAAACGCCACAGGTAACCTCTTTATGGCCAAGATTGTTCCATATGAGGCCGACAGCAAGCAGGAGGTGCTGCAGGAATACGACATCCTCAAGTCACTCCATCATGAAAGGGTCATGGCTCTGCATGAAGCGTATGTCACACCGCGCTACCTGGTGCTTATCTCTGAGTACTGCAGTGGGAAGGAGCTGCTCTTCAGCCTCATAGACAGGTAAAGCCAATCAGCTGTACTTGTTAAACCAATTGCTTGGCTGATGTGAAATCATTTCTTGGTTTCCCATTCAAACTGAAATTATTGCCTCACTTTCCTGGTGTGTTTCAGATTCCGTTACTCAGAGGATGATGTGGTGACCTACATTGTGCAGATTCTCCAGGGTCTGGACTATCTCCATAACCGACGCATCCTCCACCTGGACATCAAGCCAGAGAACGTCATCATCACCTACATGAACGTCATCAAGATCATTGACTTTGGCAGTGCTCAGACTTACAACCCGCTCTTCCTCAAGCAGTTTAGCCCTCCTATTGGAACACTGGAGTATATGTGTAAGAGTCTCGTTTTTCACAGACCACTGGGAATGTAAATTTAAGACTGCTCTAATCAACATTATTTATGAACAATTGATCATTTGTAGTACAATTGCAGTGACAAATCAACAGAGAATTATCCGCAAACTTTATGAAGCTTTTTAGCATCTTTCAGCTCATTGTTTTGGTTTTATGGTCCACAGCTTATCATTTATCTGCATCATTTCTAGATACAGCAGGCAGCTGTTTTCACAGAAAAGCCTTAACAAACCAATTGTAATCTACCTGCCCAACACCAAAATGACTAACTAACTAAAAGGAAACACTTCCACTAGGAAAATCTTGTCCCTTGCCTAAAGATTCTGCATTCATATGCAAATATCTGTTTATAGAGATTAGCCAGCAAGTTACTTAAACTTTATTAACTCAGTAAGTCTCATTTAGATAAAGATTTCTTTTTTAAATAGGGACATGAGGACAAAGAATGCATACACAAAAGATTACGGCTAAGTTAATTTGTTTACACAAAGCAATGACCAGACACAAATTTAAACAATCACAAGTTTTATAATAAATATCAGCCAGCAAAACGTTCCCTAGCTTTAAAGGCATGCTGCACTTTATTCCAGCAGTAAGGTGCATGTTACAAGAAATCACAGAATAGAAATGTTCAATGGATATAATGGAAGTATGTAACTGATGATGTTCAGATAAGGCACTTAAAGGATCGAAACAGTGGGATTCTCTTCCGAAATGTTGTTACGGTTATTCTGTGAATTGGGGTAGTAAAAAATATATTTTTGCACCTTTAAACGCGCATTATGCACTCTTTACTATGCTAATTTATAATGAAGAAAATGACACAAAATACTTATTACTGGATGGTTTATGTCAACTGTTTTGTCAGTGAGTGTGCACCAGCTATGAAAACACAGGATAATTATTAACCAAACTATGCATTACCACATTTAAAAAAACTTCACATGTTATCAGATAAGTTCAAGCAAAAACAGAGGCACTAAGTCATAAACCGTAGTGCAAAGACTATTTGCAGATGTAATTAAAATTCTTGTAAAACAATGTGAGTTGTGCATTTTTCCTTTCTTCTTCTTGCAGCTCCTGAGATGTTGAAAGGGGATGTTGTGGGCCCTCCAGCTGACATCTGGAGCGTGGGTGTACTGACTTTCATCATGTGAGTTCTGCTTTCACAGCCTCCACCCAGCAAGCCCTCTTTAAATGTAATAGTTTTCTTAATGTGATATGAGCCTTATGATTGAAAATTTGGATGCTGCATTCAAATTTCAGATTTCAGGTATTTTCGATGTTCTGTAACTAACCTAATGAACGTTTGTTGTGCGTCGTCGATATGTTTTGAGGGGTCTACAACTGTTTTGTCAAGACTTCCCGCTAATTTTTTCCAGGTTGAGCGGCAGGTCGCCTTTCATGGAGAATGATCCTCAGGAGACTGAAGCCAGGATCCAGGCGGCAAAGTTTGACCTCTCTAAACTCTACCAGAATGTGTCCCAAAGTGCCTCTCTGTTTCTTAAAAAGATCCTCTGTAGCTACCCTTGGTGAGCTGAACATACATCCTTTTTTGAACTCCATATATTCTCATATGTAACTGAAAGTTAACATCTATCATTGCCTAAAGCTGTGACCTAATTTCACAGCAAAATAAAATGTTAAATAGATACAAACCGATCACTCAGTCAGTTCAGTGGCAACAACTTTTTCACAAAATAATGTATGGGGTCCATTTTATTCCTTTAAAACTCTCTAAAGTCTTTGAATATTTGCATCCTCACTGTCTGGTCTTTAACAGGGCCCGTCCCTCAATTAAGGACTGCTTCAATAACTCCTGGCTTCAAGATGCCTACCTGATGCGCCTTCGTAGGCAGACCCTCACCTTTACAACCACCCGTCTTAAGAATTCTTGGCTGACCAGCAGCGGAGGCGAGAGCAGGTGGCCACCAAGCACAAAGTTCTCCTGCGGTCCTACCAGAGCTCGCCACAAACCCCCACCAGCCCCGCCAAGCCAAATGTGCCAATTTCATCCACCACACCTGTCGCACAGTGAAAACAGGCTTCCAAACACCTGTCGATGGGACTTAAAGGGAAGGGGGGATTTCCTCAGACAAGACTTTGGGCTGCAGGGTGGGGTGGTCCCTTCAGGTTTGAGTTGTTGAACTCAAGAAATCTACAGAGACATCACTTCTTTTTCTTTTCTGGTTCTGAAAGAGAATCTAAAAGACTGTTTTCAGACTGGTGGGAACTCTTACAAGTTACAAGAGCCTGACTGCATTTTTTTATATGGTGGACCTTGTTCATACAAGGCAGGATGTTGTCTTCAAGTTAGTACCTCAAGGTTTGTAACTTTGCATACATTTTGGATAAATTACTTCCTTTCTTACTGTAAACTTTACAATGATTAGTGGGGACACGTGTTAACACGTTGTAGTAACCCACCATGGAAGGCCTAAAATTGCTGTCGAGTTAAAAACATTGTTTTATTTAAGCACAAGGTATCCAAGTAAGATTCCAAAAGTAATGAATGCACAGTTTCAGAAGTGCTAACACAACTCTACTATGTCATGCAAATGCTAAATATTGTTCTCTATAAACGTAAGCCAACTTTACTGTAATTAAATCAGTGTCATATGCTACGTTGCCAGAGTTTTTATACTGCTGTAGCATCTCAAGGATTGGCAAGATTGTAGCAGTACCATAAACTTTTTTTTTTGAGTTTTTAAAATTGAGGTCAGAGGATACAATGGAGGATGCTCCAGAAGGGCTATAAGAAAAAGGACTCTTACAATCAGCACACATTTCTTCCCCAATGTAAACAGGATAGTAATAATTCTCAATATCAGAAATCATTTTTTAAAAATTTTTATTAGATCATGATTTTTTGCCCCAATGAATGACACGGACAGCACAAGTGACTCCATGCAGGACTGTCACTGTGCTGGAGCTTGGCAAGCACTAGTTCCTTCACCACAAATAAGCTAAGAACCACCCCATTGGCTTCCAGGTAAACTCTTCCGCTCAGCCAAGTGTAACGGATCCAGCCATGCAGAGATATTCACACTCCTCTCTGAGTTTTCTAAAATGAGGTTGACAATTTTGCTGAGTCAGTCAGTCAATGTATTCTTAGCCTGTGCATTCAGAACTTTGCATGAGACACAAGATGCTCATTAAAAGTAAGAATATTCAGGGTGAAACTCAATTGCTTTAGAAATCCACTGGTGATATTGGGGTTCCTCCAAGTGCCCTTAACCAGTAAGCATTAATCAGCATAAAAATAGCCTCTACAATTCATTAAGAAAGGATGTTTATGAAGACGTTGTTGAGTGTATTAGTTCTTATTTTAGCTGTAATTTTAAATTGCTAACAGCTACTGCTTGGGAAAAAAAGGGTTTGCTTTATAAGGATTTTTATAAATAGCAGTTTTTAAATGGCAGAACTGTTTATAAATAAAGCTAAGTAAGATTTGAAAGGGTTATAATTAGCATTATATTTTACATAAATTATTATTTAATTTAATTAAGTGTTGACCAAAGGGTTTCCAGCCCTTACAAGCTTACAAGACACTGCACACGTGATCAAAACATAAATTCAAATCATATGCGGCATTGCAGCCCCTGCGGACATGAAATCATCTCTTTGTTCATGATCACAAGAATGTAAATCAGAGGATACATGCCTCCTAAAGTAGTTGATTTTTAAACCCTTGCAAAATGGGTACAGTAAACCTCGTTTTTTCACTCTGGTTTGAGTCACATAAAACATATAACTTGTCCTCTTCAGCGTCAGTATTGACGACTGCAATTGGACACATTCTCACATTTGTCCCTTGGTTAGATTGAAAGTAGAATATGACTTGAATAACAACTAATATGAGAAACAACTATTTGGTTTACAGTATAGTCTGTTTCCAAACATATTGTTAATATCCTCTTTTGCCCAAGCAAGGTTCATCCTTAATATTTAATAGTCCACCGTCCGGCATATTATACTACCATAGAGTAAATTCCTGTAGATTTACTTTATCATTACACTGATCATAAATCAGTGATACATCGATCATTTGATTATCCTCATTATTTTAAATAATAAATAAATGGCTGTGTTGTTTTGTTTCTTTGATATTGCTTTGCCTTGTCAGGGCAAATTCAGTTTGAAGACCAGCATGGGAAACATTTGCACAAATCATTTGATCATTTTGCTGTCACATGTATTGATATCAAGCACAGATTTGCTCACTTGACCCACAAAGTGTTATTTCTGTGACAGATTGGATTCATTTAATAGAAGGCTGAGCCACATTCAGCACACTCATGAGTTGTTTTAATATGTGCATTGACTGACAGAGATTGTTGGTAATTGTATGAAATTATTTTACTAGTTCTATATATTCTGATGCTATTGCTAGATAAATACTGCCCTTTTTCTGCAGCTCGTTGTCTTTGTGGCTCAGTCAGGTTCCTATGCAGAGTAGAAGTTAATCACAGGGGGAGCTGTTTTGAACCTGTATGAAAACATGCAAGATCAGCATGAGAGTGCAATGTCAATTCTAAACATCTGTGCAATATATTATGTGCTTTAATCATACAAAATGAAATACAACAGGGTTTTGAAAAAGATGTTGAATGCTCCACATTTTGTATTAAAATCCTATGCCGTATTTTTGTGGAATGTGTTGCAGTGCCTCGTGATGGATATTAGACCCACAGAGAAAATTGTTTGTTAAATGAATGACACGTGTGTGTTTCGCAATTTGATTATTTATTGAGTGACTGTATTTGTTATAGCTTCCGCTTTTTATTTTGTGAAATTTCTGAATCTGGCATGGAAAAGGCATGACAGCTGTCAAGGCTATAAACAATAAAGGACATATATGAATAAAAGGTAGCAAATTGTTTATTCAGTGGATGAAAACAGGGGGTGACAAGAGGTAGCAGAGTTTTGTATAAAACCTGGTATAACTGTATTACTAACCATTCTTGAATTTATTTTATTTTAAGTTCTCTTTTCGGTGCTTGTAGCTGACTAACACCAAAGGGTTGACTTGAAAAGTGTTCCCACGCTCATGAAAGATCACACTTCAGTCGTGATTGTATGATACTGTGACAGAATATTCACAGTTCAGGCTGAGGGCACGACCAACAATTATGTGTGTTTTCACCAGGGGACGACTCACATTTCAACCCCAAACAAAACTATTAACTGCTCCAAGTATTCTCTTGAGTATTTGGTATGAAGGCTTTATAAGGATGGGAAATTATCTCTGTAACATCTGTTACACATCTTCAGTCAGTCTTGTCATGCTCAGTATCCAAAGAAGGGAAAGGAACGCCTCCATCATCCAGCTATAAAGCATGAAGTCTTTCAGATTTGCTAACTGGAGTGGATCAGAAGTGGCGTGCAGCTTCAAGAGGATCTCTGAGGTGAGAAATGTTGTTGTAAGTTAATGTGGGCCAGTGGTAAGAGTTGACAGAGCATTTTCACAGAAGACATCCTGTCACAGTAGGAAAAGCCGAGGTGTAAATGATAAAATGAATGACGGCTGAATTCCATTTAAGTGCTTCTGTTTCAGGGTTGTGGTGTTGTGCATGCTGTCTCACTCTCACACTGTCGTGGCTTACTGGGACACAACAGAACAGAAGTAGTAACACCTTAGTAACACCTGTGCTTTTCCTTTTTTGACAAATCAAAATGTTTGCTGTGAAAAAGGCCAATTGCATATTAAATACGTTTTTTAACCACTTTCCAGATTCCTTCTGGCGTCAATCTACTCTGACCACTGCAGATGTCCAAAGCGAAAGCTGCACCCCCTCCTGGGTGCACTCTGAACATCAACGATCCTCAGGTCCAGGAGGCCGCTATCCGAATCCAAGCCTCATATCGCGGCCACAGGTACCAAAATATCCTGTGTCTTTTGGCATCTTTGACATTCAAGTATTCAAAGCATTCAAAGCATGTAATCATGCAGGTGTCAGTATGCCTTAAAGAAACTGCTCGTTGAGTCATTGAACAGCATCTGAAACTTCTTTGCACCTATCCGACACTGGGAGTGGGGGGGGGGTTAAGTCAGAAAACTTACGGACAATCCGACAAACACACCCACTGAACAGAGTGATTGGCCAGCTGTGCGGAGGTCTGAAAGTATGGAGGATTTTAAATTGTCTTTCATGTTCTTTATCTACATTTTTTACACAACTACATCTGTGTGTGGATACAACATAATAAATACTTTAAAGGAGATATTTGAAAGAGTGTGTGTGGTTATTATTGAATTAATTGTGAATTCTTATATTACTTTGTTTGTCATGTAGGTCGCGTAAAGAGCTGCGGGAGAAAGGCCCTCCCAAGATCCTGCAGGAGCTCAAAGATGTGGTTCTTGTTGAGGGCAGCGCAGCGAAGCTGGAGTGCAGAGTTAGCGCTTTCCCGGATCCTTTCATCGTCTGGTACAAGGATGGCAAAGAGCTGAAGGATGGTCCCAAATACCGTTATGTTTTTGAAGACCCAGATTTTGTGGCGCTCGTGGTCCGTGACGGGGTTCTGGCTGATCTTGGAAAATACACTGTTAACATTAAAAATCCGTTTGGACAGACGTCTGGATCTGCCTGCATTCTAGTGGAAGGTGTGTACACATTGTTAGCAAGCTGACATCTGTTGGTTCTAAACTTTACAGTGTGCATGAACCTAAGTTTAGTTAATTCAGCATGGTTGAGTGAATAAGAATTTAATCAGACATCTTAAAGGAATAGTTCAACATTTTGTGAAATGAGTTTTTGTTACCTTTGTTATGTTTTTCAGCCAGCGAATCGAAATGCAATCTGGGTGTAGACTTACATTTACAGGGAAGATTTGGGCGTAGAAATGACAATCTCATCTTATTCTTAGAAAGAACTATATCCCAAAATGTCTACAATGTCTACTATAAGACCGAAACTCATCAGACATGTCTGATGCCAAGGCTTCCTCCTACTCAGTTCCTTTAGTGATAACTAGTGTATCCTGTAGAACTTTCTAGATCTTTGAGGCTATTTCCAACAGCACTTGAAATCTCCTACAAATAATGCGGCTGACGGAGTATTTGCATCACGCTTTCCCAGTCCCTGCTAAGGTTTCTAAAGGCCCAGACAACATTAAGGCCAAAAGAGGGACAACCGTGGTGCTCAAGGCTGAAATAAGTGGGGAGCCTCCTCCAGATGTTGCCTGGCTCAAAGATGGAGATGATATTGAAGAAGACGACAGGTAGGCTCTCATGGAGACACTTAATTTTTATTTATATTTTAACAATGCTTTTTCAGGATATGTGTACATGTAGAAATGGTGTGCATTGCATTTTTCAGGAACACACTTATGAATGTAAACTGTAAATTGATTCATATAGTAAAACGAGGAGAAATGAGCAGTTTATACTTGTTACCTGTTGTCAATGTGCTAATCTGCCTTGAACTAATGCCACCAGGCCCACACGCCATCCGATAACTGTAGATTGTAAATTAAGTGATTAGGATCCTAATTCTAGGGAAATTTTCTATAACAAAAAGTGATAATGAATGTGCTACCATTGTCTTTCAGGGTGTTCTTCGACGTTGGAGACACCAACACGATCTTGACCATCAAAAGTGCAAAGTTGTGTGATGCTGGCAAGTATGAGGTGTTTGTGGAGAACAATCTGGGCACAGACCAGTCCTCCGCTCGTGTCGACATCCTCTGATGCGACATCTCAACTGCACCGAAGCTAACGCAGGGAGCCTTTGTTTTCTTAGAGTGCAATCGAATGGACAATATACTGTAGTAATGCTGTGTTCTCAGCTGTACATAACTTCAATCATGTTCATAAAAAAAGTAAAGACTTTTTTGCTAGCAGCTTTTTTTTTGAGTGTTATTTTTTTAATGATCTACTGTTGATTGGAGGGTAATGCATCTGTATTGTGAGACGACTACAAAGTGCAATATTTGTTTCTAAAAAGTAGATTTTTACAATGAAAAAGACATAATAATAATAAAATATTAACCATCCTGATATTTGACATTAAGATGAGTTACATATGAGAGATATGTTTAAAATGGTACCCATACTGTTGTTTTATTAACTGTAATTTATTATTCATTTGTACAATTTCTCCTGTCCTGGTCTATAATGACAGCCAAGTCCTAGATTTGCAAAAGCCAGCTGAAAGACGGGGAAGTAAATTACATTTACATTTATTCATTTAGCTGACGCTTTTATCCAAAGTGACTTACAATTGCTATATACTGTATCAGAGGTCGCACGACTCTGGAGCAGCTAGGGGTTAAGTGTCAACCACAGATATGAAATAATTTTGTATTTTGGCAGAGCAGGTAGACATGAATGATAGTGTACAGTCCAGCAGCATCTAGCTGTCATCTGAGGAATTACAGCTTCATGTACACCACTGAGAAAGTCTATCCCCATCCTTGTCTCAGGTTGCATAATATTAATGGCAAGCAGTGAAAAACAAAGATCAACGTTTCCTTCTCACATTCACGTAAGAGATGCAAAACTATCCAGTATTTCACACAGATGCATACAAAGAAAAGAGAAAATTATGAAAGAATAAAAATAATTTGTACGGCAGAAATGTTTTTTGTTTTCTCTTTAGTTATTTTGCAACCCCACTTTTACTCATTTCCTATCAAAATGCCTTTTGTTAATGGGACATGTAGGGCTTTTTCTAATTAAATAAAAGGCCAGATCAATGCTGGACTAGTCCTCTGTGAGTAATTGTCTTCTCTGTCGATTTCACGACGCAATCGCAGCCATAAAAAATTAGGCCTAAAATTTCAAAAGCATCCTTGTTTACATGGGGGAGGAGTCTTTGTGGAGATTTTTCGACGTTCCTTTGATCTTAGGTGTGGGCATTTTAAAGACTGCCCCTAACTCGGTCGGTTTCAAGGCTGCCCCAGTCAAAAAATCAAATCAAAGCTCTACATTAACTAATATTTAAAACACTCCCCGTCCAAGGATCCTCTCACTCAGACGCTAGAAACCCGACATATTGTGTTTATCAACACGAAAAGTATGAAAGATGGTGGTTTTATACATGATTTAGCGTTTATATTCGGGGGAATTAACACTCAAATACAAACACCAGAAGCGTATTTTTAAATTTCCACATTTCCCCAGCAACAATATAACTACACGAGTAAACTGTTACACGTGCAGTGAAACTTTGTGAAAAGCTTCACATCCTGCATTGTGGCTTTAAGAGTGGGGTTTCCTTGAAACCGTCATGTTCCATGTTAGCATGGTCAAATTGATGAACTTCTTCAACGTTGCAACTTTTAGAAATAACTTTTTACACACTTTTAACCTCTGCATTTGAGAGTAGTTTGGTCCGATATGACACTGCTTTGAACGCTTTTCTGCTGTTTCTTTATTTTTACGCTCAGTATGCACGTTTGCAGACAGGGAGTGGCAAAATATAAATATTTTTTTTGCGTGTGCCATAACTCCTCGAACTCGTTTCCTACAGCGAAAACGTCCTTGTCTTTGAGTGACGGACCTAATGGACCATTCGCCGTCGATAATCACGCAAGTAACCAAAGACGAGGAGGAAAATGCGACTTGTCGTGAGGAAGGTGAGTTTGGGAAAAGTTTTGTGAACTTTTCAGCTGCGCATGACACTGTCAGCGAGGCACGAGACCGCGGTGTTACAAGGCGCCACGGTGTCACAAACG
Source organism: Micropterus salmoides (assembly GCF_014851395.1). Taxonomy (NCBI): domain Eukaryota; kingdom Metazoa; phylum Chordata; class Actinopteri; order Centrarchiformes; family Centrarchidae; genus Micropterus; species Micropterus salmoides. Next base: position 4,588,745 of record NW_024040596.1, on the reverse strand, counting down.
CTACTGTAGAAAGAAAGAAAGAGCTTTAATAGTGTCTTTTTCTTCCGAGAGACTTGGATATGGCGTTGAATGGCATTGTTGTGAACGTTTTCGCTAGTTTTTAATACTTTTGAGGACCGTTGCCTTTTGGGATATAGGCCCTAGCCATGGGCAGCGGCTTATGAGTTTTAAACAAAGTACAAAGATAGGAATGTGGATTTAAACGACTATGTGAAGCAGAAAAGTCGCTAATTTAACAAGCTGACATATATTAGTCGGCAGCATTTTGTGCAACGACAGTGTGCGTAAAAAACCATCTGAAATAATGTCTTGTCAGAAGGGGGCGGGGTCACCTCGACAGCTCACTGTTATTGTTTTGTACTTAGATATTGAGCTGCTTCGCTTTATTCCTTCAGGTGGTCTCAAGAAGGCATTTTCTTTTTCGTATAATAGCACTCAAATGGACATTACTGACTGTTCACATCTTAGGTGCACTATAGGTTGCCCTTTAGATTTGCCAGCACTGGGCTTAAAGGTGCTTCCTGAATGTTTGGCATATTCAAGCGCTCACAGATATAGACAGTCTGTTATTCTTACAGAAGGACTGTCCCCCTAACCAGTATAAGTAGGTCTGGACTCACAGGGTCAGGCATCAGAGAAGTATAGGCCTAAAACCTGTGATGACCGTTTTATATAGACTATGGGTGAATGTGAAATTTGAAGTGTTCCCAGATTCCCAACATGATCAGTTCGTGCTTTAATATGTATCAATAAACCCATACATTCATCTCCTCCCCGTAAAATGTCCCCTATTCCTCTGCTCAGCTGGAGCAGCCTCACTTGCATCATAAAATGAAATGGTACCTTGTGGCAGTACAATCTTCTGTGTGGCCTTTTGGACTCACTAAAACTATTAAAAACGCAGAAAAGCTTAAATATGACATCCTTTAGTTTTATTATTTTCTTCAGTCCATCAAAAATGAAAAAATAGACAAGTGTTGCTCACAGATAACAACATCTCCTATGGTTCCTGTCTGAGCTTAAAAATTAATGCAGGGATTCCAAAGTGTATTTCAGTGATTTGGATTCAGTTTGATCACCAAACGGAGAGAATGCATAGTTTCAGTAAAATGATGTTAGTCTTGCCAAATGTTTTATAGTTACAATCAACAGCTCACTTAAATAATCTACATGCCATACACAGGCCTTGACATGAGCCAGCCTAAATTGTACAAGGTCAGTTTTCAAAACAAGATACAGTAACTGCAGCAATGGTTTAGATGATGATGTTGTCAGATTTGGTATTTTGATTCTGACAGGTAAAATATTGATCCAGAGTGAAGCGAGTGAGTGATGTTTTTGTTCAGCCGTTACAATCAAGATGCCTTTGAGCAAGGCACTAAACAATGGGCTGCTAATGCTTCCGTGACAAATACCATGATAAAGGGTGAATAACGACACAACTATTGTAATGAAGACCAGCTGGTTTCCCAGAGCCGACATCCCAGCTCCAGACAACGATACTCACAACTCTCCTGCTACTATAGCCACCATCACAACAACAGCACGTCTTGGCCAATTGTCTATGGATTAGAATCGCGTACCCCACCTTTAATGCTACTTAGTGGCCAACAGGTGGTAGGTGTACTGGGCTGTGCCCGTGTGCGAAACATGCTTTGGGCTTTGAATGGCTGCTGTTTTTCTAAGTTCTAGCCTAATGCTGACTAAATGCTTATTATGCATGGCATTGCCTAGTAAGATTTTTTCATCAGGAAGTAGGCCTGAAGGCTGGTCGGGTGGGTCCCGGAACCATCCTGAAAAACAATTTGGAGCACAGTGCAAAGGATGCTGGAATAAGTAAGTATTATGTGCAGGTGTTATGCAGTTTAGGTAGATGGATTGGTATACAGTGTATATACAATATGATAATATGAACAGTTCTGAAATGGAGAACGAGAGAATGATGAATAAATGATAAGTGGTAGCCAGTAAACAGGTGGCTGATTAGAGGCAGAGTTACTGGGTTATTGCACAGAAATTGTTCCTGACACTGTTCATCAGAGTTAGCTGTTCATCAGAGTGATGACTTGAGGGAAGAAACTTTTCCTGAGTCTGTTGGTTGTGGAGTACAGAGCTCTGTAGCGCCTACCAGAGGGGAGGAGCTGGAACAGGTTGTGTCCGGGCTGAGATGGATCTGCAGTGATGTTTCCTGAAGTCCTGAATGGAGGGCAGGTTGGCACGATGATCTTTTTTGCAGTCCTGACTGTCCGTTGTAGTCTGCTCCGGTTCTTTTTGGTCCAAACCAGACAATGATGGACATGCAGAGAACCGGATGTTGGCTGTGTAGAGGTGGATCAGCAGCTCCTTAGGCAGGTTGAGCTTCCTGAGCTGGTGCAGGAAGTATGTGAGACTAACATTATTATTTAATGATAATTCATAATATTTTTTAAAAGTCTACCTGACCTCTAGTCTGCTGTGCTCCCATTCAGACTGTACTGAATGAGACAAGTGCACTGCCCTTCATCGGAGATACAAACAGGAACCAAAACCAACACTTGTGATCAGGCAGAAATCTCAGCACAAATCCACATGTTTACTTCTGCAGCTCTAATAAAGTGAAGCTCACAGTCCCAAACAAATCCAGATTGTGTTTTAGGTTTTAGATGTTTATAATGCAAAAATCTACCAGCGGGTCTGCTGGCCGCATCTCAGGTGGTTACTTTACTATAACGCCGTGTGTCGAGTTGCATCAGCTGGGTGGAAATGATTGTCGCCGCTAGTCGACGTTATCAGAATATAGATTTGTTTTTCACTGCGTGAGAAGATTGATGTGTGGCGCTCAAAGCGTGAGGGTTAGCCTACACAGCGCGATTGAGAGGTCAGCAAGTTTGTGACTGAGAGGATAGATGGTCGAGTACCGCGGGAACAGCTGAGCAAACAGCGTTCTTCTCCCAGGGCCTGGGAGTGAGGCAGGGAAGCAATCTCAGTCCAATTCTCTTCAATCTATATATCAATGAATTAGCAAACCAATTAGAGCTTTCCACAGCACCTGGCCTCACACTGAACAACGCAGAGATCAGAAGTCTGCTGTATGCAGATGACTTAGTGTTGCTTTCACCTACTAAAGAAGGTTTGCAGCAGCACCTTAATCTCCTGCAGAGATTTTGTCAGACCTGGGCTCTGACAGTAAACACAGCAAAGACTAAGATAATGATCTTTTAGAAACAATACAGAAATCAGTTATCACTCAATTTCTATTTAGACACCACTAAATTACAACATACAAAAAAAACAAAAAGTCCCCAACGGCCTCAGGACAGCAACACCAAGTCAAGCAGACCAAACCAAATTATCAACAAGCAAAAATAAAAATATACTGAATACTGGAAAGAAACGACCAAAACACAAAGTAAATTACAATGTTACAGAGCTGGCTACCACAAGACGAGAGACTCTGCTTCCAGTGTGACAGGGGACAGGTAGAGCCAGAGCTACACTTTCTAACCTCATGCCCTAAATATAAAACACAAAGACAAAAACATTTCCCAAATATACCCCGAATTCAAATTCATATCAGGCACACAAAATCCTCTATTTACTGGGAGAAATGCCCAAATGTGAAATAATTGCTGCAAAATATATCTCATCGTGTCATGAACTGAGGACAACAATATTGTTGCATACGTTCATGCAAATAAGGCTAATTTGAATTTGAGAGGGACGAGCGAGAGGATGTGCTGCGCGAATGCACTACGGCGCTGATCTGCAATCAATACAATACAATTTTAAAAGGCTTAGTAAAAAAAATCAAAAATCAATCTGTGGTGGTCAGCGTTGATATTGCGGCGGGCCGCCACAACTAAATGAACGGATGGGAAACACTGTAGTGACTGTAGTAACCGCACGAGAAGACGCGCTGTGTTGTAGTCAGCACTCGGCCGGTTCAGTTTGTCATTAGCTAAGTGACACACAATCCCTTTCGTCCTAGAGGATATTTCTCTATCGTCCTCAGGACGACAGGATGCGTTAGTCTCAAGCTCTGTGGTTACGACTGTCTCATTACAGACTGTGCTTACCTGGGTTTTATTTGTGGCTTGGCTTGACTTCCTCACACACTAAAAGACATACGTTGAACATGAAGAATTCTCCTATAACTTCTCTTGACCAAGGCCCTGGCATCAGAACGACAGTTGGCTGCTGGTTGCCCTGGTTTAACAGGGATCAATAAATGTACATCTTTATAATATTAAACATATCTTGAGGACTTCTAGAATTACTTCACCTTCAGTAATGAAGTGATTGGAAATTTATATGTGACAGTTTCATAATAGTTTTGTATTGTTTGTCAGTCTTTACCTTAGTTTTAACCTTAGTTTTAAGTTCTTTGACTTAAATCTTGAAGAGATGAAGATGGTGAACTTTATTTGTCCTTGTCATGGAAATCACTAATCCCTTTAGAAGAGTTTGATGATGGAATGAAAAATGACAATTTAAGATTAGACTGATTGTCGGGCTTCTGGATTTGTTATTAAATGTTTTATCGTACCACCCAGTGGTGTGATTTGGTGCACAGTCCATGTGCTGTGGCATTCCCCTTATCAATCCAATCCAAATGAACTGATATAATTGGAATAAATGTATTAATTAAATGATTTAGCTGCAACTAAACAGAATTATGGGCTGTAGCATGTACTGTAGGGAAGCAGAATGGAGAAAGAAATCCAGCCAGTGCTCAAATGAAAAGCTGAGTCCGGCCTCATGATGGCAGTATAGTCCAGTGTACTGGTACAAGACAACTCCAGCCTGCTCTCGGATTACTTCCTCCTGGCCAAGAGGTCATGAGTTCAAAACATGGCTGCTATCCAGGAGAGAGGGGCCAGAGAGAAAGGAAAGGGGGAGCTGTCTTCAGACCTTCTTTAGTTTCACAAGTTGCTGCAGCCAAATGGGAGCATTATAAACCTTTAGCTTACAAAGGTTTCTTTCAAAATGTATCACAGACTCTTTGCAAATTTCCAACCTATTATGCATCACTGTTCCCTGAAGTTCTTATCTTACTATTCAATTCAGTGATTGTTTTCTGCACCATTAAGCCGCATTTCCTGTTCACTGAAGTCAGCACAGAAACTTCAGCTTTAATAACTACAGTCGTTTTTATGTCAGTGGTCATGAGACGGACTGTAAGGTAAATATTTTCAGATGCAAAAATGTTCATACCTCGATCTGACCTGACCTAAGTCTAGGTCACCACCAGCTGGGCCACCACGAACCTACCATACCATTTGCTTTGGAGGGGTGTGAAGCAAGTTGTCAGATTGTAACAGACTATCAGGTGTCAAAGTAGCGGAAAGTCAGCTGTGGGAGGCCTCATTCTTTCTGCGTCTGGATAGGAATAGAAGCAGCCACGTTCAGAGGCATGCCTAGCACAAAAGGGTCCCAGATAAGCCTGCTTTCAGCTAAGTAGGCTAAAACATGCTGATGTAGCGCGAGGTCGTTGCTGCGCCTTGGACATGCTGTAACCTCATTATCAGTGTCTGAGCCTGCTGGTCAGGGAGGTGTGAGAAATGCTGCTGTACAGTTTGCTTCTTGGCCATTTCTGCTGCCAATTTGTGCACGCGGGCCTGATTAAACAAAAAGAGCTGAAGAGCACATAAGCTAATGAATCTAGCTACAATCACATTAGTGTGATTAATCCAAAATAAAAACAATACTCTGCTTATCATCCGATGTGGTGTGAATGAGTTTACTTGCTGAAGGCTAAGTTTGTTTCTGTTCAACCTGGATAAAGTAGATTTGTAATCTCCACCGTAAAAGCTGGCTGTAGATGACAATGATGAGCGTGTAGCCCTTAAAAACCAGTCAAGTGTCAGTGTTTGCTCCTGGTCCAACATGCCATGTAGATGACCAACCTGCAGAAAGACACATGTGTCACAGGGCTGAATACATGAAAGATATTTAAATAGCCAACATGGGCCTAAAATCTCTTTTCCAATGGACAATACCACAGCATGTGCATCACTGAGCCCTCTGCATCAGGACAGTCCCAGCACAAGTTTGGTACTGTACAGTCAATTTTCTTTAATATGCATGGTGTTGTGAAAACATGTATTATCTTTTATTTTCATAGCATTTTAGTGTTTTCAACTTGATTCATCCCTTTATATGAGGAAATGGTTACACCCATGTCAAATTTCCACTGCATTTTTAGCACTTTAATGGTGCGGCTCTTGGGATGGAAATGTTGATCGGTCAGTCCACCACTTTGGTCCAGACTGTAATATCTGAACAACTATTAGATGGAATGCCATGAAAATTGGATCACTTAGTCATGTTGCCCTTAGGATGAATTGTAACAACTTTAGTGACCCCCTGACTCTTCCTCTGGCATAATCTTCATTTTTCCCCAAATAGTTAGTTGGGGAACATGGTCGACATTACCTGCAAAATATCAGCACATTAACATTGTGATCACGAGCATGCCCGCAGGTAGGTTAAAGCTCCACTGTGCATATGGTTAGACAACAGTTCAGCATCACAGAGCCACTAGCATGGCTGTAGACTCTTGTCTTGTTTTAGAGTTGCAGTCAGCTCGAAAAGGTAACGCACACAAGCCTGAATAACACTGAGATAGCGACTCTACTAACTGCATGCCTCAGTTTTATTCCAAGGTCTTTCTTGTTTGCTTTCAAAGTCAACCTGTTGATGGTGATGAGGTTGAGTGGTTGAGCCTCAAGGCAACGTCTCAAATGTTGCATCAAATACCTCCAGCCAAACAGCAAGTCACAAAAGCTCCAAAAGTGGTAAAGCATCTTCTCATACTTCATCTGCACGTGTTTAAGCAGAAGCAGACAAGGCTGCACTTTTGGCTCGTGCTGCTGCTCTGAAGGAGATGCATGCGCTGCAAGAGCAGGCAGAGATCTTAAAGAGGAAAAAGAAGCAGCTTGAGCTGGACCCTGAAATTGCAGCTTCTATGGCTAAGCTAGCTGTTCTCCAAGCTTGTGACAACAGCAATGTTTCAAGTGCAAAATCAGATGGAATGGATTCTTATTTTAGAAAGGGGTTTGAACACAAATATATTCCTGCATCTCCCAACCTGAATGGAAAAAAATACGAGCCTTTGCATAGGCAGCCATCGCAGCATTTAAAAGACCTACCTCACCACAGTAAGCATGATGATGCCAAGTTCAACAAGGGATACCTACAGTAACTTTGGAGCCTCTGGAACGGCAAACAACCCCAGAATTCATCCATACGTCTTTACCTTCTCGAAGCAATGTTCAATCGCCAGAAGATCTCTACAGCTTGCTGCAACAACAGAATGAAATAACATTGCTCCTTGTTCACTTGCAAACCTCACACTTTATGCCTCACAGGGGAATTTCATTTTTTTATGGTGATCTTCTGCAGTTCAAATCATTTATAAAAGTCTTTGAGCATTGTGTGGGTGCAAAAACAAACAATAAAGGGGACTGTCTGTATTATCTTGAGCAATTTACTAAGGGACAGTTAAGAGATCTTGTACGCAGCTGCCTTCATATGCCACCAGAGAGAGGTTACACTGTTGCCAAGCAGCTACTGAAGGAGCATTTTGGAAATGAACTAAAGGTAACAGCAGCCTACATGGAAGAAATTACTGGCTGGCCAGCTGTCAAGTCGGAAGACATTAAAGGACTCCAAGCATATGCAATGTATCTACGTGAATGTTCCAATGCTATGGAAGAGCTTGAATATCTACAAGAGCTAAACATGCCAGCAAACATGAAAACTTCCATATATGCTCAGAGAAAAATGGAGGGTACAAGCATGTGAAATCTTGGAACAAAACATCCAAAGCGCTTGTTTCACTGACATTGTCAAGTTCATTGAGAAACAGCTCAGAATTGCTTCAGATCTAGTCTCAAATGAAAACACCTTTCAAGAGAAACAGTTTATTGACTCGTGTCTATTTCTGACGAGTTAAAATCAGATGCTCAAATGAATAAGGCACAAAAAGGAGTTATCCCCTGTAATAAGCCAAACCAGAATTCCTGTATGTATTGTACATGTGGCCATGCATTGGAGCAATGTCTACAACTGGAGTAAAAGACACACCGGGACAAATTAAACTTTCTAAAGGAGAAAGTTTTTGGTTGCTTATGCACAGGGCATTTAAGCAAGAATTGCGACAGGCCCATTACTTGCAGACACTAAGGGCTTTCTGATGTTTTCACTCATAAGGAATTGGCTAAGAGGCCATTTCTGAAGGGGAAAGATTCCTTTCATAAAAGCTAATGTGGACTTGTTAATGGGTACCAATACCTCCAAGGTGATGGAGCCTTGGGAGGTTATTAGTCAGTGGAATGGACCATATGCCATCAGAACCTTATTGGGGTGGGTGATTAATGGCCCATTAAAGGGAAACGGTGACAAGCAAAGTCTGAGTGGTTACCCCGAGGTTACTGTTAATAGAACTATTACAACCAATACAACCATGACTTCAATGAGGGAACCTCCAAAGACCAAGAGGAGATGTCAAGGGAGGAAAGGAAATTTGTTGAAATTATGGAAAGCTCTGTTCAGCTTTTGACATTGTTTTTCTGCGTACACGTTAGAAACAATAATCCACATTAGCAACCGGTAGCGGCTAAGTAAAGGACATAGTCACTACAATAATAACAGACATTAAATAGGCTACCTTAACGTTAGTTAAAACGTTAAATGTTTCTGATAAGGATTTTATTTTAATATTGAGTAATATGTACGATAATCACAGACAAATGTATTTCTGCATCAGTGTGGGGCAAAGAAAACAACAGAAACGATTTACAGACTGTACAAACAGATTGTCTGTCTGTCTGTAATGTTACTTTCAGCTATTTTCTCTTTCATACGCGGCTGGTAATTAAACAGAAAATATAAAAAGGCCGAACATTAGATGAAATAGTGTAACTTTATCTTATCATGACAGCAGCGGGGTAGAAATTACTTTTAACATGAAGGCGATAAAGAAATACTTAGAAATGGACTACGTGTCCTCGTGCTGATAATGTGCCATGCTTGTGTGTCTAGACAAAGTGCTCTGGGATACTTTTGCTTCAGGTGCTCATGCTGCTTCATGTATTTGTGGACAGCAGTTGTGCTGCGGTGAAGCCATTTACAATTTGCGCAGCTCACAGAGCACCACTTTGTTGAGTTGTCTAAAATACTCCCAGACTTTGTCAGTTGAAGGCGCAGTCTTGTATCTGCAGCGCGTAATGCAAATCGGCATATTTTCGTAATCGATTATGTTGATGAATCGCCCCAGCCCTAAAACACTTTCAATTCAGCTCCCTTTAATTTGCGATCTCTTGCATTGTTCTCAAGCAAATGTCTGGATTAGAGGGTGGCTACCCAACCCCAAGCCCAACGGGACCCAACGGGACCCAATGGGACGCAATGGGTCTAGACATGATTCTTCAAAGTCTTTTTAGTAAAATTATAGTGTAAAAATAAATAAAAGTGATGGACCTACTGGCTGTGTGTTCACTGTGTTGCGCTACTATCCTGCTGTTCAGCGATAGAGTTTGCAATTTACGTCACTTGGCAGCAATGACTACATAGGCTACACACACAACAATTGCGTGACATGGTAGCACAAACTCAGTGCTTCAGCTTACGTTAACTGCATCGGGTTCAGATCAGGTTCGGACATAAAAAGCAGAATGCCTGTCGGTTTTGGGCCAGGCTTGGTTGCGACTCTCTCGGACTGGGATCGGTTTCAGACATAAATATGCAGCCTCCTGGGCTTTAGTCTGGATATCAAATGGCTAAATAGAAATGTTCCTATTAATTGTACAGTTTCACCGGTCATCCCCACAGAACATGATCTGTCAGAGCAGTATCTTTACTAACATGGTAGAAACTAAAGGGAAACCAGTTCAAATGACTTTTGGTTTGTACGTCTTGTGACCGCTCTTATTTTGGACCTTAACTCATTCTACCAGGAGCCAGTGCTGTCTGTGCAGCCCGGGATTCCATTTATGTTGACATTTGCAATGTAGACGTGCTTGTTTGGCAGTTTTGGGAATGACATGATGTTGTAAAGTATACTGTGTCGGTGGTTTAAGTTTGTTCGTTTTTCTGTGCATGCAATGAAGCATTTCTGTGCAGTGTAAACACACAGCTTAGCCATTTCCCTGCTGTGGGTTATAGGTGACACAACAAGGTTTTGTTTGTGACTGTTTATGGCCTGGTGGGAGTATGTGGCACTATATATATATATATATTATACATAGAATCCCATCATTAACCACTGTCAGCAGCTGCTCTGGCAGGCTATTTTAAGCACTCTGATTTGTAATGTCAGAAGAGGTAATGCACAGAGCAGCGTGATGTTTTTTATCATTACAAGCTTCACCTGCCCAGTTCCTTCACACATGTTTGCACACAAACCTTTCACCAAGAGAGGTATGTCCCAACAAGCATGCCCAGGCCATAATGAGCACTCTCCAGTGGCTTCGTCCACTTTAAGCCCCAGTTGAATGAAGCAGTCAATAGGCCAAAGCCAAAGAAAATACCACTTGGAAGTAGGTCAGACTTGTTCAGGGATGAAGCTGAAACTAGGCTGAATAGAAAGTTTAATTAACATTAAAGGCTGTTTTTTTTATTATTCAGAATTAGCTTTGCCATTTTCTGTTGTGTTGAGATAATCATTGTGGAATTTTATCACGCTCTGACTTTGGGGTTTTATTTTAACAAGTTTTTTTGGGGGGGTGTTCTGTATCTCTAGAGATTTAATACAAAGTCAGTTTTTTTTCAATCATTTTAGACACATTAGAGAAAGTGTTTCCAAAATTCATTATTTGTTTGGTGTATAAACTGCTCTAAAGTAGCCAAAAAAATGCCTTTAAACATAAAGCCTAAGGTGATGTCATCTGATTCTCCGTTTTCTCGCCAGTACTCGTAAAAGATTTTCAGTTTACTGTCGCATAGGACAAAGAAAAGCAGCAAATCTTCACAATTTAGAATCAGTGTGAAAAAAAACGTTTAGTTATTTCACATGCTTGACCTTTTAAGTTAGTTTTGATTATTTCATTTCCAACAAACCCCCCACCTGTGACAGATTACATTGGTGACACATCCAGTATTATTCACACAAGAACATTATCAAAGTGGGGCTGTATTCACTACCGGATACTCTATATGTTGTCTGCTCAACAAGGTAACCATTGCCCATCTGTGGTACGTTGGCAATCATTACACATTTACACCCAAAGCAGGTTGACAGGTCCATGATACGCCCCCAACAGATTTAGTCTTGTCTGAGCAGCATGCTAATGCCTTAGCTGACAGCTCTGACTGGCCATCACAGCACAGCTAATTTGTCAGAGTTTTTTCTTTTTTTGAAAACACTCATCACTCTGACTCCACTTGATGAGGTGTGTTCTACCTCTTGTGTCTGCCAATAGTTGTTATTACATGGACTAGTGATGTTAAGGCAGATAAAATGTAAGATAAATTGCAGATGCAGCCTTAAGACATTGTCATGTGTGCATCCAGCAATAGCCAATACAAGCTCAAACCACATTCATCAAGAAGATAAAATAGATGTGTCCCTGAAATGTATTGTTTAAAAACTCTTGGCCACCATCAATCCAAATATATTAAACTGACATATGTACATTAATACCACAGTACTATTAAATTCGATTTTGCATATATAGCGCCAATTCACAACAACAGTTATCTCTTAGCGCTTTTCATAAAAGAGCAGGTCTAGACAGTACTGTGATAATATTTACAAAAACCCAACAATTCCCACCAAGAGCAAGCACTAGGCAACAGAGGCAAGGAAAAACTTATTTTCAGAACCATGGCTCAGGTAGCATTCGTTAATATGCACGGATCTGTTCTTTTAAAATAGTCAGTATCTCCTTTTGCAAAGAAACCCTGCTTGGCCTCTTGTAACACTGATATATCTAAATTGTTATTGCACGGCATAATGTCATTCTCTGATGTGCAGTATAGTCAAGCAAAAATGATGACCTTTAAAAACAGAATCTTCTGCCTCTTGAGGAGTTGTGAGTATTGCTGTGCCAGCCATGATGGAAGTTTGTGATATTCATTTGCACGGTGATCACAAAAATAAGTACTTAAAGCTGGGGTAGGCAATTTATTTTTCATTTTTTGTTGTTGAAATTCTCTTCCCTAAATCAATCAATAAATCACAAAACTGTATAGATATGCCTAGGTATAATCGATAGCTGTTGCAGGACTGTAATAAACTCGTCCATTCATAAGTGGAGGCCTGAAGGGAGGGGGTGGGATTTTTTCAGTTCAGTACGTTTAAAATCTTGCTGTCTCTTGCTAGTTTCTCCAGCCTTGCCTACCTCAGCTATGACCAATACAGCAAGTAGCAAAAATTGTTACAAAAATATTGTTTTCAACAAAAGATAGACAGGAAATGAAACTGATCCATGATGTCTTCACCTGACTATTTTTGTGGCTGAAATATACACCTGCACGTTGCAATGTCTATTAACATTTTGCTGCACAACTAAAATAGCCATAGTCAAGCAATACACAACATGACCTGTCCTGCTGACAGACCAGAGTGATGCACGCATCATATACACTGGATCAGCAGTGGCACCAGTACTGATGTCATGAAATGGATCGAGTCTTTGTTGATGAGCAGTGGAACTGATTTCACTTCTGTAGTTGATGTTGCACACTGAAGAATAATCCTAATTGGTTCCACTTAGCAAGGTTTATCTGTTCATATTCTCATTAAATCATCATGCTTTATGTTCCTTTTCTAGGTGCCAACGACGTATCCTCGTCAAAGAAGCCTCGCAGCAGAGGTCTTTTCCACAGTCTCTTCTGCTGTCTGTGTCACAAAGAGTCACAGCCACCTGCAGTAAAAAACAATGTCCCCCTCTTGGTAGAAGAAAATGGGACTCTGTCAAAAGTAAGTTAACCTCTCAACATCCCACTCTCCCTCTTCTTTGTGCTATCAACTTTCTCTCACCCTTCCTCTTTATCGTTTTGGAGCAGCATATGTTCAACATGATTGACAGCCGTGTGATGCGTGAAACGCACGTTGTCTTGGCTCAAATATTTTCATGTTTACAAGAGCATCTCTCCTGGCGGGGAAGTAACGTGACGTCCAGACATCAATCAAGATGACTGGGCGTCACAAGAAGTGGACGTCTACAGCTTTTATAGATGTGCCACAAACAAGGCACAGAACAGAAAGCTATAAAACAATTCAGGTATCCTGCAAGTGGTCTCTAAACCTCTCTTGGAAGGTTTAAATACATTTTAAATAATGTGTTAATTTAAACATTTCTGTGTGATGTTTGTTTGAATATGAAAAACATGAATGGTTAGGATGCTTAAATATCCTAAGACAGTGCTTGACAGTCCACTAACTACTATTGTTTTACATAAAATTTATGGACACTTGATAATACTGCCTATGGTTTAACTGAATGTATTCTTGGATAACAACATGTCTTCTGGCAGTTATGGTCTGAAGATCAGGTGGTCAAGACGTTCTCAGGTGTCAGTTTCAGATTAATACCTTAGTTCAGCCTTTTATAGTGATTTGATATTCCCAAAGTTATTTGTCACGTCTTTCCAAGCCCCCAAAATAAATATCTTGGTCTCTGGCAAAGGGGTGGGTCGAGTCAAGTGCAAGGCTCAGTTTTGGTTGTGACAACCTGTCGTGTCAACGTGTATGCTGCTCGTGTTGCTCTTACTCTCTCGCGGGCAGACTGTGGTCTCAGTGACCCCCCCCCACCCCCCCCACCAACCGTGTGAGTATCCGCTCTGAATGGACCCAACAGTTACCTGCCAGTCATTTGAACTTGGACTCGGCAGGATCTGGAACCAATGCATGGAGTAAAAACATAGTCCTAATAATTTCCTGATGTATTTGGAAAACTCGGAGCAAAGCAAAGTCTCTGGAGAACGGGAGCCGTCTACTGAAGTCATGCTTGCTGAACAATGCCAGGTTCCCAAATTAACAGAAGGTGCAGATTTAACCAGCCTTTCGAAGGGAAGTCCTGAACTTGGCATGAATGTCTTTGTGGAATATACTGAGCAGACTGTTGTCAGCGGTGAAACGGATCCTTCTATTCTTTGTGTGGGACACTGCAATACAGATGGAGATGAGACTGAATCCTGCACTGAGAGCTTTGAGCAATACTCAGCAAGTGACGGATTTTTTGAATCCGACCAGACTCTCGATAAGTGTGAGACTTCGGGGTTAAGCCAACCATTTGATGAATGTGCTCCGCACCGTGAGTGTTTTAAACCTTGCAAGTCCTCTGAGTACTGTGCTAATCATAGTTTAGCTTCCAAATGTAGTCCTCGCTGTGAACATTGTTCAGAACACCTCCAATTATTTCAGCAATGTAAGCCCTCTGATCAACAGTTTGAGTCTTTTGACTCGGAGACAGATACATTGTCAGTGAACAGTGACAGTTCGGGGCAGTGTGAGATGTATGATTTCATACCTGAACACACAGACCACCTTGAGTTACTGCAACAATACCAGCCTTCTGATCAGCAGTGCGAGTGCTTTGACTCTGAGCCAGACACATCAACGGACAACTCTGAGCAATGTGACAAGACTGGTTTCACACCTAACATCTCTGATTCAGTTGACTTATTGGACTGTGGCTCAGGACTTTGTGAGTGTGACGAATTTCAGAATCCAACTGGATGCACCGATGATAATGAAGAGAGCTATCCATTTGAAGAAGAGGATGGGCAAAATATAACAGAGCCTACTGATGAAGAGTCCTGCAGATTATCAGAGGATGTAAACTCCTCACATTTCGACACATCTGCTCATGTCTATTTTGATGACAGTGAAGATGTTCCTTTTGCAAGTGAATGCTGTGAGACTCACCAGCTCATTGAAGAAAACTCTCAGCAAGCTACTACATTAGACCTGTGCACAGATCACTGTGAAATGTGTGAAACAGATTGCTTTGAAACAAGCAAAGAGCATGAGCCCACTCAACAGTGTGCTACTTCAGAGCAGTTTAACTCTGACAAGACCTCAGAGTTTTGCAGTGAAGAAGACGGTACCTCAGATTGCTCTTCTGTTGAAACCAAATCGTTTAAGACTTGCGTTGATGGCAGTATTCCTTCAGATCCCTGCTCTGATTCATCTGGGGAATCTGAAAAAGGAGCGCAGGAAGATTCAAGTGATGAGCAGACACAGTGGGAATCTTTTGAAGATGATGAAGAAATAGAACAAAGCAATATTAACAAAATGAATGAGGATGAAAAGAAAAAACCACTGTTGATAGTGTTATTGACGATTACTTTGATCTATTTGACAGAGCTGACTATTACGGGAACGTGTTCGCACAAAAGCAGCATTACATCTCCTGCTTTGAAGGAGGCGACATCCATGACCACCTGTCTTTTGAAAAAGTTCTATCTGAGCCAGAGGAACTAGACGAGAATGCATACAAGTGTAAAAACATCAATGATCAAATTAATGTACAGGAAATTGAAACATGTCTTGATGCCCCTGAAGAAGCAAGTGAAGACACTTATGAGGAAGATGGAAGTCAGAGAGATGATTACTCTTCTGGGTCTTGTGAGTCAGAGAATGAACCGGAAGACTGGATTGTGGAATCAGAGTTAAGTTTAACAGAGGACAACGTTGAAGAAAATGAATCAGAAGCTTATTGCCTTTATTCAGAGAACTGTGAGGAAGCAGAGGAAGATGAAGACACTTTTGATGAAGAAGCTTGTGCAATAGACGGCCATGTTTCTGAAATCTGTCATGAAGAAGAAGCTGAGGTTTGCTCGTCCTGTGGGAATGGGGAGATGTGTGCGCCATGTGCAGAGGACATCTCTGTTGAAGGTGATGCTTATGAAGATGAATTCTCTGTTGCTCAGAATTCTGAATCTCTTGGTGATAATACCCCGAACTCTATAGGTCATTTACAGACAACTGTTACTGATTGCAAAAAGAATGAGCCTGAAGACGAAATGTTTATTGCATGTTCAGAAATGGAGCCATATTGGTTGCTTGTAGATCACGATGAAAGTGGAGAGATGTGTGAGCCAGATGTCGAGGAATACTATGCATATCAGGTTAAAAGCCTTCAGTCATCTGCTAAACAAGCCCTGAATGGATTTACTATGGAAAGGAGATACAATCAGATAAGCCACGGAAAAGCTAATGGGCAGGCTTCGAGAAATGAAAGAGAAGATGCACCTTTATCTCTGAAAGACAGTGAGTTACAAGCACATGGAGTCTGCCCAGAAGAGTGCAAAGCAGTCAGATTTGGAATAACTGAAGTTATCGAACTGAATGAGAATTTAGCCAACTCTGTTGAAGAAAAAACAACCAACGAACAAACTCCAGAATCAGACGATGACAGTGGATTCAGTGAAATTTTGAGGGAAGTAAATCCTCCTTTAGATGTTATTCACAGTGTAGTCTCAAAAAATGAGGGATGGGACGCACACGCGCTGGTCAGAAGGGCCGAGGAAAACGAGGCCTCCGAACAAAGCAGGGATTCAGAAGAGGAGCAGAGTGACGATGAATCCTCTGAGCCTTGTGAATGCGAGTACTGCATTCCACCAATAGAGCAGGTATTATACATCATTGCACTGTAGTTAAAGAAATATTGGAGTAGAGTAAATTGAGTTGTCAGATCTGTTGGCGAAACTTTAAATTATCCCAGAATCAAATCATATCTATTTTTACATCACTAAGACTGTACAACCAACTGCTGCGATCTCAGCTCCAGCTCTGCCATTATCCTCATGTGGCAGTTCACTAAACACAGACAAACACATGCACCAGTGTTACAAGCAGCCTGTCTGGTCGTGCCAACATGTTCTTAGTATCTGAATCACATTAACAAACACAGATCTCCGGCCACTCGTTGAAGGATGAGACGCAGTATGGTGATATTTACACGCTCCATCAACGTGGCAGCAGCTGTAGCATCCAAGGATTCCTGTAACCCCTCACCGAAACACCGCAACACAATTCAGTCTCTCAAGTGACAAGAAAAACACACACACACACACACACACAGACACGCACACAATGAGTTGTAAGTCCTATGCGACATATTGAGATGGTAATTTCTTATTTTGGAAGTAATGACTTGCTTACATTATAGCTGCTTCTCACATGTGGACTTTAAAGCGAAGAGAGCTTTTTAATCATGGGGACACCATTGCAATAAATGAGTCTTAAGAGTTAAAGTCTTAACTCTCCGTTTGTCCTCAGGTTCCAGCCAAACCGCTGCTCCCACGGATTAAATCAAATGATGCAGGGAAGATCTGTGTGGTCATTGATTTGGATGAAACACTAGTGCATAGTTCATTTAAGGTAAGTTGGCCTGTGTGACCTATTGTCTCATAGTCATATATACGTATACAAATATTATATTCTTTGCTGGGATCGTTGATAGGTTATCCAACACTAGCAGAAATCATTATATACCGTATACTGATGTTATTTATCAAAAGTATTCAAAAGAGTTTAAAAAAGTGTCACCTTATCATTACACCGAGATCCAGATACCGTTTGTGTACAATGTCTATGTGGTACCAGTCACGTTATTCTTACGGTATTAAGCAGTACCGGTGAACATATTTGCAGTATATTTGTTCCTTTCTGTCCCAGGGTTGGATGTGTGTCGGGTGGAGTCATGCAATGTTGTCAGTCACATAGTTTTGAATGTTTTCCCACGATTAAAAAAAAAGACTTTCCAGGTATAAAAACAATTCTCCCTGGAAAACTGGGAATTCTTGTCACAATGCTGATGACAATAATATTTCTTAGAGCTGGCCTAAACATTCATCACTGCATGCTTTGTTCATTGGCACAGTGCCAGTTTGCGGCCAGTTGGACATGATTTCTGCTCCATATAAATTTGGCAAACCAAACAGCACATGTCTCTTATTTCTTGGCCAGGAGCAGTCACTTCCTGGAGTTTTGTAATCACTGCGGGGTCACCAGGCAGCCAGTGGAGGAAGTTAGTGCTTCCAAACAAGAAGTAATCCAACACATAATCCCCTATAAAACAACAGCTTGTTAGTTTTACGCTATAGCTTATGTACAGAATAAACAAACAAGGTGTAATGTGTTAGTGAGCTTTAGAGACGCTGATAGATTTTGAACTTTCAAACAGATTCAGGCTAGCCATTTCCCCCTGTTTTCAGTGTTCGTGCTAAGCTAAACTAACTGGCTGCCACCTGTAGCGTGATAGATACCATAGAGACATGAGAATGGTATCGATCTTGTCATTTAACTCTTCAAGAAATATTTCTAAAATGTTAACTATTCCTTAAACTGTGATTTACCAAGGTGTTAACAGGAAAGAAACATGTTTACCATCACATCAGTACAATGAAGCCCAATGAGATTTGGTTTATGGTGCTAAAAGACAATTATTTACAACCAAAAAGCACCTTGCTTTCAGTTTGCCTTCATTGTCATCCAAAGCATATGCCCTTTTAAAAAAGTTTTTCCACTTAAGACAATGTTCTCAGTGAAGCCATTTACAACAAAGCCTGTCGAGTAACAATAACTCCGAAAGTGTCGCTGTCTTTCTAATGTAATCTGCTGGCAGTGTTATTGCTTCTATCCAACTGCCATTTAGCGCTACTGTACTGAGGTGAAAGAAGGCTTAACACCAAAAAAACTGTGACTGGGCTCATGTGTCACCTCAACATTAACCATTTATTGTATGGGTGCTCTGATTTCTTGATGCAGAACCAGGCTGCACCCTAAAATCCAAGTGGGGTCTGAAAAAAGTCTTTCAAATTTGATTTTGTGGTGGTGGTGATGGGGCAGTGGATAAGACTGTGCCTTTGGTGTGAGAGACCCGGGTTCAATCCCCCACCCTGACCCATCCACCATTGTGTCCCTGAGCAAGACACTTAACCCCTAGTTGCTCCAGGGGCGAGCTACCTCTGACATGTATAGGAATTGTAAGTCGACTGGATAAAATCTTCAGCTAAATGAGTAAATGTAAAATGTAACTTTGAAGAATGAAAAGTAAATTGCAAAAGACAATGACATGTTCAGCTGTTAACCTCGGGTCGTCAGGTCCTGGCGGCAGCTTTCGGTATGTGCACACAGCAGCTATGTTAACTTTATACTCAAATGATACACAGTTTGAAAGATAAAATCCTCGTGATTTGACCCATGTGAACAATTTCAAGATAAAATCCCCACAGCGGGTCCAATCAGCGCCTCTGTCAGACCAGCCAGTACAATCAAAAGTGACGCGACTCACCTATGAAGCCTCATAGTAATCCACCAATCGATTATATTTCAACACAAACGGTCTTGTTATGTTGTCAAAGGTCCAGACGATCCAATCCAGTAAAAATATTTAGTCCAAAACACATTGATCCATCAGTAAATCCCCAGGGACTGTTGCCGCATCGTTTCATATTTGCCGGCAGCCGTGGCTCGTATGTCTTTATAACCGTGATAACTCAGATTTGGATGTAAACAACTCTGATATTTTGTATTAAAATTAGCTGCTGAACTCTGACCTTTCGACTGACACCAAATCCAACCCAATAGGAGCTCACATGTCCCGCACACAGCCTACAGCAGCCAACGAGAGCCTGCGCTGTAAGAAAGGGCCTGCCCCCATTATTTTATGGGTAGGCCGAGCCAATTGCAAGCAATTGTGCCGATGACTGGCACTTCGTGTAACAAAAAAAAATAACAATATACAGCTTTAAGTAGGAAATTCACGATCTACCAGCACAAAAAAACACATCTGCGTCGAGCTGCCGGATCCATGGGGCGGTGCTGTATTAGAAAAAATATGTGAAGACATACAAACCTGTGTAAAATAGTAATTTTTCATGGTATTGGCGTGAAATTTTTCCTAGGACTAGGTAAGGCTTCATGCCGCGGCCCTACAGTGTTTTCCAGCTCATAAGTCCCAGCTGTAGTTATCTGCATGCATTTGTTATCAATCATTTTCAAGCGGAAATGAAAAATATATTAGTTTTAGTGTGTTTGAACTTATATTAATCAATTCCAGTAGCACTTACAATCATTCTTACTTTTGGGTTACCTTTCAGAGAAGCCCGAAACCCATGCATTTACTCCAAAAGGTTCAAGAACTACATTCAATTTACTTTGGATGTGCCTTGAATAGGCATTTTGAACGAATTATACAGGACTGTTAAGAGGTTAACTGCAATGTACCATTAGGTTTGAGTAAGTAGGACGTAAGATACAATTTTGAATACAATGCTAACTTTTATCATCATTTAGTCATTTCTATATAAACTCATTGAAAACATTACAACTACATACCTTTTTGAATAAAATCTATGCACAACATAATTCAAGAATCACATCAAAACTATCTGAATGAATATACAGTACAGCATGCTGGGTAACTATAATTGTTTTGCCTATTCAGAGACGATAAATCTTGACCGCAAATGGTTATTTCAAATACATTTTTTTAAATTTAAATAATAGTGCATAAATATAATATAAACTTCCATCCAAATTAGTTTATTTGTCACTTTCCCCACTTTTTCTATCTTCATGTCAACTTTTTGCCAGTAACTACTTAGGTCATCTTTTCAAGTATTCAAAAATAGCCAGGACCCTCGCATAGAGTATCTGCTGTTAGGCTTCATTATAGACTGTCAAAGCAAACTATTTAGTTGCCAAGCTAAAGAAGGTAGAAATAGCAATAGGATTTGCACTACATAATGTTGCATATTTTTATGAGGCACATGACTTATTTTTAACTTAAAGGATGGGGCTCAAGTGCCACCTAACCATTAAACATTTATTTTATTGGTACTCTGGTTTCATGATGAAGAACCCGCCTGCGCCCTAAAATCCGACAAGGAAATGTCAGACATTATTTCTTAGTAAATAGGACACAAAATGACAAAACAATACTAACTGAAGTCATTTATATATAGACACTGTACTTTCATACAAAAAAATCATCACAGCTTTTTACATAGAATCTCTATACAACACATTTTCAAAACAGTGTAGATAGTCAGATAGCATTTCAGATTGCATATTGAGTTTTACATTGTTCCTACAAATAACTGGCTTCCTTTGATCAGTTTGATACCTTTTAAGGTAGCATTCAGTGAACAAAGTAATCAATGCCATAAGTCAAAGCTCCTATGTCACGACAAATTATGTCATGAATGCCATGTGGTGTTTAGTCCTTCTCGGGTCACAGACTGTCCCAAAGGATGTCACTGGATATTGCCTCGAGCTATGTGTAAACAGGGTCAGACTCTGTGAAGTCCATGTTCAACACAAGGTGGATGATAAAACTCATCATTACTTTGACACACATACTAAAACTTACTTTAGGTAACACGGTTTTGAGAGTTGATTGTATGCGACAGAGGAAAGCCAGTGTGCTGTGCGACTAATTATTTATTTTAAACTTTTAGAATATAGAAAAATGTACTTTTATATGAAACATAAAACTGGATAAAATTTAACAGATGTACCTGTATTAAATAACTTCAAGGTGTGAAACTGGTGAATAGTCAAGTATTAATGTTACCCTTAAGTCATCTTATTCAAACCCTGTAGCAGACAGACAATGTTGTAAACCTTTGCAGAGGTTTTCCTGCATAGAAAATGCGTTGCACTTTGTAGATTTCTGTTCTGCTGGTGTGGTGCCGCTGTATCATAATCAGCACAGTATACCAGGAAGACGCTGCAAACTTCCAGAGAGGAAGAAAAGAGCCGTCTGTGTGGCTGGACCACATTGTTACTCCTGTTACGTCTTCGTCACACAGCAATAACAATCACTAAAGAAAACAAAACTGCTTCTCCCTGATATATATAGTGTTTTAAGAAAGTTTTATATCGCCAGCAGGTGTTTAAAAATGCTGTTGCAAATGGCATTCGGCTTTTGTAAATGCTGCTCTATGCGTTTGTTTACACTGCTGGAATGTAAGGAAATAAAGTCGCTTTTTAAAATTTTGTGTTTTTTTTAAGAACACACGTTAAGAGGAAATAAAAAGAAGAACACGAGGTTAGTTCATTCCAATATCCACATGACGACATTTCAATTTTGAAGTAAAACAAACAAAATAAGTTATAAAATTATATTTCTAAAAGTGTCTTGCTTAAAATACAATTATTATTTTAAATGCTTAAAAATCAGGTTATTCTGATTTGTGTAAATAATATTTTGCCAGCAGGATCTATTTGTTTTGTAAGATGTTTAGTGTATCAGTATTTGTGGTCATGTTGTCGTTCTCAAACAGAGCTTAGCCATGTCATGCGACATGCTTCATTCTCAGGGTCGTCCTGACAGTGTTGGAGCCCTAGGCGAGATTGAAAATTTTAAACATTAAAGACTTATTTCCTGCATTTTGGGAAATATTTCTGCACCAATTTATGGTTAATCTTCATCTATATAAAGGGAAACACGATATTCAGGTGACAATTCAAAATGTTAACATTTAATAGAATATAATGCAGTCAGGCTTTCAGGCATTCTGTATGATATTGCTGTTGATGTTTTCTCCTGTAGATCAATTTTCCCTGCTGAGTCAGCACACAAGCTTGGCCTTCCCTTCTATTTTGAGCCTCCGTTTAGGGAAATAACCTCTTTTAATAGGCCTACGTGGGACCTTTTCACCTCAACGATAAATTAATTCATTTTAATTCAGTAAAAAAACTCCTGGACCTTTAATAGCTCCTGTGTTTCAGCAGGTTTTCTGCTCATGTTCAAAACATCTGCACCTTCAGAATATCTCCCATATATCTGTTTTCTTTGACATGTCCAGAAAAAAATAGCAATATTACGAGACTAATGTCATCATTTAATGAGAATTCATAATATTTTTAATTCTACCTGGCCTCTACCCTGCTGTGCATTACATTATTGATTCGCTGGTATATAGCCTAACCCTTAGACTGTTTGACCGACACAGTTTGGGACAGCGTGTTGCACGTGAAAGCGAAACCAATCAAAAACACTACTGATAGGCAGAAATTTCACCACAAATCCACACACATGATAACTTCTTCAGCCGTTCCGAAAAGTGTAGCTCACAGTCCAAAACAGAGCAAGGCTGCAAAACTCTACCAGTTACGTTACTGTCTGGACTCACGGCGATGATTAAATCGCCGGTGTTGCATCAGCTGGGCGGAGTTGATTTGTGCCGAGTATAAAGATTTGTCTTGCAGCGCCCCCTGAGATTTTGCGCCCTAGGCGACCGCCTATGTCGCCTACGCCAAGGGCCGTCTCTGTTCAGTCAGTACAAATACTACTGCGACCACTACAGAAAATTGCAGATTTTGTATTAATATCCAGGAATTACCATTACGCTAATGAAAACAATAGCTGATGTTATATTTGATTTGAATTTTATCTTGCTATTAGTTAACTGTATAAATGAACACATTATTGTAATGTTTGATTTAATTGTGAACGGGGCACCTTTTTTTTTTTTTTTTTTAAAAAATGATTTAACACGATGGTTGCCATTTTTTCAATCATATAATTATTCATACTCATAAAATATGCTGCTTGTAAAAAGTGTTTGCTTGAGCCAGTTGATAGTACACATGCATGTGTACTGTGTGTGTGTGTGTGTGTGTGTGTGTGCGTGCACGTGATCAGGATGGTACCACACTTTGATAATACTTCACTGGACAACTGAGACACGAGTGGCACAAATCAATGACAAGTATAGGACCTGTGCAATAAGATAGGAAAAACGCAATTGGCAGATAAATGACTGAAATTCCAGACATGCTTGGAAGTAATTTTAGGAGCATATTCGTGGTGGCTTTTAAATATTCAGGTTAAGATCGCGGTTAAATCATGTAAAGAAGCATCAGCGTAGTTGGAGGAGAAGGAGGGTGTTTTTAAACCGTCAATGCATTCAGGCATTATTTGTCCTCAGAAAAGTGGAGGGTGAAAGTGGATTTAAAAAAGAACAGCAAAAGAAAGACTGTGTTGTGGTGGTTGCTCAGCCCACAAGCTCCCACAGACACTACACACTGCCAGCTCCCTGTGAAAGGGTGGAGATGGAGAACCGAGGCGGCGAGTCTCTAGCAAGGCAAAGAGTTGGCGGATCAAACCAGAACTAAAACGGCTATGAATAGAGGATTAGCATTTGTACCGATGGCACTTAGAAATGTGTTGTAGTTCGGGTTCAAGCTGCATACACATTGTTGCCCATAAAGATTCTTTTGAGTCTGACAACAAAGAACAAAATAAATGATTAACTAATCCCCATTAATTGGGTGCAGGACTGAACATAAACCAACATGCATTGGGGAAAAATAAATTCAAACTTACACTTTCTGTTATAATTTATGTTAAAATTGTTATGTCTTACTTGCATTACCTCATAGGATACCAATTTAGGCCATGGTATAATGCCTTACATAGAGCACGCTTAATATTTGAGGCGCATATTTTAGGTGTGAGACCTGCCTAAATAAATCAGGTATTTTTATCAGCCATGTCTCTTTCTGTAGTGGCTGTATTTCAGTGATGGAAGTGACAAGAGCCATATTATTTACTGTGCTGTGTTATTTAAAAGCTGAGGTGGCGTCTTCCTGTCTATTTGACACAGATTTGTTGCAGTTAGACTTTCTGGTGATCTGTCACATTGACAGACAGGGTAAAAAATTTCCACCCTAATTGATTGCCTGTCATTTTAATTTTCTAAAGATAATGAGTCACATAGCCTATTTAAAAGAATTTAATTTGATCTCAACAACATTTATCAAATAGAACTTACAGATTATTCAAAGTATGAACAGAGACACAGACCCCGCAACATTAGCTGCCACTGGCTGAACACGTTATCAGTATTACTTCACCTTCCATCACATCAATGGCACTTTTTTTACCTCGTTTATCAAGATAATTATCGGGCTTTCTAAAGACATTTTGCGATAGCTAGGCTATTTGGTGATATAGCCTAGCAATGCCTTGCTAGACAATAAGGTCATGCAGGCTAACTAATATGCACACTCGCCACTAACTGGACAGAGGGGTCAACAACAGGTGGTCTACACGTGGTTATTGACAGAGTTGCATGTGAATTACTGAACGTTACGCTCTTAGTCTTTATCTGTCAAAATAACTGATGGCCTTGAGGTTTTTCCATCACAAAAATTTCAACATGAGCCCTGATTTGTTGCCATCACTCAAGAAAGTTTATTTGAAGATGAAATGAAAAATATTCTCTTTGTGTTTTTCAACAGCCAGTGAACAATGCTGATTTTATCATTCCAGTGGAAATTGATGGAACAGTTCACCAGGTAGGCACTTGATATGCTTAATTTGCTGCAGTGTCTTCTTCTGTTGCTTCAGTTGCATCACCACGTTGTCCAAGCATAAGGCAGCCATCATAGAGGTTTCTACAAGCGTGTTAGACTTTACTACTTTTTACTAAAAGCCACAAAGATTTGTGTCACAAGATTGTGCAAACAGGAATGATATCACCATTTTATGTGCAGTGACTATCATTGTACTGTAGTATATACCACACATCAGTGACCAAACTCAAATACGAAACTAAGAGAAATCCTAACATGGTGACTCCAGTATGCACTGAAAACACTGTGCTAGTGCCCTGACAGTGCAGGAGCTCGTTCTGTTGATGGCTCCCAGCAGCAGGTGGCTATTTCCATGGCCTGACGAAATGAGGAAACCCTGACAGGCTTCTCAGAAGTCACCGGTCATCAATCTCACTCTGTGGCGCATATCATGCCGTGCTCATTGGTGCTGGGGAATGGTTGTGACTTAAACGGTAACTACAAGCTGTTGTGCTAGGCCTCCCAGAAGACAGACGAGCTTTGTTGTCCAAAGGGCCTGGGTCTGTTTCAAGTAATCCAGGATAGGCTTGTTAAAGTGGGGAAAGCCTATTCGGGATGACTTGGTTCAGAAACAAGGCCGCCAGCATCTTAGTGGAAGTAGATATAAAGACCTGTCATGGTGTTTTGATGGTATATTCCAGCTTTGTATTTTATTTTGCAATGTTTGATGTCATTATAGCAACATAGAATTATCAACATAGAGAGAAAATAATGTTAATGGTAGAGGAAAATCTGTGCTCAAGTGGGCACCACCATAGTATATACTGTTTATCGTGATAAGGACAGACCTGTCACGTTACGTTGGAGACGTTATTATATTAAAATGTACGTTATAATGTTAAAAAGCTCTGTTATGTTGTGGGCTGAGTTCACACCAACCTTGTTAAGTCCGGTTGAACCAAACCTTGGAGTGGTTACCCCCTTGGTGCAGTTTGTTTGGGTGACGGACCAAACAACCTCTCTCTCGCCCTCTGTTTCACAACAACAGACTGTTCTGGTCCGTCTCCCAGGGGTGGTCTCAGACCGCTGTCAAGTGAACTCAGCAGTGGTTCATTTCTTTTGTGAACACCTTTCCAACCAATCACAGGAAGTCATTTAAAATGGTACTAATCTATGATTACAATACTATTTTATGTATTATTGTTGTTTTTAATATTTCATTTGTAAAATGTTTTATTACCATTTAGTTTTTTTTTTTGCTTGCACATCTTACCTTGGTGTTTGGTACATGCAAAAACACATTAAGAGGATATAAAAACACATTAAGAGGATATAAAAAGACAAAATACTGTCAAGAACAGGAGGTGGGGAGCAAAGGGAGAACAGAAACCTCCTGGGGAGCGGAAGAACTACAATCAAAATATGAAAGTAAAAAATACTATAGCAAAAAATAAATACAACATATAATAATTATAGACTAATCATTATAATATGAAATATTTATTCTTCATGAAAGGCTTGCACTTTTTGAACGTTATCATTTATGTAGCATGTAGGGATATATGCATTAATTAATTAATTCAAGGAGATACATATTTCTATAAACATAAGCTGCTTTTATGATTAGTCTTTACTAGCCTACAACTTTTTTTTTTGCATGTTTGCAGTTGTGGCCCACTGACTTCCCTGGTCCACTTTGTATGACAATAATGCAAACTAGTTGTGGCACTGATCTGTAATGAGACCGTCTGATGGCAGAGCGTCTCCCTCAAAATGCCTGCATTATTAATTAATTAATTAAATAATGAATTAATTGATTTATTAATAATATTATATTTGCAGTGGTTTTCTGTCTTTTTACCCGCAGGTTGTATGACCAATAATCTAACAACATTTTCACCACATGGCCCAAATCACGATGTTTCCTCCACCGTACTTTACAGTTGGGATGAAGTTTTCACGATGTTATGCCGTGCTGTGCTGTTCGTCCAAATAGCTCAGTCTGTGGAGTGTCAATGTGCTCTTTCTCAAATGTGAGGCATGCAGCAACGTTTCTTTTAGTAAGCAGTGGCTTCCTTCGTGGTGTCCTGCCGTAGATGCCCTGCTTGTTCAATGTTTTACGTATTGTAGACCCATGAACAGAGATGTTAGCCCGTTCCAATGATGCCTTCAAATCTTTGTCTGTCACTCGGGGTTGTTTCTTTACTTCACTGATGAGTCTTCGTTGTGCTCTTGGTGTCATTTTGACTGGGCGCCCACTTCTTGGTAGAGTAGCAATAGTCCCAACCCAACGTGTCTCCAATTGATAGAATGTTTGCTAAACTGTAGACTGTTGACTGGTGAATTTGAAATAACTTTATAACCTTTGCCAGCTTTATGTAAATCAACAAATCTTGTGTGCTTCTCCAAGTGTGCTAAAAACTTTTTTGAGGTCATTAACTCAAGGGTTCACATACTTTTTCCTCAAGCACTATGAGGTTTTTTGGTTGTTCTCAAGAAAGACATGAAGGATCAGAAAATATGTTATTATTTTAGACACATTATATTTGTCAATACCCTTGACTTAGATGAAGATCAGATCACATTTTATGACAAATCTATGCAGAAAACCATGAAATTCCAAAAGGGTCACATACTTTTTCTTGTCACTGTGTATTTCCCCCTACGTAGTTTGTTTTCCTGGTCAAATCCCTACTAACTGAAACATGTGTTACCGTGGATTTCATACTTCTGTGCCTTTTGTGTCTCCACCCAGGTGTATGTGTTAAAGAGACCCCACGTTGACGAATTCCTCAAGAGGATGGGAGAATTATTTGAGTGTGTTTTGTTCACTGCAAGCTTATCCAAGGTCAGACTGCTGTTCTCATTCTGTGCAACTTGTGTCTAAAATTTGAGTCATTGTAGCAGGCAGGCTGGCATTTTGCAAACGGGCACAAACAGGCATGATTGACACTTTGTTTCAAAACCTTATGCTCAGAATCACTGAAAGCCCAGTGTCATTTTTATGTTTGATTTATAGGTAACCTTCCACATACACCTTCACACATCTTGATACCTGTCAGACAACTGCACAGACATTTTAACCTCTAACATTTACTTCAGACTGTGCTAACCTTAGCCTTGACTTAGCTTTGTGAAGCATTTGGTCGGTTATACCTCAGTGGCTCTCTCACACTTGATTCATTACATTTTCATTGCCTTGGTTGTCCACAGTGTCACAGATATAGTTTGTCTACATCATCTGAAATCAAATGCTGATGCTATATGTTTTGAAAATATCCAGGTTTAAATGTTGTAGATATCACTTCTCCTTGGCTGACACATATATTCATACATGCATACATGCATAGAATTTGAATGCAGGCTGGTTGCACTATGTGTAGGCATTAATGTGTAAGTTTCAAAGGCTACTATTGAAAATGATCCACTTGCTTGTATAGTACCATAACATTAACAGACTAATGTACAACTTGCATAACTAAGTTATAGTTTCATGATCAAGAGTCTTTGCCCCTCTGCTCAGTCTTTAACAGCACACAGTGGGAAGGCTACTCCACTGCACAGTACCTCCCTAGCACCAAATAACAGACAAAGTTAGCATGTAACGGCTAAAGAACCAAGTACTTCCCAAAGGAGTTGGTGGAGACCCGAAACAGCTAAAAGAGATTGAATATTGGAGTTGCATTCATCAGGTGGACAAACAGATCTCCAAATGAATTCTAATGTCTCTGTGTGCTAATAAGTTCTCCATTGCAACTTGTTACTTGTAATAATATATATATGATGTGTTTACAAGTTGTTTAATACTACAGAATGCATTGTCACTGAGTTTCTTCAGTAAAGTCCAGTAGTCTGTGTTCCTTTTTGTTGTTTTTAAGTGGGAAATGTGCGTGTGCTTCTTATCACCCTGTCTGCATTTTTTACTCATCTTAGTTTTCATGTCATGTGAAGTCCCATTTAAATGAACATACCCGTACATTATAGCTGTAAAGACATAGATTAACGTAACAAAGCTTGCCGCTGGTTTTCTCCTGCTACTATAGTATGCAGATCCTGTGTCGGACCTGTTGGACAAATGGGGGGCCTTCCGGAGCCGTCTCTTCCGGGAGTCATGTGTCTTCCACAAAGGGAACTACGTAAAAGACCTGAGCCGTTTAGGAAGAGACCTCAACAAGGTCATCATCATTGACAACTCCCCAGCCTCCTACATCTTCCATCCCGACAACGCAGTATGCCTTTTTATATTTCTTTCTCTGCAATACGCTGACATACATGTGATTAACGGACACTTAATAGTTGTTCACTAAAATTTAAAACAATAGACCAATATTAATATAATTATAGAAAATGAAGCAATATTGATAAGGTCTTGTAATCCCACCATATCCTGCTTCTTCGAACCTCCAGGTTCCTGTAGCATCCTGGTTTGACGACATGTCAGACACCGAGCTCCTCGACTTATCCCCTTCTTTGAGAGACTAAGCAAAGTGGATGACATCTATGATTTTCTGCAGCAGCACAGGAGTTTAAGTTAACAGAAGCAGGATAATAGGATGAAAATAATCACCAGCAGCTGTCGTCACGGGGCCACGGAGGCTGGTGGGCCACAGGCTCAACGCTGCTTCCGACTACAAGGACCACACTGCAACCAATGTCATGTAATCTCGTGTTCTTACAGTATATAGCATAAAAATGCGAAAGAAATCTTCCAACAGGGTTTGGTACTTCAGCAGTGCCAGTTATCCAATCCGAGTGCCAGATTTCTTTTCTCCTTTTTAAAAAAAAATACGAGATAAAGACTGAAAATGAGACTTCTGTATACGTCTTTTGCAATGCAGCTAGTGTGTTGTTGTCATGTGACAGCAGTGAGTATTTAAGCGTGCTGTAAACCTAGATTGTGTGAACAGTTGTTCAGTGCCATTCTACAAATGAACCACATCAATCATTTTCATGTCAGTACTACAATGTAGCATTTGTAATAGGATTTGAAGCTCTCGCACAATATAACAAATCAGTGACGACTGTCCCTGAAATCTCATTAACTTACTCTCTGTTTTGTTCTGCCTAAAATGGCCAGATGTGTATGTAGTAAAAGACAATCATTAAGTTTTGTGAATTTTGGTTTAATAATTTCTATAACATGTCCAAAACACATATTTTTGATCATAAATAGTGCACTTTCTGTGTCTTCCGAAAGTCTTGAACGAATACGGCTTTCGGTAGGAATTTGGCTCCAAAAACACACAATCAATCTTTCAGATTTTACATTGGGATTAAAAAGAAACTGGAACAAAAATCATGGGAGATCGTCATCATTGATGAGGTTTAATTACTGGAATCTAATTAATCACATGTAATAACCTTTTTATGTGTTGTCTTATGTCCAGTCACGAAACATCATAATCTTGATTTATTAGCTCACTTCGTACTTGCAACATTAAATCTTGAAAAAGCTTAATATAAGGTATATAAAACGTACAAAGTCTGCATCTTTCGGACAGTTTTAGATTAGCATTGGGACAGATTGACTGCGCACTGATCGGACCTTTCAGAGACTTACCACTGCAGAAATGGTGACATTATTTTTGTACATACAGGATTTTAGGCAGTAGTTTTTGATGTAGTTTTAATGTTATTTTACCTTTTTTTTTTTTTGAGTTTTTAGTTTGATCAACCAAGCAACACTGTTTATGTGTGCAGCAGGGGGAGGCTGCAACCGGCTATGGCAACTTTAACAAGTTTGTTGTTTGATCTGAAAGCACACCTTGAATTGCCTCCTATCGGTAAACTTGAATCCGAGTTTTTTTTCGTGTAAGACTTTAATGGAGTCAAGTGTACTGCCTGATTGATCTGTATATTCAGTTTCACAGGGGAAACTTGTGCCAGACATGTTTAAGCGCCAGATTGACTTTGTCAGTCTGGAGCGATGTTTGTATGTGTGCGTTTGGGTTTCGGTGTGATTGCGTCAGCGTGAGTATTTACATTGGTTTAAGATTTTAAAGAGAGATACTTTGACAATACATGATAAACCATAACCTGTCTTTTAAATAATGATTTAACTTTTCTTTTTTTTTTTTACTGTATGCAACAAGAGTATTAACGTTGTGACTCAAGTAAAGAAACTGGTTCAAACAAGTGAGTTTTTAAAATTGCTGCTGTCAAATGTAAAGATTGGGGGGAAAAAAAATACACCTAGAGATTTTTACCTTGCATCAATAAAGCATGTTTTATTGAAACAGGTCATATTTCACTACAGTACTTTTTTTTTTTTTCACATACCTAACGCTCAACACAACATGGCAGAGGTGGAAACAAGTCAAATGGAAAAATGGAATATGGAACAAATTTCATATGAAAGTAACTATCATTCTTCTTTAAGTTCAAACATAACACCCACTCAACAATAACACTAGCATGCCCTGATTTATCAATCAAGGAGATCAAGTAATTATTTACCTATTTCTTTCCTCAATTACCTGATTTTTGGCCCAGTGTATTTACATTACAAGCCCCTTTCTGCAAGACAGAACTCCCTTCATTCAAACTTGAACTTCAGGTTTCATCATAAAAAAAAAAAGTCTATACAACGGACAAATGATGAAAACAGATATGAATTGTTAAATGTAATGAATTACTAAACTGTTGCTTAGAAGATTATCTTCAAAGCCTGAAGCAAAATGCAAATGTGAAACTGGAAACTAACATTGCATTTTCTTTATGGTAATATATCTGCTGCTGTCAGAGAATGCTCGCTGTCACAACACAAACCCATGCTCTGATACACGGGGAAATTACACTGAGCAAGTCAAGTGGTACTGCAGAAAAAACTGCGCAATTACACATGGTGCTGGTTAAAGATTCACAAATGTATTTTGCTTTCATTCATTCTTAAACTTATCTGAATAGACAAAATCACCAGCAGGCCACTGTTTCGGACACAGGGAACAGAATTTTACAAACGACCAAGATGGCATCTGTTTGTTTTTTTTGTTTATTTTTTCCTGACTTGCATTGTGGCTGGATTGCATTCAAACTGCTGTGTGTAAAACTCTGAACTCGCATAATATTGTTTCATGAACAACCATACTTCCCACTAGTGAAGTCATTTGATCTTTACAGTATTCAAATCAGATTTTTATTGTCACTGATACACATTCAGTTTAAATTTCCATAACACAGTTACTGTCAGATCTGTGCACACAGGACATTATTTACATCCAAACTGCAATTTGTATTATGATAAAGGAAGCCCTTAACATTTATTAACACACGGACTATGACACATTTTATTTGAACAGAATTTTAGTTCCTCAAATGCAAGTTGCTTAAGGAAAACCAACTCCCTGGATTTACTGAACTGCATGAAATCCATCAAAACCCTGTTTAAACCATTTTTAGAGACATACTGTTTGTAAATACATAAGCAATGCCAACTTAAAAGCATCAGTTTAATAATCCATCCGTTTAAATGAGCCGACGACAGATGAAGAAGACGTCACTCATGGATCACCTGTGAAATTTAAGCAGAGGTCCAGAGAGCAACAGTTAATTTGATCTTATTCTGTCAAAATGTTACCTGACCATTAACAACAGTTTTTACGAAACATATACTGTATTATAAATATATTTAAAAAAGCTTTCTGCAGACATCTTAAAAACTAACCAGTGGTACTTGAGACCCTTCATCTTTAAGTTAGATTGTTTAATTAGAAGGATTTTTAAGGGCCAAAATATCTGAAATTATCAAGTATTTGACCAGGAAAAAGCAAAAATTTGAGAAAAGTCAGGGGAAAGGAATAATTTTGTGCCACAGATCATTCTAACTTTAATCATCTTGTGATATTATCTCATCTTGTGAAATCATCTAATTTGCCAGTCTCTTCCTCTGCTGCCAGCGATTACGCTGTGTAGGCTATGACTCATGTATCCCACCCAGTTTATACTTTCTGACCATTTTAAGTTCTCTCAATTTCCTTAGCTGAGCATGAGTTCTGCTGGTGCTGCACATCGCGCTCAGTTTAAAGCCGAATTAATTCATGACAGGTTTACCACCCAAAGCAGATGACTGAACATAATACTCTCTGAGTGAACATAATAAAACTAAAAATAGTTTATTCTCCTGCATGTTTAAGTAGCTCGAGAATGTTCTGTGGGTGAGTGCGCCGTATCGTTTGACCTACATGCCTGCAGATAGAGTAGGTCCATAAACACCCTATATCATTTGCAGAATGCAGCACTCCAAAGTCAAAACATTTACTGTAGATATTGCGATGTGCTGCCTGTGCAGCGCCAAGTCATGCACCACACTTTAACACGCCATCATGACAATTCAGAATCAGTCTGAAAGGTTTATGTTTTCTTTTCTTTTTTTTTATGCTTCTAATGCAAATATTGCTTTTTAGTTAGATAGTTTAATGAATATAAACCATTTCTGCATTAAAAACACCATTTTCTTCCATTACTTGAGGGTACATCATTCTACTAGTGATGTTTTATCAGTCATCTTGGAAAACTCAAGACTTTGTCATTAGCTCCATCTAGTGGTTATTTTTCAACTAATACACCCACACAGTGGCATGTCCAAGGACAAACACTGAATTAATGCTATTACTATGACAAAAGTAGGCTTCATAAACTGAAGAGATTATTTTGACATATTTGTAAATGATTTGAAATCATGTTGCATACAAACTGTGAAAGAATCATAATTCATCCCTGCAAGGCTTTTTGAATCTTACATGTACCATACAGTAAATCCATACAGTAATACCCGTTTCCCTGACAATGTAAATGCATTTAAAAAGTAATGTCAGGTAAACTGGTCAGAAAATTACGTAATAAAAAAATGCAGTGAAACATCTTTTTCTTTTACTTACTCAGCACCCGAAGCTGGGCTCTGCTTTTTGCTTTCCCCACGGTGAACTCCACCACTCCATTCATGTCCGGGGAGGTTTGTCTGAGGGTCAGCCTGTGGACTGTGCCCACCCTCTCCAGGCAAACCTGTGAGCTCGGCTCTAAGGGCTCCCCATTCAGACTCCACACAGGAGATTTGACGACAGGGGCCGAGACCTCACATTCGAAGCAGGCTTCATCAGGGGCCATGACTTCCACATCCTTCAGTTCTCTGACCATTAACACCGACTGGGCTGAGTCCGTGTACAAAGGAGAGGGAAAGCTGTTAGCTCACAACGCATGTTATTAGGTGTATTTAACAGTTGAGCTGCCAACCCCACATTTGTTTATGAACCCTGACATCATCCAGTTAAATTGGAGTTAAATTGAAGCTTTTTCATTTCTTGTACAAAGTGGTGAGTGTTAGGTCTTACCGAGGTAACCTCTTGCACTAGAGTTTGTTTTTGCTCATCTTTCATTCCCTTTATTTCTTGGTTTATGGTAAAGTCACTACATGTCAGACCAGGGCACATACAATACAGTCATGTGAGACATTTTGACTTGTTATTGTAGGAAAAGCACAGGTGTTACTAATAATATTAACGATGGCTATTTTCCATTTAAGCTACGACAGTGTGACAGTGAAGCAGCTAAATGGTGTTCAGCCTTTGTTAGGGGGAGACCGGGTATGGTTGTAACATAGGGAGAATTGTAACAACACCAATTCCACCAATTAGAGATAAGATAGGAGTCATGTGATCATTTCAGTATTTACCTACTTCCTCCCCGATCAGACACGGTGGTTGTTGAAACAGTTAAATTCAGAATATATAGAGAAAAAAACGATTTTAAGATCAGAAATTAATTAAATTTTTTGACCAAGATGTTTTGTAAAGTATCTATACTATTGCAGATAAAACAGTTTGACCTGTTTTAGACTGAAATGTGTTTTCTTAGGCAACATGTGATGAATTTTTTCCTTTCTAATTTCAAACCACTATGCTAATACAGCTAGCTAAACATTGGCTGACAGGGGTGGGTTGTAACACTTCTTTAAGAAGTGCTATACATACAACTGGGGACTTTCTCGATTATAATATTTTACAGAGTGCCCATTGCAGTCTGGGCCCACCAAGCGTGCACTGCAGGGTTACCAGCACTGTGACCAGTACTTCCCATTCACATGTTGTTCACATTGTTGGCGCATCGGCACTCGATCTTTTCCATACTCCGTCTCCGCCGGTGTAGAAGGCAGAGAAGTGCACGCGCAAGAGTAAAATATAGACGTGCTTGTACTTATTACCAGTGAGTATCGGCCCACTTCAAGCACTGAATGTGACTCTGATTAAGGATATACACACAAGGAGACACACTTTTTTTTTGTGTTAGACCTAAGGATGTACAGAGATGTTCTTTAATTTAGTACGTTTTATTAAATATACTGTTAAGTAAGTTTATTCGATAGATACATTTATATACACATACTGTAACTGCGTACGAGTCATCAGAAACTCTGTTACAGTGAGAAACATTGTTCTTTTATATCACTACCTGTTTTTGAAGCATATCATACAGTGTGGCATCTATTTTTGCTTCTTTTGTCTTATTGTCGGTATTGGGGTAGGTTGTAACAATGCATTTGACATCAACTCACGAGGTCTGTGATATCCGTGTAGAGGATTGAATTGGTGCCATGTGTAGTGAACAAATGTGGGTACTTTGTATAAAAGTATGAGAACTTTAGCTAAAAAATCCAGTGAGTTATAGTTGCTGAAGCAAAAACTGTTACAACCATACCCGGTCTCCCCCATATTTATGGTGGTGGACAGTAACTAAGTACATTTATTCAAGTACTCTACTTAAATACAACATTGAGGTACCTGTACTTTACTTGAGTATTTGCTTTTCGTGCCACTATCTATTTCTTCTCCACTACATCTCAAAGGGAAATACTGTACTTTTTATTTCACTACGTTTATCTGAGAAGCTTTAGTTACTAATTTCTTTACAAATGAAGCTTTTTACACACAGAGTTTATAAAATATGATGTTTTGTTATAATCAACAGTGTATACAAGTATAGCTGAAACTATTAGTCGGTTGACGGAAAATTAATTAGCAACTATTTGGATCGTTTCAATCAGTTCATGGAAAAAACATTTCATGGTCGCATCTTCACAAATGTGAAGATTTGATGCTTTTCCTTTTAATTATTTTAATTATTTGAATGTAGTGGTAATAATGCTGAGGTTTGGACTGTGAAGGTGTGACTTTGGGTTCTGGGGTAATTGTGACGACATTTCTCACTTTTTTTCAGAATCTTTACAATCAATCAATCGATTAATTGAGAAAATAATGGGCAGATGAATTGCTTATTAAAATAATTATTAGTTGCAGTCTGATACAAAATAGTTTAAAATGAGCTCCAGCTCAACAACTTCAGCAGTAAAATCCTGCTTTTACATGAATTCATGAGGAATAATAATCTCATGATAGAATATATAATAGCAACAGTCACAAGGGACACTTTTCTGCATTGAGTACATTTACTTTTAATACTACATTTTTCTTATTATACTTAAATACTTTTGCTTCAGTAACATTTTCAATGCAGAACTAGTATTTTTACAGTGTAGTATTAGTACTTTGTTGTCATCATTTGACATCTAAGTGCCATGTTCATTGTTTTAAAATTAAAAATAATTATTATACAGTTTGTGTTGAGAAGGTCAAATTATGCCTCTGCCATTAGAATCCATTATAACTGATATAAGTTTAGGTTGACCGCAGCAGCTGTGTGAGGGGCTGCCAAAATGAACAGCCACCTTTCAGCAGAGATATAGATGACTAAAAAAACAAAACGATCAAGGATGTTGCAAATGGAGAGGAGGCAAGAGTGAAAGGAAAACAGGCATGTGAAGAATGGAGGGTCAATTTTGTGTTAATGCCCTGGTGTTATCCCATTACAACCGGATAGAATCCATGTGATAGCTTTGCTTTGCCAGTAGATGGAGCTACAAGGTTATGCACAAGGTTCTCCTTTCCCTGCATTGCACTAACATAAGAGAGAGACCTCATGCTGCTGACACTGTGTGTTGTTGGGCTATGATGAGTCCTGGCATTTGTCACTAGTACATATACACACACACATACCAATAACAAGAGCAGTAGTACAGTATATACATGTCTATGCTTAATTTTTTGTAGTCAGACAGATTATATTGTATTACACTGATTATATTGTACAATAAATTTGCAAAAAAAACTAATGGCTGTGAAAACAAAAGTTTGGCTGTAACCTGTGCAGTGCTTGTTAATTGATCATGAACTCGCTTACCCTCCACTGTCAGTTTTGCAGAGCATGTATACTCTCCAACCTGCACACTGTACATGCCCTCATCGTCTAGCGCCACCTGCTGGAGGATCAGTTTGCGGTAACAGCCTTCACTGCAGATCTCAAAGCGCTCGGAGGGCAGGATGACATTGCTGCCTTTGTACCAGCGGATACTACATCTGGGGTTAGACACAGTGCAGTCGAGGATCACACGGCTCTTCTCAAGGGCGGTCTTATCCTGCAGAGGTTTCACAATGTTGACAGGGAGCTCTGAAAAGGCCAAAGTGCAATTTAGATTTAGTAAGTGGACGAGTGATGATTTGTTAATCTCCATAAATCAACACACTTCTTTTTTTTAAAAACATATTTGACCCTATTTTGATATGAATAGAAAATTAACTGCACAGCTTTAAGTGCTTACAGAATGTGAACTAGCTCAGCCACCCAAATTGCTAAATGTATAATAAATGTATACCATCATATCATTATACCTTCCACCTCCAGGTAAGCGACTGATTCAACATGTCTGGCGACGAACTTGATCTCTCCAGAGTCCTCTGCTCGCACATTGCACATCAGAAGAAAATGTTTGGTGCCTGAAATAAGAATAAAACTGTCAAGGTAAATGATAAGCCAGACAATAATTGGCTCAATTCTACTGGCTAAAATTACACAATTCCAGGCACACGATTTTTTCAATTTCCATTTGTGGAAATTATTATTTACAGATTTTCAAATGTTTTATCTTCTGTTCTATTAGGCTACATTATTTTTGTGGAGTATCAGAGCATTTTAAACCTCTGTCTCATTTACAATATTTATGAGCATAACATCATCAGCAGAGATGCTGACCTTCCTGGCGGATCTTGATGGTGCTGGTGGGTTGTATCCTCTCCCCATTTCTGTACCATTCTCCCTGTACATCCTCCACTGAGAGCTCACAAACAAACACAGCATTCTGATCTTCCTGGATGTCCAGGTCCTGGAGGCCCTGCAGGGTGAGCAGCTCACGCTCTGCAGAGACATTTAACATTGAAGGAAATTTAGAGTTACGGGCATCTCTTAAGAATTTGAAAGTGAAAAAAAAAACAAAAAAACAAACAATCTCAAAGCTTCTTTTTAACAGGACGCATGTACGATATGATTCCCTTTCCCTTTAAAATACTGTAATGGATATGTGTATATGTATAGAAATGTTTTATTTTCTGTGTTATAGCCTACATTGAAAGCTAACAGTTGCACAGAATCCTCCGATATTGTCCTGCCATTAACTCAAAGCCTGGACCTCCTTCAACAAACAGCTTCCCCTTTTGTAGTACCAGTATTTACTATTAATACCACAAACTAATTGTAATCACAATAATAGCCATTATTAGTAGTATTTTAGTATAGTATAGTATATGCTATACTAGTAGGTCTATAACCTGTTAATTTTGGTGAAGAAAAAAACAATTGTATATATTTCAAATGTTCACCTAATTTGAAAAGGTATTTAGTACGCAGCCATGATTGTAAAACCTTGCACACCCACACATGTTTTCAATTACTCTGTGCCAGTTCGAGCTGGGCTCAGCTTGAAGTTGGGTGGCTTTGCTGAGAATTACGTGAGATCACAGGACTCCATGTGCCAATAAGAATCATAAAAGTGTAATTTGTCTTTGCCCCAAGGTGCAACAAAGTTTTCAGAAGAGAGAGAGAGTGATGCCAATCAAGTTTAGTCTGTACATGCCCTCACAGTCCTTAATAAAAGTCTAATCAGCCTTAACAGAAATCACCTGTGTGGGTGAACCATAGGTGGCAAGGGCCTTTTTAATATATAACCATGCTCCACCAAGTTTTTGGAATTTTGTGGTTCTCTTGGTAATTAAAGCATTTTCTGCTTCTCATATTGTGGCTTATTTGACATTTAATTTAGCTTAGCTCTTTTGATTGAATGAACTTGAGTTAAGGTCAGGGGGAACGTGCACCATGGAGTCCGGTATGCACTTCTCAGCTAGCCACCTACCTAAAGATAGGGTTAGTGATTTGAACTGTCCTGATGAATGGGTGAGAAAGATTTACAGGTGGCTAAATGTAAATAAAATTCGCCCAGGGGAAATAACAAAGTCCCCAGCATTAAGAGAAGCCGCAAAACAAGCGCAGCAGATTATAGCAGCTAGCAAAGAAGAGGCTAACAGCAACTAAGATGGCAGCGCTTATCTGGCAGTGCATGGTAAGTGCTTTCTTCTTTTGTGTTCAAGTTACATGTTTACTGTCTTGTTGGTCAAAATTATCCTACCTGGCATTACCAAGCTAACTACACAGAAGCACCCCAAATAAGTGTTGACATGTCTGACTAAAGCTTACTTCGTTTGCTAGCTGTGCGAGTGGAAACATACCTAGGTCACCCAAACTCAGACTCCTCTCACATTATGGTCGTACTGCTAAATGTGGCCAACCATAGCCTAAAAGCATTTTACTTTATTGTTTCTTTGACATCATTTACCCTCTGTCATAGAAATTTCCACGGCAGACATTTTTGACTTGTCAAAGGAGGTGTCACTGTGAGCTAGCTTACAGAATACAACCAAAGGTAAACTGAATATAGCATCAATAATGCCTGTGTTTTTCCTGTCAGGACACGTCAAAATGTCTGCCGTATAATAGTGCGGCACCCGTTGGTGAATTGTGCTGCAGACTGTATGTAGGTTGACATAGATGTTGCTACACATTAAGTTTAACTCGATGTATGTTGTCATTCAAATATTTTTTGGGGATATCTTCCTTTACATCCTCCAGACTAATGTGTCACTGATTTCTTTCTGTACGTTGATGTTAATTATCTAGAATAACTTATGCGTGCTGTCAGTCACAAAGTCAGTGAGTGAATGAAGAAAGTCATTATGTCCTTTGTAAATAAAGGACTGACCCGGATCTAACCAAAGTACAAACTTCTGATATAAACATAGTTATTTTCAGTCAGAACTGCTTAGTTGCTGCCCTGTAATTGAGTTAGCCACCTTTCTTGACAAATTGCTGATACAAAGTGGTGGAAAAGAAGTAACACACAGCTTGTGCAGCTTACTCAGCTATACCTCTAGCCTCTGCGTTCATTTGGTAGAAATGGCTGATGACATTGCTGCAGTGTAAGTCGGGTGTTTTGTCGTATCCTGGGCTTTCGGTGTTTAGTACTTGTTGACAGCAATTCTCAGTGCATATTGTTTAAATTTGTGTGTGCAGTTCTGCTGAATAATATTACAAATCTCTTGATGCTTTCATGACACAGCCCACACTGTTCTTTCAGCCAGCCTATAACGTCGCCTCACACCACTGTGAAACTACAGGCCGTTGTCTGTAAATTTTTGTATTAGACAGCAGACTTTACCATAGACCTCCACAGCGCAGGATGTAGTAACATCTCCGGCATCGCAGGTGTATATGCCAGAATCACTGACGCGACATTTCATGATCTGAAGAAAACGCTTCCTTCCCATTGCATAAATGCGCAAGTCCTTGCCTGGCTTCACCTCAACCCCATCCTGAAAAGGATTCATCATCACAATCACAATTAATTATCTCTAAACAACTGAAACTGTACGGGATGCATTGTCCAACTGCGTGAAATGTCATTCTTTGGAATATGTATTTATTTACTTGACAATTTTTAACATATTCTTACAGACACTTTATTATTGATTGTTTTGACTCTGGAGTTTTGTAAAAAATCAGAGCCTAAATGTTGGTTATGGAGAAAAATAAAAATCCAACACTTGCCTTCATCCATTTCACATCAACATTATGTCTTGATAGCTCACACTCTATGGAGATTACCGCCCCGTCAGGTACTTTCTGGTCTTCCAGTTTTCTGAAAATTGTCACTGGGGGCTCTGGTAGAGAAAAAGCAAGTTAAGTTAGGCAGACACAACGCCTCTTACAAAATACACCAATGAACCGTATGAATTGCTGCTGAAGTCTGAAGTATATACAGTTAAGTTATGTGGACTAATTTTAACAATTGTCATCCCCAGCTTTTCAACCCCTTAGCTCAAAGGGATGGTGCACACTGAGTGACTCGGCATGGAGAGGATTATTTTACAGTGTGAGGTTAAACTAGGACCTGACAGAAAAGACTGAACAGAGAGGTACTGCTTTTCACTGGGTCATCCTTGGCTATTTTGTGTTGGTAACGTGAGCCTAGATAAAGGCAACAGTAGCAGAGCTGTCACTCTATTCTATTATGATGCCTCCACTGGTTGGCATTTGGTCTACTCTGAGTGGACCACTTTAGCTACCAGTCTGAGGTCATAACAAAATTAGTACAGTAACATTTTGTTTTGGTAGTACTGCAGGGTACTGTACGTGGTCTGTGAGCTGAAAAATTATTAAGTAGCCTTTCTAGATAACTTATGACAACACTACATGTTAATTGGCCTTGTAATAGCTGCATTGTCTCAAAATTACTTTTAAAGTCATTTTAAATTCACTATGGTAAAATCAAATTTTGAGCTCTGCTTGTTTAAACAAACAAAATCTCCTGTTCTAAAAGACCTACCCTTCACAACAAGCCTTGCAGACGTCTTCAAATTCTCTACACAGAACATAAAGGTGCCAGTGTCTTCTACTGAGAGGTTAGAGATAGTGAGGCTGTGGACTTCTCCTTTGGCACTCATACGGAAGTGATTTGTCGGCTTAAGCTGGATTCCGTTCCTCTTCCAGGTGCCAGGGACATTGGGATGGGAGAGCTCCACCTCAAAAGACGTCGTTTCTCTCTCTGTGGTTTTTACGTCAGTCAGCCCTCTCTTGATTGTGATTTTTCGAGCTGTAAAGAAAATTTCAGAACTGTGTAAGAGCGTCAATTACAAGTACATTCAGCGATCTACTTCGTGGGTATATGTAAATACTTTGCAGTATAGTTAAACAAAGGTTGAAAGCTTGGCCCCTGTAACTAGCATTTTCATTCCGCTTTAACCCTGAGCAGACATGGTGTCCATTTTCTGTAACAGAATAGGCTGGAGTCTGTTCTGTACACAGCAGTTAAATGATACAAGCTGGCACACATTGACAAGCCGATATTTTAGTCATTTGAGTATGGGGCTTTACACAAAAGCCAGCTTTGAAACTGCCAACATTTTTCACTTATTCTAACACAGACGAGCATTCCCTGTGGAAAAAAGGAGTGTTTATTTTGGAGACCTGATGACAACAACCTTAGTTTTGAAGGCCAGGGTGTAAATTTAGATGCAATGAGAGGAGATCCAAATTCATAGGAGGTGCCAACAGCAGCCTGAAGTCTGACTTTCCCCATCCCACCCACACTAGTGTTGAAAGAACAGCCTTTAATTCACCCACTGGCCTGTGGATCATAGGACTAAGAAATATAAGAAGCATGCAAAAAGAAAAACAAGCATAAGTACATCTTAATTACTACAAGATGCCAGTTTTACAATGTGCCAAGCTTGCTCCTTTGGAGAAATTTTAAGTAGTGCTCATTTTCTTTCCAAAATGAAATTCTAGTCGTTGAACAATAGCATGTTAACTTTGTTATTTATCATGCACTTCCCTTAAAACTATAATCTCATTTGCCTTTGACATAGGTAATGAAATCATCAGGGCTTTATTGATCCTGTGTCAATACAGAAGCCCTGGTCTGAAAGTCAACATGGGCTGTCACCTGTTGGTTGCCATCATGTTCCAGTATAAGTGCCACCCTGGTCCCCAGTCACTCAAATTACTCTTACTCAGTTAATTGAGCTTTGCCTGCACAAGAAGTAGCGATGGTGTGCGGAAGAGGTGGAGTCGTCGGCAACGGCGGTAAACAAACAACAACGGGGCATAGCGAGAACACGTGCACACTCACGTTCCACTGTGAGCTGGGCTTGCGTGCGGTCATGGAGGGTTTCACAGCTGTAGGTGCCCCGGTCAGACATGGCCAGTTTGTGGATGGTGAGACTGTGTTTTCGGCCCTTGTGTTTCACAGTATACTTGGCTCCAGGGTGGATCAGCATCCCTTGCCTCATCCACTGCACCTCTCCCGAATCTAGACTCACCTCCACCTCTAGAGTTGCCTCACTGTACTCCTCAGCTACAAATGGTGTCATTTTCTTGGTGAACAACACCTGTTGCTCTAAAAAAAAAAAGAATTTAAAGAATTACTAAAAAGCGGCAGTGTCAACAATTTACTTTTTATATGATAGCACTGTATGCATGTATGAATTCTTTCATTGTTATATATAATGACACTTTGAAGCCATACAAAGATAAGAAATCAGCAAAGTTCAAGCACAGAGAGCAAGCAAAAGCTCAGAGGAGTCTTGCCTCCTGCAGCGTCACATATTCCCAAACCGCTGAGCCACTTGTCTCTGTCAGTTACCAGAGGAATTCTAACAGGAGAAGCTGCTAAGCGCTAGCCGTCAAAGGCGCCTCTTCAACAATTCTGAAAGGGTCATTATTTGTCATATTCAGTGTATGCTTATGTGATACTTAGGCTACACAGCCATTCAAAGTCTCTTGCTTTTATGTTCACATTCACTCCAGTATTGCTGAAAATAGCTTACAGTACAACATATGGTGATAACTACCAGAGAGAGATAAGGTTATTGAACAGTAAATGGTTGTTAAATGTTGTAATGTTGTGATTCATTGAGACATATAAATATAATTAAAGTGTTAATGTTTGGGGCAACGGCTCACCTTGAACCTGGAGTTCTGCCTCTGATACCAACCCCTCTGCATCAGCTGTCACTCTGCCGCTATCTGAAACCATGCAGTTGTGGATGCAGAGCATGTGGCATAGTCCGTTGCTTGAAATGACAGCGCGCTCATTCAGAGCTACTTGCTTTCCATTTAAGCGCCACACCAACTGAGTGTCCTCTGGTGAAACCACGCACTTAAATATAGCATCTTCTCCCTCACAGACAGTGATGTTACGAAGCTCCGCTATGAACTCGAATACACGGGGAGCTGAAGGCAAAGCATTCAGCTGAATTAGATTCATTGTGCTCTAAACATTAAGATGGCACACTGACTATTTTCAACTATTTTTATTAATAAGACTGTATATGATTTCCCTCTCTGATCTGCCTTAAAATGATAATGATTTAAACTGACTTACTTTCTACAGTGACAGTAGCTGAGGTCCTGTCATCTGTGGATTCACAAGCATATTCTCCAGCATCTTCTTCCAGCAGTTGGTGGATAGTAAAGCTTCGCTCTCGACCTTGTGCCCTTATCGTGTGCCGACGGCTTGGAGAGACCTCTTTGCCATCTTTTAGCCACTGGACATCTCCTTTGGGCTTGTTGATCTCACAACGTAACATAAGGCTGCTGCCTTTCAGAGACACAATGTTCTCCAATGGTCTGATAAATTTCACCGTCATTTCTGATGAGTAGAATAAAGAAATGTAAATCCAGTGATAACTTTATGACTGTTACAAGTAAAGTAAATATATACTTGGAAATAGAGGTCACATTTTGTTTAGGAGTGCCAAATTCTTACCTTTGACTAAAAGACTGAAAT
This sequence comes from Micropterus salmoides, assembly GCF_014851395.1. Taxonomy (NCBI): domain Eukaryota; kingdom Metazoa; phylum Chordata; class Actinopteri; order Centrarchiformes; family Centrarchidae; genus Micropterus; species Micropterus salmoides. The sequence goes on along the minus strand of NW_024040596.1, from coordinate 4,543,779 downwards.
ACATCTCATCTGTGTTTGCATCACAGACATATTCTCCAGAATCTGACAGCTGCAGGGGATTAATGGTGAGCTTGTGGGTATTACCCTCACTGGATATGTGAATGTTGTCCCCGTTCAATAGTTGGCCATCTTTCAGCCACCGAACATTAGCTCTTTCTCGGCTCACAATGGCAGACAGTGTGACACTCCCATTTTCATAGCCTGAGATGTTGTTATTTACTATTTTATTCACAAACTTGGCTGGTGGCTCTGAGAAAATGAGATTTGCAAGGACATTGCTTGTAAATCCTGTGTTCATACATGAAACACATTCATTCAAACAGAAAGTACAGAACTGAAATCTAAGACATGTTTCAAAGTAATTTAAATCTTACCTTGAACCTCAACAATTGTTACCAATTTGTCATCAATGGCATCACAAATGTATTTTCCAGAGTCTGAGGGCTGGAGTCCAGAGAGAACAAGCTTCCTCACAACGTCGTAGCTGTCAATTTTTATACGAGTGTCTGGTTTCAGTACTTTGCCATCCCATAGCCACTGAACGGTGGCGTTTGGCTGAGACACCTCACACTCTAATATAAGGTCATCTCCAGCTACCAGGATATGATGCTCCGGATGGCCGGAGTTTCCAATGATCTGTACCGGAGGCTCTGAACATAAAAGACACAGCATTATTTTCCTGCGGAGTGAATGGAAAAACATAACATTTACAGTGCTTAATAATATGATTACCTTTGACAGTGATATAGAAGACCATCTTATCATCCACAGCATCACAGGTGTACTCTCCAGAATCTTCGAGCCCAGCATTTAGGACTACCAGTGATCGGAAAACGCCTTGCTCCTCGCTACAGTATCGCTCAGTGTCATCAATTAGCTGATTATCTTTGTACCAACTGACTGAAGCGTTGGATCTTGATAGTTCACATACTAGAATAATGTCATCTGAAACTAAGAACTGCTTTTCTGTTTTTGCGGCTGTTTTTCCAAGAATCTTTACAGGCAAATCTGAAAATGAACAAGAAAAGTCATGTTTCAGGACTTGGACTTGAGATGTGGTGCTCCATATCATCTTGGACCTTTAAGTACAATTACCTTGCACATTAATATGGAAATCCATCACATCATCCTTTGCATCACAGACATATTGCCCAGAACATTCCACGGTTAGTGAGTGAATGGTTAACTGACGCATGACACCATCCTCAAGGATGGTGATATTTCTGGAGTCTTCTACTTCTTCCCCATTCTTCTTCCAGGTGACCTCAGCATTTGATCTTGAAACCTCACAGTCTAGAACCAGAGTCTCCCCAACAAGTTTCTCTACTCTACTTGCCATCTTCCTTGGCCGTATGAAGCGAACAGGAGGCTCTGTGCATTAAGGAAATTTTGTGTTAGAAATGGATAAACATTGACACAGGAACAGCTATTTACAGAAACTATCTACTTTAGTTTTTTATACCTGCTATGTTTACGAAGAATGTCATGGAGTCATCCGCAGTATCACAGACGTATTCGGCGGAATCTTTGACAGTAGTTTCAGGTATAATAAGTCTTCTGTAGACACCATCCACCTCCAGAATAAGGTTGTCATTCTCCTCCACTTCGAGTCCGTCTCGATACCAACGCACCACTGCATTGGGCCGTGAGATCTCACAGCTCAGTACCATCCTCTCAGAGGTCTGCTGGCAAAGTTCCATTTGGGACTGACTTGGAGACACAATCAGCACTGGAGGTTCTGGAAAGGGCCATAATCAATTAGCCACCACAAACTTGTTTAATGAATGCTACAAGAAACTTACAGTGTTATCTAGGAGTCAAGTTGATGCATACATTGCCCGCAGGATCCTGGATGAATTGGTTAACCCCTAACCATGCCAATGTTAAAGACGTCTGTATGCTTCAAAGTGCTTGTCAGATCATTGAACAGAGTCTGAAACCTCCTATCAATGTCAAAAGTGATGGGGCGGCATCTGATAATTTTCTTTCCGAACTTCTTAAGCTGATAACAAACATGTAGCGATTGGCCGTGTGTGTGGGGGGGTAAGGAACTAGGAGGATTTGAACTCGAGCTCTCTTTTTTAAATCTCCACATAACTATTAGCATTGCTTTGTTGTGTCTGCAGTGTAGCACCAGAAATGCCCTTGAGGGGAGACTGTCCAAAGTGGGTACCGTTATTCCCTATATTTCCCTATAAACCTCAGCCAAGAACTCCCCAAATACAGTTTATAAAGTGTCCAACCAGAGCGGGGAACACTTTGGATCACTGCTACGCTACAGTAAGCAGTGCCTATCACGCTGTCTCCAGCGCTCCACTGGGACACTCTGATCACGTCATGGTGCCCCTGATTCCTGCATACAGGCAGAAACTAAACCTCTGTAAACTTGTAGTGAGGACATCAAAGAAATGGACCGGTGAAGCTGTAGAGGATCTTCAGGCGTGTATGGACTGCACTGACTGGGATATTTTCAGGGCTGCTACCAATAGTCTGGATGAGTTTACTGATGCTGTGACGTCCTACATCAGTTTCTGTGAGGACAGCTGTATACCAACAAGCACCAATGGCAAACCCTTGTTCACAGCTAAACTCAGACAGCTAAAGCCTGGTTCACACTACACGATTTTTCGCTCAATTTGCCGCTCGGCGAGCTCAGCGACCATCAGGCTGTGATCAGGGGTAAATCAGCAGCTGATCGGCGGTCGCCAGTCGTTATGTGTGAACTACTCAACGATGCAAGAAAACGGCTCCCCGACACATTTCTGACACATCGCCGACGTCTGCCAGATCTCTAGCATGCCAAATATCTGGAGGAGTCGGCCGACTCGACATCCACATCCAGCCAATGAGAGCAGGCAGCTACTTTTTCACCGCAAAACACTTTTTTACTCACTTCCACCTCTCTCTGTAGCTCAAACAATCCCTGCTACCTGCATGTGCTAATCCATTCTTTCACCCAGATTCTTTGTCTTTATAATTGCTATCTTTATAATAACAAACAACAGCTGTTTTGTGTTTTGGTTCGCTTCAATTCCCATTTCACCTGTGTTTTCTTGACAAAACTTGGTTTGGAGACCAGCGTCGGGTGACAGAGTCTCTGTCAGCTCGTGTGGTGCGTGACCCCCTGTCACCGATCAGTCACGTAGTGTGAACGCCAAAACAACTTCAAGACTCCCATCACTAGACGGCAAGTTGTGTAGTGTGAAGAACACGGCTATCGGCCCACGCTGAACGTCGTGAAGACTGCACGAGCCTTAAGGTTGGAAAGGAGGAGGCATGTAGGAGTGGGGCCAGGGCCAGGTGCAGGGCATTAAAGTACAGGTTTAGCAAGGAGGTGCGAGAAGCTAATGACTGCACTCAGAGAGACTAAAAAAACAGTTCTCTGTCAACAATGCCACTTCTGTCTAGAAGGGGTTCAGACAGATCACTAACTACAAACCTAAAGCCCCCCCCCCACTCGATTAACAACTGTCGCCTGGCAAATGAGCTGAACCAGTTCTACTGCCACTTTGAGAGTCAATTGGACACCATCCCACGTGACTCCTCCGCTCAGCTTCAGCCCCAGTCCACCATCTCCTCCTCCCCCTCCTCAGAGTTGGCCAGCTCCACCCCCTCTCCATCTCAGAGAGAGATGTCAACAGGACTATTCAGGAGGCAGAAACCCTGCAAAGCTCTCTCCCCATCCACCCCGAAGCACTCTGAAGCACTATATTTGTGCTGATCAGCTGTCTCCGGTGTTCAGACATTTTTAACACCTCACTGGAGACATGCCATGTTCCAGCCTGCTTCAATGCCTCCACCATCATTCCTGTCCCCAAAAAACCAAGGACCACAGGACAAAACGACTACAGATCTGTCGCCCTGACTTCTGTGGTAATGAAGTCTTTTGAGCACCTTGTGTTGTCCCACTTTAAATCCATCACAGACCCTCTCCCGGACCCCCTGCAGTTCGCCTACAGAGACAACAGGTCTGTAAATGATGACTCCCCAGGATCCTGTTTGTGGATTTCAGCTCTGTTTTCAACACCATCATCCCTGCCCTGGCTGCAGGACATTGGGCTCATCTGGTGGGGATGAGTCCGCCTACAGGTGGGAGACTGACCATCTGGTGACCTGGTGCAGCCAGAACAGTCTGGAGCTCAACGCGCAGAAGACGAGTGGAGATGGTCGTGGTTTTTAGAAAGACCCTAGACCCACCCTCCCCCATCATCCTGTGTGACTCCCCAGTCACCACTGCGGACTCCTTCTGCTTCCTGGGCACCGTCATCTCCCAGGACCTCAACTGGAAGCTGAACATCACCTCCCTCACCAAGAAGGCCCAGCAGAGGATGTACTTCCTGCAGCAGCTGAAGAAGTTCAGCCGGCCAAAGACACTGATGGTGCACTTCTACACCGCCATCATTGAGTCCATCCTCACCTCCATCACCGTCTGGTACGCTGCTGCCACTGCCAGGGACAAGGGCAGGCTGCAGCGCATCATTCGCTTTGCAGAGAAGGTGACTGGCTGCAAGCTTCCTTCTCTTCAGGACCTGTACCCCTCCAGGACTCTGAGGCCAGCAGGAAAGATTGTGGCTGACTCCTCCCATCTCGGACAAAAACTGTTTCAGACTCTCCCCTCTGGCTGGAGGCTGTAGTCCATTAGGACCAAAACCTCTCGCCACAAAAACGGCTTCTCCCAGTCTGCATCTAGCCTCATCAACAAGGGTCCGGGTCCCCCACTGACACTCCCCCTTTCAAATAACGCAAATGTCTCTGCACATGTAAATATTATTTCATATCATGCACAAACCTGGCACATTGCACATATTTGTTGTTAATTGTTAATCGTTGTTTTATATTTTCAAACTGTCAATTTATATATTTATGTACACAATATTCTCTTCCGTTGCAATACATCTGCACAACACAAACCGGAGTAATGCACATATATATCTGCCACATTGTTCTTTCTCCACAAATAGTTGTATTATGTTTCTCTATTCTTTCATTATTCTTATATAAGTTGCTTTGTTATTCCATATTTATATATTTCTACATTTATTTATGTCAACTGTATGTTTGTCTGCGTGTAGCACCTTATCACCAAAGCAAATTCCTCGTATGTGTAAAACACTACCTGGCAATAATCTGATTTTGATTTACAATGAAACAGTCTCTTCCCTTTCTAAAGGCGGCAGTCTTCCACCTTCGTGTTTCACCATTCGGGACAGTTATAAACATTTTTGCCTTTAGACATGTATAGACTACACTGATCATGTGACGTCGTAACTGCGGAAGCGAGTGACTAAGGCTCTCTATAAGGTCCCACAAACATACGTAAAAGTATTATTTCTTTCACATAGACAGTCACCCACTCAATACATCTGAGTAGGTCAGTAAAAATAATATCACTATTGAGTGTAAGTAAACAAACTTAGGGCCATGTTCCCTAGGCTTGTAGAGCAGAACAGGGTTACATCTACGCATACATTATATGTAGTATCAGGGATTTTACCTGTAATACTAAGGTGAAAGAATATTGAATCGTCAGCCGTATCACAGACGTATTCTCCAGAATCTTCGACTCCACTAGAAAGAATCTTCAGTCGTCGATAGGGGCCTTCAATCTTCAGCTTGATGTTCTCACTCTCCTGCAGCTTTTGACCATCTTTGTACCAGCTGACAGCACCGTTGGGACGAGACAATTCACAACTCAGAATAATTTCCTCAGGGACGTGACGATCAAGGTGGACATCCTCCTTCGGGTAGATTATCATCACCGGAGGTTCTTTGAATAAAAAATATATGAAATTGAAACACATCTTCTTCACATTTTAACACAGGTAAAGTGAATTTAAGTGAATAATGTGACAGTTTTTATGTAATCTATTTTTAGAGAAGATTTCATAAGCCATTTTATTACCTCTTATGTTAACCTTGAACATTAAAACATTGTCTCCTGCACGGCATGTGTATGTGCCTGTGTCGGACAGTTGGGCAGAATGAATTGTCAGATTCCTTTTGGTGCCTTCTTCCTTCATTGTGACATTATTTCTTGGTTGCATCTCAGTTCCATCTTTGTACCACTGGACAACACCATCAGCCCTTGATACTTCACAGATGAGAACAAGCGGTTCTTGTTCCACAACACTCTTGAAAAGGTCCTCTTCTGGGATATCAGCAAATGTTACTGGTGGCTCTGCAGAAAACGGTACACAAAAGAAAGTAAGTTGTTTCACCAAAGTAACATTCATTGTTTATGCTCATGCAAGCAGTAGCTGTAAAGTCAGATTTGGTCAGCTTAGACATGCTGCTATCTAGATAACAACCCAACAAAGATATCATAATTATCAGTGGGTGTTAATCCACTTGTGAAATAATGAATTGAAGCAGTGCACTGATGTAATGCAATTGCCGTAGGCGCATAGGAGAGAACGGTAAACTCATCAAAATACATGCTATTTTTCAGACACTGGCCTTAAATATAAAGCATGTACATGAAAAGCAATTAAATGTTTAATGAAATTAGAAGGAAGTTAGGACCATGATGAATATGATGATGATCAGGTTTTGCTGAGTTCACAAAGTTTTATAAGACTCTACAATGACAACATCTTGCCAAGAAAAAGCTTAGCATATCACCTTTCACCTCCACATTGAAATCGTTGAAATCTGAATCATCATCAGTTTCACAACTGTGTACTCCAGAGCATGAAGACGTGGCCGACGTCATAACCAATGTCCTCTCATTGCCCTCTGAATCGATGTTTATTCCCAATTGAGGCAAGAGTTTTATTCCGTCCTCATACCAGCAGGTCTGGCTTGTGGGGTCTGAGATCTCACACTGCAGTTTGATCGGGCTGTCTGCTTCAACAGACTCGCTCCTTTCAGCCTCTGGAACAGCTGAGAATCAAACTGGTGCTATAGGAATTTCAATTCATCGAACAGTAACCAGATAATCAGATTTGCTATGCGTTGTAACATACTTGGATCTACAGGCTGAAGGCTGTAAAATTTTGCTCTGCTTAGACAGATGGTGTACAAATTGTTTGGAGTTGTGCCTACTCAGGTTGACAGTGAGATTTACGTAATTACTTAGACATTACTAGAGTCATGGACTCGCATACAGTCAGTGAGCCAGCATAGTGGAACATGAATTCCAATTTTAAACTGTTGTTTTTTTAATAATGTAAAGTATATTGACCTTGACAGCAGTTTAAATGGCAAAAAAATGTCTGATCTGTTTCTCTGTCTCTCTGCCTATTAGTTAATAACATTTTTATGTACAGCCTTAATGCCAGGAGGTGCGCAGCATCCGCAACTCACCCCTCATAAGTCTAGCCAGAGTCACACAGTGACCAGAACAACAGCCAAATTAGCAAAGTTTAACATGTTTAGAAACTGAGTCATATGGGCCACTACCGTTACCGCTGGACTAGGCAGTTAAATCAGCATGATCATTTCTTTTGCGTAACAAGCTGTAAACACAACATTAATATCATAACTTTATAAAGTTGTGGCAAACATGTTAGCAATCAGTTGCCTATTTACACACTCGGATATATTTGAAATATTTTCATCAGCTAGTTGCCAGTTTTATCTCTTGTTTGGTGCTGGGTAACATGCAGAGGTTTTTGACAGGGTTGATGAGGGCAGTGAGACTGAACTAAACAGTAAAGTTGCGAGCTGTAAAACCAAACAATGAGCTGAAAAAGACAAAACACTCCTTAGAGCTGAAGCGAACTGCAGAGTTAGCTGTCTGGGGTTTTTTTTGCTACGTGCGCTCCCTTTTACATTATAGTAATTTGAACCACTGGCTGCTTCCAGTCTGAAAGTATTTGCTTCTTAGGGAAAAAATACTTATTCATGATAAAATGTAAGTAAGATGTAATATTTTCTATCAGGGTGAACATGTCCATCAAAGTCACAGAAAATACATAATAAGTATCAGTACACATTATCTTATTATCTAGAATCAAATATAGAAGCCTAAGTTGATCTAGTAGCCAAGCATTAATTTAAAGAAGTTAGTGATTCTGACATAACTCAAAATAATTAGATCACCTGCAACATCCACCTTGAATTCTATATGGTCATCTGCGGCCTCACAGCTGTACAAGCCAGCGTGTCTGACTTCTGCTGATTTAATAACCAGCGCTCTCAGTTTTTCTTTTGTTAGGATTTCATATTCACTCTTTGAAAGTAGCTGTTCTCCATCCTTGTGCCAGTAGACCTGGGCAGTTGGCTCTGAGACTTCACATTGCAGCTTAATCGGGCAGCCTGCTTCAACAAATTTGTTTCTTGCGACATCTGGTAATGATGAAAACCTCACAGGAGTAGCTGGGGGGTATTACAAGATTTGCAGAGCACTGCTGTTTAGCCAGAACACCATTTTACAGTGTTTGGTTATTTTTGCACATACAACATTAGGCACTTTGTGTTTGCATACAGGGTTACAAAATGCTTTAAATTAATTGAAGGTTTTTTTAAGAGCAATTGACCCTTCGCTAAGCCCCGCCTCCCTTAGTTGCTGTTGAAAAGTCCGACTAACTGTCGGAGCTGCCACTGTCTATTACAGTACTCCCCAGAGAAATATTGTCAAATTAGTTGGAAAAAGCGATCTCAGAAAGAAGCAGACAGTTTTGCAGTTGCATTATACGTTTGAAGGTTGTATTCAGGCTGTCTGACTTAGTCAAACGGACGTGGAAAACAATGAAAGATAGAAGCTAAAGCCTACCAATCACACAGTACAAGTGAACCACCGCATCCCCAGATGATGAGACCAAAAATTATTTTAAGTATCAACACTGTTCCTGTACAGCTGGGTAGGCCTCTATTCATTATTACATTAATTAAAAAGCAGAACAGTAGGGCTTTATTATGTTCCATTGAGTAGGACGTTAGCTAGCGTTAGCTAACTAACATGACAGTAGGAACGATCCACAGCCGGCATTTTAGAATAAATCGTAATTCTCCTTTCAACCTCTCTGGGTAGCGACTGTAACTATTACAAGAGCCCCAGGAACAGCGTTTGACCAGATCTTGAGCTAGAAAATGACTCTTTTTACATTAAAGTCAATGGAGCGCATCCATGAAAGTGTCGGACTTCCGTTAGAGTTAAGTCCTGTACTGCGCTGTGATTGGCCAGCTGTGTATTCGGGGCGTGGCTTAGCGAAGGGTCAATTGTGCAACGAAGTGTACAGTTAAAAGTAAGAAATGTAATATGTTCAGCTCACACCTGGAAACTCATTCATTAAAACCGAATACAAGAAAATCACCTTCGACGTCCACATGGAATGTCACAACATCATCAGCAAGGCTACAGCTGTAGAGGCCAGAGTCAGAGACCTTAGCAGAATGAATCATTAATTTTCTCAGGCTCCCGTCTCTTTTCATATCTAGGCCAGTTTTGCAAAAAAGCTCCACGTCATCTTTAAACCAGGAAACCTGGGCAACAGGATCTGAGACCTCACACTGCAGGATAATTGGACAACCAATTGCAATGATCTTGTGTTTTTCAGACAGTGCCATTGGCATGATCTGTGGCGATCGGCCTAAGAGAAGGGAATAATAAGGGTTTTGGATAAGAGAATTCACTTACAATGGACATAACACACTGTCCAGCCAGCCACACCATTTTCTCATGAACATTCAAAAGCTAGTAAGTTTTGTTCACCACTCACACCATAGAAGAAGATGGATGTGGCATGGTAAGGATAGAAATAAATCACCTTTTACGTCCACTTTAAATGTGATGGTGTCATCTGATGTTGAGCATGCATAGGTGCCAGCATTTATGTTTTCAGCTGAATGGATGAGTAGTGTCCTTGTTAGGCCATCTGACTGTATTTCCATATTGTTTTGTGGTAGGAGTTTCATTCCATCCTTGAACCAGTCGACATGAGCAGAAGGATCATGAGAGAGTTCACAGCTAAGGACAACGGGAGAGCCTTCTTGGACGAACTTGTTCCTGTCAGTCTCTTGAAGCTCTGAGAACTTCACAGGTAGTGCTGTAGGTTTCAGATGTTGCAAAAGAAGTGTCTTAATAAACTTAAAATAATTTAATATCCAAACTACTGTTTGTAGTTGACAAAGAATTTCCAGACAAACCACATACTCCACACAACAACATAAAGACAACTGGCTTAAAGAAGACAATACAAAACAAACGTGATTCGAAGGGCTAAAAGAGCAAGAATCAAGATCTGAAATGTCAAAGTTTATCCACAGCTACTGTACACTGACATAAAAAGCACAGGTAAAACGCAAACAAAGTGACAGTGTTCAGTTAGTGCCTTTATGAACAAGACACAAGAAAGTTAGTGTTCTGAAGATATTGGACATGCATAACAAGAGGCTGCATTGTAAAGCTGCATGTTTAATAAGATTTTCAGAGAGAAGACATCCTGTATTATTTCATTTCTCGTTAAAGGTATAAAACAGTCATTATGATTGGGTGTGATAGGGAGTAGTTCTATTTCTTTAACCTGACCTGACAGGCAATAATAATTAAACAAAACGAACTGGCCTTTACTTAAATTTTTTTAAATAAATTAAATTACAGAAATCATACTTACGTAGGAAACCTGTTGCTTTACATTTTTAGAGCAGTAACTGATCAAATTAGGAAAGCAGAAAAACGAACCATTTTCTGTTAGGTGGGACTTCATCACCTGCTCTTTCAGTTAGTTAGCCGTGCAAGACAGTGAAAGCGCTACAGAGTTTCTGAGCATCACCTTTTACTTCCACAGCGAACTGGATGTCATCATCCTTTGACTCACAACGGTACATGCCAGTGTGAGCCCGCTCTGCTGACGGGATAACTAGACTCCTCAAATGTCCCTCGGACTGGATGTCTACTCCATTTTGAGGCAGGAGCTTTGTTCCATCCTTGTACCAACTGACTTGTCCAGTGGGGTCTGACAGCTCACATTGTAGAGCAATGGGACAGCCGGCCATGACCGCCTTTTTCTGGTCAGCCTCAGATAAAGCTGAAAACTTCACAAGTGGAGCTACGGGATTGAATGTAAAATAGAAGTGATCAATAAAACAGGCACTATTATAAACAAAGTGAAGCAAAGCACAATACTGAAACTAAAGCCTTCAGCAGCATATTCAACCAATAAAATTACATGAAATCCTTTATTGTAACCACAATTTGGATTCAGTATTTATAGCGAAAGGTGTAGCTTTTAAATGAAATATTTTACATTTTACAAACACTGAAAACCTGGTAGAACTAAAAGTAACTAAAAACTAAACTAAAAGTTAGAAAAAAAGAACTGAATGAAACAGTCAGCTTTTAAGGGAAAAAATAAATGATTAAAAATTTGGGTCTAATAATTAAATTAATGAATTAATCTATGGGCCCCATGATTAAATTATAAAAGTCTTAAGCCATTTTTTTCAGTCAATCTACATTTTTCTCAACGCATTTCTGCATTGCTTATGCACTTGCAGGACGATTCAGTCAGTGTTTCCTGCCTGTACAGCAGGAGGTTTGGAACTTTTCCAACCTAATATCACCTAATATCAAATTAAAGGGACTAATGAAACCTTGGCTGCTTGACATAACCGATTGTACTTTTCTTTTGATGTGCCTGTGAAGAAAGTGAGGGTCAAAATAACTGTTCTGACTGTGCCAAAACTGCACGTCGGTCTGGTAGGGATGTTTTGAACGGATGTGTGTTAGGGCTGGACGATATGGCCAAAAATGTCACGTTATTTCTTTCAAGTTTAAAGGTTGATTTTTGCTCCTGTGTGAAAGTTGAAGAAACCTGCTGGTTAATTGTGGTTTTTAACTCTTCTTTATGGTCAACACGTGAGGCCAAACAGTGGATCACTTCACAAATCTGAGGTAGATCATTCAAAACAATTATGATAAAATCATTGTTAACAAGTATCATTCAGTCATTTTTCTTCATTTGTGCATGTTTCAAGTAAATAAAATCAAATATTTATTGAATATTTACTGAACATTTGCTATATAGTTATTGAAAAATAAATCCATAGCGAGCCAAAGTCTTCTACTACCCTTTGGCAGTCTTTCTGAAAAATGTGAGCATGTTCTCAGGATTTTCTGTTCGTATTCTGAGCTGCATAGGCGTATAATACGTAGTATATGTAATAAAACAACAATTACTTTGTTAGGATTTATCAACCACACCCATTCATCACCCTCCTCAGCACGGTGGACATAAACATTAACAGTCTCTTCAGTGCTAGTTTGGAAACCATGCAAAAATGTATGTACATTTAAAGAAAAACTCCAAGAAAACACTTAACACAACTCGGTATCAGGAAAATTGGTCTGGCTAGTTAGTCAGATGTTTAAAAATAAGGTTCCCTGCATAAAGTGACTTTACCGTTACTGACATTAGAATCCGCCTAACCTATGCTGAGTTAGTTTTACTTGTGGCCATTTTGTCAACCAACAATTTTATAACACCTAAACCTATTCCAAAAAGGAGAACAATGGAACTTAATTACTACATGAAAAAGTGTAAGTCAGAACTTTACATAGTGTAAGCTCTTCTCTTTACCAATTGAAAGACATTGCAAGCTACCTAACTAGTTACTCCCAGACATGAAAAAGGAAAAGCAGAAGGAGCCAAATGGTGTCAAGTAAGGTGGCTAAGTGATTAGCTAAATATAGAATGTCATTACTTTAGTAGGGGTTGTGATGTAGAGACAGAATGGAGCAAGAGAGCATAGATTCTGTCTATGCCTTTATGTTTTTAACTCAGTGTCATATTTTTGCTTATGTTCTATTTCTTGAATGACATAAAATCTGCATCTATAAAACCCATTTACTTTAGGTTGATTTCAAAAGTAATAAAATAAGAACTTACTATTTACAAGCAAAGCAAAAGCATTTAGATGCTATTTACCAAGATGCTATTTGGCAAGAATCTATTTATAGAACGGATGAAAACAACTTTTGTCACCTTTAACATCCACATGAAACTGCATATCATCATCTGTTGTCTTGCAGCTGTAAATCCCTGCATGAGACAGCATCGCCGACTGGAAAGCCAGCGTTCTTATGGAACCCTCTGCCAGCATGTCTTGCCCAACTGCTTCATGTAGTTTTATTCCATCCTTGTACCAAGTAACTTGGGCGTTAGGATCTGATATCTCACATTGCAGCACTATGGGTTCACCAACTTCAACAGACTTGTTCCTCTCAGTCTCATAAAGTGTTGCAATTCTCACAGGCGGAGCTGGGGATGTTTGAGGTAACATTAAGAGAAAATTGCATCACAATTACTGACTACAACAAAAATGGTGCTTTCAAACAACAGAAGAGCAAAATCTCAATTCAAGATTAGTCATGCCAATAAATCTTAGAGTTAAAATAATTCATAATAAAATATACAGTGTCTCACAAAAGTGAATACACTCTTCACATTTTTATAAATGTTGGATTATATCTTTTCATGTGACAACACTAAAGAAAGGACACTTTGCTACAATGTAAAGTAGTGAGTGTGCAGCTTGTGTAACAATAGTGTAAAATTTGCTGTTCTCTCAAAATAATGCATCACACAGCCGTTAATGTCTAAACCGCTGGCAACAAAAGTGAGTACACCCCTAAGAGAAAATGTCCAAATTGGGCCCAAAGTGTTAATTTGTGTGGCCACCATTATTTCCCAGCACTGCCTTAACCCTTTTGTGCACGAAGTTCACCAGAGCTTCACAGGTTGCCACTGGAGTCCTCTTCCACTCCTCCATGACGACATCACAGAGCTGGTGGATGTTAGAGACCTTGCGCTCCTCCACCTTCCGTTTGAGGAGGCCCCACAGACGGTCAGTAGGGTTTAGGTCTGAAGTCATGCTCGGCCAGTCCATCACCTTCACCCTCAGCTTCTTTAGCAAGGCAGCGGTCGTCTTGGAGGTGTGTTTGGGGTCGTTATCATGTTGTTGGGATCCTGCTCTGCTTCAGTGTGTCACAGTACATGTTGGCATTCATGGTTCCCTCAATGAACTGGAGCTCCTCAGTGCCGGCAGCACTCATGCAGCCCCAGACCAGGACACTCCTACCACCATGCTCGACTGAAAGCAAGACACGCTTGTCTTTATACTCCTCACCTGGTTGCCGCCACACACGCTTGACACCATCCACAGACCGTGTTACACTAACGTGTCACATGACACTGGGGAGGGAAAATGGCTAATTGGGCCCAATTTGGACATTTTCACTTAGGGGTGTACTCACTTTTGTTGCCAGCGGTTTAGACATTAATGGCTCTGTGATGTGTTATTTTAAGGGGACAGCAAATTCACACTGTTATACAAGCTGTGCACTCACTACTTTACATTGTAGCTAAGATACATTTCTTCAGTCTTGTCACATGAAAAGATATAATCAAAAATGGACAAAAATGTAAGGTGTGTACTCACTTTTGTGAGATACTGTATGTCTTTCAGTTATTAGTAATCTAACAAGAGGTATCTTTGGTTAGACTTGAGATAACTAGGCATTCAAGTTAGGGTTTAAAGTTATGTATTTACTCGTTTCCCTCTCTTTTTGAAGGAGTTTTATTATGAACAAAAGGAAAATGTTGAAATTTTCAAAATGTTAAAGACTGCAAAATGCAATCTCTTTATTTTACACCATAACATTGTGCCCGACCATTTTGTGTTTGATAATGCTAACCATTTAAATCACCTTCAACAGCCACCTTATTTGCAGTGACACTGTCACTCCAGTGACTGTCACATGTCCTTGATAGATAGATCTCTTCTGATTGGAGAGTAGATGCCTGCTTGATATAATAAGGCTCTGCAAACAGGGTAGATGCTCCTTGTCCAGGGTTGTCTGTACTGTCTACTTGGTCTTCTGTGGCCTTCATGGTGTGATTACACCCTGGTTGGATGGATGTGGCCTGTAGGGACTGATACAGGTTAGCTTCTGCTTGTCCTGTGTGATAGAAGTCATCCAATCTCACACATGCAGACTGTTGCAAGTTGCACGGTTCCCCTGAGAGAGTTTCTGCCTCTTTAGAGTTATACAAGTCCAATGTTTGAAGGGATGCAGTGTTATTTAAGTCACCAAGCTTCTCTAACTGGACAGTTGCGGTCTGTAGGGGTGTGTTTAACTCCTCTGTTTGGTCAGTTGCAGTTTGTAAGCAGTCAAGAAGCTTCCCTAACAGGGCAGCTGGCATAGAGCTACAGAGCTCCTCTGGTTGGACAATTGCAGTCTGTAAGGCTTTAAAAGGCTCCTCTGATTGAACAGTTGCAGTATATAAGGATGTAAAGGGCTCCTCTGATTTGATAATTGCAGTCTGTAAGGCTTTAAAAGGCTCCTCTGATTGAACAGTTGCAGTATATAAGGATGTAAAGGGCTCCTCTGATTTGATAATTGCAGTATATAAGGATGTAAAGGGCTCCTCTGATTTGATAATTGCAGTCTGTAAGGATTTAAAAGGCTCCTCTGATTGAACAGTTGCAGTATATAAGGATGTAAAGGGCTCCTCTGATTGGACAGTTGCTGTATGTGAGGAGTTACAGAACGTATCTGATTTGACTGCTGAAATCTGCAAGTGGTTAGTAAGATGCTCTGACTGGACAGTTGACATCTGTAGGGGGTTACTTAGCTCTGAGTGGACAGTCGGCATCTGTATTGAGCCATGTAGCTCTTCTGATTGGACAGTCAGAGTCTTGAGAGTAGATTCCTCTGATTCAACAGTTGCAGTTTGTAGAACATTACAAAACTCATCTGTCTGGACAGCTGTCCCCAGGGTACAATCAAGCTCTTCAGAGGAGGCTTCTGCATGCTCTATATCGTAAATGAATTCCTCACCTTGTGACACTGTGGGCTGATGGTGTGTGTCAGATTGCAACATTTTTGGATTTATAGAGCTACAGTGAACTGGAGCTTGAGCATTTATTGTTTGTTGATTATTGTAGAGCTCCTTTAGCTTTTTAGTTGTAATCCAGTCAGTCATATATTCATTTCTTGATTGAGAAGTTGCCATTTGCCTGGAATGTTGTTCATATGTCTGTAGATCTCTTCTCTTGCCACAGAAGATGCCAGAATTGCATTTTGAGGACTTGCAGTCAACTTCTACAGGATAAGCCCCTTCAGTGGACTTCTTCTTCTCTTGGTCAGAAGAGAGCCTTGGCGATGTAGCTATAAGCATTGTGATGTACACAGAGAAAGGTTTTCAGTGGTTGATGGTCTCAATACTTCTTCTCATAACAGAATTTTACATCAGTGTGGGTTAGCATGGAGTTATGAGATAATTCATTGCAAAGACAAACAAGAAGATCGACCAGGTTTGGTCTGAGATTGAGTTTGTATATTTCCCCCTTCAACTGACTCCTAATACTGTGTACCATCAATATGTACACTAACATCTTAAAACCCTAAAAAGTACATGATTTGTCTTCCCTTTGATAAGAGTGCATTGTCATTGCAACGGGGAGAGGTTCAGGGCAGCAATGTGAATGAGAGGATCTGGTGATGAATAAGATTTAAGATGAACTTTAAGAGTTGTTAGCTGCTTGTTTCAAGCAAAGATGGCCGTTAAAATGAAGAATTAAATGACAAACACAACATATATGTTAGTATGAAGATCAGCTACTAAACAACCACATGTTTATGAGCCAAACACTGCAGGAAATGACATGAGACCAGGACTGAATATAACAAAAAAAAAAGATGTCTCAGATGATTGCGCTAACAGTAAAATACACCACTGTTGTTAGTGGCATGAAGGTGCTGGGTTAACATGGATGACTGATGTTGAAATATATCAAATCACCTTTGACATCCACAGTGTATTGGGCAGATGCATCAGCTATCTCACCAATCTCGTCACCATAGTGACACTGCTCTGCTGTTTGGACAAAGCCAAAAAGAAAACAATGAGCTGGGTGATAGCTTCACATATGTAACTAAAGACTTGCTTCTTAATTGTGCATGTACAATGTGGAACACCACCTTTCATGTCCACATTTAACTGTGCATCACCAGATGTTTCACAGCCAAGCCTGCCGTCACCAGACAAGTCATGAGACTGGAAGGAGAAGGCTTGGCTGCTGCTCTGTGATTCACAGTCAGCTTCCCTTTTTGGGTAGATCTGGGTTCCATCTTTGTACCAACAGGCTTTGGCAATTGGATCTGAAATCTCAAATTGTTGAACAATTGGACAGTGCGCTTCAGCAGACTCGGGCTTCTCAACATCAGGACCAAGCAGATATGTCGGAGATGGCACTACAGACAATCATTGGGGGATAATTTCAGTGTACATACCCTATTTTACCCCACATTTTAGAACAACTGACTTGAAAGAGATATTGTCAAAAATGTCACAGATATTAGCTCTGCATTGTCACAACAGATAAGAAGACAAACTAAAAGCTACATAAAGAGTTAGTCATAACTAAAACAGAAAACACATTTACAAAAAAAAAAAATCACCTTGGTTTTTTACTATTAATTTGGCAACATCATCTGCTGTTGCACAATAGTATGCTCCAGAGTTTGAAGGATGAGTTGGTTCAATGACAAGGGTCTCCTTGATGCCTCCCATTTCAAAATCATGCTCTCTATTAGAACCATGTTGTTTATCCCTCTGCCATGACACCTGGAAAGCAGGGTCTGAGGTTTCACATGTTGGTTGGGTTGGGCAGGTTGCTTCAAGTGACTGCGTCTCCACAACCTCTGGTGAGGGCGACAACGTTGGAGCTAAAGATGATGATTCATATTATAATTGCGGACTTAATAGTGCAAGTTCATACTCTGGTTAAGAAAGGGCTTAATGGTTCAACTCTCTCAAACGGGGAATTAATCTGTCGTATGATCAAATTCAAGTAGAGAAACTCACATTTTCAAGGATTAGCCTACATAGACATTTTCATTTTGTCAGTAGAGATTAATTTTACCATGATTTAAGAAGCAGTTCACAACATCTTCACACAAAACACCACATGAACACAGACAGACGGATATGCACGTTGTAAATGTTAGTCGTATCTAGTCTCCAGAAAGCGCTAGGATTTGCTTTAAGATTCAAAAATTAAAAGAAAATCACCTTTGATATCCACAGTGAAGTGGATAGTGTCAGCAGAGGTTTCACAGCTGTATAGCCCTGAGTGCAAGAACTCAGCAGATGGGATAACGAGCCTCCTCAACGTGCCATTACTCTGTATATCCCAACCATTCTGTGGGAAGAGCTTTACACCATCTTTATACCAGCAGACAGGCACAGTGGAGTCTGCAACCTCACATTCCAGCTCCAAATGTTTGCCCGCTTCAATTGACTTGGTTCTCTCAACGTCAAAGACAGTAGAGTACGTCACTGGTATAGCTAGCATTGGGAATTCAGGACAGCTAAATAAAATCAAGACTGTGGAAATGGACACCTTGCAAACATTTGACTGCTGAGCAAAAATGAAAAGGGTGCTAGAGACTTTCAATTCAGGAAGCAGTCACAAAACAAAAGATTATAAATAACAATTACTTAGTGCGTTAACAGTTCTTTAGAGTTATGTGCATGTAGCAGTCCTTCAAACCACATACAGTAGAAGCAGGGATTTATTAGTGGCATCTAGAAAGAGGAGGTGGGGTTACAATATGAACGCACAAGATAAAAAGTGTAAATTCACCTTTGATCTCCACTTGAAACTCCATGGTATCATCCTGTGTGGTACATCTGTACACACCAGAGTGGGACAGCTCTGCAGACTGAACAATTAAAGTCCTTGTGTTGCCCTCTGAGAGGATTTCTAATCCAGAGTTTGAAATGAGCTGCATTACATCCTTGTACCAGCAAACGTGGGCCTCAGGATCTGACACCAAACACTGGAGTACAATAGGTTGGCCTGCTTCGATCGACTTCGTCCTCATTTCTTCAGGAATTGCTGAGAACCTCACAGGTGGAGCTATAGATATGTTTAGATCTTATGTCAACCTTAAATCAACCTCATTCAAGATTCAAGATTATTCATGAAATCTATTTACTGATAACTAAATTACTAACATGCTGTATTGCAGTCAAAGAATATGTGACAGCTAGCACTTTTAATGAGTGCTAAGATGAAAGGCAACAAACAACATACAAAAGTGTCATCAGAGTTAGTTGCTTTGCTGAGGAGGAGCTTGTTAATGTTTCACACCGTTTAAGGTCAAACAAATCACCTTTGATGTCCACACTGAACGTGATGGTGTCACCCTTTGTCTTGCAGCAGTATAACCCAGAGTGGAAAAATTCTGCTGAATGGACAATCAGTTTTCTCGCCAAGCCGTCAGTTAGAATATCTACTCCAGTTTGAGGATGGAGCTTTGACCCATCTTTGTACCAGTTCACCTGAGCAGAAGGATCTGAGAGCTCACATTGTAAAACAATGGGGTAGCCTGTGTGGATGGTTTTGTTCCTCTCAGCATCTGGAATTGCTGAAAACTTCACAGGTGGGGCTATGGATATTTAGATAGTTTAATGGATTGTTAACTTGTAAATGTAAAATGATTTGATAAGAAAGACTTTAAGAGAAGACTAAATGCATTTTAAATAAAATGCAAGAATAAAAGATAAGAGGTGTAAAAAGTGACAAAGATGGTTAGTCTCTGTGAAAGGCACAAGTATTGTAAGAAACTCTCTCCACTCACCCTCTACTTCCACATTGAACCTGATGACGTCATCAATGGCATCACAGCAATACACTCCTGAATGCGAGAATTCTGCTGATTGGATGACAATTCTTCTCATGGTACCCTCTGATTGGATATGAAGACCATCCACTGTTTGTAATTCCACCCCGTTCTTGTACCAGTGCACTGGAGCTGCAGGGTCTGACAGCTCGCAGTAGAGAACAATGGGGTTCCCAATTTCTACAAATTTGTTTCGATCCATCTCTGACAGTGATGAAAACTTGACAAGAGGAGCTGCAAATTTCAGAAAAACAACGAGAATCTTTTACAACACATAGAAGAATGACCTGAAGGGCTTCAGTGCATCGGTGCCATCTTGCATTGCATTTAAAACACAACAAACATACAAAAAACACAATGAATCTTAGGCCGACCAAGTTAAGTACCCAGCAAACGATGACAGTGACCAATACATACCTTGAATGTACAGTGCTGCAGAATCCCGGATGCCATAGGCAATAAATGTGATCTCAGCTCCATTGTCTGTATCACGTACTCCGCGAATGCGAAGAGATTGGTGTGTTCGTGACCGACGCATGGAATAACGTTCATCATCCTGAAGTTGAGTACCATTTAAGAACCATGTACCAATAACTGAAGCAGAGAGTTCAATAGAGAAGAGGGCATCTTGCCCCTCTGGCACTAAGGCATCCTGTAAGGGAGCTTGTATTCTGGCAACTGGAACTGGAAAAAAAAAAGTTTATACATGATTTAGCAAGAATATCGCCAACCATGTTGTGATTTCATTGATTAAGAAAAAAACATCATGGCATAATTGATTTAGCACATTTGTTTTAGCGTAACTGAACTTACCCAAATGAACAGCTCTAGGGAACTCAACATTGTTGCTCTTTCCGTATTTGTTGACACTGCAAATTCGAAATCGATAATCAGCTTCACATGGTACGCTGTCACCAAGGATCTCCACAGAAGTTGCGGAATCAGTGGTCAGGCACTGTAGCCACTCCTGTGAGCCAGTGCCCACTTCTTGTCGCTCAAGCACATATCCAGATGGAGGGTTCTTTCGCGAGTCCTGAGCAGGAACCCATGAAAGAAGAGCAGCATTAGCCCGCTCTGTGTTGATCTGCACACCCACTGGACAACTGGGAGGACAGTGTCTGGCCGCTGAAACAGGAGAAGCCCATCATGCATTCATCCCTTAGGATTGGAAAATCTGATGCATGCAATGTTTTTGCATTTGGGATGCTATAATTTACAGATGAGGGACCTTACCTTTCACTCTCAGCTGAGAGGAAGTCTTGGATCTGCCTACAAGGAAAATTACAAGGCCAGAGTCTTGGGGCATTGTATTAACAAAAACCAGGATGTGAGTTCTCCCAAAGGACTTTAGGATGGTCTGATGGGTTTCACGCAGCTCTATGCCATCTTTGTACCAATGTATGTCCATTTCCTCTTTCTCCACTTCAACACAAAAGGCAGCATTTTCACCTTCCAATACATCCACTTTTCTTGGAAGCTTCCGCAAAATTGTCCCTGCAAAGACAACACTTTGACAGTAAGTGACTCAGCACATCAACAGGACAAAGATATTGATTACCTAATGTTCTACAAATGAAGCAACAAAATGTCTTCTGTAAATTCACACCAACAGATATAAATGTTTTCTGATTGACACCCCCTATCTAACATCATTTGTTAGTGCCTTCCTAAAGTGGTTTTAGGTTTGGTTAAGCGCAGACAACACTAATTTGGTATAGGGAAAGATCATTTGGTTAAAATAGCCACTGTATTAAGGCTAGGATGCAGTTGTTGTCATTTTTTAAACAGTGGTCTCCCATGTCAAAGTCCAATGCTTTGTTGACCCGTCCAACCACTTCCACCTCCTACCTTTATAGACTTTGTGGCTCTATAACAACTTACTTTCTTCCTTTAGTGCTAATTAATAAGTAAATTTTGGAATTTCATTAACAACTGATGCTGTTGTTTTTCTTGGAAGGTCAGACTCATAATGGACTAGTACTTTTGAATCAAAACAAGCAACAATACTATTTCTTGCTACCTTGATTGAAGCTTTTCCAGCTGGCCAAAGGAAAGCACTTTGTGTGGTATTCCTTGTGTGTGGTGTTATCTATGGTTTTTCTACTCAAGTCAAATTACTGACAAAAATTGAGACATCTGACTTTATGTTCAAGTATTTACCTTGTCTCTCAAATGCCAAATTTCTCAAAAGAGGTGAGAAAAGGGAAATGGTATAACAACATGGTAGTGCACGTATTGGTCATACAATTTTGGCCAAGCATGTGTTTCAACATGACAGAAGGGAAAGAAACAAATAAAGGGTAAGGGTTGTCACAGTTAGATCAACTTTGATGTTGATAATCTCAAGCATAAATTTAACTCTAAACTCTAAAATTATAGAAAAGATTCCAAATAGTCTGTATGTGAAACCATGCTGTTGTGTTATCATGTGAATCCGTTTGCACGTGCTTTTGCATTTTTATTATGCTTTTCAAAGAAGGCTATTTTATTACTCCATCCTGATTTACCTTTCACAGCTACCTCTGCAATGCTTCTCCCCCCATCGGGCATCTCGCAGAGGTAAATCCCATCATCGTCAACTCCAATGTCACGGATAGTTAGTCGCCGTTTTGTTCCCCACTCCTCCATTCCATATTTGGCCCCTGGCTGCAATCGTCTATCCTCCAGATACCATGTGATGGGAACAGAGTCCTCTGGAACTTCACACTCGAGAACAGCCAAATCTCGTTCCCATACTTCTAGATCAATAAGAGGCTGCTTGAACCGCACAGGCGGCTCTGGAACCAAGGAGGAGGAAGAACACCAGTTTGATTAAACCAAAATCACGTCTCCTAATGTAGTTAAAAATGATCTTAATATATTTATGTTAACTTCTGTCTATCAATTGGCAGTGGTGTTACTTGGTCAACATAAATTCTTTGGGCAAGCGACCCTGAGAAAACTCGCACATCACATCATCTATGTCCTTGTCATACACACTGTAAATTCCAGTGAAGCAAACAAGATCAGCAAAATCATGAGACAAGTGGCTTATTTAGTTGAGGAATGGAA
Source organism: Micropterus salmoides (assembly GCF_014851395.1). Lineage (NCBI taxonomy): Eukaryota > Metazoa > Chordata > Actinopteri > Centrarchiformes > Centrarchidae > Micropterus > Micropterus salmoides. The sequence goes on along the minus strand of NW_024040596.1, from coordinate 4,521,092 downwards.
AGGTCATTAACACATCAGGGTGTTAGAGAGGAAATAAACTGTTTGTAACAGACACCATCAGACCAAACCAGACAGTTGTAAACAAAAGAATGTGGACCGTATTTAGTAGTCCGTGTGCAAAGCTATTCATTTCTTTATCTTACTAATCTTTTAACAAGTCCAATTAAACACACAGACAACGGATGAAATACATTCATGATCGACTAATTAAATTGCCTTTAAATATATCCACTGATCATTAATCATGCTTAAATTTTCATTCAACACAGCACAGTACTTTCTGTTGGTGCCATGAGTTTGGACTTCTCTGGTCCATGTGAGAAATACGATCCCCTTCCCAAAGATTTCGATCACATGGATGCCCCCCTAGACCTTTCACAAGCTAAGTGACTTTGCAGACATCATACTGCTGTCGGAATCCATCTCAAGCTGATGAACTTTGCCTGTTTAGATATCTCTCGGGTTGAATTTCAGATCATTAATACATTTCATTAATCCTCCAGTGGACCCGGGGTTGAATTGCTTTTTATACAGCTGGTGTCAAATTATTTAATCACTAATTATATTTGCAGCTCAATGGCCAACTGGTCTGCCCTTTAATGGATTCAGTGACTGATGATACAAAATCATATACCTGAAATTTACTTGAATGAGTTCTGTGAATAAGCATTAGTGTGCTATTGTACAGTTTGTGCTGTTCATTGCTTTGTAAAAGCAATGTCACTGTCTTCTATCTTTAAGAATGAGATTCATTATTGTAGTGCTCAGGTATATAGTTTTATTGTGGTTTTTGGAAGATAGATCAGATTGGAACAGAACAATACTATATTAACAATATTATCATGGAGAAAAAAAAGCATTCTAAAGCATCATAATGTCGCCATAAAATGTTTAACTTTTTTATTTTGCCCCCTTTGTCTGGCCCTACCCCAATAAATGATCTAAGAGTACCTCTTGGATGATATCTCCCTGACATCATCTTAGCATCAAATGGATAGAAATCTGATCCAAGAACACTCCACACACTCACTCACTCACTCCTTTACTGACTGAAAAAAGTATCACAGGCTGCAATTGTGTCTGCATTTACTCTTTAAACTGCACCAAAATGTCTTAACATTTTCACAAAATTAAAACTCTGAAAACACTGAAAATGATCTTGACTTACCTTTTACGGAGAGGTGTACGGCACTGAGGGTTTGCCCTGCAGTATTTGATGCAGCACAAACATAAACTCCGTTATCCTTCTGCTTACAGTACAGAACTTTAAGTGTGAAGTATCCTTCTCTGTCCTCATATAACAAATAACGCCTTCCGGACAGTATCAGCCTGCCATCTTTCCTCCAAATTATTTCTGGTTTGGGTTTCCCAGTCACAAAGCAGCGGAATTTGGCATGTTTACCCTCTGTCACGGCAAAAATTTTCACTTTAGTTGACTTGGTCATGGTGTCGTCTTTGAGCCGGTTTTGCACTTGCCTTCCGGTCCTCTGTTTTCCCTGTTGGGCTTTCCAGTGACCATTTGTGTAGCCATTACGATTTCCTTCTTCCTCATGTCCTGGGCCTGCATCAACGAGCAACACTGCTCCTGCCAATGCTTCCCCGAACTCATTCCTGGCTTTGCATGTATATACACCACCATCTGGCGCACGAGTCTTAAAAATCTTGAGCTGGAACCATCCACCGTCCTGGTAGCCACACTGAAATGTGTGCTTTCAAATATTTCATTGAGTTTCCTGCCATCCTTTTCCCAGACAACCTCTGGTCGTGGGTTTCCCCAGAGCTTACAAGAGAAGACAGCATCATCCCCACGGCCAACGCGAGTGGAGAGGGGCTTGATGAGGAATCGTGGCTTATTTTCCTCTCGTAACTCCATTTCTTGTGCCTCACCTTCCACCTTCAGTGTGGCTGCTGCATATGTTTCCCCAATGCTGTTCTTTGCTTTGCATATGTACTGGCCACTATCCTCTGTGGTCACAGCTGAAATGATCAGATTGTAAACATTTCCATCCTCAAACACCCTATATCGTCCCTGTGGGTCGATCTTTTCATTGTTTCGCTCCCAGATAACTGCAGGTCTTGGATCCCCGCCAATTTGACACTTTAGGACTGCATCAGTTCCGCTTTGTACCATCACAGGTCTTGGATAGGCCAAAAAACGTGGTGCACCACCAAACACATCCATTTCTGCTTCTTTGTCAGCCTCACCTCACTTAAGAAGCCCAGGAGAGTAAGAGGTAGCAGTTATTCACTGGGGAAAGACAGTCCAACTTGTGCACTGCAAATTTCTGAAAAAGAAATGAATGAATTACTTTAAAGGTACTGTGTCTTATTCCTGGCCAAATGCTCCAAACTAATGGGAAGCAGCATTTTACCTCCTCCCACCCAATTTCACACTCGGTCTGCCCAGTCAGAGACAGGGAAGGTCGAGCGATGGCAGGAGACAAAAAAAGTAGAGGTAGCGGAGGAACGAGAGGTCGAGGAGAGCGAGTGAGGGAGAGCAGCTCATGCAGCAGCATCAAGAGCTAACCTTGCGCAAAGGGCTCTACTTCTTCATCCTCTCATGTTGGACTGAGGGCAGCCTGGAAGCTACAGTGACTCACTATTGCTTCTCGAGGCACAAGTGGTATTACAACACAGGGCGGCCGGGGCTAACTGCTTAGCATGCTCATTTCTCAGCAACACAACACATAGACGTCTTTGGCACGAATCAGAACTGTACTTCTTCACATTCTGTTGATCATGTTGGTTCATTTTTGGAGGTGAAATTCTGGCCATATTTTACTCATTGCACCTTTTAATATCAAAGAACTTGTGTGTTTTAGATAATGTTTGAACATGAAATTTTAATTTTTTGTAAGATTTCAGCCAAATAATTCAGTTTGTAAATGTTATAAGACGATACTTTCAGCCTGTAACAAGGAAATTCACTCTTGTGTTTTGGAATGGAAAATAAAACATCTGTCATTCAAACACTCAGCCTCCGCCCCTTTTAAGTGCATGTGTTTCATCACAAACGGAAGGTATGATTATTAGGGCTAATTGAATTAGATCTGTCTGCGTGAGAGAAAAACACGGGCGAGGGGGAACAGCCTTGTCCTAGTGCAAGAGCAGCCACAACACACGCCAGTACAGCTGGTGCTGTATTTCAATGGGAAAGTGCTTAATATAGTACACCCTAAATAAAGACCTGTGAGGGAGTGTGTGTCAGGTATCACAAAGAAGCCTCTGAAACCCGCGTGCTCACACAAACACAGGCCCAAATCACGGTCTGCCCACCCAAGAGACCTTGCAGTCAAAATATGCTGAGCCTCCATCACACCCTTTGTTGGCAGCTCTGTTGGGATATTCTTTCTTTAAATGTCACTGTCAAATTATTTTTATGTCAAATTCATAAATAAATCAGTTAGGCAATCCCAAACAGTTTGTTTGAACTACCCGCTGAAAATTATGCTCTCCATTGACCATTTGTGTAATCTAATCCTTTGCTAAAACTTTTCCCGGATGAGCTTTTAAACTTCAAAGAAAAGATTAATCAGTAAACTTATATAAATGAAAGTTTGGGAGTGTTGCAACTTAGTCCTCTTGGCTACAGGAAAGAAAAGTTTCAGGACTTGAAGACAATAATCTCAGGAAAGAGTTTTAGAAGTCACCTAGTTGTCCATCATAATATTACATTATTTATTTAGAATTATATATTTTGCAAAAATATATATGAATGATAATAATCGTATTAAAATGTTGTGCAAATACAAAAAAAACTTTCACAAATACTGAATAATCCTGTCTCATATTCTTTTCATACCTTTCAAAGTATTGTCAATCCTTATGTGAGACGCATTCCAACTAAAAGGGAAATCAAGCTTTTAAATTATGTTTTTTGCTGCTAAACCTAAACATTGTAGGTAAAAATGAATTGATCTAAATATTGATGTAAAAGACAAAGGTTAACATGACAACAAAGTTGAATTCTTTTTTTCAACAGATGAACTAAATCTTGATGGAAAATTTGTTGAACAGTTTGATATATTATTTGATATAATTCTGTGTTTATATTCATTAAAATCTCATGTTCACATAGCAGGACATTTGAACATTGCGTTTAAATTAAAGTCTTCAATATTCCCTCCGGAGGTTTTAAGAGAGGAGATTAACCCCTGTGTTTACTTGTCTGATTTAATTGGAATGACCTCTGCCCCCTGTGAAGCTGTGCTGTGTACCCCTCACATGACCTACCTCGCTTCAGTCGTGGGGAACGACCGTCAACATACATTCCGCACTTGCAATCTCTCCCCGAGGTAAGAAGCAAGACCACTCGTCTCCTGAAGTCTGAGTAATGTCCCAAGTTTCCTTCAGATTTAGACACATGCTCTCCTCAAAGGTCCCAAGTTCTGCTCCAGTGCATCTATATTGACTTGTGTCGAGTAGGAGGAATAGAAAACAGATCTGCAGTGTCCACACCAACTTCCCATTTAACAACTTCAGAGTGGTTCCCCAATCTCTGTCGCTCAGACGTTAGGCACCCCAAGTGTCATTGTTCGTGGAATACCATTAAATGCTTTTGCAGCTGCTGCTGTCCCCTAAAAATACTGGCTGCCTCGATGACAGCAGTGAAGATAAGTCAGGCACTTCCCTTCAGTTGCCAGCAGGGGCTAAAGATAGTTCAGATGGCCATTGCAAGGCAAACTGCTTGGCTTACTTGAGGCTTTGCAATAAAAATCTAAGGAGAAAAGTAAGCTTCAGGTCTCAAAACAGTTTAAAACTCACCCTCATTAAATCTTCAATATTTGTTTAATCCAGTTTTAAGGTTGTCATCTTTCACAGTAGAATGTTACACAGTGTGCAGACGGTAAGAAAGCAAGTGTTTGTAACAGAAATCGGAAATTAGTTCAACATGGCCCAGAAAGTTCCACCTTGGTTCATACTTATTAGGCTGGTAATAATTAACAGAGATTATAATATTTCATTTATTTTTCAATTCTAGTGTGTGAATGTTCTTGAGAATAAAAAAATCAGTTCATGGTCTAAAAATGACAATAATATAATTTATCGCAGTTATTTCTGGTACAATATATTGTCCATCAAAAGTAGCTATCGTGACAGGCCTAGATACAGTAAAGATCTGCATGTGTTTGTGTGTGAGTTTTACTTGCAAGCACTGGTGGAAGAAGTATTGAAGTAATTTATTCAATTAAAAGTAACCACACTTTAAAAGTACTCTATTATAAATAACTGGATTAATATAATTGTAATATGTAAGTTGTACTTCAGTGTTGTACTTGGTTGAGTATAACCACTTTTATGGATCAAAACCCTTGGGACACAATCAATCCTACACAAATACTATTTAATTTGCTGATGGAAAGCTTGACAAGCTTACAACATGTTGACCCCATGTGATCTCGGACAACAAGTTCACACAATGCTGAGCCTATTTGACCCCTTTATGGTTGATTCAATGGGTGAGTGTCATGAGTTCTGATTGGCTGCTGAGCACTAGGGTTAAACCATTTCTGTAAGCCCAGGGGTTGCACACAACATTTAACGTGCTAAGGATCCTCTTTTTTCTTTTTCCCTTTATGTGTAGGTATAAAAATAAAATATTTATAATGCAGTTTTATGAATTGTATTTTTTTCTTTTTCCTTTTGCTCCTCAACTGCCTTTTTGGTAAACAAGCACAATATCACTAATATTGGTACTTTTAAAAACCTAAACAGACTACTTTTTGTTCAAAGATTAGGCACTCGTCAGACATAATTAGGTACACAGGTAATGTTATCAATTTTGATAGAAATTACCGAATTCAAAAGACTTTCAGAATTAAATTATATTTTGTGCACATATATGTTGCCTGGGGGTGGCACAGTGGTACAGTGGGTAGCACTGTCGCCTCACAGCAAGAAGGTTGTGGATTCAAACCCCGGTTTCCCTGGCCTTTCTGTGTGGAGTTTGCATGATCTCCCTGTATCCGCGTGGGTTCTCTCTGGCTTCCTCCCACCATCCAAAGACATGCTGACAAGGTTAATTGGTGTTTCTAAAATTGTCTTTAGGTGTGAATGTGAGTGGTTGTACGTCTATGTGTGGCCCTGCGATGGACTGGCGACCTGTCAAGGGTGTAGCCTGACTTTCGCCCGATGTAAGCTGGGATTGGCTCCAGCGCCCCGCACCCCTTATGCAGGATAAGCGGTTGACGATGGATGGATGGATATGTTGCCTGCCTCCTCCACACTCAGTCTTGTTTCTCCCTTCTGTGGAGCTGTCACCACAAAGATGAGTAGCTCCACCTGCAGCCTAGATCCCATCAGCTCTCATCAAGAACCGTCTTCCGTCCATCACCTCACTCATCATCAAAATCATTAATTCTTCCCTCACTTCCGGATGAGAAAAAAAAAAAAATCAGTCCCTACACCACTCAAACTTGCAGCTGTCACCCCCATCCTGAAGAAACCTGGTCTCATCCCTGACATCATGTCCATCTTCCGAAGTATCTCTAATCTCCCCTTCCAATATAAAATTCTTGAACGTGTTGTTGCTGCTCAAATTAAAACCCATCTCACCTCTAACTACCAGTTAAAACCATTTCAATCCGGTTTCTGCTCACAACACAACACAGCACTGAAACAGCCATCCTCAACGTCACCAATGACCTCCTCTCTGAGTGACTCTGGCCACCTCGCCATCCTCATCATGCTCGACCTCAATGCGGCCTTTGATACCATCAACCACTCCATTCTCCTGTCCAAACTGGAAACCTACTCCTCAGTCTGCCTGCCTGTATGTCTTCTCTGTTTTGTTGCACACCTGTACTCAGAGCCCCTTTTCCACAGCACGGTACCAGCTCAACTCGGCTCGACTCGACTCCACTTACCTTTGTTTGGTTTCCACTGTGAAAAGTTGGACCTGTACCTGCTTCCAGGTACTTTTTTTTCGTATCACCTCCTTCGAGGTTGCAAGCGAGCTGAGGCGATACTAAATTGTGACGTGACAACGCAGCAGACTACTGATTGGTCAGAGAGAATGGTCACTATTCACTGCATCATCATTGCGCGCGCCTGACGAGGGCAGCAGCGGAAAGTTTTATGTTTTGTTTTACTAAATCCACTTCTGAGAAGTTTTGAGGTAAGAAATCAGCTGTGTAGATTTCAAATATTGACAGCTTTACAAAAAGTGATGGCGGAACAAAAATGTGCTTGAAAGTTTTCGGAGTTGAGGAACTCCTCAAGTGGCGGCGGGGGAAGTGGTGCCGCCCGCTCACAGTCCTCTGGTCCTACTGTTACACAGACCGCTGCAGCATCAACAGTAGAGGACAGTACAGCTGTAAGGTCTTCATACCGCTGATCTGTGTTTACATTCTGAGCAATGTTGCAACATTTTAAGCAGCAGTTGTGTGTGGCGTCGCTATGACGACCAGCTACATTGAGGGGTACTATCTGCAATGGAAAGCAGAGCACGGCCAAGTCGAGTCGAGTCGAGTCAAGGCAAGTTGAGCTGGTAATGGAAAAGCGGGTTTAAAGACCATTCCTCTGGAAACGACGCCACTTCTGTCTGGAGGGGGTTCAGACAGATCACTAACTACAAACCCAAAGCCCCACACTTCACCAACGACTCTCGCCTGGCAAATGAGCTGAACCAGTTCTACTGCCGCTTTGAGGGTCAATCGGTCACCCTCCCCCGTGACGCTCAGCTTCAGCCCCAGTCCCCCCACTCCTCAAAGTTGGCCAGAGTCATGCCATGTGCCAGCCTGCTTCAAAGCCTCCTCCATCAGCCCTGTCCCCCAAAAAACAAGGACCACACGACTAAATGACATCAGACCTGTCGCCCTGACCTCTGTGGAAATGAAGTCCTTTGAACATCTTGTGTTGTCCCACCTTAAATCCATCACAGTCCCACTCCTGGACCACCTGCTGTTCGCCTACAGAGCCAACAGGTCTGTAGATGATGCAGTAAACATGGACCTTCACTACATCGTCCAGCACCTGGACTCCCCAGGAACCTACGCCAGGATCCTGTTTGTGGATTTCAGCTCTGCTTTCAACACCATCATTCCGGCCCTGCTGCAGGACTAGCTCTCCCAGCTGAACCTGCCTGACTCCACCTGCAGGGGGATCCCTGTCTTCCTGATAGACAGGAAGCAGCAAGTGAAGATGGGAAAACATGTCTCTGATACCAGGACCATCAGCACCGCTTCCCCTCAAGGCTGCGTTCTTTCCCCTCTTCTCTTCTCCCTTTATACCAACAGCTGCACCTCCAGTCACCAGTCCGTCAAGCTCCTGAAGTTTGCGGATGACACCACCCTAATTGGGCTCATCTCTGGTGGGGATGAGTCCGCCTACAGATGGGAGATCGACCATCTGGTGACTTTTTACCAAAGCAAATTCACTTGGCAATAAAGCTCCTTCTGAATTATCATGTGGCTTTCAGGTTTTTCTCAAATGCTGGCTATCAGACACATGACTGCATCTTATACAGAATGGTAACTTGGCCATCACTTACATTGCGCAGGATGCTACACTGGTACATTTTCATTTATAAAGCCATTTACACCAATTTACAGCCAAGTACATATCATTTAAAAGTGAGGGACTACTTTGGAAGGTACTAAGAATGAGGACAGAAGCAGGAAAGAGGAGTCTGTCTTGCTGTCAGGATGCGTGGTTGGGTGAGCAGGTTGGGGGACCCAAATGCAGGACACAAGGCTGACAGGTTCAGTTCAAAGGTTTAATTAAACAAAAGGCGAGCACACTTACAAACAGAGTGGCTGAGTCCACGGTATTCAAAGTAAAATAAACAATCCCAATGAATAAATAAACAAAAAACAGGCAGACATAGGACATCACAGGATAGAGCATTACAAGCTACAAAGACTGTGGGAAACAGGCAAGGATATATACACAGGGTTTACGAGCTGGGAGGAGACACACAGGTGAGGGACATGAGGCCAACGAGACACTGGCAGGCAGAGAGAGCAGGGGGAAACAGAGAGACTAGCAGGCAGGCAGATTACTGAGGGGTGAAAAGACAAAACACAAGTTACTCAACACTAAACATCAGGAGTAATATAAATAAACTAATACAAGCAGACAGATCACAAATAAACTAACACCAACAAGGAACACAGAGCAGACATGGGCAAAACAACACAGACCAGGAGTAAACACTTAAGACATGAACTAAAGGTACAGGACTAAGAACTAAGACACCGAACTAGGAACTAAGATACGAGACAAGACAGATATTAAGTAACTTAAAGATGTGGATGAATAATGCTAATAAAGGCTAAACAGAGACTAGAGCAAAATGATCAAAATCAGATTAATTAATGACATAAATAGACAAACAGACAGAACTCATGCATGATGGTACAGAAACTAATACATGAGACTGGAACAGAACTGAAATCAGGAAAATACCAAAACACCAGCTGAAAGATAATAACCAGACAATAACATCAGGTAGACGCACACTAAAGGTAGCAAGCAACCCTAAAGTCTAAACTAACAGCACAGCAAAAGGGATTCTAACTAATAAGACAGGGTGGCTAAAGGAGACACAGACCACGAAGACTGGATACAAGACCACAGACTATAAACTCAGATCTAAATGGAACAGATGACCGGACAAACATGTTGACACAAAACCAAACCCTCAGAATCTCAAAACCCAAAAACACAGCACTCAGGACAGGATCATGACACTTATTATAGCCCATCGTCCTGGAAAGAACTCCAGTCTAAGCTTAAGATTGGCGTGCCAATTTCTTTAGCTGCATTAAAAAAAAACAAGAATATCAGACATTCTAACGGACGTATGCACTTGTTTTTAATTAGTTAGATCTCTACAGTTATTCTTTTTCATTTAGTTTGTTTACATATTTAAATCATTGCATTTTTGTATATGTAAATATTTTTAATTCAGGAAACAGGAGATAAAGACACACACTCCTGTCTACATCAGTGGTGCTGAGGTGGAGCAGGCGAACAGTTTCAGGTTCCTGGGAATCAGCATCACAGAGAACCTGACATGGTCGTCTCACATCTCCACGCTGGTGAAGGAAGCAGAAACAAATGTATTTCTTGAGGAAGCTTAAGAAGGTCAAATTCCCTTTTTACAGGCTACACAAATAAAGGGCCAAAAGCACAAAGTAAGAGGATCCTTAGCATGTTAAATTGTGGCAGTACTGTCTTATGCCCTCCAGAATGGGCGTTGCCACATCCTGATTGGCCCAGAGGACACCTGAGATCACCAAGCTGCACTCAATCCCTGCTGGGGAGTCAGTGCAACACTCCTGTGCAACAGGTGCTCTGAATGATTCCTAATCAAGAATTAGAGTTGTGGAAATTCGGCAAAACTAATGGGGAAAAATAAATTAAAATAGCAGAAAATACATACGGACGGCTTCAAAATAGTGGTATGCAACCCCTCGGCTAACAGAAATGGTTTAATCCTTGTGCTCGGCAGCCAATGGGAATGTATGACATGAATTATTTGTTGTCTAACATGTTGTCAACGTGTTAAAAAGCACATATTTTTGACCCGGACAGACGTGATGCCTTTAAGAGGTTTTCACTGTAGTTTATGTCCTGTTGGGTAGCTTGATCTATTGCAATGCATCATAGTATATACGTTAATCATATGTTTTGTACTGTATGTAAAATCTTAGTCTGTAAAATATCTAGTGATGTAACTATAGCTGTTAAATTATTGTGACTTGACTTACTTGACTCTCTAACCCTTTCCTTTCTCTCCGAGTGGAGCACAAGTCATCCTCCTCCAGCTCCCCTCCACTGATCCTATGCCTTGTGGTAATGAGGGGATTGGACAGCACGTGGGCCTGGGTTCTTCAGTGTGTGAGGCTGTTGTGTCACTGTGAGACCTGGTCTCAGCATGGGCTGCGGTGTCCCTTCAGCTGTTTAGTGGCTCCAGAGCCCCCCACACTCCCTCCTCCCTGATTTCAGCTGTTGGAAGTAATCTGATATAACTCAGACCCCTGTAGCTGCTTATGAAACGCTTTGTGTCTACGACTGAGCAACAACTTTAAGGGTTATTTTATCATGCTCAGAACATATACTGAAACCAAATTCAAGTTTGTATTGTTTCTTTGTGTTTGACCATTTCCAGATAAAAGTGTTTAAATATATGTTGGCTATCATAGGTGACAAAGAACACAAAAGGATTAGAGTTTACCACACCACGAAAAATAAATCCCCAAGTAAAGTTTCTTAAGGGCAGAAAACTAGTTCACCAGCAGCAGATGTTGGTGCAGGTTTCAAAATGCACAACCAATCTGAGGCTCTCATGTCGGTACAAATAAACACTGAAATGTTTTTATGTTTGTTTTTTACTTAAATTCTTAAATAGTCTTATAAATATTATTCTTTACAGAAATGGGATTACACACATTTGTTACACTGTTTTCATTGATAAACTCACAGAACAGCTGGGTTGAAATTATGATGGAAAAACATTTCAGTCAAGCGGTCATCTATCACAAGACCAGTAAATCACTGGACTAGAAAAGGGTGTGAAGCTTTTAAATCTAAACAGTGTTGACAGTATCAACAGAACAACCATCTGGTTAGTCAACACTGACTGTCAAGAAAAATAAATAATAAGAATAATATATATATATATATATATATATATATATATACACACACACACATGTGAGGTGTGTCATTCCAATGTGGACTCGAAAAAGTTTTTAAATAGACACCTTGAGGGTCAAACGATCATATCTATCATATCTATCTATCTATGATGCGATGACAGCAAAACAATATACAAGCAGAAGTTTGAAGCTTGTTTTCACTGAGCAGCTGTTGGTACTTTGAGCACTATACCTCTGAATAAAGTTAACACTGAACCTGTTACTAGCATTAACAGAACAAACAAATTCTATTGAAAAATAAATAATTTATAAATGAATAAATAAAGAAATTGGCATTTTCATTTTTATACCCAGTGATCATGTACTGCAGCAAGTCTGCATTGTTGCTCCCAGTACTAATAACTGTGACACATTGCTCATGTCAGGTGATAATAACTGAAGTTGTGTTTTCATTACGGAGCTGCAGTATGCGCTATATGTTCCTCTCTGAGGAAAAAATCCCGCCCTGCTCTCTGTAAGGTTCCACTGCAACATAGCATTTAACAGACAATTTTGCCTTTCTTTTCCCTGACACTGGAATGTGAGCAAAGCAGACATCCACAGAGCGGTGGACGTGTTCAGACAGTAGCCCGGAGGCCTACAGATAGAGACTAATACAGCCGAGTCTAATGCATTGTGCCGGAGGACTGAACCCAATGCCTTTTCCTGTGATAACAAACTCACCTTACGTACTCAAAGAAGTTTTAAAGAAGCTATCAGAACCTGAGACACATATTGACAAATTTACATGTTTTATTAATGTTATAAAACCGACCAATCACAACTGTAAAACCAAGACATGTATCTAGGTATTTCTACCTAGAACTGCTGCATCAACAAATGGATAAAATCTTCTCTCTTGTTTGTGGCAGTGTAGACAAAAGCAAATCTGAGGTTAAGACACTTTAGTGATTATATTCAGCTGCTTCTTTTGTGTTTTACGGTTGTGCTATGGTTGAGTAGGCCTCAACCATACGAGCCTAGCTCTTTGGCATTGTGGTCATGTTGCATGTTTGGTACCCTGTAGACTACGGGTTCAAATCTGGGAGAGATTTGCCCGTCTGTCAGGGGAGTGCAGTGTGACAGACCACTGTCACCATGGTTGAGTATGCGCTGTGACTGCTGCACCACTTAGCCTGGGTCTTTGGTATTCTGGTCAAGATGCAATTTGGCACCCTGGGTGGGGTGACTGCTCTTTCTCCTCTGTCACAATCAATTAAACGTTTTGGAGTTTTTACATCATTATCGCAGTTGCTGCTTCTTCAATCTAACGAGCCTACGACCTACTCAGATGTGGAGACTGTGTCAGCGTGCACCGGCTGACAGCATGCAGTGATGAGTGGCACAGGACCAGATCAGATGTTTCCTCTGAAAAGAACACCGACTTCGCCATCTGGTGTTCATCATATGTAAGTGGAACATGCCACAACTCAGCTGATCCAGTCCATGTTTTTCAAGGCAAATACAAAGTTTGTTAAATTCGAGTTTTTCAGATTTAATTGTTCAATTCGTTCATTCTTTGTAATTTAGTGGCCCAGTGAGCTAAAAAAACTACTTCACGTAGGTTTGATTGTATAATTAGTTCAGCCAGTATGATCTTACTTTCTAGTAATGCAGACGTTATTCTCTCTTAAATGGATTAAATCACCTAGTAAGAACACCTTAGAGGAATACAGTTTGATTTATTTTCACATTACCAATTACAGTCTGCTTTACTCGTGGAGGCCTCACCTTTCTCTTACCTCTAAGCAGGATAAACCAAAGTCAACAAGCCTTCACTGAAACTACATGTGGTCATTATCTTGTCAAGTCCATTCTTGTGAGGCCACTACAGCTGGAGAGGGTAGTGACAGTGTGTCTGCATGAATGAAGGAAGATTTTCCGGCGGGAAAAACTTCGTTTTACACAGTTCATGTTGTAGTTTTTCACCTATTCACATCCCCTCCAGCTTCTGTCAGTGGAGGGCCATGCCCGTGGGCTTGACAGGTTCGTCTCAGGATACACAGGCTCTCTGTTCTCTCTGCATTGTTAAAATGTGTGAACGAGGGGGAAAGGAAAGGTTTTAAACCCAGAAATAAATAACAAACATTAAAAATGTGTTAAACCATTACACAAAATAATAAAGCACCCATTTATTATTATTATTATTGTTATTATATTTGTTGGATAGTTTTGGATGACACGGGTCCCTAAACATACAGACTGTAACTTGAAAATGAGTGGAATTTGTTCCCTTTTAGGACCTGGCGGAAGTCCCTGAAGTGAACTCCTCCAGGTCACCGCTCTCCCTCTCCACACTTCTTCTCTGCTTCCAGCGAGGCGCCGCGTCCCCATCAGCTGTTCCAGCAGCGTGCAGCAGCAGCGGTGCTGCAGGGAAGCGGTGAACAGTCCTTACACCCCGTTACCCCCGAATAGTCTATGTAGATTTCCCACTCTGTGTCAGTGAAAGAAGAGATGAAGATGAGGTACGTTTTTATTTCACCTTTTAGTAGCTGTTAGTATCGCGGTAAAGTTGTGAATGACTGCTTGCTTCCTCTGCAGGTGTTGCTCACGGCTGGAGCGCCTTCTCTGCTGCGTCCTTATTCTCGTCAGTCCAGCTGCATCGCGGTGGCCAGGTAAGAACTGATACTGAATATATAGCTTATAGCTTAGTAAACTGTACCTTCTTCTAGTAGTAACCTTTGCAGCATTCATAATGTGTTCTAGCGCCCCAGTTGTGTCGAACAGTTAACTTCTGTGCATTTGGTTTCTGCATCTTCCAATAAAATCAAGTTATCGCCATAATAAAAGTTTAAATATCAAAATACTAGCTTACATTGACAAAGATCCTTTATGCTGCTGGAATTTATCTTCGCAATTTAATTTGTTGTAACACCTTTATAAATAAGTGAAGACTGAGATTGGTAAAACTAGAGGCCACTGCATTTGCCCCTCAGTTTACACAAAAAGTAAAAGGACTAAACCTGAGGAAGCTCCACAACAGGTATGATGCTTAACTGCTGCTGTATGTTGAGCACGGTGTTCTTCATTGCTATCTTGTCTTTGGCTTGGATTGTATTTGTCGACTGCGTATTCTTGGCTCTACAGCACCTTCACTAACTGACTTGCATGGCTGCTACAAAGCTGGGATGACACATTGTCATGATTCAGTGATGAAACATAGTTTGTTCATTCAGACAAGGTCAAAGAGTCTTTGGGACTGTTAACAGGGTTTCTCCTGTCCAAAGTCTGCAGTGCTCAGAAACCTACATTCCTTCTTTGTACTTTGTCTTGCTCTGAGTCTGACCAGAGACTGTTGCTTGTAGTGGCTGCAGTTTACTACTGAAAAATGCTTTCCCCCCCTTTTACTCCGGTGTAATGACCTGTTAACACAAATGAATGCTGAACTTTAAGTATTTTTACACACACAATGCTAACAGTGTTAAAGGGCTATATGAGCCGCTGAATGAAAGAACTCTTTTCTGCCGCTGAATAATTTATCTTTGAACCTGTCATTCGTTTAATTTAGTAAAACTTCAGTTGGAGAAGTGTGTAGCTGTCAGACGATAGCGAGAGGAAACTGAGAGGACTTCGATTAATATTTGATTGACTGTGATCACCACCAGCTAGTAGCGGTATTTTAGGGGCTTTGGGAGAAGACACACTTGTATATATGTGAAATTGACCAAACCCCTTCTACTGCTCATTGTATTGTCTTTTGTAACTAACCCAACCACCTAGTACTCTGAACAGGTTTGATCAAACTCCTTTTTATGTTCTCTTTTATATAAACATATCAAATCTTGATAATACTCCATCTTTAACTTCAATGGAGGTCAGAACAGGTAAAAAACAAACTGAAAGAGCGTAAAACATGTTGCAAGAAACACTTAAACAGTGTGAGATTTTCACAGGAATGCTGTCCTGTCTGTGTGCGTCCTGGTTGAAGAGGCCAGACACTCTGTCTCAAGAGCAGTGCCTTCGGCTGCCTGCGACATGGTTGAATTAGGTCTGATTCATTCCCAGTCCCTGGCTGGGTCAGGAATCCCTATTGTCATGTGATCTTTGACATGCACCCAGCGTGGTTTTCCCCGAGGGGAGCAGGACGAGGCGGGGGGAGGGGAGCGGCTGTAGGGGGACACCCCACCGTGCCATTTAATGGCTGAATTAGATGCCACATTAAGAATCACAGCTGGCTTGGGGGTTTCTCCTTTTCAGTGCAGGGACATGATGACAGGCTTTCAGCGTGCTGGGAACAGATAACAAAACATTTTTAAAATCCCTACATTACTGTATTTGCTCCAAAGCATATAGAAAATACTTTAAGTAAGGAATCTATGTTTTTACTAAGTGAGGTACAAGCTTTTTGATTTAAAGTGCTCCTGTTTGAAGTGACTCTACAACTTCCATACAATTATCTTAAGCCCAAGTCGGTGATACTCCTGTTGTAGTAATATATGATGGAATAGTACGTCTGTTGCAGAGCACCGTTTGAAACGTCACGTATAGCTGTAGCATTTGCAGGATTACTTATGATACTACATGATTTAATCTACAAACTGTCTGTTTGTCCATTGTGGTTTTCAAAAGATTTTCATTTTCATTTTTTTTTAAGATATAAAGACTAACTGAAATTCAGTGATAGAGCGGGTCCTTGACTGAATTTAAACTTGACACATTGTGATTACATGCACATTATGTGCTTTGGCCCACCTGTGCCTTAGTATTATTTTTTTTGTGTAGTCAACGAATAGAAGCATTTTAATGAAGCATGACCCTGTATATTCCATAACCACAAAGCTAATTCAGGTTTACGTTGTGTGAGCTCGGTCAAGACAGAAGGAGTGAGCTGCAGGATAAGTGAAGAGCAGGCAATTAAGTTTTCAAGATAAGAGTGTAAAATCTGAATCTTCTGGGCAGCAACAGCTCAGTGTCAGGATATAAAGAATTACCAACGTACCAACAAATAAATCATCAAATGTATTTTGATTAATTTGAAAAATCACAGAATCATATGTTCTCAATGGACAAACTCCGAATTCCTAAAAAAGACACAATTGTAATATTCCAGACAGTAAGTACTCCCACCCTTTCAAGAACAAACGTCAGGTGTTGTGCGGTGAACGACTTTCAGATTGGTGGCTCTGATAGGATCATTTTAACTCTCAACTGAAATAAATGGACCGACTGTGCACAGATTCTGTTGACTCAGTGAACCTTGTGATGTCTAATCCCTGGATTTTCAAGTCAGTAAACCTACTTATTCATGACTGACATCTTGGAGCCTCATATAAAGGCTTGGGAGTTAATTCAGCATTGTTTTGTTACTGGATATTGTGTCAGCCACCAGTATTTAAAAGGCCATTAAACCTCAGGACGATGGTTTATATCTTTCAGTGTGGAGATAGCCTGGTTTGTGACTTTTAGCTTTGGCTTACATGTGTGTGGAGTTGTGGGTGGGGGTCATCCAAAATGTCAAGTAGATGTCTGCACCGCCCTTTCTGGCTCCTTTCTTTCACCGTTTTCAGTGGATTGACACTTCCTTTATGGGGTTATGTTCTTACTCGTGCCAGAATGGCAACTGTCTTTTGTCACTCACCAAGACACAATGCAGATACAAGCTCTCTGCTGATAATTTGAGTTGGAAGTTTCAATGCGCAAGTAGTGGACTAAAGACGCCTTTTAAAATTCCAACTGATGCTTTGCAGTAAAAACACTTGAGTCTATACGTAGCTGTTGTTTTTTTGTTTCGTAAAGACTGTCACAACGATGTTTTTATAAGGCCATTTCTGTCTGCCTCTTAAAACTCATACAGCATAACAGGACCACAATCTTAATGCAACACAGCTGTCAAAATCCAGGATCTCTACATGAGAAACACACTTTCTAAGGAGACTGAAAAGGAAATCTAGATATGGTGTAGTTTACTTTAATGTGGATGTGTTTTTGTCGGAAAACCATGGTGGTCACATCCTGCTTTGATTATTTAATTCAACCCATCTGGATCCCGTAGTGAATCTGAAGAGTTGTATATCAGCGCTGGACATTGCGAAACATGGCCCAGTTCGAGGATCACCCCTGAGTCACCAGGAATACTGTTTGACTTAATGTGTATGTACACGTTGGAAACGTAAAGTTGACGTGATTGTCACTTTGTTTTTCATGATTTCTATCTATCAAGTAAATATTGTGTATTCCCTGAAATTCTGGTGCCAAGATCTTAAGAAACACTCTTAGATTCTGTAGATGGTTTTACTATTAATAGTAAATAATAGTACTATTACTGATTAATACTAGAACTTTTTAGGATTGCTGTTTGTGTTGTTGTCACCCTGAAGGTGAGGTGTATATGCCCATTGTGTGTCATGCATCCAGCCCAATTTGAAACCTTGCAAGTATTTACATCAAACTGAACTGAAAGTTAGCAGATGTTATGGATGGGATTTTACAGAAATGACAAACATAAAAACTGACCCCAGTCAAACGAGTGACATGAAATAGAAATCTAATATTGTGACATGGAAATCTGACATTGATTGTGTAGACAACAAAGTTTTGTTAGCATTGTCATGTGTAAAGAAAAGCACTTGCAGGGCTTTGCTCTGTATTTGTTCTGTATTTGCGATTCCCTATCATCTTGGTTTTCAGGGCAGAGCGTCCTTTAGCATGTTGCTGACAGCTGTTATTTGTATTTTTATGTGTTCCCACCGCTCAGCGTTTCAGGTGCGCTCGGCTGTTCTCTCATGCTGTCCCTGATGTCAAAATGCTGGGTTGACAGCGGAAAAATACAGAGGGACACCATAATTACTGCTTATGCTCCAAGAGAAGAGGATTTGTAGGGCCACTTGCTCTGTACACCCAACTATCTCCAGCACTAATGGCACACTGAGGGCCTTGTTACCTCTTAGCACCTCTTTCCTGTTTGCGGTGAAACCCTACTTATTTGCTTGTCTTTCCCAGCCTTAATCGAGGTAACAGTTCATGGAAGGTGTGAAGCTAAGCTGTGCAAATAACAGGACTTCTGTTTTTTGTTGGACAAAATGAAGGGTGGTTGCATTATACAGCGCATAACAAAATTGGGACATAAGCGCTGTAGAGATAGCTTCTTCATATGTACATTGTGATTCCATTAACTTTGTTGCAGGACTACTGATAGACTAAAGCATGTTGAAGCACGCTACCAAGCCGCGTCAAGCAGCAAAAAGCCCCATAATGAAATCTGTCAAGGGTGAGCATAGCCACAGTCGCATTGCACTGTAAAGTAAGAAAACCATAATGCTGTTATAGACATATCAACCACGCAGATTACCCTGGCAAAGGGTGTACAGCCTCTTCAGAAAACATTACATTTCAAGCCAGACTTACTTCTCCTCTTTGTGGTCGCTTTGACAGCACTGTAAGCTGTAGCCTGGGTTAACACTGGTTTCCATGACCACCAGGTGCAGATTTTTCCACCACAAAGCCGTATTTGGCTGTAGCAAAGGAAACCAGATCCGTCTACCTGGCACTTTGTCCCTGTCTCCAGCTTTAGAGAGTGTTCACTTGTCCTCACTGACAGCCTGCTGAACACAGAGAGGCATGAAACAGGAGACCCTCCCCTCCACCCATTTACATTCTCTTGTCCTAAGAAACCTATACCATAAGCCTTTAACTCTCCGTGAGCCAGGACGGATCCAGAGTGACCAAGACTATATAGGCCGCTTCATATCTACAGTTATGATGCGACCCTCTGACATTTTTTCAAAGATACTTTGCAGATTCAGACTTGAAATAAGCATATTTTAGCGGTCAGATGTGAACATTGTTAATACACGCACCTTCTACCACCCAATGCGCTTTTTTAATGAATGAATAGACCATTCAGCATTTCATGAGGCCCCTCTCGGAATGCCATTGTGCTTTTTCAAACCTCACTTTGCCGTTATATCCCTCTTTTTGCTCTCCACATCTTATCTTCTGATTGATTCTCATGACGTGCCGGGTGCTTTTCAAGGCATCCTTGAATTCCACTCATTCACCCGTCCTTCAAGAGCTGCCATGTCTGTAGGCACTTCTCTTTTTACCCCCTCACAAATCTCACACCATGGGGGTATGAACTGAGGAGAATCCCATGGGACAGGGAGATTACTATCAGGTCTAGAGCTCCTGTGACAAAAGAGGGATTTGCTGAGTCCTGCACCTCTGTCCTCCACTTTCGTATGGTCTTGCCGGAAGTAGGACTTTGGGTGAGGGATGGGATTCCATGACATGGCCCATCTTCACTGTACCAGTCAGAAACTGAGAGTTGGACTTTCTGGATGTACTCGAAGAAGTTCTCAGATCCTTTACGTAAGTTCCAGTACCAAAATGTCAAAGTACTCACACTAAATTAAAAAATCTACTTAAGTAGTTAAAGTATTTAAGTAGTGTAAGCTAAATTTACATTAAGTATCAAAAGTAAAATCACATGTTTTGCAGCATTTTACTGTACTACTTTATAAACACTATATGCAGTTTAGCATGCTGGTTCCCAACCTAGGGGTTGGGCCCCTGCAAAGGGTTACAAGATTAATCTCAGGGGTCTTGAGATGGTCAGTGGAAGTTAATAATCATATTAATATACAATATTGCATAATTTGACCTCTTTGAGCCTTAAACTGTTATTTAAATGATATCATCTGAGAAGTTTAATTGGGACTGCTGCTAACAACTCACCGACATCTGAAATGTGACGGCCCCCAACTCAAAAGCAATTAGCTTTAAACTAATGTAGTGGAGTATAATGTATAAGTTTTCCTACTGAAATGTGGTGCATTAGAAGTATAAAGTAGAATACAATGGAAATATGTAAGTAAAGTCCCTTAAAATGGTTCTTACGTACAGTGCTTGAGTAAATGTACTTAGTTACATTACACCACTGCAGAAGATCATGCGCTGAGCCTGGAGTTCTACAAAGTGAATGCCTTGGTTGGTTGTAATTTGGAAGCTGCTAATTGTTGCGTGAATCATGAGCTTGCAGACAATAAAGGGTGCCCTCTATTCACTCTGTGGTTGTTATGGGCCTGGTGGCACAGTGCCATCCATTGAGAGGTTTAGAGAGGAGCAACATCGGCCAACATGGGGACATCAAATATTTAGGGATCCAGTGAAAGATTTGCAGGGCCATTCGTCTGCCGAGACAGTGGCAGTATCAGTCAGGGAGATGGGCTGTAAGATCTTCAGTCAAATGCCTCCCTCTGCGGCCGCTTGGCTTACTGAGGCATCCCATGAAATTAGTTAGAGCCATGTTCAACAGGACCCAGTGGTTTCACGGTTCCAGTTTATAACCTTATTATCTGAGCGCGGTACTAGTGTGTAAAGTTTTTGTAACCTTGAGTTTCCTGTCTTGAATGTGTCCAACCAAGTAAAAAGCATAATAGAATGCAAGAGAATAGTGAAAGTGTCAGTGTTCATCCAGGCTGCATTATGGTGTAGTCGACCCATGTCTTCTCACATGGGTTTTATTTCTCTCTGAACAGCTTGTCTACACAGGAGGTGTTTCAGTCGTCCTACTCAACCGCATTTGACGGAACAGATAAGCGATTATTTTAATCAATCCAGCTATCTACACAGGCCATATAACAGTTCACCCTATATGCACATAAACATGATCCGAAACGTATTTTAACAATTTGCCAATTTTGTTTGTCATTTAATGCATTTAACTACAGCGATTGTGTGTTTGTTCTCTGAGCGCTGCCAAAACACGTGTAGAGACAGACGGAGCATTGGGGCTGCTGCTGCGCTGATAATCTGTTGCTTTTGCTACGCAGGCTGTGTGGCCATTTTGTCAATACACAAAAGTTACAATTTTATTTGTGAAGCTTGTTGGGAGCACTACACAGCATGGGAACAAGCTCAGCTTCTTGGTTAGCTGTCTCCATCAGCCAGCTATCACCAAACCGGTCCCATTTCCCTTTCAGAACAAACTGAAGGTTTGTGAAAGTCATCTGGCTCCTTTACTGACTTTCAGCTGGCAATGCTTTTCAAATGAAGTGAAATAAAAACATCAGAAGGTTGCAAATAGAATAATTCTCAGAACATGTGCTTATGTAATGACAATATTTGCATTTTAATTCTATTGCTGTATTGCTCTTTAAAATCTAACTTTTCAGATTAGATGAGCCTGTTTGTAAAGCAGTGTAAGCAAAAACTGATAAATATGTGTCTGCATATTATCAGAAGGGCTTTAAAAAGGGACAAAAAATGGCGATATGTCGAGTTTGATGATGAGACAGTATCATTTAATGTTGCATTAAAGAATCAGTTTCACCCTGTCGCCTACTATGGCTGGGCGATATGTCGAATATATCGAATATATGTGAATATTAATTAATGTGTGATATAGCAGATTACCAGTGCTTCTGCTGGTCGCTGCTGATGGTCAAGCTAGTTAGCAGCTATGAGCAATGTGATTTTTTTCGCTGTGGAAAACTCCTCTAATCGCTCTAATTACTTGTAAATATGTTTCAACTCAGAAACGTATCTGGGAGGTTTTAGGCTATTTATTTATTATGGCAAAGTTTTCTTAAAGGGGATGTCGTGACCGGTAACACACAGGTGCAGTTAGGCAGTGGGTGTGCAAACCAGAGGTGGTTAGTATTCAGGTCCATTACTTAAGCAAAAGTACTAATACCAGCATAACTTTGAAAATACTCCACTACAAGTAAAAGTTCTGCATTCTAAACCTTAAAATAAAAGTAAGCAAGCATTATAGCAAAATGCACTTAAGGTAGTTATATTGAAGTAAAATGGTCTCTGGTAGCATTTTACTATTATATATGATGTATTTGGATTGATTTTTTTTTCTATGTTGCATTTTACTGCTGTAGATGTTTATGGTTGAACTCATTTTAACTACTTTATATACAGTTGGGTAGTTTATTATACAGCACTGCATCATGCCACACTAATTGTGTTTTTACTGAAATGGGAACCAGACATGATCTCAAGGCCAAAGTTCAAAAAACATAGCCTCACATTGCCTAAAGACTACAGCGTAAGGCCTGCTGGCTGCAGAAATGCACATCCGCTGCACCTCAGTGAGAGAAAATATCAAATAAAATAAAATAGAAGAAGTGTGTGTTTGTTTAGCAATACATGGCTCAATTGTACCTGGAGGCCCACTGTTGGCTTGATGTAGGTCCCAACAGGTACACACTGGCCTTGGGCAGGTTTTGTACTTGTTTTCACTCAGTCTCTTGTTTCCCCCCTTCTACTCTTTCTCTCTGTGAAAGCTACGATAAGGCCACTGCTCTAGGAATGTCTTCGGGTGAGAGTAACTTTAGATTTCTGGTTTGGCATGCTGTACATACACTAGATCAGATCAGAGACATAGGTTTTATTTGAGA
Organism: Micropterus salmoides; assembly: GCF_014851395.1. Classification (NCBI taxonomy): domain Eukaryota; kingdom Metazoa; phylum Chordata; class Actinopteri; order Centrarchiformes; family Centrarchidae; genus Micropterus; species Micropterus salmoides. Next base: position 4,498,099 of record NW_024040596.1, on the reverse strand, counting down.
ATCATTGCTCTAACCTATATTTTGATCTTTATCTGTGTAATTGTGTGTGTCTTCAGTCTGCCCTGAAACTAAATGTTTCCTGTTGCTTGTCGGAAGAGTTGGCAGCGCATTGTCTGAGTTTACTTTGCACAAGAGAAATACCATTGATGCAGGTTTAGATAAGATTATTCTGTCCAACCTCTTATTTATCATTTTTGAAATACCTAGCTAAATTCAATAAATTAAATTTAGTCATACCCCTCGGCTGTGGGGTCAAGATATTTTTCAGCTGGTTCACTAAGTTCACTTCTTTTGGATCAGGTTGGGGCACCAGTTCACCAAAGCCCCATCACGTGGATTATAACATGCCTTTGCTTGGCTTAAGCAGAAACAGAGGAAGAGCATGACCTGTGGGCTTTTTGTGCTGAAGTGCCCAGCGGAGGGAACAATGGACGCTGGCACCCCGGACCCTAGCCTGGCCTGTACTAATTGAGGGCCCTTATATTGTCTTGTTGATGAAAGCCCTCTTTGTCCCACTTACTTCTCTTCATCTACTGTATCCCCCGGGCCTCTGATATAGCCATAGGCATAACGTCATTCCCTTCCAGCTATTGTCTCTCCATTCAGTATAGAGGATTAAAGTGTCAGTTGAAGGTGAAGTATAAGCTAGCCAGCATTTTTCACTGAGGGGAAATTTGAAGGTGTTATTCCTGGTAAGCTAAAAGTTTGTGCCCCCGTCAGCACCCCTTCTACTGTAGGGGAAGAGACTTTGCCTTTTGTGGACCAGCTAAGGGAAAGGTCCAAAGTCTATACTTCTCATTAATCTATATGAATCAGATGTGATTGGTACTCAGTAGCCAAGTAGCAAGAAATTGGACTGAAGAAATTGGCAGGGGCTCTCAGCTGTGAGCTTCTTTCAAACATGGTGACAACTTTGAGCATCAGTTCAACCAACTCAGTGATTTGTCTGCTCAAAATAAATTTACATATGTAATTGTCCAGTGCAGGGGCGATAAGTGGGGGAGCCCACATTCACTGCTTTTGTCTCATTTGTTGCAGCGGTGTCCTCACTGTGGAATTTGTATCAGTCTCCTGCAAATGTCAAGGGTTTGGGCTCATGATTCCCTCCCATGAAAAGAGGGAGCTTTGTGACAGAAAAAGAAGTGTTTTACCACCGTTTCATGGTCGGATTTACTGTCAGTGTTGATCCGCATTGACATGTTCTTGAAGTGCTGTGCAAAGCTGAAACTCAACACTTGAGCAAGGCCTAGCAGGTTCAAAGAACCAGCAAGAGGACAAAGAGACGGGACTGGCCAACAGAGTGAAACCGTTCCTTACACAAACTGACTACGTACAAATGAGATCTGCATGCACATTCTTTCCGCATGAAGCCCACGTCTTCAGTGGAGGATGTTATTTACTTATGCATTTAGGAGCAACAACAGGAATGGAAGGAAATTCATTCCTGGCTTATGCTGACTGCTGAGGGGATGTGCATATATATTTGCAGCTTTGCCAGCATTTTTAGCTGCGTGGTAAATCTTAGACCTGTGTAGGCAGGTAGAATGGGTGCAATCGTGGTGAGTGTGAGAGTCTTATGGACCATGAAGATAAATAGATGAGTGAGGGAGCTGAAGTGGCACTGCGTACCTATAAATGTCACATTATCAAAATTTTGTATTTACTTTCCATCTCTAGAGAGGATACAATCCATGAAGCTCACAGGAAGGGGTTTCCTTATAATTCAGTTTTCAAGAGTTTTCCAAGTTTTTTTTAAACTTTTCTTGGCAGATTGTAACTTAGCTTGTGTCAAACAGATTTTAGCATACTTTCAGTAGAGGAGGCCAGAGTTTGCAGCACAAAAAAAAGTTCTAATCTGAGAATACTGAGAATGATGAAAAGGGGGGGGGAATTAGAGGAAGCTTAAATTACAGACAGCAGACCAACTGCTAACATATTTTACTTGTAATCTTGACTGCATTAGGACATACAGCTGCTGAAGTTTAAAACCCTATGCTTAAACTAAAATCCTTATGGACATGGCTCAGGAACTTCTCACTGTGCTCCATAGATGATAAATATCATTGAAATGTCAGCATCTGTCAGCCCCAAGCATTACAAAAAGTAGCTTTAAAACCACTAAGGAATGTATAAATGTTCACGCTCTATGCAAGAACTATTTCACAAATAAACATGTGAAATTCTTTGAGCAAAAAAAGTGCTGCCTTTTTTCTGATGTCTTACAAAAACATTTTATATAATCTGTTATCGTTATTTTTTAAGTTTAACAGCTTATTTTCGCTCCTGAGTGAAAATTGAAGAAAGCAGATGGTTAATTGTGTGGTTAAACTTTGCCAAACAGTGGATCACTTAACAAATCTGAGCAAGAACATTTAAAACTTATGATAGAACATTTAACAAATATGATTAGTAAATCCTTTTTCAGTCCCTTTTCCTCAACAAAATTAATATTTTATTAGAAATATTAAGTGCTAATTTGTTCGCGATTCAAATGAATTAAACCAAATATTTATTGATGATATTGAATATTTATTATATATAATTCTATTGCTGGTCAATTAAACTCCAATTGTTTAATTGCCCAGCCCTACTTACACCTTTACTAACCAATCACCATCAGTGTTATTAATTATTATTCATGTTCTATCAGGCCAAACCACACAAGATATTCGTAAGATGCTGATGAAACACTAAAATCCAGCATCATCAATTCTGCTTTTCTCTTATTTTGGAGGACAGCATTTGAAATTGCTTGAGCGATCAGTGTCTAGGCACATGCCTAGACATGGGCTTTATAATTTGTAGCTAATGATCCAGACTTCTTTGTAAGCCTTTCAGGGTGATGGAAACTAACCTATTCCGGCCAAACCCCTTGTGTCAGTGTTATGGAGCAGTTTAATGGTTGTCGAAATATTGTTAGTCTTCAACGTGCAACACACCCTATTGATGTGAATGTCAATCTGTAATGTAAGGAACTATAAACCTTGAATTGTCTGTGTTGAAGCATTGCATCAAGGTCGTTAGATGGTCAGTCAATAAATTGTCCTGCGTGACTGGCAGAAGAATCTTAAGAATGCTGATAGCCTGGGAAGTTTGTCAGTGGACAGTCTGCACGCCAAAGAAGTGGGCCTCTATTTTATTAGATATGAGCACATCTTGGAATGTGACCATAATGTACCTTTTGACTAATAGAGCCAACAAGCAACAGCAAGTTGTACAGTTCTCAAGTTCTTTGAGTTCCTTAGTGTTTGCCAAAATGTTCACTTGTGGTTTCTTCATCATATTTTAAGCAGTTTAATCATTGATTTTATGACTGGCCACTTCTTGCTATGCTATGTGATTCAGAAAGTAAGACATGCTGTAGAAGATAAACATCTCTAACCACCCTTTTATTATGGCCACATCACTATTGGTATGCTTCCCCACCAAAGGGTTTCTCTTTCTGTAGCAGAAACAGTCAGAACGCAGGTGTATTCACTGATCGTTTGAAGTCAATGCTGGCACTTTTTGCATCTGCTTCACATTAAAAGCTCTTAAGGTAATAGAGCTAGATCAACAGTGATCCCCTGATTCTGTTTGGTTCAGTTATATCAAATAAATGCTGATGTTGCACAAAGCGCATTTCAGAATTTATGAAAAGTGACTAAGTACAGCAGATGCACTTTAATTATTACTTCGTGCACAGACAGGGTAGACTGAGAGTCTGCTTAATAATTTATCTGCACATTTGTGTTGACAATATCAGCTGATATCTTCAAACGTTCTACTAACAGTCCCACAATGCAATGCTCCACATTTATAGATAATACAAGTACCCTTGTGCAATTTCACCTCTGACAGTACTGAATCAAAGCGATGATGATTAGTAAGTGTTAGAAAAGTGCTTTATAAGAAAAAATGTGTTTGAAATCTGAATTAACTGTCCAGTATTGAGTTAACGTAAAGAAAGTTGTTCAGTTATGATTTTATCATTTGAGAAATATAGCCACAGGTCTGAAGAAACTCATTCATGCTTTTATCTCCTCCCGCCTCGACTATTGTAACTCCCTTGATAGATGTCTCCGTTGGAAATCAATTAATCAACTACAATTATTCCAATCATGAGCATATCGCCCCAGTTTTAGCATCCTTGGTCGAGGCTAAAAACCAAAGGAGACGGGGCCTTTGCTGTCAGGGCCCCAACACTCTGGATCAGTCTTCCAGACGAGATCAGGCTCGCAGAGTCTGCTTCTATATCTGGATTTTAACAATCAATTATTGTTTCTACTGTGACAGCAAAGCATCTTGTAATGTGCTGGCGTGATGTAAACTCATTTTCCAGTGTGCTCACAGTCATGGTATAACATATGCTCAGGGGCATGTATTCCGACAAAACATTGGTGAGTCAGAGCAAGGATTTACACTCACCTGGGGAATTTTAGGTTGGGTTTCTTTGATTTTAATTTGAGGTTAAAAAGTTGATGTGAGTCATATTTTTTTAAAGGCCTCTCAGTTGCTGGTTAATTCTGTTCAGCTCAGCTCCAACACTCATTAAACCAACTGAAGAAGTTGACAGCGTGTGACACTGGCTGGGTCTGTTCCCAAGACTGCTTAGAGGATCAACTTCCACATATTTTTATGTTCCTGGAAACCCAATTCAATCTGAGTCTAACCTTTAAAAAGCATTATTATTTGGATTATTTATTAACATGCTTAAAAAATAATTACAGACATCTTCAGAATCACATTGGATTTTTTCTTCCACCTCTCTCTGTTTGGCATGTTCTTGTTTTGGTTGGGTTTTTTTTTTTTGTTTGAGCAAAATGGGCAACAAAACTGCTGTTAAAATGGGTCAAGTGGGAAGATTAGAGAGCTCAAGCTCTGTACGAACCCTATAGTCCGTGGTTTAGCTGGAGCCGTTTCTGTTTAGACTGTGTTGGTAAACCTGCCTTTTTCATGCTTCTCCCATCATGTATTTCAATTCAGGCTGGTCTTAGAAAAGCTGACTTCTTGAGTTCTTTGTTTCACCCCTAAAGATTGTTGTTTTAGTTGATTCAATCTGGCATGCCTTTACAAGTTCACACTGATGTCATATGATCAAGACTTTCAGGTATTGCATATATGCAGTCAGAAAAGAAACTGCAATCTAGCTCACTGAATACAGTCTGGTATTTAAACTGAGTAATGTGGAAGCAGTGTGTTACTTTAGGCATGACGTTTAGGAAAAAATGTTAATGAGGTCAAATTTGGGTAATTGAGACCATATTTATTTATCTATTTCTAACTAACAGTTTTTAGCTTTAGAAATTATAAATGCACTCTACCTATAAATTATGTTTTAGTGCTTATTAATATGATTTTCTGTCAATAGTCTTTTATTGTTTACATTTTCAAAAACATTTTTCAAAATAGAAAAAAGTACGATGAACGTTCATAATGTATTGAATCCCATCTGATTGAGAGCGGAGGTCGAACCCTCCAACAACTTGGTTATGCTTTTTAGATCTCCCATCAATGTAGTTGCAAAGAGATGAGATTTGAGATTTCATGTAATTATTGGTTGTTAAACCTCACAATATAAGACTTATTCTGACACCTGATATTGGATTGACCTACATCACTTTCCAATGTTTTGGGCCCAGCATGAGGAACAATATGATGTTAGTTTAGAAACACACTTCCCACCTATGTCATTTTACAGGCTTCAACTGGTTCGCAGCTTTTTAAAAAAGCCACTAAAAGCCCTTGCTTTTTGTGGTCTGCAACTGTATGTTTTTGATGTCTCCCTACAGCCGCAACATGTTTTGTTGTAATTTATGTTTTTTTCACTGTCATAACATAATGTGTGTAAATTGTAAATTACTGACAAGGATCCGGCTTAGGATTTAGACCAATTGATGTTGACATATTGTGCCATAAACCACAACGATAGCATCAATTATGCATTCAGACATGTTTTCTCAGTATCTGTAAAGAATGTGATGTGGAGTGTGCCCTGTTGTAACACTGCACTGACTTTTCTTTACCCCCAACACCACTGCAGTATGCTTACCCTGAGGGCAAGTCAGACCTCTCACTTCCCCACCTTCTAAAACACAAGCCTTGCCTCAGGCTTCTGACTGTGTCTCAGACCAGGACAAAAAATAGTGGGCTGGTGAGGTATGTCTGTGTGAGTGAGTGGGTGGGTGGGGGGCAGGGGTCCACAGGACATTGTGTTAAGAGGCTGGCCACTTCCCAAGAGTTAAATACATTACTGGAAATTCACAATCAGGTGAAAAGTACAATGGCAAAATATTACTCCTTGATAAACTCTGTGGCGAGCTGAGCTGATGGCAGACACTTTTTTTCAAGGGATATGGGACAAGGTGGATCTGTGGGTGTTGAACAGGTTCATTGTGTTGTAACAGTGTTTGAACTGTGTCAGGAGAAAAAGCCATCAGGACGTGTTGGCTCACATGAGGTGATTATTTGCCTCCACTTCCTGCCCCTTACCTTCCATTCGACTTTTTCTTCCTGCCGTTGCTCAGGTATTTGGACACATTCCGGCCGTGCATACCACGGCTCAGCCCGTACAGCGAAGCATCACTATTGGGTTACTGCTGCGTTACCTAATAGGTCTGATCTGGGATCAAAAGTGGCATAGTTGTAAGATTGGCTTCGTTATTAAGTCGAGGAGGCAGAAAAGTCTGCATCTCTTACCTTTTGCAGGTTATAATGGCAGAGCCAAAACGTTTCACCTACGGTACCTGCTAATGAACAGAGAGCTCTGTGATTACCTTACATATAAAAACCCAAGAGATGAAAGTTGGTCCACTGAAGGTGTCAGAATACTGAGTATCCCAGAGCCCACCTAGGGGTTATTATATGCTTATGGACACTCATCACATATACTAACAAGCCATGACTGATAGTTTCCTAGAACTTTATTATGAGGGAGGGTGCATACTTATGGATTTTCTTGCAGAAAGAGGCGGCTGGAAATGTGTTTGCCAGTCATCTTGGGCTATTGAAGTAGTTAGTTGTGGCCAATTATTTTCATCTGGCATTTTGTAGGAAATGTTAAAGCTAGAGTGTGGGACATATAAATGAACGTCCCTTACATTCAAGTTATTGCCAAATGAGTTCACACAATGTTGATTAAGCCTATCACCACATTTTAACGTCTCTGTATTTGCAGTTTACCAGTGTTTTTTTTAAATCTGGTGTATGTGGCGACATGCCAGCGCTGGTGCACTGGTTATGATGCATTTTACATCAACCAGCAATGATGAAGGGCAGAGTTTTTTTTGGACGGGTGGGTATTTGTAAAATATTTGGGGTAGACATTACATTACATTTACTCTACCTAAATAATGGATTATTGTCTTTGAACTGTGAAAATGTCTGTATATATGTACAGCTAATCCTGCTCCTTCATAAAGCTTTTGACATAATTTAATTTATTAAATCATTCATGTTGTCTCAGGTTATCTCTTGTGTATGGCTTTGTGAAATTCAGCCTCTGAATGTCCTGCCTGTAACAATTTGTTGCTTCTGCGGCATAACTTTTGTAGCTTTTGTGTTGTATTTATAATCCAGCTGAATGGTGCATTGTTTGTCAGAAAGAAGAATATGAGGCCACACACACACACACACACCCTCCCTCCACCTCCTCCTCCTCCTCCCAGCCGGAGTTCACCTTCCTGCTTTGCCAGAAATGCCATGGCGTTAAGCGTTGCGTGTGTGTAGCTCCGAATTCTGGTTAATTCTGTCACTCACAACAAAATGTTCCCATAGCCCCCCCACTCACCCCAGCTCTAAGTCCTGACTTTATTTTATCTCTGCTCCCCTTCAGTGAGTCCAAATGGCCATAAGCTCAGTGACTAAAGTCGAAGTGAAGGGTCAGCATGCTTTCTCTGTCTCACACACACACACACACACACACACACAGTCGCCTGGGTGAATAGTCACAGCTTGTGGGGAATGCCTCAGAGCAGACAATAGCCATGTATTCTTACTTCTCCCACCATCCAAGTGAAACACTTCAGGACTCTGAGATCTAGTCTGTGTTCCCCCTTAGCTCAAAGTGTCCCAGTCTGACTTGTTTTCTGTGTGACACACATCGGAGTAAGTACACCTACTTTGTGCAGTCTTTAACCTGTAAGTATAGCTAAATGAACTGTTTCGGAAACACCTTTGAAATTTCAATTTGAGTTGCTGATGTGAAACCTAAAAAATTGGACAAAATAAATGCCAGGCGTGTAATTGTAATGGTATTCTTAATTCCAGCCAGAGCGGTTTGACCAAGACTGAAACAAAATATCCATCCATCGTCAACCACTTATCCTGCGTACAGGGTCGCGGGGGGGCTCTTTTTTGCTCATATTTTTATTAGGACACAAGTCTTAGAGTCTACAGCCACGCTAGCACCACTGGGAGGCACAGAGGTATTGTGAGCTAAATGCTAACATCATCATGCTAACATTGCTCAAAATTACATTAACTATGTTCACCGTTTTAATTTAGCGTGTTAGCATGTTAACATTTGAACTATACAGCTGAGGATAAAGGGAATGTCTTTAGTTTTGCAGGTATTTTATGGGAAACCGAGGTATTGGACACATTTAAAATTTGGCCTGATGATGGCGCTTGAGGAAAAGTCAGGGGATCGCCAGTCATTAGGATTTATCCTCTGGACACTATTGATGTCTGTCCCAAATTTCATGGCAGCTATAAAAAAAAAACGAAAAGAAAGTTGAAACAATCAGTAGAAATACAAAGTAGGATCATAGAGTTGCAAAAATTGACAGTCACACTGCATGATACCAACCACAGTGCAAAGACAACATGCCGTTATGTGCTATGTAAAGAGACAGTACTTCTTTTTCTGTAGCAGTGGTGGCGTTTTCTTGCTGCGGTGGCCCACTGTTGCTGGATGTGTGTGAACGGTGGAATGTTTCAGTTCAGCTCTGTACTTGTGGGTCTGGGTTTGCCCACTCTTCTGTCAAATCTTTGATGTCTAGGGATGAAAGGATGTACCCTTCCCATCTTGTCTTTCGTCTTCAAGGACTGTGGCCTGTGTACATTTAAGTGTGCTCCACACCCAGTGCGTTTCTCAGAGGTCCAGGTCATAAAAGTTAACTTGCAAGGGACAGCAGAGGGACGAGTAAAGAGAGCAGGTATTCAGATGGTCAGACTTGTACGCCCCACCCAGACTTTAAGAGACAGCATTGTGTCTAGATGGCACAATTCTTCAGGACTCTTCCCTTTTTCACTGCTGTCTTGTAAGTTTTTTGGGGATGTATGTTTTGTTCAGTTTTACTGTATGTTTGGTTGCCCTTGAAGCAAGGCTTTAAGGTTAAAAGTCTCCCTTGCACAAGTAGGGATGGGTATAAAACGTTAATAGAAACAGGATGAAAGTGTCTCCAGCACCAAGTATCAAAAAGAATGCTTACATACCTGTTTCATGAGCCAAGAGAAGTGTAAAAGTGGGACGAGTGGATCAAAAGTTGCAAATAAACTCCCACACACTGTCTGACTTGCAATGCTACATTAATGTGCGGCATTTTGGTGCAAGACCTTCACCTATCATCTACATTTATTTGTGGCGTTTTAAGGTCTTAAGACTGCTATATACAAACAAATAAATACAGTAATACAATACAAAAAAAGGAGCAGGAGTTTATTTGCAATTGTTGAAAGTTGGCATCAAATGCTTGGTCAGATTTGATCTGATCTTCTTCAGATCTTCATTACTAATACTTTGATTATTTCCTGCTTTAGGTTTGGGCAGTATGCAAGAGACAGGTTAAATGCTTGATGCTCTATCAGGCCTCGGCTGCAGACACTTTCACTTCTCGTGAAGATGTTTCAAGGGCTTTTTACTTTCCAGCTCATCTTTCGTAAATAAAACACATGCTCAGTTGGATTGGGGTCAGGTGATTGACCTTGGCCAGTTGAGTCCAGCTGAGGACTTTTCACTGTTTGGCCATAAAAAAAAGTACATTTAGGATTACAGTCTTCTGCATTATCCAAAAATTGGGAACTAAAGGGCCACGAGTCCCACACTGTTCACCCAGTAGCAATGTGAACACCCCGAAACTCCTATAAAAGACGATGTTGGCGCCAAAATGATAAAAATCAGTGGTATTACTTTTTAAATGTGCTGGTTATAACACCTAACATTATCGTATATGGACAATACATCATGATCATGTTATGCTTTATTTAAAATATACATATGGTACATATGGGAATTACATATGAATTGAGACTACGTTTATAATCCTTCCTTAAGTTCTTGCAGTGAAAAACCATTGCTGCAATAAAATGATGAAGGAAATCCCTGTACATCTGTTTAAATGATTGAGGCCCATAGGAACCAATTGCTGTATTATTCTGCCCCAACCTTTCTGTCTCTCTCTCCTCCTACACTGTCAGCTGTATTATTCCTATTGCTTAGTGTTACGGATGTGAAGTAAATCACATGTGGTTTGAAAACACCTCCATCTTCTCTTTCCTCTTCCCAAATCCCTCAGAAATCATTTGGACATGCTTTAGCAATCAGTGACACTTGATTCTGTGACTCCCCCGCTTGTAAGTTTGCACTGCAGCATAAAGATTCATTACTTGCAGCAGGGTTTTCTTCTTAAAGGAAATGGGAGGCGTTTGCAATGACTAATGCTTTCTGATATTTCCATCTTATGACTCAGGGCAGAAGTTTTTGAAAATATATTAGAGGTTTGAAGCAGGGCTGAGCGATGAGTCCGTAGAATAAAGTATTATATATAAATTCTTTCATGACACGCCTGATTTAGATTTTTTTGCTTCAAAACAAACTATAAAAGACAAATGAATTTTTTCGCTGGTCACCATTATTAGCGCAAGCCCAAATTGCATGTTATTTATGCTTTGTCTTACTCATCGTTGGTTTAAGTCACTGCATCTCATGAAAGAACACCACGGTTGAATTTCAGCATTATGTAACGTAACGAGTTGTCGTCAACTCGAGTAAGTTCACTTCACCTGTCTCTCCTCTGCATTGCGTGCCCACATGGAGTCGTGCTGCTGCTTTTAGTTTCCCCTTTTTACAAACTTTACAGCAAACAGTGGTTTCCTCGAGGTCGGATGATGGTGAGTCCAGGAAAGCGGCGGCTGTTCCGTACGGTAATTACCAAAGTTAAAGTGAAAATCAATGTTCATTTTTAAACATTGTCCTAAAACATACGTTTAAATTACTTGATAAATTCGATTCCAAACTGCTGATGTGCCACTGTTTCCCAGATTGCCATTTATGTCAAAAAAGTACACTTGTTTGTTGTATTTAGTCGAGAATAGAGCTGAGTCAGACTGTTTTGTTTCCAGGAGGCTGTAGGTGGTAGAAAACTCCACCCTCTCTTACTGACCACACAACACCACAGCCCTGGGGCGATACTTTTGGTGCCCGCCTGCCGTTGCTCTTTCACACGCATTATTTTTGTATTGCAAAGCCTGAACCAACATGATTGGAATGCTTTTCTCCCCCTCTTTTGTCTCCTCTTTTGTTCTAATGGGATAATTTAAGTAGGGGTGTTTTCACATTGGGGTTTGCAGCTGGGGGGTGGGGGGGCAGTTAAAGGCTGCGAGTGAAGAATGAAAAGATGGACTTTGTAGAAGGACCTTTGTCGGTTAGAGATTGTTGTTTGATTAAGTCAGTCCCCATTGCTTTATTAGAATTAGGCCATTATTCTTGAATGTTTACACAGCTTTGACTCAGCATCTAAACAGCGCTGTCCTTTCTTGGTATTAAATCTTTCCAGTGTGACTTGAGTTCATACTCAGTGGCCACACTCACTTACTGTTAATGGAGCACACCACCAGTTTTACAAATAAAGGTCAGTTTATTAGCTGTGGTTAGTGCTCATTAGCCTGTGAAAACATCAGGTTTGAGAAAATAATCCTTATGATGATGAGACTACATAAAACAGAAAGCACGCGTCATTAACTGTGGACACAGAGTTTGAATGAGATGTGGGAAATGAGTCTAATGAAAGATGCTATCAAAATGAATTATCCTACTAAATGTAAGATTTAGTGTTTTTGAAGCTTGACCTCATACTATGGGCTCAAAGTCATTACATGCTGGCCTCTGCTACACAGATTTTGACCATTATTTAAAAAAATCTGTTTCCAAGTGGGTCACCCGACTTTATGGAAGTACAATACTAAATTGCCGGAGGACCCCTTTATGTACCAATTCACTTCACGTTGTATTCTAAATTAAAATATGGCATTGTTTTCTTGTTACAATAGGAAATGCAATAGTGTCTTGTGGTGGCTTTGTTATGTCTGCTGGCTTGACTGGGGTGTGGTTAAAGGGAAGGGAGTCATATTATAACTGTAAGCTACAGCAGTAGTTGAAAGAATTAGACACAAATCAGAAGAACAGAAGTAAGGAACATTGCCTGTCTTGGTTCTCCGAGTGTCCCAAAATGTTTGAATTAATGTGACACTGTGATTTGAATTTAAATCAAAATGTTAAGTAGCCTACAGGTGCAGGATATCACTGTTTACACACAATCTACAATACCAATGAATTACATGTTTACCTTGTTATTTTCAAGCTGTTTGGAATTAAGTGGGAGTAATTAAGCACAAGCGGTATGGCAAACATAATTTTGCCATACTTCTACCACACTCTTACAACAGACGTTGTTATGATTATAGCAAAGTATTTAATTACAATTACGAATAAAAAAATAACAGAGTGAGTTTTCTTTAACATTGTTTTGGTAGTTCTTGGCATCTTTAAGCACGTTGAAAATGACGACGTCAGAATTGATAGAACACCAGCTTAGATCTCTGGATGTGCTAAAAACACAAACCATTACCCTGATTTTTTTGGATCGGGATAGTTCGCTGTATTCTGATAATGAGTCAGCAGGATTGTGAGGTTTTATTCACACTGCCTTTGCATGCTTGTATTGTCTTGTCTTGCATGAGGGCTTTCATCTGCAAACAGTTTCTTTGCTTACAGCGGATTTTGGAGATGAAGTTTCACTGAGCATGCAAAACCACTAATTTCCTCTTTTCTTTATGCCAGTTCTTCTTCCACAACTCGCTCTTTACAGATCTGCTGAACTAAGAGAACAATTCCCTTTGATATCACTTTTTTTGGAACGTGTGTTACGTGCATTTGCTATTTACTATGCCAATAGCGGAAAAAACATATCCAAGCATCTATACACAAACCTCCCTTGCAGCATAATCTGTGTGTTGTTTTTTTTTTGCTAAAATGTGGCTAAAAGCAAGATTATGTGTTGTTATGTGTGTTTTGCAATTTGACACCCCTACCGTTTCAGAGTGTAATGTTAATTCACAGCTGTCTATGAAGATTCTCAGTCATCCAGGTCATAGTTATCCAACGAAGGTTAAAATGAAGGGCAACTGGACTTGGTTGAAGCTACTGGAAGACGTTTCGTCCCTTATCCAAAGGACTTCTTCAGTTCAGTTCTAATTCACAGCTGTCGTACATAGGAACAGCTGTACTTATGATCAAAAACTAGCAAGTGGACAACTGGCTGATTTTGCTTGAGTCGACAACTTTGCTAACACACAAACATCAAGCAAGCGCAACAACACAAGACATAGCATACCAGCTAATAAATTATTTCTTAGGCCCCATCCACACTACATTTTTGTTTAAAAACGGAATACGATCTCCGTCCACACCAGCGTTTTAGCTGCGTTTTAGAGTTGATCTCCGTCTATTTTAAAACGACTGAAAACACACATCTAGTGGCCGTTCACATACAATGGGCATGCACATGCCGGTGTAAACATGAAGCAGATGGTCTGTTCCATAGCTACAGAAGATTTGGTGATAGAATAAAATAATGCAGACGACGAACTGCACCAGGTATTTTTTTGCATGGATCAATGATGAGCTGGGAGTGGCCTTTTATTGCGGACAGCCTAAGGCACACCTGTGCAATCCCCATAATGTCTGATCAGCATCTTGATGCCACACCTGTGAGGTGAATGGATTATCTCAGCAAAGGAGAAGTGCTCACTAACACAGATTTTGAAAGATTTGTGAACAATATTTGAGAGAAATAGGCCTTTTGTGTACATAGAGAAAGTCTTAGATCTTTGAGTTCAGCTCATGATGAATGGGGGCAAAAACAAGTGTTGCGTTTATAATTTTGTTCAGAATAATATAGTTTAACCATTTTGGATCACTTTCACCTTTCTATCTCAAACACACTTGGGGTGGTATGTAAATGTTCATAAATTCAGTATGATGTGGTGATGAGGCAGTCTTGCAGTAGCACAAAGTTTTCATTTATTTTATATACTTTTTTTCCATCAGACCAATGTTGTTAATGGTTGGTCGGCTAAGTAAAGCTTCTGAAAATGACTCCCTTTCATTGGCATGGTCGCAGAAGAATGCTCCTCTAACGGCCACAGTCCCAGGACCTTTGATGTTTAAACACATGCTTCACTCATTTTGGGATTAAGAGGCTGAGGAAATGGCCTGGTTGACATTGTTGGAATTACACAATGATTTATAAAGTCCAAGGCTTAATTCCCACTCCTTTAGCATCAAATGGACCCCCTGGCTTGTGCACAGATATACGGACACACCTTAACCAACACCCACATATTGTACCTAAAAGTGTCAAAACCAGACATTCTTTGTTAGCTAGAATTACCACCTGGGTGGTTCCCACCCAGCATAACACATGTGCAACTATCTGCAGATGAACCGTCAAAAGATTTAGAGATTGGAAGCCTCTTCCAGTGATAAAATCCCAAATCTTTTCTATACTTAGCTGAACTGACTGAACAGATAATGTGTTGTTTAGAGCTGGCACCTTCGTGAATGTGGCATAAATGTTTGTAAGGACATAAACGTTTGCAAATCGTTCTTGCACGAAAGGCCAGTCCCCGGCGATAGTGACTGTCTGGTAATAGAGATGTCTGGATTTTCCCTCCATCTGTTAGTAAGTAGAAGAACTTTTCCTATTTACTTCTTCCTATCCTGACTCATGCTCTTTAATAGCAGTTTTACTCATTTTTATGAGTCAGTGAGCGGAAATAAACACAGTCTAAGACTTTGATAAAAGCAGAACACTCTGTTTTGATTGTTCTGCAGTATCCCTGACACAAGAATTGGCTTTTAATGTTATCAGGATCTTTACAGATAAACTCTGGAGAGTGGAAGAAGTACATTGACAGCACATGCATGTATATGTTATACATATGCATACATATACATATATAGTTTTACAAATTAGATAAAAGAGCAATGACTCTTTTTGTCTTTGTGTTTATGAATATAAATAGGCACAATGATACTTCAGATGTCTGTAAGGAATGATAAATGAAACACTCCTGTAAATTCATGTCTCAGCGCATCACTGTCTCAATCCTTTCCTGGCAAAGTGATGATGGTTGGTTTGTAATGAAGCCAAGTCTACCAGCCTGTCTGCCATGCATGTTTTTTTTTACTTGGGTAAGAAACATTAAAGAGGTCACCATTAAAAACCAGCCACAGGCTGTCAATGTGTGTGGCAGGAAATTCTCAAATAATGGGAGTAAGATTACCCATTTCGAGAAGAATCATTACAAAAGTTAAAGAGAACCTGGCCACAATAATGAGATTTTTCGGTTATCACGTTAATGGTGCCTTTCATGATGTATTGGAACATAGCAAACCCAAACACACACCCAGTCCTTCTCTTATTCACACGAGGGTTTATTCTTTTAACACGGCGACTGACCTTTAGTCATACATCTTACTTAATTTACCTTTTAAGAATCTGGCACTTTTCACAGCCCTGTTCACCATAAAGATCACATTTTCTGCTGGGAAATAGTACCTAGGGTACTTATCTGTTTAAGATCTTTGCTAGTTAAATCGATATTTTGAGTCTCTAAGCCAAGTGCAATTTATACTTCTACGTCAAATCGATGGCATAGCCTCTGCGTTGCCCCCTACCCAAAGCCGTCACCTACAGCGTAGCCTGACGGGCGCCTCCTCAAAAATTTAACTACACGTCGAGGCGATGCAACGCGACCGTAAGCACTGTTGGTCGGTTGGGTAGCCTCGCAATGCCTCCGAGCCAACAGGAAGTTCTCCGTGCTTTGAAGTAACTTTTACTAGTGGCCAAAACGCGGTGGATCAATATATTTGACTCGTTGCACTTTCAGAATGTGATCCATTCGGCCGATAACATTTGAAAAGGCTATACCAGCCGCACGTTTAAAATTTAGTCCCAATTCACATTAGCGAAGGGCTAAAGTCAACACAGTGGATGCTGTAGCGCTACCGCCAACTAGCGTTTGGGGGTGTAATTGCAGAATGGTGGTCACACTGACGCACAAGTATAAATGGATGACCCTACGCAGGGGTATAAATGGGTCTTTACCCATCATCAAAGGTTGCGTAGGCTGACTGTTGAGTTTAGTTTGTCTTGGTGTTCTTGCTTCAGGATCAGGAGTTTCTCTCCGCGCACCATTTCTCTGAGATCAAACTATGCACAGGAATTCTCATAACCCACATTCATTCTGCTTGTTCTCATCTGGGAACAATAAAAACAACAACCACCCACGCAAAAATAAATATGTGCGTGAACTAATCCTCAGGGGACAAGAACAGTGTATATATTAGCACAAACATGTCACAAAGCAACAGACACAGCATCTCTGAGAGAAAACAAAAAGGTCAAGGGATTATTTAAAGGATGTCAGTTCTGTTTTCCATTTCCCTGCAGTCACTTACAGATGCCTCTCAAAGACGTATCTGGATAATTAGTTCTGCCCATCCGGTTATGGATCCTAATCCCCAAAGTCAACACTCCTAATGCCGGACTTCCGATCTCCACGCTGTTTCATCTTTGTGGGAAGCGAGAATGACAGCGTTGTCATCACCAGCTGGCCAACCCTTCCCCAAACACAACACTGTAGCTGATCAGGTGGCATCCACTCGGATTTGTCTTTGATTGGTGATGAGCTGGTATTGCAGAACCCGGAATTACTTGCCCTCTGATCCTCAGCCAGTGGTTTACAAGTAGTGGCAGCAACGTATCTGCTGTTCAGTTTTGCAGCATTTTCTTGTTTAGCTGATTCTCTTAAACATGGCTCCGGTTGGCATCTGACATTTTTTATGCAGTGTCAAAATATGGCTCATTTGGCCCCAAATTAGACACCTTGGCCTCTTTCATGTGTGTCAGATATGTGAGGAAGGAAAAGTTCAGACTTGCCGTGCACTGTCCTGTTAGGCAGTCACAGGGAAACAGCTGGTGTGCGCAACTCCTCTGCTAACCGCTCCACCTCCAGACTCACCTCAACTGGTGCTTATCAATGGAAAAATGATATATGAACTATTTTCTTCTTTCATTTCTTCAACAGAATGACAGTTTGGTGACGCTCAGAAATGTTCAGGCTGCATTTGATCAGCCTGAACATGGGAGGTATTTATGGGAGCTTTGCTCTTATTTGTGTGTCTTGCACACAAACGTGTCAAAGACAGCCATTCAATACAGAAATCCATAAAAGTTGCATAACCCGCATGATCCTTACAGTCATTTATCATCGTCACTGCCTAATGATAAATGACAGCAGCTCAAATTGAAGGTTAAGTGCCTTGCTGAAGGTTATCTTCCCACCAGTTAATCAAAAGAGATGATGACACTGTCACTCATTTGTCCTCCAATCCAGAATTTCCCAGCAGGTTTTAGGAGTAAAACCCCAAACCCTCCAGCCAAAAAGCCTAAGTCTCTGAACTGTATCTACTTGGTGCCTGCTAACGACCCTCTACTCAATCTAAATGTTGACATTAAATTGTTTTAATCCAATCCAATCCAATCCGTTTTAGTTATATAGCACATTTTAAAAAAACACACCAATCACCAAAAAAACCACATACAATGACTTTTCTCCCGCACCAAATGTTCATCGTTGGAATGTTGCTATTTTTATGTTTTTATACAGGTCTTATGAGCCAGATATTGTAAAGTTAATGTGTAGCTAACCTGAATGGGACATTTTAAACTCTGTGACCCTCTAACCCTGCCCATATTTGGCAAGCAGGGTGTCTGGATTCCAGGTGTGGGAGAGTCCCTCGCCATTCTTTTCACGTCTAGAAAGCAGGTAAATGATTTATCAGAGGGGGATGACCCTTTACTTCAAGTTCACCCAAAGACTCACCAGGTTCTTCTTTTAAAAGAAGGGTGCACTTGATAAATAAATTAAATAAAAAATACATTCAGGTTTTTGAAACTAATCAGTTTAAGCAATTCTGTACAGTTTAAACTTTATTTGACTTTTCGTTTTTGATATTTTTCAGGTTCGCGACACAGTATGGAACTTTGTTGTTTTTACTATAATGTGGTAAATACATAAAACATTATTTTATTAATATTATTTGTTATTTTTATTTAAAAATAAACAAAATGGGCATTATAAAATAAAATTACCATTCGAAGTACCATATCTGTGAATGTAGAGGTCAGTGCTGGAGAGAAGAGGTTGGATGAACTCATGCAAATTTTCTGTTTGCAACATGGCACTTGGCTGCAGGTTAGTTTAACTAAATATTTAGGCTCTATGATGGCCTGGATGGCCACCCTGTTTGTCTGCCCCACCTGTCTCTCATTGGATATTTGTGTGTGTTGTGTGCGTGTGTGTATGGGAGCTGGTCACTGCTGGTACCAAACTCACACCCCCACCACCCTCATCAGTGTCCACCTCCATGCTACTTATTGCACCCAATAAGTTGAATGTAGTTTCTTGTGAGAAAAGATCTCCGGGGGAGAAATA
Source organism: Micropterus salmoides (assembly GCF_014851395.1). Classification (NCBI taxonomy): domain Eukaryota; kingdom Metazoa; phylum Chordata; class Actinopteri; order Centrarchiformes; family Centrarchidae; genus Micropterus; species Micropterus salmoides. Next base: position 4,479,337 of record NW_024040596.1, on the reverse strand, counting down.
CCACGCTTGTAAGAATAGAAAATAGAGAGTGTGGAAAAGCTGCTGCTCGAGTCCTCACTAAGACCAAAAAAAGTGGATCACATCAATCCAGTTCTGAGGTCTTTACCCTGGCATCCTGTCAGTCAGAGCATTGATTTAGAAAAACTGTTGGTTTATAAAGCACTGAATCGCTTAGGGCTAAAATACATGTCTGATCTTCTGCTACGTTATGAACCATCCAGAATTTGAGGCTTTTAATTATACACTGCACTGTTACTTTTACTCTCCTGTTAAATCTTGTTTTTAATTTCTGTTTAAATGTGTTTTTATATTGCCCTATGTTGCTTTTATGTTTTATGTAAAGCATTGTTGAAATGTGTAATACAAACGTCCTGAGACCTAAGAGCTGTGGACTGTAATGAGGTCAGTGTCCCTTTGAACCCCATCATAGACCTCAATGGTTTAGTCTCCCTCTGCTGATGAAAACAGTGAACAGCACAGGTGAACCAGCAGAATAGGTTCTGTTAACAAACGCTGCCCCGTGTCTTTGATAGATACATGTAGCACAAAATAAAAGACGATCTGTTTTGAGATATTTGCTTAAGTGAAAAGGAAGTTTACTTTGGCAGTGGCGATAATTCTGTAATCCATCCATACGTCTTCTTGCAAGTCACGTCATGCGCTATTAAATGTCAAAGAGCCGACACATTCAAGGACTTAATCGCCGAGTCCCCTCATTCAGGAAACATAATAACTATGATTACACGTTTTGTGGGTTTTCTTTGTGCTCTGACATCAACAACGCAGGTGCGTTGAGAGTTCTGCCGGAGGCTCGGCCACCACACAGCTGATAAAAATAAACAGATTGTAATGAGATTATTATCTTACTGAGCCACATAATAAACAAGGATAGTGTGTAATACAGTCATTCCCTCTTACCTTCCAACTACATACAATCTTGAACAAGTGAACAACTGCATACATTTACTTTATAGAGTTTTTAAAAGAATATTGCATGTTTTTTTCTCAGCATCTTGACCACGTGCCTTATCTGCCATGAGGGGCTGTTTGCTGTTGACAGGCCTTATGGAGACTGTGTTTGAGTTTCCACAGGTGTGTTCTGTGTTAGGGGAGCACCGCCTGTCTAGTAAGTTTGCTTTTTGTCATTTGCTGCGGTCTGCAGCAGCAAGGATGCGGGACAGAATGTCAAAGAGTAGTTAATTTTACAGATCGCTGTGAATTTTAATATCTGTTCACATATTCTGCTTCATGAGACAAGAGCCATCTATACTGAGAGTAAACGGTACGAACTGGCATAAAGAACTGCGTTCATCCTATCGTGGCTGCATTTTAAATGTAGTTTAGGATGAATCAGTTTATAGTAGACAACTGACACAAGACTGTGTGACTTGGGCAGCCATGTCACCCTGTTGTGAATTTTACTGCATCTGGTTGTGGCTGACCTTGTGGACAGTAGAGGGAGCTATTTTCCCACAGCTGCTCCTCACTAGACTGTTGCATGTGAAGTTATACACTAGACAGAAATGCTAGCACAATCAGATTTTTGTTATATGGCATGCAGCTGTATCCCTCTGCTTAGTATGTATCAGTCTGTGGTAAAGATTGTGTATCCCAAGGGCGCCTCAGAACTATTCTTCCTTTGCAGCATTACTAAAAACACACCTGACACTTTTATTAATACCACCAGTGTATGTGTGAACTCTCACAAAACACAAAGAAACTACCCAACTTTCAAATGTATATTTGTATGTAAAAGTATAAAAAGTGCTTTTTTCCAAACCAGCACACATTAACGCGGAAAACATTTTTTTAGAATAATGCTCTACAGTTTCTGCTTGTCTCGCCGTGTACTGCAGTTTATGAAGTTTTGTTTCAAGCAGAAGAATCAATGCTGTGTCTGTCATTAGTTGAAATAACACCTCCCAGGCATTGTGGGCCAATTACAGTTCAGACATTTCCGGATGTTCTGACTTGACAGTGCACTAATTAGTGGAGTCATTACATGTACAAGAACTCTCCGAGTAGTCCTTTTGTTGTGGGAATTTTCTAACCATGACCGTAGTTCCAAGTTATAAGACCTAATATAATAATTCCTTTAATGAGCGTGATTAATTTTGCCTGAGAGTGACGAAAGCGCTGAGTCAGACTGGAATTTTCTGAGAGCCGCCTTAATACAATTTTAAGTACTTACATAAATTGATTGACTCTTAGTTGTTGTTGGTACATGGGTAGCAGTTACATTTTCATAGGGTTTGATTAAATCTCAAACGAGAGAAACAACAAAGGAAACAATCAATCATTTGTCACCAGGTAATTTCATGGTGGTTCAAACTAAGTGGAACATATAGTTGTCATATTCTAGGACTCCAATTGATATAAGGAACAACAGTCTAGCTTTGATCTGCCCTGCTGGGTAAGAGGCAGCGTTTGCTGAGAAAATTACATTTCTTCAATGCATTAAAGATAGTTAGCACATGGGTGCTTCCCCTCTACCCCATGTACAGTACACCCTCTGCCCTTTTTCTATACTGTAACTGTTATACTGTATAGGCCCCACAGGCTACTCTCCTGTTGTTATGGAATGTGTCTAATTCAGTGATAGCCAAGATGTTTCTGCTTGCCTGAGCAGGACTGTGAGGAACCCTGCAGGGCTCTGTCTGACTTTCTACAGGATACTGGATTGTTCAGTGGAAACGCATGAAAGATGAAGCGAAAGCAATGCTTTTCAACACAACGTTGCCCGTCCGTCCAGTATCTGCTTGGATTTCAACAGACATCTCAATCCTTTGCCATGTGACGACATTTGTGCTTCTCAAACCCACTTTCTTTAAGTTTAGGTTAGAGTTTTTAGACAAGTTCTGTCAATGTTGTCACTTGTCACTGGTAGAGAATGACACAGTACATAGATTCATTTTCTTTTAAACCACTTAGTTACTCTTTAATTCAGGCCTTGATCAATGCTTCAATTAAGTTACAATTACCATCGATCTATAAAAATGGTGATTTCGGACTACAATGGGCTTTTCAGCAAAAACATACTGTGAGCTCCCTCATTCTTTTCAGTGAGACCACTGTGTTGGGGTAGTAGGGCTGTCACTTTTTCAAAAAATCTCCTTTGAACAAATTCAAAGTGACAGGTAATTCATTCAGGTTAAACTGAGCACAACCCACACAGTCTAAACTACGGTGTAGAATTAACATTGTTCCATGTACTGGCGGTGCCTCAGCTGCTTCAGTTGAGTGACAAGCTAATGTTACAGAAAGGCAGTTGTATATAGCCTTAATTTTATCCAAAATTTTCCCTTTTATGGTGTTAAAACTCCTCAGATGGTTTATCTGTTCAGCAAAGCTCACTTATTGTCTCCATTTTGCTTTATTAAATGGAACCACTGCCTAAGTGCATTCGAGGAGCACCCCCTTTTGGAGTACAGGGCAAAGCTTCAAACAGATTATTACAGATGTGGACTCACATTTCACTGTTTATTTTGCAAGCATCAAGATGGAAAGTGTTGTGAAAAGTCTCCAGAATTCTATGATACAGCCCTTTGCACTGTTTGCACTCTTGCGCACTTCTAAAGTTTTAACTAGTCTGCCGCTCTCGCATAGATAATGAGCTTAAGAAAGTTGAACAGTATGGGTTTACAATAGCTTTCATGTCTGAACGACAGGCACTTACACTGCAGGCAAGGTTCCTCACTCATAACCTGCTCCTGCGGGGCACTCGGGACTGTGATAAGTCTTTATTTGTGGGAAACAGGACCCCGTTCCGTCCTGATCTGATAGCTGTGACCTTCTGACCTCCCTTCTGTTAGCCAACCCCCCCCCCCACCTCTTATTCTCAGTCTCACAAAGTCAGTGAGACAAATTCACCAGCAGGAGATCTTGGAGACGTGAGAGAAGATGTCATTTGAATTAGGGTCTGTCATTCAGACATGGAATGTGTCCTGTGTAATGTAGCAGTATGGGAGCTGTATGTTTCAGAGCGCAATCTGCTGCTGCCATGATAAGTTGAACCTCATGACAGACATGTACGCTGCTGATATGTGTGGGTCTGACAAAAAAGCAGTTTATCCTCCATATTACGAGATATGTTAACACTGCTGCTCAGCTGTGACATGCCGTACGGCTGCAGCTCAGGCAGGGGAGTCGTGGGCGTGTTTCAGCCATATGTTCACTACAGTTTGTTTCTGTACAAGTGTGTTTACACTGCTGCTCAGCTGTGACATGCTGTGCGACTGCAGCCCCTCTTTATCTGTGTGTATGTGTTTCTCTACGTATATTTCAGGCATATGTGGGCTTGTTCATGAGTCTCCGTAGCTATCCTAATTTGTGCTTGTCATTTAAAACTTCCAGCTCTGAGTGCCTGGGAGCTTACTGCTTGTATAACCACAGAGACGGTGACAACACTGTGACTCACAGTGAGAGGTCAGCGACCCCCACTTCCTGAAATAACATCAGTGAAGGTGTGGGGTGGGGGGCTGCCAAAAGGCCCTCAAGCTGCTCCAAGGGCTCCAGAGAATAGGCCCTCACGTTTCTGTATAGTCAACCTGGGTTGTAATGTGCGTTTAGTTTCATGCCTCTCTGTTTGTACAGCAGTTACACTTCAGGTCATAATGACTTGCTGTGCAGAGTTGCCTTGCAGTACAACTTTACGTTAAGGTTAGTAGGGAAGGTTAACTTGTAAAGCGCAATTGAAACTATATACTTTCCCTCTTTCCAAGGCCAGTTGTGTAGGAGATTGTGTTGCATGCATATGCTCTCGTATTCTTAAATTATTCACAAATGTTTTATTTAGCACCGACGATATTGGCACTCATATGGAATTCAATATCTGAATGACAGTCAGTATGGCATAAAATACTGCTTTGAGGTGACAGGTAATTGGACGCCTTTGGCCCCTCATGGATTATGTTCAGCAGGTTTTGTTGGTGTTGTAATTAGACGATCATTCATCCTCCCATTGATGGTCTCAGCCCTCAGACTCATTCCTGGTCTTAGGTTTCACACTTCTGTCTGTGTATTGTGGGGACAGATACCGGAGATGAACAGGAATTTCAGTTCATCCCCTACTCAAACATCTCAGGCTGTTTTTATTTTTTGGTTTTACGTTAAGATTTCTCCCACCACTAAAATACAATGGAGGTGAATGGAATTCTATTAATGGTACCAAAAGCACTGAATTTTTTTATTTAAGCAGTTTGACAGCAGGTGACCAGCAGGACACAGGAGTCTCCAGGATCCCTGTTGTCAAAGAAGATGATGTTCAATTACTAATCATTTGATCTCTGTCAAATCTCAAGTTCCAAATATCAAGTGCATTTTTGAACACAGCCATGACACTCCACTTCACTGATAATTGCCCAGCTGTTGTTTTTTTGTCAGGCGACAGCAAAATTCTAATTGTTAGTCCCACCAAGATACATTTATTAAAAGGACGGCTTATCTGGCTTCTTTGAGTTTGAGAGCCCCAGAAAAAGATGTCAAAATACAGGGCATTAATTATTTCTCCTTTCTGTCTTTGATGTACAGTACAGTGCAAACTTGTCAACCGTTCTTACTGTAATTACCTGTTCCATTTACAAATGCCTCTCCTGAAAACAGGAAATCTTCTGGCCCTGTTGTCCTAATGTTTCTTGCAGCCTATATGGGCAGAATTAGACATCAAAGGGATGTTGAAAAGAGGGACACAGACTTTTGTTCAAGGTATCTTCATAGTATTATAAGTGCTGAAAAAACTGTCACTCCAAAAGTGCAAATGTACTACCTTCAGTAAGTGCAATTAAGTATTTTCCATACCAGGTTTTTTCCCTAAATAAGCCGACTGTTTCTTAGTTCTAAAGTGAGAGGGTGTATGCTTGGCCACCCAAGTCTTTTGGCAAGTTGCCCATGTTTTAAGTGTGTATGAATATTTTCGAACCATGTAAAAATCTCTTATCTTTCACTGTCGTACTAAAACACCTTCAGGCCATTGTATTGTCTTCTTTGGAATAATAACTCTTTGATTGAGCGAGTCTTCTGATGATACATTCTTTTTCAGCCAATTCTTCTTACTGTCTGAATTCTGGGAGTTATTACAATTTGGCATCTCGTGTAGTTAAAAGAACGGAAAGCGATGAGGTAAAAGAGCTGATTTGACTGACCACTGTGAAAATTATTGCTGATTTAATGTTAAGAAAGTGCTGCTATTTTATTTTTGTCCTTTAGAGCAAGAGTTACAACGAACCCTGGTGCGTTTGTCCGGTTAGCACGGTTAGTTTGGGCTGATGTGAAAGCTGTAAATCTATCGGTGCGGACCAAACAACTGTATCGAGACCCTTTAGAGGAGGTGGTCTTGGTCTGGTTCCAAATGAACTGGAATAGTTGGTTTGTGGTGGAAATGTGATCTGACCCAACTACCATGAACTGCCATTAACATATCAGTAGCACTTCTTCAATTTAACGTGTTGACCGTTAGCTTGCATGTTAAATTGCATAGCATTGTTTCTTTCACACTAATGCAGAACACAGGAACCTCTTTCATGCTCCTGCCCCAGACACATCTGAATGATTTCACATGTTTCTTAGTGATGCATTTTGGTTCACTTTGATTTTTCTGTGTGAAAAGAAACCGAAACACATTGATTGAGACCAGAGCAAATGAACTGTGGGTGTGAAACCCCCCTATGGCTAATCATTACTTACCCACAGAGTTTATTACCCTGGGGTTTATTAACTAAGTCCCTACTATAAACATTGTGTTTATTTTGGTTGACTGACTGACTAAAGACTACTTTGATCTCTGAGTTTGTCTGACCACAGACAAGTTGGCTTGTGACCGATAATGTATCAGCAGTCCACTTTTAATATTTCCTGAAATTTTTCACAATGGTCACTTTCTTGCAGAGCATTGCTTCTCAAGAAACTGCTATTATTAAAATGTCTATTTTTGACAAACAAACATGTTTTAGAATGAACAAATGCCCAAAATGTTAACTAATCGACATTTAATGTAATCGTGCTTAGAATTGTGTCACTGAACATAGATCACCCCTTTAGACTTTTTATCCTTTTTTGTTCCTTGAAGGAACAAATGTTCTGTAAATAAGAGTCAGACAGACACCAGCTAAAGACAATTACAAGCCCCTTAATCATGTTTGCCCAAAAGGAAGGTGCTTTTCATATGAATACACACTACTTTTCTTTCATTGAACTTTTCTTCAGGGCAAAAATTGCAAAAATAGCTTGGCCTTGTGATAAATAAGTGAGATGTACTGTATTGTTTTCTTTAATAGGTCTAAGTTAACTAATTAATACAGTTAACATGCTTTGCAGTTTTAATAAAATTTTTAGCATAATAAAAAACTGATAGCAGCTGCAGAGCTTGTATTCAGTTTAATGGATCCACTTTTCAGCATTTTTCTTTTAGCAAGTTGTCAATATTTTCCATCTTACCTTTCAGTTTCTTTGGTGCTCCCTCTCCACCTTTATTAGACCAAATAAAGGTGGAGACTTGCAGACAGGGGTCAGTGGGATCATCAGTGACACCAGGCTATGACAGTGAACTACAGGATTCAGTTGTCAAGCTTATGTTTTATGCATCTCAACAAAAGCGTCTGGAGATTTTAGAGGGGTCTCGAGTTTCATTCTATTAGCAACTGAGGTAACACACCCAAAATGCCTGCCTTCATTTTAAACCCCGGTGCTATTAGAGAGACACTTGTACAAACCTCCTGTTCCTTTAATCACCAAGCTCCCATTAGCAGTGGGTCTCTGTCAACTGATCACGTTTTCAGTATGAGAAACCAGTCTGGACAAGAAAGTGAGGCCTGGATTATTGTGTAACTTAGAGCACTGAAAATCGGGGTCTGAAGTGAAGGGAACAATAAATGGCACCATGTAGAGCAGGCACAATGTATGCAGGGAGGTTTAGGGTACATCCCACTTAAAATAAAGAAAATAAACTGATGGATTTGCATTAAGTAATGTCTCAAATTTGACACTGTCTTGATCTAAATGTAAGACAAATTGTTAAAATCCAGTGGATTGAATTTCTTTAGTTTAAATTTTGTAGTTTTGAATTGTGTTGATCCCATGCAATAATACAATCGCTGTAAAAAAAAAAAAAAACTATTTAAATTGATTATATTTAAACATGTTAACATACCACAGCACCTTTTGCAGTGGAGTTTGCAGGTTTTTTTGCTAGATCTGTTGATTTCTTATCATGTTTTAACAAAGAGGATGAGTCAAGGGGAACAAATTGCCCTTCTCTGTAAAACACTGAAAGCATCAGTATTGTACACTGAAAGGCAAGGCTATCAGTCCGCAGGAGATTTTCACTGCTGTGACAAAAGGAGAAAGAGAAGGAAGGAGGAGTTAGGAGAGGGAATATTGCCAGGGCAGCCAATACAGCGCACACCTCCTCCTGCTCTCCCCCTTTACTCTTTTGAATGGGGCACTCCTCTTCACTTTTCCTCTGTGCCTAGTGGAGTGTGTGTGAAGACAGAGCTGGAAAGTGTGTGTGAGAAGTGTAGTGGCTGTGTGGACATGTCATAATTCACCCTGGGAGCCTAATCAATTGGGTGGACGTGGTCAAGACTTGACATTATGCCTAAGATGAGGACCCAGATTGGAGCTCTGTTTTTGTTGGCCCTGTGGGTAGTCTACTCTGATGCTTGGTTCTGGTCCTGGACTGATTCTACAACTTTGGCCCCAACAGTGGAACATGAAGGGTCTGGCAGCCCAGCAGTAGTGGAGAACCACCATCAGAGAATATTGCAGGGGTTAGAGCGGAGATAATTGATGAGGTGCATATGATCCAAAAACTTGTGCAGACTTGGGATGAGACCACCGAGGCTCCTCAACTGACCACTATACCTACACCAGAACTGGAGAACGTACGTGCATCGGAAAAGGGAACAGCACGGATTTCATCACGCATACGTAAACCTGGTAATGGAACATCATCACTAAATGGTATGGGTTCTGGAGCATCTGATCATTTAAGGTTTAGAGGAAATGTATCAGAACTTGGATCTGGGGTTCAGTCTGATTTGACATCAGACCCTGGGTCAGGTCTAGTGACTGACCTTGAGTTCAGATCTGAATCTGGATTTGCAACAGGAGCTGGAACTAGGAGGGGAACTGGCTTTGAAACACAGGGGGTTTCTGAGGAAAACCAACAACAAGGGTTAGATAGTGGAGACAGTGTAGTGTCCCACACAAATGAACTAAAATTGAAGTTTCAAGAGAGTGCTTGGATCACTAGTAAGAGAACAGATGAGGGCCATACTCTTGATAGCACAAAATCAGAGCAAAATATTGAGTTTTCTGTGGAAATTCCCAATATCACTAAAGGAAATAAAAATCTTAACGGTAGCTCTAATTGGAATGCTAAATACTTAAATTTGACAAAGTATTCTCATGAAAACTTCCCAGAAGATTTACTAACTACAGTTGAAGGCAATAACTCTCTAGAAACTACCCAGGTAACTGAGGAGAACCAACTCGTGGAAGTTACTCATTTACCAGCTGGTGAATCAACAGCTAACCAGGAAGCTTTACCTAACCAAGTTTTACAGACTAGACGAGCTTCATTTGCTAGCCAGGCAATTTTTACAACTACCCAAAAAATGTTAATTACCCAACCACAAACAACTAACATGAGTGCAGACACTACCTTAATGCCCTTAGCTATACAACCTCAAGTGCCTAGTCAAGCATCAGCTACTAACAAGAAAGTGATGACCGGTCACATGTTAGATGCTACTCAACCATCAGTAAGTGAACAAGCGCCTAGCCAAGCAACCACAATTAGCCAGGCAGCTATAGGTAGGCGGGCAACAGCTGAAAGCCACACAGAATTAGCCAAATCAACGCTGGTGATAGAATCCCCACAATGCTTGTTGCTAGATACTGCTCTTCCTTTCTGCTCCTCCATGGTTGGGGAAAGGTTTGTTGTGCCCAATTACCTCAATCAGAGCAGTGTGGAGGAAGTCCAGGTGCTCCTTAACAAATGGGCATGGCTGTTGAGGTCACATTGCCACTATAGTTTGGAGTGGTTTTTCTGCCTTCTCTTGGTACCAAAGTGTGGCTCTCGGGTCCCGATGCCGGTGTTGCCTTGCCGGAGCGTCTGCGAAGTCTTGCGGGACAGTTGCTGGACACTCCTGGATGAGGGACGCCTCCCTGTGGAGTGCCACACTCTACCAGACGAGGAGGATGATGGGTATCAGTGCTTGTCACTTAGTAATCAGAAAGGTAATCACTGGTTCAGATTAATCCTGGTTTGGGGATTCATTTTGAACCAGTTTTCAGTATCCCTACTCCCCAGTTTGTCTGGTGTTTCCACCTACTACCGAATACCCCACACCCAACCAAAATAATTACTTCCCTGTCAGACATTAACAATGTCCTGGTCCGCATGCACAGCAAAATAACTTAAAAAGAAAAATAAGCATGCTTGAAGTTTGCTAATCCTGTTTTGAAAATTAAGTTCTGGTGACAGCGATGCCAGCACTTTACTTAACAGTGTTGCATGTACAGAATGTGTTTCCCTCTTCTTTTGGATTGCATGTGAATTACTACTTCAAAGTCATTATAACACACACACACACACATACACACACACACTAATAATTGCTTGGTTCTATATATCCTATCCACCATTGATAGCATCAACAGATACACAGTGCATAGTATTAAGAAGTGAGAAGCAAACTTCAAGCATAACATGCCACATAAAAGATGGGAAACGTGAAAACATAACCATATAACATTTCTTTTTCTACATATAATTATTTATGTGTGTGCCATTCCACTAGCCTTAATACATCTGAAATTGCAAAAGACAGTTCCGTCCTCTGTAAACAATTTATGCATGCAACACTAGATAATTTGGCATCTAGAACTGCATGTCTCTTTTGACAGTGACAGCCTTGCGGGCAACTTGATGTGCATTTGTCTGTCCAGGAATGGACATATTAGGTTGTCATGCATGGGAAGCAGTCATGTTTGCATCAGTTACTTTTCAGTGTGATGTCAGTTTGTACAACTGTGCTAAGCAAAATAATTTATCACAGCTGGAATGTTTCTGGATTCAGGTGACACATTTTAACAGGAGAAAATGTTAAAAGAATGAATCGCCATATAAGGCACTTGTTTCTATCTTATCTGGAGTGGTGTGCATATTCTACAGTAGAGTGTTGTAGTGTAATTCAGTTTTTGCAGCATCTCATGTGCCTGTAATTACTGTGAGAAAAATGCATTTAGATTTAATGAATAGTTCAGGTCAAATACCAGAACAGTGAATTGGTTGTTTGAAATGGTTCTTTCAAAACGGCAAGTTATATGAATTTCTCTAATGTTCAAAAATTCCAGTAAACTAGTGGTTATGCTGTAGTTTACGGTTAAATTGGTTGATGCAATTCTATTCTTCTAAACATTAATAGGACTAGTGTGCATTTGAGTTGTTTTCTCCGAGACTAACCAGGAGAATGCATGACCTAAAAATAATTAGGAAAATGACTCAGATGTTCATTGCTATTAGTCATCCATGTGAGAACATCTTGTGTCGTATATCAAACAATCTAATATGAGAAAATCTGTTTATGAGAGCAAGCTGCACCTCAAATTATGAATGGCTTTATAGCCATTCCCTTTTACATGGTTACTGTCCTGCTCTCCACTCTCAGTTCACATCAGTGGGAGTTCAAGACTGTGTCTTTTTACAGCTTCACTATCTTTCTGACAGCTTGCTTCACTGACAGACACGAGTGGACAAGATCTCTCTGGTTCCAGCACTAAGTGATGCGTCTGGGCCCAAATAGATTTGTGTTTGTTTGAATTGTTTCAACTTTCTATGTGGTTGGTGTGCAAGGTCATGGTGTGGTTTTCTAATCAGGGGGATAAGGGCTATCTTTCATATGTAGTCTTGTTGTAAATGACACAAAAGTGCTAGCTTTCCGGGTACTGCATAGCTTAACACTTCACACGATTGTAACTGTTCCAAAAGCCTATGTGTTTGGAAAAGCACAAAAGGGCTGCAAGACATATGAAACAGCTTCAAGACACAGCAGACTGACCTTAGGCAAATGATCTTGTTACCAACTTTACACCCAGAAGACAGGGTTTAAAGTTTCTTCAGAAGCTGGTTCACCACCAAGGCATGCATGTTGGGTATTGCCTGTTAAAGTGGCCTTAAGGTATCGCTGGAGAGCTTTCAGTCACTCTAAATCATTCTTGGATAGACAGAAAGCCACTGCAGCCAGGACCATCTGATATTGCTCATTCAAACACAGCCATGGCAAATATCTACCAGTGGACACTGCTTGTTAGAGTGATGGAGGCTGATGTAACATATTACTTTGCTATTAAGTTACTTCTATGAGGTGTCTTTGCATCCAGATCCTGAAGATAACTGACAAACGGTGTCTAGGAGCATTCTAACCTCACATGTTTTCTGTTCGCTAAAAGACTCATGTGCCTATGCTGATGTCTTACTGCAGCAGCCAGTGGTCAGATTGGTAAATCTTTAAAAGTGGTTAACAGGTTGGTGGGCTTTGCTTAAAGCTGAGTGAGGTCACACATCAATAGTCAAGATAATGTGTTACAAAGCTCTGTAAATGTGTGCCCTTATTTCCCAGGTTATTGGCTCCACAGCTATCTTGGACTGTTTTCTGCTACATCTTACTGAACTCTTATGAGTTCTTTGACTCTTAAATTTACAGATCAGAACCACTACTATGCAGTGTCTGGGAAGCTTTTCACTATCTGCAGCTGTGTTTGCTTGATGTGTGGGAGGAGGGCACTCATATTCTCTTTTTTATTTGGGCCTTAATACCACCCCACTCCTACATAATTTAACTATGACCTGTCATGCAAGAATGTGTCATGATATACTACATTTTCTGAGTTGGTATTTTGGATGAAATTAAAGTTAAGGGCCCTCGTCATGGGGCACGAAAAACAGTGGAACAATTATAGACTAAAATATGTGAATGTAGCCTATAGATATGTGTATGTGGGATATTACTGTGGGAAGATGGCAGAGATAGCTGTGTGTGCATGGAAACTTTGTAAGTAGTCTGTCAGATGTACCACGGGGGGGGGGGGGGGGGGGCTAAGACAGGATTGTTAGGGCACAATAGCCCTTTTAATGATGTTTTTCCATGGTTACCAGTCTCCTGCTTGAAAGATGAGCAGTCATTCATATCAGGGTCTAGAGGTCAACTGCAATTTATTTTGGTTAGTTCTTGACGGTAAAACTATATCCTGCATGATAAACTCCAGTTCTCTCCGTCAGTTTAGGCTCTGTGATTGATATTAAACAGAATCCTGTCACGTGTGTGGTGGTCTAAAAGATGAAAAGGATGTTTTTCTCTTAAGATATACACTGCTCTTTTGGTGGAATCTGAATGTCTGTGTACATTTAGTTTGTGATTTGTGGCTTGTACACCAGTTTGGTGGTCTGACACTGATTTGTAGCATCACGGTGCCATTGAGCCGAGATTGATATTGTATCTCATTACAGAAAGGCCCTAAGCTGGCTCTAGTTCTCCAGCCTGCTGCTTGCCAGGGAATCATTTTGAGTGGGCTCTCAGGGGGGTTCCAATTATGGGCACAGTGTGGTCTGATGTCTTTGCTGCCAGAAACTCATTGCCCCCTCTGGTTTGTGTTGCACGAAATGAGAACTGATGAGGCAGCGTTGCAAAACACAGTACAGGGATGTCTCAAACTGGATTGTGACACTTAATGAGTGTCAGATTTTGAAGAGCAGTGCCATCTCAACATTTTGAATGGGCTCTAAACCTATTTAGAAGCATTTCCATTGTGCCTATAATATCACACATGCTATTTTCTTCCAGTTGCAAAAAGACATATTTATGAAGACATGTGACAAGGGGTGTGTTTACTCTGCATGTTTCCTTTGAAGGTTTGTCACTTACAGGTAGAGAACGTGGTTGAGAACTTGAAAAGTATCATATTGCTCCTTCCCCAAAGAGTAAAGTGCACAGCTTGTGGCAGACCCATCTTCCTTTTTGTGGTTTGAGAATTACAGCTCAGTCTTCAGGGCGAGCCGACATGGAATCTCCTTCCTGGACTATGATGTGGTTTTTGGCTTGATATCTTTTGCGAGCATTCTGCATCATCAGTCAGCATCTACTCGCCCAGAGGTTCAGAATATCTTTTGCAGAAAGACAGGACCATTTATTCATGGTTTTGATATATAGACCTTGATATTCAGATCATCCTGTGTTCATATTTGTTTTCCAGTTTACACCTTGCATGGTTACAAAGCAATTAGAGAAGTTACAAGATATATTTTATGTTCCATTGTTATGTTCCACAAAGTAATCATCGTACCGTATCTACTTTCATAAGATACAATTATGAACGATTGATTCCACTAATTACAATGATTTAACAATATAAACATTAAAATGACTCCCCTTTAATCCTGTAGTAGTAGCCAGACATACATTAAAACCGCAAAATCAAACAGGATCAGATAAGCAGATATCACAATATCATGTGACTAAATTTAATTAACTTCACTTTTAAATTTATAGGCTAACAAGCACTAAAGAAAAAGTTTGTGTTGCTTAATGACTGTAGATTTTTTTTTAACAATCATGGGATAGTAAGTCATTTCTCCAGGGGTGAACTCTGACACTCAAAGGTCAGACCACTGACCAGCTTTTTTTGCAGAGCAACGGGAGAGATCATTACCCCTGTCAGCAGGCCTCAAGGGATGTTTTAAGTGGTGATGAAGCATAGTCTGTGAAAGTAAAATGTTTTCTGGGACAGTCCAGATGTACAAATGTTTTCCCATGGATTATACGGGATCCTGTATTTCACAAAGCTGTATATACAGTCTCACGCTGTATATACAGCTTTATCAACAGGGTGTCACCATCTCTTGTACCCCATCTTGGAATGTTTGGAGATGAAGTGCTGCATTCTTGGTCAGTAAGCGGCCTTCTTGACAAGACAAACTAGAACCATAAACCCAGCACCTCGCCATTCATCAACCGTCTTTTTCTATGCCCGATGGGCCTTGAAGCCGTCATTGGTTAACAAAAGCTATTTGGAAAACCTGAATTGAGATTGCACTTAAAATGCTAATGGTGAAGCTTTTGTATATCCAACGATTTTTGATCTCTGAGAGGGAATGCCTGGTTGGCCCTTTGCTGACAATGTAGGCACATTGAGCAGGCCTCAGCAAAAGCATTCCTTTGCCAGCCTAAAGCAGGTCAAACCTTTTCATCTGCTTTAGATCCGGTAATGAAATTGTCTTTATTTACATGTCAGAGCTTTCCCTTTTTCTTCATAGGCATTTGCACAGAAACCTTTTTTAGATTTGTAGTAAACTGTGATTATTTTTCGTCTGGTTCACACGGATGTTTCTCTCTTTTTGGTCAATTCTGAACATCACATCATCACATCTGGTTGGTGTAAGTGATGACTCATAGGTGACATATTTCTCTAATGAGAGGTTTGGGAAGCTTGGATCGTGAGTGCATGTGTGAGGATGCCTATTTGGCAAGATTATGAGAAAATCAGATGTTTGAGTTATAGGATACAGAGATTGTCATACATGCTGCTTGCTGAGAGACAACCAGGCTGTTTTGAGAGATGCGCCTCACATTCCAATTTATTAGAACATGAAGTTTAACACAAATTAAATCTTTTTTATGTCCAGCTGCTAACTTAACAGTTTGAATGTCTTTTGCAAATTACTGAAGTACATTGCAGATAGTAGGGACATTTTTCACTACAAATGTCATTCAGAACAAAATCATCATTACTTTTCATTGGAAAAAAGTGAATATACACGCTCACTTATTAAGTGTTTCTGTTTTAGCTCACATGTCAGCTTCAGTACCTGTAGCAGGAGGATTACAAATTAAAACATGATGGGTTTCACTGCTCAGTTACTACAGAGTTTTCCCTTTTTCAACCCTACTCTGGCAGAGATTTTGCACATAAAAGCGAGCCAGGTTTAGACATGTGAGCACAGGCCTACTGACGAGGCCCTTGAGGTTTCTCCTTCTGACTGAGTAAACATCTGTTTGGCTTGGTGCAAATGTTTATTATTAACTGCCCTCTGTTCAGGAGTCAGGGATCTACAGGCGACCTAAGGTGCTCTGATTCTGGGACTAATAATACTAGTTAACATTTTCTAGTTTAGCTAGAAAATGTTATTCTGAGGTGTTGTTTGTCTCAAGATTTTATAAGCTTTTAAAAAGCTTGTTGTACATGTTGTGTTGGATAAATGTTATGTGAAGTGACCCAGAGAGGATACTTTGCAGAGTTTGTTTTTTTTTGTTCTTTTCTTTTCTGCATGTGTATCACTTATCTAAATGTGCTTTTTTCAGATTTGGTTGGTATTTCTGGCACATTTTTATCCTATCGGTGCTTCATTTAAATATTCTGGTGACATGAACAGAATATGATTAGATAAGTACAAATTAAAATGTGCAATCCACTTAGTGATGAATCTTTGTCAGAAATGAGTGGAAAGTATTTTTATTGCTGTCCTGTTACAGCTTGACTGGGTCCTCTGTCAGCTCAGATTTATATGAAAGCGTCTTTAGTTCTCAGACAGCGTGCAGAATATCCAGGCTCGTGTTTCTGGTTGTACAGCGAAAAGCAGGACCCCGGGTTCAGCCAAACACCTCGTGTGTTTAAGCTCTCAACAAAGCCAAACGCCAACCCCACTGATCTCCAGTACTCAGGGCAGTGGGGAGGCTTTGAACCGAGCAATAGAGCTCTCACATTAGTCACCAGGTGGTAAAACAAAGCATTTCTTCAAAGCACCAGAAACTACGTCAAGTGTTGTCTCAAAACAGTGATTTTTGTGAGTTCTCTTTTAACACGAGAAAACATCATTTTTGATCAAAGCAGAAAAGTTTAGTCTGTCTCCACCATGAATGTGAATGAATACACATCGGTCTTTGTGCTCCTTGTATTCTTGCCTCCAATTATTATGCACTGACCTCGCCAGAGTCACCCAGGGTGATGGAAGAGTGAGCAAAGATATGCAGCGGGCCCAGCTGTTGGTCCCCGCGTGCCCTGGACCAGTGACATTTAGCGGATGTCACACAAATTGGAAGAGTCTTTTGTTTTGTTTTAATTGTCGTTTTTAGTGTCTTCAGGAATGTGACGCATAGTTATCCATATTTACCCAATTCTGCACACAGGAGTCAAAAAAAGAAACAAGTTCAACATTTTTTATGGTAATTTACGGAGATCACATCTAGTGTCAGCAGCTCTGCGTGTTTTTAGCTCTTCTGACATATTTGTTTCAGACCCTTCTATCACTATGTTCAATAATAAGTCTTAAACCTTTTTTAGAAATGAAATACGACACAGCAGAAATATAAAGGTTTTCATCTCAACGCATACTGTGTACTCTCAACGTGTAAAGTTAACTCTCAGGTCACATCTTCTTGTGCTCTATCTTCCAGACTGTGCCTTTACATCTCGCTTTAAGTCAGGAAGTAGAAGTTTGACGTTAGCTGGTCTTGTCTTTGGAATTCAGGCCCAATGTCTGCTAAAGTCATCTGCTTTTCCCAGCCTCAGCCTTTGCCTTTTTTGGGTGGATGTCATCTGTTTCCATATTTCGGTTTATGAATTGTTTGTTTGCTTGTGGTCCCCTGAGCAGAGTTGCTTTGCCAACGCTTCTCAGAAAAGTCTACAGTTTGGTTGGAGGCAGTTGTGTCAACTTAGCATTTAGATAATATGAAATGTGTAGATGCTTTTTACGTCACTGACAAATTATGCTGTTGATTGTTGTTTTTTTGTTTTAGCACAACAAGGACCTATGCAATTATCAGCATCCATCAGGCACATTCACTCTAAGTCAACCCCCAACAGCCTAATATAATCTGGTCTAACATTATACCCTGCCATGCAGCCCTCCCTTCTAACCTCCAACATATTTCAAGCATATTGTGGCCTTACATCCTTTTTCTCTCCCCCTCTAGAAGACAGTGCAGTGTCCCTGCTACAGCTGATTGGGGATCCTCCACCAAATGAGATCACCCAGATCTATGGGCCCGACAACAGCCCCGGCTTTGTCTTCGGCCCCCGATGCCAACACGGGCCAGTTGGCCCGTGCCCACCTGCCGAACCCATTCTACAGAGACTTCGCCCTCATCTTCAACCTTAAACCCACCTCTGACAAGGGTGGCGTCATCTTCTCTGTCACAGATGCCCTCACAGCAGATCATGTATGTGGGTGTTAAACTGTCAGCCGTGCAGGGCAGCAACCAGAATGTCATCCTGTACTACACAGAGCCTGACTCACAGCAGTCGTATGAGGCCGCCAGGTTCCTTGTGCCCTCTATGAGGGATACCTGGACTCGATTTGCCATCGCTGTAAGGGATGACAAGGTGATGTTCTACCTCAACTGTGACATAGACCCTCAGGTGATGCGCATTGAGAGGTCCCCGGACGAGATGGAGCTGGAGGCCGGTGCTGGGGTCTTTGTTGGGCAAGCTGGAGGAGCCGATCCTAATAAGTTTCTGGTGTGTACACAGGCCTTTTCTGTTTTGAACAAAACAATATTCAGGCCCATGAAATCAAGAAATTAAATAATTAAAATATTATAAAATGATTATTATTTTTTGTTAAAGCTTTCATAGTAGATAAAGAAATATTTGCATGATGCATCTGCAGTGAACATGTACGACTATATTACTATATTTACTATATTTATGTGTTGGAGTCAGCAGACTGCATGTTTCACATTCCCAAACTACTTCTTTTTCTAGAACAATACGATCTGCACTGAGACAGTGAAGTTTTGGAAAAGTGTTTTGATTTTCCATAGTTAATCATGTGAAACATCTTGGCTGAATAACTCTGATATGATTTGATCGCTCAAATTGGCCTCATCTAAACCATAACATAAATGTTGACCTCACCTCACAATCTTTTGAGAGTAATCTGCAATTAATTGGAAGTCCTTGCAGTTCCAATATTATTTATTTCAGTCATTTGACTGCTGAAAATCCCAACAACTGTTGACCTTAGCTTCTAAAGGGTTATAGTAGTTTGGCCTTTGGCTACCTGCGTGGAGAAAACGTGCCACTGCATGCCTAAAGTCAGTGGTGATTATTAATTCAGCTTCTGTGTGTACAGCTAATTGTGTAAAACAGATAAAACATGGGCAGTAGGTACAGTATAGGTTTCTGTTTCCATAATACGCTGTGTAAGCCGTGAGCCATTTAAGTGTGGGAAAAAACAGCTTTTGTAAACATTGATACATGACACTATTGTTTTAGGGATTTACAAACTGCATTTTGTTTTATGTTCTTATAATTCACTTAGAATCTGGGGGAAATGACTTGAAAATGACTGAGTACTAGTGTGACAATTATTATCTCAGATATAAAAGACAGATAATAACTGAATTTATTTTAAAGTGACACTTTAAAACTATTTCCCTTGGGGTAAGGTGATATCTTTAATTCATGCAAATCTTCTATATTTATCTTAGAAAATAAGACATTAAAGATACAGTCATTTATATGGCTGTCTTTCTTCAGCATTAAGTAGAAAAAATATCTTCTATTCATAATGACAATTATAATCTTACATAATACATACATAATAAGTGTGTTTGCAGTCTTCCCTCTGCTGTAACAATTGTTTTAATCTTTTTTATTGTTCTGTTTGAAGACAGCTGCCTATTTTGGTGTGTTTTTTTTTTCATACACAAGCATATTTAAGGTATTTCCAGAAATATATTTTGTAAACCTCTTGCAGTATGTGGAAAAAGGAACCTAACCTTGTTTCTTCCTTTAAGACTTGTTGGCCATGTGCTATTTGTTGACCCTAGCATGGCCCTAAGCTAGAGAGGTCTTGTGAATTTAATTTCTCCAATGAAATCAAGCCATAGCGAGCTTCTTTTACATCTAAATATTTACATTATGTATTTATAAAAAGGACATTTCATTCCAAAATAGGATTTGTTTAGTAGATGTCTCTAGCAAAAACATAATGCAGAGTCAGTTAGTAGTCCATCTCTTGCACAGAAACAGATTTATTGTGAAGATCTAAAGCATTTGTTGTCATCTAAACGCCGTACAAGTTACAAAAGAAGCCAGTACAACCATTAAAAGCCTGTATAGGGTTTAAATGTCAAAGAGCCTTTGCTATTTATCTTCAAAGCTCTACTAAAAAATCCATTTGACTTTTTTCTCAGCACATAAATGTGTCCTGAAGAGTCAACTTCAAATAACTGAGCAGCTGAGAAACGACCTCTTTATTCACAGCTAATGGCCCTTTGATAGGCTGCGAGATAGCATTCTTGCTATCTGTGCGAGGATCCTGTGTGGGAACATGTATCAGATCGTGTGTGCGGGACAGAGATAGAGGCACTTCACAGGCTAAAACTGGAGACATCAATAGCCCCTCTGATTTTGTCTAAAGGGGGAATTCCTATAAACATATCACCAAAACCCTAGCAACAAGTTCAGAGATAAGCACCCGTGCATGTTGAAATAAAGACATCTTTTGTGTGTGTGAGGACCATTAAGTGCTGTTCTAACATAATTATATGTATCAAACATAAAAACACCTTGTCCTTGTTTTACAACAGGGGGTGATCGGTGAGCTGAGGGTGGTGGGAGACCCCCGTGCTGCTGAGAGGCACTGTGAAGAGGATGAGGATGACTCGGATATGGTGAGTGGCGGCGAATCACACTATGAGCACAACAGACTACATGTGATTGAAATGCTGTAGTATGACTGCAAAGAAGAAGAAATACTGTATGTTAGAAAGATAAAACAGCACTTGATGGTCTATCCAAAACCACATGAAGACACAAACACATGAGCAAGTGTTTATATGTTAAAGTAAGCTGTCTAAAGTAAGCTCCAATCATTAGCATGTCTGGCTAACTAGCTTCAATAATTAAGTTAGGGGAGAGACGCCCTGAAGTAATACAAATAATGACATTTTACTGGGCTTTGTTGGTTTATTGCAGCATGCTACATCATAAATCATCAATATCATCAATCTGCAACAGATGACCACCCACACACAAACACAGGTGTCTCACTGCAGCCCATCAGCAGGCTTAAATGTTATTTAGTAAAACATTGCCTTCGCAGCTGTTCTCCTCACGAGACCACCAAAACCTTGCCCTTACTGACAGAACAAGGTTGAAGATTTTACCGCTTGTTGTCAGCAGATCTTTAGATGTTGTCTGGATTAGACGGGAGAATGACATTCTTTGGGGAAATGGCGGGTTTCTGGTTTCAGGATGTGTCTTTTATCGCAAATGATAACCTCACACACAGCTGTATATAGGACACATTACAGGTATTGACTTACCAAGAAGATTTGAATCTAACGGGAGTATGTGAGACCTACTTACCGTATTGTAATCTTTCTGATACAACAAAGACACATTTGCAGTAATAAAGACAACACAGACCACTAAAATAGGGCAGTAATACTGTCACAGAGGGGACAGATAGCATAGAGGTTGTGTAGTTAAAATATATGTACAGGTATCCAGCAAACACACTGCCCTAATTTGCTAAATTCCTTTAAAGCTGACTTGAATTTAACCAAGTGGAATTAATGGACGGACACACACACATTTAAAAGAGCAGTTTCAGATAATTATGTAATAGTCAATGCACTGAATAAAACAAGAAACAGAACATCTTGTAGACATCAAAATTAATTGTGTAATTGGTCTCCTCAGGCGTCAGGGGAAGGAAGCGCCTATGAGGAATCCAGAACCACAAAATCACCCATGGAGAAACATATATGGACGGTATGGAACAACTTTTGTTTATTATTGAGCTCTTTAACTTATTATTAGGGCTGGGCACGTTAACGCAGCTTTTATTATTATTATTTTGAAAGTGTGCTGCTCACTGGCTCTGAAGACACATCCAGTCAAACCATGGGTCACAGGAGGGGGGGGGGGGATAGCGTGGATAGCTACACGCTGCATGCCGATTAGTGTTGGGGAAGATGTCTGTCTAAGGAACATTCTTAAAATCACAACGTAGTCGCTTGGCCCCCGCGGGGTCGTTCTGCGCTTCGGTGTCCAGAAAGGGAGACAAGCGCTCGCGAGTAAACGGCAGGTGCTCTATGGTCTGCAACCATGGCAAAGGCTTCTGTGTGCTACACAGCTGTAGCCTATTTAACTTAAGTTAAAATTAGAGGCTTCATAACTTTACCTGATCGGCCTTCATCTAGTTTTGCGGGGATGCTCTGCCGTGTGAATTCCTGTTTATGTCCTATTTAGTAAAGAGTAATAGATTCTGGAAACTCACAAACAGCGAAGATCAGTCTCTCTTCCAGTGATTTGTGCTGCGCGTCGCGTACAAAAAGTTCAAGACAATTCAGCTTTGGCAGCAGGCGAGCGTGCTTTGTGAGGCGAGCGCTTCACCTCACTCTGACAGGGACACTTGCTACGGAACATAGACTGTTTCTGCTGCTCCCTGATAAAAGAAAAATAGCTTTGGTTTAATATTTGATTTTATTACATTAATGTTTAAGTAGTGTTTACAAGAAATATTTTATTGCTACTGTGTAAAGGGAACACTGCGGGTAAAAAGCACCTTATTTGTTTAAAGTGTTTGCAAACCACATGTTATTGCACTTTAGTGTATATACCAGTACATTTAAATTAAAAGTTCGCAATACACTTCTTTAGAATTCATTATTCAATTTTGCGCATAACTATCCGATTAATAGCAATTAAAAATTTGAATCGTTGCCCAGCACTACCTATTATGAAGGTTACTCACCTGCTGCTGTTTGTGTATCCTCTTCAGTTTGGCTTAATGATGTCTTATTAATAATGCGACTGTTCCTTGCAGTTATTTTGCGGTCCGTACTCTTCTTGTACATAATATTGAAACACTATTGGTTTTGTCACTGGATATTGCTCTGGAACTAAATACGTTTGACTTCATATTGTATATGAACAGCTTATAACAGAGTGAAGAAGAATGAATGAAGAATGCTTTGTTCCCTATGGAGGATTTAAACACCTTATCAAGCCAGACCTGTATACCTGGCTGACAAAGATTATTAGCAGCAGACCGTGCATCTGCAAACCTCCCAGTGTTACATATACCAGTGACGTCTCAAGTTACTCGCAATAAGTGAGTGAACACTCACCCTTCAAGAGAGATTAAAAACTGCTGAGTTGATGTCTAGAAACTGAGCCGCTTCTGTCCGCTTCTACATTTGGGGACGAAGACTTTTTACATACTTTCCTTTTTGTCAGACTAAAAAGGAAATTACTTTTGGGAACTGAGCCTTTTTAAAGACATAATAATAGTATTCCTATGAAATTATTTCGCTAGTTCATTTGCTTTTAGGTGACCAAATATAAAGTAAGGCCAGCAAGAAGACTTTTAGTTTTAGCTTCATTCTTCAGCATAGACTGTGCACGCTGCAACAGCAGAGGATTTACCTGCTTGCAGGTGAGGTGTGTGCGCTCTGGACAGATGCAGCTGCAGACTTATCACCTGGATGAAGGCCATTTCCAAAGATATCACAAGAAGGCCGACAGATAATTGTCTCTTAGCCACCGTGTACTGTTCCGTTCACTTACGCTGTCACTCTTGTGCGATTATTCCCACTATCACCTATGCAGTTTCTCTAAACCTTTGCATGTCATTTGGTGTTTCTCCTTTTGTCAATCTCACTCTGTCCCCCTCCCTTCCCAACCGTTGTCCTTCTGTCTTACTCTCTTCTGTCTAACAGACACCCACTCATGTCTTCCCACCCTGGAAGACAAGTCATGCAGGCTGAAATGTAGCACAGCCTCCACCATGTAACACCACCACAATGTCTGCCACTCAGAAATATAGTGTAGAGTTAGGAAAAACCAGATGTCAATTTGGACTCGATCTGATCCAAGACAGAGCCCCCCACCCCCCGCCTGCCTCAAGGCCTTGTTATTCTGACTGTTTAGTCAATCATCTGTGTAGTGGAACTGACAGAGGTGGAAAGAAAGATAGAGAAGGAGACAGGGAGGGCAGGGTCAGGTATCAAGTCGGAAGTCTCTTCATCATTACTGCTCTATTCTCTGCCTTGATGTTTTGCAACTTTTACAAGGGGCTTTTCCATCTGTTCAGTAGGCATTTATTAGCATCATATAATATGAAATGGAAAAGACAACAGCTGGCATCTAATGCCTACCTGCCGACGTCTTTCCATCTGATGTCTGTTCACAGAACGTAGAACCTACACTCTGCACAATTGTCCAACCAGTGCAATTAAGGCAAGCCTGGGCAGAGACAAGTGAAAAGACGGAGAGCTGTATAAGTGAAACTTTCCATTTTGTCATTCTGGAATTTATGGTGATAGATGGCTGAGCTAGTCAGTCATCCTCAACGGTGTCACTTCTGGAGTCCAAGTGTCCCCATCAGCATGAAGCCCAAACAGTATAATTTTGACTTGATGTTTCAGGTGGAGTTCAGAAACCTACAATGAATGAAAACCTTCATCTTTTACATTCAAGAAGCAGAACAAGCCAGGGAGAACAGAGTTAACATGTTGTAGTGATTAGATGAAACAGAAATCAATGTTGTGTGATTACCCAGTGCTCCACTTAATTAGTCTTAATAGGAGCCTGGGGGGATGCTGTTATAGCTTCATTAAGTGGTTTTCATGGAAGACAAAGAATATGTCAGTGAGGGCAAATTCTAACTCACGTTTGCATTTTTGTTTGCTGTAATGATCCATTTTAATCCATTGCATCAGCAGAAGTTAAGCAGAGGAGCCGTGCCTTTACTTTTTTAAAATACCAAGGAGCTAAAGGATTGGCTAAGATGCACGTTTTGTATTTAGTGTGCTGTTAAGGCTTAATGGCACACAGCAATGCTTGGGGGAAAGATTGCTTCTGTTCAACTAATTTCCAAACCTGCTTCCACTTTATAAACTGCCAGACTGTTTTTCTTTCATCCTTCAGCCAATGACAGAAAATTGTCAAATTCCAGTAAGTTCCCTTTGTGATAGTTAGTAGGGTGTGCTTAAAAAAAAGACAGAAAAAGAAACACCCTACACTGTTGCCGAGGTGAGATATGTTCATTGCCGAGGGAGCTGCATACCTGCTCTTACATTCAGGGGGTTGTGTGGTTCAAATCCATCAACGCCATGTTCTAAAGATCGGAGCCTCCCACCCGTCATCCCCTGCGCTATGATGGATAGTTGAAGGAGTGAACAAGCAGGGTATTCTTTATCACATTAAAACATATATCAACTTAGGACAGTCAATAATGGTCTGGCCAAATTCTTAGCATAGCCCGTGCCGTGCAACGCAGCGGGAAGGAAAATTTCCCGGAGAGGAAACTAGTTAATTATCAACACTGGCTTTGTCCCTTCAGCTGCCCCCCCCTCTCCTACATTCTTTATCCCGCTCCTCTCTTCAATTCTTCAGGTGACAAAATCCAGGGTGTGTCACAGGTGAAGAATGAGGTACCATTTTATTAAGATTGGAAGTTTGGGAGCATAAGTGACCCCACCTCCCCCAACCTTCCCCCAACTGTGTTTTTAGTAATGGAAGATTGCTGATAGACTGGAGTCTAACCTGTCTTTCATTTGTCCACAATCACACTTTACTATATAGGCTACAACAACAAAAACAATAAAAATTTATACAAGTCATAGAAAGGCGTTACAAAACTCACACACCGCACATCCTTCCCTAAGTTTAACCCCTTTAATTTGATTGAATAGTTCAGTTATGCAGGTTAAAACTGGGGTTTGGAGTGACAGCTATGAGGTGACCACACACATACACACAAATACACAAAAATGAATACCAGTGAAGTTTGGTGTGTGTCATTTGTATTGCAAACAAACTCAATTGTTGTGCTTTTAGTGTCACTCTGGGTAATGATACTTAGCAGGGTGACTGACTGCGGGGGCTGTGTTCCCTGGCAGTCTTCATAATGTTCACTTAAAGAGGAGTTTTGCAACAGGGCCCAGGCATGAGATGTCTGACAGCGATTAACATATAAACTGCAATTATGGAAAACAGCAACAATTTGCCAAAAGACAAAGAAAGGAAAGGTTTTGTTCTTTCCTTTGGTTGCCATGCACATGTTGACTCCATCATGCCTAAAAAAGCTTGTTGAAGAGCTGGGAAGCAGTCTTGTTAGTTGGGAAGAGAGCTTTGGCTGCACAAACTATAAACATCACTGCAGTTGAATGGTAACAGTGTCGAAACATGAGTAATTTTCCTTGAGATTGTTTGGGATTAATGTTAACGGGCCGTACTTTTTCCCATGCAGTGACATTGTTCTTACATTTTTTACCGAGACCCCTAAATGTAGCGGGGGGTAACAATGGAAATAAAAGGGCGTCCCAGCCATAAAATCTAGAGCCTGCTTAATGCAGCTTCCAGTAAATGTCATCCATTGTACTTTTTAAATATGCATTTCTCTCTGTTGCATGATTACTTTCCTGCAGACCACTCCCAAGTCTTCCCAGCCCATTCCGCCACCTCTGACAAGGAAAGAGGAGGTTTCGAATGCAAGAGAAACAGGTGAGTTTATCAGGACAGAGTCAACACTTCCTGAAAAGAGACCTGCTGGCATTGAGACATCAGCACCAACTCGAGACGGAATATTGTTTGTGTTTCTGTATTACTTCTGGACTGGAGTTTTTTTCAGTCAAAAACTTTAGTGTACTGTTTTTTTTATGCAAGAGCCCTTCGGAGTGTTTTTACAGATGTCTTTGGATACGACCCCTTTCTGTCTACCACATATCACTGTCTTTCACTAAGTTATCATTGTAATTTCAAAGATTGAAAATAGATGTTGTTCCTTAACACGCTGACATGTGGCTTGGCTCACTGGTTAGGTATGGCAGAGAATGTTTATGACAGCACATGGCGTTGCAGAGTTCATGTTCCTTGAGCTGGTCAGAGCTGGCGACAAACAGATTCACTGACAGATGTCTCCATCTAGTGGACATAAGGATTAATGCAGTTTAGGGGTTGGAAGACTGATTTGTTACGAGCACTGAAGTGTCAGTGCAGGTGTTGCTTGTTGTGTGAATTACATTAAAATAAATAATTCTCAGTTTTAATTTGGAGCAGACAGATGTTCACGTTTGAAGATATATTGAACATGTCCCTATGTTCTACCCTCCAGGGTTAAAGATACCTTGTGAATACTTTGTCCCCACCTTACCAACAGAGAATGTGAAACAGATTTTTGTCTGCTGCTACGTACTGTATTGTCTAAATTGCACATACTTACAGCCACTTTGTGTAAAATTTAAAAATGTCTTGTGCCATCTGGCGGCAGTGGCATGGAGGGCAGAATGGGCCCCAGATTCATATCAAAAACGTTGGTCTCAGTTGTATCCACTGAGGCACCATTGTAAAAAGTGTTCAAGCGTCACAGTACAGAACAATATTACATTTGTATGAACAAATCATGAGCGGTAATGCTAAATATAAAGATGTAGGTCTATGACAGAGCACTCAGGAACTCAGTATTAATCATCATCATGTTATGTCATTAAAAAAAGAAGTTGTTTTGTCTTTTAGAGAAATAAGACAGATAGAGACAGATAACTCTCTTGAGCACTGTATCTTCAAAAAATCTGACTTTCACCATGAAAATGTATCTAGAAACTGGGAAGAAGATTATCTAGTCAATTTCAAATTGAATAAAATAATACTTGTACCCATATTTTTAAATTGTGCTAAATTTACACTCGCAGTCTACAGAGCTTGAGATTTAACCCCAAAATGCTGCAAAAATCAGTGTATGTTGAAATTTTTAGGCACTTTACTGTATATCAGTATTCTGTTGCTGTTTTGTATCTAGGTTTTACTTGAGATGGCTTTGCTACTACAGTAGTAATTAGAATAAAGAAAATAATACTTAAAGTAATATATACTTTTTAATTGCTTATAAGGTCATGTCCTGTGTTGATAATACATAAAACCATGTCACGTCCTGGAGCATCCACGTAACTGGAGACTTAATTTAACACTGTCTTTTGCGTTGTGTTCAGCAAGTGACTCCCAACACGTTTCAGTATCTGTGGAGTCCAGGCCCGGACTTCCTGGGTCACCAGGTGGGTCGATAGGGGGTTAAAAACAGAGACACCAGCATTCAAAGCTGTTTTCCCTTTTTTATTCTCTGGGTTCTGCTATGTTCTTCTTACTTCATGTGTACTCACCTTGCACGATCACAAGACGATTCGTGTGAATTTCAAAAACACACAAACACAAGAATGCATGAATCTATGTACTTTGTGCTTTTGAAATCACGTGGGGTGGTGAGCATGTTTGTATATAAGCCAGGGGGATGAAAAATTGGGCCGTTCAGGCTGTAATCCCATGCAAAAAATATCTGCAAAGGGAGAAAATAGAGGAGCTCAATCGAGAGAGGAGGATAATAGCAAAGGCGAGAAAATGGAAAAAGGATGGGGGAACAATTTCAGTTAATCGTCGCTTAGATTTACATTTCTTAAAAGTAAGAGGACCGGACAAGCAGGGGTAGTAGTGCATATTAGCTTAGGCTAGTGATGCTATGATATGTGGCATTACGTTTTCAGTGAATATTATATGCTTATGTGTCCATTCAGAGGCATGGATCCTTTTTTCTTTAACCCCTAAACTGAAAACCCTAAAGTGAAAGATTGAAACAGCCAGCTTGAAGGGGACAACATTGCACTGTGTATGTCAGCAGTTATGGAGATGGACAACTTCTACACAACTGATGGAGTGGGCTGCAATTCCTACAAGCTCCACTGGAAGTGACACATTCAGTTTAAGGTCAATTAGCTCACACCAGAAAATAAATCTCAGCATGGCAGTGCATGCAGGTGTGGGAAGGTGTATTCAGTTACCACCTGAAAGCCTTCACATGGCCTTTAAATTACAGCCGTGCACAGTGGGATTCTCGCTCCATCAAGCAAAAAGTCATTTCCTTTTTCCTCTTCTTCTTTTTTCCCCTTCTTTTGGGTGCAGGAAATGTTCTGTTTATTGTTTGGGGTGTTGGATACAACCATTAATCTTTTTTGAAAGGCCTTTTCATGAGGGTATTAATGACTCTGTCCTTTGTTGTTTATTTTCAGGGCCAGTTGGAACTAAAGGAGAAAAGGGCGACAAAGGGGAGAGAGGAGACAAAGGAGACAGGGGTCCAATAGGGCCGAAGGGAGAATCCGGCTCCAGCACTGGCTCCAGCTCACGGGGTGGAGCCCGTGGAGAGAAGGTTCGGACCTTATTTTATATTCTACTTTGATAACGGATGGAATATTGTATTAGACAAGTCAGGGAGAGTGAGAGTTGGGATGCAGTGATGGTGCAAGTTTTTTTAACCCAGTTTGTCCTTCTGAAGTTTGCAGTGGGCACTAAGTTAGCTGGTAAAGGTATGAGCAAGGACAAGTAACAGCAGTGATGTGAGGTTACGTGAAATGTCCCAAAGGAACACCAGAGGGAGCTGCAAGTCCTAATTTTATGCAAGCATGTGCAATACAGTCTCAAAGCCATGTTTTATGTTTCATTTGATTCATTTCAGTCCTTACTGTACTTTTTTTATTTTTAAAGTATACAGTGTGCATCTAGTTATTTTGCTTTACCAAGGCCAAATGTCCTCATAAAATTTGTTTGTTGGGAGTATTGTTGTCTTGACTGACTGGTTTGGTTTTCTTCTGTCTTTAAAACAACATACACACAACATGCTTGTCCAAATATACACAAAAAAACAAAATGAAGATTAAAATCCAGCAGGGGACATGGCCATACAAAGACAAAAAATGTTCAATCAATCAATCAAACAAAAGTGTGACACAGGACAAACACTCAAAAACACTAAAAGTTACATTTATGTTATGATTAGGCTAAAGTGCATTGGTCATTGGGATACAGTTAGAAATAGTTTTGAGGTTGGTGTTACTAAAGCAGGACCTAATACAGATGTTTGAGTGTGTGAAAACTCTCCAACAAGTGGATGTGTCACATTAGGCAGCCAATAAAGACTGTTGGCGCTGACCAGGCACTGTTTCCTCTTTTCACTTTCAGGGGGAACCAGGGGAAAAGGGAGCAAAGGTAAGTAAGAGTGTTTTGTGTGGCTGTTGGATCTTCGACTAGAAGTTCTAGAGACGTGTGCAAGTTACCCAGCATTAAATAGGGACTGTTGGTCTTTGCCAAGCTCAATCTTAGGAACATAAGAAACAGCTGCTAACTTCTATGATTTCTTTGAAGTTTTAACCTTAGTTAACACTTCTTTACTAGACATGGATCAATCCATCGGCGTCGGCAGGTCATTTTTCCGACTGTATCCACGATTGTAATTCAACAACAACAACAACAACAAAAAGATTTTCCATGTTGATATGTAATAATCTTCATGAGGCAGCCTGTCTCGCAGGTCTTCAAAGAACAGAGGCTACTCACAATAATATTGCTAAGTTTTGTTTGAAGTTCACGTAAAGTGAAAATTTGCTACACAAACGGTTAACTGTCCGCCGCAAATAGTGACACCTGTCGCTCTCCGCGCTGTCTCTGTCCTCCTCGCTCAGAAACACCTTTGCTCTGATTGAGTGAACTGAACTTTATCAGAGCTGCTAAAGTTAACATTTGTGTGGATAGGCTATGTGGTGAGGTTCCTGTCTGATCACAAGTGTTTCAGTTTCGGTTTTCTACCGCTGATGAAGAGCAGTGAGCTTTTCTCATCCAGTGAAGTTCAACACGGATTCTGTGTCTGTTAGACTGATCTAAAAGTGATCAGCAAAGCAATAACACAGGCTAAATTGTTAAAATATTATGACTATTTATTAGATTGTGATTTTATTCTCGTAATATTACAACTTCTCAAAGTATTATCCTGCAAATGTCAGAGAACACAGATCTGTGGGAGAGATTTTGAATGTGCAGAAAGTTTTGAACATGAGCAGAAAAGCTGCTGAAACACAGGAGCTATTAAAGTCCAGGAGTTTATAACTTAATTAAAATGTATTAATTTATCATGGAGGTGTAAAGGTGCAACATGGACATTTAAAGATTTTAGGCTACTTCAGGCATGCCCACATGTGTGTTGACTCAACAGGGATGAAATTAAATAAGTTCATCTACAGGAGAAACATTTCTGACAGACTAACAGAATACCTGAGAGCCTTACTGCATTATATTACACCATGTTTTTTTAGTTTGAATTGTCTTGTGAATGTTGGGTTTCCTTTTATGTAAATAGACATTTCCTCAATAATTTGGTGCAGAATAATTCACCAGAATGCAGGAAATTACGCCCCATTCTTTATAAGCAGACAATGTACTGCAGTCCTTAATAAGTAGCTGTAATTAAACCTTTTCTTAAAAAGCCCACTCTTGATCCAGGGATTTTAGCCAACTATTGACTATCTAAACTTCCCTTTCTCTCTAAGATCCTTAAGAAAGCAGTTGAAAATCAATTGTGTGACTTTCTACATAACAGTAGTTTATTTGAGGATTCAGAGCGCATCATTGTTGGGTCTCTGGAAATAATATTACAAAGAATACGGCCTAGATGTGACAGGATAGTATTGGACTGCTACAATACAAAGTACGTATGTAGCGAGATAGGTGGGTTTTTAGTTAGAAAAACAGGAGGCTCACCGTTCAGTTTGGAACTCACTAGCAACTGGGACAGGAACAGAAACCCCTCAGAAGTTGCCTAAGAATCCAACGTTTTTTAAGATTTCTTCAGTATCAAATTAATTCAGTGATAGTTGTCAGAATATCCAATGGTACACAGGAAACATGAAATGTTATTAGTTAAATCATACACGGATTAAAAGGTTCGGGTAGCTTTTGTTCAGCCTCTCTACAATTTTTCGATCTGACCTTTATTTTCTTCATGAGATGGAGGAATTTAGAAAGGGATGGATTTTAGGCTATGCGTAAAATCAGGAGCATCGTCCAGTGCGCCTGTTCCACCGGCACCACAAACCACAGTAGGTCTACCGGGGAGGGGGTGGGGTGCTGGACCGTACAGAGAGAGAGAGAGAGAGGAAGTCTCGGGAGCGAGCTGGTGCGCTGTGGACGGTCGGTGATCGTTCCCTCTGGTTCGATGAAGCCCGACACAGACCACAGCTGTTGCAAATAGCAGGCGCACATGTACAGCAGCCTGTTAGTTTGAAAACCAGTAGGGATACAACACCGATACAGATAGAACAAAACGCAGCTGTTTTGGTTTTCCGTTTTGGTTTTAAAACAGAAAAACCAAAGAACGAACCATACACGGACTGGACAACTTATATTTTGCATTGTTCTTGTTTAATCACTGAGGCTTCTTTATCTCCAGGGCAGTGCAGGCTTTGGCTACCAAGGAAACAAGGGAGAACCTGGCCCTGCTGGCCCCCCTGGCCCCCCTGGCCCTCCAGGGCCCGCAACTGAGTTTTCAGTAGGCAGTGACGGCTCAGTTGCTTCAACAGTCCCGGGACCCCGAGGACCAGCTGGACCACCTGGCTCCCCGGGCCCCCAGGGACCACCAGGAGCTGATGGAGAGCCAGTTAGTAGAATGCAGTTGAATTCTTAGCGTAGCGTAAAGCAAATCTTTTGTTACATGTTCTGTTGAGAGAAGTAGTTTGGTTTAATGTAGTTTCATTACAAAATTTTATTTAGCGAATTATCCTTTTAATTTCATTCTTTATTTCAATCTCACAGGGTGATCCTGGGGAGGATGGAAAAACGGTAAGTTTGTTTTTTTCTTGCACTATACCAACAACAGTGATAAATGTTTTAAACTCTTATCAGTTGTCAAAACGTTTATGTGATGGTTGTTAAAAGTAGATACATATTAATTTACTTGGATTTAACTTATTTAACATTATTGTATTTCCTCAATGTAGGGTGCTGATGGACCTCCAGGCTTCCCAGGAACCCCAGGTGACCCTGGACCTAAAGGAGAGAAGGTGAGATGCTTAGTTACACTAACAGAATAACAGAAACAAGATTGTAAACATTTACAAAGTACAGAAGAAAAAAATAGAAAAATGATTTGAGTTTAAATGGATATATCTGTTGTAGAAATCCACCTTGTGTTAATGAGTCTTGTGCGTACAGGGAGACCGTGGTGAGGGTCAACCTGGACCCAGGGGACCTCCGGGACCTCCAGGACCAGGATTCAGATCTGTGAGTTAATCTTGGCGTCAGTTATGTGCTGCGTAACTTGTATCAGCAAGAGACTGTCTGCCTTTGTTAATCGTTTGTTGATTCCAACTGATTTAAGTTCATTTATTTCAGACTTTTGTGGACATGGAAGGATCAGGGTTCCCTGATTTGGAATCTGTTCGGGTGAGACGGATTGAAATTTTAAATAGTTCTCTCAGCAGTAAACTATGTACAGGACATGATCGTTGTTGTGGTAGTACACTGTAACCAGCATCTGTAACTGCAGTGAAGATGAATTGTTTGCGAAAGACATTTCTGTTATTATAGATTTGCCTTTATATATTTATGTAAAGTAGCAAAATATGCAAAAGGTTTCTTTTTTTGTTATAGGGACTGCCTGGTCTGCCCGGCCCCCCTGGTCCCCCTGGTCCTCCTGGTCCCTCTACAGCAGGCACAGCAATGGGTTCTGGGGCGTTCGGACCACCAGGAAAGGACGGGGCGCCCGGTAAACCTGTAGGTGTCAAGTGTGTTTGTCTCTCAACACCAGTAGTCAAAATGTTCTCTAAACCCTCAAACTGTCTGGACTGTGATGAAAGTAACTGTACAGTCTAACCAAATCAACAAATACTGTATACCTGAACCAAATATTTCGGACTCTAGGGCTTGCCTGGTTTGCCCGGTAAAGATGGTGTCTCTGGAGTTCCTGGTCCCAAAGGAGAAAAGGTAATGGTAATTGTTTATTCTGTAAAAATCGTAGTGTAAACACGAGATGGTTAAAGTTTAACTGAAATTAATATTCAGTTTTGCTGAAAGTACTGTTTGTGTTTGTTGAGAATTTTGGTATAAACCTAATTTTAAATTACATAATTTGATTGACAGCTAACGCTAGCTTGACCGTTCTATAATACAGGCCAAACACAACACTGTGTTTGCGGGAGCTACCACTGACTCAGCAGTTGTTGAAATAATGTTAAAAACTAACAAAAACAACTAATGTGTATTGGGAATTAGTGGGCTAGGCAAGTCTAGGACTAAGCAAGCTAGCTTGCACTTTCCGAGAGAAAGCCAGTTAGCCCAGCTTGCTAGCTTTTCTTTTCCGTCGTTAAGTTAGAAAAACTAACTTAACAACAGTCCTCTCACATGTTAAATGTTGCTAATTGTACATAAGCAACAGGAGAGCTTCTTGAAAATTTGTTTGTATCAACATGTGTAGGCTATAAATGGCTAAGACGTGTTCCAGTCAGTTGTGCATCATGGTAGTTGGTAGTTGACAGGTGACACCATAGATATCCATAATAAAGGCTAGATGTCTCGTCCGCGCTGCAGGCCAATGGAGGTCGACGTCTGCACCTGACGGCCATCTTGTCACAGGCAGCTCGCTCACTCGTAACATTGTGTTTTAATGGTGCATGTACTTTTTAAATAACCATAACTTCCTCAATTTTATACCGATTTTCAAACGGTTTGGTTTGTTATAAACGTCAGAGATGTAGTTATGACTCTGCACACTTATGAATAATTATAACCATGGACTTTCATATGAAAATAACATTGAACAGAACAGATAGGTGCAATGAATATACAAGCACAAGGTATTTATGTTAAATCAATATATAGGCTATTAAAACTCAAAATGGCAACATTATTTATTTATATATATATGGGCTGTCAAATCACATCCAAAATAAAAGTTTGTGTTTACATAATATATGTGTGTGTACAGTGTATAATTATTTTTAATATATAAATACACACATGCATGTGTATTTAAGAAATATTTGCATGTATATACTGTATATAGACTTGTATATGTATATGCCAGACCTGGTCTGTATGTATATATAATGTCTATTTTATATAAATATAAACATTTTATATAAAATTAACAAATTTTTCTTAAATATATACATGTGTGTGCATTTCGAATTTCAAATCGTTATTGGTGTCTGTAAAACCTATATAATTGAACAGCTCGATTGTGGTCTCAGCCTTGATAACATGCGCAAGTAGCCGTGATACACAACTATGCTGCACGATTAAGTCGTTTCTCGAAAAGAAAATCTGCAATTTCAACATGTTCAAGCATCCAGAATTATAGCCACGTTAATAACGTTTGTAAGAAACCAAACCGTTTGTAAATCCGTCGAGATTTGTGTTCGTGCTGATTATTAGGTACCACAGAGAACGCCAGTAAGCTTGCCTGTGACAAGATGGCCGCCGGTGATGACGATAGAGACTCCGCCGTAAGACATCTAGCCTTTATTATGGATATCTATGGGTGACACACCACAGTCAACCGCTGACATGGTAACTGCCCACCCAGAGGCTTGAAGCTTATGTCCTGCGATGGGTTAACATGTTTTGTCTAACTCTTTTCCCCACACTAGGGTGATTCAGGTGAGCTGGGTTTACCTGGAGCAGTTGGACAGAAGGTGCGGTTTTATGAACTTAATTGTTTTCCTTTACTTTCCTTCAACTTCACCATAATGTTGCCACAGCTTTACAGTAAGATCTACACTTCAAAATACAGCTGAATGTTAATTGCTCCTGTTGTAACCAGTATTAGAGACATTTTATTGCACATAATCCTGAGAATAAAGTACATCAATAGTAAGATGCTGGCGGGCCTTTGGGATACTAGAACTGTGTAATGGTGCCGATTTGACAATTAGAATGATGCATCAACTTTCATCTAACTATTAAAGCTTTTCTCATCGCTCTCATTTCTCTAGCCAAGCTCCTACTTTTCTTTTCTCACCAATCTGCTCCCTCACTATTTATCCTCCTCCTACTTTCCTAAGCCTTCCGATCTGCAGGTTACTGGGCTGCAGCACGTCAGCCATCAAAGGGGATTTGTGTCTTCTAACAATATGCAAATGTTTGTCAAATATTGTCAGCTACAGACTTGACTTAAAGTTTAATGCGTTTAATGAGTGCTGGCTATGGTTTAGTTACGTCTGAATTTGGTCCAAGAACTGCTCTTGCAAGTACTGATAGTCCCTAAATGCTGCATGACACAGGTATCAGTAGTTTTGTGCAGGATGCATGATATTTCTGGCAATGCATTCAAAAAGTCCACACTACCTTAAACTATGATTATGTGCACTTCACTGATTTTACTGTCATTCCATCTTACAGGGAGCTCAAGGAGACTCTGGTTTACCAGGGCCTGCAGGAGAGCCCGGACTGGCTGGTCTGCCTGGACCTATTGGACCAGTTGGGCCACCTGGGCCTCCCGGGCCTCCTGGACCGAGTTATCGGGTTGGATTTGTAAGTTCTCTATTCATTTTGGTTAAGATGTATTTTGATAGAGTGGACACAGTCTCACAGTAATCTGAGAAATCTGCAATTTGGTTGTCTGGAACGGTTCACCAGCTCGTGATGAAATAAATGGAGATGTGAAAAGAAATTCTATAATAGTAGAAAATTCTATGTATTGACAGCTTTAGTGGAGACACTGTGGTGTTTCTATCAGAATTCAACTGTCAGAAAGAACCCACGTGGCAAAATGGATGGCACAGGACAGAACAAAATAATAATAATAAAAAAAGGTTTTTTGGCTGTTTGTTATAAGATCTTTTTTGGTGTTTGAAGGATGACATGGAGGGCTCTAGTGGAGGTTTTACCAATGGACTTCCTGGTATCAGAGGACCAGAAGGAAAACAGGTCAGTATTGATGAAATACTTTGCGTCCTGTGGAAGATGATATAAATATATTAAATTATTCACAGTACAAAGTAAAATAAGCAATAGATCCACCTTCTTGAAATTCTGAAAGTCATTTTTTCCTGATATCACAAGCCAGAGTATGTCTGACACCAGATCTGGTGGCATCACAATGTTAGATAAAAGTCCTATTAAATGAGGAAGATAGGGATTTTGAAAAATAGAAAATTTGATTATAAGATTAGTGTTTCCCCGTTTTGCTCTTTAATTCAAATCAGGTCTTATGTAAGGTGAAAGCGTACTTGGTTCAATTGGTGATAGTCCATTTATTTAGTTATTTAAGTGCAGTTTGTCTTGCTGCTATGATAAACATCTTGGTGTAGCACAGATAACAGAAGTTATGAAGCGATAATGTCTCGACAACAACTACAACCAATTGCAAAGAATTCATGGGAGTAATAACAAAAAGCTGCATATCTTGAACAAGCAAACTGGTTAACAGCTACACCCAACACATGTTTAATCAATTTGTTTAATGGTTTTAATCTTTTTATAGTAAAGGTTTATCATATCTGATTAGAAAGAATCATTAATTCTATAAGACCCACATGGCATTTATTTTGGACTGGTCTACATTTTACTGGTCCAAGAACCGGTCCAAAGATTTTTAGTAGGAGCTTGTAAATAACAAAAGCAAACGTGTCTTCTTTCAGGGTCCTCCTGGCTTGCCTGGACTTCCGGTAAGTAACTTTGATTTGATTTGAACTGACACATTTTTCCAGCTCATAGGAATCTGTCATGAGCTGGTCCTCATGGCCCCTACTCTAACTCACATGGGTTTCCCACTTCTAAAGCAAACTAATGGATCAAAATGAGTATGTGAAATTAGTGGAAACACACAAACAAGCCTGAGATACAGCTACCTGGGACTCAGGTGTGTTAGGGCCCCTGTGCTCCCTCAAGTGTGTTAAAGAGTTTATTCAAAAATCAGCTTTGGTTCTCGGCTGCATTGTTGCTACTCTTCTGTCATTTAACCTTTTAGTTTTATAAACCATTGATTTAATGTTTGGAAAAATACGCTGCAGCTTTATTGATGTATAAAGAAACAGAAAAAGGAAAAAAAAAGAGACAATATGAGAACACAAAAAGTAACTACTTTTTCAGTTACTCTGGTTTTGTCTACCTCCGCATGATGGACCATATGAACTGCCAAAAGTAAAGCAATAAGCAGAAAGTAGCCGAAAGCTGCATAGAGTTGGGCTTTGATTTCCAGTGGGCTCAGGTGCACAAGCAAACAATGCTCATTATGGGCACTTATGTTGTAGAAACTTTTTGTGTGTGTTTTTACTGAATTTTGTTTCACTGGTGTGACCTGAATGTACCTCTGCAGGGTAAACCTGGGTTCCCGGGTATTTTAGGTCAGAAGGGCAATGAAGGTCCTGTAGGAAGAGATGGGCAACCTGGATTGGATGGCTTCCCTGGACCTCAGGTAAAAGAAGGATTTTCCCTCCTTATCTGGCACTCTGACAGATATAGGATTATTCCATGCACCAGCTGGGTCGGCCAGAGGTCACATAGTAACCTGTGTGATGTAACAGAGCATTTGGTTTACCATGTTACACTACAGACGGTGCAGGCTGTCAAATTATGGATAGTTGACTTTAAAGGATAGTTTCTTGTTTCTTGGCAGCTTCTCACTTTTATATAGCTGACTTCATAACAATGTCATAACCTAAAAAGACATGGGGCAAAATATTTTCCTTTCTCAAATATTTATGTTTATGGAATAGTCACCCCATGATTGAGTACATTCTAGCTTAGTAAGTGATTATTTGTTTTTTAAGGAACAGCAGCCAAGTATGCAGCCTTAAGTCAAACAAATGTTGGCACTATGCAGTTATAGTAGTGTCAGCCAATGTTGTAAGAGTAACTCTGACAGAGGGAAGGAAAAGTTGGAAAAACATTTTTTGCACGTCCTGCTGCTGTTTCCAGCAGCGCATAAGTTAAATCACGGTTTAGCTTTAGTATCAGGAAATAACTGCTTTAAAAGATATTATCATATTGGGACTTATAACCCAGTATAAGCATGACCTCGGACGAACTCAAGGTTCACTTACTAGCATTTTCCAGAGCATTTGATGGTCTTCACCAGTGGATGGGTTCTGTTTCGTTGTCATGGAGATGGCTCAGTTGTTATCCATATTTCCAAGGCAAACTTCATCCACTGACAACGATACTGAGATGTGGATAATAAATAAACCCAGAGTGAAGATTATTTTTGAAAATACATCCAATATATTTAGCAGCAGTGTGACGTGCATCATTTGGATGTCTGTTGAAATGTTTTGATTTGATAATGGTAATATTTAATCTTTTATGTGCATTTCTTAAACATTTTAAAACAACCGAAGGGAATGTATCTTTGATATTGAAAAAAAGCTTTTTCAATTGAGTCAAGATGTTGAGCTGCTTAAATAATAACACAGAAATTTAATTATTTTAATGTAGTATTTTATTTAACATGTTTATCGTGTAATAATATAATAGATGCAGTGGGTTTGTTGTCTTCAATGAATGAAAATGTTGTTCCTGTTATCTTTCTGATCTATCAGATCTGATCCAGGTATTTGGACATACAATGCTTTCATCTTTTGTCTCATTCTTCTTTAATTCTACAGGGACCAAAGGGTGAGAAAGGGGACAAAGGAGAGAGGGTGAATATCATTTTTAACCCTGAATATCTGATTCTTTATATATTATGTTTACTACAAAGTGCTTCACATGTTTCTTTGTAGTAAATTTGATCTGTCAAACCATTAAAGACTTCTTAAAAAGATAAAACCCTACTTTTTGTTACCTGTTTTAAAGATATTTTTATTATGTATAGAATAGAATAGAATAGAATAGAAATCTAAAGCTGTGTCATATTGAAATTAGGTTAATTTCCAGTTATTTATCTTTTTGCTGTCCGTGTTGTGGTTTTAGGGTGACGCAGGTCGAGATGGAACCGGACTCCCAGGTCCACCCGGCCCACCTGGACCACCAGGACAAATCGTCTACCAGACATCCGGCAATGTAAGTAACAAACAGCGTGCGCAGTGGCAGACGTGCAGAAAAGCAACATTTGAAAAGTAATAAATGAGCAATGACATCTTCATTTTCTTTGTGTCACTACAGTTTGATGGTGGTGTTGGCAGGGTTGGGTCTCAGGTTTGTACTCGTGTTTATACAGTAACACTGTAACGTAAAACAACTCTGATGTAAATACATTATATTTATTTTACATGTATGTGGGACTTTATGGTTGTTGTATTCTTCATTTTGCCATCTTTTTAAAAAAGTTCACATTGGTACTACAGATGATACGCTACTCTGAGTGGTTGTGTTTGGTCTAACCATTCACTTTGTACACTTAATTTAGCTTTTTACAGCACATATAAAGTTGACTGTGCACTTGTAATTATAACCGTAGAGTGGGCTGTCAACTGAGATGTGACATCCACACATGGTGAAACGTGCAATTAACTTTTCTGTCTTAGGGTGATTATGGAATCACTGTTGTCAAACTTTATTTGAACATAGGACTGCTGTCATTAATGCCTTTGCTTTATTAAATATAATTCAATTCAATTATTTATATAGCGTCAAGTCACACCAACAGTTATCTCAGAGCACTTTTCATAAAAGAGCAGGTCTAGACCGTACTATGTGATGATATTTACAGAAACCCAACAGTTCCCACCAAGAGCAAATATAACCACAAAAGAACATCTGTTTCCAGTTTAATGTATTATCAAAGACTGCTGTATACCGGCACCTGCACTTATTTCACAACCTACATTTTAGAATGAGTCAGGGCAACAGCAAGTTGTGTGTGGATTTGCTTGTACATTCAATACACTGTTTTATGTTTTCCTGTACAGGGAGGACCTGGTTTACCTGGTCAAGCTGGATTC
The DNA here is from genome assembly GCF_014851395.1 of Micropterus salmoides. Taxonomy (NCBI): domain Eukaryota; kingdom Metazoa; phylum Chordata; class Actinopteri; order Centrarchiformes; family Centrarchidae; genus Micropterus; species Micropterus salmoides. The sequence goes on along the minus strand of NW_024040596.1, from coordinate 4,438,631 downwards.
CCTGTAAGTGTCCCTATGTTACATAATTAATGTACCTTAACTTTATTATAACCGTAAATGTGAAGTTAATTTACTGATTGTTAAATCCTGTTGTTAATTAAAACTTAAAATTTTTTTTTTTTTTTACTGTAAACAAATCCCATTAAAATACCAAAACCAACAATGTGTTAATCCACCTATCAGTACTTTCCAACGTCCCTACCTTGTCTGGCGCGCTCAGTCTCAAAACAATTCACTCCTACTAAAGATGCAAGTGGGGTCACAAATATAAAGTGAATTAAAGGCCCTGAAAAAGCCACGTTGTCCTACATAAACTCACTATTTTCAGCCGAAGTTTGAACAGATCTGGTTTGAAGTTGGTGCTCAGTTAAGTATTTCATTGCACCAAACAGGATTGGACATTTGCATTTGATTTGAAACACGTGATGACTGTTGTTGGGGTGATGCTGCCAGTCCACTGTTCTGATCGAACCACACCCACGCGGTCCTGACGAAGCAGATCAGTTCTCTTATTACTTAGGATTTGAAACCACGTTTTCAGGGGCGTTAAGCGAGCAACAAATGTCACTCTGTAGTATAATCATTCCATTTTGGCACTGCATTGCTCAAAGAAGTTCACAACAACATCTTGCCAACTTATTTCCACACTATGTAAACAGTGGTCCACTCAGCAATGCAAACGTGGAAGGGCTGATCTTGCTGGCTTGAATTGATCTAGGGAGACTTTCCTGATGCCAAATGGCTGTTACTCTGATCTCTTGTAAGTTAATAAATCTTATATTTATCTTTATCTTGCAGGGTCCTATGGGACCAAAGGGTGACAGAGGAGAACCCGGCCATCCAGGCTCTGCAGTGAAGGTAAAGTCTTAGTTATTTGTATGTTCACCTATTATTTTAGACACTCACCATCAAGACACTGCTGTAATTAAGTCTGTGTTGTCTCGTTGCTGCTGTTCAGGGTGAGAAAGGTGAGCCTGGCTTAGTGATCGGACCGGATGGAAATCTTCTGTCTCTGGATGGGCTTAGAGGTCTGAAGGTAAGGCGTCTGTTTTGTCTCTCTCACACAATAAGGCAAACATGCAAATACAAACACCACTCCTCTAACTAATGCTTCCTGAACCCTGTCTATAGGGAGACAGAGGACCTCCTGGACCTGTTGGACCCCCTGTAAGTCTTTGAGCATTTCTATTTAAGATATCTGCACTCTTTCCACTACAGTCTCCAGTCAGCTCACATCGTGTTTTATTTGATGATTTACTGTTGTAGGGTCCGTATGGGCCTGCAGGATTAAAGGGTGAAATGGGAATGCCAGGAAGACCTGTAAGTACACCTTCCTTGGTGTCTTATATTTGTATATGTTCAATATGTAATACTGTTCTTTATTTATATTCCTTTTGCTGAACTATTGTGCATTTCCGTACTGACATTTTAATCCTATTGTTTCTGTTTTTCCGAGTTCAGGAATATATTAATCATTAAGTTTCTCCCCCAAGGGTCGCCCTGGTGTAAATGGATACAAGGGTGAGAAAGGAGAGGGAGGAGCCGGCTACGGCTACCCAGTAAGTGTTAATATTATTACCAATACCTGAGATATGCTCATTTCACAGTGGCAGAAGTTACAAACATTTATCTAAATAAATATGTCAGAGGCTGCACGCCTCTGGAGCAACAAGGGGTTAAGTGCCTTGCTCAGGGACACAATAAGGCATGTGTCACAGTGGGGAGTTGAACCCGGGTGTCTCACACCAAAGGCATGTGTCTTATCCACTGCGCCAAAGCTACCCTGCCACAGATCAGCTGGAGAAATCCCAATGTAGTACCAATAACACATGTCTCTCTTTCAAGAACACAACCCCTGTTTAATGTAACAAATGTCAGCTGTTCTGCTCTGTACTTGTGTCTCGTCCGATCACATGGTTTGTGCACTGGCATTCTTTTTGAATTGAAATGAGCTGCTACATACATGAAAATTACTCAGTGAATGGATGCTTCCAGAGTGAGCATCCTGAAAAGCTGTGCATTTCTCAGACTTGTCAGTGTTTGCCTAATACTCACCACTGCCACCAATCATTTTGATCTATACACCAAACAGTGTGAAAGAGTGAATAACTTTGTTTTCATCAGGGAGTCCCTGGCCAGCCAGGGCCACCTGGACCACCTGGACCCCCTGGGCCAGCTGTTCCCTTAGATCGCTTCAATGTGAGTAGACAAGATCACAAACGTCCTACGCTGAACTAAGTTTTGGACATTTATATGGACCAGTTAGTGTTATTGGTTGTCTGTAACACAAAGTTCATGTCTCTCATGTGCCCTCTCTCTCTCATATATCATATTGATCATGTTTGAGTCATAAAGCCAATTAACCAGTCATTATCTGGTGCTTTTGTTCTGTTGTTTAAGCCTGGTAGGCTGGTGAAACTAGTGAATCAGTTGCTAATTGCATAATTTATTATATACCTTAGACACTTATTTTCCTCTGTTGTTGCTGGAATTGCAAAATTGAGCATGTTGTCTGTATCTGTTCATAGCGCTATGATGAAACTTCAAGGAGTTACCAAGGTATGACCTCCAACACACACCAATACTGTAAGATTGAGAGGTATAATAATGTTAAGTTAAGTAAATGTGCCAGTCATGGGAAGGGAGCTTTAGAAAGGGTTTAAAGTGTCTGCAGAGATAAACAATTCAGTTTGATCCAGCTGCCTCAGCCTGAAGGGGATATACACTCTTTTGTCAAGAGATTAAGCTGTCAGGTCTTACTAGATTTGAAAAATGACTTGATAAAACACAAGACATCACTATCAATGATGAACAGTGTTGCAGATACACCGATGTTAAAAATGATATGTTGTTGCAGCAATTAAAGGGGAAAAAGGAGAGCGTGGTGATCAAGGAATCCCAGGTTTGTATAAAATATAAAGGCTGTACCATTATTACATACATGTCTTGAAGTTACTTATTAGTACTTGATTACTAAACGACTACTTTATTTTTTTCCAGGAACAGCCTCTAATTTTGACATTTACACATTCAAGGTAATCACTACACCACTGGTCAGTGTGCTTCATATGCTGGACGTACTGTAAGAAGAAAATTCTTGATGATGTTGAACTGTTTTCCAACAGAATGAACTGAAGGGAGAGCGTGGAGACTCAGGTGTGAAGGGAGAAAAGGGAGAGCCTGGTGGTGGATATTATGATCCACGTTATGGAGGAGTACAAGGCCCACCGGGGCCTCCTGGCAAACCAGGCCTGCAGGTGAGTAAAATATCAGGTCCCATTTTCTAAAAGATTTCTGGTTTTACCTGTACAGTAAGCACATGACCTGTTATTACACATACAGTAAATGAAAATTGTTTTGTTGTGACCTAGATGATAGATTTCTTTTATTTAAAGTGACGCTTCTGTAATTTAGATTTTTCTCTTTTATGTTAGGGTCCAAAAGGAGATTCCGTAATGGGCCCTCCTGGACCCCAGGGGCCATCAGGACCACCAGGAATTGGTTACGATGGGCGCCCAGGTCCTCCAGGACCACCTGGACCTCCAGGACCCCAAGGATCACTTCCTGAAGCACCCAATCACTGTAAGTGGAATTTTCTATGTTTAAATTCTAGAGGCTTTGCAGAGTAAATGAAATGCAGCTTGTTATCTTCGGAAGTGAAGAGTCATACTACAACTAGTGTGGAGTTGACTTCAAGATACTGTCAGTACTTTACTTGTTGGAGCTGGAGCTGTTCATAAGCCAAATCACTGACAAGCTTTTGTTGTCATTTGAAGCCGTCATTGTTCCCGGACCTCCTGGTCCTCCTGGTGCACCTGGAAGTCCTGGTGTCTCCTCTGGGGTAAGTGCCATCATTGCATCTTTATATTCCTCTGTCTGACTATTTGATTGCTAGGCTGGCACTGAAAATAAGTTATTTTGTAAGGATCAGTTTGCACACTGGAACAGTTGTTAGGAATCGATCATGTTGTGCCTAAAACACATTTGCCTGATCAAATATTCAGGGCGGATCAGCTGATCAGATCACTTCATTTTAGGAGCAATTGGCAGCCATTTATTAGTTATTCTGTTTATGTTCAACAAAAGCTAAACACCATGTATTTTGGTTTTCAACAGGTTACAGTTTTGAGGTCATATGACACAATGGTTGCCACTGCCAGACGGCAGACAGAGGGCAGCCTCATCTACATCATAGACAGAGCAGACCTCTATTTGAGAGTACGCGATGGACTGCGGCAAGTCATGGTACCGTAATCTGCTTTTCACCCAAGAAAATGAGATTAAAATGGGCATTTTACTGCTGCAGTAATATATTTTTGACCAATAGGGGGCAAAAAATAAATTCACACAGCTACTTTAATTTAATTTTGTATATTCATGTTATTCATGTTAAAATAAATATGAATAATAATAGTAATAATAATAATAATAATATTTTTTTATTATTATTACTATTATTACATTTTATTTATTAATTTTCAATGTATTTGTTCAATTGCAAAATACCTTTATTCATGTTTACTGAAGTCATGTGTTTGTGTGACATAAAGTTAAAAAGTAAAAAGTATAGAGACAAAATAGACAATAGGCTTGAGCATACCTTCATACATACATTAGCTCAATACAGCATCTCCATATCAGATTAACAGAAAGAGGAGTGTCTGTATTTGGAAGTCATTCAAATGTTGGCTTTCTAAGTACCCTGGTATACTGTAATAACACGATACCGTCCATGTTTAGTACACTCATATTATTTAATGTACAGTTCAGATCAAATAATTTCAGTGTGATTTAAGACGTCACTAAACAGCTCTTATCCCTTCTCAGCTTGGAGAGTACAGTCCCTTCTTCAGAGATCTGGTAAGCTGCACTGAAGAAAAATAGAGAATAGACTAAACACATTTTTCCTTTGGGGCATTCACTGACTGATATTTCTTTTCATCTTTTTAACTTTTATCATTTAAAGGAGAACGAGGTGGCAGAGGTCCAGCCTCCACCTGTGATTCTGTACCCCCAGTCCCAGGACCAGTCCCAGTCCCACAGCAACGGAGCTGGCCATTACTCCCAGGGAGCTTCCATTCGACCCATTCAGCCGCCACCACACCCCCCTGTAGACCCCAGATACCCCCCTCACTATGATCCCAGATTCCCAGACACGAGACACACAGGTCAGACAGATGGAAGACTGGCCACCCAGCAGACTGAGGACAGATACCCTGTCACTCCGCAGCGACGACCCAGCCCACCTGTACTGCAGCCCCATGTGGACACAGCAGGATCGGGAGTGAGTATTTTTATTATTATTTATTTACCGGGGACAATGCACATTAATCAACACCGTAGTTAGACTTCAATGTAAATGTACTGAAGTTAGCTAAATAGTTAATTTTCATCTGTGGTCCCTGTGGTGAGCAGGTTATAACTATAATTAGTGCCCAACATCATCAGTACAGTGCTTCAACAAGTTCTGCAAGAAAAACACATTAAATTATAATGCATAAGTGCATTACATATATATATATACATACAAGTACTGCAAGAAAGATAAAGTGCTAGATAATACATAAATACATGACAAAAGTGACAGAAGTACTGTATATGAAAAATTTAAGATTATGCAAAGTGCAGAAGATATATGGTTTGATTGCTGGAGTAGAATCTGGAGAGCTCAAGAATATATTAAATGTTAATTATGGAAGGGATTGCATTAGTTTAATGCAGGATCAGCCCTAACCCTAGCACAGTGATGATGAAAAAAATGTAGTGTATACAGAATATTTGACAGGGAGGTTTAAATTTCTAAGAAAAAAAGGAAACAAACTGATCGGATAGCAAAAAAAGGAGTTAATTCCCAGAGAAAGGTTTGTAGAACAGTGAAGCAGCGATTGAATTTTGGGGGGTATATGCCCCTCTTTTGTTTGTTTTATGTACCTGTGTCCAAGAAGCACCTGCTTGTTTTTTTACTCCCGTTACATCCTAGTAATGCTTTTTTTCATTTTAAGATTAGATTATTTATTTTTTTAGCAAAAGCATGAATAGAGGCAAATATGTTGACTGGTTTTGTGGATAACTGTGGAGTATACTGACTGGGTAAAAGGCTAGGTAGAAATTAACGGTATAGAGAACGGGGGGGGGTTTACAGGAAATTTATATTTGAATATTATAGCTTGCCTGATATTGGAATTTTTGTGTCTGATACCGATGCCAATATTTAAGTTTCCAAAATGAAATAATGATATATATATGTCCATGGCCCATGTAGAGAGCGGGACACTTGAAAGTCTATTTGTCAGTCTTTACTGGTGGACTAATGGAGACACCTCACATATATCTTTGACATTTCTGTAACGCAATTATTTGTTACTTATCAGCAGACATATATGTGAAATAAGCTAATATTGGCTGATTTATTCATCAGGGTCACATACTGCCAGACTATGGAGCTCAATGAAAAAGTATATGCAAAAAACAACCAATAACCAATTTTCAATAATGTGCTAAACTTGGTTTATTAAAATAATGTATCCTGTTCTGATGCGTAACCAGAGCAGGTCAAACAGCGGCTTAACATAAACCTGTGTCTTCCTCATCAGCTTCATCTCATCGCCTTGAACGCCCCTCACACTGGTAACATGCGAGGAATTCGCGGGGCAGACTTCCTGTGCTTCCAGCAGGCCCGCGCTATAGGCCTGAAGGGGACCTTCAGAGCTTTCCTGTCCTCCAAACTTCAGGACCTCTACACCATTGTCCGCAGGTCGGACCGGGAGAGCGTGCCCATCGTGAACCTCAAGGTACGATACTAATACTTCTGTGGAGGTGGAAATATTGCTGAAGGGCCAGATACACTCCGAACGCACAGAAGATGTTGTGACATTTTGGGGGGCAGGGGCTCAATTGAAAAAAGGGCACAAATTATATTATTATCATTAACACTTACCACGCACACGTGACAAAGACTGAGAAAAGACTCTTGATGTAAGTCATTAACTGAGAATGTTCTGAGGTGATATGCTTTAGTTATTTTGTCTTTCCTATTAACCCGCAGTGCCTTGTTAAATGTATGCAAATAATTAATGCCTAATTTGCATATCAAAGTGACGATTGTGATGACGTTATCAGGCACAGATTTTACTGTATTCCCCCTTACTGTCTCCATTAAGTACAATACATTCGCCTCAATGGCCACGATATATTGCCTTAGCTGAACTTTAACTTAAGTTATTACATTAGCTAGTAGCTCATGAGTCATGCATGTTAGCAAGACACAAGCAAACTATATTTGTCTTTTGGCTAATTAGCTGCAAACTCAAGGCACTGGTAGTTTAGTGTTTTGTTTATCATCAGACCGAGGGAGAGAGGGCACCGGAACTCAAACAAAGTCTCATCTCTCCGACCTGATATTTAGATTTTTTATTCAATAAAGAGATTTGTTTGACAGGGAAGCTGTCAACTATAGTTTTACGAATGTATTTATTCATAAAACTATTTTTAAAAAGCACACCAGAAAAAAGGGCACTTTCTCTTGAGGATAAAAAGGGCAGGTGCTGAAGCCCCTTTTGATGTCTAGGTGTGCACGTGCCTGTTCTATTTATACTACTGGCTGTGTGCATAGGCAGACTCTCACAGACATCAGATTTTGAATTTTACATCATGCTAAGGCTGTGCGGACGCACAATGTGTCATTTTCACTTACATCCACATTTATGGTTCTGACTACTTTTATTTTAAAGGTGTCTTGTGTGTCATTTATCTGGATTCTGGTTGTTTACTACTGTGTCTTCACTGTTGTCTTAAAGAAATATACTTTATGTATCTTGCTGTTTTGTGCTGTAGGAGAAATTCAATTTAAAGCATTATATTCTATTGCAGGACCAATTATTGTTCAGCAGTTGGGAGTCTATGTTCGGTGACAATGCAAGCAAAATGAGGGAGAATGTACCTATCTACTCCTTTGATGGTAGAGACATCCTCAGGGATAGCGCATGGTGAGTCTGTTAACTGGCCATGATTTTGTTTGTACAACTATCATTTAACACAGCGTCCTGTGCACTCACATGTAGCTGTTCATGTAGAAGTATCCTTATTGCTGAAAATTGTATTTATCATGACCTCTGCGCTTGTTTTTGCTTTCCATCAGGCCAGAGAAAATGGTCTGGCATGGATCAAGCAACAAAGGCCACCGGCAAACAGACCAGTACTGCGAAACATGGCGGGCGGGCGACCGCGCTGTGACTGGTCTGGCATCATCACTACAGAGCGGCCACCTCCTGCAGCAATCCTCCAGTAGCTGTTCTGGCTCCTACATCGTCTTGTGTATTGAGAACGCCGCAACATCACACTCCAAAAAATAAATCCCGTTCATCCTCCTTTTTTTTTTCCTTCTGGGCCCCAGTTAAACACAGTTTTATTTCCCTGATAACACGCCTCGTGAAAATGTGGTGTTCGATGAACTGGCCCTACGGCTCTTCGCCTGGCAGAGATGCTTTGCGTCTTCTGTTCCTCCCCACCACGAACGCCAAAGAGACAGAGGGGTGTTGGTCCTTTTTCTCGGGGGCATTGGCACATATTTTCTCCAAGGGGTGGAACGTGAGAGGAGAAGCTAAACGCGTTCTCAAATTGTATCCATTTTTTTTTATTCTGTATATTACATGTTTGACATTTGTGATTTTTTTTTTTTTTTGGATGTTATCAGTGTTTTACCTTTTGAACTGTTTATAAAAATGCTATATCCATCCTGTTTTTATTTTAGATATTGATCATTTCCACATTTTTTTCCAATTTCATTTACCAATTGTGGGTTACGACGGGGTACAGCAAACTTTAAAAGACTATTTTAAATTTAAAGAAGATAATAGATATTTATTTTTAAATGAAGTTATGTAAGGACAAAAACAATTTTTGGGAAAATAAAAACAAAGCTACATACCCACCATTTATATTCACAGCTACACCGCACAGAACTTTTCATTCTTTTCAAAACATCTTCTAATCAGAAACTGTGCCTTATTACACAACCAGGACTGCTTTAAATAAATAAGCTCAAATACTGAACCACTTCTTTTGTACGCATTATTCTACACATATGTAAAGGTTACAGCGTTTTTTGCTCAAATGCATTCAGATGCTTTAACTTCACGCTAAATTTAAATGATCTTACTGGACACAGACACTACTGTAATGAAAAATCCCACATCCAGAGGGCCAGATTCCTTCTAGCTGAAATTGAGCCTTTTGAATTTGATTATTTCCCTTTTTGCCACTTTAGAGAAACCTATCTGTGAGTAAGCTGGATGTGATTAGTTTGCTGCTAATCTTTGTTGGAGTGATTGCTGTCACGAGTGTTAGCAGTATGTTAAGGAGACATTGAATTTCAGAGACGACCCTGGCCTTAGTGCTATGATGTCTTGACTGAACCTGTGGATATCCATTTTTATAACAAATTGTGCTGTACTGTTTCTCCCAGGCACTGAATTAAAGTCTTTTTCAACTACAACAATAATGTCATGTACTGTATATATGCACAGTGCTCAACCAAATGCAGCCATCTCATGAAGATCTCTGATAGCGCCGTGACCTTGACACGTTTCGTACAGCAGCCCTGACCAGCGGTTTTATGTCCTATTCAATGAGATCCTTCTTGTGGCATTGACATGGCAATAAAAGGCGCTACCACACCTGGGTCATACAAAATCTATTAACCTTCACAGTTAATCTACACTTGACCATTAAAATCATAACTGGTAATATCTATTTGTCATAAATATTGGACTGTTCCCGTAGCACCTCACAAAGGTTAATTGGGTGACCCTATTCAACAGTACAACCACCAATAGTGGCCAATTATGGGTGTGTTAAAACAACAACAACAAAAATTCCAGACCCACTTAAAGTGAATCTATCAATGTGTCTGGATTAGGAGTTAACGTTGTTGGTAGATGGGTTTCATTATTAACTAATTAGGACACTCGTATAATAGTCCTGATTGTCCTGGACGTGTCAAGAAAAATATAAAATAAATAAAAGAAGAAGAAGAAATTACCAGGCAATCATGAATCCATTGGCTGTAGGTTCTACAAGTAAAGTGGATTTTAAAAGAGAACTGAATTAGGTCACCAGTCATTGGCGATGGCTTATGAAATCCCCTTAAATCTCTTCTTTAAAGTTAGGAGGCGTTTCAAGATAATATTTGATTAAGAAGATTAATTTGAATTATTCAGAGCTGGCCTAATTTCTTAGTTATTTTAAAATTATATGCCCACCATAAGATAGTTTCTTACATTCAGGTGGTTAAAGTGGAAAGTACCTTATTTATCCCTCTATATGTAAAAACATTCATGTAACTGCAGGTAATGCTGTCAGGCTGTTGAGATCATATTTCTGCCGTATTGGCTTCACTGCACTGACTCCCTGTAAAATCCAAATTAGAATTTAAAATCCTTCCCCTCACTTACAAAGTCCTTAATGGTCAGTCACCATCATATCTTAAAGAGCTCATAGTACCTTATCATGCCACTAGAACACGGCGCTCCTATAATGCAGGGTTACTTGTGGTTCCTAGAGTCTCCAAAAGTAGAATGGGAGCGAGAGCGTTCAGCCATAAAGCTCCTCTACTGTGGAATCAGGTCCCAGTTTGGGTTCAGGAGGCAGACTCCCATCTCCACATTTAAGAGAAGTCTTAGTCTTTCCTCTTTGATAAAGCTTATAGTTAGGGATGGCTCAGATGCGAGACCTGAACCATCCCTTAGTTATGCTGCTATAGGCTTAGACTGCCATGAGACTTGTGCTGCAATAGAGTCAATGTGCTGAAAGTACATAAACACATTTAATAGCTATCAAATGTGGCGTTTGCTTACACAGCTGCAGAATAACTCTGAAATTTGCAAGTAATTTAAAGTGTTTAACGTAGAAACTGAAGCAACACTGACACCTCATTTACCTGCTGGGTGACCTTTTCTTGCCCTTGACAGGATGAGGTTCAGTCCTGGCAGTTTTCCCCACACCAGGAACAGTTTGACACTCTTTGCTTTCTTGAAAAGAGTAATAAAGGAACATCGGTAACACGGATATCTTTCTATTAAATGTGAAGTTACAGCAAGCAGTTAGCTTAAAGTCTGGAAAACTGTAAAATAGTTTGCCTGGTTATGACCAAAAGAAACAAAATCTTATAATATGTATCTTATTTGTTGAATTCACACAATAAACAAAGCCAAAACATGAGTTTTGTGCGGGACCATTTGTTTGCTTGCTGGAGTCTTTTCACCGTGAGCTTGCCAGATGACCAGCTGGTAAACAAACAAAATATAATGTGTTAATTAGTGAGCTTCAGAAGCCTCCACCTCCATGTTAGTCAGCATGATTTGTGGTGTGGTGACTGCTGACCATGTGGGGATTACAACTATCTTGGATGGCAGGGGATACTTGAGCTGTGGAGTGTGTACCAAGCACCAAGTGGACACCTCCATCCTGTACATGTCTGAAAGATGGACATGGGTGTGTATGTGTAATATTATTTCTGTATTATTAATTAAGTCCTTTGCCTTATAACAGATGCACCATGGGACTGTGGAGAATGTGTTCATGTTGTGAAAGTGCACTTTGACAGGAATGAGTTATTGCAGCTGCACAGCATGATTTTCCTGTTCCTGTTATTTTAATACATCCAAATGACAAAAATAGAGTATGGTAAACATTGAATAGCAAAATCCAAACAACAAACAACCCAGCTACAGGTAAGTTTGGGGTTGAAAACTCAAAAAAAGTAGTTCTGAAGGCAAAAGGAAAGTACGGAGAGCAGCAGTGTGAGTTATTAAGTTTTAGCAAGTCTAAAAGCAACAGGAAGCACCCAAATAAAAATACAGTTTGCAGAACACGATGCTAAAGCCATAAAGTCATGCTAACAGCTCGGTGAGGCTGCACTTGGGTGCAGCATTGAGCTAAATGCTAATGCTAGCATGGTAAAATGCTGTTAGGTTAGCATTTGCTAATCAGCACTAAACACAAAGGAACAGTTGAGCCTGATGAGAATGTCAGTTTTGGAGGTATTTGAACCAAAGTACTGGACAAAAAGAAATGTTGACCTGATGATGGCACTAGATTAAAAGTCAGCATTCATATTCTAGGGAAGATTTAAGATTTATTTCTTTCGAGTTTAAAGGGTGATTCCTGAGTGAAAGTTGAAGAAACCTGATGGTTAACTGTAGTTTAAAATATTCTTTATGGTCAACACCTGATGCCAAACAGTGGATCACTTCACAAATCTGAGGAAGAACATTCAAAACAATTATAAAATCTTTGTTAAATAAATACATAAAAGCTTTTTTTATTCCTTTTTCCTCAACAAATAAAACTTCTTAATAAAAAAATAAAGTGTATGAATTTGTGTAATTATTGTCCAGCCCTATACACTCACCAAAAATACCACAGTGTACATTGTAAAAACTTTGTAAAAACTTTGCAGGGGTCCATTTCTTTCAAGTTTTAATAAACTCAACCCAAAGTTGGTATTAAATATTGGGAGCCTGAAGGCATCATCTTTAGTGGCATGTCATTTGGTAATCAAGCATAACTGATAGGACAGAGGTCCAAATTTATCCTTATCCTTATCCCTCAGCCCACCCAGTAATAAAAAGCAAGCGCTCCCTAAAAAATAATCAGTAAATACAGTCACTTCCCACTCAGTTTCATCAAATCTGCCTCTTAAGCATGTCAGCCCGCTGAGTAGCCCTGTGAGATCTATATGACTTATATTAATTGACTGGGGGGGCTGAGTGTCGCAGCAGTGTCCCTGGTTGAAAGAAAAATAAACTAGCATCATAACATAAGCAAAATATCCATTTAAGTCTTCTAGACTGAGTGAGGTTAGAGTGGGTGGGGGGTGGTTGGGATGTAATAACCCGCAGCTGGCTTTGCTGCAAAGTGCTATCACACTGACTGCCTGGGGAAAGCTATATTTAGTGGGTGCTAAGTAATAACTAAGCACAGTGAAATGATCCAGCTACGGTAATGATACAACAAGGTGACAACCAGATATTGGGGGACTTAATTACGTTTCGGGGCGGAAGCAAAAAGCCACAGTTGTCAGATCTCTGGTCTGTGTTTATTCAACGCTGGTGACTCGCTGTCACATTAACCCAAATCTAACAATAGCTTAACACTGCACTCACATTGCAGTTACAGAGCCACTTTGTTTCGTGACCTTTTAATGTGTTTTATCTGAGAAAAGACCAACCTTATTTTAGTGTAATAACCTCAGCACATAAGTTTCTGTGTAAAAAGACTACTTGCTGTACATCATTAGCAAATGTCTCACTGTTTTAATGCATTCTGCCTTTAACTAGACTAACATGTTTCCCAATCAAATAAAAGGGTAATAAGGAGGCCTAAAGCAACATTTGTGTAGTGTCTGAAGTACTTAAGGCCTACTGCAAGGCTTTCACATTTCACTGACATTTAGACAGATAATGAGTAACAATCTCCCAGTCTTTAAATCCCCTTGTGAATCTTCTGGCATTTAGGTCTATTTTTTTTCCCTCCTGTCTTTAAATATTTGATAAGGAGGATGTTATCTAGAGTGGATATTCCTGGCATAATGGAGATGCTTTGACCACTTCATCATACCTGCTTTACAATGACCCAGGTATGCTGCTCCAATGCCTTTCATCACATTTACATTTGAGACGTAATTGGGAAGTATAATTCAAAGTCAAGGTAAGGCCGCTTCCTGTGAAACAGTCTTCAGTGACATTGTGTTTTCTCTGGAGATAAAAAGATCATGGCTTACCACACAGGCCAATATGAATGTTTTATTACTGATTCTGTTTCCCATAATTAAAGCAATTTAATTAATGCAATCTGTGCCTGTGCAGTTGATTTTTGGGGGGTTTCAAAGTCTCACACCTTTTCAATAAAAGGCATAATAATAATAATAATAATACAGCTGAAAAAATGCGCCATCCTAAAGCAGATGTAGATAGGCTTTACATACCAAGAACATCAGGTGGTAGGGGCCTCATCCAAATTGAGATGCCATACAAGACAATGACCGAAACCGTGAACGAAATTGAAATCATGGAAAATGAGCCAGCCACCAAGTATACCCGAAGAAAAAAAGTTAAGGCCAAACAACAAGCCCTAGAAAAGCTAAAGAGTAAATGGGAAGAAAAATGTCTACACGGACAATACCTGAAACGAGTTAGCGACAAAGATGTGGATCAAGCCCAAACAAATCAATGGTTAAGAACAGATGGACTAATATCTGAAATTGAAGGGTTTATTATTGCTGCTCAAGACCAGTGCATTAAGACCAACTATTATCGGAATAGGACTCTGACAGATGGCACTTGCCCAATGTGCAAGATATGCAACAAGAGACAATAGATCATCTAGTCTTGGGCTGCCAAATACGGGCCAAAACAGAATACATCCAACGGCACAACAAAGCAGCAGCACTACAACATCAAAATAAAGGACAAATACTATGAGCATGAGCCATCAACTGTAATAGACAATGATGAAGTACTACTACTATAATCTGGGACATGCCAATTCAAACTGATAAAGAAACCAAGGTCAACAGACCCGAAATAGTAGTAAAGGACAAGAAGGAGAGAACTTGTCTGCTCATCGACATATCTGTCCCCACTGAGACAAAGACCTGGAGATAGAAATTGAAAGAATGTGGGGGATGAAGACCACAACAATTCCAGTAGTAATAGGTGCTCTTGGTCTGGTAAAGAAAGGGATGGAAAAGTACACCAACAAAATCCCTGGTAACATAAAGCTACAAGAAATCCAGAAGATTATCCTCCTCAGCACTGCTCACATTTTAAGGAGGGCATTATTCATCAAATAAATCCATCAATAATAATAATAATAATAATACAGTCAGTTTTAAAATAAAGCATTTGAAAATATTATTATATTATTTTGAACCCTCAGTCCTATTGCAAGCTCCCACACTTTAATAAAAAAAAAATGTAGCAACTCCTTGCATAGCCTATATCACTAGTGTATGTCAGTATTTAGATATTAAAGCAAGTATCTTTTGATATTTATCATGCTTTTTCATATAGGATTCCCCCAGCTCAGGTCTACAGCACCAGTTCACAGCTACCTCACCAACCTTACACAGCTCACTACCCGTGGTCATCACTGCAGCTGGCTACATATTCGATGTGACATCCTCCTTCCTTCTTCTAATGAATTTTTTATGTCTCTTCCTCTCCCACTCACACGCAGACGGGACTCGTATCAGACCTGTTCTGTAAATCTATGCTACTGTAAATGACAGTGTTGCCTCTGGACTATGTGACCCTTCTGTCCTGTTAGTGCTATAGATTGCTCTACTGTAGGTTCCATACTGATTGGATTTGTCCAGAGACATTGAAATGCACAGTGCCAGCATCATTTACAAGTCCTCCTTGCGTTGTCAAGATACAAACTTGTACACCCAAGGAAGGGGGGAAATCATGTCAAACATTATAAATATCCATGAAATTATTTTTCTGATTAGGAATTATGCATATGTCCAATCTTAGATGCTATTATACAAGCAAGACTCCAGAATGGGCCATTTTCAGAACTGACTGCAAGGGATATTTTTGCATTCTCTGTCTGGCAATATTGATTTCAGAGAAAGACAAACTTCTGGATTTTACTCACCGCTAAACTGACAGTTTGATGCCACACTTGTGCTGTGCATAGCCAACCATGTTATAATGCACTCTGGTATTGACAGCCTCATTGATTTTCAGGGCTCTTGCAAAAGATCATTCAAAGGGGAGTAATGTTCGAATCTGCAGGCCCTACGCGTGCAACGGTTTTACCTTGATGGAGAAATAACACATTTTACAAAAAAAGCTCTGTTGAACAGAAGGGATGTATTTATGTTAATGCAAACAAAAGTCTGTTTTGAACAAAGGTCGGAAATGGTCCAACCGTCATTTCCCTTAGTGAATATTCAGGTATTTGACAGACAAAGAAAGCAATTCGATGTAACTTTTGACTTTGGCAAATAGGGATATGCACTTTTATTGTGATATTTAATACACCAAACAATCAATCGAGAAAAAACAGCCCATCCTCATTAAAAAAAAACGATTATGAAGCAGTTTATTGCCTCTAGTATTGGAAGAAGTCAGGTGACTTTGTGTAAAGAGGACAAAAGTTCACTTAAGGAGGTGATGGGATGGATGGATGTGTCAAGTAAACCCAGGACTTCCACTCTGTAGACACAGGTGGCCCATGTGAAAGAGAGTCATCCATCCATCGTCAACCACTTATCCTACGTACAGGGTTGCGAAGAGAGTCAAATTTGACATTTAAATTTTTTGGTTAAGGTAAGTTAAATAACATTGTGTACATGACTTGCATAATGTGACTTATGTAATCTCCTTATTTTAACCCAAAGCACAATCTTTTCCTAAAACCTAACCAATAGTTCTGTTGACTAAACCAAACCAAACTATGACCGTTTCACGTTTACCGCATATCATGTGACTTACGTAACGCACTTAAGGTCCGATACACCTGTCGCTGGGCTGTTGCTTGTTACATGTCGTTTTGGGGAATGGTCATATATGCTGTTGTGCTTTCCAACTGAAATATATGTCGTTTAGGGAAAATTTTAAACTGACCTGTTTTGTCGTTTAGGTATGAGGACGTGTAGAAAATAAACACTGAATGAGCCAGATTGAATATTTACAGTCTACCTGCCTAAATGTTCAATAAATGAATGAAAAATAAAAACAAAAGACAAATACAACATGTGACCAAACAGGAATTCAGCTGCTCCGTTGTGCAATGGTGCCACTGCTCACATTAACATTGTGGTTATTTCTGTAATGGGACTCTCATGTCTGAAAAGCCACAGTAAACATTTATGTTATGCTGAAATGAGACCTGTGTTTGAATGCCAACAAGCCGTCACTTTAACAGATATTTTTGTGTATTACATGTCTAAAAATGAGAAAAAGCGCTATAGTAGTTGTTAAGCCTGCACAGATTAAAGTTTGTTATGCCCAGCTCGTGGAAGAACATAACAAAGAGGGAACGTCCACGCAGAAAACAGTTTAAATGAACCAGAACGTTTTATTAAAAGTTACCTTAACTTATAATTAACTCAAAACACAAGTAAATTCAAACTCATCATACTCAAAACAAACAACCAAAAGAAAGGGAGCTCCTGAAAGGCAAGAGAGAAGAGAAGGAAGAGAGAGCCATCTTGGTTCACCACAGCTTTTAAGGACTTGAACAGGTGGCTGCAATCACTGAGGTGGGCGTGTCTGACCAAACAGGAAGAAAGACCTGGAAAGAAAAGGAGAGAGAACAGGCCAACACCCCAGGCCCTAGGCCCCAGGCCGTCACAAGTTTGTCAAAAAATGTAACTTAACTTTACTCTACTACTAACGTTCCCTGGAAAGCCACTGGCTGACTGTCATTAGTTTATATCTTACATTACATTTAGCTGACGCTTTTATCCAAAGCGACTTACAATTGCTATACATGTCAGAGGTCGCACGCCTCTGGAGCAACTAGGAGTTAAGTGTCTTGCTCAGAGACACAATGGCGGATTGAATCCAGGTCTCTCACGCCAAAGGCATGTGTCTTATCCACTTTTCCATCACCACCACCAGAGAGGTTTAGAAATGGATGGATCATTTTCCCTAAGCCAAGTTATTGTTGGACCTTGTGAACGTCATGAAGAAAACACTGAGTTTCACAGAAATATATAAAAACCCTGCATCCCCCACAGCTGCTAGCCCCTGAGAATTCCCTCCATCCCTCAAAAAATCTACCTTTCAGCAAGTCGCCGAGCAGTGTTTGCTGACAAAAAGAACAACGGAAAAGTACCGCCTCTTTGCTCTGCTTATGATGAAACATTAGAACTGGTGTTTCCTTTACTTCCCAGCGCAGAACGAAGATGGTGATGTGCCTTTAATTCCTCAATCTGACAGATCACCATTGATCATTTATCAAGCTGGGCGCTTGCCAGAGCCATCGACTGAGATGGGGGGGGGAAATAAAACAAGACTTGTGGAATTGAAGTGTGCGGTTTAGTGAACATACGAGCAACAACGGCTGATGAAAATTCACACTTTCTTCTTACTCTCTGCTCAGTGTTGCTGATGAAGAAGGCTGAAGGCTGAGTGTAAATGTACTCTACGTGGCAGAAGGGAATTGATTATGTGGGTGTGTGTGAGAGCCTGTGAATTTGAGCGCATGCCTGCATGTGGCATCATGGGTTGCTGTCTTCGTGCATGTGTGACTTGTTTGACCGTACGTGAGTAATTCTCAAACTCCAGATGACTGAAGCCTCTCTTTCTGTGTGGCACCTTGTTGTTTTTGTTTTTTTTGCCAGGTCTGCAGAGGAGCATACAGTGATGTTGTGCCAAGTTAAGTGGCCCAGAATCTAATCACTCTAATGTCAGTGGCAGCCCTGAATCACTCTCCCTGGCTGTGCAACGATTGGTCTGTCCTTCAGAAAGGGAAGCGTTTCATGACTCCTTCCATATTGTAATTATTTCAACTGGATGTGAGCTATTGCACTCATTGGCTAGGGCAAGGCACCGGCTGCTTCCACTGTCATTGGTTGCCTGGACACCCCGGTGCCGCCTCCCATTGGCTGCCTAGAGGAGAGTGGGAGGAGAGCTCACTCCATCCTCCCCCTGTGGCAGAGCGTGTAAATGTAAAGACTCTTTCTCTGCCTATTATCTGAGTGACTCTGGGTTTTGGTGTCTGCCTCCGAGCGTGTGTGTGTGTGTGTGTGTGTTGGAGGGAGAAAAGAGATAAAGAGAGAGAGAGAGAGGGAGAGGCAAGCAGCGTTTCTTCTCCCCCCTTTAGCCTCCCCGTCTCCCTGCTCCCTGTCACTCCATCCTTCCTCCCCTCTCCTGGACCACCCTCCAGCCCTACTTCGAGCCAGACCGAGACCCCCTACCACCCAGACCACCCCGGGACCCTATGACTCTCCTCACTTCTCCGTCCCACCAACCATAACCTCTGAGCAGGTAAGACTCTGCTTGTTTCAGCCTGCACTGAGGCTTTCAAAAGTACTTCCTGCCCTCTCCTCTACCTTCTTCTGCTCTTGTTTTTGTTTTCTTTACACTCAGTGTTCTCTGTTCTCTCTGGCATCTCCGTCTTTTTCCTGTATGCATATTTCAAGTCTTCCCTGCAGCACGTTTGTCCCTCTCACAAAAGTGACACAGTTGCAGGAGATGATATCAGTGAGGTCAATGTATTTTTCTTCTTTCTCTGATATTCTGCCCTGATATCAACTCCCCCCTCCCTCCCTACACCACAGTCTCTTTATCTTCTCTCCTCATGTCTTTTGCAATCTCATACCCTCCAGCTTTCAGCGTGTGCAAATTCAGTAGGAAAGTGAGTCAAGTCTTTTATTTTTAAGTCTGCCCGGGGCATATGTTGACAGGGACAACATGCTGTATTTTGGTCGTGGAAAATGTGTCTCTAATTGATTTGTTGAAAGTGTTTATGTTAGTTGGTGATGGCTATTTATAGACGCTGACGTGCCAGGCACACACGCTTCCGCTAGGCCACTTCCCTAATGCCGGGGCAGAACACAGGGTTGTCCACTGGCTCCTGAACGCATGACATTGCACAAAGTAGAATGACTTTACAAGGCAGTGACTTGCTTGATTGAATCAAGCAATCTTTCCAGCAGGAGAACTCCAATATTAACATGGCCCATAAAGCATTCCTGGCAACAGCGGAGGAGAAAGAAAAACTGCTTAGTTCTCCATCCGCACATCCTGTGCTTTACCAGGAAGGGGAAGTGGAGTGTGTGTGTGTGTGTGTGTGTGTGTGTGTGTGGATTTGTGAGGGAGACAGAGATACGGCTGAAGTGCTTTAGACATCGATACTGTCAGCCCGGGGTTTTTAAAGCCACTCTAACATATCTGAAAATTGGACCTTACATTATTGTCAACAATTAAAGAAATGCTTCGCCTGGTGGGAAGTTTTGTTTCATTGGAGGGTTTTTTGTAAGGAGGAGGGTGTTAAAACATGACTGAGGAGCAAAGGTGGACGAGGAGGAGGTTTTTAGTCAAGTTGTTGTTTTATCACTCATTTGTAAATAGCACCTATATTCCAAAAATGATCTGCAAAGCCATGAGTGTTTTATCCTTTCAAAGTCAGATTCAATTTAAAAACAACTTCATTATAATCCAATCACAGGTAAGATATCCTGCTTTATTTAGGGCATCATAATTTGCATGGTTTTCATTAAGCAACCATGTGAGGTTGTGGCCTTCTCTTTCAGACAGTTTGACCTTTCTTTCTGTGATAATCATTTTCTAATTTAGACAAAAAGAGCATCTGTGATAAAGTCTCTCGGGGATGAGAATCTTCCCAATAGGGCTGCCTCAAGGGAGAGCAGCTTTCAACTGAAAGGCTTTTATTGTGAAACTGAATGAAGAAATCCCTGACACTTAAAATTTAACTCTGAATGTCACTTTGATATTGCATATTTATGATGTTTTTGACCGTAAGTGTGTCAATGAAGAGCATATTTATGATGTTGGCAGCATTCACATATTCATGCATTCGGCTGTTGGGTTGATAGTTTAGAAGTGTCCGTTTACTTCTTGAAGAAACACGACGATGTGTGTCTGCACTACCCCTCAGCTGCTCAGCTGGCTCTAGCCCAAATGCTAAAGCAAAGTCACAATTGCTCAACCTCCCCATACTAATCCACTCTAATGCTCATGTATCATCACAAAAACAGCATGATGTTAGGAGACCTTTAAACCTTGATGGAGTCCAGGCTGGATGCAAAGTTACACTGCTCATTGAACAAAATTACAAATAATGGGGGAAGATGCAAGTGTCACCATTAAAAGCAAACTTGGCAGAGTGACTTTAGTTTCTCAAGCACTCAGCTGTATTTTGTGTAATTAAGTTTTGTTTTCATGAATGAGCAGATGATGCGGTCTTAAAAATTAATTACCTTCTCATTCAAGTTTGTGACAATGTACTCTCACTAAAACTCGTCATTTTTAAAATCGCCACAAGTAACATAGTCCAAGTTTAGTGAAGTCAGTGAGCAAACTCATAGAGAGAACTAAAGAATGATGAAAGAAAATAAATTTAACTTGCTTTCCGAACACAATAACATTTTTTTCTCACCACATCAGCCCAGCAGCTGTTATGTGGCCATATTTAATACACTTACTGTTACTGCACATCAACTCTTTCAGTGTAAGCTCTCATAAGAATGCATACGTAAAATCCCTTGTAGAATGAGATATTTATGAGCCTCGCTGAAGAGCCTGCGCGCTGTTTGTGCACTTGCGTGCCTTCATAAGCCACTGCTTTAAGCTTAAGTTGAGCTGTATGCAGTTAATGCTGACAATGACTGTGGCTCGCCATGTCAGACCAGTTTTACACTTTCACGTCACACATTGCCACAGATGTCAGTTCAGGACGCTAGGTGTTGTGAAGGTTCGGCAATTGATTTGAGCTAAACACACAAATGAAGTGTCGAAGTGGCAGCATATGAAATGTGAGTAGACAGGCTTTTGTTTCTCACGTCACTGAGAAGAGACAGATTTAAACTGCAGATGCCACTCATTGTTTGATCATGTGCTCCTTGCTCATAATTATTCAAGTGAGTACATATTAATACATACATTCTCTATACACTTCTGCCTCAAAATCCATTTTCTATGTGTTTCCATTTCCACCACTAATTTTCCATTTGGAACAACCCCACTATAAAAAGACAGATCACATGTTTCCAGTATATTCAGTAAGCCCTGCTTCCTTCTATGTAAAGCCAATGCTCTGCAAGCAGCTGGCCCTTTGTGCCTTGGCCCTTTCGAGCCGTTCCGGATCTCCTGCTGGCCTGGCTCAGGACACAGAGTGTGCCGGGAGTTGCCTGTGTAGGGACTGGCTCGGTGTGAACAAGGCCACTGACACTGACTGGCTGCCTTCTCCATATCTGTCACAGAATGACGGAGGGCAAATGGACACATACAAAAGGGCTGCAGAGGAATTACTGTGTTTGGTCTGTTGAGTGCTGACTTTACAGTTAATATAATGGGAAACTAACTGTGCACTGGTGTCTACTTTCCCGATGGGAATTAAAGGAATAACTCCTTAAAGGGCTAAATTAAAGATTCATGCTGTCTATGTGTGTGTAATAATTTTAGTGTACTCCTCTGTTACATTTTTTAAACCTACAATTTTAACACATTACAGGGTTTTATCAAAAGAGTTTGATTCTGCAAAATGAGTACAAACCATGTCATCAGAAATAATCTTAAATTGTAGCCCAAAATGTTTTTTAAATATGAACATAGTTCAGAAAAGAACTATATGACACAGTATTTTTTGTTACAGAAGTTACATCTTTCTGGGAAACATGTGACCAAATCTGGGAATATTATATATATTTCCAGTGAGTCATGCATATATTTTTGCACACAAGAGACTGAATTATTCATACAATAGTTATTATGTATTTTTTATTTATATGTATTTTATTTATTTTTTTATTTTGTATTAGTTGCTGGACTTTTTTATTATTATATATATTATATCAGTATGACAGCGTATTGGGGCCATTATAGCTCAAGTAAGAAAAATGTAAAAAATGTAATTGTGTATCCGAGGGAGGGGGGTAATATTAAGAGAAATAAAAGTCGTAAATTTACGAGAACAAAAAAAATTCAGATTTTCATATGTGCTTGTGTTATTAAAGGCTCCATACTCTACTAAAGGCAGAGTGTGCAGATGTTAATAACAACAACCATCAAACATAAGCTGCTTTGACCAACCAGTATTATTAGATCTTTCTTTCTGTTTAAAAGCATCAAAAATTAGTGAAGAACTACATTTATAAATGTGACAGGCTTTCAAGTGGCTTTGTTGCAGACCCTCATATCTCAAGCCTGCCTAAGTGTCTGAAAACGGCACCTCTTCTCTTCTGTCTGCACTGCCTCTTGTCTTATATTATTTTATTTTAAAATACTCAGAAA
Organism: Micropterus salmoides; assembly: GCF_014851395.1. Lineage (NCBI taxonomy): Eukaryota > Metazoa > Chordata > Actinopteri > Centrarchiformes > Centrarchidae > Micropterus > Micropterus salmoides. The sequence continues at coordinate 4,415,640 of NW_024040596.1, read as the reverse complement.
ACACTATTCTTCAGACTATTGTTTTCATAAATATACCACTTTAATCTCAGAAAGAGGTTTTTTTCTCCAATATTATCCACCTACCCCGACTCTGCAATTTTTTTCAGATTTAATTATTTTGAATATCTTTTGTATATTCTTATAGTCTGCCTCTGAGTAATATGTAAAACAACTTGATTGTTCTGTAGCTGCTTTACCCAACTCAGCTAAAGTAAGCTATTATTTGCCACTCACGCAAAGTTAGGATTTACTCTATTTATCTCCACCTGCTTAATGTTTTAGACACGTTGCTCAGCCCGTACGTTTTGACGGCTGCAGACATGGAATGATCCTCCCAGATAATCTGTCAGTCTGGTTTGTATACCGTATTCTTTTGACACATGGGTTGTGACCACTTCATTAATTATACAGACCACCTGACTGGGAGCACAGCACATAAGGGCGATTACGTTTGTGCTACAAAACATAAATTCAAAGGTCATGGCTGGATTAAGATCTCCATTGAACCCTGGTTGAGCTGTTTAAGGTCAAACTTATCCCCCATCCCTCCCACCTTTTTAACAATCTGTAGAACAGCAACCTTATTATTATGTTGCTGTTCAGCATTACATCAAATGCCTTAATCTTAAAATCCATCCAACATTATGTAACTTGTTGCACCACTCCACCACAGTAAATTACAGTAGTTTGTTTCCTGTTGTTCTTCTTGGCAAATTTTAAATTCCACCCTGACTGGATTTGCCTCTGCTGCCACCTCTATTTTTCTCAGACTATTCTGTGGCTTAAGCCCCATTCACACTACTAAGTTTTAGTTTTAAAAAGCAGTCCTTTTGCTACGTCTGGACTAAAACAGCGAATCCGAAGACCTAAAAAGGAGAAGTCGGTAAACACTGGTGTTTTTGTTTCTAAAGGCAAGGCAAGGCAAGGCAAGGCAAGTTTATTTGTACAGCGCATTTCAACAACAAGGCAATTCAAAGTGCTATACATCAAACATAAAAGCAACACTTAAAAATATAATTTTGAAAAGGGTGAAATAGAAAATAAAAACAGGATATTGAACAACAAACTTTTACTGTCCTGTAAAACAGGACAGTAAAAGTTTCAGTGCAGTGTAAAATCAGGGTTAAAAGAGTTAAAAAGAGTTAAAAAGAAAAGTTGAGTTTCAATTATTTTTTGTCTTGAAAAGAGAATAAACAGAGAAGTATCTACTCTCTCTAGCTAATCTGTACTCGGGTCCATAGCAATATCTGGCTCCACTGAGTTTGGTTATGTCTGAGGCTACATGCTGCAAACCCAACTTATCAGCTGGAAACCCCAAAAACTACAGAGAAACCAGGACATGTCTGTCCTCAGGCCACTTTGAGTTATACTCTGGACCCACTTGCCCATTTACAGGTGGACAGAGGATCCTGCAAATCACTCAGGCGCGAGATTTAAAACCACTTCCTTCACTCTGTTCAATCTTACTCTCTTTATCTTTTCACTCAATTACGTACTCATTTCTCAAAAACAAAGAAAAAGAAAACAGGCCGTTACAGTGCAGTGAAAGTTACCAATCTATGGCTTTAAATTTGATTTAATTAAAAGCAGTGGTAAAAAGCAAAGTCTTCAGTCTTAATTTAAAAGAACTGACAGTTTCAGCAGACCTGCAGTTATCTGGGACACAGATGCTCACGTTAGGCAAAGCTAAAACACGATGTTGCTGACAGTGTTTATTTTTTGATATTTTTATTAAAATATTTTGTACCGTGCAAATAACACTTATAGCCTACACTTGTACTGTGCATGTCACCATATTTACTTTGCGACGACTCCCAGTCTGTTTTCCGTCGCCACACTCGCTTTGGACTCCCGTGTTACTTTCAGTAACAGTTCCACCTCATTGTTGGTCCATGCAAAAAAATATCAGGTGTGGCTCTTCGTCTGTCCTACTACTAGACCATCTGCTTCCTGTTGACACCGGCACACACATGCCCAGTGTACGTGAATGTTCACTAGATGTGCGTTATCACTTGCTTTAATATAGAGGGAGATAAATTCTGATACGCAGCTAATAACACTGGTGTGGACGGAGATCGTATTCGTTTTAAAACTCCATTATGAAACAAAAACGTAGAAGTGTGGATGTGGCCTTACTATTGTAGCTCAATGCTTGCACTTAACTGCTAGTGCTGACCTGCCATCACCATAACCTCACTCTACTCCCTGTGCTGAAGAATCCTTCTTAAATCCTTAAATCATGTTTCCTATTTGTTGTTTTTTTTTTGAAGACCCACTAGGTGAACACTTGACAATGAGAAAACAAACGGTTACAAGAGCACGGTGGCTCGGGCAGTGCTCAGGAATGCACTCTCTTGTGTCCACTGCTTTGCTTTGCTGGTTTGACAAGCTGTTGCAGTACAGGCTAGAACACCTGGCCTGAAAACAGCGTGTTGTTTTTAAAAATTCTCCTTATGTCTGTTGAAGGAATTTCAGCTTGCAGAGTGTTTTAGCATATTATCCAGTATGTGCATATATCCAAGAGTTTTGCACAGAAATCCAACACGGGATCAACACACACAGCTGGTTACAACTGTTCAGATGGACAAACACTCACCCTCTCGCTCCCTCCGTCACACTCACTTGATTGGTAAGCAGTTCCCTGTCACTGAGCTGGGCTGTAAACTTAAAAAACAATCTATCCTGTGTCATAATTCATAACAGAATATAAGGGCTGGGGGTGTGATGCATTGCCAGAGGCTGAAATTGAACATGGCACCTTTTAAAAGTTGAAGCTACTGGAGAGAATTATGATCTGTGAAAACTGAGGGCCTTTTTGTCTCTGTGCAAAGCCACTGCCTGATGTAATTTAAGCAAGTGTAGGGTTGCGAGATCAATCAGAGAGGATGAAGAGTTAGGAGAGGAAAGATGGAAGAGGCTGGGGGTTAAGAAGGGAAAGGTGGAGCAGGAACAGAGCTTTAGCCTTCCCTGCTGCTTTCTTAGCATCCCTCTGGGTGGTGAAGTATGGTCATAAATAGGCAGCCCCTCTGCCCCCCTGTGTTAGTGCTATTTTTACACTCGCTAATACAGGGGGTTTGGAGAACAAGCTCAAGTGGTGAAGTGACAAGAAAATATTATTGTTGGCTTGGAGTTAAGAGAGCTGTAGTGAGCAAAGAACTATGCACGTACCCATGGAGTGGTGTTGTGGAAGAATTAGCCTTGTGTTTTTATTAGATTAGAGGAGTTAAATCAGAGATCAAATCCTCAGCTACAGGTCTACGTTGCTGCCTACAGTGTTTGTCCTATTGGAGAGCAGATTATTTTTATCTTGGTTAAAACAACAGGAAAGGTGTGACAGTTTTCCATGGATTGTGTGAAAACAGCATGATGAGTTTTCACAGGAGTAAATGAAAGATGTGTCACAAGAATCAGGCAGTAGTTTGACATTTGATAAGCCCAAAGGAAAGGACGGCTGAGACAGTTCAGGTAGTGCTTGAGCAGATATGGAATATTCGTGTTGACCTCAGGCCTGGTATCATCAAAAGGTGTATGAACACGCTGATTTCTTAAGTCAGTTGGTGTGACTTAACACATTATTTGGTTTTCGCGTTTCATTTCACGTCATTTAGACTGCATTGACTTCTATTGTGCAGAAACGGCGTGTTATTCATATACCTACTGTCACAGGTAAAATCAGTGTGCGTGGGATATCAATAGACATGAAAGTCCGACACTAAGGTGGTGGAGGTTTGGCCGGGAGGATAGCAAGCTGGTCCCTGACCCAGGAGACCGGCGTTTGGGTTACCGTGTGAAACAAAATTTTGATTTTTTTTATTTAAGTTTATTTAAGTTACATCATTGCTAATGTTAGCGACATAGCGTAAAGTTTAAGTTGCTAGATAGTGATATTAGCATTGACATCTCCCCCCTGGATGTACTTTACTGCTAACTTTAACCATCATTGATTACCTGATTGTCGACCTGTTAACCCTGCAGCTAGCAGATAGGGTTAACCTCCTTTGTGTAGCTTTAAAATGCGTTGACATGGCACGCCAAAATGTCCTTAAAAGTGGCGTGTTATTTACCATCCCATGACATCACGTTGTGACCTCGGATGGTGTGGCTTCAAATTTTCAACCCATGCCATGAACGATCCTGGTCTCAGTTAGGTTTTATATTTCAACATTGTTTTTCAGATTTAACATTTATTTTAACTTTAAACCTGGAATCCAGCGGATGCTGTTTTACTGTAATCCAGTTTGTGCTGGAGAAGCGTCATGCACACCTTAGTTTTGTCTGCAACATGTAATGTAATTATTTATTTAAAGGTCTGCATGGGACTGTTTTTTAAATCCTGCACCCATCTGGTCACTCAGAATTCCCAACCACTCCTGCCCCTCCCTGCAGAGATTCAATCCTGTATGCAACAATGTTTGACAAATCTGTCTGCACCGTCCTCCAGGCAAATTAACACACGAGGCACCAGATTTCTCTGCATGTTTAACCTCTATATACGTCCTGCTGGTGTATACTATGCATGCATTATCCATTAATTACCATTGTTCCTCTATCATGGGTTTCATGATGTGGACTAAATAATGAATGGGAGTTTTTTGACCGAGAATCAACAAGGGGATTGTAGTCTTAAAACTCTGTTTAAATGTTGTTGAAAATATTTGCTCTGAATCTATTTGCTATGCAGTGAAATGTTGCAGTTTCATAACCTTTTAGTTAATTCACATCAGTGTAGCCATAACAGTATAAGTTGATTTTGTTCTACGTAATTGAATCTCATTTTCAAATTGTTTTATTAAAATTTGTTATTTTTTGTTATGCTAACAAAGTGGTGAACTCTGAATTCTAATAGTAGCCCATTTTGTCCCAGATGAAAGTCGTTAAGATCCTAGTTTAGCAATCTCAGATCTTGACAGGATTTACCCAGAATGAATTGAGATTATGCAGAACAATTAGATTACATTCAAATCACAAATTACAACTTTTATATTTATCAGGCGAAATGCAACCTACCTTGTGTCATGGAAAAGGCTTTCACCTGCGCACGCACACATGCGTAACCACTCAGAATGTTTTTGGTGATATTCATAAGCTATGATTACATTAACCTGTTTAAATTCACCCCTCGTGAATTGTGTCTCAAATCCTCTCTCTCCCAAATACAAGCATCTTTTTTCGGATCTGCATGATTCACACGAGTCTCATTTTCAGGTCGGAAAATACGGAATTCCGGATTAATCCAGGAAAAATCACATCCCTGAGTTGTGTAAAGACTGAAAATGGAGCGCTAAAGAGGGAGGTTCATCCGCTGGCTCTTTTCTCACCTCTGCACAGCTGGCCAATCCCAGCGTGAAGTGGGTGTGAATGTCAGATGATGTCAGGAAGGTGTAGCGTGCAGGGGTTTCCGTAACTGTCTGACTCTCCAACAAGCAGTTCTGACAAAGTACGCTGGCCCCTAAAGTGTCAAAACCCGTTCGTTTCTGCTAATACTAATGTCATGTTAACATGGCTGCAATGACAATGATAACATGCGACTCATTTTAACAGGTAATTCAGTAGTGTTTACCATATTCACCATCTTAGTTTAGTGTGTTAGCATGCTAACACTTGCTAAATGTCAAGGAACTGCATCCAGTAGTTGTGGAGACATTTCACTTAACCTCACAGTGGTGCTACAGAACGTCAGAGGGTCATCAAAGTATGTGTTTCTCTGAAGCTGATGATACACGGGGCAACTTTTTGAGCAATGTTGCTGTTGGCAAGTCCGACTAAGTTTTGAACAAACTGCACAACTGCACATGAATACACCATACTACCAACTTTTCAATCCACTTTTTAACAGCACTGTTTAGCAGGTTTTTTAATAGGAATAAATTATATTTACAAATATCTATTGGCTTGGGGCAAATTATGATGCATTCTATGGAGAAACAGCGTAACCTTTATTTTTGTGAAGCCAAGGTAGAACATAAAGCTAACATTTGACATCAGACTGTGACAGTTCAGCAAAAATGGTTGCTGCTGCTAACAGTAGCGTCTCACATATAGTGCAGTGGGTCATGACAACACGTTAACTGCATAGTGGGCTGGATTTTACCAAATGTTCACAGTGAATGTGGAATCTATTTGTAGAATGTGCAGAGAATCGTCATACTATGAGGCAGTAACACTGAATATGATGAGTCACATTAAATAAAAGCGTGCAGAAAATTCACTGTGTCCTCTTTAAAGAAGAAAAAAATAGACGTGTCTGCAGCTTACAGTGGAAATGCACGTCTGGTGATGTCAGGAGAAAGTGTAACAGATATTCTAAAGCTCATCTCTTAGCCTGGGCTCTTGGCACTCGCCACTGCCTCTCAGCGTTTTTGCTTGATTAAAAAGCTCCCAGGAGTTTGTAAGCGCGTGGTAGGTGCGAGCGCACACCCTGACAGCTTAACATACTGATTATTCAAGCCTCTTAGGCTAAGCCACGGCACTCGAGTGATGAACGTCAACTCCCCCCCCCCCCCCCCCCCCCCCCTCACACAGTCTCGATTTCTCCTTCTCCCCCTTTTATTCTTTATTTGAAAGAGTGGAAAGCCAGTGACAGCTTGCAGAAGGCAAACCTGTTGTCTGGGAAGCAGAGGGGATCAGTGACACAGTGATTCATACACTGCCGAGGCTTTATTTAGACATAATCCACCCAGCATAGGGTCCTCGCTCGCAACTTCTTGCATGGAGCTGGCTAGCTGTGATGTGTCCTGCACTACGGACCACAGACAAAATCCAGTGCGGTTTAATGCATTGGTGGTTGCCTGATACACTCTGAAGTCCTCTTCAAGGGGTCATAATATCAAAATACACAACAGTGCTGTTTTCTTATCACAGCAAATTATGCAACGTTTCTTTACATGGCTACTGGACTCTCAGTGTATATTATTGTATTGTATGTATATAATTATCTATTCAGGCTCTCAAGAATGTTTGTGTTTCCCTTTAAGTGTTATTCTAAATATATAGAAACTTTCCATAATGGTAAGAATGAATTGCCACAAAGATCTGTTGGATCTGTTGTGCATTATGAGTTGCACTGCAGTGTAAGCTGCCCCTTTCTGTATGTGGGCTGTGTGCACTCTCAGCTTGCTGGCATGGCCGTGGCTTCTACCACTGAGCCACACCTGACCAACAGATTGGTCCCAGCTGGAGGCTGAGGCAGGAACAGACACAGCGGACGCTTACCTAGTGATTCCGCTGAGAATGTGGACATGTACAAAGGATGAACGCGTAAAATGCCACTTCAACTGCCTTTCATCTTCGGTTGACTGATTCGGTGGTTTGATTACAGACAATTACACATCAATCTCTCAATACTTCCCTACTGTCTGTGGCTCTCAGCCCCAAGCTCATTCCTTCTTACTGGAAATCTTTATATACAAGTCAAAAACATATTGTTAATTTTATATAACCTTGCAGGTAATATAGCAATATTTAAGTGTCAATAAGATAAGACATAAAGAAAATCTATGCAATCACACTTTCAGGGAAGTATTAAGACAAAAGCTAAAGTGGCTTAAAAAGCTATGGCAGGAATTCAGCAGTTTACTAAATTAAGATACAGATTTCTTATTTCCCGTTGTTAGGTTATTGTGCATTCACTACATGAGCAACAAGTACTTTGTATTTCTGTCTCTTCTGTCTACTTTCATCCTCCTTTCTTAGAGGTGAAAGAATGGTATAGCTGTGCCTTCTGTTTCCCTGACACACTTTTCCATCTTTATTTTTTTATTTTCACTCTTTTTCCCGAAGCATCCGCAGAAGAGGCTGCTAAGTCAGCGAGAACTCAGCAGAGTGTGCTTAAGCAGATGCGGAAAAAGAGGCGAGCGCTTCAGGAGCTTGAGAAAACACTTCCCCAGGCTTCCTGCCTCTGGCCTGTACTCTTAGGTAGTGGGTTTGACGGGGAGAGCAGCCCCTAATGAAATGGGGCAGATCTGAAAGAGAAGAGCTTAAATTCCCATTAGCCTGTGCTGCGCTTTTCCACCTACCCATATGTACAACCTAATTCATTAATCAATAAAAATTTCAGAGAACCCCAGGGGACACATTTGAGAATTCCATCATGTACTATGAGCAGTAACATTTGAATGACTGTATGAAAATAATGCTGAAAGTGTGTTTCACTCAAATTGTCAAAAGAACCCCACCTCACTGTTGTGCCTTGTTGTGTGCTTCTTTCTCCCTGTCTTTCGTTTCATTTTTCACATTAGGAATGAGGAAATACTCTTAACCCTCCCTTCTTCCTCCATTATTCATTTAATGGAATACTGAAACTGTGTTAGTGCAACTACTCAGATATTGTACCAGACCTGTTGTGGCACAGTCTCCTGCCCTCTTGCTTGCACGCCATTACCATGTCTCATCTCCTCTTCTGTCATGTGTCACCTGATGACATTAGAGACATGCCATTTTTCAGGACTATATGAGACCCACACAGTAACGACAACCTCTTGATTTTTTGAGACAAATTCTGTTTCCCTGAAAAAGTGGAGGCAGATTATTTAACCAGCGTGGTGTGATTCTCCACGCACCCGCATTTGATGGAACTCGATCCATCGGCTGATTTGCTTTTCTCGTTCTGCAAGAGGGGGAGCTGTATGACATCATGATTACCCCCCACAGTCATTTCATCACACATGAGCATATTGCGGTTGCCATGTGTAAACCTTGTATCTCCAGTTCTTGGGGGAGTATTTACATGAAGGGTTAAATTGATCTCTGCCTTCTGAAATATGCATGGGATAAATCACAGATGCACGGATGTTAAGCTGCAAAAGTACTATATATATGTGTCAAAAAGATGTGTGTGTGTTTGTGTGTGTACAATTGGGCAGATTGGAAAAGTACAAAAACGACATTCAAATGTAGGAGTGCCCCCCCAACTGGGATTAAGTGGTTAAAGACTCTGGAACATCAAAGAATTTTAGTGTCGTCTCCATGTTAAGCAAAGGCTCTAGGCTGAAGGTGTGAATATGCTGCTTAACCATGCAGGATAATAGACTTCCCCTGATACTCACACACACACAAACATATACATATAAGATACAAACACCATTTTCACCACGCACATTAAGCCTGTATAGCACATGTGATTGGCTCTTTCAGCTAAGTGTTATGTAAATGTTGTTAAGACATTTGCATGCATGTAAGCACATTGACATTCACATGGTGAAGTCTCCATACTGGGGAAACTACAGTTTTTGTAAATCTGCACATTACCCTCCTAATATTCCGTTCAGCGGTGCAACGAACAGCAGGACGTTTTGGGGGATTTGAACAATTTTACCTTTGATGTGTAGCTCCATTCATTTGCATGTACATCAGAGCACCAGTGCTGTCAAAAGGTCTCCTTAGCCACTGACCCCATTAATGTGGTTGGATCAAACAATCTTTTATCATATTCTATCTACTATTCAACTATGGGGTTCTCAACAGCAGGGTCAGAACGCCACTAGTGTTGGAAGATAGCGGAAGTGGAGGAGAATTCCAACTGAAATAGTTAGCCAATGGCAGGCTTATACCCACAGTCTACCTCCTACGAGACAGACTAGCGCTATAGTAGCACTATGGAGCAACGTTTTTTACTAGTGGGTCCCTGTGTAGTTTATGTTGTGCATGAGGATGCAAATGCATGCACACGAGCATGTTGCAATGTGATTCCCACTCCTGTTAGTGGTTTTATGCTATTCTACTGCTGGTGCCAGTAACGCAGCACGAAATGTAGCAAAGCATGGATTTTAAATATTTAAAAAAATGTTTTATGGAGAAAGGAAATGCATTTGTTAGACCTCCAGTTTGGTTTCATTTTAACTTAAGGGCTCCTTCTAAAAATCTTTATGTTATGTGCTTATATAAAAAGTAGCACAATATTGTTATGCTAGGCCAATCCAGACATTTTTTGATGGTTCAAAAATACATCACAAGATAAGATAAGATGTATTTTTAATGCCTCTGTAGGGAAATTTGTTCTGGACTGCAGTTCCACAGAAGATAAAATCATACATACTGCACTGCATAGTTAAAAAAACAACAATTTCCTTGTAACAGTACACATACACACCTTCTGAAAATGGCGATATATCGCACAACCCCCTTGCCAACTTCCTACATTACCTGCTGGTGTTGAGAATCCTAACGGACTCTGGGTGGAGAATGTGAGTTGGATCAGACGCCATTTTCTGAGCCTGTCTGATAACAGACTGCTCATAGATTGTTTGGAAGGACTCGTATGTTTTAACCCCAATAATTGTCTAAGCAGTCTACCAGTCGAGTGATTTGTGACGAAACTGCAGCACAAGACAGGAGTCCAAACGGCAGCTGTGCCCTCCCACCACAAGCCTAAAAGGAGTTTCTAAAAAAGTTGACATTTTGGAGATACAGGTCTTTTTTTACTGGATGTGATGTTACTGAGGAGGGATCACAAAAAGGCACGAGTTTGGTTTAAGGGATCACAATCCATAGAAGTGAACAACTTACTGTAGTAGCTATTCTCTAATTGTGAAGGGAGCATATGAACCTGTAATCATAGCTATCAATGAAAGTATTCTGAAATAAAGGCTCCTTTGAGTGCATCGTTTTATATGTGTGAGCATAAGAGAAGGAAAGAAACTGAGCGGAGCGAACGGCGTTCTTCACGTGAGCAAATTCACTTGAGAAAGAAGAAAGCTGAGTTGGTTAAACATCATTAAATCTGTAACTCGCCACCTTGGGGAGCAATCAAGCTCTATTTGCAGTATGTGTGGACAAAAAGGAGAAACTCAGGTATTACACCCTGTCAGAAAAATTGACTGGTCAACAGTTTGCAACTGGTAATTTATCAGATTTATTAAAGCTGGCACTTTTCATCTGCAGAAGAAATTGTACTAGTAAGGGGGAAAACAGCTGTGCAGTTTCCATGCACATAAGGGGGCATGTCTCATGATGCATGAAACTCATTTGGCTGACTGTGTATTTATGTGGATCTGGGATATGTCACACAGCGTAATAAGGCACATTATAGTATTCTACTTGTCTTTAATCAGAAATATGTAAAACTGGAATATGAATACTTGGACTACATTAGTAGAGCAATGAGTTTTACAATGAGTTCTTGCTGGAGATGTAGAGAGATAGAGAATAGAGGTCCTCTATTGCAGGCATTACATTAATGTTACTCATTAGGCAATGATGAATAAGCTAAACTATAATTAAAGTGATGTGATCGGAAAGAACATTAAACATATTGACAATGTCTTTTAAAGATTTTGTCCCTTAGTCGTCAGTGAAGACAAGAGTCTTATATATTCAGATCAAACGGTTATTTGGTCGGAGGAGTAACACCAATTCTGTTCCTGTAACAGAATTCAGAAACAGATAGGTGGTGGTAAGTGACGAATAAACACCACAAATGAAACTGAAATCGGTTCAAAATCTTTTTTGCGGGATACATTGCGTGCTGGTTAGAAAGAGACTTGCGATTGTAAATCTAAGAAATGCTCATGAAATTGATTTAACAGGTCGTGGCTGACTGCCGGTCTTACAATGATACACTGAAATTAGAATCCACTTTATTTATTAAAGGACTTTTTTGTCACAGCTGATAACACAAAATTCCTCCGTGCAGCTTGCAAACAACAATAAGCTGTGGGTGACCCCCAACTGCTGGTAGGCGATAGTGCAAGCACTTTTAAAAACTGTTAAGGTGTGAGAGACTCTGACTCTTAATATACTTCATTCAAATGAGTTCTGTACCGTATTCTGGGACTAAACAATCAGTCATTTTTCTTCACATGCAAAACAAAAAGTGTACTGCAAAACCAGGTAATTGTCCTTGACCTGATTCGATTAAAGTGATTAGAGGTGTCAGCATGTCAGAAGAACACAAACAAAATAATATTCATGGTTTTTGAGCAATGTGTGATTTGTATTCAAAACTCTGTGTCTCAATGCTCATTCACACAGATGTCACAAAGGATAAACTGATCTGAATAACCAGTGTGAAATGTGATTTATCAGACACATAACGGCCCATAAAATTATCCCGACAGGCCTCAGCTTGCTCATATATTTATATCTGCATTTGTCCTTTGTGTAGTTTAACTTGCATTGTTCAGTGGACATTCAAGCCACATTTGCTCATCCCTCAGGGTTAAGCATCCACAATGTAGACATTACTGTGGTGAAATAAATAAATAAATAAATAAATAATGACGAACATGACCTCAGCATGAACACCTGGTAGTTTTTGGGGCAGAATGTTCCAGGGTACAGAATAGGTTTTCCCTGATTTTGGAGTGGACAGGATTACTGGATTTTATTTGGAAAAGGGAAAATAACTTCTGCAAGATCAATAGATAGTGTAATAAAATAACTGTAAATGTACCTCACTCACTTTTTAAACAGAATCTACATATATGATAGGATGAGATACAATTTGATAAATTAAAAACATGTAATGACAACTATGTAAAATGTAATGGTAATGAAAAAACAGACCAACTCAAAATCATAAAGAGAATTTGAAAGGAGCTCAGTACAGTATAATGTGGTGTTTTGTGTGCTTTTTCCTCAGACTGTGCCATAGTTTACTGCTTCTTTTTGTTGGACTTGCATTGTAGCTCACACTGGTCTACACCTCGCTGTGTATGCGTTACGAGGGTGTGTCAAACTCTTCACATTTGAGTTTCACTTTAGTAAAGAACCCGGTCTTTCTGTCTTTATGCAATGTATATGTCTTACTGCGGTGTAGCGGGTAGTGTCTTCAGCTTTTGCTTTTGGCAGAACTGCATCCATCAGACTCATTGGAAAGGTTGTGCCCAGTCCGTTTGTTATGTTTGAATGTTTACTGTTTATCGGGGTCCCCTTTTGCCACTGCCCAACATCTACTCTTCCTTGTATCCACTTGTTATTGTATGCTCAGTGCTACATGGCATAGCAATTTACTTTAGTTTTGGCGTCCACAGATTGCTGTTTATATTTTTCATTGCGTCTGTCTGTTGATGTGAGAGTTTGTGGGCAGTGCTGAGGATCAGGATCAGCTGGCTGTGTGAACTGGTAGGCAGGTTTGCAGATGTTTTTTATGCCATAGAAAGTGTATGCAGCATAGTGTATATCATACAAATTATTTATCTCATTTGCATCCTGCATTGGCTTAGCAATACTGTATTTATACTTATGGTGGCTAATAAAGCAAATTAGAATTTCATATTACTGATACAACTGTCTATTTCAGTGACTTCTCTCTAAAACTGCACTCTATGTAATTCACACCCACACCCACGCCATACCCACTACATACAGTATGTTCATGCTTACCAACACATGCACATAGTACAAACAGACCCTGCAGAACACAGTTCATCACCCGACTGTAGCTGTGATGAGCAGGCAGAAGGGAGAGCCTCTCTGGGCATAAATATGTCCAGCGTCAAGATATACAACTAGCAATTCCATCCCCAGTTGAAGCTTCGCCGATTGCTTTTTGCCCCTTGCCTGCAACTCATGCAGGAATTCAGCTCTCAAAAACATGGCCTTGCATGGTTGCATGCACAGCACAGGCACATAATACATACGCACAATGAGGAGGGCCAAAGACGAGATATCTAACAAAATGAAAGAAGTTTAATTGAGGATTATGCAAACTCTATTGTACAACAATGCTTTGTGCAGTGAAGCAGCAACCTGCAACCAATGAAGCAGTCTTATTTCTAGAAATGTGTCTGGATGGCACTTCAGAACCAAGGTACTACGATCACTTTGAATAGACATCCATCATAAAATGTTTCAATTAAAGGCTTTTTGGGGGGACAAAAAGTAACATGTATAAAATTTGCCCCTGTAAATCAAATCAGATACTTTTTAATTCTGTACAGGACCTGATCGACTGCTTGTCCTAGAAACAGGACATGTTTCCCCCATGTGGCACCACTGCAAATGTAAATAATCTTTCAATATCGACTTGTCCTGAACAGAAGTGAAGCTTAATGAATGGCAGGGCGGCTGTTTGAATCACGCAAAGTCTATTAAATAAAAAGGTCAGATTCACTCTTTGTAATTCCCTGAATCTAGGTACATTTGACTCCATATTAATTCAAAGAAAAAAAACTTAAAGTATGAAATGGATGTATGATCACATCCACAAGAAGCACAAATATTAACATATTTTATGAAAAGAGTAAAAATATTTTACATTCATCATGTATGTATCATGTATTAAAACTGCAGGTATAGCCGTTTACGTGCTACCTCTAAGGCCTTGTTCAGACTGCCAGCCCAAATCTGTTTTTCCAGATATCCAGATTGTATCCAGATTGATTTTAGAAAGTCTGGACAGCAAAAAAAAAAACCCCACATGAAATGTGATTTTTGCAAGTCATATCCACATTTGGGATTTGTGTCAGTAGCAATGCGACACACAACGACAACGTCAAATCCAGAGTGACGGAAGTGCATCAGAGCAACTGAGCAGAATCCCATCCAATGTCCTAGACTGCAGCCAATACAAAAATATGACCTAATACTTTCTGACAGTGTAGAAGCAAAGTTTCACTCATATGCAAGTGTGGTATTACACACACACACACACCGATTTAGTATAATTATAAGCCACATTAGCCACAGTGCGACATGAAATCACTCACACATCTTTGGACACTTGGAAAAGTACTCATGCAGCTGTTTTTCTTTCTGAAAAATCACATCTCATTTCATTTTATATACAGAACCAGAAGTGCGTCTCCTCCCTCACAGGTTAATTACAAGTAACTGTAGCTGATTACGGTGCAGGAATTAAGGGAAACTTACATTGTTCCTTCATTGTGAAGGGAATTGCACAGCAGGAGAAAAATGCTGGGTGCTAGAGGCCCATAACCACTGGCCTTATTGAACTGGGTCTGTTTCTATGCTTGCAAATGGGTATATGCTGGATGAATATAATTATGATCTCTATGATGAAAGGGATCTTTCTCTGAACATTTTCCACCCCTCACTTTTTCCCACCACGTGTCCATTACCCATCCATCCATCCTTTATCTATAACCGCTTCTACTTAGAGAATCGCAGGGGGCTGGAACCGATCCCAGCTGACACTGGGCGAGAGCCGGGTACACCCTGGACAGGTCTCCAGTCAATAACACCTACAGGCAATTTCGACTGCCAATTAACCTAAGCTGCATATCTCTGGATTGTAGGAGGAAACTGGAGTACCCAGAAAGAACCCATGCAGGCACAGGGGAGAACATTTAAACTCCACACAGAAGTGTAATGTGTGCACTATGTATGCACTGCTATACATTATTTTACAATAATTACTGGGGCTGCACTGTGGCCTAGTGGATAGCAATGTGCATTCACAGCAAGAAGGTCCCAAACCCCGGTTGTCCCGGCCTTTCTGTGTGGATTTGCATGTTCTCCCCGTGTCTGCGTGGGTTCTCTCCGGGTGCTCCGGCTTCCTCCCATCGTCCAAAGACTAGGTTGACTGGTGACCCTAAATTGTCAGTGTGAGTGTGACTGGTAGTTTGTCTATGCGTGGCCCTGCGATGGACTGGCGACCTGTCCAGGGTGTACCCTGCCTTTCGCCCGATGTCAGCTGGGATTGGCTTCAGCCCCCCGCGACCCTGTACGCAGGATAAGCGGTCGACGATGGATGCTGTATTTGGGAAAAGAGATCAAATATGGTTTCAAAATGGTTATATGTAGAGCTATCATGTAGGGACAGACTGGCCCGACTCAGCAGCCAGAATTGTTGTGACTCTGCATCCGTTACAACTTTGAGTTTAAAATAGCATCACATGCACTATGCAGCCATCTAAACAATAACAAAAACACAACATAATTAGAACATTTACTCCTGACCCAGAACTGACTCGAGCCTCGCTTTTATGATTTCTGGGAGGTTACGTAACATATGATGTAATGATAGGCCACGGCGACTGCACATCTAAGTTCAAGCGACTTTATCTCCCCATGAAGGCATAATGCAACTTTACTATTGTGTATTAGCTGTACAGTTTGCTTGACGCTGAAGTTTTCTTACAGTGTCAGTGTTCGGCAACTCTGACAAAAACACCTCTCAAGCAAAAATCCCTAAAAAGCAGCAGTTAAGAAAGCTGATGCACACTCTCCAATAAACATAGCATGACTAATCCCTCCTCACAAATGACAAGGCCTAGTCATCCTACACACAATGAATGGTCTCCTTGTAAATGACTTCAAAGCAGAGCAACACAGACTTGAGTGATGGAACTACATTTCTGTCAGTAGCACACAGGGTTAACTAAACAAGCAATTTCAGCAGTGGCAGCGTGTGCTAAAAAGCTTGATGGGGCTGGCTAAGCTCCTGTGATTGGCCTTTGTGTGTGAGAATGACCACTTAAGTGCTGTGCAGCCCCTCTTGGGTATGTTTGTGGGCATAAGCATTTCCTCTGACTTTTTGCGTGCTCGCACTGTGTGTGTGCATGTGTACCCTTGAGTGTGCGTGCATGCTCACGGGTGCATTTGTGGTTGTTTTGCTGGTTGTGTGCGTGAGAGAGTACGTCTTTGTGTTGAAGCAGTGTCCTGCTTCACTGTGTTGCTGCATAGTGTGTTTGCCATTTCCAATAAGATTGTATTGCCCCATGTGAAAAAAAAAATAACACTGAATTACTGCAGTTAAGCAGCTTTTGAAAGAGAGAGTATTCACAGGTTCACAAAGAAAAATTCCCTGACCCAAACAGTGTCCACAAACAAAATATTACTCCTCTCAATTTAATGTAATGTGTTATTTTCTTGTTTTCAGGTAATGTCTCCAACAGCATTATATATTTACAGGCCCCTGTTTCATCTCCACTCCTGCACATTAAATTTGATATGACACAGTGACTATGTGGTTTAATAAGTGATGACTTTCAGCTTCAAGGGTGTTTTGGGGTGTTAACAGTGGGTGAACAGTGTGTGACTGGTAGCCCTTTGAAAGAGGTCATATTATGCTTTTAGGCTTTTCCCCTCTCCTTTATTGAGTTATATACCTTTTTTGTGCATGTAATAGGTTTGCAAAGTGAGAAGTCTGAAGAGTTCCCATCTCCCACAGAAAACTCTGCTCTAAAAACAACTTGTTTATAGTCCAGCCACTTCCCTTTCATCCTTGTGACATCACAGCAAAATGCACGTCGTAAAGCTCGCCAAGCGGCTAGTCTGACACGCCTTCATAAACACTGGTGGAAAAACAGTGAGCTGCAGCACACAGCGCTCCTCTCCCTTCCAAACACTAGCTACCCTCCAGGCAGTCAGTGGACATAAAGTTGTTCCTGTGATGTAGAGACAGAGCTCAGTATCACTCCATAGCTAAAACTAAGTCTTCAACACAGGGTGAAAACAGGAGCTACAGCAATGTGCAGTATGACAAAAATCTGGTGTTTTTCGAAAAAGTAAACCTAGTCTGGTACAACCCCTAAATAAGGTTATGAACCTGAAAATGAGCATAATATGACCTCTTTAATATTTAGCAAAATGCATCAGGACATCAAATGCATGATCCTAAACATGCAGACAAGGGAGCTAAGGAGTTGTTAACGGCCAAACAGTGAGAAGGTCTTTGCTTGCCATGTCGCACATACTTCCTAATTTCAAACTGGTTGTTTAATGTGTTTCACTTGCTAAAGACCAGACTGCAGGCCCAAAGCCCCTGAAGGATTCTCACAAGAAGAAGTAAAGATGGCTGCAGTACAGGCATGGCAGAGCATTACCAGAGAAGAAACCCAAGTGCAGATATCTTTGGGTCAGAGCCCTCAGTCTGTCAGTCAGTGAACGCAAAGGATGATGCCTTTAACATAATAACTATGTACATAGAAAGGACTACAATAATGCACTAGTTGCCCACTGTTGTTGTAAACACTATCAAAACGAAGATAATGATAAGTCAGCACTTCATATTCATCGATCCATCCATCCATTATCTATAACCTCTTACCCCACACAAGGAGGCGGTGTACACCCTGGACAGGTCTATGATAGTAGGTCAAAGGTGAACTGCTGAAAAAATGTTGTAATAGTTGTACTATTTGACTT
The DNA here is from genome assembly GCF_014851395.1 of Micropterus salmoides. NCBI lineage: Eukaryota > Metazoa > Chordata > Actinopteri > Centrarchiformes > Centrarchidae > Micropterus > Micropterus salmoides. Next base: position 4,397,592 of record NW_024040596.1, on the reverse strand, counting down.
CTCTTCCAAATTGGCAAACCTGACTATATTACCTGACAATATTGATAGCTGAGCATACAGCTGTAGCACTGTACGTTAATTAAGACATCTTTGTGTCGTGCTGATGAAGAGGTACGTATTAAGGAAATAACAAAATATGACTTCAACATTCTATCTGAACAACTTTTAGAGGAGAGGGGACATTTCTATTAATCTGCAGCAAATAGACTTCCCATTTGAAATGTTTCCATGGTAGCAAACGTTATAGTAAGCGATGAACTTTAACTGTAAAACCTGCACTTTGATACAGTTTATAATGTCTAATGAAACATGAGTATGCGCCAGTCACATATAACATAAGATGTTTGTTCCTGTGTAATGGTGGACTGTGATACACAATGCATTCATGTGCCTATACTGACTCATGAAGTCACCCACGCATTGGAGGGAACTTACTAGACTCCACCATAAGCATGCACCATAAACTCCCATTAGCATAGATGCTAACGCATGAAATGGCCATTCAGCTTATGTTAAATGTAAATACACATGTGCAACATGTGGTATTGACAAAAACATGTTTTAGTCCAACTTTCAGTAAGATTTGTTTAGTTATTATTTAAGCTGTCTTTCTCGGTTTCTATTTTTTTATAAGCTGCTCCCACTGGAAGTGATGCGATGAGGGATGGAACTCATTGGAACTTTTATGATTGGCTCATAGTTCATGGGGTCATTTTAGAAATGCGTTCTCGACTCAATGAAAGCTATCTGTGTATTTAAAACATTGCATGAAATTTAATCATTTAATTGTTTCAAGGCTGCAATGTTTGCATCACTGCAGAGCTGCGAGAGAGTAATTGTGTTATATATAATAGTGTTTCTAATGATTGTTGTTATACTATGTTTTCCTTTTGAAAACAAACAGGGGACAATCAGTTCTTGACTTCAATGAAAATTGAGCTGGTAAACTTGACTGAACAGTCCAGAGCTGCACTGTTCACTCACTGCACAATCCGCAATAGCTTTTCACACATCAACATTAGCTTACCATTTGACTAACAGAACATCTGCAAATAGTGATAAATAAGGCAAAGTCATGCACAGAGCATTGCTGTGATGCCTTCCAGTGAGAGCTGCTCACCCAGCACGTATGCCCAATAAGCTTCACTTGCTTCCTTCCCATAACTTATCCATTAGTGTCTTTGTCTGGGGGATTCTTCACACACGTGAATGGCGCAAAATGAATACTTTGATATTGATCTTGGGTGCTTTCAAATAAATATCGTACTTAATGTTCAAATTGTGATAAGTCACAGTCTCTGCTGAATGTGGGTGTTGATGCATATGGCAAAAAGCCCGTCTGGCTCCCTGAGCTGCAGTTACAACTACGCAGGCCTCATTGAGATCCTAGATGGTGTACAATTTCCTCCTCACACACACACACACATTGACGTTCACTGCTGCCACTGGTGCCTGCGAGTGGAGACCCACTAGGGGCCCATTATTGCCTTGCAGAGTCATTATATCAGTTATAACATAATAAACATGCATACACACAGTTAGTTATTTGTTTCACCTGGTATCATCCTGATCATCTTCTCTGTGTTTGTTACATATCCATATTCCAATATACAGTCCTCTGCTGCCTCCCCTCTAACACATCTATTGTGTGTGTGTAAGTACAAGAGAGAGATGCGTTTACCATTAGAAGGGCCGAGTCCTTCAGCAGACGGGGTCAGTGCTCTAATCTGAGGAGGTGATGATATTGTGAGGATATTTAATGAGAGGATAAAAGCAAAAGTGAACGGAGGGGATTGAGTATTAGCCTTTTTAGATATCATTAAACATTAATACTGTCAGGGGACTGGAGCACACTGGGGTCCTTTTCATTGACTTTCATGCTGCGTGCTAATAGAGTTTCACCTCTGGGGACCTCCACACCCCCACCCAGCCCTCGGTGCGGCGCTAAGGCTAAGGGAAGATCAGATTGCCGCCCCGCTTCTGGGGATAAGATTAGTGGGTCCGTCTGTGCGTGTGTTAATTGTAGATTATGTGAGGTTATGCACTTTCTCTTGCTCCCTTTCTGTCGTTTGCTCATGACGTATGATATATGCATATTATAACTATTCTAAAACTATTAAAAGGCCCTGAAGAGACTTGCATACATTAACCCAATACTTAATCCTGAGAAGGACTTCAAAATTGCTTTTTTCCTCAATGAACACCTCAAAGCTTAAACATATTCCGTTTCTGATAAGACATACAAATGGGGCAAATTTGTTGGCATTTTTGCCAGAAAAATTATGAACAATTTTCAAAATAGTTGACAAATTGATTAACTGACTAATTGTTTCTGCTTTACTCTTCACAGGTTGTTCATTTGTAATTGCATTTAACTGTTATGACTAATGACAAATTTAACAGTAATAGAGACATTTATCCCCTTACTATTGTTATATGACCTTTTCTTAGCCTACATTAACTTGTGTTTAGAAAAGAAAATACCCGCAATCAGTCCTTTAGTCAAAGGTCTCTCTATCTGAATGGTGTTTATCATGTGAAGCACCAACAGAGGGCAGTGATCCCCTTCTAAAGAAGAGGCATGCCTGTGCACAGGAAATCAAACTGTGTGTGTTTGTGTGTGTGTATTTATTATACAGCTGGGTGTGGCTGAGAAAGAATGTGCCTACACTACTCAGTGGGGTGTGGGCAGATGGCGATGGAGGGAGCTGTTACTGCACAAACCTGAAGCCCCACCGAAACCAAAATTTATAAATGAATCTCATTCACAGGACTTCCTCTGTTCTCCTCTCCTCCCCTGGAGTGCTGTCTGTCAACAACTCAACTGCACAATGTAAGAAACATTAGCACAGCTTGCACTGATTAATAATTTTGCCTATATTCAAAATTGAACCCTTCATGCCTTCACTTTGTGCAGTATGATAATGTAATAAATCATTGTAACCGCAGAGGAGTGCATGGTGTGCTTTCACATGTTCAGTAATGCCTTTAAAGCAGTGTTTTTCTTTCTTTAACAGATCCGCTGAATCCACTTCCACAATTTACTTGATTGTAACAGGCTTCTGCTGGTCAGGCGCAGCTAAGTAAGTGGCCGAATTGAATTTCATTCACCTAAACACAAACATTGAAAGGTGCGATGTTTATTCTCACATCTGAAAATTCCACATTTTTCAAAAGATATACAGCCAGTTTCACAATCCACCATCCAGATTTCATTTTCATGAATCGCTTTCATGCTCTTCACACTTGGCTTGTACGTGTGAAAATCCTGACCAAGGAGAAGCCCATGTAACACACATATTTAAATGCAAATACAGGCCCTCTGAATTATCATTTATTATTATCATTATTAGGTAAGCCTTATCCACAGATTTCCACAGGCTAATCAGAATTAACGATGATTCCAAAAGTGTATAAATCGTTATTTTGCACACATTAAAGCACACTTGTCTTCATTACAAGGATATTAGAAAATATCATTTGCTGTCATCAATTTAGCAGATGCTGAATATTAATACTAGAAAGCTTTTGTTCAAATATATTTTCTTATTATCTGAACCCATACATGTACAGAGGATCCTCGGGCATCTTCACAAATGTTCTTTCTGAAAGTAGAAATCTGGAGTCATTCATTATGTTCCATGACTTTGTAATTTTATTTTTCATAAGCGCATTCAATAAAAGACATCAATTCATTCAAGTATTCAATTCTACTACATTCATAAGAAACTTGAGAGTATACCTCAACTGAACTGTCACTGGTGGAAAAGTTATCATATTCTTTACTAAAGTTAAATGCAACAATACCATGATGAAAAAATGATTAATGGCCGGTGAAAGTTACGAGTTTAGTTTAGTTGCTGTGTGAACAGTTTGGAAAACCTACGTTCTTGTCTCTAAATAATGCTGGCCAATATTAAATACAAACGAAAAACACTTTGTAAGAACACTTTTGGTACCTATTTGGATACTATTTTTATTTATCGCTACATTTATTTATTTATTATTTTATACAGCCCTCTCAATTAAGAGACCATTCAAAATTTGTCTTAAATCAGTGTCCATTTCATTCCAGTGGCTGGTAAATTCCAACACAGGCGAACATCATTCTACCTAATGAGGTAGTGATTAAAGTGATTAGGCAGGGTGAGGAAAATAAGGGTTAAATTCTGGCGTTACTGTCAGAAGGATACAGTGAACGTCAGGTTGCTTCCACCCTTAAAATTTCAAAGATGCCTGTTCACAACAACAAGGTCAAGCAACAGACAACAAAGCTACAGACTGGCAGAGGGCAAAAACGATTGTCCACTGACCGGGATGACCGCCAACTCATTCGAATGTCACTCAAAAGCCGAAGGATGACACCAAGTGATTTACAACAAGAATGGCAAACAGCAGCTGGAGTGAAGTGCACGGCGAGGACTATTTGAAACAGGATCCAAGGGGCAGGGCTGAGGTCATGCAAAGCTAGAAAAAGGCCCTTCATCAATGAGAAGCAAAGACAAGCCAGGCTAAAGTTTGCAAAACACCATAAGGATTAGACCGTAGAGGACTGGACTAAGGTCATCTCCTCTGACGAGTCCAATTTTCAGCTTGTCCCAACACCTGGTCGTCTAATGGTTAGACGGAGACCTGGAGAGGCCTACAAGCCACAGTGTCTGGGACCCACTGGTAAATTTGGTAGAGGATTGGTGATGATCTGGGGGTGCTTCAGCAAGGCTGAAATTTAGCAGATTTGTCTTTGTGAAGGACGCATGAATCAAGCATTGTACAAGGTTATCTTGGAAGAAAACCAGGATTTCCGAACTCTGAGGATTGTTTCTTCCAGCAGGACAACGCTCCATGCCACACAGCCAGGTCAATCAAGGTGTGGATGGAGTCCCACCAGATCAAGACCCTGTCATGGCCAGCCCAATCTCCAGACCTGAACCCCATTGAAAACCTTGTGAATTTGATCAAGAGGAAGATGGAAGGTCACATAAAGTCACCCGACAGCAATGGGAAAGACTGGTTGAAAATGAAAGCTGTAATTAAAAATCAGGGTTATTCCATCAAATATTGATTTCTGAACTCTTCCTAAGTTAAAATATTAAATGCAAATACTCTGTATAGCGCCTTTCTTGACCACTCACAGCACTTTTACACTACATCGCATTCACACACTGAGCCTAAGTGCTCAGACAGTCAACAGCCATTCGGGGTTCGGTATCTTACCGAAGGACGCTTTGACACGCAGCCTGGAGGAGCCAGGGATTGAACCACCAACCTTCCAATTAACAGGCAACCCGCTCTACCTGCTGAGCCACAGCAGCGCAATTTTAAATTTGTGTTGTTTAAAAATGAATGTTGTTTTCTTTGAATTTGTTAATGTCTGAAAACAAAATAAATAATCTAAATGACAGCTATTTTATTTGCAATCTTTTATACAGGTAACAAACTGAGATTGTGCTCCTACTCTCACCTCAGGTACCTGTATAAAAGATACCTGGGAGCCAGAAATCTTTGTGACTGAGAGGGGTAAAATGAAAATCAATTTATACAATTTTTGACATGGGTTTTTCTAGATTTCTTTGTTGTTATTGTTTCTCTCACTGTTCAAATAAACCTACCATTAAAATTATACACTGATCATTTCTTTGTCCATGGGTAAACTACAAAATATTTTTTCCCTCACTGTATATATATAAAAATACCCCTCTCACCGCTTGTGGGGTGGTATGTGTCATCCTCAAGCTCGGGTCCTCTACCAGAGACCTGGGAGTTTGAGGGTTCTGCACAGTATCTTAGCTTCTTCCTAGGACTGCACTCTTCTGGACAGAGTCTGCGTATTTACTGTATTTTCAGTCTGAGCAGCTCTTATCAACCCACTGTGGGCAGCTGTTTCCAATTTCAATTACACACATAAAGTAATTTGCAGCAGCTAATATGTTTTTGATGGTTGTGCATGGGCACCTAAAGCACTTAGTTAAGGTTAGGAAAAGATTGTGGTCTGATTTAATTCATAAAAAGTCCACAATGACCTGATACACAACATGTTTATTAACATTTAACCAATGCCACGATCTTCTGCAAACCTTAACCAAAGTGCTTTTGTGGCCTAAACCTCACGCTGGTTGCAAACCTTGGTCTGTTTTGCGCTTTACGTCCGCCATCCACCTCCATGCAAATCCAGTATGGTAGATAAATGTAAGGCTTCATTCAATAAAAAATACCTTTACCTGTGAACATAAGCCAGGCAGCAGTTTAGTAACATGTAATTGTAATTATTAGGAGACAGGGTTGGATAAACCAACTACCTGTCCAGCACCAAGCAGCAGACAGACAAAGTTAATGACTGTTGAGACAAATTGGGAATCTTGCAAAATAAACACCCAGATATTTTCCTGAGTGAGGACCACAAAGAGGGCTAAAGGGAGAGTAACTGTTAGATGTGTCAGATGAAAAAAAAAGAAAGATGTTTCAGATGAATGGAAACACAACTCCAAATGAATGCTAATCTAATGTGTGTGTGTGTAAGTAGGTAATTGTTGACACATTACTCATAACAACTTTGTAAGCCAGGGATACGTGGCGGCTGTGTATCTGAAAGACAATGGCCAAAATTCTATTGATGCAGCTATGAGAAAACAGTCAGAATACCTCTCACACCACCACATAAAAATGTGTCCCTACTACCTACAGTAGTTGTGTCATGTCACTACAATTGACCATGTTTTCATGTCTTTACCCTGTGATCTGTGTAGGTGTATCGGCTACACGCCCAATCTCTCGATTCTGCTGGAAGGCTGCCAGCCACAGGTCACATGACCTGGAAGAAAAAACCTGGGAGACTTTTGGGATCCCTATTCGGTCAGACTCACCTTCTTATCGTTATTGCTTGCACACACCATGAGTAACATGATCGATGGGTCGCTCTATTCTGATTTAAAGCCAGCGGTTAGAGACGCTCGGCTTGCTTTGTGTGCAGAAACACAGGCTTTACCAAGGCAACCCATGTTGTGCATAAAGCAACTAACACAAACCTGATAGATGTTTCTTTTCTCATCTGTTGCAACCTCTCTTTTCATGTCTCATTTTTTTCATTGGGCTTTAGCATGGGCTGGCTATCAACCTGAAGGGAAGTCCAAAGGCTGATGAACTGGTCTGTGTCTGTGTGAGACCGCATTGCTCTGGTGTCCTATATGCCCTGGGAACACAACACCCAGAGCAAATCTGGTGAGTAATGACACTTATTTGATTTGTCAATGGTGAATTGATGGGATTCTCTCCCTTCCATTTCAGAGACTTTCAAGCAAGCAGGTGTCCTTGCTTTGAAGTTTTAGACTGGATGATGGTTGATGAGGGCTGGGCCACCGACACTGACATGCATGAGATGATTTTGAATTAGCCTTGCCTTCCAGTGTATCACTTCGTTTGGTTGGGAGGCAAATTAGACAACTGGGAATATTTGTATAGTTTCTCACAAACAGAGCAGATCTTTAATGTTTATGAATACACATCAAATAATGCTCACCATTTCTTCTTTATTTTATCCTTATTCCATTTTCTGTAGGGCTGTCCCCGACTAAGGATTTACATAGTCTCTTTTCATTCAACCTACACTGTAAATTTACAGCTAAACTGAGGCTTTTTGAAGACCTTTTTTTCTCTCTCTCTCTCTCGCCATTCACCTGTCTTGCGCAGACTTTTACGTGCATTACTGCTGCCGACAACTGCATGCACGTCGCAGTTCCCTGCGGGTCTATTTCAAGTAGCCGGCTATTTAAAAACGATAAAATATTCTTTATGTGGTTCATCAACGGTGATAAATTATCCGAAAGCCCAGAGAGGCACGAACAACTCGGCACAACACCGTGAAGCTGTGGCTTTTTCTTTTACATGTTTATTTACAGCATTAATGCTTCAACTGTGACATTGACAGTCGAATTAGGCTCCGCCCATCGAATCTTCGACTATTCGGGGTCAGCCCTAATTTTCTGCCTGCCTGTCTAAATGTCTCAATTTCTTTTCCTGCTGGATAAAGTAACAAGGCATATATATCTCTTTTCTGTTCCACCAGCCTCTGTAACAACCTGACGCAGTAGACTATGTTGTGTGGACAATTTGTGAGTAATTCTTTAAGTGTATTTATTGTTTATGTAGCAGCAGGCAGATATCCATGGTTTGTTTACACAATTAGCTGGTTTCACACTCCTCCACTGATTGGTGGCAGATAAGTGTCAGGACATGTAGTAATGTGGCAACAAAATCAAGGAAGAAGAATGTTAACCAATGGTATATGAATGTAATAAACTCAGATTAGAAAAAACAACTTGCAAACCATATTTGTACCCAATTAATTTTTTTCTTAAATCTTAGGTTTTTATTCTGATTCTTTTTTTATCAAATCAACTTTCTTTAATTAATCTAAGTCGTCAGTTTTATAAGCTTTAATACATTCATTAATACATGTAGGCAGCAGTGTTGGGCAGTAATAGTCTTACTTTTCTCAGTAACTAGTAGTGTAACTAAGTACTTTTCATAGTAATAATAACAGTAATAATATTACAGTTACTAAGGCAAGTAACGCTGCTTTAAGTGCAATTTATACTTCTGCGTCAAATCGACGGCGTAGGTGACTGCGTAGGCTACGGGGCTACGCAAAGACTACGCTGTCACCTGCACCTCCTCAAAAATTTAACTACACGTCGAGTCGACGCGGACCGTAAGGTCTGTGATTGGTTGGCTGGGCTGCCTCGCAATGCCTCCGTGCCGACCGGAACTACCCCGCGCTTTGACGGCTGCTGTAACACAGTGAATCAATATATTTGACCGTCGCAACCCGAGCAAATGATCATTTCGCTATCAGAATGTGATCCATTTGGTCAGTAACATTTGAAAAGGCTACACCAGCTGCACGTTTAGAATTTTACCCCCATTCACGTTAGCCTGCTTGGCCGGCAAAATTCAACACAGTGGACGCTGTAGCGCTACTGCCGACTAGCGTTTGGGGGTGTAGAATGACGGACACACCTACGCACAAATATAAATGCATGGCTACGTGCATAGCCTACGGCATAGGTACGCACGAAGTCCCTACGCAGGAGTATAAATGGGCCTTTACACGTTACTGAATGCACCGCCCTTGACGTGAAAGCGCGACTGTGTGTCACGTCAGCAGAAAAACTAAAGGAAGAAAGGAGAACGAGGGAGAGAGGCATCTGCTGAAGCAGCACATGAATGTCAAACTTATAGAAAGATACTCCGGCAGCTGCTGTCACTGATGCTTGGACTCGTCGGGAGAGAGCGGCGTTAACGTAACGTTTTGTAACTGCTCTTATAAACAGGCTACATGTGCAGCTGTTCAAAAGTCGGGATTTACTGTAATGATGCTTGTTTAAACCATACTTTTTGCTGCTGTTATGAATATTATATTAGTTAAAAAGTCAGAGACTGCTTCATTTGGGGGTGAAGGGGGGTGGTAGTGAAAGCAATGTTTCCCATAATTAGCCTATAATTTGGATAATTAAATAATAATTAAATATTGATTTTAAATTTTTTTACTAGGCGTATGTAAAATCATATTTGATTGAGGAGCTGTATAGAGGAGCACATATTCGTGCGGCACCTCCTTTCCCTCTTTCTCTCTCTCGTGAACACCGCTGCACCGGTGCTCTCTTGAAGGGCGGGAAACAGAAAAAGACCTTTTTCCCTTCTGCCTCGACCACAGAGACATAATGTCTCCCTCTTGGGTCGGCATGCATGCCCGCTGCACCACAGTGAAAGACGGTGCCCTGAAACTTCAGTGGTGACAGTAGTCACTTGCATAAATAGAACACATGGACCCTCAGGCTCAGTGTACAGTGTACAGTGTGAGGGAGGATTCCTTAAGGCAGATTTTGCCCTTTGTCTATGTATAAGCTTTTGTGATCTTACAGGGTCAGGTGTAATGCTATCAGGTACAAACCCAGATTAGTTGGACCGAAGGCAAGTCAGCTCAGCCTGCACTTCTTCCCTAGTCTAGCTTTGCAGAGACTAAAAGTGCATTTGAGTGCAGTTTGCATTGTGGTGGCATGATGGACAAATGGTGTAGCCAACGATAAAGTGAAACTAAGTGGAATTAATGTTTACAGTCCATTACTGAACCCTGGAAGTGATTTTTCATTGGTCCAGTTTATGTTATGTATTCACCAGTGACTGCTGACAAAGACCTGATTGCTATGTTCACGTGATATTAAAACAACCAGTGCACTGTGGATTGAGGGAGGCCATCCACTGTCAAGGATGCTCCTTCTGTGTCCTTTATATTTGGGCAAAAGAATATTAAAGCCATATCCGGTGGAGCCATTGGGACAGCCTTGTCAGACGCCATGACGTGTAAACTTCCAAAGAGGCAGCCCCTGGCCAGTTTGCTTTTTATCTTCTCTGAGGGGCTTAATGTAACTCAAATGATCTGGGGTAGGCAATTTATTTCAGAAGCATGTTTGTTGAAAATTTGTAAAAATTCTCTTTACTTCCCCACAGCAATCAATAAATCAAATGCTCTGACACAAAGACCAAAAAAACAGCCTGTGGCTCTCGCAGGACTGTAATAAGCATGGCTGGCTGACCTGCCTACCTGCCTATCTACCCTCACACTCTCTGCCAGTGCACTCATTGCACATAAACATGTGTTTTGGGGGAGTGGCTTTGGGAGGGGGTGGGGTTTTCTCAGTTAGACACTTTCAGAATTTAACTCTCTCTTGCTAGTTTCTCCAACATTACCTAACCTAGCTTTGAAGAGATCACATTATGGTTTTTGGATATTTCCCTCCCCCTCTTTGTGTTATATATATATTTTTTGTGTGCATGTAATAGGTTTGCAAGTTAAAAAAAAGCCACTCCAAAGGGAGTTCCCATCTCCCACAGAAAACACTGCTCCTGAACTGCCTGAAAACAGCTCGACTGTAGTCCAGCCTTTACTACATCACTATGTAACATGCGTCATAATACTTGCGGCTAGTGTGGCACGCCCTCAAAAAGAACATTAGATACACTGTTTTTCTCATTTATTAAAGCAGAGTAAAGTCTATAAACTAGATTTACAGTACAAATACCCATACAGAAGTGTTGCCCACCACAACCAGCCTTTGCTATGCTACACCCACTATGAAAATCTAATAATTAGTATCTTACTCATGAGCATCCCACCTTACAGTGGAGCCCATATGTGTTGCTGTGACTGATATTGCGTAGCTTTAACTCTGTCTTTTAAAAGTTCACATAGGCTTTCAGTCCACTATCACTGCTTCATTTGAGAGCAAAAAACATCAAGAGGGTGAGGGGATAGAAAGGAAATAAAAGTGCATAACTTTCCTTTGTTGGTCTCTCTGTCTGCCTCTTTGTAATGAATTCCTTTGAACATGTTTGTACGTGCCAGAGCAAACACCGGTACATGTGCAATGACTATTAAATACTTCCAGCAAAGCTTCATAGATTGATCCTCAGAAAAAAAAAATCTAAGCTGGCTGCCTCTACAGAGTAATGCTTTGGACTGATAGGACTAAGTCTGGAGACGCTGGCTTTCTTTTTATAACCCCCTAGGGAAAGACCACCGTGCCTTTGCTACCTCTGGCCACAATACAGAATCTGAAGCATACGTCATACAGGCAGATTAAGTAGATACTAAACACATCTATTCAATACACACTTATTGATTCATTGTGAAAATGAACAGATTAATCGACAATGGAAATAATTGTCAGATGCAGCTTGAATAACAATTTAATCAATGCAAAAATACATCACACAATTTGAGGTGAGTAGGTTAAATCTCACACCCCATACAGTACATTACATCTTTACTTGTTTTGATTGAAATACATTCTTTTGCAGACGCAGCTAGGTCAGCTAAAACAGACATTATATTGTTTTACGCTAAATGCTTAGGCACAAATAAGGATAATAGAAAGAGGCTTATCTCAGAAAACATCACAATACTGATCACAGGATGATCTATGTTGTGACTGAGGGCTTGTTGACTGCATTCTGAACAAGACTCTTAAATAATAGGATTAGTTTGAAGATACGCTACTAAGTCCAGTACCTGTCACTAAAGCATGTGCTGAGTTGTACATCAAAAGAAAAGCCCTCGCTGGGAATATGTAGTCTTTCCCAGCAATTTCATGCTTTGATACAAATGTTAACATTTTAACCTTAACTGTCCGATCTGCTGCGGTCACTGAACAGTTCATCTGGAACCACTGGGGAATAAATGACATAGACTAGGACACAGAGAACGTTTTTGTGGGTCTTGTTGATGGATAGGAGGGTTGTGCATTCATCTTTTTATTTATATAGGAAAATCAAAATATAGATTTTCATTAAAATCAGGCAAGGACAGTACACAGAGTAGAGATTGTAAAAAAAACAATAAGTCAGATAATCTAGTAAAGAATGAGATCATTTACTGTAACACAGCTCACTGAGACCTGGTGAATGTACAGTCTACAGTAGCTGATCCAGCTCTCAAACAACTTCTCTACAACTTAATACTGCAGCTCTGCCCTCATTATATTGCTATTAGTCCATCCCTCTCCAGCACTATCCCTAAACTGGCCAAGGAGGTGCACTAAAGCCGACTCTGTGGAGACGCAATGAAGTCAAATATTAATGAGGCGGATAAAATTAGCTTTCATAACATGATCCTGGAGACTCATTATTTAACTCTCAAATCTTGTAGGGGGTTTCCCAAGTGCCAAACACCAGCTACCCAGCTGCCTAGTCGTGTCTGTCCGACTGGCTACTTTTAAAACTATAAAATGTCCTTAACTTGTGTATTAACTCTAAATATCATGTCAACCCTAGGGTCTGTCGTGATCCAGAACTGATGAAAAAAAAGTTTAGTTTAATTAATTATGCAAGGCCACGCTAAGACTATTTCCTCCTCCCTTTACTTTACCGCTTGGGTAAGAGTCTTTTGTTTGAGCAGAGTAGACTTTTTTCTTTGCTGTTTTTTGTCGTATTAAACTGCGACTGTCAAAGCTCAGCTGTCACACAGACAGACACAATGACCGGATGTGTTGCGCCACATTGTGTACGCCACTGCACAAGATGCAGAAAAGGGCTGAACACAGTCTGGACTGCTGCTGGTTGGGTTCAGTCAGATAAAACAGCTGCAGTCTCTACACCGTGGGGTGCTTTAATTACACAAAAAGCCAGAGTGCAGCTGGTTTCCCTTCACTTTCTCCCCTGTCTATTCACAGTTTCACAGCTGCATCAAAACACTGCATCAAACATTTGATTGTTTGATACTATTTTTAAGGATGCCACACTTCACACTGCAGATTTTTTTGAGACCATTATAATCACACAATTACCTAAATTAAATTCTGACACTGGGGTATGTACATTTGTCCAAGGCGATAAACTGAAATGATTACTGAACTGTCGACTCGTCAGTTGCCAGGAAATGCTGCATTCAGAGAAAGCTACTATTTTGAAGTTAAACACTTTCAAACATTTATCTACTCCTTCCCTTTGGAGATGCCAACACACTGTAGCTTTAAAATGGATGTTGAAAAGAGCAGCAGCTGTCACTTACTGCAGCATTTTCTTTGATGCATCATTGGAAAAAAAAAAGATTCAAAGCCCCCTGAGCCTGCTAGTGTTGCGCTGTGCTCTCGTTTACCTCGGCCGGGCTCTACACTGCATGCATTTCGCTCCATAATGCAAGTGAAAGTTTGATTTTGTAAACACGAAAAAGCATTCGTTCGCACCGACTGAATCTATTCTGACACCCAGAATGACAAAATGCACAGACAGACTAATCTAATGTCTACGTTACCTCTCCTCTCTCGTAGTTTCTCGTAGCGTTGACTAAATCTGTAATACTGTGTAGCCGGGGAGTTAAATAAGAGCACGGGGACAACTTCTCAAGGATAACTGTGTCCACTTGTTTAATGATCCACACCACACAACAACCACAGTGAAACAATCTCTTCCTCCTCATATCACTCCGCCAGCCCGGTACTAACTTTACTTTACAGGCAAGGTGCACCATGTAATGTAGTTCCTATTTAAGCTTAGAAACAGAATACAACATATGTATATAGTTGACATTAATTAAATGATGCAACTTATTTCAGTAAATTGGGGTAATCTATAAAATAAATCTCATCTTACATTAACATAGAGCAGTGTAAAAAACATTCAGCCAGCAGCTTCTCATTGCTCTTCAGTAATGTGTTAGCAATGTACAAACAGATATGGTTTTCTACCAAATGGGGTCAGCAGTATAATTGACTATATTTTTCAAATGCAAACAAGGGGACTATCAAAGCTTTTTCATTAAGGAAATCAAGAATGTACAGTAGGTCCAAACTACACGAGAGGTTTGTTCACGGAAAACATTTGCTGAAGAGCTCCGTCTGACAGCCTACAGGTATGCGGCTGGTGGAGGTGGGATGTGATTAGAGAGTTCAGACAGTGCTGGTGGCACATCAGCTAAGAAGGATGGTGCCCTTTGGGGAGTGATTTTATTTTGGGTTCAACACTTTTGCAATATGTTTGTCTTTGTTCTTCCTGTTAATATTATCTGTTTTTTTTGTAAACTCACCATTTAATTTCTGCGATTCATCTTTGAAAATGCTGTCATGAAAAAGTGTTTCTTTGCGAATGAAATTAGATTCACTGCCGGAAGGTCATTTGTTATCCACCGAACAATACCTTGCCTTTTGAGTGAATTGTCCCACTTAATTGTAAAGCCATATCACATCTGATAAGCTGTTCAGTAATACTTCCCCTTTCTGGATACAGATAGGGTGGTGGATCCATGTGCAGACTAATTATAGTTGTTGTTTGTGATTGAGCTATGCCTGCTCAGCCATGCTTCAGAAATCTGAAATTAAACAAGAGTAATCCCATGTACAAGAGAAAATGATAGATTTGAGATTACTGTGTCCTCCTTGCCCTTTTTTACTTGAACTTTCATGCTTAGAAAACCTTATATAATAGAAGAATACCTTGTTTTGGTGGAAAACGATGCCTGGACATATCTCACTGTAATTACTGCACTTGACCTTTTTCATTGTCTCTGTAAAGTTCATGGTTCAGATGGACACCATATTGACCCTACATGGCAAGATAATAGCTTAACTGTGAGATTGGGGACGGTGTAACTTACTTTAGGTGCTATACATGAAGCAGGAACACATTGAAGGTGTTTCTTGGAGTTACTGTGATATTATAGTGGTACAAGCGTAGTATGGAAATATTAAAGCCTGTTTTTTTATGTACGTGCATTTTTAGTAAACAACGTTTACAATGTTTATCTCACTACTTTATTTGCTATTTGTTTCTTAGAGAGATTGCCAAGGGCGAATGTTTCATTTCTGGTATAAACAGTGCCAAACACTGCTAAACATCTCTGAACATGGGCAGAAAGAATTTTAATTTATTACACAACCGCAGCCAGTAGTTTTCCAAGACGTGGTAGATAAGTAATCATGTAAACACCCCAAAGCAACTTTTTTTTTCAGCTTGTGACCCTTATGCAACTTTGCTGTGGAATCTTAATGTTTTTCCTAATATTCTCAAGGACTAGTGTATTGATGTTGAAAGCCACTGTAGATAGAAACAGTAAGTTTGTAATTCTTAAGTATATCTATTCTATATTCTGTTTCTTAGATTTCTAAGCTGTTCTTGGGTCTGATCATCTTAGACCTATTTGGATTTAGTTCTGGACCTCCCTGCAATGTGTTCTTCTTATAACAACAATGTATTAAATATGCCTACAGTCTAAACATTTTTCATTTAATCTTAATTATTGCACTTGCAAATTCTGCAAAATGCAGAGTTAATCACACCTCGTATTGCATTTTCAGCACAGGGCAAAATAGACTTTATAAATAAGTTTTAAATTTTAGCAAAAAATGTATCCTTTAAAATATTTGATGTAATCTTTCAACCACAGAGATCTACCTCAGGTAAGAGTGAAGAAGTGAACACACCTGAATTGAACAGGCAATAAATAAGGGGAACATGAATAAAACACTCCACAATGGGATTAATTTACTGTGAATCAACAGTGTTAACAGCTATGGTTTAAAAAAAGCATAGCAACACTAAATTACATAGAAGAGAAAATGTTTGTTGCCTGATTATCCTTTGTTAAAACTGTTAAAACTATCAGCTGTCAAAGAGAAAAACACCTGCTTTATCTGACTGATTGGTGTATTGGCATAGGCCTATTGACTTAGTATTTATGTGCTCTTTAATAACACCTCTGATTAGGTGTTCTTCTGCTGAAGCAGCTGCAAATTATGTTGGGAAGAAACAAATTCATTACATTTGAAATGCCAATACTTCATTGAACCAGCACTATTAGGGCGCTATAACAATAGATGCTACAGTATTTAAGTGTTAGCTAGATTTGTTGTAGAAGAGTTGACCTAATTTCTTTGCTTCACCTCTCAACCATGGCGGTTTTTAAAGGTATAGTTTGTGTTCGCTTTCTGTCTGTTGAGTTAGATGAGAAGATTGATACCAATCTGACATCTGTACACTTAATATAATGAGGCAGCAAGATGACGGTTAGCTTAACTTGGCACAAAGACACAGGGAAACAGCTCGCCATCAGTACCTCCAGAGCTCACTAATCCACACGTTATACAGGTTGGTTTAATCTGTACAAAAACTGAGTAGTAAAACTGACTACTTCTATCCAAGGAAGGTTAAATCAAGGGTGACTTCCGTAGTGCAAAATGAAGAAGCCCCCTTGGATAAGAGGCAAACGTCTTCAAGTATTTTCAATCAAGTCGAGTTGCCCTTGAAGTAACCTTCCTTGGATAACTTTAAGAGGGATATTGTGCCAGACTATTTCTTGGCCGGTTGCAGGAACTTCCTTCTTGTTGTCACCATAAGGTTTTTCCAATATATTGCATTTACCTAAATCTTTACAAGTTTCTTCAAAAGCAATAGCCACATCAAGTCATGCTCTGCTCTTAAACGCAGTTGTAACAAGGACACATCTTTCAAAAAAATGAAAATGACCCATTGTTTTCATTTCTTAAGTTATTCACTACTAAAGAAATTTTTAGTAATACTTTTGAACTCTTACTCAGGTATTTATTTTGATGACTACTTTTACTTCTACTTGAGTACTTGTTTTTGAAAAGTAACAGTACTTTTACTTGAGTACAGTGACTCTACCCACCTCTGCATATAAATGATCCATTTTATGGATTTTTTAAAGGCTAAGTGGCTATATGTAACAATTTTCATTTATTTTGTATTTGCAGATTATTTAGAGTGATACCAATGAATGGTCATATAAGCCCCGAGGTGACCTGCTTTCACTACTTTATTTTACTCATAACAGACCGGTATTTAATCATTTTGTAGTTCTTAAGAGTAGTCTTGTGTTTAGGGCTGACATAAGTGACCCCATAATGTCGAGTCCTGCTAATAGACACGTTTATGTCGACTGTATGCGATGTCCAATAACCTTAATCATCTCCAGCAACAGCAACGAAAAAAGGAGAAGACAACAGAAAACAGAATATACAAAAAAAAAATTTTATCACATCATTCAATTTCAGAATTGATTAGTATTCAATCTGTTTGCTTGTAGCAACACGTTAGCATAGGAATCACAACTGTACAGTCATTTGTATAGCACATTACCAGATGAGGCAGCATGGGAAATATTTCAGTCTGTGTTACTGTATTCAACTCCACTGTGAACCAAAGCATTTTGGAATCATGTCAATTGTAAATGAAGTCAAAGCAGGGAATTTGGTGATTTGGGTTTGACTTTGACTTTAATGGTAATGTTTACCCGTCATATCAGCATTGCAAGGTACAATACACAAAATCAGAGGGCGAGTACAGAAGCCGATTTTAGCAGCAAGCCGACAGTAGCATTGAGCTACCATGTTTGATGGCTTCGCTGATATGTCACTGAGAATATTCGGGCACCCATTTCAAATGTTTGCCACCTCCAACCCCGCCCCAGACCCCTAAGGGCATCCTTATCTGGGGCACCCATCATGTCTTCTGCCCATGTAGAGGAGAACACTTTCCCAAGCGATGGTCAAAGCATTACGAAATGTCTAGACTGGCTGTAGCGTTTGTCCAAACTGGGGAGTATTTTCGGGTTACACGCCAAAGGTGACGTCACGAGTTGTGATGCACTACCCACATGACTCCATGTCTTGGCCAATGAGTTGCCAGTATTTTCTCTTGTCTAAGTGATGGGGGATATATTATTTCAGTTCCATTTTCCTAATCTTTTGGTAACAGCTGATGTGGTGGTCAACTGTGTGGAGCTGCATAAAGGTAAATACTTTGTGAATAATAATAACATAAATATAATATAAATTATGTCACTAATGAGAATTGAATGTTTCTGTGATCAAATGTTGTGATTCTCACAGTGAATACCTTATTCTAGGGCCCTTCTGCTTGGCGACTATTTAT